>NC_136462.1:174105359-175402859 GCF_902686455.1 Sciurus vulgaris
GAAGACTCACCCAGTGGGGAGGTCTCTCTGGTCAGTTTCCTCCTAGAGGTTCCCCTCAATTTACAGCTACCGCCTGGGCTGGGCTGCCTTCCTCTGCAAAGTTTCCAGGGGCCCGGCCCTACCTCCTGGGCCTGGGAGCCTCACCCTTCGCAGATGAATCTCCTTAGGCTGCCCCTCCTCAGAGAATTTGCCCACAGGCCTGGAACCTTCGCTCCGCCCTAAGCCTGTCTCTGTGCGGCTCTTCCACCCAGAAGCCTGCTAGATCCTGGGACCCTGTTCTGCAACTAATCGCCTGGCTGCGTGGCCCCTCCTCTGAGCAGCCACCTGTGGCCCCGAACAATCGCTCTGAGTCCCAGAGACCCGCCACAGGCCTCTTCCTCCAGACAGCCGCCCAGTATTCCGGTGCGGTCACTAGGAGTCCAAGAAACTCACTTCGTGCCTCCTCCTCCCACCAACCACCCGTAGCCCAGGGCAATCAATCACTCCGAGTCGAAGTGACCCTCCCTGTTCCTCCTCCTTCTCCAGATAACCCCCCGGGTGTTCAGGAGCAGTCCCTCTGAGTGGCTCTGAATCCACGTGACCCGCTGCACGGGTCCTCTGGGCACCGCCCGGAGCTCTGGTGGGGCCACTCAAGACCAAGAGTCCCACCACGCTTCTCCTCCAGGCAGCCCCCCTGTGTTCAGGAGCTGTCACTTTAAGACCAAACAACTCACCACTCGCCTTCTCCTCTGAGCAGCCGCCTGGAGCGCTAATGCAGTCACTGCAAGTCCAAAGAACCCGCCGTGCTCCTTCTCCTCCTTCTACTCCTCCGGGCAGGCCCCGGGGTTCAGAAGTGGTCAGAGTCCAAACAGCTCGCCACGCAGCCCCTTCTCTGGTAACCGCCTGTAGCTCCGGTGTAGTCACCCGAATCCAAGCGGCTGCTCCTCTTCCTCCTCGTCCTCAGGGCAGGCCCCGGTGTTCAGAAGCGTCGTTCTGATTCCAAACAGCTCGCCGCGCAGCTTCTCCTCTGGCAACCGCCTGCAGCTCTGGTGCAGTCTCTCTGAATCCAAGTGGCCACGCTCCTCTCCTCCTCCTCAGGGCAGGCCCCGGTGTCCTGAGTCCACACAGTTCTCCCCGCCACTCCTCCCCCGGGCAGCCGCCGGAGCCCCAGTGGCTGCTCCGAGTCCCAGCGCTGTGCCCAGCGGCCTCCTCTACGGCGCTCCCAGCTGTCCGAGTTCACTGCTCCAGCGGGGGGAGGGGCGTCTCGCCAGCAGTTCTACTTCACAAAGTTTCCTGCGTTCCGGGACCCCCGTCCCATCCGGGATGCACCCCCAGGGGGTGAGAGTCACCCGGCTGCTTTGAGTTGGTCCCAAGCGTCCCAATATCTCCTCTCTTGAATCCTGAGTCCTGGAGCAACACGAAATGCAGCCACCCTCTAGGCCGCCATCTTGAAAACCTCTCTAACTCTTTCAGTTCTAGGGTTTCTTTGGTTAGATTTTGTTTGGAAGATCTATCTAGTGGTGACAGTGGTGCGTTAATGTCGCCCAGAATTATTGTGTTGTGGTCTATGTGATTCTTGAAATTGAGAAGGATTTGTTTGATGTACAGGATGCACCATTGTTTGGGGCATAAATATTTACTATCAGTATGTCTTCCTAATTTATGGTTCCCTTAAGCAGTATGAAATGTCATTCTTTATCCCTTCTGACTAACTTGGGCTTAAAGTCCACTTTATCTGATTTAAGGATGGAAACCCCCACTTTTTTACTGAGTCCATGTGCGTGGTAGGTTTTTTCCCATCTTTTCACCTTTAGTCTGGGGATGTCTTTTTCTATGAGATGAGTCTCTTGCAGGCAGCATATTGTTGGGTCTTTCTTTTTAATCCATTCTGCCAGTCTATGTCTTTTGATTGATGACTTTAGGCCATTAAAACGTTCAGGGTTATTATTGAGAAATGATTTGTATTCCCAGTCATTTGGCTTATTTTTTGTTTTTAAGTTGGCTTGGTTTCTCCTTTGAGTGGTTTTTCTCTAAGGTAGTTCCTCCCTTTGCTGACCTCCATTGTTGTTTTTCATTTCCTCCTCATGGAATATTTTGTTGAGAACATGCTGTCATGCAGGCTTTCTATTTGTAAATTCTTTTAACTTTTGTTTATCATGGAAGGATTTTATTTCATCTTCAAAGCTGAAGGTTAGTTTTGCTGGGTACAGAATTCTTGGTTGGCAACCATGTTCTTTCAGGGCTTGGTAAATGTTGTTCCAGGCCCTTCTAGCTTTTAGGGTCTGGATTGAAAAATCTGCTGATATTCTTCTTGGTTCCCCCTGAATGTAGTTTGATTCTTTTCTCTCATGGCCTTTAAAATTCTGTCTTTATTTTGTTAGGTATTTTCATAAAAATGTGCCTTGGTGTGAGTCTGTTGTAATTTTGTATATTTGGAGTCCTAAAAGCCTCTTGTACTTGATTTTCCATTTCATTCATCAGATTTGGGAAATTTTCTGATATTATTTCATTGAATAGATTGTTCATTCCTTTGGTTCGTATCTCTGTGCCTTCCTCAATCCCAATAATTCTTAAATTTGGCCTTTTCATGATATCCCATAATTCTTGTAGATTCTTTTCATGATTTCTTACCATCTTCTCTGTTTGTTCAACTTTGTTTTCAAGATTAAATATTTTGTCTTCAATTTCTGAGGTTCTATCTTTCAGGTGTTCTATCCTATTGGTTATGCTTTCTATGGAGTTTTTAACTTGGTTTATTGTTTCCTCCATTTCAAGGATTTCTGTTTTTTTTTTTTCAGTATCTCTCTTTATTGAAATGATCTCTTGCTTCCCATATTAGCTCTTTTAACTATTGATTGGTGTGATCTTTTAATGCCTCATTTGCTCTTTCATCTACTCCTTCAATGCCTGCATTTGCTCTTTCATCTCCTCATTTGCTTCCCTGATTGTTTTAATTATGTACATTCTGAACTCCCCTTCTGACATTTCTTCTGCTGTGCTGTCATTGGGTTTTATTGATATAGCATCTAGGTTTGTTTGGGACATTTTCTTCCCTTGTTTTCTCATATTGGTCAGATATCAGTGGGACTCTGATATATTGCAGATTTCCTCTATTGGCTTATAGTGTCCCTGTAGATTTCCAGTGTATTTCCTCCCAGCCTTCAGTAGCCTGAAGTCCTGGAGGAACTTGATAATGCATTGCTTCCGACGAAAGCTGCCCCTAGCCTGCTACTGGTTCCAGGGCTTGGAGCTGGCTCTGTGTGGAAAGGCTTTCACTGGGGGGCCTGCTCCGAGAAGCTGGCCGTGTGGGAGGAGCCCACCGCCGGAGTGAGCAGGGCTGCCTGGGGAAGACTCTAGCTGCCCTGTCCTACTCTGATAAGCCATCCCTATCCGAGCCTGCCGCCCAGGCCGAGCTTCACCCGGTGGGGGATACTCACCCTGTGGCTCTATTTTAGTCTGAGTCTCTCAATGCCTCTCCTTCTTGAATCCTGGGTTCTGGAGCAACTGGAGATGCAGTCACCCTCTAGTCTGCCATCTTGGATCACCCCGTGGAATGAGCTTGTGGCTGGAGGGGGCAGGGCCGCCTGGAGAAGTCTCTGGCTGCCCTGCCCTGGTCCCAGAGGCTGCTTGTGGGTCGGAGCTCTCTGCTGACTCAGAGACTTGTGGCTGGCTCTGTGTAGAAAGGCTCTCACTGGGCGGTCTGCTCCGAGAAGCTAGCCTTGAAAGGCACCTCCCGCCGGAGGGAGCCGGGTTGCTTGGGGAAGTCCCTGGCTGCCCTTTCCTGGTCCCTGAAGCTGCCTACAGGCTGGAGCTCGCCTTGCTGGCTCGGGGACTTGGAGCTGGTTGTGTGCAGAAAGGCTCTCACTGGGGGGCCTGCTCCGAGAAGCTGGAGAAGCTGGCCATGTGGGAGAAGCCCACTGCCGGAGTGCGCAGGGCTGCCTGGGGAAGACTCTAGCTGCCCTGCCCTACTTTGATAAGCCGCCCCTATCCGTGCCTGCTGCCCAGGCCGAGCTTCACCAGGTGGGGGAGACTCACCCCGTGGCTCTATTTTAGTCTGAGTCTCTCAATGCCTCCCCTTCTTGAATCCTGGGTTCTGGAGTGACTGGAGATGCATTCACCCTGTAATCCGCCATCTTGGATCACCTCAACTTTGTTTTTAAGATTAAATATTTTGTCTTCAATGTCTGAGGTTTTTTGTCTTCCAGGTGTTTTATCCTATTGGTTATGCTTTCTATGGAGTTTTTAATATGGTTTATTGTTTCCTTCATGTCAAGGATTTCTGTTTGTTTGTTTGTTTCAGTATCTAACTCTTTATTGAAATGATCTTTTGCTTCCTGCATTTGTTCTTTTAACTGTTGACTGTTGCAATCATTCATTGCCTGCATTTGCTCTTTCATCTCATTGTTTGCTTCTCTGATCATTTTATTTATGTACATTCTGAACTCCCTTTCCGACATTTCTTCTGCCATGCTGGATTTTATTGATGTAGCATCTAGGTTTCTTGGGACATTTTCTTCCCTTGGTTTCCCATATTGCTCAGGTATATACTCCTCTCGTAGTGAAATCTGAGATACTGCAGATTTCCTCTATTGACTTATAGTGTCCCTGTAGATTTCCAGTAACTCACCTCCTAGCCTTCAGTCACCTAGAATCTTGGAGGAACTTGATAATGCAGTGCTCCACAAGGAAGCTGCCCCTCTAGGGGTGGTGGCCTTCAAGTGGGGTATATTCCCTGCTAGTGGGCAGAGACGCCTCCACTTGTTTACCAATGGTCAGCCAAAGGGAGACTAGATTGGGGGCTGGGGCATGGCTGGTTTGGGCCTGTGTCTCTGGTTCTATCACCCTGGTGGGAAAGCCTCACCCGGCAGGGAATACTCACCGGTGGGGATGTCTCACTGGACAGCTCTCCTCCAAGAAGTTTTCTTCAGTCCAGAACTACCACCTGGGCTGAGCAGCCCTCCTCTGCAACGTTCCCTGATGTCCGGAACTACTGCCTGGGCTGGGGAGCCTGGCCCTGCGAGGAACTCTCTTTTTGAGTGGCCCTCCTCTGTGATATTCCCTGGGGACTGGACCTACTGCCTGGGCCAGGGAGCCTCACTCTGCACCGAAGCCTCTCACTGGGTGGTCCTCCTCTACAATGCTCCCGGTTGTCTGGGTTCACGGCTCCAGTGGGGGAATCTCACTGGGCCACTCTACTCCACGAAGTTCCCTGCATTCTGGGACTATTGACCCATTCAGGGAGCCTTGGCCAGTGGGAGAGTCTCACCTGATGGCTCTGAGTTGGTCCCGATTCTCTCAACACCTCCTCTTCTTGAATCCTGAGTCCTGTCACAGGGCCTCCAATCTCCTGTAGGTGTCTCAGGAAGGGAGCCGCCCTTCTTATGATGATGGCCCCGCCCTCAGGAATAATTCAAAATGCCTGCATCAGCCTCCAAGGAAGCTGGGGAGCCACAGCAACGGTGTGCTGAGTGAGCACAGAGGCAAGTGCAGTGTCCCTCAGCAGTAGGGGGACAGGCAGGCAGGCTCAGCGATGGCATCCAACTTTAGTGTGGGGGTCAGGTGGGCTCTCAGTATTTCTTTAATAGATATACTTTGCAGCCCGCCCTTCCCCCCACACAGAGAGTGGACCCGGTGCTGAGACCCCCAGCCTGCCCCCACACCGAGGATGGAGGCTGGTAGCTGAGTCTGTTCCCCTTCCCCTCCACTGCTGAGGGACACTGCACCTGCCTCCATGCTGACTCAGCACACTCTGGCTAGGGCTCCCCAGCTTCTTTGAAGGCTGGGCAGGCATTTTGAATTATTCCTGAGGGCGTGGCCATCATCATCTGAAGGGCGGCTCCCTTCCTGAGACACCTGCAGAAGACTGGAGGCCCTTTGGCAGATACCTCTATTTACTTACTTACATCTACACACTTCCCCATCCTCTTGTTCACAACTAGAATACTGTAAATAATAACTGAACCCATCCTATTCATTACAATAATGTTAAAGTCTTTATAGGGACTATCTGGTTCAGGGATGCATTTTCTCCGTATTGGGTGTTACTGGTATTGATCTCCCCTTCAAAGGAGAAGTAGTGGAAAAATGCAGGGTCATAATAAGCCTGCAAAGGTGGAACTTCAGTATCTCTGATCTTCACTGCGAGGGCAGAATATACAGAAACAATATGAAAAAACAGGGGAAGAAAGTGTCCCTAACAAACCAATAGGCTATTGTGATAGAATCCAATGACAGCATGGCAGTAGAAATGACAGAAAAAGAGTTTAGAATATGCATACTTAAAATGATCCATGAAGCAAAAGAAGAGATAAGAGAGCAAATGCAGGTAATGCATGACCATTCCAGTAAACAGTTAAAAGAGCAAATGCAGGAAATAAAAGAACACTTCAATAAAAAGATAGAGATTTAGAAAAAAACCAAATACTTGAAATGAAAGAAACAATAAAACAAATTAAAAACTCAATAGAAACCATCACCAACAGAATAGATCTTGTGGAAGACAGAATCTCAGACAATGAAGACAAAATATTTAATCTTGAAAATGAAGTCAAACAAACTGAGAAGATGTTAGGAAATCATGAATGGAACCTCCAAGAATTATGAGATATCATGAAAAGACCGAATTTACGAATTATTGGGATTGAGGAAGGCACAGAGATACAAACCAAAGGCATGAACATGTTCAATGAAATAATATCAGAAAATTTCCCAAACCTGAAAAATGAAATGGAAAATCAAATACAAGAGGCTTACAGAACACCAGGTGCACAAAATTACAACAGATCCACACCAAGACACATTATAATGAAAATACCTCACATACAAAATAAAGATAGGATTTTAAAGACTGCGAGAGAAAAGCATCAGATTACATATAAGGGGAAACCAATACAGATATCAGCAGATTTCTCAGTCCAGACTCTAAAAGCAAGAAGGGCCTGGAACAATATATTTCAAGCTCTGAAAGAACACGGATGCCAACCAAGAATCCTATACCCAGCAAAACTAAACTTCAGATTTGATGATGAAATAAAATCTTTCCATGACAAACAAGTTTAAAGAATTTACAAATAGAAAGCCTGCCCTAAAGAACATTCTCAGCAAAATATTTCATGAGGAGGAAGTGAAAAGCAACAATACAACCAAGCAAAGGGAGGAACTACCCTAAAGGAAAAGCCAATCAAAGGAAAAACCAAGTCAAGTTAAAAACCAAAAATAAGCCAAAATGACCAGGAATACAAAGCACATCACAATAACAACCCTGAATGTCAGTGGCCTAAACTCAATAATCAAAAGACATAAACTGGCAGATTGGATTAAAAAGAAGGACTCAACAATATGCTACCTTCAAGAGACTCATCTCATAGAAAAAGACATCCACAGACTAAAGGTGAAAGGATGGGGAAAGACATACCATGCACATGGACCCAGTAAAAAAGCAGGGGTCTCCATCCTCCTATCAGATAAAGTGGACTTCAAGCCAAAGTTAGTCAGAGGGAAAAGAAGGACATTTCATACTGCTTAAGGGAAGCAGAAAACAGCAAGATACAACACTTTTAAATATTTATGTCCCAAACAGTGGAGCATCTATGTATATCAAACAAACCCTTCTCAATTTTAAGAATCAAATAGACCAAAACAGATTAATAGTGGGGAACTTTAACACACCACTCTCCCCACTGGATAGATCCTCCAAACAAAAACTGAGCAAAGAAACTATAGAACTAAATAATACAATCAAGGATATAGACTTAATGGATATTTACAAGTATTTCATCCATCATTGAGCAAATATACTTTCTTCTCAGCATCTCATGGATCCTTCTCCAAAACAGACCATACACTATGCCACAAAGAAGCCATAAGTAAACACAAAAAAATAGAGATCCTACCCTGTATCCTGTCAGACCATAATGGAATGCAATTAGAAATGAACAATAAAATAACAAACAAAAACTACTCGTACACCTGGAGACTAAATAATATGCTATTGAATGATGCAATGATAACAGAAGACATCAGGGAAGAAATAAAAAAATTCTTAGAGGTAAATAAGAACAATGACACAACATATCAAAACCACTATGAGACACTATGAAAGCAGTATTAAGAGCAGTACTAAGCTCATTGCATTAAGCTCATACATTAAAAAATAAAGTCAACAACTGAATGATCTAACATTACATCTCAAAGCCCTAGAAAAAGAAAAACAGATCAACACCAAAAATAGTAGAAGACAGGAAATAATTAAAATCAGAGCTGAAATCAATGATATTGAAACAAAACAAACAATTCAAAAAATTAACAAAACAAAAAGTTGGTTCTTTGAAAAAGTAAACAAAATTGTTAAATCCATAGCCACACTAACAAAGACGAGAGAGAAAACTCAAATTACTAGAATTTATGATGAAAAAGGAAAGATCACAACAGACACCATTGAAATACATAACATAATTAGAAGCTACTTTGAAAATCTATACTCCAACAAAATAGAAAATATCAAAGACATTGACAAATTTTTAGAGACATATGATTCCCCCAAACTGAATCAGGAAGATGTATACAATCTAAACAGATCAATTTCAAGCACTGAAATAGAAGAAGACATCAAACGCCTACAAACCAAGAAAAGCCCAGGACAAGATGGATTCTCAGCCGAATTCTACAAGACCTTTAAAAAAGAACTGATACCAATACTCCTCAAAGTATTCCAGGAAATAGAAAAGGAGGGAACTCTTCCAAATTTATTCTATGAGGCTAGTATCACTCTGATACCAAAACCAGAGAAAGACACATCAAGGAAAGGAAATTTTAGACCAATATCCCTGATGAACATAGATGCGAAAATCCTTAACAAAATACTGGCAAATTGCATACAAAAATATATTTAAAAGATATTGCATCATGATCAAGTGGGGTTTATCCCAGGGATGCAAGGTTGGTTCAACATCTGGAAATCAATAAATGTAATTCATCACATCAATAGACTTAAAGTTAAGAATCACATGATTATTTCAATAGATGCTGAGAAAGCGTTTGATAAAATACAGCACCCCTTCATGCTTAAAACACTAGAAAAAATAGGAATGGTAGGAACATACCTCAACATTGCAAAGGCTATCTATGCTAAGCCCATGATCAACATCATCCTTAATGGAGAAATACTGAAAGCATTCCCTCTAAAAACTGGAACAAGACAGGGATGCTCTCTTTCACCACTTCTATTCCACATCATCCTTGAAACACTTGCCAGAGCACTGAGACAGACCAAAGAAATTAAAGGGATACAAATAGGAAAGAAGAACTAAAGCTGTCGCTATTTGCTGATGATATGATCCTATATTTAGAAGATCCAAAAAAACTCCACTGGAAACCTTCTAGAACTAATAAATGAATTCAGCAAAGTAGCAGGATATAAAATCAATATGCATAAATCTAATGTATTTCTATTCATAAGTGATGAATCCTCTGAAAGAGAAATTAGGGAAACCAGTCCATTCACAGTAGCCACAAAAAAAAAAATAAATAAAATACTTGGGATTTAATCTAACAAAAGAAGTGAAAGACCTCTATAATGAAAACTACAGAACATTAAAGAAAGGAATTGAAGATGGAAATATCTCCCATGTTCTTGGATAGGCAGAATTAACATTGTCAAAATGGCCATACTACCAAAGGTGCTATACAGATTCAATGCAATTCCAATTAAAATCCCAATGACATTCCTCATAGAAATAGGGAAACAATCATGAACTTCATCTGGAAGACAAGAGACCTCAAATAGCCAAAACAATCCTGAGCAGAAAAAGTGAAACAGGAGGTATCACAATACCAGACATTAAACTATACTACAGAGCAATAGTAACAAAAATAGCATGGTATTGCCACCAAAATAGATGGCAGACCAATGGTAGAGAATAGAAGACACAGAGTCAAAACCACATAAATATAGTGACCTCATACTAGACAAAGGAGCCAAACACATACAATGGAGAAAAGATAGCCTGTTCAACAAATGGTGCTGGCAAAACTGGAAATCCATATGCAGTAAAATGAAATTAAAACTGTATCTCTCACCCTGCACAAAACTCTACTCAAAATGGATCAAGGACATAGGAATTAGACCAAAGACTCTGCACTAATAGAAGACAAAGTAGGCCTGAATCTTCATCATGTTGGTTTTGGATCAGACTTCCTCAACAAGACTCCCATAGCACAAGAAATCAAAGCAAGAATCAATAAATGGGATGGACTTAAACTAAAAAGCTTTTTCTCAGCCAAGGATACAATCACGAATGTGAAGAGAAAGCCTACAGAGTGGAAGAAAATCTTTTCCACACACAGTTCAGATAGAGCACTCATCTCCAAAATTTATAAAGAATTTACAAAACTTTACACCAAAAATACAAAGAACCCAATCAATAAATGGACCAAGGAACTGGACAGATACTTTATAGAAGAAGACATACAGGTAATTAATAAGTATATGAAAAAGTATTCAAAGTCTCTAGTAATTAAAGAAATGAAAATTAAAACAACTCTAAGATTTCATCTTACTCCAATTAGAATGGCTATTATCAATAATACAAACAATAATAGATGTTGATGTGGATGTGGGGAAAAAGGCACACTTTTACATTGCTGGTGGAGTTGCAAATTGGTGCAGTCACTCTGGAATGTGATGTGGAGAATCCTCAGAAAATTTGGAATGAACCCACCTTTTGACCAGTTATTCCACTCCTCAGTTTATACCCAAAGGACCTAAAATCAGCATACTACAGTAACACAGCCACATCATTGTTTACAGCAGCTCAGTTCACAATAGCTAGACTGTGGAACCAACCTAGATGCCCTTCAACAGATGAATGGATAAAGAAACTGTGGTATATATGCACAATGGAATATTATTCAGCTATAAAGAAGAATAATATTATGGCATTTGCAAATAAATGGATGGAATTGGAGAATATCATGCTAAGTAAATAAGTCAATCCCAAAAAACCAAAGGCTGAATGTTTTCCCTGGTAAGTAGAGAGTGATATATAATGGGGGTGGGGAGGGAAAGAAGAATGGGGAAACTTTAGATTATGTAGGAGGAAATGAGAGGGAGGGGGGTATTAAAAATGATGGAATGAGACAGACATCATTACCCTATGTACATGAATGATTACATGAACGGTAGGAATCTACATTGTGTACAACTATAGAAATGAAATAATGTACACCATTTGTGTACAATGAATCAAAATGCAGTCTGTAAAAAATTAAAAGAAAAAAAAAAGAAACTTGGAATGACCTGCAATGTGAAGGGATAAGAAAAAAAAATAGATGTACTTCCTCTGAACTTGTATTATTGGAATAATTTGCAACAAAATCTTAAGGTATGTGTAATAAATTCAGGTTATGTTTTTAGTGCCTAGAGTATCATTTTATAATGTAAATTCTCCAAATAAGCTCAAATTGCAACTTCATTTTCTTTCCTTTCCAATTCTCCATCAGTTCTCTTCTCCACTGGTACATGGGAGGGAAAGTAGACTTTCCAAGGAGTCTGTGAAATGCTCCCTTTGGAATTGTACAGTGCACAGCTCATGTGACTGTGACCAACAACCCTAGAACTATCACTCTGACAAAGTGAACTTTGGTTAAAGAAGTTGGAAAAAATCACCTATTAAGAACCATCTCTAGTGTAAGGCTCACTGTACTACATGACTGAGGAGTTCGTTGTACTAGTTTATCTTTGTCGTTTTTCATAATGCGAGACAAATGCTGCTAACATGGACTTTTCAGTGTATGCCAGCAACCATGCAGATGCTGAAATACCTTTCGGATGGTTTGCCTTACAGAGTTGGGCCACCTCCAGCAAGCTTTCTTATCGGTATCGCCCATGACGCTCATCACCACCAGCAGGCTGGCCGCCACTTTCCTTCCACAGAACACACAGCAGCCTGTGAGTGGTAAGCACGAGTCAAATAGTCAGCACACTTCAGCAGTCCAACTCAGACCCACATTCTAACACTGCCCACCCCTGCACACCTCCCTTTTACAAAAACTGCAAAAAAGGAAGGAATAAAGAAAGCAGAGCATTGAGATCAACAACAGGCTATTTCTAAAGATAAAACTGCTGTTTGGGGGACTGGTAGGAGGCAACTATTAAACCTCCCCAAACGAGCCACTTAGAAGAAAAGCAATTTAAATTGGTTTTCAAATAGAGAGTGTTTTTCTTTATCCTTATATAACTGCAAAAATGACTGAACACTTTGGACTATACATTTTTTTCAATCTTTCCCAAATGAAATCACCTTTGGTAAAGGACCAAGCATGGAAAATTTCAGTTAAAAAGAATGACTCTGTAAAAACTTGCAGCAATTTAGAAAAAGTGGTGGAAAGAAAGCATATGTATAGCTGGAGGTAGTAATTCTGGTTGGCCTGATAAAGTTGGGGAATAGGTTATTTTGAATAAATTGGTCTCCGTAGAACTTAAGCATAAACTATTGTTTTGCATGGAAATCATAGATGTTTTTGTCCTTAACTGCTTATAATAATTCAGTTCAAGTATTTTTAAAAGAGTAGTTCAATAAATTTGGTGACTACAATTTCATGTTCAATGTTTTATGTAAACAAAATAAATTCAGGTGGTAGAATTCTAGAAATTTGGGATTTAAAAAGAATATCTCAATATATGTGATAGAAATGTTTAGGTCTGCATTCTGTTTCCTGAAATAACTGATTTTTTAAAAACTCCATTTTCTTCTTTAAAACATTATAAAATACTGATGAACAAAGAATAAAAAGTAAAACTCATCCATGGCTAACTACTCAGAGATAACCAGTGTTACTAGTTGCTTTTATTGTTACTGTCTTTGTCTGTGTGCATGTGTGTGTGTATAAATTTAACCTTAGCTATTTTTATTAAGATTAAATTATACTCTACAAAGTATTTCAGAACTTTACTTTCACTTAATCACATATTGCATGAGGTGAAACTTCAATATTGTTTCCAAATAAACCCAAGTCCCCAAACTATGTGTTTCCCCCACAACTGTAGGTATTTTTTACTTTTGATAAGCTCATTTGATCATTTTATTTTCATTACATTGACCTATCATTCTAATAGGAATAAAATATTTAAATTGTTGACCTTTTATAACTTATCGTAATTTGCAAGATAAATGAAATCTTCACAGCTCTTATTTTTTTCTTCATTATTCCTGATATTCTTCTAAGAGACCTTTAGACATTTTAAAGAGCTAAAGAAAAAAATTATTGGAAAAATGTTGAATTTATGGATTAATTTAGGTAGAATTGGTATCCTTATATTATCCTTCCATAGTATGAACGTTCATTTTAAACCCTTCATTTATTAAACTTTTCTTTGTTTCCACATTTTTATTGATGCATTATAGGTGGTACAGAATGGTTGGATTTGTTGCTACATATCTAGACATGCACACAACATAACAATATAATTTGGCCAATATTATTCCCATTTCCCTTTATTAAATTTTTCTTTTACATACTTTGGTAAAGTTTTACAGACATATTTACATGTATTTGTTGCCTATTTTTAACCTATTTTCTTTGGAATATCTAATATATTGCTACCTTTTTAAGTGAAACTTTGTATTTTCTTTAGTTTTTGAGTAACTTTACACATGTATTTTGTAAGAGTAGAGAAAAACTTAGTTCCCTCACCTGATCTTCAGTCCCACTCCTCAAGAGGGGACTATAGATTTTTGTCTTTGTTTGGTTCTTAACTATTAGTCTAAATGTGCTTTTTTATTCTTGGCATATCAGCTTTGAACTATGTCTATTCGTTGATACTGCCATCTAATTGCCTTACCTCCTTTTATCTATCCAATATTTGATAAATATAAGTTGTAGTTTATCTTATACCTAAGTTCACATTTAAGTCTTGATTCTACTTGAAACTGATTTTTGTGTACATGTGGGAATACAAATCCTATTTATATTTTCTTTTTTAAATTTGTTCTTTTTAAATATACATGACCAGAGTGCATTTTGACATATTATACATAAATGAAGTGTAGCTTTTTCTAATTAGGATCCCATTCTTGTGGTTGTATATGATACGGAGTTTCACTGGTGGGGTATTCATATGTGAACATAGCAAAGTTATGTCTGATTCATTCCACTGTCTTTCCTATTTCTTCCTTCCCTTCATTCCTTTTTGTCTAAACCAATGAATTTCTATTCTCCCCCTCCTCCCCTTGTTCTGTGTTAGCATCTGCATATCAGAGAGAAAATCTGACTTTTGGTTTTTTGGGATTGGTTTATTTCACTTAGCATGATAGTCTCCAAACCAATCCATTTACCAGCAAAAGTCATAAAGTCATTCTTTTCTATGACCAAGTAATACTCCATTGTGTATGTGGACCACATTTTCTTTATCCATTCATCTGTTGAAGGGCACTTAGGTTTGTTCCATAGCTTGGCTATTGTGAATTGAGCTGCTCTAAACATTGATGTGGCTGCATTGCTATAGTATGCTGATTTTATCTCCTTTGGATACATGCTGAGGAATGGCATAACTGGGTCAAATGGTGACTCCATTCTTAGTTTTTTGAGGAATCTCTTTACTGCTTTCCAGTATGGTTGCACAAATTTGCAGTCCCACCAGCAACCTATGTAGAGTGCCCTTTTCCCCACATCCTCGCCAACATTTATTGTTGCTTGTATTCTTGATTGTTGCCATTCTGACTGGAGTAAAACGAAATCTCAGTGTAGTTTTAATTTGCATTTCTCTAACTGCTAGAGATGGTGAACATTTCTTCAGGTATTTTTTGACTTTTCATATTTCTTCTGTGAACCTATTCAGTTCCTTTGCCCATTTATTGATTGGATTAGTTTTTTTTTTTTTTTTTTTTTTGTGGGAAGGGGTGTTTAGTTTTTGAGTTTTTAAATATATTCTGGAGATTAGTACTCAGAGGTGCAGGTGGCAAAATTTTCTCACATTCTGTAGGCTCTCTCTTAACACTCTCGATGGTTTCCCTTGCCATGAAGATTTTGTTTGATACTGTCCCATTCTATACATAATTTCTGCATGGAAATGGAATATTTGGTGACTGAAACTTTCCGCTCCGTTCTGTGGGGCTCGCTGCGGTGTAAATGAGATTCTATATGTGGGTCTGCTTCTCAGTTCTCTGTTCTCATCTTTCCATTGGCTTGTCAATCCTCAAGCCAGTATCACCCTGCCTTCACCTCCTAGCACTGGAATAAGTCTTGGTATTTAGTGTAACAACTCTTTCAACCCTGTTCTTCCTCAGTGGTATCTAGGTTATTTGACCCTTTGCTTTTACATGTAAATTTAAGAATTATCTTTTCAAATCCCATGAATTAGAACGGCAACTGACTCTACAGATGAATTTGTGGAGAGTTTTTGTCTTTATGACATTAATTTTTTTCTATCCACAAGCCTATTCGAATTTTCTTTATTGTCTTTCAGTGATGTTTTACATTTTTCTCTTTGAAGCATTTGAACATAGTTAGATCCATTCCTAGACATATGATATTTTGGCTATTGTTGCTTTAATAAATATTATCTTTGGTATTTTTACTTCATATTCAGAACTTTTCCAAATGCTTTTAATGTTTCTAATCATCTGTTACCTGAATATCCTTTTGTTTTTTTCAACATAGACAGTGTTATATATGAGTTTCTGTGATTTTCATACAAGTTTTCACACCTTTTATTTCTTTTCCTTGCGTTGTTTCACTGACTAAGACTTTCAGAACAATAATGAATAGGAAGGGAGAGATATGACATCTTTGTGTTTCCATTTTATAAGTGACTTTATCAGGTTAAGGAAGTTTGTTATATTTCTAGATTGCTAAGAGGTTTTTATTATGAATAACTATATAATTTTATGAATAGCTTTATAATTTTATCACTTTTCCTGCATACATTGAGATTATCACATGATCTTTATCCTTTAATTTGTTAATGGATTTTCTAATGTTAACCTTGTATTACTGGAATAAAATCAATTTGGTCATGATGGTATTTCCCTGCATTTGGCTTGGTAAGTTCTTGTTTAAGATTCTTTAAATATGTTCATGAGTAAGATTAGTATTTTCTTTGTCTCATTTTTGTTTCAAAGTTATATTATCATTATAAGATTAATTGGGGCATGTACCCTAGTTTTTATTACTTGAAAGAGTTGGCATATGATGGAAATTGTTGAATGCTTGATAGAACTTGACTTTAAAACCATCAGAGTTTAGTATATTTTTGGAGGAAAATTTTAGACTATTCAATTTCTTCAAAGAAGGAACAAGTAAAGGTAAAACAAAATTTGTATTTTTCCTAGTTGATCTAACAGATAACTGTTTTCAATAATAATAGCAACAATATATTCAATTAAGAGTACATACATATATAATACTTGTGTATAGGAATTTGTATTAGCTGTAAAAATATACAGAGTTGAAAACTCTAGGACAACCACTAAAAATATTTTGAAAAAAGAAGTACAACTGGTATCTTAAGAAAGAAGAAAAAATAGAATAATGTAAAATGTTCCAAGAAAAGTTACAAAAGGAATAAAAAGAGTAGAAAACTAAGATAGATACAAAGAACTAGAGCTAATAATAGAAAACAGTAGCACTGTGGTAGGTATCAATCCACTCTATCAATGATCATTTTAACATCAAGGCCTCATGTATTTTGACACCCTGTTGTTAAGCTATTCATATTAGAGATTGTTATATTTTCTTGGATAATTTGCAATGCCCTTTTTATCCCTGATAACTTTCTTTGCTCTGAAGTCTGCTCTGTCTAAAATCAATATAGTTACTCTCTCCTTGGTGTCATCATGGTATACATTACTCTACCCTTTTACTTATGAACTATCTATATCTTTTTATTTAAAATGGGTTTCTTACACATAGCATACAGTTGGGTCTTGTTTTTTATTCAATCTGACAATCTCTGTCTTTTAATTGAAGTATTTAGGTCATATACTAAAAAGAAATGAGTTGTTAAGATTTGAAAAGAAAAGGAAGAAACTTAAATGCATGGTAGTAATTGAAAAATAGCAACATGAAAATGCTACATAATGTATAATTCCAATTATATGATATTCTGGAAAAGGCAAAATTATGGAGATAGTAAAAGAATCAGTGGTGTGCACCTACAATCCCAGCGACTTGGGAGGCTGAAGCAGAAGGATCTCAAGTTCAAAGCCAGCCTCAGCAACTTAGCCAGACCTTAAGCAAGTTAGTGAAAATTTGTCTCAAAATAAAAAATAAAAAGGACTAAGGATGTGGCTCAGTGGTTAAGCGCCCCTGGGTTAAATCTTCAGTACCAAAGGGAAAAAAATTCAGTGAATGCCAGGTGAGGGAAAAGGAAGGTTAAATAGGTGAAGCACAGGGTTTTTAGGGCAGTGAAACTATTCTTTATGAATACTACAATGGTAGGCACATGTCATTATGTTTGTCCAAACCCATAGAATGTGCAACACCAAGAGTGAACCCTAATATAAACTAGAGATTTCAGACAATGATGTGTCAATGTAGATTCATTGATTGTAACAAATATGACTCTCTGGTGTGAGATTTTGATAGTGGGGAAGGAATGAGTATGTTAGGGCAGAAGTATATGGAAAAATCTCTATACCTTCTAACTCAATTTTTTTGTAAACCTGAAACTGCTCTAAAAATAAGCCTATTAGGTGTACATACACAAAATTAAAAAATAAACAAACCAACAGTTCTGCTAAAAATTACCTTCCAGTCCATCCTGCCTAAGATGCCCAAAGAATCTCAGGATCATGTGCATCCATAAGACTGGGATTAGAATAAGCTATATTGCATGTTTGTATGAATATATCAAAATCAATTCTACTGTCAACTAAACTATAACTAAAAATAACAAATTAAAAATGAAAAAAAAAAGTGACTTTTAAACCTAAGTAAAGTGGTTAGGTCATCTTTTTCTGGACCTTCCAAAACATCAGCACACCAGAAATGTTTTTCACACCTCTTTGATGCCCTAAAAGCCCTGCATGAGAGTATCTTCTATGCCTTGAATACCTGTTCGGAAGCCAAGGTCCACAGGAGTAAGTCTCAAGAATCATTACTGTCTGTGAATGAGCTTGTCAGGACCTCTAAGGAGGAAGCAGGATGTAGAGGGACAGAGAACACCTGACCAGGAGGCTTCAGACCCATCCCAGAAAACCTTTGCCTAACCAAGGTTGATCCCTAGGTCTCAGGTCACCCCTTCTCCCAGAGACCTGCCTCTCCAGGTCTCAGATTTGTATGTTCACATGGACTCTCTGCAGAAGTGCTTTGTTCTTAGGGGGATATCGCAGACAGTATGCCAGCCAGGGCAGGATCAAGTTTGAGGACTGCATAGCTTTTTACAATTTTAAAGCCACACTCCATAAAAGCTACCTTCTTTGCCTACATGTAACTGGTTTCAAACAAAATTTCTGTTCACCCACCTCACTAATAACCAGTGCTTGCCATTAGCAGTGAGAGGGATGGGGAAAGTAATCAAAGTCACCAGAGGTAGAGAGAGGTCAGGAGTCAGAGAGAAAAATATATAAATAAGAAAGGAAGAGGGTCTTTCCTGCTGTGAATGCTATTGGAAGAGAAGTGAGGACAGAATGTAGACCCCCCCCATGGAGGTCATTTCATGTGCATTGTATTTTGTGGGACCTGCTGCCACTCAGCCTTCCTCCTGCGTGGCCTACAGACTTGCTTGTTCTGGCATAGAACTCCCAGCCCATTTTGCCAGAACTTCCAAATTTGAATTTGCACAGAAGAGCCTGGGTGCGAATTCTATCTTTGGAAGTTCTTCCTCTCTCACCACTAAATATAACTCACCCAAGCTGTCCAGTGCAACTTGGACAGGCCCTCACAGTGACCCGACTCGTACAACCAAGGAAAATAGAGATGATCTATTGAGCGTGACGTGACTTTCTAGCCAATGCCTCATATTCTCTTCCTCACAACCTCTTCTCTCTGTCCAAGACTTTTTTGAAAATACTTGATTTGAGTGAAAGTCATGTGTGGTGTCTCAATCTGTTTTGTGCTGCTGTAACGAAGTACCTGAGACTAGGGTAATTTATAATGAAAGAATATTTCTCAGTTCTGGAGATTGGGAAGTACAAAATCAAGGTGCTGGCATCTGTCAAAGGCCTTCTTGCTACATTCTCACATGACAGAAGATCAAAGGGCAAGGAGACAAAAGAGGGATGAACTCATTCTTTTGAAATGGCATAAAACCCACCCATGAGGAACACTCATGGCCTAATTGTCTCACAAAACTCTCGCCTTTTAATACTGTTACAATACAATGGTTTTGGGGGGATTAAATATTCAAACCATTCCTTGGGGTTCTAAGTGAGAAAGACAACCCTTTGGTGCCACCTAAATTTTGGATTTCATAGATATGAGTTACCAGGGAGAAATACAAAGCTAGAATGATGGGAAATACCAGGAGAGTCCTTTCATTAGAATCAAGGGCCATCATCAATGGGATTGAAACAAAGTAAAACAATTCATTGTGACCTTGAACTGTGCCTGGAGTGGTGGTTTCTTTCTGTGGTCAACCATTCTATGCAAGAATTACTTGAGTGCATGTGATTCATTTTTGCACATTTGTTCTAACCTGAGCTTTTAATTTTAGACCAGGGATCGAAGTTAAATATTTCATGCGAACAGACCGAGAATAGAAAATGAGAAAAAAAAGAAAAATAGAAAACCCTTCGTTACACAAATTGTAATGCATATTCAACCAACATTCATGGAGCACCCATGATAAATCAGGTATTGTCATTTTGTTCTGCATTTACTAATAGCTCCCATCCCACCACACTCTTTAAATCCATGCCACCTTGGGTTCTAGTTCCTCCACAAAGAAACTGCTGGTCAACTTAAGCATGCAGAGTAATCCTGGGTGGAGGTACCATTCCTAAAAAGCCTTTTGGTTCTACTATACCTACCTCCAAAGAGAGGCATTTCCAAAATGCTTCATTCCAAAGCAATGAAGTACTAGATAGGCTGGGTAGAAGGAATATCTGGAACACCCATTTTCATGTGGCCATCTGTAAATCCTGCCCAGGCAGAACAGGGCAGCCTGTTTCAGTCCAGCTCCCTGAGGGCTTGTCTAAGGTCCTATCTTCCATAATTTAAGAGTATTCTCCTCTTTGTTCATGCCTCATGTGGGCAAAGCAATAGTTGGGTTCTCAGAGTCTGAGCCATCTCTCCTCCTACCTGACTTTAAGAGCAGCACAAAGTGTGATTTAGGTGGCTGTGGACACCTCACGAGGCAGGGATGCAACCCATATTGCCTTCTCCCAAACCTCCATTTGAATGTATGTACCCCTCCAAAACTTTTATGCTTCAAACCTGTCGCCCAAATCATGATATTAGAACGTTGGGTTTCTGGAAGGTGAATAGGTCCAGGGGGCTCCATCTCTTGAATGGGATTAATGACCTCAAAAAAGAGACTTCAGAAAGCTGCCTGTAGCTTCCACGGTTCCACCGTGTGAGGACACAGCATTCATCTGCTCAGGACAATGAAGTAATAAGTATAGAGAATCAGCTCTCACTAGACACTAAACGTGCCAGTCCCTTGAACTTGGATTTCCTGGCCTCCAGAACCACAAGAAAGAAATCCCTATTATTTACAAATTATTTGGTGTAAGGTATTTTGTTTTAGAATTAGGAATGGAATAGAATAAGTCACCTTTTGTCCAGACTGGGACTTCCCTAGGGCCTCTCCATATTGGAGAATGAGACCAGGGCTGGGGCCTCCCTGAGTCGCTTCCAAGAGCCAGGAACCCTGCTCCTAACTTTTGCAACTTAAATAAACTCAGTAAATAAGATTTATTTTCTTCCCAAAAGATTTTTTTTTTTTTTTAATATAGAACTCATGTCTATATTCAGCCACATTTGACTTTGGTGAACTTTCCATTTTAGAGGTTGTATTAGGCCATTAGCCTCCATGGAAGGAAAACCCCTTATTTCTTTGCCTGCTCAGGATCAAGAAAGCTGATTGCTAGGGAATGCCATTCCCACCGCAGCTTCAAATCACTTCCTATTCCTAAAAGGCTCCCACTCATATGGGCTCCTGCCCATCCCTAATCCCCCAGGGCAGTTCTAGATAAGGTTCCAACACACTGATTAATGTTTCTTGGGACAGACAGGTTCCTTGGTGACTATTTTTATCCACTCACTCACTCACTTGGGGTTTTAGACAAATCCTGTGGTTCGTTGTCCATCTTCTCGCAGTCTATTACCAGCAGTTTATAAATCCCACCACTGAAATGCAGGTCCTATTTATAGCGTGAGCTAAATCCTGTAAAGTGCAATCATTCATTAAACCCCACATGGATCTCCTCATGCCCTGTGTGAGAAGCCAATGAACAGGAAACACAAAGGGTAGAAATAGTTTGGGTAGAAGTCATCAGCTGCAAACACTTCCTCCTGTGCCACCTTACAGGCAGTCAGAGGTGTGAACTGAGACCTTTGGGGAGTAATCCAGGGTGCAATTCAGATGGCTGCTCCAGGCATCCTGGACGAGTTGTGTCTGGATAGCCAGGGAAGGGCATGAGGGAAGACAAGTTCTTAAGGAGAATTCTTCTACAGTGTGCTAGAACTCATAAATGCATTATTTTATCCCTAGAAACATTGTCCATCTTGTACACATGAGAAAATATGCTCAAAGAGTCAAAAGTTTGATCACAGTAAATAGTGGAGTTAAGTTTTAAAGGATAGCTTGGACCTTATCCCCCTAGTTGTCCTATATGCCATGCAGAGATGTCTGGGATGAATGAACTCAGGGTGAAATCTCAGCAAAACTCTGGATGTGCCCAGCTTTATCTCCTAGGCCCTAAACCTTCCTCTTCTGTCCTTGGGCATTAACTGTGCTTGAAGTCTCACAGCATGATGGTCTTTATCCCCAAATGGCTTAAGCCACCAGGTTGTTGTGAGCATCATGCAAGATGATACGATGCATGTAGAAAAGCATTTGAACCCATGACAGATGAGAAGAGTGAGTACCTTCACTGCATCTCTGTTGCCTGGAAGTTCTTGTCACTGTTCTGAGATCTGGGGAGGCCCTTTCCCCTTTTGAAACTAAACAATCCATCCCTAGGGCTTTCAGTAACATCTAACTGGCTTGTGCCAGAGTCAAGATTTTCGAGTATCTCCCAATCCTGTCTCTCATCCCTGGAAAGCTTGGAGTCCATAAAAATGCACCTCTTCTCCCCACCAGCCTGGGCTCCTTTATTCCCTGAAGATTTTGCCTTTTTTTCTCCTCTTAGATCCCCTCAGTAGATCATCCACCCACCTACTCCTATTCCACTTAACAACGCTTGATACTGTCTTTACTGAATGAACCCCACTGTGTCCTAAACCAACCCATGGATTCCCCCTGGGGCCTTGATTCCTCTGTTCTTTGGCTGCTCTTCCCCACACCATTCTCCTGACCCCTTTACTCTTCAGCTTTTGGGTATAAACACCTGTTCCTTTGATGTCCCATTGTCCAGTTGACAATCTCTGCTGCTCATCAGGTGAATTTAAGCTGCCCACCTCCTGGCCCTGCCCTCTCAGTCATTGACTTCGTGGATTCCAGTCTGTGGTTCTTCCTCTTCACTCAGTTTTATAATGTTCTTCTGGAAGATCCCCATGTCCAAGGACACCTCCAAGGGCTCATTATCACTCTTGGTTGACCTCCCCAGTTCTTGGTCTATCACTTCTCTTTAATCTCAGCCTCTCACTTCCAAGTCCTGAATTTTTGTTCCACTTCAGCTTAAACTGTAGCACTCCATACACTGAGGCAGATGGACTCCACAAATCCATCCCTGGATCTCTCAACTCTCTTTTTCTACCTCCATCCCTCAACACAACACCATTTCCCAACATGCCCAGCATATCAGCTGCATCCTGATCTGTTTTCTATTGGCCCCCTAGATAGAATGCTTTTGTTGGACTGTTTTCTAACCAGAGTCTTCAATTTCCTTGCACAGTCATCTTTCTGCCCCATCTGCCTGCAAAATGCCCATCCAAGATCAATAAAAAATAAATTAATTAATTAAAAAAAAACATTTTCTCCACCCACAAAGCCAAAGAGTGCTAGAGAAAACCAGGTCATTACAAATCCATTCTCCAAACTTTGTAGCCCTTAATGTCCAAATTAAGCAATTATGTTTACACTTTAATAAGAGGGGTCATCTTTCACTGCTCATCGACACCTAACTTTCTTTACTTACATTAAGCCCCTACTCAACCCTTTCCCTGAGTCTCACTCTCTGCAGATGACCCTGCTTTCCACTTTATGGAGAAACATTACTTCATCAGACATGAATGCCAACTTCCTCCCCCTCCCCCTTACACAATTATCCATATCCACAGTCATCCTCCCCTTTCCCCATACAAGGTCAGCTTTTCTATCCAGCCATCTTCTTTCCCTAACATTCTCTACTTGTCTTTCTGTACTGGAAACTTCCTTTCAGACTTTAAACAAGATGACATCCTAAGCAATAATGTTTATTTCAGGTTGCCTCTCTCTATGTCTCTGGCATCTCCTTCCTTTCCTACTTATCCACCTTCCAGAAAACTCATTACCACTTTTTCATGGAATTAGACCCTGCTTTTGCCAATTTACTCCAACTACCCTCCCACAAAAGTCACACAGGATCTCTACACTCTGTTCAGTCCTCATGTTGCTGGATTTCTTCATCTCTTCAGCACTGTCTGTGTCTACTAGGATTTATATTTTAAAATGCCATAGATCGGGTGGCTTAAATAATAGAAATTTATTTCCTATAGTGATAAAGGCTGAGAAGTTTCATGATCTGGGTGTCAGGCTCTTTGGTCCCTGGTGAGGGCTCTGTTCCTGGCCTGCAGACAACTGTCTTCTGCTGCAAGCATGCATGCACACGTGTGTGTGTGTGTGTGTGTGTGTGAGAGAGAGAGAGAGAGAGAGAGAGAGAGAGAGAGAGAGAGAGAGAAGAGGGAAAGAAAGAAAGCTCTCTGGTCTCTTCTTATATGGGTACTAATCCCATGGGATCTTCATGACCTCACCTAAATCCAATTATCTCCCAAAGGTCTCATCTCCAGATATCACATGGGGGTGAGTCTTAGAACTCTGGCATTTGAATTTGGGATACGCATTCAGTCTAAGCATACTCCCTTCTCTCTGAAACATCCTAGTCCCTTCCTATATGATTGCCTTTCCCGTGACCTTCCTGGCCCTTCCTTCTCTTCTTTTGGGAACTCCTCAACCCTTGCCTACCCCTTGAAGTCCATCCATTCTTACTGCTCTTGAACTCCTACAATGATCCTGTCTTGTGGTTTTAACTACCACTGGCATGCTGATGGCTTCCAGGGCTATCCCTCTGGGCCCGACTCTCATGCACTCAGAGGACACTCAGTCACTGACCATTTCAGTCGACTGCCCTGTAAACACCTCAAACTCCGTGAATCATTCATTCACTTTCATTATCTTCCCTGCCTCCAAACTGCTCTTCATCCTAGATTCTTTTTTTCAATGAATAGCCCCACTACATACTCAGTCAACAAGTTAGAAACTTGAGCACCATCTCTGAGCCCTTACTCTTTCCAGCTCTCCACGTCTATTTGCTGAATTCCATCAATCAATTTGACTTCCTCAAAACCATTGCTAAACAGTGGCATGATTGTGTTTAAGCATTTGTGGGCTTTCCAAATCACTGTAACCTCCTTGGTATATACTAAATAAGTCCCACAACCCCAACCACTAATTTCAAGAAGAAATCAGTGGGGTTTTTTCCTAAATGTAGAAAAGGGATCAAATCTGCAATAGCAACATTCAAAGTTGCATCCTTGATGCAAAAAAAAAAATCACACAAGTGCCAAGAAATTAATAAAACCAGCTGCAAAGATATTCCTACAGATGATGCTCAGACAGGGAGGACAATGAGGTTTGATCTGTGTCATTTTGTGTATCACTTTGGGATAAATGTGAAAGGTGAATTTCTCCTACATGTGTGAGTACTACCACACATTTTGTTTTTCTGTTCAGATATAACCAACAGGTTACAAACAGCATATAAATCTACTTTTTAAAACTCCTGACCTTTATATGAAGGAGATGGTTTAAATGTTGTTTAATTTTCTTTATGCCTAGAAACTCAGGATACAAGAGAAGACATTTCTCATATGGTCAGTGATGGTTTTAAGAGCCAGGATAGAAAATAGAATCAGTTAAGTCTACAGCAAAAAAGGGTGTGTTTACACCAGGAATCACCTTGAGCACTAATTCACACGTGACTTTATTCAAGAACTGTTGGTCTTAACTGAGAGTGGAAGAAAGTGGAGGGTTAGACAGTCCCCTGCTCTGATCTCCCATGAGCCCCTCAGATCTCCATCATTGCCCTCAACACCCTGAATTAAAATATTATGTGTCTTCTCCTTTACTATATGGAGGTTAGCTCAATGCATGACACACAGTAGGTGCTCCATAATGAGCAGGGATGAATGAACAAGTGAACCAATCAGGATACAGGGAATTGAAAATGAGTTTATTTCAAAAATAAGTTTTCAAAAGTTCTTCAAAAATAAACTGGAGGGTTTTTATACCTCCCTGAATAACACATCTCATGTTTTGTCCTTATCTGCCAAAGAGAATTTAAATCACAGAACCTTGGAGAAAAGTTGATGATCAAAGAGGGTAGATTCTGGTCTAGACACAAATAATTCACAGGAACTCACTCTGGCAGGCAACTCCCATCCTGAATAAGGCAGTGGTGGAAAGGGAGCGCAGGTGGGTCCCTGGGGAAGCTTCTTTCTCTCTCAGCCCCTGACCCTGTTTTCGAGCAGAGTTCTAGATCAAAAGAGGAAGAATGCAGTCCATGTCCAATGTCATTACCAACATCATACTAAACACTGCAGGTTCTACCCAGGCCTCAAAAGCCACCTGTTTGGGATAGTGCTTTCCCTTATCTCCCCCTCTCTCCACTCACCGTTCCTTTCTATCCATTCGCACAAACATTGCTCTGTGCTGGCACCATGGCAGGTATTCAGTGACATGGATGGGGTACAACTGGGCTGCAACATTTATTTCTACCCTTGCTTCTATTTTAGACATAAATTTTTTGTTTTGTGTGGAGGTCATTTCCTCTAAGGACAGTTGTATTTTCTTTTCCTCCCCATTGTGCCCATCTGGGGGCAAGTGTCCTGAGGCAGGTTCTCTGGCATGTTTCTTTAAGACAGTAGTATAGGAGGAAATGATTTATTTTAGGACATGCTCCCAGGGGACACCAGTAAGACAGTGGAGTAAACAGAAAAGGGGAAGGGAAGAAACCAAGCAAGGATGTGATCTCAGGGGGAGTCCCAGCCTGGTCTGATCTGGACTGCAGATTGCACCTCAAGGCAAAGAGCTTTCCCACTCCATCGGTCTGTCACAGGATGTCAGAACTTCCCAGGTACTTGGTGCTCTCATTCAGGATAGGCAGAGTAGCTCCAGGGTTTGGTTCAAATCTTTGATTGAGGTCATTAGGAGCAAAGCTCACAAGAGTTAGGTGGAAATGCAAACCTGAGAGGGGACCCATGAAAGGAGTTTGATGGGAGCAACAGCAGCGTTCATCATGGCAGGACACACCACAGCTGTGCGTTGGCTGCTTGTTAGGTCACTGACTGGTTTCTTTGAGGAGTTCCACCTGGGTAAGAAGTTCTCTGCGTTCCCCCATGTTGGCCTTTTGTAGGTAATATCTGAGTCCTGAGGCTTCACTTAGGTTGGATATCAGCAAGACAAGGTCCTGGGTAGGTGGAATCTCATTCTCTTGACTTACAGCAGATGACAAGTTCTATGAGCTAGTCTATCCATAAGCTCTGATCTATGCCACCAGTAGGTGACACATGAAGTCACTCATGCTCCATCAGGCTCCTCTATGAGATATGGGCATGTTCAACCAGTTCAGAGTCAGTTAGAACATAGCCTGACATAACTGGCTAGAAAAGGCAATGGGATTATAGGAGATGGACACCTATCCACCTCTCCCCCCAGAAAGAACATTCTCATTAGATTCAGAAGAACACTGTACAAAAGGGCTGCAGGCAGACGTGCCCCCAGCTCCTGTGCAAGGCTATTCTATATGTGAGTGATGGTCTGATCCCCCAAGAATACAACCCCATACCTACCTCCCTCTCCACTGATGGCCAATGTCACTGTGCACACCTCAATGATATATGAGTCTTTCCCTGACTAAGTCATGACTGTGCACACATTTCCTTCTTTCTTTTTCAACATGATAGATTTTATGTTCTCAGAAGCTGTATCTCTTTCCATATTCAGAAGCAGGGGCTGGCAAGAGGGAAGTGATTGTGGTCTGAGAAGAACACGGAATTAGCTGAACTCAAAAGCATGTCAAACACTTCTAACTGCAAATACATTGTTTAAAACAGGTTTGGAAAAACCCCGTTTGCATTTTGCCCCCAGTCCCTGGTTTGTTTGTTTGTTTGTTTATAAACCCCATGTAGCTTTGCAGGGAAGTAAAACCCATCTGTTTGAATTCCTATAAGTTAACTCATCTTCACCTTGTTTATTGGAGAGATTTATTGCCTTTGATAATATTTTCACTTCTTGGATAAAACCCTCCTTCTTTTACACTTTCTGTTTCTTCCTCACACTGTTACTTTTCTTTCTTATTTGTCTTTCATCTTTTTTTTAATTTCAAAAGCTTAGAACTTTATTCACCGGTCTCACTGCACACAGAAAACAAAAGGAAAAAGTGTAGACAAAAATCCTACAATACCAATCAATAGTAACATTAAATATGAATGGATAATAAGTGAGATCCATGTCAGGGGACATACCTCAGTGGTAGAATGCATGACCAGCATCTGGGAGGCCCTAGGTTCAATCCTCAGCCTGGAAAAAAATGAGCAGACAATAAAAACCAAAAACAAAACTTCCAAAACCAAACCACCCCCCAAGATCCAATTGTATGATGGATGCAGAAGACACATTTTAGAATAAAAAAATACAAATATATTGAAAACAAAATGATGGAAAAAGATATATAATGCAAATAGAAACCATGAGTAAGCTGGAGTAGCTACAGTAATATTAGACCACATGGATTTCAAAACAAAATTATGCTACTATAATAGAGATAATTTTTAAAGTTTTTGTCTTTTTTTTTGGAACTGGGGGTTTAACCCACGGTTTTGCCACTGAACTACATCCCAGCCCAACTTTTAAGTTTTTTTGTGTGTTCTTTTTAGATATACATGACAGTACAGTGTATTTTGACATATTATACATACACAGAGTATATGTTATTCTAATGAGGATTCCATTCTTGTGGTTGTACATGATATGGAGGTTCACTGTGGGGTATCCATATATGAACATAGGAAAGTCAGATCTGATTCATTCCACTGTCTTTCCCATTCTTGTACCTCATCTTTATTTCTTTATTACCCCCTTACCCTTCTTGTTCATTTTCATTCTTGTTTTGTGATATCTTCTCTTTCTCCAAGAAGAGAGAGAGAAGCAGTGGGGGAGGGGTCGCAGGGATATGAACCCTTCCAGGGCACACTTCCAATGACCCACCTCCTCCAGCCATGACCCACCTGCCTGCAGATACCACCTAGTTACTCCATTTAAACTAGAATGGACTGATAAGGCTATAGCTCCCATAATCAGATAATCTCACCTCTGAATACTCCTGCATTAACACAGGGGTTTGAAGGGGGGAGAATTCATATTCAAACCATAACAAAGAGAAAAAATTGTATGTATTTATTAAGTTTGACATGATGGTTTGAAGTATATATGCATTGTGGAAAGGTTAAATCTATTAATTAACAAAGTCATCATTTGGGGGGCAAGAGAACATAATACCCACACTCTTTACAGTTTTCAGGAATATAAGATCACCCTCTTTTCAGGTTCCACATTCATGTGAGACCCTGCTGTCCTTGTCACTCTGTGCCTGGCTTATTTCATTTAACACAATTCTCTTTCTCTTGGCCTTTTCCTGGGATAGTTCTTCTTCCTCTTCTGTCATTCCCTTTCGTTATCCCTTCTTTACTTTCTATAGCTATTTATCACTTTTTAAATTTTCTTTTTCATCTTTCTTCCCTTGAACAGCCTTTGTCATCAACACAGAAATTATGTAGTTTCAGGGTAAAACTCACACAGGTTAGTCTAGGCTTACTATCACGGTGGCTGAGATAATACTGCTCCTGCTCTGTTCATGAGCTAAATGTTACTCTGCAAAAACCAGGACCCCAAAGACAGGGAGTAAGCTCTGTGTCACCTGCAAATTCGCCAGCGTCTGAGCCTGCTGGGCTCACTGCAAGGACATGCTCAGATCCTCAAGGGAGGAGATCTGCTGCTTTGGGACACTGTTGGTCCACCAGGACTCTCCTGCTTAATGGGATCTTCACACTTGCCCCTTGAGTAATGGAAATCACAAGTCTGAGTGGCTGGCCTGGGAGATGAAAAGCAAGGGGCCGGGAAAGGCTTCTCCAGGCTGTGCCAACCTCTTGGGAGTAGAAGCTACAAAGTGTAGGACCAGGTGCCTGAACTTGAAAAGCAAAACTCTTTTTATGTGGTTCATATTCTCTGTTATCCCTTATCATTGCCTTTGGAATTATTCAGTGGACAGAAGTACAAAGAAGAAAATTGAAATTGGCTTGTAATCTCCCTGTTTAGATACCTCTTAGAATTTAAAAATAATAAATCTAAGAACTCCCTGTAAAGTAAGAAATCTTGAACCAAACATGAAGTTACAAAATGGAAGGAGAAAGCTTCCCCAGTCCATATTTCCAACCCTGGTGGCAATCAACAAATATTATCAATTTCCTCTAGGGAAAATATGTGTCTATTCATATATTCCCTCCTTTTAACACAAAAAAGGTTATGTCATACACACCTGGAACGAAAAGTTCCCTCTAGCAATGAGGGAAAGGATTCTACACAAAACTCTCCCATAACAGACCAGAGAGCAGAGGAGGGAGATTCCTGGATCCTCCATCTATGGTTCTTATCCCATATGGGCCCCTTTATGGTCTCCTGGCCTCCACTGAACCTATCTAATTGGGCCTGAAGCTATTGGGTCAAGTCCTTAGTTTCTGTATCTGCACAATTCAATCTATGTCACAGCTGATCAGTTGGGAGCTTTAAAGAACTCCAGTTCTTCTCTAGGTCAGGAATTTCAACAGAACAAAATCCCAGGTGAACCCTTCATTTTACAGATGAGGAAGTTGAGGCCCAGCAGGAGCCCAAAGTCACACTTAAGAACTTGAGTCTGTTAACAGTCATTTAGTGCTCTTCCTACAACCCTGGGCTTCCTCAGCAGGTGCTATTTTCCTTGCTGTTTTTGGAGTGTGCTCTGTGTGTCTCCAACTGTATTGCAGACTTGTTCAGGGCTGAGAGGAACTTTCTCCCTCTGTTTCCCTTCTCCTGTGTCCCACTCTGCCCAACACAGATTGCCTATGTGATTTGGTTAGACATGGAGTCCTCGGAACCTATGGTCTCAGAAAATAGTATAGGCCATTTGCTTCTGGACCTGGAGAATTTTGCCTGGGAATCATTATTTCCTCTATCATTAAGAGCCAAAAGGAAGACAAGAGAACATGCTGTGGAGCAACCCTCTCATTTTAGGGAATAATAGACATTTGGGTAAGGCCACTTTTAAATAGGATAAGGCCATTGCATTTTTATTCAGCTTAAAGAATTAACTATGAAAGTTAAGAATTATTTGTCCAATAGCATTTACAGATAGTTAAATGAACCCCTGGAACACATCAAGGACAGGAGGGGCAAGGGGCTAAGGCCTAGGGAGGTCTGTGGTGAGCAGGCAGGAAACATTCACAGAACAGTTTTACATTCTGATGCAACATTTTCTCTAAGAAGCTTTAGATTTTACATTTTAGGTTCATGATTCCTCTTGAATTAATTTTTGTATATGGTGTGAGGTAGGAGTTGAGGTTTATTTATTTATTTTATACACATATCCAGTTTTTTTCAGAATGATATATTAAAATAAATATTATCCATTGTATTACTTTTATGCCTTTGTTAAAAGTTGAATGACTGTATAAGTGAGGGTCTATGTCAGGGTTCATTCTTTTTTTTTTTTTTCAGTGCTGGGGATTGAACCCAGTGCCTTGTGCCTGACAGACAGGCAAGCACTCTATGAACTGAGCTATATCCCTAGCCCTGGATTCATTCTTTTGTTCCATAGATCTCTTTATCTATCCTTATTTCTGTACCACCTGGTCTTGATTATTGAAGTTTAATTGTTAATTATTCTTTTTCAAGATTGCTTTGGATTTCCATTTGCATTTCCATATACATTTTCACTTCCATATACATTTTTTAATCAACTTGGAAATTTCTGGAAATGGAAAAAAATAAACTGCTGCTTGGATAACTGAATGATGCAGTATTTGAGGCATGCCAAAACTCATGCTCCAGTTTTTCAGATGTTCACTTAGTAAATAGTGAAATTGAGACCTAGAGGAAATCATGCATCTTGTCTAAGTCCATAAATTATGTAGGGGCCACAGTGATTCCAGGAATCCCAACTCCCAGCCCTGTTTATTGGGCTCACTGTAGCACCTTATCCAAGAAACACTGCATCATCTCACATGTGGACCAGCACCCACAGGAAGAGAGGACTCTGGCTGACGAAATCCTTAGTCAGAACTGCCCTATCTACCCACTGAATGGTTTTCCTATAGGAAAAAGAAAATGTTATTAGTTTTCAAAATGACAAAGTCTTATCTTGTCACCATGGTAACTCATCTTCTTCAGGCATCCTGACTGGCCTCTTTCTTGAAATAGCTTTTCCTTTAAATTTCTCAGGCCTGGATGCTCACTCTAAGGTTCACTGGAGGAGGCCAGGGCAGGATGGAACAAGGAGATTATGTCTTAGGACCTTGCCCTTGAGGGAAACTCACGGGGAGATGAGGATATATTGGACACTCCAAGGAGGATGTGGACATCAGAGGTTAACTTCTCTAGCTCAAAATTCTTGCCCTCGAGACCCTTTCTATTTAAGTAATTAGGACAAAGTCAAAGAAAACCAGATTGCCAAATGAAGACATGGAACTCTTAATGCCTTTGACAGACGTGTCTTGTAACTCTCAAAAGGGTATGTGACATGTAGAATTTCCAAAACATATTAGACCATACAACTGAAATAATGGAATACTATTACAAGTATCTTTCTTGCTTAGGAGCCTTGACATCCCTGAGTGACAAATGGCTGTTTTCTTTGATAACTCTGTAGATTGAACATTTGTTTATACTCATGAAATAGGTTTTCCCCAGGAAAAACTCACAAAATTATGTGGTGTTACCTGAAGGGCCCACAATGACCCATACTTAGATGGTATAGATTAGGCTGATATTGTCCTACAGGCCTGTGTCCCTTAACATCAAATATGCATGTAAAGACATACAGTGGAGCTATGCCACAGATGTCCTAGCCTAGACTAGCTAGAACTAGAACTAATCTGGGCTGGAGCAGAAACTGGGTCAGGAAGAATGGGAGAAACTCTTGCCAAAGGACCCGTAGAAGAAGTGTGTGTAGGGTTAGGTGTGTAGGGTCAAGGGAAATATAGGCTGATGAGACTCTCAGGGCTCAGCCCAAGAGGACTTATCCCACAAGGCATGGTCTATGGAAAGGCTGGAAAGAAAGTCCCTTTCTCAAATTTGTTTCGGGGACTTAAATGTCTCCATCATCAAATTTTTAGAAAAATACAGTTAGGACACCAGTGAAAGAGTAACTGATCAGCTTAGAAAAATTAATTGAGGCCTAAAAGAAATTAAAAATCAAATGCATTTAGTTAGAAACACCCTAGAGTAAATAGAGCTCTCTGGACCCCTTGTCTGTTCACCCTCATCTCCATTGGCTCTGCCTGCCCCTTGACATTCCCTCTGCTATCAGAACATTCCCTGTATGTGGTAATTCTAGTGAGGAACAGACTGAACTCAAAGTCACTAATTCCATTTGACAACCAGTCAGGATATGCAGGTCTTTATTTGGAAACAGCCCCTGGTCCAAAAATGTGCCAAGATCTGTTCACTTTCCCTAGGGCCAGGATACCCAATCTGGGGCTCTCTACCCTGGGAAAGTCAAGCAACAGAAATGAAACTAGGGTTATACGCTGGTCACTTTGCATTGGGGATATACATCTTAAGATTCCTCAGCCAGCCTGATTTCCAGCAGAGGAGAATAAGTTGTGTGTCAGAGGAGAATAAGTTGTGTGTCACAGCAGTCAGCCTAGAAGTTAAGAATTCCCTTTGTTGAGGGGTCTGCCTTCAGAAAGCCCTGCCTGATTACCAAAATGTGGCCTCCTCAAAACTCCTGGGAAGTGACTGGTAATGGCTGTATCTTATGACTTGACCCTAAGACCTTAAGCCCCATCCTCTACATGGAGAGAGGCAGAGGAAATCAATTCACTCTAGAGTAGGAGTGACATCACAGGGCACCAGTCCTACACTCCACATGCTCCTGCCAATAATATTAATCAATCACTTGTTCTTTTCTGCTGAGCCCAAATATGGCCCCCAAATCCTTCCACATAGTAACTGATAGTAGCTGTAATCTAAGATGAGGCTCATTTTCCATGCCTCATCTAGAGACTGCAGTGTGCTATTAAGAATGCCTGTGGAAGAGACACAGGTTGCAGTAGTTCTGATGAAGGAGAACTTGTTTTGTTCATTCATTTAATTTAATTAATCAGATATTTATTGAGCATTTACCATATGCCAAGCACTGTAATAGGCTCTGGGAGATACAAAGCCTAAGATATGAGTGAAGGAGAAAAACAAATGATTAAGGATATAGCACTATGTGGTGTGTGCATTGCAGAGGTTGGTAGAAAATGTCATGGGAGTTGACATTAAGGGCAAACCAAATAAGATTATGGGGTCAGATGAGGCTTCCGAGGGAAGATAAAATTTTAAGGAAGAAAAGAAACTAGCTAAATTTGGAAGCAGGATGGGCCTGCATCACAGACTGTAGGAACAATTTATGTAAAGACACAGATGTACAACAGCTACCAGGAGGTTTGATGACTAAAGCAAAGGGTATCAGATTGGAACAAGAGGAAATGAGTTTTTGTGTATATTCCTCAGGACAAAAACATAATAGGGGGAGTGTTTTAAGAAGAATTCATGGTATCATGTAGGTGGAAGGGTTTTGCAGGCTGGCATGATACAAAACACCCCTGAGACTATAGTTTGTGGACCAGCTTCCTCAGTGTCACCTGGGAGCTTGTTAGAAATGAAAATTCTATAGAGTCAGACACTCTGGGGATGAAGCCTCAGGATTTATGACTTTACATGCCCTCCAGATGATTCTGATCCACACTCAACATCCCAAAGCCTTGTTCCAAAATGATGATTCATGTTGTTATGCCACGGATTCCACCTGGGAACTTTCACCATCCCTGATTGGACACAGACTCGCCCCGCCCCTCTGCCCCCCACCTGCCCCAGCACCACCTCCTCCTGATCTCCCTGATTCCTCCAATGTCCCTGTCTCCTGCACTTCGGTCTCCACATTTCAGTATAACTTTGACTCCCCCGACACCTACCCCGTCTGTCCTCATGCCCTGGGAGTTTGTTAGTCTGACTGATAACCTAAATCCACTAGACCTGGATTAAAGGTCAGGAGGTGGTGTGATGATGGGCATAATGATGGAAGGTCAGGCTGGTCTGTTCAGCAAATGGACCTTTATTTTCCTCCATGTCCCTCTAGGCGAAGGCTCAGGGTTCAGGCTCTAGAGCCAGCCTGCCTGGGCTTGCACCCTGGCTTTCTGTTTATGACTGTGCGGTTTTCTCTATGAGCTATTTACAACCTCCGTGCTTCAGTTCCCTCAGATATAAAATAAAGATAATAGTTGGTATGGTGAACCATATCTGTAATCCCAACAGCTCAAGAGTCTGAAGCAGGAGGATCACAAGTTTAGGACCAGCCTTGGCAACTTAGGGAGGTCCTGAGCAACTTAGCAAGACTGTCTCAAAATGAAAAATCAAAAGGACTGGGGATGTGGCTCAGTGGTTAAGTGCCCCTGGTTTCAATCCCTAGTACAAAAAATAATAATAATAATAATAATAGTGGGGAAGAATGAGTTACTCCAAGTAAAGCAAGTACTTGGACAGTGCCTGGCTCAGTAAATATTTTGATTGTTGTTATCACCATGACATTATTCACCTATTGCTGTCTCCTGTCTCCCAATATATTTTCAATTCTCCTGGCCTTGCAACCTGACCCTGGAACATGTGAACATGGCAGCTTCATGTTCAGTTGCTCATTCTCTTCCTCAAAAGTCCTCAGTGGCTCCCCGTCAGCATCATTGATTTTAAGCACCCCTTCCCCCTTTTTCATAAAAGAACCCTTCTTTCCTTTGCTTCTAGGGGCATGGGGAGGCCCTCCTGGCCTCCTCCTTGCCCTTCCTTCTCCCCCAAGAGACAACCCTGGAGAACCCTAAGACCCAAGGGGTCCAGTGTGAAAATCTTTGCCCCATGAAGACCAAACAACTCATCAAGGTGCTACTTTGCTTCCAGGTCATGACCTCGGGGAGTTAAATCACCATGTACTGTCCCCCTGCATGTTTTTGCTGGAGCTGCTAACATGGTCCACCCTTTGGGATGACCTCGGTCTGAACTTCCCACCTAACTATCTGGTCTCACTCAGCTACACAGCCTTCCAATCAGCCCAGCCCTGAGGGACTGTTCCTTCCTCTCAAACCTCATCCCCCTTGTATTTGTCACACACCATCCCCAAAGGCAGGGAACAGACCCTGGGGAGCCCTGAGAACAGAGAAACCCAGGAGGAGCTATTTCCAACTCAGAATGTCCTGGCCAGCTTCCCAGGCTTTGTTCCGATTTCTGATGTTCTTTCAATTCTTGTCATTACGTTGCTAAGAAAAGTACGACTAAGCCCTCATCCCCCCTCTTTTTATTAACTTGTTGTATTTTCTGATTATAAAAGATATATGTGGCCAATATGTCAAGATATATATGTAAAATACAGAAAATTGTAAAAAAGATAAAAACAACTTTAATGCCTCTACACAGAGCTAGGTATACTAATACATGGGTATACTTCGAGTATTTTTATCTGAATACATTCACGTTCACTCATGCAGTATGGGATCATAATTATATAACCATAGATTACATGCATTGAAAAATTCTTCCAAAATAAAATTTGGAACAGTTGAATAATATTCCTTGAATTGGGAAGTGCCATTATGTAATATACAAGGGCTAATTTTTTTGGGCACTTATTTTGTGCAGGTCTTGTGTTTGGTATTGGTATATGCAGTAACGAACAGATAGCAGTTTGCCTTCATGGAGCAAACAGTCTATGCAGAAGGTGTATTTTTAACAAATGAACTTGAAAATAAAACTAAAATGACAAATTCCATGGAGTATAGTGAGGGGAAAGAAGAATACTCTATGAGAGAGTTTAGTACAGAGAGAAGGCATAACTGAGATTGCAGATACAGGAAAAGACTCCCTAAGGAAGTGGTATTTCATTTGAGACCCAAAGGATAAATAAAAGCTAATAAAATAAATAGTGTTGGGGGGGGACTAATTCAGACTGTTCTTGACTTTGCTGCGTTAATGCTGCATAACAATCGTAAGCAAAATCTTAGTGGCTGACAACCACACTTGCTTGCCTCACTCACAACTTGGGGATTTGGCTGGGGCAGGGTGATCTTGGCTGAGCTCAGTTGGGTTCGGCTTCAGGCCACAGGTTGGTTTTGGGTCTCCTCCAAGAGTCTAGTTGAGAGCCAAACAGCTCCAGGGACGTGCTCTCTCATGGTGGATGACAGAAGTGGAAGAGGCCAAGATAAACTTCTCGTGCACATTTCCAACCTCTGCTAGCATTAAGTCTGTTAACATCCATCGGCCAAACCTCAAGGACATCGAGCTGGAAACATGTCCTACCTCATCCATGGAGAGCTCTGCAAAGGGCATGGGCGGATGTTTTATTACAGGGACAGAGTGAAGAACTGAGAAGAGTAATACAATCTCCCTCACAGTCAAAAGAAAAGGCATGGGCAAAGACCCCAAGTTAGGAAAGAACAAGAAAGAAGGTCACTCCGGTGGCAATGATGATGACATTAGAGAGGCAGTAAGGAAATTTTAATTTTATTTTCACTGCATTAAAATGATGAACTTCAAGATTCAGAACAAGTCTGATGGAGAGGTGAGGCAGGTAAACTCATGGAGCACCCATTCCCAACACCATTTTCCTGTGCCTTTCTCTACTGAAATACTCAATTTCCAAAGCTCCCTTGCAGCTAAGGATAGTCATGTGATACAGTTACAGTCAATGAGGTAAAAGCTTGTGGATGACAAGAAAAGTTTCTGGAAATTCTTCAAATTACCTAGTAAAAAAGCAAAGTAGATCTGGAAGATTTGGTCCTTTGCCCTTCCCTAACTTCCATCCTGAACACAAATGTGATGCCTGGAAGCAGAGCAGTCATGTTGTGATTGTGAGGACCAAAGATAATACAGAGAATGGCAAAGCAGAAAGGAAGAGATTGAGTCCTTAATAACATTGTTCAGTTTCTGCATCTGCTCTGAATTGCCCCTGCTGGAAATCCTCCTTGTGTTAGAAGTATAAGTTGTTTTTTTTTTTTTTTCCATAAGTCATCATAAGTTGGTTTTTCTTTTACTTGTTCCTAATAAAATTCTACTCTGATACAATGGATGTGATCCAATTTGTGTTCTAAAAGGATCTGCATATTGTTTGGAAGAACGAATCTTGTGAAGCAGGAAAGGAGATCAGTTAGGGAACTATTATAATAATACAAGTAGGAGATGAAGGTGTCTTGGCTACATGGAGACAGAGATAAACAAATAGATTGAGGTTTTTTTTTTTAATAAAGAAAGAATTGACTTGGTAATGGACTAGCTGTGTGTAGGGGAGAGAAGGTGTGATGGGGGAATTATGACTCCAAGAAGATTCCACATCTTGATCTTTGGGAATATAAATCTGATGAGACACCACACCATGACTATATTATATCATACAACAAGGGGACATTGACTCTTATGTAATTTGAACCTATATTAGTTTCCTAGACCTACTATAATAAAGTCTCACAAACCAGGTGACCTCAAACAACAGAAGTTATTCTCTTGCAGTTCTAGAGGCTGTAAGTCTGAATCAAAGTATTGTTAGGGCCACCTTCTCTCTCCTAACCCCTGGTTGTTCTCAGGATCCCAGGATCTTTGTCATTCCTCTGCTTGCAGGTGTACAGCTCCAGTCTGTGACTTTCATCCCTCTATGTGTCTGTCTTCATATGACATTCTCCTTTCCTCTAGAACAGAGAATGTCCTTCTTATTAGGACACCAGTCATATGTGATTAAGGCCACCCTACTTCTCATATGACCTCCTCTTGATTACATCTGAAAAGTTCCTATTTCCAAATAAAGTCACATTTATGGATACCCAGGGTGAGGACTTCAACATACCTTTTTGGGAGACAGTTCAACCTATAGTGTTACCAGTGATCTAAAAATAGGGAGATCATCCTCCACTTGTCTTGGATTATCTTGGTAAGTCCAATTTTATTTCATGTCCCTTTAAAGGCAGAAAACTTTATCCTGTTGAGTCAGAGGATGCAGCACCAGGGGAAGACGGAGTTCAAGCATGAGAAATGTTCTGCTTGCCATCGCTGATTCTTAAGTTGTAGACAGCTACAAGCAAGGAACAGAGAGAGGCCTCTGAGGAGCTAAGGGTGACCCCGGCTGACAACCAGCCTAGAAACAGAAACTTCAGTCTTACAACTGCAAGGAAGTAGATTCTGCCATTAACCTGTCTGTGTGTGGAAGTAGATTCTCCCCAGAGCCTATAGGAAGGAGCATGGCCCTATTGGCACCTTGGTTTCAGTCCTGTGAGACATGGAGCCCAGGAACCAGCTAAGCCACAGTGTGGCTGAGTTTCTGACCCATGGAAGCTGTGAGATGATAGGTGGATGTTGTCTGAACCACTGCATGTCTAGTAATTTTTAAGGCAGCAATAGAAAACAAATACAGGAAAAGTGTAAAGAATAAATCTCAGGTTTTGTTTTTTTTTCCCCCTTCAGCACCTGGTTGAGTGGAGTTGCTATCACTTGGGTGGAGAAAAACAGAGGAGAAGCAAGAGAGGAGGGCCAGAGCAGAGAGGGCATCGGCACTCGAGAAGGCTGTGTGCGGATGGCACATTCAGAGCAGGATTCAGAGTCTGAGGTTTAGAAGAGGTGAAGGATAAAGCTATAAATGGGTGAGTCACGGCCCAGAGATAGCACTTATGCTCCTGGAGTGCCAGTCATCACCCTGGGGAAGGGAAGACAGAGACCTTGCCACTGAGCCCTGGAAAATCCCAACCTTACCACAGAAGGAAGAAACAGAGGACCAGCAAAGGAACTGGGAGAAATGACCTCCCAGAAAGTGGAGAGCAACCATGCTGCATGATACCAAGAAGTCCAATAAAGTGAGGACCCAAAAATATCCATTACAATCTCTTATAAGAACACACACCTGCCAAAACCATGATCACACCAAGACCCAGCAACCCCACGCCTTAATCTCTCCCTGGGTAATGATACCCACATTCACATGAGTACAAATGTTTGTAGCAGTTTTGTTTATAATCACCCAAATCTGGAAACAACCCAAATGTCCTTCAGTGGGTAAACAGGAGAACTGTAGTCCATCCATACAATGGATTACCATTCAGTAATTTAAAGGAACAGATTATTGATACACATGACCACTTGGTCTATATCATCTGCTATATACTATGATTCCACTTAGGTTACTCTGTTAATCATCGTTCCAATGTTATAAAAAAAAATACTGGAGATAATTAATTTACAAAGAGAAAATGTTTGTTTGGGCTCATAGTTTTGGAGATTCTGGTTCACGATGGAGCAGCCCATTGGTTTGGGCCTGTGGTGGGCATGATGGATGGCAATGCCAGAGAACACATGGCAGAGCAAACTGCTCACTTCATCAGCCAGGAAACAAAGAGCATGAGGAAGAGTCAGGGGGTCTCACAATCCCATTCAAGAACACACCCGCAATGACCTAAGGACCTTCCACTAAGCTCTATATCCCAAAGGTTTCACTACCTTTCAATAGCACTACTCTGTGGAACCAAACCTTTAACACATGGTTTTCTGGGGGGACAATATCCAAACTATAGCAGTGACATGCTCAGAAAAACAAAACTACAGATACAGAAAGCAGAAGAGTTGTTGCCAGGTCTGGGCACAGGGAAAGGGAATGACCCCTTTGTACTGTGAAGGAATCTTTTGAAGGTGGTAGAACCATTCTATAACTTCACTATGGTAATGACAGCTATAAGATTCCATGCGTTTGTCAAAACAGAACTTTACACTTAAAAGTGTTAGTTTAACCTTAACTTTAAAAATGAATACAAATATAAACAAAACAAGTCCAGTGAATCTGACCATGTAAAAGTCATTGGTGACTTTCAGAAAGCAGTTTGGGGGAGAATGAGCTTGGAAACCAGGCTGAAGAGATACATGAGCAAGAGAGGAGAGAAAGAGGCAGAGTGAAGACAGCTGAGAGGCAAAGGAGATGACCCCCACAGGCTCCCATGCTAGTGCTTAAGTTTTATGTCCTTGAGTTTGTATGTAGCATCTTTGTAAAAAGTGGAATATCATTCTTTTTGTATTTGTGTTTTTAATGTATATAAAGGGCATTGTGCAGTTGGCCTTGTGTGGTTTTTCTCTTCTTTCACTTCACTTAAAACAAAACAAACAAACAAAACAACTCTGTTCCCAGGGCCAGACATGCTATCAACTAACTGCTCAGAGAGCTTTCTAGTAATCTGTAGTGAATTCCATTGCACTTATCTGTCCATTCTCCTAGCCATAGACTCAGGGTTGCCTTCTGCTATTGTGATGAACATCTCTGTGTATATTGCCTTATAGACCATGAGATGATTTATTTGCAATACATTCCTAAGAGTGGGATCGTTGGGTATAGTGTAAGTCAGTCAAAATTATCAGACCATTTCCCTTGTGACTCTACTCACTTACACTGTCACCAAGAGTATAGGGACACTAAGAGAGGGACTGATTTTTCCATACAGGAGTTAGGGGGAAGATGGGGTAATTTCTTCCTCTATCCCTCAAGCTCCTGTAGAGGAAGGCAATTTCCACTTTTCTCTCTAGGAGGGAAATGTACTTAAAGAATGTTTCTTCTGTCTCCACCTTCCATTCCCAAGAGAAGAATGGGTTATCAAGTTTATGGGTTCATGGTCATGAACAGAGCAAGTTAGACCAGCATCTCCCAAGTATTCTGCTTTGGACCCCCTGCCCAGGAGTCTCTTGGACTCCTCCCTATTGTCTACTTATGAAAGCCAGCTCTGCTACAAGCAATGAGAGCCTTAAAACTCTGCCTGTTATGGAGTAGTAGGAAGACCTGTTGTTCAAATCTCCATCCTCAAGTATAAATGTAGTAATCAAACCAAAATTTTGATTCCTCTTTAAATCCTGTGCCATCTCCCAATTAGTATCAAACTCAAAAAGATATGGGTAGGGGGAAATATGATTTATTATTATCTCCAACTCTCAACATACTGACTAAAACCTTGAAAAATGGGCTCAAGGACAAACATTTGAGGTCAAAGAGACAGCATCATTGGGCTCAGCCTATGATCAGCTTTGCAATCCTTAGAGTTTAGCAGATGCAGGAGTACCTACATTGCAGCTACCTGTTCCAGATATGTGCCTGCTCTTAGCTCATGGACCTTAGAAGAGGAAAATATATTTCGCTTTGTTTTGTTTCTTTCTATATCAGAGATATTCAGGCCCAAAGAAATTTGACAGAGGAAAGTAGAAATGGTTCAGGGATCAGAGTGGTGACTTTCCCAAAGGAGTCCTGACTCAAGAACAATTGAGAAACTTCAGCTCTTTAAAGCATCTAGTAGAATCTTGAATAAAGTAGATGAGGAGGCAACCCTTTTTCAAGTGATTCCATAAAAAGGTATGAACAGACTGAGGAGGACCCTGGCAAGATTAAAAAGAATATTTGGAGTATTACCAAGTGAGACTCAGGGATGTGCCCTTGAGTAATATGTATTGGAAATTTAGGGACTCAAGGAAAGGCATAGGACACACCCAGGAAAGCCAGGAAGAGCCATGATAGTAAGGTAAAAATGCTATGAGTGGAACTCTAATTGAGGAGGAGGTGTGTTAGACCTGCTTGAGCTATTAACTTCATGTATCTATGGTGGTTTACTCAGAGTTGTTTTGGTTAAATGGTGATCTTTGTCTCCAGAATTTCCTTCCTTATATGGTGCTGGTTTAGAGTTGGTCACAAGTGGATTGCAGGAGTTAATAATGGCTTTTGCTCACTGAAGATTGTGCTGTCCACATTTGGTGACAACCAGATTCAGAGGTACCAGAAGTTTCCAGATTGTTCTCACTCTCTCATCTCAGCTTTTAGGTCATTAACCTGGATCACTGATTCTGCTGACCCACAATGACCTCAGACTCACCCAGGATGCTTGGTTGTGAACTTCAGAAATGGAGGTTTCCTAGAGACATAGCTTCCTTGAGACCTCCCATGAGCTTCCTCTTCCCAGTTCCATTTTGGCAGTTAGTATTCTTGGCTTCTCAAATTAATCAATTGAGGATTCTTTCCCCGATTCTCCAACTCCCCTCCTGGGTCTTTACTTCCTCGAGTCAACCCACAATTATTTCAGATTTACTCTTTATTTTTTAAAACTCATATGCCATAATCATAAGACTCATTAGTAACTTTTCTCCCTTTTCCACAATGGGAGACTGCCCACAGAAGCAATAGGAGCAAAAAGGGAAATTTGAGTCTGGAAGAAGCAGGAGTAGGGGAAGAAATGGGGGAAAGGGTATTCATGCCTATGGAACTCTGATGGCCCTATGTGTGGTACAGAAACAGGCCAAAATGCTAACAACTTATCCAAGACTCTCATAAAAACAGAGATGAACACTAGAGGTTCATATGAATGCTGCAATACTGCAGACAGCCAAGTGGCAGCTGAAAGCTTTGTAGCTGCCATCCAAGTGGCACACATTCAAGGCTCTGGGAGAAACAGATGATAGAGTATTGTTTCTCATCACATCTCTGGAATCTCTGAAGTCAATGTAATTCCTGCAGCTCCAGGCTTATAATCTCAAAGGGAGCTGCTGTAGCTGAAGGAAACATGGGAACGGGGGCATCCATGCCTTGACACTGGCTTTGTGGAGAAATTCAATATGGCTGCTCTCCAGAGGTGTTAGAGGCTCTGTCAAAACTCAGTTCATCTCTGGGTTTCAGAAAGACAAATTTAGAGGGGATTTGGAAGTAAAGAAGTTATATAGCTATAAGATGTTACAAAGAGAAATACTTCAATCAATGGTGACTTGCTATGTCAATTTTATTTTGAAATTTTGCTGAAAAACCAAAATATCTAAAATGTCACTCTAGGAGAGAGAAAAAAGTACACAGTAGTAGACTTTTACCACAGATGTGAAGTCTCATCCCCCTAGAAGCAGAGTCTGAGACAAGGATTTTGGTAGAGGTAGCTTTTTGGGAGATGGTTCCAAGAAGTATCATCTTTACAGGGAAGAAAGGAAAAAGTCAACAAAGGGTGTAACTGTGGACAACTGAAACTCAGTCCTGTTGGAGACTCTTTGAGAGATGGAATACACTTCTGATGTATCCCACTCAAGCAGCAAGGAAATTGGGTGTTTATGCATCAACTCCTTCTGTCTATCATTTCATTGAAGGAACTGCTCCTTGGGGTCCTTAACTTATGGGCACTATGACACTTATACACCCTCCCATACCCAGAGGAAGTCTTCAGATGGACAGTTTCAGGTGCTTGTGGGAGGACGCCTTCAACACTACAGATATGGTGAGTACCAAAAGCATACAGAGAGGGCTCCAGCAGCACCTACTACATTGGGAAAACAAGTGCTCCTGTTAGTCTCTTGATGGGATATCTCTCCCCATTGAGCTTAGTTCTTGTGACACTAGACACCTGGCATAGACCAAGACTGGCACCACAATGAGGCTCAAACCAAGAAAAGTTCCCCCTTCAGTCCTCTCTTATCCACCACTGAGATGACACTACATCTCAGCAGTGGTAATGTGTGTTTGATTTAATGCAAATAACAAGATTTGGGGGAATCATTGTTTTGGGGGTTTCCTCTCTTTTGAATATCATGTGTGTGTATCAGTGCTAGGCTAACCTCATGTATCTTCTTAACTTTCCTCCCTATGAAACATGAAGCACTAGGCTTGAACTGGAAAAATTCTGCTCAGATGTCCTGAAGGAACTACACCCAAACTGTGACTTCAGAAAGGACTTAGACTCTAAGCACATGAGTAAGATCTCCTGGATGAGACAGCAGTTAACATTGACTGCGGTCATCTGAGGACTTTCATTTCTGTGGAGCTCTTAACCATTTTTATTTTTCATATCTCGAACTATATTGACAGGCAGATATTTTGGTATTCAATAATGGGAGGTCAAATACTATTATTCAAGTTTGGGACAGTTTTATATCACCACCATTATGATAATAGAGTTATTAAAATCTATCATTTGAGCTCATTATATGACCTCGGTCAAGCCATTTTGTGTGATGGGCATCTTCTGAGATGGAACACAAAACAGAGTGAATTGTCAGTGTAGGATGTGGGTGTTAGAGTTGTATAGTTAGTTAATGTAAAGGGTTGATCTGTTTCAGAGCATTTAAAGAAAGGATTACCCACCTTGTGTATGATAAGTTCTAAGTAATCTTTTGATGGCAGGACATAACACAATGACATTTGCAAAGACAAAAGGCAGAACTCTTTGTAACTTACAACTCCAAATGAGAAAGGTTGCCAAGCAGGGAGGGGTATGGCCAGGAATGGGGTAAAAGCAGCTTATGTACAAGTAGGGTGAGTTTATCTAGGGTTTGCAGGTTTTCTGTAGACTGTCTAATTTGAACATTTTTGCAGATTCTGGGATGTACATCTTGTCCCTAATTGTCTGGTTCCTGGCCCTGACTGGGTTAGGACAATGAAAAAAAAAAGTAGTGGTTGGTATTAGATAGTGACCACATGACTGTGACAGTGACTGAGAACCCCCTAATAAACTACCTATCACCCTTGAGAGGGCAATCACACATTTGGTTGACCATAGGTTTAGACTTGATGTGTAAGTGGATAAAACTTGGGTATGTCAGGAAGTCCCATCCTTCCCTGCTTTCCTGCCTTCACACCAAGTCATGTCCTTGAGACTGTCAAGAGAGCAGCATATTCTTGGGAAGAAGTTTTAACCCTCCTCTCCATCCCTACTCACTTCTTCCCAGGAGAGGAGAAGGCACTGTGGAGTTGTGAGTTTAGAAAGACCAATGGAACACAAATGGCTCATACACTTCCTCTTTGTCTCTAGTTTCTTTCTAGCTCCTTCCCCTTTCATTTGGTGAATTATCCCAGGAAGGCACTGTCTCTTAAGAGAGGAAGGCCTGAATTGTGCACACAAACAAGGGTAAATCTTTCTAGTTCAGGGGTGAAGCAGGAGGAAGATCATTGTTGTCTAAAACAGATTTAGGTTTAGCTCACTGTTGCCTAAACCAACTTAGCTTTACCTCTGATAAAACTTATTCTGCACTTTGAGCTCCATGTGTTTTGCTCCTGCAATACTTCTCCTTTGCTCAGAATTCCCAAGTGCCAGGTAAAGGTAATATTAATGATTATATGTGTATGTGTGGTCAACAACCATTTCTCCCATCAGGAGGTAGAAATGTTCCTTCTCCCATTGAATCTGAACTTCTTTTGTTATTTGCTTTGTCCAAAAGTGACAGTTGGCAGAAGGGAAAATTGGGGATTCCAAACGCAACCTGAAGAGACCTTGTAACTTGATTTTGCTCAGAGGAGAACTCACTATGTGCAGAGTTCACACTATCCAGAGAGAAAGGTCAAGTGGAGAGAGATCTGCATGGAAAGAGAGGCCACATAGAAACAACATATTTAGATACAAAGGGAGGTAACAAGAGAGAAGATCCATAGTCCACGCCAAACCCTAAGTTACTGATCCTCCTCAGCTGAGGTGCCAGATGAATGAGATCATCTCAGACTCTCCAGCCCAGTTGAGTAATGCCTATATCACAAGGAGAAGACAGAAGCCATCCCTCTGAGCCTTGCCCACAATCCTGAGCAATAAAATTATTGTTGTTCAAGTTGCTAAATTTTGGGATGGGGTAACATACAGACATAAATAATTAAAATAGCCTGTACCCCAATAATAAGAGATGTGTGTTTCCTAGCTGCTGCTGAGAATTTTACTAATAGAAAGGAGACAGAAGATGCAGGACAGAAAGGTCTAGAGTCCAAAGCACATAAGGAGAGGTGCCCTGATATGGAGCAGGTACAGAGAAGATGGTTAGGGATTCTGGTAGAGGTATAGATTTGGTGGTGTAAAGATTCTCATGGCTTTGGTTTTCTCAGTAATCCTTGAGATGAAATCATAAACTGAATTGGAGTTGGAAGATGTATTTTGGGGACTAATAAAGAAATTTGAAGTGGTCATCTTGGCTGATGGGGAGCCAGCTTTCTAGAGCAGCATGGTTCAATTCCTAAGTAGTGTTGAATGTCCATTTGTGGTAGGGAATCGTGACACTAACCTGAATCCAGTCTGTTAAGCAATGTTCAGTTGCTGAGGTACAGGACGCAGGAAGCAGTGGCTCTCCACCCTGGCTGTCCACTGGAATCACCTGGGGAGCTTTCAAATATCACCAAGTGACTCCTTTAAAACCAACTAACAAACAAAAACAAAAACAAAACTAGTGCTTACATCATCTCTTTCCATTCCTGGAATTCCTGATGTAACTGGTCTAGGGTGAATCCTGGGCGTCAAATCCAGTGACATCTTCCAACCAACCTCATGGCTACCTTAGGCTAGACACCACAACAGTTCTTAAGACCCTACTTACATAGTCTATGTTGGGATAGTTTCCCCTAAATTTGTGTTGTACGCAATCTTCAAAACTCTATATGGTGGGCCAGTATATCCAGGCTTGTTCTGTTTGCAAACCTTTTTTTTTTTTTTTTTTTATTTTGCTATCCCAAAACCATTCATTCCTATTCTCTTGCTACCACCTTGACTATTTTTTCTTATGGGAAACTAACCACCTCTCTCCATGTTCATGAATTGCAGCTTCAAAACTCTTAAAGTCAAATTTGTTTCCTTGACCCTCTTCCTGTCATATTCACCTCCTGGGCAATAGCCCTGCTCCCCATACAGGTGCTTAGCTTAGCAATCTCAGTCTTCTCTGACAGTGTTTTCCCTGATCTGCTCCTGTCTGTCCTTCAGAACCTTCTTGTTTCTGGCTCAGACACTCATGGTCATCTTTAAACTGCTTGTCCTTTCCTCTAGTGTATCCTTCACCTTAACTACAGCAGTCTTCAGAAACAAAGATTGGATGTTCGTATTCCTCCTATTAAAACTCTTCAGTGGCTCCAAATGTTCACTGGAAATAGTCTTAAGTCCTTATATTTGTATTTAAGATCCTAGAGTATCAGACTGAAACTTGTCCTCCGAGAATCATGTGCTGCCCAAACACACCATCATATCTATATGCTCTCTTCTTCATGTATTTTCCCAGCAGCTATGACCTGAATGTTGGTATGCCCCGAAATTTCATATGTTGAAACCTAATCCTCAGTGCAAAGTATTTGGTGATGGGGCCTTGGGATTTTCCAGAGATAATTAGGTCCTGAGTAGAGCCCTCATAATGAAATCAGTACCCTTATTAAAAGAGACAGGGTGGAATTCTCCCGGTCTCCTCTCCTCTCCTCTCCTCTCCTCTCCTCTCCTCTCCTCTCCTCCTTTCTTCTCCTCTTTGCTCCTCTCTCTCTCTCCTTTCTCTCTCTCTCTCATTTGGGTATACAGTGAGAAGCTCTCACCAGATACCTATTGGACTTTCCAGCCTACAGAACTGTGAGAAATAAATGTTGCTTAAGTCACTCTGTGGTTTTTTTTTTTTTTTTTTTTTTTTTTTTTTTTGGTTGTAGCAGCCAGAGTTGACACACTAAACTCCCTCTGTCTGAATGCTCATTCCATTATCTATCGTACCCATTTCTATATACTCTTCAAGACTTAGTTTGTTACCTGGCCCTCTCTGAAGGCCCCCTCCACAGCACCTGAGGTTATTTTCTCCATCTGTTCTTATTCCTAATCATACTGTACATCTCTATTCACCTGAATATCTTACAAATCTTCAAGGGGAGAATGTTTGTATTTTTCCTTGTGTCCCCAGGGCCTAGTATAGGTGGTCAGTACATGAGGGAATGGATACTCTGCAACAAGAAGAAGCAAAGAGTAACCTTTGACTCACAGAAGCTAGAATGAATGCATTTACTTGGCATGTCCAATGCAATTACAGGTCTTAGGTGATTTAAAGGCTGTTTTCTCAGGGCCAATAAATCTTTTATGAAGGGCTTGTCATTCAGCATAATTGTCTTTAGCTGTTTAAATGCACTTTGTAATACCACCAGGGACTCTTGAGAGTTACCAATGGCCTGCATAGCAGGGACACTCTTGTTTGGGATTAGAGAGGATGAGGCCAGGTGTGGAGCCCTTCCTTTGGGGGACCACAAGGACTGGATCTGGCCTAGGAACTCAGGAGTCAGTTGAAAAGTGTAAGTGTGGCAAATTGCTTTAATTGTTTTGATTCTTACCCATCCCTACATCCACATCATTCACCATGTGATGTGAGGGAATGTGTTTTCTACCTCTTGACTTTGTATTTGGCCATATGACTTTCCTTGGCCAGTAGAATTAAGAACAAATGACAGGTGGCTTGTCCTGAGCCTAGGCCTCCAGGGGCTTTGCCTGTTTCCATTTGCTCTCTGACACTTTTGCCATCATTAGGAGAATGAGATTCCTGGGCTGAGCCCCTGCTCCCGGGAGGAGAAGATAGATGCTGGAGCAATAAGCACTTATGAAATGCCACTGAGGTTTTGAGATTTTCATTATGCATCATTACCGCAGCTCTGGCTTATACAATGGGCCATTACCCAGATCCACCAGAAACACAAAAGGGACAAAGAACAAAGGCAGAAAAGTGTCAAAGCAGACTGACAAATGCTATCATCAGAGAAGCAGCACACACCTCAGGCCAAGTGGACTTAATGTCCAGAGGCCAGGTGAGAAGGCCTAGTCAGTGGAACAGCCCCCAGTTAGGAGACAGTTGAGGCAGGTACAGGAGTCTCTGGAATATTCCCTTGAGTGGCTCTGAACTCTCTGTCTTCAACTTATTCTTATCAGTATCTGTGTGAAGAACTCCAGGCATCACCCCACCATACTCCCACCGGGTCTAATTCCTTCCACTCAAAATAGAGGCGGCTATTTTCTGGGGAGCAGGAGAACTGGGTCTTGGTTTCAGATTTTCTGCAAAGTCTCTGGTCACTGCTAATAAGTTTCAGTTTCCTCATTACTACAAGAGAGATGTTGCACAAATTCCTGTATCATTCAGAATGGACCAGGTTATGTGACAGTAACAACCCTATTCTCCCCAGATTTCAGTTACTTTTAAAACAAACCAAGAAAAGTTTATTCCAGGTTTATTGGTAGTGTCCTTACTAAGGATCTGGGAAACAGAGCAATCACTCTCTAAATCTCTACAAGTCACCAAAGAGGAAAAAGAAAGAGGCTCAAGGTACACACTGACTCAGCTTCTACCTGGAAGGTACATGACTCTGGTCACATTCCTGGACCAATGCTTGCCCATGACCACATCTAAGCAGGCAGGAATGAACAATTTTGCCTATTGCTTGGAAGGAGGAAGACAGAGGACATTTGTAAACAGTAGTAGGGACTGCTATGCTTTCTCATGTAGTTAGATATTTTTATTAAAGATTTCCTTCTTTCCTCCATGTAATTCAAAGTTCCTCAGGAGATGGGGGTGGGAGTATGAAAGAGGGTGGACTGAGACAGACATCATTACCCTATGTACATGTATGATTGCAAGAATGGTGTGAATCTACATCGTGTACAACCATAGAAACAAAATTATGTACCCCATTTGTGTACAATGAATCAAAATGCAGTCTGTTAAAAATAAAAAATTAAAATAAATAAATAAACAAATAAAAAAATAAAGTTTTCCTTCTAGTGGCAGTCATCAAAACTGAGTTTCTCAGCCACAGGCTCAAAATCAAGCTATTGACTGAAGTCCACCCTGTCTTTAGAGATTTAGAGATTTAGATAAAACTGGCTGGAGTCTCCATCTCAATTCCTGTGGGAAGTCTAATGCCTTATGAGCATTCTACAAATCCCTGGGGTCCCCTCCAGGATCACTTCCCAAAAGTCTTGACCTCACTTTGATGTTACCTTCAATGGCTTTTGTCTTCTGCCTGCTCCATTCTGACTTGAACCCAGTTTTTTTCCCTTGATTTTTCCTAATTTACTCACACAAAGCGTCTTTGTTCATAACAGACTTTGCCAAAGGTTTGGGTGGAGAGATGAACTTCACAGTAACACATGAGACCTGAAAATGGGTATCAGACATTCCTGATCTCCTGAGTCTTTGGATCACTTGCTGCTGGGAATTTCTGTCTGCTTATCTCTGCAGGTATAAACCCTCACCATTGGGTATCCCCACTCTTGCCAGCTTCGACCCACTCTTCATTATGACTGATAGAGTTCGCCACCTTCTACTTAGCTTCAGGCATATATTTTCACATACAGACACCCACAGTGTCCGCTAAACAAAGAATCATCTGCTGTGGATCTTGAGTGGTTCAGACAATCTGGCAGAGACTTCAAAATTCCAGGTGTCCTTCCCCCACCCCCAGTCTTGAGCCCCTCCGTGAGTAGAAGGAAGTAGAACAGAGATTTATGTGCCCACTGGTACAGGTATTTCTGCCCTCCCCTTGCCCCTTCCCTTAAAAGGCAACAATTGCTGAAGTCAGTTTTAGTTTTAAATAACTTCTCTCTGTTAAATACAGACACACTGGTTTTATGCAGCACTTACATGTGAATGCCAAGCACCATGTCCCATCACAAATCCATGGTAATGGTATTATATTTATCCTCATTTTACTGGTGAAGAAACTGAGGCTTGGAGAAGAAAAGCAGTTTGTCAAGGTCTCCCGTGTAGCATGCACTTGTTACCCTGGGATACAACCCCATGTCTGTAGGACAACCCAGCCCTCTCCTATATCTGACAAACTGCATCCTTCTGACTACATGCATTTTATAGGTAAGATTCTCCACTCAAAATGGTTCAAGAAAAACTGTAAAAGATTACCTAATGCACATGTACTGCTGTCATTTGCCTTCCATCTTGATGTCAAAATCCAATTTCAGGTCAACAAAGGAGATGGACCCCTCAGTGTGCCCATCTCAAAGAGTGGGGGGCAAAGGCAAAGGGAAGAGAACTGAGAATGGCTTGTTTTTGAGCTCACTGAGCTTATGGCCAAGTTAGGAAAAGGACCTGTTGAAACATTGAGGGGATGACAGAAATGCCTAGCCCCCTGCAAAGTGTCCGAGAGTCAACTCAGTGAGGGTGAGGGCAGTGTGTACAGAGGGCTCTTCATAATTGTTCTCTAGAGAATTTACTGGGTTCTTCTGCTATAGGGGCCAGTTAGCAAGATTTTCCTTTCATTTTTCTCCTGACTCACCAAGAAAATTCCACCCTATTCTGCAGCAAATCTCAATCATTTCTCAGGATGGACATTCTGGGAGAGACTCCCTGGGCTGACTACATGTTGAAGATCCCCCTTCCATTGCACTGGAACCCTTAAGAAATGCTCTTACTTCTACCTCCAGCAATCACAGCAGTTTCCTGTATGGAAGAATAGACATAAATATCACCATTTTACAAGTGGGGAAACTGAGTCATAGACGTGTGAAAGACTCACCTTAGATCTAGCTTGTCCCTTGCTAGTGAGGATGAGGTGATCCTCAAGTTGCTTACAATCCAGTTCTGGAAGGTTCCTAGGCCCCAAGGCTGCCTCACAGGGTCCAAACCTCAGTGACAGGAATAATGAAGGACATCACAGAATCAGACATCACAAGTCTACCTGCCTTTAGTAGGGTCTCATTCCACAACAGCAGCATTTTATTTCCTCCCATGGATATCTGGTAATGGCAACAGTTTTAGCTTGAAATGTTAATTCTCTATTTGGAATGGCATAAACACTTCCCATTATAAAACTGAGATGCTGTTGTTTCTGAAAAATTGCTCTGCAGCTATAATCATAAGGGGAAAACTCCTGTGCTGTATCCTCACTACCAGGACGCCCAAAGCAATTTGAATAAATCAATTATTCCTGATGAGAAAATAACATGTGGTTTCCCTACAACACTCACTTCCCAAGTCCTACATTTTCTAAGAACATGAAGGCACATCATTCAGGAAAGGCTAGATACTAAATAAAGGGAAACTGCAGCCAGATCTTAATACCCCAGCAGTTTCAATGTGGTCCATGCTGGTGGTGACAACTGAGAAGTGACTATAAAATTCTTTTACTTCCAAAATGTCTCCTTGCCTCTGAGCTCCCTTTTGCAGCCTCCCCTCCAGGCAATAAGCAGAAGCTACACAATTAATCTGTGCTGTGGACGGAAAAAGAAATCCACAGTGGTGTGGCAACCTGTTGCAGGTCTTCTGCCTCCGAGGCTTTGCACAGGGTCCTAGTGGGGATCTCTGGCAAACCAGCTACCCTCTTTGATTTCCTGGTGGGGGCATTCCAATTTTTGGATGCAATAGGAGAAAGCTCTAAGGATCTGGATTCAAATCTTAGCTCCACCACTGATTGCTAAAGCATCTGGGGCACTTTACTCTCTTTGAGGCTCAGTTTCTTGTCTATATAATCAAGACAGTAGAGATAGGGCCAGAAATTGAGTAGGAAAATGTAGGTTCTTCATATTAAGGGAATTTAATCATACATAAACTGCTTCTGAGGGCTTGTCTGTAGCATGAGCAAGTGCCACTTTGGTTGCCCTGAGTTCATCCAAAATCTGTTGCCCATGCTGGGGCCAGGAAGGGTGGGAAGCTGCCTATAGGGAAAGCTCAAGATGGCTATAGTTAGGCTCCCTTGCTGAGACTTCCAACCAGCTAGGTTTTTAATACATATTCAATTGTAAACACTTTGATTCAGCATATGTACTCAAGATCATAAACATTTGCTTGTGAGCATGCACTTATTTATGTAACCTGTTGGCACTGTGCCTTCTTTGTTTGACCTGCATAGAAAAAGGCCTATGAAATGACTCAGGGTGGCGGCCCTCCAAAAAAAGTATGTCTACTATGCGAGCTGCACCTTGCATCTTCTTTCACCTGCTGGGATCCTGAATCTCTTTCCCAGGGTCTAAGCCCCTGCAGGACACAGCCCTACTTTCCACTGTGAAATTGGGGAGGTGTTTTTTTTCCTTCTCCTGGCATTGAAATATGGGTTCATGACCTATGCATGGCTAGCCAGATATTACAGACTTCAAATCTAAAGAGAGTAACCAAAAGGACTGGGGTCCATTGGAGTTTTCTCAATATGACTATAATACAATAGAGGATGCCAGATGCATGCAAATGAGCTGCCACGTGGTGCCTATTGTGGCATGGACAGAATGTCTGATGACTGGGGCCTCGTGACTCCTATGAAGTTTCTGTGAACTTTCTGGATTCCCAGGTCTTCTGTGAACTACCCCAACCTCTCTGATAAATTCCTTTGAGGCTTAAGTTAATTAGAAGCAGTTTCTGTATTTCCAGCCCACAGTTCTGACTCATAGATTCTCTCAAATGCTATAGTCTGAAGATGAAGCACACCTAACACTTAAAACATGAATTATTTTTTAGCTGTAGGCCAGATTAAAAATGAACAGCTGGGTTCTTCACAGGCTTACTTTGCCATGATTTTTAGGTCTATTTTCCCAAGACTATCACTCAGGAAATGAGTTATTCCTGGCTATTTGCTGGCAAGTGATCAGCATTCATTTCTAACCCAACATTCATTTATTGAATTCCGAATGTGTACAAGAGATTCAGGTCTGAAACTGACCCAAGAGGCACACAGGCAACACGGAGTTTTCTTTCAATAACTGTAACCTTCCAGTTGCCCTAAAATTAATGGAAAGACAACATACCTCTTTGATTCTTCCCTTTTAATTACCATTTTTCAAAATTGCTGTTTCAAATAGTTATGAATTAAGGTTACCTCCCCACCCCCAACCTCCACCAATTTGGAAGGTAAGCTACCCACAACTGACATTGTTGGGTCATTTGAGAAATGTTTAATATTATCTGAATATTGGATGGAACAAAAATGCACAGAAACAAAAATGTAACAGAAAGCTGCAGTTTATGAACTGAAAAATACAAATTTCAAAATATTATGATCTCCCTTATTACATATAGGTACAATAACACACAGGGAAAGATCTGGAAAGATATGTACCAACATGTTACAAAACAGAGTATATTGGGTGAGAATATCTCAATTTAAAAAAAAAAGTTTTGTTCTTTTCCATTTTTTTATAATTTGATACAATTTATGCTTTGTTACTAATGAAAGTCTTTTTTTAATCAAAGAAATTAAATAAGATTTAATACATGACCTGGTATATACTAGGCACTCCGAAAGTAGAAGCTATTAAAAGGGGTCTCCTTACTAAAATGTCTATGTATAAATATTTGGTACTTACTAATTGCTTAAAAAAGATTATACACCATTTAGAGTGATTTTGGAGACAGTAAATGTTTCGACACAATAAGATACCTTAGCTGTTTCAACCAATGCTTAGTCTATTCTGTTTTGCAACATTTAATTTATAACCAGCAACTTTTCCTTCACTGTATTTCATAGATGTCTTTGTATTTCAATAAATGGAAATATATACAGCCTCATCTTTAATAAATAAAAATCATCCTGTTCTACAAACATATCATCACTTATTTCAAGGTTTCTGAGCATCAGAACAGCTAATACTTGGGATCTGATAAATTTTGTCACATGAAGATGGTTAACAGTATCACTGCCCCTGACATGTGATGCATGTAGCATTCCCTTCCCCCCAGTTGTGTCCACCAAAAATGTCTCCAGACACTGCCAAATGTTACTTGATGGGAAAAATCACATATACACTCACATTTGACAGCTGCTACTTTAACTGTTTCCTTACTGATGCACGTATAGGTTGTTACTCATTTTCCCCAACAAGCAATGGCTATCATAATAAGTCTACATGGCAGTTACATGTGTTCATTTTTCTTAGAATATATTCCTAGAAATAGATCATTGGGTCAATTATGCTGGACACATTTTAGGAATGTTGATATATCATAGCAAATTGTTCTCCCTGTAGGTTATACCTACACTCCTATCCACAAGTGCATAGGTTCCATGCCCACATCACCTGTGGGAAGAATAGACATAAATATCACCAAGGAATATGGGCCAAGGACTTGACAATGGTTTATAGATACTATTTTCCAAAGAAAAGATGGTATTTTGGGTGCATTTATTAGTTATTTGTGTTTCTTCTATTTTGGAGTGTCCATTTAGGTATTTGTATATTAACAATATTAACCCTTTGTTTATCACCCCTGTTGCAAGAACATTTCTAGTGGCTATTTCTTTTCAGTTTATGATTTCTCTTGCTTACTGAAAATGTTATTTTTAATTCATAAAATCTTATCTATTTTTCCTTTGGATTTCTGGATTCGGTGTCTGCTTAGAAAAGTTCTTTTGTTAAGTCACTTGTGCCAACACAGTATTTTGTCTAATGATCTAACATACCAACATTAATATATACTAAATAATATGTCTGGATCTCCTAATCTATTCCATTGATCTGTCCATTCTGTCCTATGCCAACACCACATTCTTATCATTAACTTGACTTTAGAACATCTTTTAATATCTGGCACAGTCTCTTTATGTTAATATTCCTTTTGAAAATAGTGCTGGATAGACTCATATAGTGGCTATCATTATATTCTTTCAGAATAATATTTTACTAGTATTTTCTTTTTTACCAAAAGAAGTGTTTTTTTCTTCCTCCACATAACTTAAAATAATAGCAAAGATATTCCAGAGATGGCAGACTGAAAACCTGTACTAGCTTCACCTTCCTTTGCAAGATCCTTAGAAATGACAGAAAATATATTTTTGAGAGAATAAATTTATGTAAATACCAGGGAACAAAGGAGCACACTTAGTGAATCAGAAATTATGAGATGTTCTTGAATTATGAAAGGCAGATGGAATCAGATTAAAGGAGGAAGTCACAATCTGAAATGTGTTTAGAGAAACTTGCTGCAAAAGTAGGTGTGACTTCAGAAATGTCCCAAACTAGAAGTCTACGAAGACATGAAGTGGATGGCATCTGAGACTCACCAGCAGGAAAATTATTTTGGGATCACTTCCACCTTCTCTGTCCCTCTCCCTCTTCATGCCCAGGTAAAATATCATCACAACTGGCAGCATATCTATCCCTGCTCCCACTGGAGGCAGGCAGCAGGTAACAAGGGCTGTATAGCCCTTTTAAAGGCAAATGCATGCATGTGTACATACATACATATGCACACAAATGAGAGTAACCAAACACCATCCACAAAAGAAACTCAACAAAGAAGAAAAACCATCACTTGAGGAAACTGTTCAGCAAGGAAAGAGGTAGCAAGAGTCTATCAAACAAGAACATGCTCTCTGAAAAAAGAACCAATCAGAAATCTTGGAAATAAAATGTGTGATTAAAAAAAAGAGAGAGAGAGAGAAACTCAATACATTGAATAATAGGAAGATCATTGCTAAAGAGCTCATGGGTAAACTGGGAGAAAGAGTCAGTTGCACCTTCTAGTAAAGAGGTTGAACTACTATAGGCAAGAATCACCTGTAATGCTCCAATATACAGACATGCATTGGTAAAGCATGATGTTTAAACATGTTACTGATCTTAAAGGTAAAAATGGAAAAACCTCCAGATGTGAAGAGTAAAAAGGGAACCCAGGTTCAAAGCAATGAATGATGTTTGATCCACACCATCCCTGATTGAATTGAGGATACACAGAGAGAAATAGGAACCAAAATTCATGTGCAAGAATATGGGGTTTGCGATTACACAAGTTTGGAATTTGAGTCTTCAAGTCTTGTGTACCACAAAAAATTTCTATCCATGAATGAGGACACAAAATCTCTGATCATTTATTTTCCCCAAGTCACTTGTGGAAATAGAAATAGAGACATTTATGAGTGATTGGAACATGAATTTGTGCCAAGCTTGGGCATAAGCCTGGAATTCCCATGCCCTTGGTAGTACAGAAAAGAAGGGGGGGAAGCAAAATAAACTTTGTATGCTTGTACATTCAAAGACATAGTTCTAAATACTGCTTAAGGAAAATTTCTGCATAGAAAAAAATCATAAATATTTAGGAGTGAATGACAATGAAAAAAAAAAGTCAAGTTTGTAGGATGCCACAAAAGTGGTACTTAAAAGGGAAATCCATCTGGTAGATGTTGGAACTCTCTAAAATAATTCTCTATTATGATTATCTGCTCATATTTATCAAAGGATAAAAAAGATGTTTCTTTTTCTTCTCCATTTTAGGAAATTTCTTTGATATTAACTTCTAGCTCATTTATTGATCTTTTTTGCCAATTACATAATTTAATTTCCAAGAAGTTCTTTCTTATTCTCTGGTTGCTCCATTTTATAACAAATTAGACTTATTTTATGGATTGCATGTCTTGTTGAGTGTATCTTTTAATTTTATGGATTTTTATAGTCCTCTTTGTTCACTGAATTATTGATTTCCTCAGAAATCTGTTGTCAATGAAAATGTATTTCTCTAACCTACTTAGAGGTACTGCTCTAGGTACTCAAGGGAGTAAAGCAGAATGTCCTTGCCTCTGTAGAGCTCATGTTTGGACTGGGAGAGAAAGAAAATAAATGCATGAACAAATAAATACTGTAACTTCAGGTATCAATAACTACTATGAGAGCTGAAAAATAAGTATAGAAACTGGTTCACAGCCTGTGATCCCAATAGGACTTAGTCAGACACCATGAAAAATAATCACCCAGGATCCAGCATAGGGAGATAAACAGATGGGATTGCCAGAAGTTGGACATAAACATACCAGTTTAAGAAGAAGCAACATATGTTTAACAGGAACTTCACGAGGAGGAGAAAATAGAAGTAATAAAGTCAGATTTGAAAAGTAATTGACAACACTTTTAAAGAAATGAAGCAATCTATTTCAGCCTTAGACAAGGAAAAAAAAACATACAAAGTTCTAAGTAGTGGGGGCAGAGGAGGAATAAAACTTTTGACATTTCTCAGCTCTCATACCAATTGTCAATACCTAAAAATACTTTGCTAATTTGTTCATGAATCTATTTTCTTTCTCTCCCAGCTAATATAATTATTGTAAAATTGGTACTATCTTACATGATTATGGTACAATATCAAAACCAGAAAACTGATATTGGTATAATGTGTTACCAATCCATATTACATTATCAAATGTGTATATTTGTGTAACTAAAACCACATTCAAGATACAGACCAATTTTATCGCCACAAAGATCATCCTCATGCTACACACATCCTTTTCTCCCTACCAGTCCTAACTAGTCCCTGAGAGCAACTAATTGGTTCTCCATCTCTATAATTGTGACATTTTAAAAATTATTATATGATTTTTGCCAGCAAATGGATGGATCTGGAGACTATCATGCTTAGTGAAATAAGCCAATCCCAAAAAACCAAAGGACAAATATTCTCTCCGATATGTGGATGCTAACACTCAGTAAGGGGAGCAAGGAGTTCATTGGATTAGAAAGTAGAATAAAGGGAAGGCAGAGGAATGGAATAGGAAAGACAATAGAATGAATCAGACATATCTTTCCTATGTTCATACATGAATACATGACCAGTGTAACTCTATATCATGTCCAACCACAAGAATGGGATACTAACTAGAATAAGTTATACTCCATGTATTATGTCAAAATACACTCTACTCCCATGTATATCTAAAAAGAACCAAAAAAGTTTATTAAAGAATGAACAGCACCAAAACTGAAAAAAAAAATAGAATTATACACTATATGGCCTTTTGAGATTGGCCATTTTTCCCACTCACATAATGCCCTGTAGGTCCATCCAAATTGTTTCTGGTATCAATAGTTCATTCTTTTTTATTGCTAAATGGTATCCAAAGTAGATTTATCATAGTTCCCTTATCCATTCACCCACTGAAGGAATTTGGGTTGTTTCCAGTGTTGAGGTATTCAAAATAAAACTGCTATAAACAATCTCATGCAGATTTTTGTGCAGTTTCAATTTCTGCAAGAGTGCAATTAATGGGCATACCTTTTAGTATCTTAAACTGCCAAAGAGTTTTCTGGAGTAACTGTAACACTTTACATTCCCACCAGCAATGTATAAAACATTCAGTTTCTCTGTATCCTTGACAGTGTTCAACATCATCTTTTTTTTTTTATTGGCCCTGTTTTAATTGATGTATAATATTATCTCATTATGGTCTTAATTTGCCTTTTCCTAAATTAGTGATGATCATTTTTTCTTATGTGTATTTGCCATGTATGTATATACCATCTTTGATGAAATGGCTGTTCCTGGCTTTTGCCTGTTTACGAATTGGATTGTTTGGCAGGGCCGTTACTGTTAGTTTTTTAGCATTCTTTACATATTCTAGATTAGATATGTGGTTTGCAAATATTTTCTCCAAGCCTACATCTTGTCTTTGCATACTCTTAATAGGATCTTTTGCACAGTAAAAGTTTTAAATATTAGTGAAGTCCAATTTATGAAGTTTTTCCTCTTCTTTTATAGATTACGTTTCTGGTGCAATGTTTAAGAATTCTTCACCAAGTCCTATGCCCTGAAGATTTTTCTTCTAAGAGTTTTATTGATTTATACTTAACATCTAAGTCTATGATCCATTTTTAGTCCATTTCTATATAAGGTGTAAAATTCAAGTCAAGGTTCATTTTTATACCTATGGATATGTAGTTGCTATAACACACCATTTGTTGAAAAAATAATCTCCTCTATTGAATTGTTGTTGCACCTTTGTTAAAAATCTGTGGTCATACTTATGTGGAGCCATATCTGAGTTCTCTGCTTTATTTTTGTGCCTATCTCTGCAAATTCCACACAGTATTGATTGCAGTCTTGATTGCTGTCTTGAAATTAAGTAGAATGTTTTCTCCCAACATATTCGTTTTACAAAAAAATCACTCAGTTGTGTTGTTAGTTCCTTTATTTTCACATGTAAATTTTAGAAAAATGTAATCTATATCTACAAAATAAAACCCTGCTTGCTGATATTTTGATGGAAATTGCTTGAAATCCAGGGCCGAGGGCATAATTTAATGGTAAAGCTCATGTTTAGTATATGCAAAGCCCTGAGTTTGAGCCCTAGCACTAGAGACAGAGGGGGGAGAGGCTGGGAGGCGGGTGGGGGGAGAGGAAGAGGACAGGGAGAGAGAGGAGGGGGGGAGGGGGAGGAGAGGAGAGGAGGGTGAGGAGGGGGAGGAGAAGAGAGCAGGGGGGAAGATGGGGAGGAGAGGAGAGGAGAGCAGGGGAGAAGGAAAGGATAAAAAGAAAACAGAATCCCTAAAACCTGTATAAAAATTTGGTGAGAATTTGTATCTTTATAATTTTTTCTTTCTTTTTTTTATTGTAAACAAATGGGATACATGTTGTTTCTCTGTTTATACATGTAGTAAAGGCATATCATTGGTGTAATCATAAATTTACATAGGGTAATGTTTGATTCATTCTGTTATTTTTTCCCTTCCCCCCACCCTTCCCACCCCTCTTTTGCCTCTATACAGTCTTTCCTCCATTCTTGCCACCCTCCCTAACACTAACCATAAACCAAATCATAACCCTAACACTAACCCCTCCCACCCCCCATTATGTGTCATCATCCACTTATCAGTGAGATCATTCATCCTTTGGTTTTTTGAGATTGGCTTATCTCACTTAGCATGATATTCTCCAATTTCATCCATTTGCCTGCAAATGCCATAATTTTATCATTCTTTATGGATGAGTAATATTCCATTGGATATATATACCACAGTTTCATTATCCATTCATCAGTTGAAGAACATCTAGGTTGGTTCCACAATCTGGCTATGGTGAATTGAGCAGCTATGAACATTGATGTGACTGTATCTCTGTAGTATGCTGATTTTCAGTCCTTTGGGTATAGGCCAAGGAGGGGGATAGCTGGGTCAAATGGTGGTTCCATTCCAAGCTTTCTGAGGAATCTCCATACTGCTTTCGAGTGGCTGCACTAATTTGCAACCCCACCAACAATGTATGAGTGTACCTTTCTCCCCACATCCTTGCCAACACCTATTGTTGCTTGTGTTCTTGATAATTGCCATTGTAATTGGGGTGAGATGAAATCTTAGGGTAGTTTTGATTTGCATTTCTCTTATTACTAATGATGTTGAACATTTTTTCATTTATCTGTTGATTGCTTGTAGATCTTCTTCTGTGAAGTGTCTGTTCATTTCCTTAGCCCATTTGTTGATTGGATTATTTGTATTCTTGGTGTAGAGTTTTTTGAGTTCTTTATATATTCTGGAAATTAGTGCTCCATCTGAAGTATGAGTGGCAAAGATATTCTCCCACTCTGTAGGCTCTCTCTTCACATTACTGATAGTTTACTTTGCTGAGAGAAAACTTTTTAGTTTGAATCTATCCCAGTTGTTCATTCTTGCTTTTATTTCTTGTGCTATGGGAGTCCTGTTAAGGAAGTCTGATCCTAAGCCAACAAGTTGAAGGTTTGGACCTACTTTTTCTTCTATAAGATGCAGGGTCTCTGGTCTGATTCTGAGGTCCTTGATCCATTTTGAGTTGAGTTTTGTGCAGGGTGATAGATAGGGGTTTAGTTTCATTCAGTTGCATATGGATTTCCAGTTTTCCCAGCACCATTTGTTGAAGAGGCTCTCTTTTCTCCATTGCATATTTTTGACCCCTTTGTCTAATATGAGAAAATTATATTTATTTGGGTTTGTGCCCATGTCCTCTATTCTGTACCATTGATCTACCTATTTTGGTACCAATACCATGCCGTTTTTGTTACTATTGCTTTGTAGTAGAGTTGAAGATCTGGTATTGCAATACCCCCTGCTTCCCTCTTCCTGCTAAGGATTGCTTTAGCTATTCTGGGTTTCTTATTCTTCCAGATGAATTTCATAATTGCTTGCTCTATTTCTGTAAGGTACATCATTAGGATTTTAATTGGAATTTCATTGAATCTGTATAGCACTTTTGGTAGTATGGCCATTTTGACAATATTAATTCTGCCTATCCAAGAACATGGGAGATCTTTCCATCTTTTCAAGATTTTCTTTAATTTCTTTCTTTAGTGTTCTGTAGCTCTCATTGTAGAGGTCGTTCACCTCTTTTGTGAGATTGATTCCCAAGTATTTAGTTTTTTTCAAGGCTATTGTGAATGGGGTAGTTTTCCTAACTTCTCTTTCTGAAGATTCATCACTTATGTATAAAAATGCATTGGATTTATGAGCATTGATCTTGTAACCTGCTACTTTCCTGAATTCACTTATGAGTTCTAAAAGTTTTCTGGTGGAATTTCTGGGTTCCTCTAAAAATATAATCATGTCATCAGCGAACAGGGATAGTTTGAGTTCTTCTTTTCCTATTTGTATCCCTTTAATTTCTTTGGTTTGTCTAATTGCTCTGGCTAGAGTTTCAAGGACAATGTTGAATACAAGTGATTAAAGAGGGCATCCCTGCCTTGTCTCAGTTTTTAGGGGGAATGCTTTCAGTTTTCCACCATTTAGAATGATATTGGCCATGGGCTTAGCGTAGATGGCCTTTACAATGTTAAGGAATGTTCCCACTATCCCTATTTTTTTCTAGTGTTTTGAGCATGAAGGGGTGCTGTATTTTATTGAATGCTTTTTCTGCATCTATCAAAATAATCATGTGATTTTTGACTTTAAGTCTATTGATATGGTGAATGACATTTATTGATTTCCAGATGTTGAACCAACCTTGCATCCCTGGGATAAAACCCACTTGATTGTGGTGCACTATCTTTTTAATATATTTTTGTATGCGATTTGCTAAAATTTGGTTGAGAATTTTTGCGTTGATGTTCATTAAGGATATTGGTCTGAAATTTTCTTTCCTCGATGTGTCTCTGTCTGGTTTAGGTATCAGGGTGATATTGGCTTCATAGAATGAGTTTGGGAGGGTTCCCTCCTCTTCTATTTCATGGAATACTTTGAGGAGTATTGGAATGAGCTCTTCTTTAAAGGTTTTGTAGAACTCGGCTGAGAACCCATCTGGTCCCAGACTTTTCTTTGTTGGTAGGCTTTTGATGACTTCTATTTCATTGTTTGAAATTGATTTATTTAAGTTGTGTATGTCCTCCTCGTTCAGTTTAGGCAATTCATATGTCTCTAGAAACGTGTTGATGTCTTCAAGGTTTTCTGTTTTGTTGGAGTATAGATTTTCAAAATAGCTTCTAATTATGTTTTGTATTTCACTCGTGTCTGTTGTGAGATTTCCTTGTTCATTCCGAATTTTAGTAATCTGAGTTTTCTCTCTCTTTCTCTTTGTTAGTGTGGCTAAGGGTTTATCAATTTTGTTTATTTTTTCAAAGAACCAACTCTTTACTTTGTTAATTTTTTCAATTATTTCTTTTGTTTCAATTTCGTTGATTTCAGCTCTGAGTTTAAGTATTTCCTGTTCTACTACTTTGGTGTTGGTCTGCTCTTCTTTTTCTAGGGCTTTGAGCTGTAGTGTTAAGTCGTTTATTTGTTGACTTTTACTTCTTTTGTTGAATGCGCTCCATGAAATAAATCTTCCTTGAAGTACTGGTTTCATAGTGTCCCAGAGATTTTGATATGATGTGTCTTTGTTCTGGTTTACTTCTAAGAATTTTTTTATTTCCCTCCTGATGTCTTCTGTTATCCATTCATCATATAATAGCATATTATTTAATCTCCAGGTATTGGAGAAGTTTCTGTTTTTTATTCTGTTACTTTTTTCTAATTTCACTCCATTATGATCTGATAGAATACAAGGTAGTATCTCTATCTTCTTGTATTTGCTAACAGTAGCTTTGTGGCATAAAATATGGTCTATTTTAGAGAAGGATCCATGTGCTGCTGAGAAGAAAGTATATTCGTACTCTGTTGGATGGTATATTCTATATATGTCCGTTAAGTCTAAATTATTGATTGTGTTATTGAGATCTATGATTTCTTTATTCAATTTTTGTTTAGAAGATCTATCTGTCCAGTGGTGAGAGAGGTCTGTTAAAATCGCCTAGTATTATTGTGTTGTGGTCTATTTGATTTCCGGAATTGAGAAGGATTTGTTTGATGTGCAAGGATGAGCCAATGTTCAGGGCATAGATATTTATGATTGTTATGTCTTGCTGATTTATGCTTCCCTTAAGCAGTATGTAATGTCCTTCTTTATCCCTTCTGACTAGTTTTGGCTTGAAGTCCACATTATCTGAAATGAAGATGGATACTCCAGCTTTTTTGCTGTGTCTGTGTGCACGGTATGTTTTTCCCATCCTTTCACCTTTAGTCTGTGGGTATCTCTTTCTATGAGATGAGTCTCTTGCAGGCAGCATATTGTTGGATTTTTCTTTCTAATCCAATCTGCCAGTCTATGTCTTTTGATTGATGAATTCAGGCCATTAATATTCAGGGTTATTATTGTGATATGATTTGTATTCCCAGTCATTTGACTCATTTTTGTTTTTTGACATGATTTGGTTTCTCCTTTATTTGGCTATTCCTGTAGGCTAGTTCCTCCCATTGCTGATTTGCATCATTGTTTCATCTCTTCCTCATGGAATATTTTGCTGAGAATGTTCTGTAATGTCGGCTTTCTTTTTGTAAATTCTTTTAGCTTTTGTTTATCATGGAAGAATTTTATTTTTGTCATCAAATCTGAAAGTAAATTTTGCTGGGTATAAGATTCTTGGTTGGCCTAGATGCCCTTCAGTTGATGAATGGATAAAGAAACTGTGGCATATATATACAATGGAATATTACTCTGCCATGAAGAATGATAAAATTATGGCATTTGCAGGCAAATGGATGAAATTGGAGGATATCATGCTAAGTGAGTTAAGCCAATCTCAAAAAACTAAAGGACGAATGATCTCGCTGATAAGCAGATGAGGACATACGAGGGGGGATAGGAGGTGTTAGCATTAGGATTAGGGTTAGGTTTAGGGTTAGGGATAAGGAGGGTGGCAAGAATGGAGGAAGGAAGGACTGTATAGAGGGAAAAGAGGGGTGGTGGAAAGGGGAAAAAATAACAGAATGAATCAAACAACATTGCCCTATGTAAATTTATGATTTTTAATTAAAATAAATAAATAAATAAATAAATATTCTTGGTTGGCATCCGTTTTCTTTCAGGCCTTGGTAAATGTTGTTCCAGGCCCTTCTAGCTTTTAGGGTCTAGATTGAAAAATCTGCTGATATCCGTATTGGTTTCCCCCTGAATGTAATTTGATTCTTTTCTCTTGCAGCCTTTAAAATTCTGTCTTTATTTTGTATGTTAGGTATTTTCATAATAATGAGCCCTGGTGTGGGTCTGTTGTAATTTTGTATATTTGGAGTCCTATAAGCCTCTTGTACTTGGTTTTCCATTTCATTCTTCAGATTTGGGAAATTATCTGATATTATTTCATTGAATAGATTGTTCATTCCTTTGGTTTGTTTCTCTGTGCCTTCCTCAATCCCAATAATTCTTAAATTTGGCCTTTTCATGATATCCCATAATTCTCGTAGATTCTGTTCATGATTTATTACCTTCTTCTCTGTTTGGTCAATTTTGTTTTCAAGATTAAATATTTTGTCTTCAATGTCTCAGGTTCTGTCTTTCATGTGTTCTATCCGATTGGTTATGCTTTCTATGGAGTTTTTAACTTGGTTAATGTTTCCTTCGTTTCAAGGACTTCTGTTTGTTTGTTTTGCAGTATCTCTAACTCTTTATTGAAATGATCTTTTGCTTCCCATATTTGCTCTTTTAACTGTTGATTGGTGCAATCATTTAATGCCTGCATTTGCTCTTTCATCTCCTCATTTGCTTACTTGATTTTTTTAATTATGTACATTCTGAACTCCCTTTCTGACATTTCTTCTGCTGTGCTGTCATTGGGTTTTATTGATATAGTATCTAGGTTTGTTTGGGACATTTTCTTCCCTTGTTTTCTCATATTGGTCAGATATCAGTGGGACTCTGAGACATTGCAGATTTCCTCTATTGGCTTATAGTGTCCCTGTAGATTTCTAGTATATCACCTCCCAGCCTTCAGTAGCCTGACGTCTTGGAGGAACTTGATAATGCAGTGCTTCCGAAGAAAGCTGCCCCTAGCCTGTTACTAGGTCCAGGGCTGGGGGCTGGTACTGCGTGGAAATCCTCTCACTGGAGGTCCTGCTCCTAGAAGCTGGCTGTAGACAGGGCCTGCCCCCACCTGAGGGAGCCAGGCTGCTCGGGGAAAGCCTCTCCCTGTCCTGCCTTGGTCCCAGAAGCTGCTGGGTTCAGGGCTTGGTGTTGGCTCTGTGAGGGAAAAGCTGTCACTGGGTGGGCCTGCTCCAAGAAGCTGGATGTGAATCCCGCCTGCCACTGGAGAGAGCAGGGCTGCTTAGGGAAGTCTTTCGCTGCCCTGCCCTGGTCCTAGATGCCACCTGTGGGCCAGGGCCCACCGCTGGGTCCAGGGCTTGGGGTTGGCTCTGTGAGGGAAAAGCTCTCACTGGGCAGGCCTGCTCCAAGAAGCTGGCTGTGGATCGCACCTGCCGCCGAGAGAGCAGGGCTGCTTGGGGAAGACTCTCTCGCTGTCCTGCCCTGCTCTGAGAAGCTGCCCCTGTCCGGGCCTGCCACCGGGGCCAAGCTTCACCCATTGGGAGAGACTCACCCCGCAGCTCTATGTTGGTCTGAGTCTCTCAATACCTCCCCTTCTTGAATCCTGAGGTCTGGAGTGACAGGAGATGGAGTCACCCTCTAGTCCACCATCTTGGATCCCCCCTATGTTTATAATCTTGATCCTTCTAACCTGTGAACACAGAATCTTTCTCCACTCATTTGACTCTTTTATTCATAAGTGTTTTATGGTTTTTAGCATAGATGTCTTAATATGATTTTTTTTCAGATAACAATCACCTCAATTTTAAGCAATTATTAATGTTATTTTTAAATGTTTGTCTTAGTCTTTCTAAAATCCTATGTAATCTTTGGGATTTAACTTTCACACTTAATATTTCCAAGATTCTGAGTCAAACATCATTGCCCTATGTAAATGTATGACTACACAAATGGCATGCCTCTACTTCATGTACAACCAGAGAAACAAGTTGTACCCTGTTTGTTTACAATAAAAAAAAAAAAAACTGTAGCTGTACTCTGTATGGACATCTGCATGCTATCTTATTGTGTAAATATATATTCATCTAATTCTCAAATTTGGTCATTTGGGTTGTTTGAAGGCTTTTCTTCCACATAGATGTAAGAATTTCTATTGGTGTATGCCTGGCACTGGAATAGCTCACTCATAGGATGTGTGAATTTAAGCATTTGAAGGTAATGTCAAACTGTACCCCAAGTGATTACACCAATTCACACCCTCATTTGTGGAGCTATACCTATTGAAATACTTCATACTATCTGATTTCGTTATCATTACTAATTAAACGCTATAGTAATTTGACCCTGTGGCACTTCTACATTCGTCACTAACACTGAACAACTCTTCATATTCTTCACATTTATTGGCTACTGTTTTAATTAGCTTTTCATCGTGATGCCCAAGATACTCAACAAGAAAAACTTAGAGAAGAGCGAGTTTATTTGGTACTCACAGTTTCAGAGGTCTTAGTCCATTGACGACTGATTCCATTTCTCTGGGCCCAAACTGAAGCAGCACATTATGGTAGAAGAGCCCAAAAGAGGACAGTTGGGATCAGGAAGCAGAGAGGGATGGGAAAGGGGACACAGGCATACTTCCAGGTATGCCCCTAGTTTCCCACCTACTCCAGCCACATGCCACTTGCCTACAGTTACTCCTCCAAGTCTGTCCCTTCAAACTAAGAGGAACCATTTAAGTTACAGCTCTCATAATCTAAGCATTTTTCCTCTGAACACTCCTGCATCAACATAGGAGCTTTCAGAGAATATCTCATCTAAACCGTAACAGCTGCACATGATTCTTCTCTTTGTAATGCTTGTTCCTATCTCTTAAATACTTTATTGATGGGCAGTTTATACCCTTCTTCTTCATCTGCAGGAATTAGTTTTTATATTCTTGATATTAACCCTTTAATCACATAAATGCACCACAAAATATCTATTCCCAGTTCGTATCTTGGCTTTCGGTTTCTTAAAACATCTTTGAGCAAACACAAGTTCTTATTTTAGTATAACAGAATTAATCAATCCTTTTTGTATCTTATTTTAGAAACTTCCCTTACAAAAGATCAAAACTACATTCACCTAGATTTTCTTCCAAGAGTTAATTTTTTTTTTTTTTTTTTTTTTTTTTTTTTTTGCTTTTGACAATAATAAGTTCCTTATTCATCTGGAGTTGAAAGAAATAGATATGGTGTGAGAAATGGGTCCAATTTCATGTTTTCCTAAGTGGATAACCATTTTCCACTATACTTCATAGTACAAGACAATTTTCTCCAGTCTTGACTTGTGCTTTCACCCAAACAAGTTGTGGAGTTGTTATAGATGACAGGAAATTGGGGGTGGTTGGGAAATTATTAATTTGGGATTCCAAGGTGCTAGAAGGAAGCCAATGAGGGCAGGGCATTACAGATGAGAAAATAATCTGAGAATTGATATTTTAATTATGTTTTTGACATTTTCTATGGTGCTCTAGATGAATGATTATCTACAAAGCAGAAAAATGTCAGCACCAAGGGGAATTATCAGAGTAGTATTAAAACCTGACTAAAGGAGAGGACAGATTTTAATCAGCATGAACATATCAGAAGCTGTTATTTGGAATCTGTTATTATACCTGTTCACTCTTTTTTCAAAACTCCACCGAGCTCAAAGGTGGGATGACTACAACTCATACAGAACATTCTTGGCAAAGATAAATTCCTGTGAGTGGGATAAAGGGAGATACCTAAGGGACAGAGTCACCTGGTAAGTGGGTGACAACAAGAAAAATCCCATATCAGATAGAGAGTAGCTCCAGTGGCTCTGTGATTTGAGGGAGAATCCCACTCCTAACTCCCTCTCCATTGACTCCCAGGGCTTGGACATAAGCTCCTTCCCCAAGAACACTTTATAGTCAAAGTAGCTGATACTGAAAGCTAATGTACTTGTAAACTTGACTGCAAATAGGAATCACCCAGAGAGATTTTAGAAAACGGGATGCCCAAGACCATATCCGGACCACTTAAATACAAATTCTGAGGGTGGGATCCAAGAATTAGTATATTTTAAAACACTCCAGGTGTTTCTAATATACAACCAAGGTCACAAAACACTACTGGGAATAGAAGGTCACAAGGAAAAATACCAGAGGAATGCACCATTAGGAGATAAACACAAACTAGACAACCCATAAACAGCAAAGTAGGATCACTGTGATTATAAATCTAAAGAACCAGCAAGAAATACCATGAAAAAATGTAATGATTAAAATAAATAACTCAATAGCGGGACAAAGAGCAGAATGAAAACAGCTGGATTAATGAACTCCAAGTTCAGATTGCGAAATAACTCAAAACACATAGGGGGTGTGGAGCAATGTGAAAATAGACATTAAAATATAAGAAATACAATAGAGGGGTAGAATGGATTCCAGCAAGAGAAAAGTCAGTATTTACAGACTGTTATGGTTTAGATGTGAGATGTCCCACAATAGCTCACATGTGAGACGATGCAAGAATGTTCAGAGTTAAATTAATAGATTATGAGAGTTGTGACATAATCAGTGGATTAATCCACTTGTATGGATTAATGAAGTGGTAGGGTATGGCTGGAGGAAGTAGGTCGCTGGGGGCATGCCTTTGTGTTTTATTTTTTTGTCCCCAGTTATCAGAGCTCTCTCTTTCTTTCTGCTTCCTGGTTGGCATCTCCTAAGCTACTTTCCTCCACCATACCTTTTCACCATGATGTTCTGCCTCACCTCAGGCCCAGAGCAATGGAGTTGTCCAACCATGGACTGAACCTCTGAAACACACCACTGCTGAAGACCAGAAAAGAAACTATATCATATCTAAGATTTAAACTAATGACAAGAGTAAATGGGATCTTTATGGACAAGTTGTCACTATTAAAAACATCAAAGAATACTTATAAAACTGAAAAGATAATGTTCCTAGTTTGAGAGACTTAATATTAAAAAGATATCAGTTCATCTATAAGCCTGTAATATTTTCTTAATCCTACAGAGATTTTTTTAATATCTAAATAAAACGATTTTTGAATTTATTACAGAAAAATAAAGACAAAATGCTAAGACAATGTTAAAGAAGAAAAGCAAAAAAGACTTACCAATATTAGAACTTATTAAAAAGCTTAAGTATTAATTTAAAAAACTGCAAAGTACAAGTTTAAGAACAGACAAAATAACCAATAGATCAGAAATGGAAGTTCAACAGATGAATGGATAAAGAAAACATGGTATATATACATCATGGAGTTTACTCAGTCATAAAGAATGAAATTTATGTCATTTGCAGGAAAATGGATGAAACTTGGGAGAATTATGCTAAGCAAAATAAGTCAAACTTGAAAAGTCAAGGGTAGTATGTTTTCTCTCACATATGCAAGATAGAAAAGGGGGAAGGTGTGAATTCATGAAAGGGAGACCAATAAAATAGAGATGGGGGGCCAGAGGGAAGGAGGAGAAACAGGGAAAGGGAAGGTACTAGGAAACAACATTCACTGAATTATATTGTTACATGGTGTGCATGTTTAAATACCTAACAACGAATCCCACTATTATGGATAATTATAATACTCAGATTTTAAAGAGAGGGGAAAAAAGAAACAGAAGTTCAGAAACAAGTGCCTCTACATATGAAAACTTAAAACACAATAAAGATAATATCACTAATTGGGGAGAAAAAATGAATTTCTTAGTGCTGTGGTTGTCAAACTGCATGCAAACCAGAATCCCAAAGGAGGGCGGGATGTTTGTTGAAATACACGTTGCACAACTTGTGGTAGGACTTGGAGGGAATACAAGAATTTACAAGTTTCCAAGTGATGCCCATGAGACCCCACATCCTACACAATGACATAAAAATGAAAGGAAAAATGATAAAGTTGGTAGAATAAAATTATGGCATTTGCAGGTAAATGGATGGAGTTGGAGAATATATGCTAAGTGAAAAAAAGCCAATCCCCCAAAACCAAAGGCTGAATGTTCTCTCTGATAAGTGGATGTTGATACCTAATGGTGGGTAGGGGAGGATATGGGGAGAATGTAGGAATGTTGGATTGTGTAGAGGGAAATGAGGGGTGGGGAAGGGTTGGGGGTAAGGAAAGATAATGGAATGAGACAAGCATCATTACCCTGTGTACATGTATTATTACAAAAATGGTGTGACTCTACATCATGTACAACCAGAGAAATGAAAAGTTGTACCTCATTTGTGTACAATGAATAAAAAAATTAAATATATACACATATATATACATACATATATATAATATATATATATACATACATATATATAATATATATATATATACATACAGGAATATAAAGGAAACCAGTTAAATTGAAATATCATTGTCAAAATGTTAAAAAATATGATTGTAATAGAGTAATACATTGTTTCTTCATTAACATTTTAAACATTAAGATCCAGTGAAGGGTTTATAGCTACTATAATTTCAAAATAGTGATGAGTATAAATATTTTGAGATATTTGTAACCACAAAATATGCTTTGCCAATATTTGACTTTTACTGGTCACAAAATCACAAGTGTTGCTAAAAGTGCTATAATTTGTGTCTTCATTTAAAATGAACAAATGCAATCAACAAATGGGCTGAGGAAATGAACAGACACTTCACAGAAGAAGATCTACAAGCAATCAACAGATACATGAAAAAATGTTCAACATCTCTAGTGATAAGAGAAATGCAAATCAAAACTACCCTAAGATTCCATCTCACCCCAATTAGAATGGCGATTATCAAGAACAGAAGAACAATAGGTGTTGGCGAGGATGTGGGGAAAAAGGTACACTCATACATTGCTGGTGGAGTTGCAAATTAGTGCAGCCACTCTGGAAAGCAGTATGGAGATTCCTCAGAAAGCTTGGAAAGGAACCACCATTTAACCCAGCTATCCCACTCCTTGGCCTATACCCAAAGGACTTAAAATCAGCATACTACAGAGATACAGTCACATCAATGTTCATAGCTGCTCAATTCACAATAGCCAGATTGTGGAACCAACCTAAATGTCCTTCAACTGATGAATGGATAAAGAAACTGTGGCATATATATCCAATGGCATATTACTCATCCATAAAGAATGATAAAATTATGGCATTTGCGGCAAATGGATGAAATTGGAGAATATCATGCTAAGTGAGATAAGCCAATCTCAAAAAACCAAAGGACGAATGATCTCGCTGATAAGCGGATGAGGACATATAATGGGGGGTTGGAGGGATTAGCGTTAGGGTTAGGGTTAGGTTTAGGGTTAGTGTTAGGGAGGGTGGCAAGAATGGAGGAAGGAAGGACTGTATAGAGGGAAAAGAGGGGTGGGAGGGCTGGGGGGAAAGAGAAAAAAATAACAGAATGAATCAAACAACATTATTTAAATTATGTAACAACATTATGTAAATGTATGATTACACAAATGGTATGCCTTTACTCCATGTACAAACAGAGAAACAACATGCATCCCATTTGTTTACAATAAAATAAAATAAAATAAAATGAACAAATGCGACAGTTCAATCAGAAATTATGGAAAATAAAACTATAATATCTTTCTTCTAAAAAAAATGCAGTTGCTTTTGGTTGGATCATGCCCTACCCCCCCCAAAAAAAAGACACATTGAATTTCTAACTCTTTTGTTACTTGTGAACGTGACTTTATTTGGAAATAGGATCTTCGAAGATGCAATCAAGTTAAAATGAAACCATATTCATTAAGGGTGGTCCCTAACCCAATTTATAATCTTTACGTGACAACAGAGGCAGAGATTGTAAGGATGCATACCCAAGCAAGAGAGAACAAGTGATTTCTGGCAACTCTGGCATCTAAAAAAAAGGCATAGAACAAATCCTCCCACCCCAGAGCTTTCAGAGAAGTGCCCTCCACCACCTTGCCATCTAGGCTCTGGAACTAGGAGACAATCAATTTTTGTTGCATCCACCCAGTTCACGGTATTCTAAGACAATACAGGGAAATATTTTTGTAGAGTTTGAGTAGGGCAGCAAAATTTTAAAAGCACAGAATTAGAGGTGGGAAATGGATGGATTTTTGTGATGTTCACACACAAAAACAACATCACAAGCAAAATTAAATGACAAGCAACTTGCTGGGTATTTATAAATGTGCAAAGCCTAAATCCAGTAGAGTTTTGCTTCCTAAAGTATACATTCAGCACCTGAAAACATCAAGGGGTCTGGAAATAGAAGAAGCCAAAATCAGGGTAAAGCATTGGACATAGAATGTACATTCTCCTGAGGTTTTAAAAATCATAGATGATTTTTTTCATATATATTCATCATTTCTTTTTTATTTTGTATGGAGATTCAGAACTTCAGAGTTTCTTGCCATTTAGACATATTTTTCCCTAATCAGAGGTTCTCAGAATGTGTCCAAGAGTGTCATCCAGGTAGAGCAGAGTATATGCTTCCCCTGGGGATTTTTTAGAAGAGCCATTTCTGGGGCCCCTTCAGACCCAGCAGTTTCAATCAGCTACCTAGTTTGAGGCCCAAGGCTCTCTGGGGTTCTTTTTGTTTTTGTGTTACTTTGTTTGTTTGTTTTGAAGTGCTGGGGATCAAATCAGGACCTCACATGTGCCAGGCACACTGAGTCACATCTCCAGCCCAGGGCTCTCTACCAGTGGTCAAGGTGGTGCTGATGGATACTTTAGTTTGAGGACCAATGTCCTCAAGTTTGGATAAGCTACCAAGTATTTGGAATTCAGGTGTTCTGAGGATCCCCTTCAACATGCACCTATTTTTGAGAATACCAAATGAAGTCATCATTTTTCAGCTTAATATCTGTCACAATCCAAATATTTTAAAACAGAGCACTGTGTTAGTCAGCTTTCTGTCACTATAATAAATGCCTGAGAAGACAAACTTACGAAGAGAAAAAGTTTATTTTGGATCACAGTTTTAGGGGTTTTAGTTCATGATTGGTCTGCCCTGTTGCTTTAGACCTGTGATGGCACATCATGGCAAGAGGGCCCACGGCAGAGCAAAACTGTTCCCTGAGAGGCTGGAAAATGAAAGAGAGACAGAGGAAGAGAGTGGGGGTACACAATTCCCTTTGAGGACAGACTCCTTGTCACCAAAGACTTCCCATTAGGCCCCCTTTTAAAATTTCCACCATCTCTCAAAAGCATCAAGAAAGGGATCAAGTCTTTATCACATGGGCCTGTGGGGAACACTCAAGATCTAAACTACAGCAGGCACTTATAAGATAAACAATAAACAACATTCGAAAGTAAACCAAAAGTCATAATAATTTCAAAATACCTAGAAGATAGAGTTGTAAATGTTTAACCACAAAGAAGTGATAAAACTCTGTTTCAATGGATATGCTAACTACCCTGGTTTGATCATTACACAGTATATACATGTATTGAAAAATCACACTGTGTCCCATAAATGTGTACACTTATTATATGCCAATATGTTTTTTTTCATTTTTAGTGCATGATAGTTATACATAATAGTGGAGTTGAATATGACATATTCATAAATGCATATAACATAGTTTTCTCCATTCCAGTCCCCAGTAATAGCCCCTCCCTTCCACCTTGCCTTCCCCTGATCTCCTTCCTCTGCTCTACTGAACTTGCTTCTATTTCTTTGCTTATTGATGTATTATGTTTATATATAAAATCAAAATGCACTGTGGTACATTCAGACATGTACTTAGTACAATTTGGTTAATGTGATTTCCCCAGTTCTCTCATTTCTCTCCCTCCTCCCTCACTCTTGTTGTTCCACTTCTACACTACTGATCTCTCTTCTATTCTCCAAAGATCCCTTTTTATTATTTCTTTTTTCTCTTTAGCTTCTGCATATGAGAGAAAATATTTGACCCTTGATTTTCTAAGTCTAGCTTGTTTCACTTAGCATGATATTCTCCAGTTTCATTCATTTACCAGCAAATGACATATTTTCATTCTTCTTTATGACTGAGTAGAAGTCCATTGTGTATATATACATTTTCTTTATCCATATCCTAGGTATCCATGGGTACCTAGGTTGGTTCCACAACTTTGACACTTGTGAATTGTGCTGCTGTAAATATCAACCTGCCTGTATCACTGCATGCTAATTTTAGTTCTTTAGGATAAATACCAAGGTGTGGGATAGCCTGGTCATACAGTGGTTCCATTCCTAGTCTTTTTTTTTTTTCTTTTATAGTGCATTATAGTTGTACTTAACAGTTGGGTTCATTTTGACATAATCATACATGTATGGAATTTATTCCATTTCAGTCCTCAGTTCCCCCATTTTCCTTCCCCTCCTCCCTCCTCCTATTTCCCTACCTCTATTCTATTGGGGCATGTTTCACTCATTAACTTATTTTTAATTGGTGGGTTTATAGATATACATAAAGGTGGAATTCACTGTGGTATATTTACGCATGCACTTAGCATAATTTTGTCAAGTTCATTCCACATTTCCTCCCCTTTCCTGTGCCCTTCTCACCCCCCCTCAACATCCTTCTTCTGCTTCACTGACCTTCCCTACATCTTTATGTTGCCTGACTGTCCCCTTCCCCGCCCCCCCCCCCTTATTTTGCTCTAGCTTTCACCTATGACAGAGAGAATATTTGACTCAATTTTCTGAGTCTGGCTTATTTGAAACAGCATGATGTTCTCCAGTTTCATCCATTTACCAGCAAATGCCGTAATTTCATTATTCTTTATGGCTGAGTAAAACTCCATTTTATATATATATATATATATATACTACATTTTCTTAATCCATTCATCTACTGAGGGATGCCTGGACTATTCATTATTCATTGGCTTCTGTAAGTTGCACTGCTATAAACATTGATGTGACTGCATCACTATAATAGGGTGATCTTAGATCTTTTGGATAAATACTGAGAAGTGGGATAGCTGGGTCATATGGTGATTTTTGAGGAATCTCCACACTGCTTTCCAGAGTGGTTGTACTAATTTGTATTCTCACTGACACTGTATGAGTGTACCTTCCTTTTCCCCCACATCTTTGCCAAAATTTATTATTATTTGTATTCTTGATAATTGCCATTATGACTGAAGTGAGATGGAATCTCAGTGTAATTTTGATTTGCATTTCCCTGATTGCAAGGAATGTTAAATCTTTTTTCATATACTTTTTGGTCATTTGTATTTCTTCTTTTAATAAATGTGTGCTTAGTCCCATTTCTTAATTGTTTTTTTGGGGGGGAGAGGTTGGTTGTTTTGGTGTTAAGCTTTTTGAGTTCTTTATGTATTTTGGATATTTATTCCCTGTTGGAGGAGGAGTAGCTTGCAAAAATTTTTCTCCCATGCTGTAGGGAGGCTCTCTCTTCATGTCTTTTGTAGTTTCCTTTGCTGCCAAGAAGCTTTTTAATTTGATGCCATCCCACTTATTGGTTCTTAATTTTATTTCTTGGGCTTTCGGTGTTTGTTAAGGAAGTTGGTTCCTGAACCAATGTTTTGGAGTGTTGAACCTATGTTTTCTTCTAGCATTTGCAGTTTCTGGTCTAATTCCTATGTCTTTAATCTACTTTGAATTGACTTTTGTGCAGAGTGAAAGATAGTTTCATTCTTCTTCATAGGTATATACAGTTTTCCCAGCACCATTTGTTTAAAAGGCTATCCTTCCTCTAATGTATATTTTTGGCACCTTTGTGAAGTCTCAAATGACTGTAACTAGGTGGGGTTATCTCTATGTCTTCTATTCTGTTCCATTGGTCTTTATGTGTATTTTGAGGTCAATGCCATGCTGTTTTTCTTACTATAACTCTGTAGTATAGTTTGAAATCAGGTATTGTGATGCCTTCAGTATCACTCTTCTTGCTGAAGAGTGCTTTGGCTATTCTGTGTCTATTTTTCCCAGTTATGTGAAGATTGTCATTGGTGTTTTGATGGGAATTGCATTGAATATGAATAACACATTGGTAATATGGCTACTTGGCAATATTAATCCTGCCCATCCAAAAACATAGGAGGTCTTTCCATCTTCTGAGGTCTTCTTCAATTTCTTTCTTCAGTGTTCCATAGTTTTCATTTTAGAGGTCTTTCACTTCCTTGTTAGATTAATTCCCAAGTATTTCTTTTTTCTTTAGGTTGTTGTGAATGGGATAGTTTTCCTGATTTGTTTTTCAGTGTAATCACTACTGAATTATAGGAAAGCTATTGATTTATGAATGTTGATCTTTATATTCTGCTGCTTTATATCAGCTTCAGAAGTCCTCTGGTTTTTTTGTTTGTTTGTTTGTTTGTTGTGTTTTAGGGGAGGCCTTCTAGATACAGAATCATGTCATTAACAGAGATAGCGTGACTTCCTCTTTTTCTATTTGTATCCCCTTAATTTTCTTCTCTTATCTGATTGCTCAGATTAGTTTCAAGGACTATATTGAATAGGAGTGGTGAGAGGGGACATCCATGTCTATTCTGTTTTTTAGAAGAAATACTTTAGTTTTTCTCCATTCAGTATGATGTTGGCCTTGGGTTTTTTTTATATATCACCTTTACAATGTTAAGGTAAGTTTCTTTTAACACTAGTTTCTCTAATTTTTAATCATGAGTGGGTGCTGGACTTTGTCAAATGCTTTTTCTGCATCTATTGAGATGATCATGTGATTTTGCGCTTGATTCTGTTTATTCAATGAATTACATTTATTGATTTACATATTTTGAACCAACCTTGCATACTTGGGATGAGTCCAACTTGATAATGGTATACAATCTTTATGTATTTTTGAACATAGTTCGCTAATATTTTATTAAAGAATTTTGTATCTATGCTAATCAGGGATATTGGTCTGTAGTTTTCTTTCCTTGCTGTCCTTAGTTCTTTAAAATTCTGGTAGAACTCTCTCACTCCAGTCAGAATGGCAATTATCAAGAATATAAGCAATAATAAGTGTTGGCAAGGATTTTGGAAAAAAGGTATACTCACACATTGCTGTTGGTACTGCAAATTGGTGCAACTGCTATGTAAAGCTGTATGGACTCAGAATGGAACCACCATTTGACCCAATTATCCCACTCTTTGGTCTATACCCAAAGGACTTAAAATCAGCATACTACAGTGATATAGTCACATCAATGTTCATAGCTGCTCAATTCACAATAGCTAGATTGTGGAACCAATCTAGATGCCATTCCTTTGATGAATGGATAAAGAAACTGTGGTATATATATCCAATAGAATATTATTCAGCCATAAAGAATAATAAAATTATGGCATTTGCTGGTAAATTGATGGAGCTGGAGAGTATCATGCTAAGTGAAATAAACCAATCCCCAAAATCCAAAGGCTGAATGTTTTCTCTGTTAAGTGGATGATGATACATAACAGTGGGGGAGGGCAGGGCAAGAGAAGAATGGAGGAACTTTGGATGGTGTAGAGGAAGATGTGGCAGGAGGGGGTGGAGGATGGAAAGATAGTAGACTGAGACAGACATCATTATCTTATGTACATGTATGATTACATGAATGGTATGAATCTACATTGTGTACAACCATAGAAATGAAAAGTTGTACCTCATTTGTGTACAATGAATCAAAATGCAGTCTGTAACAATAGAAATTTTTTAAAATAGAGGGAAAAAAGTGTTTGTTTGGGGTAATAAAGTATGCCACCATTGGGGGCATAAACATTTACTATTGTCCTATCTTCTTGTTGGATTATTCCCTTTAACGGGATAAAGTGGCCTTCAACTTAATTTGTGCTTGAAATCTTCTTTAGCAGATATGAGAATAGCAATCTTGCTTTTTTCCAAACTCTTTTTGCATGAAATACCTTTTTCAATCCTTTTTTATTCACTCTATTTAGTCCATGGACTTCTTTGCCTATAAGAGAAATCTCTTGCAAACAGCATATGGTTAGGTCTTGTTTTAAAATAATTTTTTTTGAAAAATCAAGTAAGACACAATTTGTTCTCTCTTCATTTGTTCATAATCACTGAGTTTCTAGTTATTTATCTCCCTTTTCTTTTAGTTCTTCCAAGACACAACTCCGTCATTTCTTGCATTGAGACTCTTCAGCTCATATATGGTCCTGTGTTTTGCTTTACCTTTTCTTCAAGCCTTTCCATTCTTTCTTACCCCTCTGTTATTGATAGCTTTGTCTCCTCTATTTTTTCATTTTTTTATTTACTTACTTGTAAATGTTTAAAAGACATTTGGGACACTAACCTAAATGAAAAGATGCATATTATAGGAAGAATCTAACTTCAGTGTTGATAGTCCTTCCCAAGAAAAGACAGGTGTACCTATGCTTATATATATGTAATAAGATATTTTAATTATTTGAAAACAGAAAAAAAACAAAACTTTCTTGTTGTCCTACATAGGATATAATTGTTTCTTTATTGTATATGGGTTGTGGTAATATCTTGGGCAGTGGATTACACAGTAGCAATTGAATTTCCAACTGCTAAGTTTTTAACCCAGGCATTGTCAAAAATTGAGTTTCATATAGAAATGTTGATTTTAAAAAGGTGGAATCAGCACCCTTAAATTTGTCTCACATAATTTGGAATATTCTAGGTGCTTCAGAGAATTTGGGTCAAGAGCCTAGTTATCTTCTCACTTGCCAAAACATGGCTGGGAATGGGGAACGAGGGACAAGCTTGATATCCCATTATTGATGGATCTTCAGGGCTCTCCTACAGTCCATGGAGTCTGTGTGGCTCAGGTCCTTCTTGCAAGATGCAGACTACTCAAGAATGCATATGAGAGGGAAGCTGTCAGTCTCCACAAGCAGAAGGGTATTTGGAGACCATTGCTCTATTGAGAGAATGCTGAGTTTTGTTGCCACTTCCAAATAATCATGGGTAAGAACATGAGCTTCCTTTCATTATAACTTGATGCAAATACACATCCATAAGTAGAAAAACACTTCTGTCTTCCTCCTCCTTCCACCAGCACACAGCTGAGACAGCCTTGGGCAAAGTTCCAGTGTGCCTGCTTTTCCCATACCACTTCCTATGCTATCTTTCCAGAAACTATTTTCTCAAAGAACCTGTATCTTTTTGCCTCAGAACAATCTAAAGCACCACTTAGACTGAATTGCTGAACAGAGTTTTAAAACAGTTTCATGGCAACGTTACAGATTTATCTCCAAATCTGCCTGATAATTGTCATTTTGATCAAAGGGAAACCAGAGAGTCATTAGCCAAGAAGACAAGAGTGGGCAGCAAGAAGAGAATTTTGAAGACCCAGTTCCTGGTTCCCAGTTCTAAATTTGAAGCACCTCACCCAGCTGTGTCATTCTAGACAGGCTCAGTTCACACCTTTCTGAATGATTTGTGTCCCTCAGTATGAGGAAGACCCCCAACGTTCTTCAGTGGGAGCCCCTGAAACACAGGGATTCTCACAACCCCCTTGAAGGGTTCTCATTTTCTACTCAGTTTGTGCTATGAATGGAAAAATCATCACTGTTCTAGAAATTGCCATTTTTTGAGTTCCAGGGTCAGGCTGGGTGTTGATTGAGTCCCTCTGGATGAGGACTATGCTTGGACCATGGCAGGTGAGACAAGGAAAGCTGCTCAGGGTCCAGTTCCAGACCCCATCCTGTGGTAGCTCCTGCCAGCTGGAGGCTGGAGCCAATGAGCTCCAAACCCCCAGAATGGTTTTATTTTGACATCATTAAGCACATAATACTTTGGTGGGTTTCCCAGCAAGCTCTTAAACCACTTTGGGAAAGCTAAGTATCAATTAGTGGCTTTCCCCTTCCTTACAAGAAGATACAATTAGCTTTTAAGAGCTAATTTTATTACTGTTAAAAAATAGACTACTTTTACATTGAATGCAGGGTCATAGACTCTTAGCATCTTCAGGGTCTAGTCAGATGCTAGAACTTTTTGGCAGAGTCAGATCTAAGACAGTGAGTCAGTCCTGATGCCTTTGGTATATCACCAATAAACTGAGGATGTTATCACCTAGGGTCAGGATACTTGGGATTTGAGTATCCTGAATTCTAAAACAGCCCCCAATCACCATGGTTACAACCACCCCAGTTTGTGGAATCCCTACTGTTTTTATTGTGTCTTTGAACACTTTCTTCAACAGCTTTTCCTTGAGGAGGAGAAGGGGAAAGAAAAGGTGGTGGTAGATGGTGTGTTGAAAGGGTTAGATTGTTGCATTTTAACAGACAGAATGGCAACCCACAGCTCTGCTCTAATGGGGAGATTTTAGACATAGGTAGCAGAGGCGGGAGGAGTAGAATACTTCTACTTGGATAAGGGGCATATTTATCTGTTCCCCTGATTTTTTGCATAATCACTGGATGCCCACTCGGCTTAAGCTACTTCCAAAGTGTGATTGGGAGGAAGTGGGTTGCAGTGCTTCTCAAACTTAAGTATACACAAAAATCACCTGGAGAGTTTATGAAACCACAGATTCCTGGTCTCCACAAACAAAAACTGGTTCAGCAGGACATGGGGGTGGCAGGGCTATTATTTGCATGATTTGTATTTCTAACAGGTTTACTGAGGATGCTGGTCCATGGAGCACATTCTGGGGAGCCCTGAAACAAGGGACTTAAGAAATAGCTAACAAGAAAATAATTTGGGTCATCTCTGTAATGGACGCTATGGTTTGGATCAGTGACCCCCAAAAGTCCATGTGTTAAAGACCTAGTTCCCAGCCTGTCATATTCTTGGGAGGTGGTGGAACCTTTAAGAGGTGTGGTTTAGTGGGAGGAATTTAGGTCACTTGGGGCATGCCCTTGAAGGAGAGAGTGGAGCCCAGTCCCTTCCTCTTTCTCTTTCACTTCTAGTCACCACGAGGTGATAGCTTCCTCCACCATGAGCTCATCACAAGCCCTAAGGTAACAGAGAATACTGACCATGGAATGAAACCTCCCAAAAAGTTAGTGTAAGCCTTTCCTCTTTTTAAGTTTAATTATCTCAGGTATTTTGTCAGAATGATGTAAAGCAAATACATTGACTCACCTTGTTCTCTCTCTTTCCTCCTTTGGTGAGCATCTTGCATGTTCAACTCCAGACAACTGGAAAAGAGGAAGGGAAAAAAGGACACAGTACAACATTCCATTCTGGAATGTTGCAGCTCATTAGCAACTTTCACTAGGAGAGGGCCCAGCTGAGATCTATCAACCAAACAACTGAAGTCAGAGATCATTTTGTTGTGGGAAGCTTATTACTACCAGTGATTTCTTCCAGAAATATTAGGCTCTTCATATACAAAAATATTTTAAGACTTCCTTCAAAAATTCAAAACTATTGGCAGGCTGGAGAAATGGAAGAATATCTTCTTGTTTTTAAGAAACCATCATGTTCTCATATGACCAGAGAGTTACGAAAGAGGAAATATGCTTTTAGTAACTCCTTCAAACAACAAGAGAATGAACTGAATGAGGAACTGGAGTGTCCCAGAACTGAGATGTGTGAAGGCACAGTTCTTGCTTTGGCAAGTGGATGCCAGTTAGGAAAAGGAACTCTTGCCAAATAAGAAATCAATGACCAAAAAGGGAGTGGGGAACTGGGTGCTGGGTGCCAGTGGAAGCCTGTAATTCCAGGAGCTTGGGAGGCTGAGGCAGAAGGATCAAAACTTCAAGGCCAGCCTCAGCAACTTAGTGAGGCCCTGTCTCAAAATCAAAAATGAAGGACAGGAGATATAGCTCAGTGGTTGAGCTTCCTTGGATTCAATTACCAGTACTGCAAAAAAATAAAAAAGGGAGTGAGGGGGCAGGGTGTGAATTAAGCCTTAAGGAGGTGTTGGGATGTATTATCCAGATCAACCCAAGGCACCTACTCCCTCAGCTGCCGGGAGTGCTGACGAGATCCCAGAGTCCCTTCCTAAGAATTGCACTCAGCTCCCAGGAGGGCTGACATATCAAAGATTGTGCCTTTCCCTGGGGCAGCCAAACTCAAGGACAGCAGGGCTTCAAAGACCAGATACCCATGATGGTTAATTTTGCCTGGGCCATTGTGCCCAGCTATTTGGTCAAACATTCTGAATGAGATTCTGGGTGTATCTATGAAAGTGTTTTGGTTTTGGTTGTTTTGTTTGTTTTTAATGGATGAGATTAGCATTTAAATCTTTAAATCAATAGACTGTAAATAAAGCAAATTGTCTTCTTTGTGTGGTCCTCATCCAATCAGTCGAAGGTTTTTATTGAACAAAGATTGCCCTCCCCATCCTCCCTCAACAAGAAAGAATTCTGCAAGCAGAGGGCATTTGGACTTGAACTGAAATTCTTCCCTAGATCACCAGGTTCCATTTTTCCACCACATCCTACCCCTCTGTAAATGGCCTGATTTGTGCAGTGCAAGAGGGTTGGTTGCCCTCCAACCAAGTCTGGTCCTGGATCCCAGCTTTTCATAACTGGGCTCTGGAAGGCATCACATTTCTAACATGCTCATTCTCCTCTTGACCAACCCAACTCTCCCAAGAACAAAGCTCCTAAGACACTTCACATATGGGCTATTTTGCACAGTTGACATCTGTAGCGCATGATTATCTCCACTCAATTCTGTCCCTTTCTGCAGCCTATCAAAAACCATTATAAATCCTAAATCTGCCATCCAATGATACATTTCAGCTATGGCATCTGAAAAGAAACTCCTGTCCAGTTCAGGAGCTGAATTGTTTTAAAATGCGAAATTTCAATGAGTTTCCTCTCTGAGACAATAGTGGCAAGAGCTATCTATGGATTCGCAACCTGCCCCCCCACACATACTTTTTTCTGGTCCAGCAACCTTATCTTCCTTGAGAGAGGCCCCTCTCCTCCCAAGTAGTTCAAGAAGACAGCAAATCATGGGACTCTACTCTGGTCAAAAGGGTTGGTTCTGCTCAGACTAGGGTGATTGTAGACACTCTCCCAGGAACATGGATTGTGATTGGAGACCCCTGACAGAAGGCAGTTGGAGCTGAATCATACCTGGAGCTAACCCTGAGCTGCTGCTGCTGCTGTTTCTGTCCTGGAAATTTTTCCCTCTGGATCTTGGTAAAATGTTTTTCCCTCTGATTATGCAAGCATCATGTATAAATGTGGCTATAGTGAGAATCTGTTTCACAGAATTCTCTTTAGTCTTGGCCAGAAGAAGACCTCATACCAGAAATACAAAGAGGAGGTGATTCAACAACCATGAATCACCTGCAGGTCCTCATGGTTAGATGCTGCAGAAGACACAAAGACACAGGCATGAGTGCCAGCAGGTCCATCTGCTCTGCAATCAGACCTAACTTCTGGTCCTGCTGGCCAACAGTAGGTGCCCACTCCCAGACAAAGTGACTGTAGCCCTCCGTAGCTTCTCCCCCAGCTCCTCTTCCTGGTTCTTCCCCAGCACTGGGTGTGCCTGGCTCCTTGATTGCCCCCACAATTCTTCCCTTTTCCACCCACATCAGTGCTTCAAGAGGCTAGGTTCATGACTTTGCACAGATCTCCTATCTCCTCACTCTATCTTGCTTCCCCTTGTTTCCCACAATTATGTAAGGTCTAATTCCCATCATATCCCTTATTCCATTTCTGCAGACAATGGGAATAGAAGTTTAGTGTGGGTAGGATGTTGTTGAATATACACTTTGTTAGAAGGCAGAATCCTTGTCAGAAAAGCCTCCCCCAGTCTCTCTAAAACAGTCTTTCTCTTTCTAGTTTGCTAACAGGCCCAAGACTAACAGTAATCTAGTCAACAGTAGGTCTCAAGATCCAAGTATGGCAGGAGAAAAGCCTCTATTTTGTCCTCAAATCTCATCCAACTTCTTTAATCTGCCTGATACCAGCGAGTTCTGAATTCGATGGACTATTGGCTCTTTCCCAGCCATTGATAAGACTCAGTTTTCAAGTGTCTCATTATCCTCCATCATCAGAACCAATATAAGACAGGGGCTGCTTCTTGGGCCCTTACCTCCAAATTTCATTAAAACCACTTCTTCTGTAAGGACAGGGACCACATTTGACTTGATTACCATTATACTCCCTGCACCTAGCACAGTGTGTTTGTTCAATAAATACATGTTAACTAAAGAACACGTTTGGCCAGAAATGCATCCTCCAATTTTGTTTTCTCTCTTAATGATGACACGTTGACAAACATTAGAGACAAAGTGTTCCTTTTAACCCACTGGAAATAAAAGCCATACCTTGCTTCTGCCAGAAATGTTTTGCAAAGCTTCCCTCACCAGAGAACCCTATGTGGGAGTTTTCTCTCAAAGCAATAAATAACAATTTACACCCACCCTCTCAGGCACATTGCATTTTATTGGCTAAATATAAATGAGTTGCTGCAGGCTTCTTCAGGGAGACCCACGCTGCTGCTCTCCATCTTGCCTGCACGGGGCTGCACCTCCCCGCCCTCCTGCCTCCTTCCTTCCAAAACAGCTCCCATGGGACCAACCACCCAGAGTCCTGGGGCCAAAGGAGGACTGGTTCCATCAACTGCCAACATGCTGTCGCTTTATCTCATCCAGCAGATAACATCATTTCTTAACGCAAAGAAGGGTTATGTCTCAGAGGATTGCTCGGGAATGGCTCAAATTCCAAATCCCCAGAAACGAGACAGAGCAGAAAATTAGCATTTCCCAAGAGACAACACTGTTACACAGTGACGGGAAAACTGCAGTGTTGGTGGCTGCTCCTCCCCGTCACCTCCTAAAAAGCACCTTCCTTGTTTTTCAGACTTCAGAAGAAGCTGTAGGGAGTGCTGAGCTAAGGGCTAACGGACATAAGGAGTGAGTGAGGGTTCTGAGGGTCTGGAAGCATTTGCCGGTGTGATTGCTTGGGGGACATATTTGTGAGCTAGGGCTACTGTAACAAAGTACCACAAATTGAGGGACCTTAAATAAGAAAAGATTGTTTTGAGTCTCACAGTTCTGGAGTCTAGAAGTTCAAGATGAAGGTATCAGTAAGCTTGATTTCTTCTGAAGATTGGTGAGGAAGAATCTGGTCCATGTTCCTCCCCTAAGCTCTGGTGGCATTTCTTGGCATCATCCCAATCTCTGCCCTCATCATCACATGCCACTCATTCAATCATTCTCGCTCTTCAAATTTCCCCCTTGCATGAGGACTTTGGTCATATTGGATGAGAGGCCACCCTAGTGACCTCAATTTAACTTGATTACATCTGCAAAGACCCTCTTTCCAAATCAGGTCACATTCCAAAGTCCTGGAAGTTAGGACTTCGACATATGAATTTGAAGGGAACATAATCCAGCCCATGACAGGGGCTATAATCAGAACCACTCAGTAATTGGAACCTCCTTTCTCCATCAGTGCTAGATAACAGATAAATGGAAGATACACCTACACCACTGCAGGTAAATACCCTTATAATACAGCCAGGGAAACACAGAGTCCCAAGTGGCTACTGACCCCTCGGAGCAAGGGAAGAATCCTACTCCCATGAAATGAATATTTGGCAGAACCTACCCAGAATTGAGTCCTACCCTTACTTTACCCACAAATCTGTGGAAGCAATTTATTCATAAAATCATTATAGAAAATTAAACCCAACCATGTAATAATAATAATAAATCAAGACAAGCAGGATTTATTCCAGGCAATGCAATGATGTTTCAACAATTAAAAATCTATATGTATAATTACTGAACATACTTAGAGTGAGAGATAGTTTATAAATACCTTAGTAGATGCATGTGATTAAGTATATTCCTCCAGTTTTGCAACCTTCCCTATATCCACCCTTAGCCATGTGACTTTGAGTTCCACTAGGGGCAGAGTAACCTTTCCCATCTTCATTATTATTGGGCTTGGCTGTATGATTTGCTTTAGCCCAGAGACATTGAGCGAAAATGCTATTTTGGCATTTCCAAGCCTAGACCTTCCATTTATTTCCACTTGTCCCTTCTTATACTTCTGCCATCACCATGAGAAAAATATACCCTGTCTTGAGCACAGATCCGAGGATGATGAGAGACATGTGAAGCAGTCCTGAATTCAACCCACAGCTTCAAGCCAAGTCATAGTCAAGCTAGATTAACCAAACCCTAGCCACCTATGAATATGTGAGAAAAACAATTTTTGTATAAAGCTACTGAGCGTAGGGGGCGGTTGCTATACAATATCATGGTGGCAATAGTTGACTGATACATTGCAGAAAGCTTGGTAAAATTTAACACTTGCCTCTGATTTAAAACACACCCACTCACACTGTGGTCAGTTAATAGTAGGAAAATGCTTTCTTGATCATCAGTATCATACTGAGAGATGAAACATTAGAATTAGTCACATAAAATTCAGGAACAAGACCAAGATTCTGTTCTTCTTAAAAATAGATATAAGACTACAAATAAAAGAAGAAAAAAAATAACAGGTATAAATATTGAAAGAAAAGAGACAAAAATACCTTTATAATAATAAAGTTGTTCATCTAAAAACATAACTCAACCCAAAAAAGCAAAGTCTGGACAAGCTTGGTGCAGGTGGTATATTTTGGAGGTGATCCCAGAAAGGACGACTTAGAACGATTGGGGGAGATGTTAAGGAAGGAGGAAAAGCCACATAAAGTTGTGTTATTAAGGTTAATCTTGTGGACAATGGGGCTCCATCCCACCAGGACCCAATCCACATGCAGAAATCTCCCAGAACTATCTATACAAAGGACAGGAGGTGAGGTCCTTTATCCTTTAGTTTCTGATCCCTGCTGGTCAAACTTTACTCCTGGAGAGCTTTGACACTCCAAATATCTGTGTTACACTTGACCATGGAATAAAGGATTTCCAGGGCTCTTCCAAAAGTCAGCACAAATGAGGGTTTTAGGAAATGTTCCTGAGAGGACGCAACATGGCCCAGAGATGTTTGCTCAGGGCCTGGGAACAGGAATTAAGGCAGTCAGAGCATGCACAGAAACCTAGGCCACAGAGAAGCCCTGGGGAGCAGGGCTCAGGCAGCTGGGGAAACAATAAAGAGGATGTGTGGGAGGATGGAGGAGGGGAAGGATGAGCTACCAGAAAAGGAGAAGGTCCACAGGGCTGTCCTAGCATCTTCTCCTTCTGTCATTTCTGGTCCTCCTGCGGCCCAGGCATTTGGCAGCAATTTCCATCCCTACCTCCTCTGGCTCCCATCCCACTTCACATTCCAGCAAGAGCTCAGACTGATGAAGAAATGTTACCCTCCCTTTTAAACACAAGTATCACAAAAGCAGAGGCCTCCTTAGATGGTGTTTTGATCTGATGACAATGATGAATGGAGGCCCTTCACACTCGACACCAACTAGTAGCAAGTTCTCCCAGGGGAAAGCCTGCTCCCAGCCCCAGCCCCCGGCTTTGGTTCTCATGCAGTCTCCCAAATACAAAGGGCTGGTGGAAATTCCTAGGTTCCAGCCCCAGCTGGGGATGGCTTCTTGACTTGGTGACCTTGGGATTGTCACTGACCCTTTCTTGGCCACAACTTTCCAACATTGTAGTGAGAATAAGACTATTCAGACCTTCCCTATCCCACAGGCCTTGTGGGAAGGCAGTGAGTCCTAGAGTTTGAAAGCAAAGAGTTCAGTAGGGAACCCCACTTTTTATACTGCATGGGCACCTCCTTTCCAATTCAGAAAATATTCATTGATGCCCACCTTAAATTATGTTATATGCTAGGCATTGTAGGAAATTCAAAATGCCGAGACCACCCAACAAGGCATCTGTCCACCCCTCTCTTTTCACCTGAACAACTACCCGGATTCTCACCCAACCTCCACCCTTCCATCCTTTCTTCTCTCTCCTTCTCCTACATCCTTGATTCCATCCTGCCTTTTTTCCCATTGGTGTCCCCCTTTATACTGGCTCTTACCTCCTGCCCTTTAGTACTCTCCTACTTTTCTCATTATGGAGGAAAAAATCGTCTTTATCTTTTCTTGGTCAAGTATCTCCCCGTCACTTTCAGCCAAGCCATATTTTCAGCTCTAGACTTGATCGAGACCAGGAGACTGCAAACTTTTTCAGTCAAAGGTCCCATACTAAATAATTCAGGCTTTGCAGGTCATGTGGTCTGTGTCAGAAGGACTCAACTTTGTCACTATGTGCAAAGGCAGCCACTGACAATAATGTAAATGCGCAGGTATGTCTGTGTTCCAATAAAGCCTCACTCATACAGGCTGGATTTCACCCACAGGCTATAGTTTGGGGACTCCTGATCTAGGTACACAAATCCCCTGGGAATCTAAAGCAGAACCCCATTGTTTGAGTTTCTAGCAAGCTCCTAAATGAACCTGGTGCTGCTGTTCTCAGGAATGAAGCTCTCAATGACTTTTGTGACAAATATAGCACCATTTCCAACCTCTTCTTCCTCACTGCCTTACAATATAGAGGCTAGAAAAGTGACATAAGTGCTTTCTCATCTTCTTCTGCAGATTTTGCCCATACGATGAAAGCAAAATACAGGGGTTCTTTCAAGAGGTTCACAGATTGTACCCTCTCCCCATCTGGAGTGCTCAACAATTTGAGAATCAATTTTTAAAAATGGAATTCAGAAGTCTAAGTCTCACCCTCTTTATTATAAAGGCTAAGTAATTGGAGAACACAGGTTATTGTGAAATGGACCTGTTAACCGAATCACAGAAAAGGGCAAATTTATCCATCCCAATTGACTAGGACAGAGCTTGCCATCTGTGTGGAGAGATAGGGGGAAGATTGATGGACCAAAGGAGAGTGAAATTGATCAAATTATGTTGTGTGCCTGTATGAATATATAACAATGAATCCCATTAATATGTATAATTATAATGCTCCAGTAAAAATTAAAAATAAAAAAAACTTAGGGGCTAAAGGTTTAGATGAGAACTGGTACCTACAAGTAGGCTTTCTCCCTAGGGGAAAATTATAGTTACTGAACTGAGCCAGCTCCATTTATTCTTCCCAGATTTAGCAACCAGCTGCTTATTCCACCTCTCCTGAGACAGAATAAATAAAGGGGCAAAGAGAAGCTGGAAATGTGTCACAATAAAGGGACCATGATGAGTGGGACAACCATAAAACCCCTTCTCAACGATCTCTAGCTTTTTGTCCTTTTATCATACTGGAATTACTATTAAACTTGTAGATAGAAGGTGTGTGATCACATAGAGAAGTCCTACATTCATTTTCATGAGTGTCTTTCAACAGACACTTTATTGCCTTTGGTATTTTCCTAGGAACACCAGCAGGAAATTACCACTTTTTCCCCCTCAAGTGGGAAAATTCCTTGCATACTGGTGGTGTTGAAAACCAGAAGACCTTAGTGAAGGGTAACTGGGAGGGTACTAGTATCTTGGAGCCAAAATACTAGTAGTAACAGCATCAGTGAAATGGCAGAGTGGCTAGAAATTTAGACGAAATGAACAGCATGAAAGACAGCCAAGAAGAACCCTCTTGGGATCACAGCTGGTGCTGGGGGTCAAGAAGACTGTGCACATGCGTTAGTCTGCACGCACTCAGGAGCAATCACAATTGGAGATGGGCCAGACTCGTAAGCATTCCCCAAGCCACACACAGATTCGTCAACAAACAGCGTAAGTCTCATAGGCACAAGGAGTTTAAGTACAACCTCAGATGCAACACTGGCTAAGTAATAGGCTACTATGACCCAGGGAACCAGGCTTAAAAATAAAACTACATGTATCCCTGCAAGTCTGAACAAATGCATGCAAGTCCAAGGCTGTGGCCTTTGAGGAGCGATCAGAGAGGGAACTTCCAAGCTAGTTTCTAGCTGAGACATTAACTCCCTGCACTGAGATAGCAGCCTCCAAGGAATTCCTCAAAAGGAAGAAGAGGTAAGAACCTAAAAGTCTAAGGGAGTGTGAAGGTAACTGTGGCTCATACTTAGCTTATGTGGATTTAAGGTTGACCCCTAGGTAGATAGATTGAAACTAGAAATGAGGAAACAAATCTGAATGGGGATATCAGAGGTTGCACACTGCAAGGGAAATTGACTTCTGCAAAGTGAGTTCAGCCATGTCACTAAACAAATAAGCAAACTGCCAAACAAACAACATCAATCTTGAGACAAGAGGGGAAGGAATCAATATCCAGAGTTGCCATGGATGTTGTAATACATCCATTTTTCAATGAAAAATTTTGAGCTATGCAAAGAAGCAGGAAAGCATATCCTACACATAAGAAGGAAAGCAACAAAAAAAAAAAAAAAAATAGAAATTACCTTTAAAATGGCCCAGATGGTGGACAGAGCAAAGGACTTTGAAGTATCTGTTATAAATATGTTCAAATGACTAAAGAAAGCTATATCTTAAACAACTAAAGGAAATTATGATGATATGTCTCATTAATAGAGAATATCAGTAAAGAAGTAGAAATTTTAAGCCAGGTACAGTGGCACACACTTGTAATCCCAGCAACTCAGGAGACTGAGTCAGGAGAATCGCAAGTTTGAGGCCAGCCTTGACAACTTAGCAAGACCCTAAGTAACTTAGCAAGACCCTGTCTCAAAATAAGAAATAGAAAAGGGCTTGGGATGCTGCTCAATGGTAAAGTGCCCCTGGGATCAATCCCTGGTACCAAAAGAATAAAAGGAAAGAAAAGAAATCGACATTTTGGAAAAAATCAAATAGAAATTACAGAGTTGAAAAGCACAATAACTAAAAAGGAAAAAGTCACTAGAAGGGCTCAACAGATTTGAGTTGGCAAAATAAAGATTCAGTGAATTCGAAGATGAATCAATAAATACTCTGCAAACCAGAAAACAAAAAGCAAAATGAACAGAGACTTTGAGAAATGTGGAACACCACTAAGTTCATCTATATTTGATGGGAATATCCAAAGGAAAGGAAAGAGAAAAGAGCAGGAAAAAAATTGTTCAAAAGAATAATGGATGGATATTTCCCAAATTGGTGAAAGACATTCAACTGTACATTCAAGAAGCTCAATAAATTCCAGTTAAGTAATAAGTATAAAGAAATCCATATCCAGATTTTAAAAAAATCATTGTCAAAATGTTGAACACCAAATACAGAAGAAAAAAGCTCAAAAACAGTGAGAGAAAATGGACTAATCACACATAAAGAATGACAATAAGATTAACAGTTGACTTATCCAAACAATGAAGGCCAGAAAGCAGTGGGATGACATTTGTAGAGCTGAAAGTTAAAAAAAATGCTAATCAAGAATTACAGGGCTGGGGAGATAGCTCAGTTGGTAGAGTGCTTGCCTTGCAAGCACAAGGCCCTGGGTTCAATCTCCAGCACTGCAAAAAAAAAAAAAAAAAAAAAAAAAAAAAAAAAAAAAAGAATTACATAGCCAGCAAAAACTATTCTCCAAAAATGAAGGCAAAATAAATGCTGCCATCAACAAAAAGCAATGAGAGCCCCCGAATAGGAGAAAATATTAGCAAAGCATATATCTAAGAAGACTATAAAGAAAAACTCAATAATAAAAAGATGAATGACCTGGTTAAAATATGGGCCAAGGATTTAAAGAGACATTTTTCTGAAGGTACACAGTGGCCAATAAGCCAGTGGAAAGTTACTCCACATCAGAAATTAGAGGAATATAAATCAAAACTGTAATTGGATACCACCTTTCACCCACAGAGCAGTCCACAGTCAAAAAGACTGGTAATAATAAGTGTTGGCAAGAATGTTGAGAAACTGGAATACTTGCACACTGTTGATTGCAATGTAAAAATGGTGCAACCACTTTGGAAATGGTTTGACAGTTCCTCAAAATATTAAACAATAGAGCTACCATATTCCCTAGCAATTCCACTTCAAGTATATGCCCAAGAAAAATAAAAACATACACACACACCAAAACCTGTGCATGAATGTTCACACCAGAATTATTTCTGATATCTATTAGTGGTTAATGGATAATGGTATATCCATACACTGGAACGTCATTTATCAATAAAAAGGAATTATGTACAATATGTTTAATGCTATGACATGGATGAAACTTGAAAATATGTTAAATGCAAGAAGCCAGTCATAATATACAGCATATTGTATAATTCTAATTGCATTAAATATCTAGACTATTTCAACCTGTAAAGAGAGAAAATTGATTAGTGATTTCCTTAGACTGGGGAATGTGGGATGTGGTTGATAATGGATGATGATGAATATGTTCTAATATTACATTGTGTTGATGATTGTATAATCTTATCACTATAAGGCCAATCCCTGAATTGTACCCTTTAAATGTCCAAAATTTATCAGATATGGGTTGTAACTTAGTAAAGATGTTTTAAAAGGTTTATATTAACATATTCTAATAATTAAATGCACAGATATTCCAATAATAACATGCTAATATATAGTGATGCCCCAAATTAGAAAATAAACTCAGTTTCTTCAAGTATGAATTATATCTAGTCCTGACTTCTTTCCTGAATTCAGCTCACATTTTCTGCTGCCTTTGGGGCCTCCTACCTGAATTTCCTTTTGGCTTCTCATGCTCAAAAATTCTCCCTCCTTGTAGATGCCCCTAGCTGATGATAACCCCACCATTTTTGCAATTTTCTCAATTGAAAAACTCAATACTATCTCCAACTCCTACATCTCCCTTGTTCAAAAGTGCAGGTAATACTCTGCCCAAGTTCAACCATTCCACACATACCTCCCCTTGCTGCCTCAGTTCAAACTGTTGGTTTCCTTCCTGAATTAATAGTGACCCCTAGCTTCTCCTATCGACCTGCACCCATGTCAGATTTACACTCCCAGGTAGAATACTACTCATGTCATGCCAAGACTCGACAGCTATCTTAGTCTAATTAGACTGCTGTAATAAAATACCAGAAACTGAGTGGCTTACAGACAACAGCAATTTATTTCTCACACTTCTGGAGGCTGAGAAGTCCAAGACCAAGGCATCAGCAGATTTCGTGTCTGTTGAGGGCCCTTTTCCAGATTTATAAAGGGAGGCTTCTCACTGCATCTTCCCATTGTGGAAAGGATAGCTCTCTGCCTTCCGTTCTATAAGGGCACTAATCTCAACTGTGAGAGCTCCACCACTGTGACCTCATCTCCTCTCAAAGGCCCCCACCTCCTAATCCAACATACAAATTTGTGGGGGACACAAATATTCTGACCAGTGCAACTACTTCCAGAGCCTCCTGCCCTGTTTATAAAATAATATCCAAATTTCTTTATCTGCAAATTCAGAACTTTCAATTTTTTTCCCTTTTCAATTTATCTTTATCTGCCCCTGATGATCCCTTCGCAGATATTTTATATTTAAAAACATATTTGTTTTGAGATTCACTGAACTTCCCCACTTTTTTGCTTTTGCTTACGCTGTTCCCTGCCACCTTATATATCATTTCTCCAAATTTGTGGTTAGACTCTTCCATGAGGCTTCTCCCAAGCTGGAAGTGATATCCCCTTCTTTTCCACTGTCGTCACAGTCTTGTCATAGACCAGTCACAACATAGACTACTGTTCATCACATTCCAAGCTTGACTTATAATTCTGAGTCTCTAACAAAGTGCCAGGCACTTAGTAGGTAATCAATAAATTGTCATGGGAAGAAATGAGGAAAGGAATACTGAAAGCAAGGCTCCTGGCCTTAAGGAACTTAGTCTCAGGTGGAAGCTGGACAGAAACTATTCTGATACAAACAGGATGAGGGAACTCAAACAATAAACCTATCCCAAATGCTATGGAGCACAAAGGTGACATTTACACAACTGCAGGAAGCTGCAAGAGGCTACCAATTTGGGTGGTGTTTCAGTCAGCATTTGTATCACTGTGACCAAAAGACCTGATAAGAACAATTTTAAAGGACGAAAAGGTTTGGGGGAGCTCTCAGGTTTCAGAGGTTTCAATCCATAGATGGATAATTCCATTGCTTTGGGTCCAAGATAAGGCTAAACATCATGGTGAAAGGACATGAAGGGAGAAAGCAGCTCAGGATACAGTGATTAGGAAGCAGAGAGACTGCTCGACTCACCAGGGACAAAATATATACTCCAAAGTTATGCCCCACCTCCTCCAGTCACACCCTACCTACCTACAGTTTCTACTCAGTTAATCCCATATCAGCAGGTGAACACACTAACTAGGTTAAGGCTCTCATAACCCAATCATTTCAACTCTAAACTTTCTTGCATTGTCTCACACATGAGCTTCTACCGGATGCCTCATTTTAAACCATAAAAGGCAGAATTTTAAGAAAGAGTTAGGGGTGAAGAGTATTCTGGGTAGAGGAAAAAGCATCAAGAAAAACAGGTAGAAAGTGTCAATTACATTTGCAAAAGGTGAGCTGTGAGGTGTTATTGATAAATAGGTACAGGGGGAAATGACAAGCCTTGAATGTATGTTGGAGACTAGTCATTGAGGATTGAGAATTTGAAATTTATTCTGCAGGCAGTGAGCAGCCCTGAAGATATCTAGCAGAGCAATTAAAGAAGCCCAAAGGGCAAATTCATGTAAAGCTAAGAAAACTGTCTCAATGAATAATCAGCCACCGATTTCCTGATTTGTACATGTAGGTATTCAGTTTTGAGTGCTTTCAAAAATGAGGAATGCTGGTCAGTCATTTTTAAAGGGATATCAAAGAGTTCAGTTCACTTTTTCAAAAAAAATCTAAAACTTTCCATTTTCTTAAAGTACACTTAAAGTTAACCAAAGACTCCAGGGCAAATTTCATTGAATACTGTTTATTTTGGTACCTGGAAATCTTGGTGGTTGTTTAGAAATTCAGTTACAACTTGCCTTTCAGCAAAACCATCCTTGGGAATGTGGGTTTGTGACATTCTGAGGTCTTTATGCTGTAAGTTCAGAGGGCTGATTAAATCTTAAAGTGAGCACAAAACAGGTACGGAAAGCACATACTTTGTTTAATTGGCTCCTTCGGTTAAAGAGACAAAAAGAAAGAAAAAAATGACAATATAAATAGAGGCTATTTTTATTGTTGTTTAAAAGGAGGCTTCTTCTCTATCAAATGGAAAAATCTAGCATCAGCACCCAGAGCATTTCTTCAAGACTATGGATATACAGAGAAAATCACAAATTGACCATCAGGACTTTGAGGAAAAGGAGGCCCCAAGCCAGTAGGGGCTGACAAAGTGTTAAACCAAAATTTCAAGTTGTAGGGCTGGGAGCTCAGTGATAAAACTCGTAGGAGGCCCTGGGTTAGATTCCCAACACCACCAAGACCAAAAACACTTGTCTTAGCAATTAGTTATTGTACAGGCATATACACATATGCAATTTTATAACTGAACTCAAGTTTTAACCCATATGGCAAAGACATTCATTCATTGGTCAAATGTTCTCCCACCTTTCCCAGCCTCCCTGTTAGGTGAAGGCCATGTGACTAGTTCTAGCCAGGGAACTGAGAGCAGAAATGATGTATGTCAATGATGGGCACTTAGGAGGCAGCATTTAATAGCCACTGTTCTAGTTCCACAGTCCCTCTTCCCACTACAGCTGTCTTGGAGGCCCAGTGGTGATGGTGAAGAGCCTGTCAGCAGAGGTTTCCAAGTAGAAATAAATAATCCTTAATTGTGTCACCCCACTGATATTAAGGTTTATTTGTACCATAGCATACTCTGATTTATTCTTACTAATTCATCCCTAATATTCAGTCTTTCTTCTATTGTTTTATATCTCCTAATTTTTAGCTGGACACATGGCTACCCAGAGTGAAGAATCTATTTCCCAACCCGCCTGGTGACTGAAAGAAACAGAATATTTAAAATCCAGCCTCCACTGCAGGTTTTTGGCAACTTTGTCTAGTATGAGATAAACTGTACTTAGGTGGGTATGTCTCCATGTCTTCTATCCTGTACCATTGGTCTACCTGCCTATTTTAGTGCCAATACCTTGCCATTTTTGTTACTATTGCTCTATAGTACAGTTTAAGGTCTGGTATTGTGATACCTCCTGCATCACTCTTCCTGCCCAGGATTTCTTTGGCTATTCTGGGCCTTTTGTTCTTCCAGATGAATTTCATGATTGCTTTTTTAGTTTCTATGAGAAATTTCATAGGGATTTTAATTGGAATTGCATTAAATCTGTATAGTGCCTTTGGAAGTATGGCAATTTTGATAATATTAATTCTGCCTATCCAAGAGCAAAGGTGCCAAAAACTTACAATGGAGAAAAGATAGCCTCTTCAACAAATGGTGCTTGGAAAACTGGAAATTCATATGCAGTGAAATGAAATTAAACCCCTATCTCTCACCCTACACAAAACTCAACTCAAAATGGATCAAAGATCTAGGAATTAGACCTGAGACCCTTCACCAAATAGAAGAAAAAGTAGGCCCAAATCTCCATCGCATTGACTTAGGACCAGACTCCCTTAACAAGATCCCCAGAGCACAAGAAATAAAAGCAAGAATCAATAAATGGGATAGATTCAAACTAAGTTTTTTCTCAGCACAGGAAACAATCAATAATGTGAAAAGAGAGCCTACAGAGTGGGAGAAAATCTTTTCCACACACACTTCAGTCAGAGCACTCATCTCCAAAGTTTATAAAGAACTTAAAAAACTTTATACCAAAAAATACAAAGAATCCAATCAATAAATGGGCTAAGGATCTTCACAGAAGATATACAGGTGATCAACAAATATATGAAAAAGTGCTTATCATCTCTATTAATTAGAGCAATGCAAATTAAAACAACTCTAATATTTCATCTAATTCCAACTAGAATGGCTATTATCAAGAACACAAGCAATAATAAGTGTTGGCATGGATGTGGGGAAAAAGGCACACTCGTACATTGCTGGTGGAGTTGCAAATTGGTGCAGTCATTCTAGAAAGCAGTATGGAGATTCCTCAAAAAACTTGGAATGGACCCACTATTTGACCCAGCTATCCCACTCCTTGGTTAAACCAAAGGACTTAAAATCAGCAAACTACAGTGATGCAGCCACATCAATGTTCATAGCAGCTCAATTCACAATAGCTAGATTGTGGAACCAACCTAGATGCCCTTCAGCAGATGAATGGATAAAGAAACTGTGGTATATATACACAATGGCATATTACTCAGCCATAAAGAAGAACAAAATTATGGTATTTTCTGGTAAATGGATGAAGATGGAAAATATCATGCTAAGTGATATAGGCCAAGCCCCCAAAAAACAAAAGCCTAATGTTTTCTCTGCTAAGTGCATGACAATATATAACAAGGAGAGGGTGGCAGGGGGAAGAGAAGAATGAAGGAACTTTGGATGGTGTAGAGGAAAATGGAGTGAAAGTGGGTGAAGGACAGAAAGATAGTAGAATGAAACAGACAGTATTACCCTATGTATATGTATGATTACATGAATGGTGTGAATCTATATTGTGTACAACCATAGAAATGAAAAGTTGGACCCCATTTATGTACAATGAATCAAAATGCAGTCTGTAAAAATAAAAAAGATTTTAATTTAAAAAAAAGATAAAAATAAAAATAAAGTAAAATAAAATCCAGTCTCTTCCTTATGAAGCAGCAGTGTTATACATTTTGCTCATCTTCTTTATCTTCTTTTTATCCTGTAATCTGGAATGTAGATGCTACCATCCTGGGCAAGAGGCCAAGGCCACAAAGGGAAGAGCAGCAGAAGAGAAGATGTCAGGGTCTCTGAGACCATGGACAGCCTGCCCCGAGTTTTATGTGAACAAGAAATCAATTTCTACTTTGTGCAAACCATTATTGTTTTCAGAATCCTGCATATTCAGATGTTTGACTATGTCCACAAAATGAGTATCTGGCAGATTGCCTGACTTTTTCACTTCTTTTGCAAATGTCCTGGAATGACTGCCAAATAAGGTCAGAATCAGCACTAGGACTGCCCAGTGGAGTGGGTAGTGTGGATAGGTCACTGAGGTTGCTGAGGGAAACGTGATAACTCTAAGCAAAAGGATCCTGGAAGAAGCAGAGAATATCTGAGGATGCATGTATGGCTAATAAGAGGAGAGTCTCTAATTAATTTAGAAAATAAGTCCAACCTAGGAGAAAGAGGTCCATAATTGTTCATAATGATTCAGAGTATGCAGATGCTCCTCAACTTATGATGGGCTTATGCTCTGATAAACCTTCTGTAAGTTGAAAATATTTTAAGTCAAAAATGGATTTAGTATACCTAATATAATAAACTCCATAGCTTAGCATCAGTGAAGTGTATTGATTGTTTGCCTCTGTGATTGCATGGCTACTGGAAACTATCTCCCTGCCACTCCCCAGCATGAAGAGCGAATATCATATTGCATATCACTAGCCCGTGAAAAGATCGAAATTCTAAATTCAAAGCACAGTTTCTACAGAATGTATGTTCCTTTTACACCATTGCAGAATTGAAAAATCACTACTGGCATGCATATCTAAAAAGAACAAATAGGGGGAAAAAAGAAAAAAATCATGCCATAAAAAAATTGAAAAATCATAAGTCAAATCATACTAAGCCAAGGACCATCTCTTTCTCTTCTTCTTCTTGACCCTGAGGTCAACTCCTGTTGAAAAAGAAACCACTTTCTCCCCTTGAATTGACTTTATTTTTGTAATTCCCATTTGACAGAAGGATTTTTTCTCCTCATCTTAAGTGAAGTTTATTGCTTTCTGTCCAGACTTTCATCCATTCCTTACATTTTCATTTCAGAGTAAATAGTCCTTTGAACTATTTACTATTGTACCTGGTAAAGTTCAGTGACATGAACTTTCCTGATTCTTGGTGTCCCTTTCCCATGATCTGCAGTTGAATTTTGAGAACACTGCTCTGCTGTGGAATGTAACGACCCTGTATCTATAAATGACGACTACCAGAGGGAAAGTTTCATGGAAACAGGGTTTTCTATCTGTGTCTCTGGTACCTAGAAATGTGCCTTGCATATAACAGAAACTACAAGCAATTGCTGAATTGAATTGAATATCTGATAGCCTTCTCTATTTACCCTCACTACCACCCAACCATTTACCCCTGAGCTTTTTAAAAAAATTTTGTTTTAATTACTTATATATAACAGTATAATGCACTCTGATACATCATATAAAATGGAGTATAATTTCCCATTCTTCTGGTTATACACGCTATAGATTCCCACCAGTCATATAGTTATATAAGTACATAGGGTAATAATGTCTGATTCATTCTACTATCCTTCCTACCCCCATACCCCCTCCCATCCCTTCACTCCCCTCTACCTGATCTAAAGTAACTCTATTCTTCCCTAGCACTCCCCCCCATTGTGAATTAGCATCCACATATCAGAGAACACATTCAGTCTTTGGTTTTTTGAGATTGGCTTATTTTGCTTAGCATGATATTCTCCAGCTCCATCCATTTACCAGTAAATGCTGTAATTTCTTTCTTCTCTAAGTAATATTCCATCATATGTATATTCATATATATATATGTATATATACCACATTTTTTATCCATTCATCTGTTGAAGGGCACCTAGGTTGGTTTCATAGTTTGTTATTGTGAATTGAGCTGCTGTGAACATTGATGTGGCTGCATCACTGTAATATGTAATATGCTGATTCTAAGTCCTTTGAGTATAAACCAAGAAGAGGAATAGTTGGGTCAAATGATGGTTCCATTTCAAGTTTTCTGAGGCATCTCCATACCACTTTCCATAATGGTTGCACCAATTTGCAGTCCCATTAGTAATGTATGAGTGTACATTTTTCCCCACATTCTCGTCAACATTTATTGTTGTTTGTATTCTTGATAATTGCTATTCTGACTGGGGTGAGATGAAATCTTAGTTTTGATTCACATTCCTCTAATTGCTAAAGATGTTAAATATTTTTTTCATTTATTTGTTGATCTATTGTATTTCTTCTTCTGTGAAGTGTCTGTTCAGTTGCTTAGCCCATTTATTGATTAGGTTTTGTTTTTTTGTTTTTTTGGTTTTTTTTATTTTTGGTGTTGACTTTTTTTTTAGTTCTTTATATATCCTGGAGATTAGTGCTCTATCTGAGGTGTGTGTGGTAAAATTTTTCTCCCATTCTATAAGCTCTGTCTTCACGTTATTGATTATTTCATTTGCTGAGAAGAAACATTTTAGTTTCTATTCATCCCATTTATTGATTCATGATTTTATTTCTTGAGCTTTAGGAGTCTTGTTAAGGAAGTCAGGTCCTAAGGCAACAGGATGAAGATTTGGGCCTACTTTTTCTTCTATTAGGCACAGGGTCTCTAGTGCCTATGTCTTTGATCCACTTTGAATTGAGTTTTGTGCAGCGTGAGCGATAGGGGTTTAATTTCATTTTGTTACATGTTTACCCCTGAGTCTGATCAACTGATGTACAGTAAGATCTTGAGTGGCCAACTGCCAGGTCCAGAAAAAAATAAACATTGGACTTAAATAAATGAGCAGTTTTCTTTTTTTCTAGAGTAAACTTCTTTTAGAGAATTTTAAGCAATAGATAAATTAACATGCCAGTTTATTATAAACCATAAAGACTTGAAAATATGATATTTCTAGATGTATTAGCCAATTCCATCTACAATCAGGCTGCCATAAAAGCTATCTCTCAAATTCAGAGACTTATAATGATAAATATTGATTCTCACACTCACACAACTATAAATTGACTGGTCAGGCTAACCTAAGCCTGGTTTGGCTGGTCTTGGTTCCAAGTCACAGGTCAGGTCCAGATCTTGCTCCATGTGTCTCCATATTGTCCTTTTCCAGCAACTATCTAGGGAATGCTCTTAAAGCAAAACACAGAGCACAAGAAAACAATGACACAGGCACATTTCAAGTTGTTTTGTACTCTATCTGCTAGCATGCCATTGGCCAAAGCAAATCAAGTGATTATGCTCAAAGTCAAGGGATTAGCAATAGCAAAAGAGTGAGTGTATAAAATAAGAGTGATTCACTCTATCATGCTAGATTTGAAAAATGTTAAACATAAAGTCAGGCCATTTTCTGATAAATTAATGCAAGACGTTTTATTTATTATCCTCATCCTGGATGAGATGACAGTTTCATGTCAGATTAAGAAGAAAGTGCCTTGATAGGGCTGGGGGTGTAGCTAAGTGGCTGATCACTTGCCTAGTATGCACATGGCTCCAGGTTCAATTCCCAATACTGCAAAAGAAAAAAGAAAAAGAAATGGAAAGAAAAAGTGACTTGAATGCCAAAAGAAAGAATTATAGAACTATTAAGGGTTGGGAAATACCAGAGACTCTCACCAGCTCCTGTATACAGCATAAGTCCTTTGATATCTAACCCAACGAATGGTCCTCAGCCTTGCTAGTTTCTGACCCCCTACTATAGTCATTCTGGAGGTCTTTAACCTGGTGTCCTCAGACCAAATGTGGATAGAATTTAGGGGATCTCTGAATTTGGGTGGGAAAAAATTAATAAGCCAGTATTTAATTAATTAACTCAATTTAACATTTAGCCCTTCATTCAACTATGAATTTTATTTCACCATTTTGTTACTTGATCCTTTTATTGTTTTTATTTCAGTCAAATTTGCCACTTTATTAATTAGCATATTGTTATAAACTGGCTTTAGATAATGAGTCCAGTTACTTGTCACCACAGGAAACACAGGACTGAGTTCCTACATGATTCTCCTCAGCACCCTTAAGACCTGCTGCAATATGAGAATTGGTCTCCCCCTTAGGATGGGGTTATGCTTTCTACCTGTCTACCTCTGTGCAGACGAAGTACTGAAATTAAGAAAAGATCAAATGTTAATATATGTGCTTGATGCTCTATTTTACAACAGTGGTTTTTAACTGTAGCTATACATTAAAATCACTGGAAAACTTAAAAAAAAAACAATGCCTAGTCATTCTTAATTACATGAGAATCTTGGCGTGAATCCAAGCACTAATTTTTTTTTAATGTGCTCACATAACTCCAATAGCAGTCTACTTTAAAACCCATTGATCTATAAGTTTGCTGTTCCAAATGTGGTTGGTGGTCTAGCCGCCCATTAACACCAGGGAGCTTATGAGAGATGCAGAATCTCCAACCTCCCTATGGTCTGGTCAAATTAAAATCTCGGTTCAGTAAGATCTCCTGGGCATTTGTGTATACATTGAAATCTGAAAAGCACTGGTTTAAAATACACTTCGATGGGTTTTGCATGTTAACCATTGTTGTTGTTTTTGTTGTTTTTATCTTTGATCTGATGATTTGGAAATGTTGCGTCTCAAATATTTGCAAGGTTAATTATGTCTGTTTTTTTTTTTTTTTAATCTCCTATCAATAGAAGATGGTGATTTGGCTAATTCATGATAAAATGTCTCTTTCCTAGGTCAGCTAAATTGTCTCTAATTAAGAAGATGGAAAGAGCTGAATTTCTCAGAAGCCCTCTCCAGGAGAGCATTTTGTTTGTTTGGAAAGATTGCCTGGAGAAGGCTGCTGGGGTAGAACCAAGCACCATGGGCAGAGCTGGCAGCAGATGCCAAGACTTGAGAGGAGGAAAACTGCCTTGCTACAACAAGGAAAGGAGCTGTTGGCTCCGAAGACAAAGAGGGAAGAAAGGGAGAGACAGAAGCAGGGGAAGGAGTAGAACTTTTAAGATTAGTTGAAATTGGAGCAAGAAACAGCAAACCTCTCATAATGGTAATAAATCTGCAGGATGCGAGGTGTGGTGCGACTTGGGGGAAGAAAACTGTGATAAGTTTGCATGTGTCCCCATCTGTAACATAAGGACAAAATGGACATTTGATGTTTGGCTTCAGAAACCAGAACCAAGGATACCGGAAAGGAATCTTCCAAGAATCCACAGAAATCATTTAGGGAATTCTTTGGACCATCAGAGGCCATAAAACTGGTGGGGTGGGCATTTGAGTCCAGTTTGTTTTGATTTGCAGGAGCAAGAAGGCCTTAGCCAATGAATGGGTTAAATGTCTTACTTTCCCCAGATTTCTGGAGATGAGATACATCCCCACTATTGTCAAAGGCTGCCTGAAAACTGCAGGCTTCACTTGGGTTTGTTTTGGAAAAACAGGCAATTCCTGGCTTCCCCCAGAAACTCTTATCCCCAAATGATATTTACAACCATGTTTCTAATTCCCAGCAGTCCCTGAGGACAGCAAAAGCTCTGTTACATCTGACCTCCAGTTCCCTAAAAGCAGGCGCCATGTTTTCTCTTCAAGACTTGGCTAATCGGGGCACTGGGGATTCCAGTCACCAACAAGTTGCTATATCTGGGGAGAAGGGGGTTTCTCCCTCCAAATGGAAGGACTCAAAGGTTGGCTCTTCCTCACTGCTTCTCCCCACTGGGAGAAAGTTGAACCATCTCCACAACTTTTGTATTTCCTCTAGGTTTTCTAACTCGACCAAATTGACCATTCCTTTAGGAAGCAAGATGATTTCTCCCTCCTCCCCTCCTCAAGACAAGTCTGACCTTCATACCCAGCATGCTTTTCTTTAGCCTGTTCATGTCCTGGCCAGAACACACCAGCAGCAGGCACAACATTCTGGTGCCAGAGGGGTAGTTATAAAAATAGTACAGATGCTTAATTTCTCTCCTCCAAAAACTACCTTCTCTTTGATCCAGCTTATAAATTTGTGCCAGAAGCGTGGGTCTGGAAAAACTGTAAAAAAAGAAAATTTTATCTTTGTCACTCAGAAGTTTTCTCCTCAATCAACCACTCTCCAAATTCCCAACAACAATGCTATTCCAGGTTGGTCTTCGTGTTGTTTGTTTGTTCTTTAGTAATACGTATTTCATGTTTTCTTTTCTTTTACTCCTTAATTGTGGTAAAAATAAATGACATGAAATTTATCATTTTTAGTGTGTAGTCAAGTAGCATTAATATACAAGGTTTTGATTTAGACTATTCTATGTCCAACTTTCAACAATTGCCTACTTTAAACCCATCTTTCTAATTTCCAGAACCAGAATGTTTCTCTCTAATGAAATTTTGCTTTATTATCTGATTTAGGCTCAGTATCTTCTCTGCTATCTCAGTATCTTCTCTGCTATCAGGCCTGACTGGTGGAGCTCTGAGAAGTCTGTGCATTTCAGAGAAGTGCTCATTTTGTCGTTGGTGAACTAGCGCTTTCCACTCCCCTCTTCCACCATCCTCTTATATGGACAGCACCTGAGTGCCCAGGATGATCTCATGTGATTTCTTACTCCCAGTCTCAACAGTTCTCTTAAAGACCTAGTATCTACTTAAGTAGAGAAGGAAAGAAAGGTATCCCTGGCTATGGAACAGCAAGGGGTGGAACTCTGAGGTAGCTAACTACAAATTTAGTATTCAGAGAATACTGTCTAGAAGAAACACACACACACACACACACACACTCACACACACACACATGCACACACAAAATAACTCTGAAACAAAAATCTGAGGAGGGAAATTAGGGGTAAAATGAAGGTGCCAGAATAAGATAATTAAGTTTTACCCTGAAATAAATAGGAAGCCATGAAATGTGTAAGATCAGTCTGTCAGTTTGGGTAGAGAAGAACATGCTTATAAAGAAGGCTTATTGCCATCTGAGTTTAAGATTTCCTGGGTCCAGGCAAGAGGAACCCAGGGTGCCGGTGGCTGAAACCCAGGGAAAGACAGATCCAAAGAAGGTGCTTAAAGACAGGGTGTAGGGGATGAAGAAAGTCTCTTGTGAAATCAAGGTCCAAACAGAGATACTGAGAGAACAAGGGAGCCAAATCATAGAAAGGAACATTGAACATTGAACTGAAAAATTCACTTGGGTGATGGAGCAGATATTTGTCAGTGACTATCTATCTTGCTTCCATATGCATCTCTACAACCTGAAGTTTGCTTCTTAGGAATACCTGCAACTCACTGTCTGAGGGCTTTTCTGACTCGAGGTGCCCACTCAGCCAATGTGTAAGATAAGCCTGGAATACTTGAGAGTTATTGTGCCCAGCAGCAGCCCTCAACCCACAATGGACAGAAGTGGTGGATAAATACTCCAGCTTCCTCCCCATTCAGGTGGGAAAACAGAAATGCATGTCTCCTGTGACTCCTAGAGTTCTCCAACAGCACTCAGCCCCAGTTTCCCACATGGGAACTGATGGAGTAACACATTCTTCATTGGCTATCTTTTTTCCCCATTTACTGGAATTTCTTTTGCCTTCCAAATAAGCCACTTACCCCAAAACCTTGTCTCTAGCCTGTTCTTGGGAATTCCAACTCAAGAGAAGGTTGGTTGAGGCCATGTTCATCCTATATTTCCCACCCCAGGCCCAATAAGTTTCCTGAGCCATTGGTTTCCCTTCAGTATATAGCCAGAGCCCCTGGGTGTCCACTAGAGACATTCAATACTGAGCTCCTGTGGTCTCTTCTTCTTTACCACATGAGTCTTTACTTAGGTTCCTCTGGTTAACTAAGCCAGGAGTAGGGGTTAGCCCAGAGGTCTCCCACAGAGGCAAGGCACCTTGGTGTGTGTCCCACCTCCATGACCATGATGATAGAGGGATTCAGAGATAGGAAAAAGACTTGGGGAATCTGGAGTACCCCCCACCATGCTCCAAAGAAGATGATATAGATTTGTGCATCCAGGGACTCCCACTATGGGGAGCAGATGGGGTTCTCTTATTAACTTGTCATGAAGCCAATATTGATTTACTTCTCTTCATCAGCCTGGAGCCTTTGAGGACTTTGAGTGTGGGCTGGTCATCACCACAGCAGTGCGCCTGCTTCCCAACTCTAAGACAGTGAGGAAAGAATACATTGTTTTGATCAAGAACAACATCGATGCTGCTCATGACAGCACCGTGGCCTCCCACACCCCAGCTGGCATCAAGAAGATGAATAGCCAGGATTTCTTCATTAACTTAATTTGTTGCTGAGGAAAATAATACATGGGCTATTAAGCTCCTCTCTAAATCAGCCATCTTGGGGAATTGATGCTGACTTCAGGGGCTTATGGGGAATTAGTAAGGTGAGAAGTCAATCTGGATGCAAATAAGAGATGCAACCCAGAGGGGCATGGTTGCTAAACAAATTTCAGTCACTGCAGGCTGAAACAGGCCCTGCTCTTGGAACTGCTGCCACTGAGAAGCTATCTTAACTGCCATGGGGGCTACCAGCTCTGGGGCAGGGGGCCGCTCAACCATTCACTCAAGCTGTCCCTTGACATTGGCTGCTCATTCCTCAGTTTTTGTCAGGTATGATGTTGTGGAGTCCCATTGTCTGGCATCACAGTGACATCCTCGTTGGCATGCTACCTTTCAGTTCCTTTCCTATCCCTCTGTAGGGACAGCAGACATGTTCCCCAATCTCCCCAGCAGGAGCCATGAGTGGCCAGGGCTAGGGTGGGCAAGGATATCTCAAAGTCTGTCGGTGAAAATCAGCCTCACCACTATTTCTACTCTGTCCTGATCTTTTCTGGGCCTTATGACCCGGGAAGGCTCTACCTCCTCAAGCAGATGGACACAGGGGCAGCAGGGAGCTTCCTTCTGCTTCCTGTCTCCATCAGGTATATAGACCTATACCACCTGGATTTTAGCTAGAGGGAGGTCAGGGACCAGGTTTCAAACCCCAGTTCCCATTCTTCCTTGGCTCTATTCCCTGAGTCCAGAAAGAATTTCTACCTCTACCCCCACCATGCAATATACAACCTGAATGTTCTTAAGCCATGACTTAGAGTGAGATGCCACTGAAACTGCCCAATATTTAGAGAAGTTTGGGGGAATTTAGAAAGCTCTTTTATGTTCCAACAAAGCCTGAATTTAGCAAATACAAATCGTACTGCTCTAAAATGGACTTCCTTGAGAACTCACATTGAGTTTGAAAGGTGAAACTCAGATCCTTTTTCCTCCTCTGGGTTCTGCCTTCACCTGTGAATTGTAATGAGTGGAGGCTCAGAGACAGCAAGAACTAACAGCAAGAACTGCATCCATGTATGTAAAGGGTTATCAGCAGATCTGGGCCGACGCAGGTTTGGGAGTGTCCTTGACCTTGCCCTTCTCACTCCCCTGCTTCTCTGGAGCTACAGAATAATTATGAAGTGTTGAGTTGGCATGCAGGCCTTGGGCCTACTTGACTTCAACAGCATAAAACACTGCTGGGAAGCAAAGGCTCTGGTTTCTCCAAGTCAAGGTGACTCACAAGCACCTTGGCTCCTAGCATCTCAGCCATGTGGTTGAGGAAGCCAACAAAGCTGTGTTCTTGGGTAGCTGCCGGCCCTCCTGATGAGGAGATGTTGGGCACCCAGTAGCTCCTTTTGTGTATCCTTCTGTAAAGCTAAATAGCCACAGTAAACATAAGTTAGTTTCCATCTCATGAGTTTGATTGCTGATTTGAATTATAAACCATTATATGACTGTCTGAATACAATCAGTGTTGGTTCCTTAAAGACTAAACTACAAGGGTCTGTGGGAGGCACAGCTGTTCTAAGAAGAGGTCATTTCTTCCCCAACCTCACCAATGGCATCTACAACTTCACCTGCAGATGTGTGGGGAAACTTTTCCCTACTCTTTTCCTACAGGTGAGTTCCCTGGGATCAATCTCATGGCTCTTGTTTTCCTTTCAGACCACACAGAGCCAGTACTGGGAATGGAAACCCAACATCTTGCTAACTCTCCAAAAAATAACTCTGACTGACCTGGTCCTGAGAAAGGACCTGCAGAAGATGTAACCCCTACTTTCTGAGAAGACAACAAATCTTCCATTGTGATCCTAAGAATGAACATCTCTTATGTACACTCAGCACATTATAGTTTGAAAAGCACTTTTATATTCATTATCAATTTAATTCACCCTAAAGAATGAGGGGAGTCTGTGCACTGCTCTACTTCTGCCTCAGGCAGCCAAAAATGGAGTTTTCCAGATCTTGCTTACTGGATCGTCAAGGGGCTGTGCTAACTTACTGTGCTTGCTCAAGCTGGCATGAATACATGGGAGATCCTGGTGAAGCTTGTAAGCTGCAACCCTGGACATTCCCCACAGTTCTGGATCCTAGTCCTTAAAAGCATCCCAGGCTGTGGCTCAGTCTTGAGGGAAGAGAGACAAGCTGTGGCCTGGTGCTCATGCATCTGTCACTGTTCCCAAAATGCCAGCATGGATGATATGGTTTACAGCATTGAGAATTGAACTTAGCTCATGTTGTTAACAAGAAAGCCCACCCTGGAGGTCAGGCACATTGACACACACCTGTAACCCAGTGACTCTGAAGGTTAAGGCAGGAGAATCACAAGTTTGAGACCAGCCTCAGCAACTTAGCAAGACCCTGTCTCATTATAGAAAATGTAAAAAAGGAGCTTTAGGGATGTAGCTCAGTGGTAGAGCACTCCTGGGTTCAATCTCTAGTAGCACAAAAAAAGGAGGACTAAAGAAAAAAGAAAAAGAGAGAGTCTACCCTGGATATTTTGACAGCTATTCAGCCTCAGCTGGCAAGGCAATATCTGGGGACCTGGGTCACCATTTACTGAGCACTACCAGAGTCAAACAGATAATGGGAATAGCACAGAACTCAACTGTTTGTGCATGTGTGTGTGTATACAGTTGTGCACACAAATATATGTGCAAATTTGTGTTTATGAATGAGCTCGAGTGTGTGTACAAATTTGTGTGTGAGTATATGTGCTAGTTGTGAGCATATGTGTGTTTGTATGGTCTCCTGAAGGCCAAGTTCAAGCATACCTGAGAATTGTTCTGAGCTTCCCTATGTGACTTTCTTTGACTAACCAGGTAGCAGTAAATGTGAAAGCTATGACATGAGAAGTGTTGCTCTTAGGAAACCTCTAGCTGCCCCCCAGTGAATGAGCCTGGGCTCCCCCACTTGAGAATAAGAGCTCAGTTACCTTCATCACATCAGCCAGTCAACTGCATCATATGCATGGAAAACCTTAGCTGACTGCAGACTCATGATGGAGCCTATTTGAGATTACCATAAGAGCTGCTCGGCTCAGCCCAACCAAAATTACCAACTCATAGAAATCACAAGCCAAGTAAATAATTGTTCAAATTCACTAAATTGGGGGGCAGAGGTCACCAGTTCTGTAGCAATAGCTAATCCGTACAGTAATTATCAATTGGGTAGGCAGGGAAGCATGGGGACTGAGTCCTTGGACTGGGCTTTCTGTTCCTCTCTTCGTCACAGTAAAGTTGTGGATAAGTCACTTCTACACACATACATACAGAGCTTCAATTTATTTTCTTTAAAAAATGGAGGTGGGCAACTGTTCTCTCTGATGTACGGATGCCAACATACAATAAAGGAGTGGAAGGGAAGAATAGAAGTTCATTGGATTAGACAAAGGGGAATGAAGGGAAGTAGGGGAGATGAGAATGGGAAAGACAGCAGAATGAATTGGACAGAACTTCCCCATGCTCATATATGAATACACGACCAGTGTAACTCCACATCTCGTTCAACCACAAGAATGGAAAGTTATACTCCATGTACATATAATATGTCAAAATGCATTCTACTGTCATGTATAACTAAAAAATAATTTTAAAATGAAAAATTTTAAAAGCAAAAGCAAAAAAAAATTGAAGGCAGGGTGGCTGACTCTCTTAGCGTTGCATGGCATATTCTATGTGACCTCGGAGGATTGTCCTTCCTTGATCCTGTGGGTTTCCTGTCTTGCAGCACCAGCCCTCTCACACCTCATGCCCACTTAACCCCATGGGATTCTAAAGAGGATGTGTGACTTCCACCACAGCCTGTGCACCCATGCTCCATCGCTGATCTAGGGAGGAGGGATCAAAGGAGTTTGGTGTCTGATGGGTATGAGTGTGGGAACAGTTTATATAAATTTATAAAAAGAAAAACACAAGCTTCTCCCCTGGGAAAGAGTAACAGGGAAACACTCAGCTCCAGTTGAAAGAGAAGTTTTTGAAGCAGGAAAGTTTATTTAGAGAATAAGCAAGCCCTGAATCAACAAATAGAGGTCTTATCTCTGCATATGTGGGTCACTCTGGTTCTCCCTGTTCTGCTGACCACTCTTAGCCAGGCTGGATTTCAGGGCAGAGCTCTCAGGTCAAAGGTGACTGAGGAGCAAGAGGACAATGCCCTGGGGAATGGGCCTTGGGTCCTGCCATGTGCCGCACACTGGGGGTAGGAGGCCAAGGTGCCAGGAACTAAGCTGCTGCAGACGGCCCAACAGGCTTTTATTTTTAAAACTCCTTATCATTTCTCTCAAGCTTATTCTTTAAAAAAGGAAATAAAGAAAGTGCCTGGCGTTGGGTGATGGTAGAAGTGTAGGCCACGGGTCACTATCGTCCTTCAAGTCACTCAGACTTCCACCCCACATAGCATTGCTCTGTGAGGACATAAGGCATGACGCGACCTCTACTAATTCGCAAATTTTTAAGCCTGGCCAAAGAGAGGCAAGATTCCTTGAAGCCAAACTTATATTTGACAAGATAGATGGACTCAAATGGTAAATTCGGAGTAGTTATACCATTCTCTGAAGGACATATGGTTTACCAAAGGGATCAGATAAAAGAGCACCATTTGACATTGGACTTTACCAATACCAATTTGCTTTTCGGAGCTTACTCAGTTGTCCTAGTCTGTTTGGGCTACTATAAAAGATAAACTGAAGCCAGGCACCATGGCACAGGCCAGTAATTCCAGTGACTTGGGAGGCTGAGGCAGGAGCGTTGCAAGTTTGAGGCCAGCCTCCAAAACTTAGTGAGGCCATACAAAACTTAATGAGATCCTGATTCAAAAAATAAAAGTAAAAAAGGTTGGAGATGCAGCTCAGTAGTAAAGCATCCCTGGGTTCAATCCTTAGTATAAAAAAAAAAAGTGTAACTGAGACTTAGAAAATTTATAAAGAACAGAAATTTATCCCTCACAGTTCTGGAGCCTAGGAATTCTAAGCTCAAGGCACCAGTAATTTTGATTATCAAATGAATTCTGTATCCGCCAGAGAAGAGAAATGCTATGTCCTCACATGTCAAAAGGTGGAAGGCTGACTCTCCTTGGGGGAGGTTTTCAAGATGGCGGCCTAGAGGGTGGCTGCATTACGTGTTACTCCAGAACTCAGGATTCAAGAGAGGAGATATTGAGACGCTTGGGACCAACTCAAAGTAGCCGGGTGACTCTCACCCCCTGGGGGGCATCCCGGATGGGACGGGGGTCCCGGAACGCAGGAAACTTTGTGAAGTAGAACTGCCGGCGAGACGCCCCTCCCCCCGCTGGAGCGCCATAGAGGAGGCAGCTCGGCACAGCGCTGGGACTCGGAGCTGCCACTGGGGCTCCGGCGGCTGCCCGGGGGAGGAGTGGCAGGGAGAACTGTGTGGACTCAGGACACCGGGGCCTGCCCTGAGGAGGAGGGGAGGAGCGTGGCCACTTGGATTCAGAGAGACTGCGCCAGAGCTGCAGGCGGTTGCCAGAGGAGAAGCCGCGCGGCGAGCTGTTTGGAATCAGAACGACGCTTCTGAACACCGGGGCCTGCCCTGAGGACAAGGAGGAAGAGGAGCAGCCGCTTGGATTCGGGTGACTATACGGGAACTACAGGCGGTTGCCAGAGAAGGGGCTGCGTGGCGAGCTGTTTGGACCCTGACCACTACTGAACCCCGGGGCCTGCCCGGAGGAGTAGGAGAAGGAGGAGAAGGAGCGCGGCGGGTCCTTTGGACTCGCAGTGACTGCATTAGCGCTCCAGGCGGCTGCTCAGAGGAGAAGGCGAGTGGTGAGTTGTTTGGTCTTAAAGTGACAGCTCCTGAACACAGGGGGGCTGCCTGGAGGAGAAGCGTGGTGGGACGCTTGGTCTTGAGGGGCCACACCAGAGCTCCGGGCGGTTGCCCAGAGGACCCGTGCAGCGGGTCACGTGGATTCAGAGCCACTCAGAGGGTCTGCTCCTGAACACCCGGGGGGTTATCTGGAGAAGGAGGAGGAACGGGCAGGGTCACTTCGACTCGGAGTGATTGATTGCCCCGGGCTACGGGTGGTTGGTGGGAGGAGGAGGCACGAAGTGAGTTTCTTGGACTCCTAGTGACCGCACCGGCATACTGGGCGGCTGTCTGGAGGAAGAGGCCTGTGGCGGGTCTCTGGGACTCAGAGCGATTGTTCGGGGCCACAGGTGGCTGCTCAGAGGAGGGGCCACGCAGCCAGGCGATTAGGTGCAGAACAGGGTCCCAGGATCTAGGAGGCTTCTGGGTGGAAGAGCCGCACAGAGACAGGCTTAGGGCGGAGCGAAGGTTCCAGGCCTATGGGCAAATTCTCTGAGGAGGGGCAGCCTAAGGAGATTCATCTGCGAAGGGTGAGGCTCCCAGGCCCAGGAGGTAGGGCCGGGCCCCTGGAAACTTTGCAGAGGAAGGCAGCCCAGCCCAGGCAGTAGCTGTAAATTGAGGGGAACCTCTAGGAGGAAACTGACCAGCGAGACCTCCCCACCGGGTGAGTCTTCCCTGCTGGGTGAGGTTTCCCACAAGGACGGTAAAACCAGAGGCTCAGGCCCAAACAGGCCTTGCCTCAGCCCACAGCCTAGGTCCCCTTTGGATGACCATTGGTCAACAAGTGGAGGCACCTCTGCCCACTAGCAGGGAATATACCCCACCTGAAGGCCACCACTCCTAGAGAGGCAGCTTCCTTGTGGAGCACCGCATTATCAACCTCCTCCAAGACTTCAGCCTACTGAAGGCTAAGAGGGGATATATATAGAAATCTTCAGGGTCATTGTAAATCAACAGAGGAAATCTGCAATATCTCAGCGGTCCACTGATATCTGAACAACATGAGAAAACAAGGAAAGAAAATGCTGCAAACAAATCTAGATGTTACATCAATAAAACCCAATGACAGCATGGCAGAAGAAATGACAGAAAAGGAGTTCAGAATGTACATAATTAAAATGATCAGAGAAGCAAACGAGGAGATGAAAGAGCAAATGCAAGCATTGAATGATGAGATGAAAGAGCAAATGCAAGCATTGATTGATCGCACCAATCGACAGTTAAAAGAGCAAATACAGGAAGCAAAAGATCATTTCAATAAAGAGTTAGAGATATTGAAAAAAAACCAAACAGAAATCCTTGACATGAAGGAAACAATAAACCAAATTAAGAACTCCATAGAAAGCATATCCAATAGGATAGAACACCTGGAAGACAGAACCTCAGACATTGAAGACAAAATATTTAACCTTGAAAACAAAGCTGAACAAACAGAGAAGATGGTAAGAAATCATGAACAGAATCTACAAGAACTATGGGATATCATGAAAAGGCCAAATTTAAGAATTATTGGGATTGAGGAAGGCCTAGAGAAACAAGCCAAAGGAATGAACAACCTATTCAATGAAATAATATCAGAAAATTTCCCAAATCTGAAGAATGAAATGGAAAATCAAGTTCAAGAGGCTTACAGGACTCCAAATACACAAAATTACAACAGACCCACACCAAGGCACATTATAATGAAAATACCTAACATACAAAATAAAGACAGAATTTTAAAGGCTGTGAGAGAAAAGAACCAAATTACATTCAGGGGGAAACCAATACGCATATCAGCAGATTTTTCAATCCAGACCCTAAAAGCTAGAAGGTCCTGGAACAACATTTTTCAAGCCCTGAAAGAAAATGGATGCCAACCAAGAATCTTATACCCAGCAAAACTTACCTTCAAATTTGACGATGAAATAAAATCCTTCCATGATAAACAAAAGCTAAAAGAATTTACAAAAAGAAAGCCAGCATTACAGAACATTCTCAACAAAATATTCCATGAGGAAGAGATGAAAAACAAAGAAGCAAATCAGCAAAGGGAGGAATTATCCTAAAGGAATTGTCAAATAAAGGAGGAAACAAGTTGTGTCAAACAAATAAATAAACAAAATTTTAAAAATGAACCAAATGACCGGGAAACCAAATCATTTCTCTATAATAACCCTGAACGTTAATGGCCTGAATTCATCAATCAAAGACATAGACTGGCAGACTGGATTAAAAAGAAAGATCCAACAATATGTTGCCTGCAAGAGACTCACCTCATAGAAAAAGATACCCATAGATTAAAGGTGAAAGGATGGGGAAAAACATACCATGCACATGGACTCAGCAAAAAAGCTGGAGTATCCATCCTCATTTCCGATAATGTGGACTTCAAGCCAAAGTTAGTCAGAAGGGATAAAGAAGGTCATTTCATACTGCTTAAGGGAAGCATAAATCAGCAAGATATAACAATCATAAACATCTATGCCCCAAACAGTGGCTCATCTATGTATGTCAAACAAATCCTTCTCAATTTCAGAAACCAAATAGACCACAACACAATAATACTAGGTGATTTTAACACGCCGCTCTCACCACTGGACAGATCTTCCAGACAAAAATTGAGCAAAGAAACCATAGATCTCAATAACACAATCAATAATTTAGACTTAACGGACATTTATAGAATATTCCATCCAACCAAGAGTGAATACACTTTCTTCTCAGCAGCACATGGATCCTTCTCTAAAATAGACCATATATTATGCCACAAAGCTAATGTTAGCAAATACAAGAAGATAGAGACACTAGCATGTATTCTATCAGATCATAATGGATTGAAGTTAGAAATAAATGAAAGAGTAAAACACAGAAACTATTCCAACATCTGGAGATTAAACAATATGCTATTATATGATGAATGGATAACAGAAGATATTAGGAAGGAAATTAAAAAATTCTTAGAGGTAAATGAGAACAAAGAAACATCATATCAAAACCTCTGGGACACTATGAAAGCAGTACTTAGAGGGAAATTTATTTCATGGAGCGCATTTAATAAAAGAAGTAAAACTCAACAAATAAACAACCTAACACTACAGCTCAAAGCCTTAGAAAAAGAAGAACAGAACAGCACCAAAAGTAGTAGAAGACAGGAAATTGTTAAACTCAGAGCTGAAATCAATGAAATTGAAACAAAAGAAACAATACAAAAAATTGACAAAATAAATAGTTGGTTCTTCGAAAAATAAACAAAATTGATAAACCTTTAGCCACACTAACAAAGAGAAGACGAGAGAAAACCCAAATCACTAAAATTCGGAATGAACAAGGAAATATCACAACAGACAGGATGGAAATACAAAACATAATTAGAAGCTATTTTGAAAATCTATACTCCAACAAATAGAAAATTTCGAAGACATCAACAGGTTTCTAGAGACATATGAATTGCCTAAACTGAATGAGGAGGACATAAACAATTTAAATAGACCAATTTCAAGTACTGAAATAGAAGAAGTCATCAAAAGCCTACCAACAAAGAAAAGTCCGGGACCAGATGGGTTCTCAGCCGAGTTCTACAAAACCGTTAAGGAAGAGCTCATTCCAATACTTCTCAAAGTATTTCATAAAATAGAAGAGGAGGGAACCCTCCCAAACTCATTCTATGAAGCCAATATCACACTGATACCTAAACCAGACAGAGACTCATCAAGGAAAGAAAATTTCAGACCAATATCCTTAATGAACATCGACGCAAAAATTCTCAACAAAATTTTAGCAAATCGCATACAAAAACATATTAAAAAGATAGTGCACCATGATCAAGTGGGTTTCATCCCAGGGATGCAAGGTTGGTTCAACATCAGGAAATCAATAAACGTAATTCACCATATTAATAGACTTAAAGTCAAGAATCACATGATTATTTCAATAGATGCAGAAAAAGCATTTGATAAAATACAGCACCCCTTCATGCTCAAAACACTAGAAAAAATAGGGATAGTGGGAACATTCCTTAATATTGTAAAGGCCATTTATGCTAAGCCCATGGCTAATATCATTCTAAATGGTGAAAAACTGAAAGCATTCCCCCTAAAAACTGGAACAAGGCAGGGATGCCCTCTTTCACCACTTCTATTCAACATCGTTCTTGAGACTCTGGCCAGAGCAATTAGACAAACCAAAGAAATTAAAGGGATACGAATTGGAAAAGAAGAACTCAAACTATCCCTGTTTGCTGATGACATGATTATATATTTAGAGGAACCTGGAAATTCCACCAGAAAACTCTTAGAACTCATAAGTGAATTCAGTAAAGTAGCAGGTTACAAGATCAATGCCCATAAATCCAACGCATTTTTATACATAAGTGATGAATCTTCAGAAAGAGAAATTAGGAAAACTACCCCATTCACAATAGCCTCGAAAAAAATAAAATACTTGGGAATCAATCTCACAAAAGAGGTGAAAGACCTCTACAATGAGAACTATACAACACTAAAGAAAGAAATTAAAGAACACCTTAGAAGATGGAAAGATCTTCCATGTTCTTGGATAGGAAGAATTAATATTGTCAAAATGGCCATACTACCTAAAGTGCTATACAAATTCAATGCAATTCCAATTAAAATCCCAATGACGTACCTTACAGAAATAGAGCAGGCAATTATGAGATTCATCTGGAAGAATAAGAAACCCAGAATAGCTAAAGCAATCCTTAGCAGGAAGAGTGAAACAGGGGGTATTGCAATACCAGATCTTCAACTCTACTACAAAGCAATAGTAACAAAAACGGCATGGTATTGGTACCAAATAGAAAGGTAGATCAATGGTACAGAATAGAGGACATGGACACAAACCCAAATAAATACAATTTTCTCATACTAGACAAAGGGGCCAAAAATATGCAATGGAGAAAAGATAGCCTCTTCAACAAATGGTGCTGGGAGAATTGGAAATCCATATGCAACAGAATGAAACTAAACCCATATCTCTCACCATGCACGAAACTAAACTCAAAATGGATTAAGGACCTCGGAATCAGACCAGAGACCCTGCAGATTATAGAAGAAAAAGTAGGTCCAAATCTTCATCTTGTTGGTCTAGGACCAGACTTCCTTAACAGGACTCCCATAGCACAAGAAATAAAAGCTAGAATCAACCACTGGGATAGATTCAAACTAAAAAGCTTTCTCTCAGCAAAGGAAACTATCAGCAATGCGAAGAAAGAGCCTACAGAGTGGGAGAATATCTTTGCCAATCATACTTCAGATAGAGCACTAATCTCCAGAATCTATAAAGAACTCAAAAAACTCTACTCCAAGAATTCAAACAGTCCAGTCAACAAATGGGCTAAGGAAATGAATAGACACTTCACAGAAGAAGATCTACAAGCAATCAACAAACATATGGAAAAATGTTCAACATCTCTAGTAATAAGAGAAATGCAAATCAAAACCACCCTAAGGTTCCATCTCACCCCAATTAGAATGGCGATTATCAAGAATACGAGCAACAACAGGTGTTGGCGAGGATGTGGGGAGAAAGGTACACTCATACACTGCTGGTGGGGCTGCAAATTAGTGCAGCCACTCTGGAAAGCAGTGTGGAGATTCCTTAGAAAACTTGGAATGGAACCACCATTTGACCCAGCTATCCCACTCCTTGGCCTATACCCAAAGGACTTAAAATCTGCATACTACAGAAATACAGCCACATCAATGTTCATAGCTGCTCAATTCACAATAGCCAGACTGTGGAACCAACCTAGATGCCCTTCAATTGATGAGTGGATAAAGAAACTGTGGTATATATATACTATGGAATATTACTCAGCCATAAAGAATGATAAAATTATGACATTTGCAGGCAAATGGATGAAATTGGAGAATATCATGCTAAGTGAGATAAGCCAATCTCAAAAAGCCAAAGGACGAATGATATCGCTAATAAGTGGAGGTTGACACATAATGGGGGGGAGGGAAGGGTTAGAGTTAGGGTTAGGGAGGGGGGCAAGTATGGAGGAAGGAACTACTGTATAGAGGGTAAAGAGGGGTGGGAGGGGTGGGGGGAAGGGAAAAAAATAACAGAATGAATCAAACAACAATGCTCTATGTAAATTTATGATTACACAAATGGTATGCCTTTACTCCATGTACAATCAGAGAAACAACATGTATCCCATTTGTTTACAATAAAAAAAAAAAAAAAAAAAAGGTGGAAGGCCCAGAGACTGAGCTCTGTGTGAATCCTCTTTTATATGTTCCTTAATCCCATTTATGAGGAAGCAGCCCTCATGGCCTAATCACTTCTTAAAAACCCACTTCTGCATATCATTCTACTGGCAACACTTGAATTATAGAGTTGACATATTCAAAATATAACACATGGGAACCCAAAGCAAGGGTCTCAGCTGGAAGCATCATGGAGGGGCAGCTACCCAGCACATAGGGTCCACAAGGCCCACCTCCAGGGAAAAGTTTTAGTGGGCTCTGGCAAGGACGTTGTCGATAAATCTCTTGCCAACTTCCTGAACTACTCTCTCCAGGGACAGGGAAAGACCTTTCCACTGACAGGGAAGGACCTCTTTGTCTTATTTGGGTTCTCCCAGATGTAAACCCTGAGATGAGGTTTCTAGAGCAAGTTGTTTATTGAAAAGTTATTCTGTTAATACTATCAGTGGGTCATGGCCTGAAACAGGGAAGAGAAGAGAAAGCAGTCTATATGTGTATGTATTAGCCATAGAGTTACACTATTGGCAAGTGGAATCCAGTCTCACTAGGAAACTGTGAGGAGACTGTTGACCATGACTGAGATTCCTCCCTCCCAGTTGGTATACACCAACTTCCACTTGTCATTGGCAGAGGAACTGCTCTGGTAGGAGTTAATTGTCCAGTGTTTTCAGATGCAAGAACAGAATGGAATTGTCAGCAAGGGCTGACAGCTGGACATTGTTGGGCCTGAGTGCACCACAATGGTTTGGCTAAAAGACGTATGGACAGGATGCCAGCAGTGCCTATTGTCCCCTGCATGGAGAGAGACCGACAAGGACGGGAGAACACAGAGTGCTCCAAAATGGGGAGGCTAAAGATGAAAGTTGGTCTTTTCCAGTGTTGCAAAGCTAATGTTTATTGTACACAGAGGAATCTATAGAACAGAGAACCCCTAACTGATTCTGTGTGTCATAAGCTGCAAAATATTAAAATATAAATATTTAAAGCAATGAACCAACTCCACCTGTTGAAGGAAGAGAGTCATTTTAGAGAACATGGCGGGGAAGAGTGAGGGCAGTGAAGGCAGAAATATCACTTACTATAGAAGAAAGAACACTAAGAGTCAAATGGATCCCAGTTCCAGTCCTGGCCCTGCCACCACCCTACTTGATTTCCTTTCTGGGCCTCAGTATCCTCATCTGTGAAATTAACCCAGTAAATGAGAATCTTTTGATCTTTCAATATTCTGCAAGCATACTCTATCCATCAGGGATCAATTGCAAAAAAATGGAAACTATTTAAATCATATTAAGCAAAAATAGTAATGCAAGAAAATAAACACTTAGGAAACTTACGAAAGGTCTGAAAAAGCCATGACATCCAAAACAACACCACCCAAAACAACTCAGCCAGAGAGTTTCTTCCTATGCCACAAACACAGCAACTCATTGTCTTACTGATATCAGGGTTCAGATGTCCCCTGTGCAAGCACTTGTTCTAGAGCAAGACCACACTCTCTAGACATCCACAAACAAAGCATGGGTACCCTTAACCCTGCCTCTCGACACCTATGAAACTAATGACCACCCTCTAGAATGTGCCACAGTATTTCAATGGCAAATCCTGCTCCCAACAGAACCAAAGAAAGTAACAGAAAGTTGGCTTCTATCTCAATCCCATCCAGAGACAGCCTCAGGGAGTCCAGCACATGTGGGTTTTGATTTTCCAGCCCCTCCCTAAACAAGGTGGGAACATGAGAAGGAGGTTGGCATGGATGGTAAGTCTAATACACCATGATCAGCCCTGGTGCCTTGCACCAGGCACTTTGCAGGGCCCTGGAGATTCAAAGAAGTTCTGGACCCTGAGGGACTATGGTCTAATTGTGTCGCCTGAAGTAAAACAAATTGATGCTGTTCACTAGTTTAAAGTCACTACTGATGAAGGAAGGAAAGATAGGCAGGAAAGAGCCCAAAAGAGAGGGTAGACAGTCAGGATAGGAGGCAAAAAGAAAGTTGAAAGAGAGACTTGGAGTCACTCTTGAAAGGTTAATCAGGGAGAGAGGCAACCTAAGGGGAAGGAACGACAGGAACAAAGGCGCAGATGGATGAGTAGTAATTTGAGAAATAGGGCTGTGTGCTATTCAGGGCCAAGGCAGAGGCAAATGGGGATGCCAAAGAAGGAGGAGGGGACAAGGAGAAGGGAAGAAAGGAAAAAACTGTGACTAGATGTTTTCCCAACCATGCTGGTTTGCATAAAGCATGGTCTCAGCTCAGATTCTTGGAGTGTTGATGTGATTCACTGAATCCTAAGGGAGGATCCCCTTGGATTTAACCAGACCCTTGTCAGTGACTTTCACTCAACACTCTTTGGGAAACTTGTTTCTACCCTTGAAGAAACAAAGTCATGCTTCCCTCCTCCATCTTCCCATCCCACTGCCAGGAGACTTGTCCTTTCTTAGCCTAACACTTCCCTAAGCACACAGAACAGAGGGCATCATGGAAACAGAGTCTGATATGGAGATTTGGATGCACAAAATTTATTCCCCAATAGTACTTGTCTTAGCTGCCCAAAGACTGGGAAAGATTGCTCCCAAGCTGAGAGGGCTCTTTCCAACATCTTTTCATGAGCATAGTTCTGGCTGAGCTGCAAGTAACCATATGAGCTGCTTCTCCAATTCTAATCTAGAATGTCCTTTTTCATATTGCTTTAATTAATCATTCATGTCTGACTAGCAGGAAGACCAGTACCTACCTCTCTCCTCTCTCTCCCACGCGCTCTCTCTCTCTCTCTCTCTCTCTCTCTCTCTCTCTCTCTCTCTCTCTCTCTCTCTCTCTCTCTCTCTCTCTCAAGCTAAACCTTCCTCACACATTTTCTAAGAACTGCAGAGCCTGAAGCAGTTCAAAGAGGGATTATTCCTACTTCCAAATGCTGTCAAGAGAGGATTAGAATCCAACCAGTCTCTGATGAGCACTCTCGCACTCTTGCTCAAAGACTGGACCTAATCCCTAATCATAGTGCTGTTAATAAATGTGATTTAAAAAAAAAAAAAAAAAAAAAGACTGGACCCATGCATCCTTTTCCACTGCTCATTATCATCTCTGGTCCCGCTGTAGGAATGTTCCCATGTTTGGAATCCAAAGCTGCAGCTCTTTTGGTTCTAAAGCCCATGCTCAGATATCCTAAATCTGACCACTGTGAGAGAGGGCTCCCAGCCCTGCACATGTTGGACCAAAGTAAGTTCCCTCTCACAGACCCCTTGTTCTTCATGCTGAGTTCCACCCTTAGCTTGTTAATTCTAATCCCAGAACCTCATTGCTCTTCCCAGACACTCAGCTAGGGTAGGTCCACCCCAACAGATTTTCCTAACTTTGAATCTCTAGGAACAAAGTTGGAGTCTCTATTCCTGTTCCTTTTCTCACAAAAGATCTTGGGACCTTTATGCAAATAGGTTCTTCCCACCCGCCCAGGGATCTATGTACCATAAAAGAAGCTCTACCTCATCCCCATAAAACAAGACTTTGCAGACTCTGTAGCCATTTTCTATGCCTTCTACTAAAGTTTTCTGTTTTCCCTCTTTCTGGCACAAAACAGAATTGCACTTCTATGCCCCCTTGTGGTTGGGGTAGGACCATATGGCCGGTTCTGGATAATGAGGTAAATTTAAATGACATCTATAGGCTGGCGCCATAATTTATGGGTTCAAGTGCAAAAACAAAAAACAAAAAACAAAAAACAAAAAAACAAAAACAAAAAAAGTATATATATATCATATATATATGATATAAAAGTATATATATCATATATATATGATATATCTATATATATGACATATATATGATATCATATATAGATATATCATATATATATCCCTTTATTCAAATTTTCAAGATGACAACCACAGAGCATTCATTCAAGTATAGTGACCACCTGAGAGTGAGACCCTATGACTATATAAACTGCAGACCCAAAATACCAGTTCTGCATATCATTTCTGGGTTGGAGCCTGTAATTACTTACAGCATGTAATTACTTACATCAGAAATCTTTCTTTTCCTCTGACAAGGTGACCAGAAATATCTGGATTGTGACCATTCCATCAAGGTCAGCCCCTGAGAACTACAATAAGCAGGGCCTATCCACCCACCTACACATGGACATGCAACATAGAAAAAAAAATAAACATTTGGGGTTGTTTGTTATTGCAGCATAAAGTTCCCCACCCTGACTAATAGACACCCTAACTTAAAACAATTAAGTTCTTATTTGTCATATATTTACCCCCAAAAAATATATGTTCACTCATATACACTCTTTTCATAACCAAATAATAATAACATCTGTTCCTCCTATCAATCCAATAAGAGGGTAGCTCCTTCAATGGATAAAAATCTAAACCTGATTATGAACCACTAGTATAACTTCAGTGCTCAGCGTGGTGTCTCACTCAGAATAATTTTAATTCCAGACATTCTAAATATTTTGAAGTTTGCCTTTAGCAGGACTCTTATTACACTCTACATTAGAAATCCCAACACAATAATTCCTGAGAAAACTAAAAAATGTATTAATTCATATAAGTAAAGGAAAGGTAAACTCTGATGCCATTTTTTAGAGACAGTTCTTCCCTCCTCTGTAAGGGCTTTGTTTCCATTCTGACTCTCAAGATCACAAGACGGCACCCAACAGCAAAGGGGGCAGTATGGTGCTTTGTTCAAAGTTTCCAAGACATGAAGAACCTTTCATTTGACAATATAAGTCCTTCTCCTTACCCTCATTAGAACAAGCCAGGTCACGCTTCACTGCTGGACCAATAGAATTGCTAGGGAATGCCAAGGGCTGACAGTTTAATTCATCAACATCTATTGAGTATAAGGCATTATTCTAAGCTCTGTAATTGTGGGAACTTATTGGGTTCTGAAAATACACATTGAGACAGATAGGATGAATTTTCTGGGAGTGGCTTAGACCAGTCAGAACCATACTCACTCCCTTCCCATCTCGAACTAGGGCTGGGATGTGCTTCCTTTGCTTACATGGGTTGAACAAAGCTGGGAGGGAGGATACCTCCTCATTGTTGGTATTCTGCCGGGAAATGGAAGAAGTAGATATTGGGTAGACAATCAAATATTCCTACTATACTCTTCTTTCTAACAATAATTGTCATGAGAAGACCTAAACTGTTTCTTTCCAAACTGTGCTAACTAGTTGCTGTAGCTCGTCTCAGATTAAGCCAAATTCCCCTCTTTAAAAGGCTGTCACTCTTCACCATTCTGCCCCTCCCACTCCCCTAGCCAGGCCCCTGAGACCTGTGCCGCCCTCCTTCCTACCTCCTTGCTTTGTTCCTAGACACCTCTGCTGACCTACTTCTCCAAAGGTTTGATCATGCTAGCCTCAAGACCCAAGCCCTGCCAGGCATGGTGGCGCATGCCTGTCATCCCAGTGGCTGGAGAGGCTGAGGCAGGAGGATTGTGAATTCAAAGCCAGCCTAAGCAACTTAGTGAATGTCCTAAGCAACTCAGCAAAACCCTATCTCTAAATAAAATACAAAAAAAGGGCTAGGGATGTGGCTCAGTGATTGAGTGCACCTGGATTCAAAACAAAAACCATTTCCAATGACTGATTTTAATTATTTTACTCTAAAAGTAATACACTTTCATTACAGAAAATTTAAAAAGACAGGGCAGTTGAACAACTAAAAACAACCATCCTCATCCAGTAAGTATTTTGGTTTATTTCCTTTTAGTCTTGTTTCTATGTATTTACTCTTAGTACAGTATTTATATAAATTTTCATGTCCCCATATTTTAAGAAAACACTTACAAATATTTTATAACTTAATGGCAATCTATCCTCAGTCTATAGTTTATTCAATTTTTCCCTTTCTGTGTTTAATTTGTTTAGAGTTTGTGGTTATGTTGTTGATGATGATATCTTCATAAAAGAGCTATTTTCATTATCAAATTCCCTCCTTAAAATAGATTCCCAGATATAGAATCCCTACATCATTAGATATAAAATTTTCATAGCTTTACTTACATATTATGAAATTGTTGCAAAAGAGGTTGCTCTGTTGACATTTCCATTTGCAGCTAATGAGAACAATTGCTTTGCCACATGTATTAGTTTCCTAATGCTGTAGTAACAACTTGCCACAGACTCGGAGTCTTAAAATAACACAAATATATTCTCATGATTTATCAAGATCAGAAATCCAAAATCAGTTTCACTGCAACAAAATCAAGGGGTCAGCATAACTTCCTTCAGAAAGTTCTAGAGGAGAATCTATTTCCACACCTTATTTAGTTTTTGAAGGTCACCTGCATTTCTTGGCTGTGACTTTCTCCTCTCATTGCTCTAACTTCTTGCTTCCACAAGCATATCTCCTGTTACTCCTCTGTAGACAAAGCTCTCTCTGTCTTGCTCTTATAAAGACTTGTATTACACTTAGGGCCTGCCTGGTAATGCAGGATAAACACCCTATCTCAAGATTCCTAATTTAGTCACATCAACATCATGTCTTTTGCCTTATAAGGTAACATTCATAGGTTCCAAAGATTAGCATATAATCCTAATAAATCTATTATATACATCACATATCTTTAAAGGCCATTGTTCAGCCTACTTAATGCAAACATCACGAATTGCCATTTTCTTTTATTTTGGACTAATCTGGTGGGTGGGACATAAATCACCAACTACAATTGAATTTGCATTTTATTCTTTTACCATTTAAATTTCCTGTTTTATGACTTGCTTGCTCATTTATTAGTAGCATGCTTATCAAATTAAGCACACTTTTTACATATAAAGAACATTAACCTTTAGTTTGTTGTATATTGCAAATCTCTCTTCCTGACAGTTGATTAGTATTTTAATATTTGTGTTTTCAGCAGTTATTTTTCTGTTCTATTCTTCCTAAAATTTATTTTTTTACTTATATGGTTTTTCTCTTTACAGTTCTATGAGTTTTGACAACTGAATAGAATAATAGGGCTGTTCTGTCTTTTAACTGTGGTGGTGTTTATGCTTTTCCCTAGCTTGATTTTTGTTTGATTATGGTAGGATAGAAACAAGGAGGGTTATAGAAAGAAGATTTTAATGTTATCTAATAAAATCTGTAACTTTCTTTTATGATTTCTTTCAACTCTTTTAACTTTATCAAGTATTTCCCATCTAGAGATTATTTTGTACTTTTATGGTCTTTTTATATTATGTTTCATTCTTTAATCCATTAAAATTTATTCTGGTGTTCAGTAAAATGAGATTCTAAATTGATTTTTTTCCCAAATTGCTAAAATATTGTCCTGGTATCATTTATTGAATAATCCATTTCCTTCATGCTGTTCTGTGATTCCTCCCCAGGGAGACATTTAACGGTATAATTTTTGAAGGCTAAATAAACTATTGTGTTTTTTTTAAATACTGAATTAACTTGTTCTAAAATGCAAAAAAGAAAAAAAACTTTACTAACTTGGAGTCTTTATTATTAATTTTTAATATAACAAGGATTCCCAGGCCAAAAGTAAATTAGATGCATTTGGTTGTTTGAAGTCAACAATTTTTTTTCTCAGTTTTACAATGGAATGATATAAAAAGTAATAAGTTCAGTCAACCAACCAGTGGTTATCCATGGAATTTCAGATAACTTCTGTGTGATGGATGACATGTAGGTGCATATGCATGTTCATGCTTGTTTGTATATATATATATATGTGTGTGTGTGTGTGTGTGTGTGTGTTTGTGTGTGTGCACACGTGTGTGTTATTTGCTCAAACCCTTGCTCCTTGAAGGGTGGTCATTCAACCAGTAGCATCAGCCTCAGCTGAGATCAGGATATCAGACCCCACCCCAATTTATTGAATGGGAATGTGCATTTCAACAAGATGCCTCTGTGACCTGTATGCACATTGAAGTCCAGGAAGCACTGGTGTTAAGCATGGCCCTACTGCATGACTTGGCTAGAGCTCCCTCCCACTTTGATAAATGGCCTATTTGAAGCAAGCCTTTTTAATCATAGGAAAGGCGCAACGACCCATCCAGCTAATTCCTTCAAAGGAACTGAGAGGCATTGAGGCAGTTTCCAGGACAGAGTTGTTTGAGGGCCCCACTCAACTTAAGGAGTTCACTGGTTATTACTCTTGGGCTCCCCCATTGATGAGACTCACTTACTTGCTTGGACTCTCTATTTAATCTTTTTTTTTTTTTTCCACCCTTAATGTTTATTGGCTACTTCTTTCCATAACTGCCTGGTGAAATTTTATAAGGAGATTGTCTGACTGTCTTAATTATTCACCTCGCTATATTAAAGAGAACTTCATGTGCATGTTTTATCACCATCAACCTGTGCATTGTCTGCCCATAGGCATGTTGAATTCCCACCACTGGGGGACTTAATCCTTATCACCAAGAATAATGCAATCTCCCTTAGAAGGACCCAGAGGTGTGGAACATCTAATTGTTGTTATACAATCTCTTTCCATACTTAAAGAAGACGTCACTGCAGTTCATCACAGGATAAGATTGGAGCCTCTGTCCTAGTTTTGAATTTGTTGAGCCATTCATAACCTCTTTCTTGGGTACTTTTGTGTGTGGCTGGTAGAGATTTGACTGTTCCTATTAATAAGGGGTCATTGAGTACTCAGAAAACACAGTGAATGTACTATTCCACTCATAACTCAAACCCAGACTTGTCCACCACTGTTCATCTTTTTCCCAAAAAAACCAACCAGATGTAAACGTTTCATTATTCCCTTAACCCTGAACCTGTAAGTCCTAAGCTAGTCCCTGAGGGTTTTTTTTGTTTTTTTTGTTGTTGTTGGTTTTGTTTTGTTTTGTTTTTTAACTTCAGCCCACACTTAAGTTAGCATCTTAGTCACTCAAAACTCTTTTCATATCAGGGGCACAAGAGTAAGAGTTTCAGCTGACTGAGCTCTACTTCCACAGTCCAATTACCAAGGGCTTGTCTCAGGTCCAGGAGTTGCTTGGGTCAATTGGAATCCAATGACTAGTGGCCATTTACTGAGCATCTGCCAACCTGAAGGTGAGATGAAAGGAGATCCAGTTCCTCCCGTGAAGAGCTCTTATTGGCCAAGAAGATAACTAACCCAAAGCAATTAGAGATTAACAAGGGTTTTTACCTAGTGGTGAGAAGAGAAAAGAGACCAGGAAGTTTGACTGAAGGAGGTGTTTACCTTAACCTTACAATGCTCACAAGCAAACTGACAAAGTCCAGTCCATCAAATGACTCATTTGTTCATTCATCCATTCTTTCATCAAACATTATTGAGCACGCAGGGTCATTTAATCCTCATAATAGTGATGATAACATTAGTCCCAGTTTATAGATGAAGAAACTGAAGACCAGAGAGGCAAAATAGTGTGCCCAAGCAAGACTGAAAGATAGAGAGAGATGGAGAGGCAAAGGAAAAGGGAGAGGCAGAGGGAGAAGGAGGGGGGGGGAGAGGGAGGGAGAGAGAGAGAAAAGAAGAAGGAGGAGGAGGAGGAGGAGGAGGAGGAAGGGAGGGGAGAGGAGAGGAGAGGAGAGCCTCAAGGATGTGTGAAATTAAAACAAAAGATCTAAGATTGGTGCCATCAGTTTTCCACAAAGGGAGCAGAAAGTGGGTAGGATTCACAATGCAGTCAAAGAAACAGTGGCTGGAAGTATTCCAAATTTATCAAAAGACATAAATCTACAGATCAATAAGATGACAAGACATCAAACAGGTCATTTCAAAAGAAATCCACAGCATGACCCAAAGAAGGCAAACTTCTGAAACTAAAGACAAAGTCTTGAAAGTAGTCAGGGAGAAATCATTCATTGTCTATAAGGGAAAAACAATTCTCATGATAACAGAAACCGTAGAGGCCAGAAGGAAGGCACACATCATCTTCAAGGACTGCAAGGAAAGAACTGTCAACTGAGAATTCCGTATTTATGAAATCGTCTCCAGGAATGATTCATTCCTGATCTCAGGTGTGAAGGGTAAATCAAGACATTCTCAGATGAAGGAAAACTAAGATAATTTGTTGAAGTGGACCTACCCTTAAAGCATAACTGAAGAGACTTCTCTAAACTGAGGGGAACTGATAAATGAAGAAAATTTAAAACATCGAGAATGAAGAAAAAAACATTCTAAGAGATAAATACAATGTATTTTTTCTTCTCCTGTTGAGTTTTCTAATATGTTTGACAGTTGAAACAAAAATTATAACACTATCTAACATGATTCTAGAAGTATGTACAGGAAATGTCTAAGACAATTATAAACAGGGGAGGGTGTAGGGACATAAGGGAAGTTAGACTTCTATAATTCACTCAAGCTGATAAAATGTTGGCACCAATAAATTGCTATAAGTCATGTACATGTAACGTAATACTTGGAGCAACTGTTTCAGAACTCCCATCTGATTAGTTCTGAGATACTCCCAGGACTCCTTAGTCCCCAGTCCTCTAGCCTGCCCTGGTCATGGGTCACTCAGGTTCCAAAGACTAGAGAATGTCCTCAGATGAAATCTCGGGGTGCTTGCAGCAGAAAACCTTATGTGGGTAAGCAAATGGTGAGTACCAAGGAAATAAGATGGCACAGCACCAATAGAAACCGCTAAGCTAATTTCCTTCTTTTTGTTTTTAAATGACAATGAAAATGTCAGCTCACAGAATAATTAAAATGAACGTTTGCATCAATTCTGATTCTCCTCTCATGTCCTCCTCTTTTACTGCTGCTGCCACCTCCTCCACCTTCTCCCTCCTCTTCTTCCTCCCCTCCTCTTCTTCCTCCAGAAGTTCTTCTTGTTTTCATGGGTCAATGGCAACAAGGCCACCAGGGCCTTACATCATCTTCACATTCATCGATCCATAAGAAAGAGCTTCACCTTTCCAAAAGCTTCAACAAAAATCTCAGATATTGGTCCATTCATTATAAGGATCATGGAGATGAAATAAACTGGTTTGAAAGTCCAGAATTGTTTATTTACCTAGGAGCCTTGGAGTTTGGGGTTATAACTCCCATAATAACAATATAGATACAATGGGGAAACAGAGGCCTAGAAAGGGTTAGCGATTTGCTCAAAATCACATGTGCTTTGTGCATAGTCAGTAAGAGAATGACAACCCAACCAGAAAATAGGCAAAAGTTTTGAATGACCACTTTGCCAAAGAATATATCCAAATTATTGATAAACATATGAAAAGGTGCCCAATCTCCCCAATTCTCAGCAGTGAAAAGGAATGACAGATTGCCACATACAACCTAAATCAATCTCAGAGGTATAATGCTGAAGATACCGGACGCAAAAGTGTGTTCGCTGAATGATTCCATTTATACAAATTTCAAGCACAGACAAAATTAATGTGTGTAATTTGAATTCAGGGTAGTGGATATTTTTGAGAAGGTAGTGATGAGAAGAGGGCACAGACAGAGCAGGGAGTATTTGAAGTACTGTTCATATTCTGTTTCTTTAACGGGGTGGTGGTTATATGGGTGAGTTTGATTTGTAAAAACTCACTTTTGCACACTTTTATGAATTTATGATATACAGTCATAGCTCAGTATTATGGGGTCTGCTTCCAGGACCCCTAATAGTTATCAAAATCCTCAGATACTTGAGTTCTTTATATAAAATGATGCAGTATTTGTATCTAAGCAATGCACATTCTCCCACATACTTAAATCATTATAATAGCTAATATCATGTAAAGATCATATAAATAGTATTGTTTAGGGCATAATAATGGGGGAAAATTTTTTGTATGAAGTCAGTACAGATGCAATTTTTAAAAAACATTTTCTATGCACAGTTGGTTAAATCTACAGAAGGGTAACCTACAGGTACAGAGGGCAGAGTTACTTTTTTTTCTTTTTTCTTTTTTTTTTTTTTTTTTTTTTTTTTGCAATTCAAAGACAAAAGTTTAATGAAAAAAATCCATTCCATTAATAGAAGAACTAAAACTTGTAAAGCCAAGGACTTTGTTCCCAGCCAGATGGTTTTCCACCAAATTCTTCAACACACTGTCAGGGTCCCCTTTAGCCAGCCCCAACCAAAGCTAATTGCTCCTGTGTTTTAAACTGTTGGAGGGTGGCGTCCCTGGTCTCTGGCATCAGCCTGTGAAGGCAGCTTCCCAGTCTGACCTGCATCATTCCTGAGCAGTCCTTTCTACCCTCCCCACTCTGTGGGAGATGGCTGCCAGGATTTTAGCCTCCCTTTCACCAGTTCTTTCTCTTCTGGGATTTTCTTGAGCCAAATGTTCTTTGAGTCTTTGGCCAATTTTGCTGAGCTTTTTCCAACTTCTGTTTAATTCCTTCAATGGATAAAAGTGTTCCAGATTCAGGATGAACAGATGGATGCTTGAGAAATGAAATCCACATAGTCATCATGGACACTTGGTGCTCAGTGCAAGGTCATATTATAGAATCCCCTAGAATTCAGGCTCAAGGAGATCTCCAAGTTCCTAGGACTCTTGGGGTCCTGTGCCTTCGGGGCCCCAACTGTGGGTGGGCTACAGTCAAGAAACCACCTTCTCTTTGATAGTCTCCTTAAGGCAATGGCACCTATTTCTAGAACAATATTTGAAACTGGAATTGCAGGTTAGTTTAACGGCCAGAGTCGAGAAAACAGTCTATGACCAGAGTGCAGTATCCTCTGAGGCCAGGATGGGTGGACACTTTAAGATGTGGTCAGAGGTCCATCCATAGCTCCAGGCAGTGGGTCAACATTCAGCTTTTGGCCACCAACCTAAGTTTCTCTCACTGGGAAACAGACCAAGTTCTGTGTCAGGACAAAGGTATGCAGATACCCTGGTAAAATATACCCGAGCAGCCACTCTGACTCCAAATGAAAAAAGATGTGGGTTTTGGCTGATGGAAATGGCACTTTCTCCCAAAATCAAAACCACTTCATAGTAAATTTTCAAATCAAGATACATCTTTTAGCAATAGTTGGGACTAAAAAGCTTCAGGGTCACTCCAAGTTCATTTCAATCTCTCCTCTTTAGCCACTGAGAAACCTGCTCCCCAGGCCCATGCAAACCTTCCCTTGGCCCCAGACCTACCTACTTATCCAGTCCCTTAGGTGCACATACCCTTAATACTGACTGTCCCTCGGCCCTCATCCCAGGCAGAGTGAAACCCAACCACATCACCATGCTGTAGCCTTCTGGAACCCTTACTCCACTGGGAGTGGAGTGACCTGAAAAGGTCAAGGTCACCCAGATGCCCACAGTGAGACAAAGATTTGAGTGCAAGTTCAATGTCAGGGGGAAGTGAAGGCCAGAAACCTCTGGGGGAGCATTGAAGATTGAAGGAGGAAGAGAAGGCAGGCAAATAAAAGGGTGTGTTATCAAACAAGCAACCACTGTGGCTACTGACAGCTCAACCCGGTGAGGAATCCTGGAAGACACGTCAGAGTCCCCTCAACTGAGTGTGAGGAAGCTGCCCTCATTGGTCTGACCTGCCTCCTTCTCAGTAGTTCTTGGGCACTTTATTTAAAATTTTACTTTTAATTGACACAATGATTATACAACTTGAGGGGGTACAGTGTGATGTTTTGATACACATGTATGTTGTGTAATGACTGAGTCAGGGTAATGAGCACTTCTTGATTGCTCAGCACACAGATTACACCTGCCCTTACACCAGAAGAAACAGCCCTCAGTCATAATTATTCATTGTAAGCACCGTTGGGGTGCAGAGATAAATGCTGTGGAGATATGGACAGGACACTGAGAGCTCCTGCTACAGGCTTCATGATCAATATCTCAGTGTCCATGGCCTCAGAGTGCACAGAGGACTAATCAAAAAGATTGCTCCTCTGCTTGTCCTCTGCATGAGGATAGAAAGGAGACCCAAGCTCCAGCCTTGAGCAGAGCACCCCCACAATGACTCACACACCCAACAATAGCAAGACTACTGATGGGCAAAGGTCTTGGTCTAACAAGTGACCCTTACAAACATGCACTGTAGGGGACCACGTTTAGGAAGAAAACCCAATGGAGGCAAAACCCCAAATGGGCCTTGAGGAATGCACAGGATTTGGACAGGCAGCAGGAAGAGTGAGGAGAAGGTGCAGAAGGGGCGAAGGGGTAGCAGGGCCAAGGAGCGGGTTGAGCAGGCTGGAGCAAGGGTATGGCTAGCTGTGTGCAGGGCCATGAAAGCAGGTCAATAACAGTTTAACAGGTCAGCCAAATGTGCATCCACTCCCACTCCACACATGGCACTGAAAGCACAGATGTCAGCCTGATTTCATAGTGCTTTCTGTTATGGTTTTAATTGTTACATAAATTAAAAGGTAAAGAATTCTCAGGCAGTGCTGAAATGGCAGGGATTTGGGAAGTGTGTGTTCATTATGATAGGGTCCATTGAAGCTTCTTGAGCAGGAGAGTGGCAAGATGAAAGGATTATTTAAATCTGTAAGTATACCTCTACTAGGAGGAAATAAAGTGTCTTCCAGGATCTTTTATTCCTGGTGGGGCATCTCCTTCCTTCCTGCAGTGAGCATTCACAGTTGGTTCTCTCAGTCCACCCCTGCATTTCTTCCTCAAGGCAGTATCTGACCAAAAATGATGGGATCCCCTGAGCAAAGGAGAATTGAAGTGCCTGGGATTGAACCCCTTGGCAGCAACCTTGACCCAGAGGGGCAGGTGCAGGTGGAAAATCCCCAACTTCCTCACCCCTTGGGGGACAGTCTTGATGCATAGTTCATACATTCACTCAGAGGTCCCCAATCAGATTGAGCCTTAGTTGCCTGCTTATCCAATAACATGCTCTTTGTTGGTTTTCTTCCTCCCTTCTCTGTCTCATATCTCCATTTTTTAAATTACTTACCTCCCTAAGAAACTCCTTAGATCCAAATCATTTTCTCAGGGTTAGGTTTATTGCATGTTTTAGTCATCTTTTTTGTTGCTGTGACCAAAATACTTGACAAGAACAACTTAGAGGAGGAAAAATTTACTTGGGCCTCACAGTGTCAGAGGTCTCATCGTGGACTCCATTGCTCTGGACCCATCATGGGGAAAAGACCCAGCAGAGAAAAGCTCCTCAGTTCATGGTGGAGTCAAGAAGTAGGGACAGAGGGAGAGAGAAGGGGAAGGGGCTACAGGAAGAACAACTTCCAGGGACCCACCTTCCTAACAGGGTGCTGGCCAAAGAGAACATTTGGATGCAGCTCAAATATGAGAATTATCTGAGAGTAGAGATATTTATTATCCTCTTCTAGATCTGGGGAGTCTGATCAGAGGGGTTTTCAGAGCAGGTTAATGGAGTCTGATGGCACAGAACACTAAGAAAGGTAGTCAAGTGTTTTCTTTTTTTCTTTCTGATTCAACGACTCAAACATACTATGTTAAGAGAAGAGCATCTTTAAGTAGAACTCCTGGGCACCAAACCAGAGAGTTAATTGAGGCAGAGCACAAATCGCCAGATGGAGATGTAGCACCTGCCCCATTTCTGTGTATCCTGAGACTCGCATCCTGCTGCCCCCAGCATCCATCCCTACTTCTTCACACTGATAGATCCCCTGGCTCTCCAACTGTAGCCATGATCCACTCTGTCCCACAGTCCACCAGCATCCACCACTGTCTCCCCAGAATCCACATGCAATAATCTCAAGAGAGATGGTGACTTTTCCACAGCCTTGTTCTTTCCGCTGCAACAGCCTCACCAAGCTGCCAGTGCCCACCTCTCTGCCTCCAGAGTATGGTTTTTGTTTTGTTTTTTTTTTTTTGTTTTGTTTTGTGGTTTTTTGACAGTGAAACAGGCTGGGAGTACCAAATGCTTCCAGGATGGACTGTTGAAAGCTGGTGGGTAAATGTGAAGTTCCTGGCTCCTCAGATGGGTACCTGATCGACTGGGTCCCCCAAGGCTCCCCAGTTGGACTGAACCCCAGTCACCACATGAGAATTAGATTGATAACACATCCTATATGGGCTGACTTCCCTTCCCTGTCTCAATTCCCATTCCCCAGTCAGTGTGTCCCATGATCACCTCCCAGTAAATTACTTTCACTCACTCCCTAGCCTCATTCTTGCTCTTGAGAAATCCAGCATGAGACAAGAGTGCCCCTGATCAATTCCTCCTCTGTGGTCCATAGTATAATATCACCTGTTCTCTCAAATGGTAATTTGACACTTATACACAGTAGGAAAGCAATCAAGATTCATTTGATGATTCACAATAGCCAAACTATGGAACCAACCTAAGTGTCTATCAATGGATGAATGGATAAAGAAGTGTGGTATATATACACAATGGAGTTTTATTCAGTCATAAAGAATGAAATTATGTCATATACAGGAAAGTGGATAGAACTTAAGAAATTATGTTAAGTGAAATACAGCAAACTCAGAAGGTCATGGGTTGTATGTTTTCCCTCAAATGTGGAAGCTAAAGAGGAAAAAGGAAAAGAAAATGTGTATTGGGTGGGGGTGGACCTCATGGAAAGGGACTAGGAGGAAGGAGGAGGAGAGGAAAGGGGAAAATACTGGGAAATGATACTGTTCAAATTGTATTTTTATATTGTGTGTATATATTAATGTGTAACAACAACTTCCACCATTATGTACAACTATAATGCACCAATAAAAATATGGGAAAAAGATTTATTTGATGGTGCAAAAACAGCATCATGTTCTTAAAGTTAGAAGTTTGATAATTATGGGGACATCATAGCTACTGTTTTCAAGAGTTTTATACAAGTCAAGAATTTAATGTGGATGACCAGTCAATGAGGTGGGGTCTATCCCAATTCACAGATGAAGAAACTGAGGTTTGAAGAGTTTTAAAAACTTGTTCAAGATCATAAAGAAAGTGAAATTGAGATTTAATCCCCTTTTGACTCCAAATTCTGTTGATACCCCTGTAAAAACTGTCTTTCTAAATAAAAATTAACATTTTTATATGGGATGTTGGTTATATCCTGAAATTTATAGGAAATGGCTCTTTTTCTACTTTTCTACCATGGGAATTCCTCCTTATGCACTCAGCTCGGGCTTGGATTCATCCTGAAAGCATTCTCTGGCCTCTCCTCAACTCAACCCTGGAGTTACAGAGGGATGTCTACAAGCAACGACTGACAGAAATGACTGGCAACTTAGGAGATTTAGTCTTGGTGTTACAATGTTTGGGGTCTGTATCCCAATTTCCATTTCATGTTTTTTAAAAAATAACTCAGGTTAGTCAATGAGTACCCAGACTCTCCTAAATTTAGATCCTGGCTGCATGTGGTTATGAAGTTCTGACATAAATGCCCCCTCTGCCCAGGACAGTTGAATCAACCAGGCAGTCTGCACTCAGAAACTTTAGGCCCTAGAATTTTCGTTTCTCTGAAGTTCCCGAGGCCTGGCTTCTTATCACTGGGAAGGGGAGTAGGATGAGGTATTTTGTGTGGAGATGCAGCTACAGAGCATGATTGAGTATTGGAGAAAAACCAAATTAGACTTCCTTTGTAATGGCATGAAAGTTAGCCTTAAAAAAAGATTTCTAAAAATTGTTAAATGCAAATAAGTGTCTGGGCATCCTCTAAATTTGGGGAGATGTCAATCTCCTGGAATGCAAACCACCCTAACGTCTCCACAATGATATTGTTCTGGGGAAAGAGAGATGTAGATGGCAGGTGCAAAGCTGAAAGAGCCTCGTCAAACTCAGAACTGGTTAGAGTCCCTTCAGGAGCGAGGATGAAACACCCTGCTCACCTGCCCTGCTGGCTGCCCCTGGGAGGCCATGTCTGCCATGAACCATGTATAGAATTAGGCCCCATCTGCTGAAGAGTCAGCTGTGGTGAGTGGCAGAAGGGCACAAGGGTGGGGCAGGGACTCCAAGCATATCCATCATGCCCTAATCCTCTCTATTCCCCTACAAATTTCCCCAACTTGTGCCTTCAAGCAACTGAGACCCATTTTGTTAACTTCAAAAATCAAAGTGGAGTCCTAGGCCACCATTAGGGCATTTCCTTACTTCCTATCACCTGCAGACCCCGCCCTCAATCCTTGGGAGTCCCAAAGTTGACAATCCTTCTGTTCCCTAAAATCTCATGTGTTAGGCAATGCAGGAATGTTCAGAGATGAAATGATTAGATTATGAGAGTTGTAACCTCATCACTGGATTAATCCGTTTGATGGATTAATCATTTGAATTACTGGGTGGTAACCATAGGCAGATGGGGTATAGCTAGAGCATGTAGGAACTGGGGGCAAAGCCTAGGCTGTATCCTCTCACTCTCTGCTTCCTGGATGCCAAGAGTTGAGCAACTTTCCTCCACCATGATGTTCTGCCTCACTTCAAGCCCAGATCAATGGAGTCAGACAATCGTGGATTGAACCTCTGAAACCATGAGCCCAACAAAAACTTTTCATCCTCTGAATTGTTCTTGTCAGGTATTTGGTCACAGAGACAAAGAGCTGACAAACACAGATACATCCTCACCCAATTCTGTTCATTGAGAATTATCCCAGACTTTCATCAGTTCTTCTCTGCTCCCCAGTATTGAGATACAGTGGCCTAGGAGACAGTGAGCTGTAAATTCTGTTCCACTGGGAAATTAGGAAGTGATAATGTCTTGATATGGTCCTCTTTCCATCCTTGCCTGGAAATGTAAGACCTAAATCAAGGAAGTGATGTATTAATGGCAGGATTCCAGGCATGTGTCAGGCCAATGGAAGAACTATATTGGGGTGACACAGTCCCTCTGGAGTTATCAGTCAGCAGGGCCAGTGAGTGGTTCTAGAACTGGAAAAGTAACAGGAGCACAGCTCCCTTTTTATTCTTACACAAGCTCTCCAAACCACAGTAGATGCTCCCCTGGGACCCAGGCCCATCAGACTGTGGATGCTGAATCAGAGGATTCCACAGCAGGGAGTGGAAGGATGAGATCAGATGTCCAACATATGCTCCAGCTGATTAACTTGCAATTAGTATGAGAATTCTCTTCCTTAGTTTTTAGTGACTTTTTATTCAGATTAAAATCAAGTCAAGGCCAGTGGCAAGAATATCTCCTTGTGATTCCAGAGTAGGCAAGTGCCTTTAAGTGAACAGCCAGAAAAAAATTATGTTTGTATCCTGATTCCAAGCCAAGCAAATGCTTTCTTCATTCAAGAAGAAAAAGGCACAGATAAGCTACACTTCAACTCATAAGCCATGACTATAAGAGGGGACCTGAAATCAAGCAAAATCAATCCCTGTGAATTGGTTCAGGATGGCCAACATCACTACCTAGTCTATAGAACCACCAGTATCACCATCCTGATGGGGATCTCCCTGTTCATTATCATTTCCATGATTTTCGCCATCTTCTTTCTCTTCATCATGACCAACACCATCACAATAATATACATCATCTCCCTCATTCCACTCATCATCAAAGATCAACTCAATGAAACCTCCATTTTTTTTTTTCCCAGCCCATTTTTTCAGGCACAGTTGGTTGCTCCAAAATGGCATGTTCTTGGGAGGTTATTTGTAAATTTCTCTCTCCCACCAGGCTGTAAGCTTCTCAAACACTGGACTAATCTTCAATCTTTGTCTCCCTACCTCCCAGAGAGTGTCTAGAATAAAGTAGGTTTTCAATATTCATTTACAGAATAAAAGATTGAATGAGAAGACACTGAATACCATGTACACTAGTTCTGCCTCTGACGCCTACTTTTCCTGTATACACAGCACCAAGCAAACCCAACCCTTCCATTCCACCCACCTCTACAGCTATGGTTCCTCAGACAAACCATCATGCCTATGTCCTCTTTTCCCTATCTCTCAACCTCCCAGGAAGTGGTGAGTTCAAAGTAGGACCTGTCTTGATTATTGGAGGAGAAAAAGCATCTGCAGGTGGTATTTGAAAATAGATACCAAAAAGCCTTGAGAACAGACGGGAATAGAAGATGAAGATGAAGGAGGAGCCAGGTGACCAGAAGTCTACTGGTAATAATGACAGACAGGATAGTTCAAAGGAGACCTGAGGACAGGATGGGAAAAGACAGAGTTCAGCTGAGGAAAAGTTGATGTTCGGAGGTCAACGGTGTTCAGGTGGAGAGTTCCAACAGGCCAGTAGAAATACCAACATGAACCTAAAAACAGTGGTATGCCCATAACTGGGCATGTAGAATTTGGTGTCAAATACACTGAGATGAAAATTGAGAGCATAAGACATTACCCATACCAGAGTCCTAAGGACAGAATGGTTAGCAGAGGATAGCAGCAGCCCAAGATTGGTTTTGGGGGGCACCATTGTATATTGGGAGGAAGAGCACAGAAAAGAGGCTTCTATGGATAAGTCAGCACAGCAGTGCCATGGGAACCTGAAGCCAAATGAAAAATCAGAAATACAGATCCTGTCTTTATTTAAAATTTTTATGTTTTATTCATCATGGATTTTGGCATTAATTTTCATTGTTTTAAATATTTCATTAAAATGTTATTTATCTTGAAAGACAGGAGAGGATATAACTGTCCAGCAATATCCTTCTCAAAAGAAGGAGGCAGCTGAGCCCAATGGTCTGAGCACATGTGCTGGGTCCAACCATTTCAGATTCAAGTCCTGGTACTGGTGTCTCTTAGGTGGTTGATCCTAGGCAAGTCACTGCACTTCCCTACCCTGGGTGTCCTCACCTGAAAAATAACACCTTTCTGGCACAGTGTCACAGTGCCTGCCCTACGTAGGCTATTCCTAAAGATCTGTCCTCATCCCCAAACACACAAGAGGGTGCAGAGGAAATCAGAAGACACTGAACTACGAGCAAAGGGAAAAGAGGCAATGCAGCAGGAAACCAGGTTCCTCTACGTCTGACAGACACACAGACCCAGACAGAATTGGGACACTCCATCACTGTCCACAGTTTATATATTGCATTCACTACACTCTGCTTTTTTTAAATATCTGTGACTTCCTTCTGTCGGTGTAGGGGGTAGGGAATCTAAACATTTCCACAAGGCGGGGAAGATGGCTGCTCAGAATAGGCTTGGAGTATGGCTACTCTGACTCAGTCCACTCTCCCACCCTGGTCTTCAGGAACATGTCACAGTTCCTTTGATCAGTACCCCACGCTAGCCTGTCTCTCTGAGAGCTGAGCAGAGGCCGGTAGGGGAGGGCAATTCTGCCTTCATTTCCTTCCAACCCTCTCTTTTCGGAAGCCTGTAACTCTGCAGCATGTTGTTCCCTGGTGGAAAATGTCCATGTTTGGTGTCTGCCCAAAGGAGAATCACTATGGAAAGTTTGAGAAAGATTCCCTCTGGCTGGGAATGTGAAAAAAGCCTGTGCCTTTCCCATTTGGAGGGGGGAGGGGGAAAAAAAGGAAAGAACATACTTGAGATGTGGTTATTTTTGTCTCAGATTCAAAAGGAGCTGACTTGGACAGTGTTCACTTGGCCTGGATTCCCATCACTTTGTTTGTAAAGGCGGGTGGAAGCAGTCACACAGAGGTGATGCCAACCCCAAAACACTCATGTCTCTTCTGGAGACTCTTTTTTCTTTTTTATTAGATATAGTTTACAAACAACGAAGTGCACAGATCTTAAGAATCACATGTACAGCTTGATGAATTTTTACTTAAGTATATAACCATCTATTATCCAAATCAAGATACAAAACATATCTAGTATCCCACAGAACTCCCTTGTGCCCCTTCCTATTCCATACTCAACCCCATTCACACACATACACAGAGCTAAATAACAAAATTAGTTTTGCAAGTCCTTAAATTTCATGTAAATGGAATCGGGAAGTAGGTACACTTTCACATCTGGTTCCTTTCACTCAACATGTCTTTGAGATTTCTCCATGTTATCACATATCATATTAGTTTGCTAAGGCTGCCATAACAAAATACCACTGACTATGTGGCATACACAACAGCAATTTATTTTCTCACAATTTTTTTTTATTGTAAACAAATGGGATACATGTTGTTTCTCTGTACATGGCATAAAGGCATACCATTTGTGTAATCATAAATTTACATAGAACAATGTTGTTTGATTCATTCCCATATCTCTCACAATTTTTAAGACTTAGTAATCTGATATCAAGGTGTTGGCAGTGTTGATTTCTCCTGAGGCCTCTCCTTGTCTCATATGGCTGTCTTCTCTCTGTCTTTACCTGGTCTTCCCTCTTTGTGTCTACACCCTAATCCCTTTTCCTGAGAGGGATACCAGTTATATTAAATGAGATCCCACTCTAATGATCTCATATTAACTTAATTACCTCTTTCAAAATTCTGTCTCTCAATAGAGTCAAGTTCTGAGATGCTAGGTGTTAGGACTTCAACATACATATTTTGGGGGGACACAAATCAGTCCATAATGTTATAATACTGGTTTGAGGTTTTTTTTTATTGCTAAACTGTATTCCACTGTGTGATTCTACCAAATTCTATTTATTCTTTCTCTTATTGAAAGGCATTTGAATCATTTCTAGCTTGGAGACTATTGCAAATATTGCTGCTATTAACATCTCTGGTTAGCAAATATACATAGTCCTTTCCAGTGCCTGCCATGTGTACCCAGGAATGAAATTTCTGCACCATAAGCTAAGGGTCTTATGTAGGTCTCTTACTTTAGTAGATCCTGACAAGCACTTTTTCAGTGTAGTTGCATAATGTATTTTTAAACTTCCATAAGCAGCGTCTGAGAGGACTAGTTGTTCCGCATCTTTGACAACACTGGTATTGTTATTCCTTTTTATTTTAGCCTCTTGAAAAAAAAAAAAGAATCCTAATGATGGTTTCAGACCAAGTCCATCTGCAAAACCTATACACCTGGCAATCGTGAAGAGCATTTGCTGCATAAATCCATGGATAACCTCAATTATACCAAGAGTTCTGGCACCTGCCTCTGCCCCACCCTTGATCACGGAGGAAAATCCCTATCTTGGTATTTTTCATGAGAAGGCTCAGAGTGTTGGGGGAAGGTTGGCATGTCATAAGTAACTAAGGGAGGGCCAGGGCCAGGAAGTAACTGACCAAAGGAATCAGGAGGATGGAAGGAAGCAAAATCCAGGGTGTTGCTGGCCACAGGGTGGGGCATGATGGCTACATTTGTACCTGTCAGAGAGAGAACTTGAAAGAGCCTATGGGAAGCTGTCTACTGTGGGAACCTGGATGAGAGTTCTGGCTAGTCTTTGGTGAGAAGGAAATACTTAGAGTCCCTCATATCCAGACCCCAGTAGAAAGCGTCTCAGAGTTGATCCTCAAAACAGATTCAGGATGTACCTTCCATTCCCCAGGTGCCTCCCCTATGCCATCTGCCTCAGGGCTGGAAACCCTCATGGAGTGTCATTTGTCTGGGTAATGACATTTCCTGGTATCTTCACACTGCCCAGGTCAGATGGGAACAGAAAGGTAACTGTGACTTACCAGGCCCCCAAGGGCAAGTTCAGTCCCTCTGAGCCAGCAGTGCTGGGGCCTATTTGGCAAAACACAAAGTAAATCCTATCTTACTCCTTATACATTAAATCCTTTTGAAGTATATACTTAAGTATAAAAATGAAATCATAAAAGTATTAGAAGGAAAAAATTGGTAAATGTGTTTATAATCCTCAAGTGTAAAGTCTTTTCTAAATAAGTTAAAACCCAGAAACCATAAAGGAAATGACTGATAAGTACAACTACATAAAAATCAAAACCTTTTGAAGGATGAAAAATGTATTAGTAAATCTGAAAGATAAACTGCAAGCAACACATATAGCAAGGGATTAATTCTCCAAATTCTTTCCCACCCTCCCTCTCCTTCTCTCTCTGTCTCTGTCTCCTTCTCTCTGTCTCTCTCTCTCTCTGTCTCTCTCTCTCTCTCTCTCTCTGTGCATGCACACACACAAACACACACACACATACCTACACACCTGTACAAAGACCTTAAAAGCTTCACAGGAGAAAAGGACAAAAATAACTTATAAAAGAAAAATTATCTTTTAAATAAATAATATCCAATAACATTTTAAAATGCAAATTAAAACAATAAGGTGCCAGGGGTTGAGCTCAGTGGTAGAGTGCTTGCACACTGAGTCCAATCCTCAGCACCACATAAATAAATAAAATAAAGTTATTGTGTGCATCTACAACTAAAAACAAATGTAAAAGAAAGGTTCCATTTTAAACTTATTATACTATTAGAAGTATAATGATTTAATATAAAATACCATGATGATAGACTGGGAAAATAGGCATATGTGTGCAATGTTAGTGTGTGTGTATTGATGGAATCTTTATAGAGGACAGTTGGGCAATGCTACCAAATCTTATAATTCACATATATTTGATCTAGTAATCCAACAGTTAGCAATTTAACTCCCAGATATACTGAAAAATATATCTGATGCATATGTTCAAAAGTTCATTATAGCTCTGCTTTGTAGTAGCAAAAAACTAGAAGCAATCTCAATTTTGACCAACAAGAAAGTAGTCAATAAATTGTGATACATTTGCTGAAATGTAATATTTGTTTGCTTGTTATGGTTTAGATATTAGGTGCCCCAAAAAAGCTCATGTGTGAGACAGTGCAAGAATGATCAGAGATGAAACAATTAGATTATGAAAGGTGTGACCTAACCAGTGTATTAGTCCACTAGATTAACTGGGCAGTAACTGTAGGCAAGTAGGGTATAACTGAAAGAAGTAGGTCACTGGGGATGTGCTTTGGGATTTATATTTTTCCCTGGTGCGCAGAGCTCTCTTTCTGCTTCCTGGTTGCCATGTTCTGGGCTGCTTTTCTCTGCCATGCCGTTCTGCCATGATGTTCTGCCTCGCTGCCCTCCTAGAGCTATGGAGACAGCCAACTAGTGAACTGAACTTCTGACACCATAAGCCAAAATAAAATTTTCTCCCTTTAAGCTGTTCTTATCAGGTAGTTTGTTCACAATGATGAAAATTGATCAAAACACACTGTTAAAGGCAAAAACATTAGGCAGAACTGAGTGTAATTATATAAACAAATCTCCAAAATGTATTAAATGAAGAATGCAATTTGCTGCCAGGTGCAGTAGCATACACCTGTAATCCCAGCAACTCGGGAGGCAGGAGGGTGGCAAGTTCAAAGCCAGCCTCAGGGACTTAGCCTGAGACTCTAAGCCCCGTCTCAAAATAAAAAATAAAAAGGGCTGGGGGTGTAGTTCAAAGTTTAAGCACCTCTGAGTTCAATCCCTTGTACCAAAAAAAGAAGGAAGGAAGGAAGGAAGGAAGGAAGGAAGGAAGGAAGGAAGGAAGGAAGGAAGGAAGGAAGGAAGGAAAGAAAGAAAGAAAGAAAGAAAGAAAGAAAGAAAGAAAGAAAGAAAGAAAGAAAGAAAGAAAGAAAGAAAGAAAGAAAAGGAATGCAATTTGTTGAACAATGAATGAGGCTTGGTATAAATTAAAAGTTTGAGAATGTAACAGGAACGTTTTTTGTTTTTATCTACAAATACTCCCACACCTGAGTAACAATAAGGATGTTTAAATATCTCACATAACAAGAAACCTGAAGGTTGAGAAGGGCAGTATTGGTACTGAAGTCATCAGGGACCTCTTACTGCTCCCACATCATGAGGTTATTTGATCTCTTATTATCACTTCCTATCACAAGATGCCTGCCTCTGCTCTGAGCACCACATCCACATTCAAGGCAAAAAGGTGGAATGCCAATAAGAACTCTGCTCATGCTTGTCTCTTTTATTCCATGGGTTAAAACCATGTCACATGACCACACCATCCAGTTGCAAGGATATCTGGGAAAATGAGTACTGGCAAAAAAAAAAAAAAAAATAACATTACCATGACTAGCTTAGCCAATCAAAATTTGTCTTCAGAGGCTGGGCACATAGCCATACTAAACAAACTATTCAACTAGGATTATCTGGGTGATAACCTATATTTTGTTAGAATAACAATAAATTAATTTAAGCCTAATAGTAAAAATGCTTTAAATGAATGGGTGGATGAACCATCAGTGAGCCTAAAGGTATAACCATTGGGTTGAGAGCCAAAGATAGATGACAACTCATCTTAAGGACCTTAGGTGGGGCAATTTAGAGAATCTGCATTAGAGAATGCAGAGTAATAATTCTCATGAGGGCACATGGTCTGAATTAAGCTCCCACATCCTTCCCAAAGAGCTACCAAAAGGACCCAGAGTGTACCAATAGCCTGATTTTTTTTTAGTAGATAATTCTGGCTCAGGTCTCTTCCTTCAGGGGTGAAGGACTCCACTTTGGGCCCTGTCCATAGTGCTGACCAGTTCCAGTCTAGTCTACTGATTGGTGCTCCCTACTGGAGTAAGGAATGATCCCACAAAATGATGTGAACCAGGGCAAGATCTAGGTTCTTTCTGGGCTCTCATATGTTCTAGCAAGTCTCTTCACCTTAAAGGGACTGCCAACATTTGGATCTGGAATGTCTTCCAAAGGTCTATGTATTAAATGTTGGTCTTCAGTTCATGACACTATTGGGAGATGGTAGAACTTTTAAGAGGTGGGGCCTAGTGAAAAACCTTAGGTTATTGGAGTCATACTAACAAAACCTCAGTCTCTTGTTCTGCTCTCTTTTTCACTTCTGGCCATGAAATGAGGGCTTGCTGCACCATGTGGCTCCCGACCATGATATACTGACTTGCCACAGACCCAAAAACAATGGAACAACCAACCATAGACTGAAAGCTACAAAACTGTAAGCTAACATAAACCTTTCCTCTTTTTAAGTCAATCATCTCACATATCTTGTTACTGTTGGGGGCCGTGCCATGTTGGCGGCGCCAGGATGGCGCCTGATCACATCGGCAGCGAGGAGGTTAATTGACATAAGCACACTCAGGTGATTTTCTCGACCACGCACACAATGTATGCGCATGTGTTCTCGAGCACTAATTGCCTGCTCCTAGCGTCTCGCCTAATCTTTGCATAAGAGGCGTGGCCCTGCTCTTCGCGTCCTGGAGGTGATATAAGCGAAGGCTGAGCGAGACAGAGAGACAGCAGCCATTAGAAGCAGCCAGGGAAAAGACACTCGACGCAGCAGTAGCCAGAGAAGAAGACACGCCACAGCAGCCACTAGAAGCAGCCAGAGGGAAAAACACAGCAGCGAGTAGGGGCAGCTGCGGAAGGCAGATTGCGGAATGGAGAACTGAGACGCATCACTAGGGGACCTTAGGTAGACACACCCTTAGTTCACAGGATGCAGGACTTTAAGGCGTGGCAGGCCTCTCTCCTTCTAAGCTCTAAGAAAAGCCTGTCTTTCTTTCAAAGTTTCTCTCTTAAGCAAAGTTTCTTTCTCTCTGATAAGCGGGGTCTTTCTCTCCTCTCAAAGCAAGTAACAAGCAAGAAACAAAGTCTCTCTCTCTCTCCTCTCAAAGCAAGTAAACCTCATTTCCTCTATCCTCTATAAACAAGCAAGAAAGCAGTGCACCAAAGAGAAAGATAGAAGTGCCTCAGTTTCCACTCCACCACCCATAAGACCCGTGCAAGTTGTTGCTGCAGGCGGTGACAAATATCCATGGATTTTGGAACCGCAAAGAGCCAGCGACAGTTACAGTGGTAGAAAGCTAAAAAGCACAGGGACTCAGTTCCCTCATTTGTAAAATAGGACAAGTGAATCCATAAATGTAAAGACCCTTTTCAGGTCCTTAAGACAGTAGTTCCAAACAAAACTTCTCTCTCACCATAGCATTTGTAGGTTTCACTTTCAGAGATTCTGGAAGTCCAACACACCTGTGACCTTGAGCAAGTTATTGAAGCCATTTGGATTCATTTATTCATCTGAAGAAAAAAAAACAGAAATAATAGGAGATGAGAATTGCCTGGTTCCTTCTTCAACATGGAACCCCAAGTACTTCATATTACCAAATCCAACAGGCACTCCTTTGTCCTTATCTTACCTCTTTGCAACTTCTGACAGTGTCCCTCACAGCTTCCTCTTCTCTTTGAAACACCTACCTCTCCTTCTTCCATCCCATCTGCCCTGCATTTTCCCCTTCCCAATCACTCCTTCTCATTCTTCCTTACAGAAATTTCTTCTTCACTCTTCAAATGCAAAGGATTTTAAGCATATAAAAAGATGCTCAGCTTTATTCAAAGCAAGAGGAATGCAAATTGAAACAAATATCATTTTTCACTCATCAGATTAGCAAAACATAGGCACTTCTATGCAGTGTAGAAATTTACCTGATAAAACCCCTTTGTAGTATAATTAGGCACAATCAAAATTTTAAATATCTATGAGGATTTAATCCATCAATTTCATTTATAAGAACTTGTTCTAGAGATAAAAATCTACAAGACACCTACACAAAGCCTAGTCTTTTCTTTACAACAAAACCTGATTTTTGTTTATTTCTTTGTTTTCATTTTTTTGCGGTTTTCTGTTTGGTCAGTTGGTTGTTTTTGTTTTTTTCTTTTGGTTTTTGTTTTTTGGGGGGTTTTTTTCTTGTTTGTTTGTTTGTTTGTTTTTAATAAACCAAACTAATAACCATTTGCAGCCTCCCAAAAGGTAGGAGCATATATTTGACACAAGTCTGGCCAATAAGATGTGGGCAAAAATCATTTGAGGGCCTAAGGATGTAGCTCAGTGGTAGAGCATGGTGAAAAAAATTTTTTACTTAGAAAACTTTCAGAAAATCTTAAACAGATAGCAGACAGAACTGGTGGTATATACTTTTTTTCCTTTACTCTCTTCCCTCCAGTCCACTACATAGAATGTAGATTTGGTTGATAGATCTGAAGCAACTGTCTTGTGACAACAAGAAAAGGATATGGTGAACTTTCTGTAATATAATTTAGCTACTACAACAATACTAGTATTCATCTACCCAGATATCTCCTTACATGAGGAAAAAATAAACATTTTCATTTAAATCCCTGTTGTTTGAACATTCTGATACTTGCAGTCAAAATTAACCCCCAAATAATGTTTATATATACAAGGATTTTTTTCACAATATCATTTATGTGGGGAAAGCCTGGAAACATATTGAATTCCTACTTTTAGGTAACTGTTCATTAAAATATGGTATATGTATATGGTGGACTATTGTGCAGCTATATAAAGAGGTAGATTTTGTGTGTGTGTGTGTGGTGCTGGGGATTGAACCCAGGGCCTTGTGCCTACGAGGCAAGCACTCTACCAACTGAGCTACATACTCAGCCCAAGAGGTAGATTTTTAATTCTAATAAATAATAACATCCAAGATATTTAGTTAAACTTTAAAGATGTAGAGAAGTAAACATAGTGTGCCAACATTTAAGTAAAATTGTTTTATAGACATAGAACATCTCCAGATAAACATATGAGAAACTGGCACATGTCTGTGGATAGGGCCAGGGTTAGTAGGGATCAGGAGTAAGAGGGAAACTTGCTAGTTTATATGCTCTTTTGTTCTTGAATGTTCACCATGTGCATATTTTACCTTCCCAAACATTTGTTGATTAGAATTGTGTTCTGATTTATCTGAGAAAGAGAGAAAGAAGAGGGAAAAAGATTTCCAGGACTCCTTCTTTTCACTGGATGACCCCATCCCATGCCCTCAACCACCATGTAATTTGGTTACATTAAGGGAACCAAACACGAATATGCATCCACGAACCCTCTGATGAACACCATTTACTTACCTGAAATCCACTGGACACCAGCACATGGAGGTCCCCCAGTCAACCAACTCAGCATGTCCAAACCTGCAACCCTGCTCCTCCACTGTGTTTTCAGTAAAGTGTGCCTCCAGCCAGCAATGCCCACTCAGTGGCCCTGCCATCTGTGATAGAAGGAATTGCTCCAAGTCCTGCTTTCTTCCCTCTGTCTCAAATTTCCTCCCCCTCCCATCTGGTTTCCTTGGTTTCCCTAGAGAGAAACTGCACCAGTCAAAATCTTCCAGGAGCCTAGACAGAAGTCATACCCACATTAGGGCCCCTTCCTCACCCACTGGCAGCATGCACACTGTCACGTCTTTCCTTCTAAGCTAGAATTGCCATGGGAAAAGGGCCACTTTTGTGCCTTTCCTTACTCAATTCCTCCTATTCAAAACAGGAATCACACAGCAATTGCAGAAATTCAAAGATGTGACCATATCTCGCTGCTTCACATCTGATTATGTCCTCTCCATTCAATTTCCTGTCCAGCCTGAAACCAATCACTAGTCTCCATCTCTGAACCCACTGTCGTAATTCAGATCTCATCACTTCTCCCTGATCATAGTCACAGCTCTCAGCTGGAGTCCCTAAATCCAATGGGGTCCCTCAAACACTTATGTCAGGATGAAATTTTTAAAATTATAATCTTGTCATATCATCCTCCGGATAGATAATAGATGGATAGTTGAATAGATGGAAAGAAAGAAAGAAAGTAGATAGATAGATAGATAGATAGATAGATAGATAGATAGATAGATAGATAGGCAAATGATGGTTGCAAAGTCTTCCTGTGAAAATCAGACCCCACTACACTCCCTGGGCCTCTGCAAGGGAGTGTAGTGTTTCTTGCCTCTGAGTCTGTCACAAAGCCTTGGCCTCAGTCACATGAAATAATTTATACTTTATCAAAAATGCCATTGCTTCAAATCTCTGTACATACAACCGTCACTCTACATGGAACATTCACCACTTCCCACTTCACCCTTTAATTTTCCTTTTAGTTAAACCCTTCAAACACAATTCAAGGGCTACCTCCTCCAGGAAGTACCCTGGGACTACCCAGCCTAACAGGAAAAGACCCTTTCCATCAGAGTCTCCCCTCTAGACCATGAGCTTTTGGGAGAGGGGCCGTGTATCATTAGACTTATATCCCTGGAGCCTAAAAACATCCCCAATAAATGGCAGGCTCTTAGTAAATGTTTGTTGAATGATCAAATAAATAAATGAGTGAATGATTGGGTTCTTGGTGGAATAAAATGAGACGTGTGAATTATCTGACACCATGCCGGGTACACAGATGTCTAATAAATTTACTTTTGTTCCTTTTTTCCACTTTACTGCAACCTAATTTCCACCAGGTCTTTCTAGCCCATAGGTACAAGCAGGGTCCCCTTGGCAGTAAAGATGCCTGAGTTACTGGTGCCTGGCCTCACCTGCTCAATGACTCTGAAGTCTCCAGGGGTCGTCAAATGAATCCATCAGTTACCTTCAGAGCATTAATTCTGCCTCTTTTCTCCTTTTCTGTTCCAGCCCCACCTCCAGGATGCACAAAGTCATTGTCTCCAAGGCCCCCAGGACAGCACAGTTGTTGCCCTGCCCAGAGAACTCTGATAAGGCTTCTTGGCTCAGACTTGCAGTCCATCACCACCCCAGGCTTGGCATGAACCTGAGGCAGGTCCACTGCATGAGATGTACCCCTGATTCTACTGTCCACTCCACCCTGCCTCCTCTGCTCCCCTGAGCAGGTCCTTCCTCTCACATCCACTGTGGTCCTCCTCTACAACCCCCAGCCCACCCCAGCAGGGGCAGCTCCTTTCCCTCCTCCCGCTCCCAGCCTGGGATCTCACTCAGGCTTCTCAAGAGCTCATTTCTGCCTCCGGGGCCTGGCCTGGGCTCCTGAGGCCTTGTCGACACAGCTGGGAGGTGGATCCCTACATCTGTCAAGAACCTAGAGTGGTCACAGTTTATTCCCATCACGGCTTCCCTCTAAATCTGAACCGTGACCAAGGGAGGGAAAAAAAAGCAAGAGGAATGAAAAACCATAGGAACAGGACGTCCTCTTCAGTTTCCTCTCCAATTCTATCAGGAGCTTAATCCAAAAGAGTCTGTAATTGGTCAAACTATGTGGCTTTTCACTGAAAGAAAATTCCATAAAATAAAATATGATCAACATTTAGCACAGCAGGGCAGGGGAGGGGGCCCTAGCCTTTGTCAGACTCTTCCAGGCAAACAGGGGTATGGTGGAGAGGAGAGGACCCAGAATTCCCATGGTTCCCAGGGAAGCAAGGACACAACCCAGGGCACCCTGGAGCCTGTGCCACCAGTCCTCAGCTTCTCGGCTGGATGCCCAGCATTGACCTCACACCACCCGCTCACACCCTGAGGGTGTGAAAGAGGGAAGAATGCCTGTCTATAGCCTGGGAGCTGGGGGCCATGTGCAGAGGAGGTCAGGAGGGAACTTCTGCTTCCAAGCAGAGGAGACACCCAGAGGCCTATGTAGGCTGCACAATCAGAAGAAGCAATCACTACTCTGCCTGTATCTACCCCCATCTCATTCCACACCAACAGCACCTCATTAAAAGCCATAAGTTCCTCCAAGACAAAAATGGCAATACCTTGTTTATTGTGAATCGAGTGTTAAAAGTAAGATTTGTGGAAATGACAAAAGATAGTCAATTCAGTGTAACAGGTCACAGATCCAAGATCCATTCCCCGCTGGTTAATTTAAGGAGCTCCCAAATAGACTCACCATCTCACTCAAACCAGTCCCAGGAAATACCTGGAGCCCCACCAATCGTGCCCCACTTCACTGGCTCCAAATCTGGAAGACCTAGAGGAAGGAATATATCAGTCTCCTAGAAGGTTTTGAAGGGGAGGCAGTGACCATGAGGACACTGGAAATCCACTGTGTATTCATAATGGCAGAGAAGGGGTTGGGGGAAGAAGGAGGGCAGGAAGGTGGGTGTAGAAAAGGTGGAGGAAGGAAAGCTCCAAAGAAGGGGAAAGGAGCTAAATGAGGTGGAGGCCATATGTTTCTGGTGGCAGTCATTTCTACATTTTGTGGTTTTCTCCAACAACCTTGCAATGTTGGAGTAGGAGTGGAAGTGGGTGGTTGGATTGATTCAAGGTTAGACAATTTTAGGATGAACTGGTGGAAGGGAAGGAGGCTAAGGATTTTGAGTTTCCTCAACAGAGAGAGTGACCAGAAATACGTGGTTTCCAATCACTAGGAGGGATAGAAGGTGGCATGTATCTCAAAGAAGGAGGGATTTTTTTCAAGGGTATTATTATAAAGTAATAGTAGAAAAGTAAATTCTGGAAGAACCCAACACAGGTTTTACTTTTGGTTAAAAAAAAAAAAAAAGTAACATATTATTCAAGGCAAGAAAGTGAACTGGGAAGAAATGGATGATGTAAGAACAATTGTTTGCCTGAGAATGGGCCCTGAAAGGCTTCCTGGAGGAGGCAGGATTTGAGCACTTCCTTCAAGGAAAGGTCAACAGGAAGCACACACTCAGGTCAACAACTTGGGCCAAACTGAGAGAGAACAACACCTAAGAAGACTTCTGTAAAAATAAATGCATTGGCTGGGCACCATGGCACACGCCTATAATTCCAGCAGCTCTGGAGACTGAGGCAAGAGAATCACAAATTCAAAGCCAGCCTCAAAAAAAGCAAAGCACTGAGCAGCTCAGTGAGACCCTGTCTCTAAATAAAATACAAAATAGGACTGGGGATGTGGCTCAGTGGTCAAGTGCCCCTGAGTTCAATCCCTGGTACCAAAAAAATTAATAAATAAAATAAATAAATGCATTGTAATTGAGGCCTGAGGAGCTATTCTCAGATAAGTAGTTTGTTCTGTCCATGAACAGAAAGATCCCATGGAGGGGAGGTGGGGCAGGGAGGTGGAAATATTGGACCAGAGGAAGGGAGAGACTAGCAAGATGAGTCTCTGGCCAAGGATGAGCAGGTGTTCCTGGGGCCAACAAGAGCCATTAGAAAGGTTAGCAGGGCAGAGCAGGGAGCTCAGGTGGAACACTGAAGACTGAGTATGTCCACCTCACAGCTGTGCCGGGCATTATCCCTAGAGGGAAGAACCAATTTACCTACTGGTCTATTAATCTAGGGTGCCCTGAAAGTCCTAGGACTGGCTCCCATCTCTTCCAGGTCCTAGTCCCAGGCCCTACTCTTCAATGGCTTGATGTTTTCTTTCCTCTTCAAAACATGGTTCTTGGGGTGGGGATATAGCTTAGTTGGTAGAGTGCTTGCCTCGCAAGCTCAGGGCCCTAGGTTCAATCCCCAGCACCGCAAAAATAGAGCCCCAGCCATCCCTGGGCCCCCAACACAAGCAAATGTGTAAAGAGTCTCTGTCCACCCATCAGGCTTCCTCTTTCCTACCCACCCGTGTGTGTGTGTGTGTGTGTGTGTGTGTGTGTGTGTGTGTGTGTGTAGAAAGATCCCTGGATGATAAGTTCAGGGCTCAGGGCTGAGGACAAGCTAGTGCCCATCTCTGGTCCTCTCTGTTCTCTATCAGCACAATGGAAGTCATAATTCCAGTCCTGTCTACATCACAGGGCATGTTAGGATGAAAGAAGGTAAATGTACGGGAAAGCTCTTTGGAAACTTTCAAATGTTGTGAGGGTTTATTATGATTATTATTCATGTCTGATTTCGCCGCCTCCGTGGAGCCCAAGCTCAAGTTTGTGCCTACGCCATGCCAAAACAACCAGTCAAATCCATCAAAAAGTCACTCAATTGAGTGGGAAAAAATGCAAGCAGCTCTGTTGTATATTATCAAAAAAATAAAGCCACAGGCAGATCACTGGTGTTTTTGAGAAAGTGCAGTGGGTTGTTCTGGGCACAGTTTTGAGTTTTTGGGGGACTTTCACCTCCCATGAACTAATAAAGAGTGACAATAGAAAAAATCAAGGTCCTTAATTGTTTGCCAGGAGGAGCATGGCCTTAGATGCCAGGCTGAGGAGCAGGAGGAGGAGAAGACAGGAATTCTTGCAAGGGAAGGCCCGTCTCTCTCTTAACCCTTACTTATAGAAAGTATTAGGCCAATGGTTGTCTTCTGTTGGGGAGGTCACCTTCTCCAGCTAAGAAGCAATGTTGGGAGGTCCCCACATGGGTTAGAGGGAAGGAAGAAGATACCTGAACAGTCCAACAAACCAGCAAATGCTGCAGGCACCCTGCCCTGACTACATGGGCCTGGAATTCAGAAGATGGGGACTAGGGATTGAGGGATTGGTATCTGGGGAGGGAGAAGATTCTGAGATAAGAGGATGTTTTTAAAACAAATGTCCCAAGAGGGTTGCTTCAGAGTGGCAGGGGAGAAACTCAAGCCAGTTAATTTGCTCTATGTGAGCAGTTCCACCAAGCATTTTGCTGGAGGAAAAGATGGAATCTCATTTTTAAGAAGAGGTTTGGCTATCATCCATGAGTTTTATTTATGTAAACCTCCCTAACACACCATTCTCATCAGGAGGTATCTGGCTCTAAAATGAAATTTTTGGATGGAAATGGGAATATATATATGAGTAAAAAACCATGTTGCATTCCGAATTTAATTCTATCAGTTAACAAGCCCTTCCCCAGCATCTGTGAATTCTCAATCCATTGCTAGAGGCAGATGGGAGGTGAAGTGGGGTGGGAAGAACAGGGTGTCAAGAAGGATAAGACCAACAAGTATAAGCAGGGCCAAATGAGGCCATACCATGTGGTGTTCAGAGTTGAGTGTGGCTGAAGCAGTCCCCATAGACAAAGTAAGTCTCAAAAGTATTTGGAGAAGAGATTTTGGTAAACACCAAAGCAACCCTATCCAAATATGTATTTTGATGATGGTATGTGTACAGTGTTAGTAATGAGTCCAGATGGATGATTAATGTAGTAGCTGTCATCAGTGTCCCATCTGAATCCCCTCAGAACCAACCATTTCCATGACTTCCAACTACCTCCACCTGAAACTCCTTCCGAGGGGCTCCCCTTGGGCTTCAAAAGCTCTCCCTGCATGAGTAGACGACAGGCTAGAAGTGACAGGGAAGTAACAACCCCCCCAGCAGATTACACCAATGACAGGTGGAAATGGGTGTACAGATACCCCACCTCGCTCACCCCACTGGTGGGATAACTCTGAGTCCCAGAGTTCTCTGGTGAGACTAAGTTGCAGTTGCCCACAAGAGTAAGCAACTTGAAAACACACCTTTATTGGTTGCCTTCCCTTGCTTGTCTCATGTCCCCACGCTCAGTCAGTGCTTCCCGGGATCATATCCCAAACAAAATACTTGAACTTCAAAACTTGTCTCAAGGCCTACTTCTTAGGAAAATAAAATTGAGATAACACATTTATTTTTACTATTCTATTGAGTTTAATTTCCTATTTTTCAGTCTATTTTATTCTCTAGAAGGCTAAGGAAGTAAAAATTATTCTCATTTTTCAGGCGATGAAATTGAGACACTAAAATTTAGGATAACCAGCTGAAGATCACATAATTTACATAGCTGGTAAATTACTTACCTTGGTTTGCTGAGTCCTAGTCTGGAACTCCCACCACCACATCCCATACAAAATTAGTTCATGCTAATTTATCCTAATACTTCATCCTGGGAATATTCTTAAAGAACTGGTACTTGGAATAATACATTTTCTAAGACTTTGCATATTAAGACTATAGAAATAATGACACTGTTACCTTTACATATGAACCACAACTTAGCAGGATCATGAATTCCTAGATCACAATCCTGGACTTCTGCTGGTGAATAATTCTCAAAACAGTGGTAGACAAGACTCTTTATTATGGAGATACTAAAGTTATGACATTTATGATTGGGAAATATACCAAAAATAAATACTTTTTACTAAATGGGACTTTTTAATTTTCCAAAGGAAGCATATAGTCCATAGAACTTCCCAAACACATTTTATTAAGAGATTTTTCTTTCAAGCAATATCTATCACATCCTCCCAAAACAATGACGGATATAGCCTCTGCTTAAAAGATAACCATGCACTCTCTTTTTTTTTTTATTGTAAACAAATGGGATACATCTTGTTTCTCTGTTTGTACATGAAGTAGAGGCATACCATTTGTGTAATCATACATTTACCTAGGGTAATAGTTTTTGATTCATTCTGCTATTTTTTTCTTCCCCCCTCTTTTCCCACCCCTCTTTTCCCTCTATACAGTCCCTCCTTCCTCCCTTCTTGCCCCCCTTCCACCCCATTATGTGTCATCATCTGCTTATCAGCAAGCTCATTCGTCCTTTGGTTTTTTGAGATTGGCTTATCTCACTTAGCATGATATTCTCCAATTTCATCCATTTGCCTGCAAAAGCCATAATTTTATTATTCTTTATGACTGAGTAATATTCCATTGAATATATATACCACAGTTTCTTTATCCATTCATCAATTGAAGGACATCTAGGTTGGTTCCACAGTCTGACTATTGTGAAATGAGCAGCTATGAACATTGATGTGGCTGCATCTCTGTAGTATGCTGATTTTAAGTCCTTTGGGTATAGGCCAAGGAGTGGGATAGCTGGGTCAAATGGTAGGTCCATTCCAAGCTTTCTGAGGAATCTCCACACTGCTTTCCAAAGTGGCTGCACTAATTTGCAACCCCACCAGCAATGTATGAGTGTACCTTTTTCCCCACATCCTTGCGAACAACTTTTGTTGCTTGTATTCTTGATAATCACCATTCCAATTGGGGTGAGATGGAATCTTAGTGTAGTTTTCATTTATATTTCTCTTATTACTAGAGATGTTGAACACTTTTTCATATATCTGTTGATTGTTTGTAGATCATCTTCTGTGAAGTGTTTGTTCACTTCCTTAGCCCATTTGTTGTTTGGGTTATTTGTATTCTTAGTGTAGAGTTTTTTGAGTTCTTTATAGATTCTAGAAATTAGTGCTCTATCTGAAGTATGAGTGGCAAAGATTTTCTCCCACTTTGTAGACTCTCTCTTCACATTGCTGATAGTTTTCTTTACTGAGATAAAGCTTTTTATTTGAATCAATTCCAGTTATTGATTCTTGCTTTTATTTCTTGTATTATGGGAGTCCTGTTAAGGATGTCCAATCCTAAGCCAACATGATGAAGATTTGGGCATACTTTGTCTTCTATTAGGTGCAGGGTCACTGGTCTGATTCCGAGGTCCTTGATCCATTTTGAGTTGAGTTTTGTGCAGGGTGAGAGCTAGGGGTTTAGTTTCATTCTGCTGCATATGGATTTCCAGTTTTCCCAGCACCATTTGTTGAAGAGGCTATCTTTTCTCCATTGCATATTTTTGGCCCCTTTGTCTAGTATGAGAAAATTGTACTTATTTGGGTTTGTGTCCATGTCCTCTATTCTGTACCATTGATCTACCTCTCTATTTTGGTGCCAATACCATTCTGGTTTTGTTACTATTGCTTTGCAGTGTAGCTGAAGTTCTGGTATTGCGATATCCCCTGCTTCACTCTTCCTGCTAAGGATTGCTTTAGTTATTCTGGGTTTCTTATTCTTCCAGATGAATTTCATAACTGCTTGCTCCATTTCTGCAAGAGACATCATTGGGATTTTAATTCGAATTGCGTTGAATCTGTATTGCTATACTTTTGATAGTATGGCCATTTTGACAAGATTAATTCTGCCTATCCAAGAACATGAGAGATCTTTCCATCTTCTAAGGTTTTCTTTAATTTCTTTCTTTAGTGTTCTATAGCTCTCATTGTAGAGGTCGTTCACCTCTTTTGTGAGATTGATTCCCAAGTATTTAGTTTTTTTCAAGGCTATTGTGAATGGGGTAGTTTTCCTAACTTCTCTTTCTGAAGATTCATCACTTATGTATAAAAATGCATTGGATTTATGAGCATTGATCTTGTAACCTGCTACTTTACTGAATTCACTTATGAGTTCTAAAAGTTTTCTGGTGGAATTTCCAGTTCCTCTAAATATATAATCATGTCATCAGCGAACAGGGATAGTTTGAGTTCCCCTTTTCCAATTTGTATCCCTTTAATTTCTTTGGTTTGTCTAATTGCTCTGGCTAGAGTCTCAAGGACAATGTTGAATAGAAGTGGTGAAAGAGGGCATCCCTGCCTTGTTCCAGTTTTTAGGGGGAATGCTTTCAGTTTTCCACCATTTAGAATGATATTGGCCATGGGCTTAGCGTAGATGGCCTTTATAATGTTATGGAATGTTCCCACGATCCCTATTTTTTCTAGTGTTTTGAGCATGAAGGGATGCTGCATTTTATCAAATGTTTTTTCTGCATCTATCGAAATAGTCATGTGATTTTTGACTTTAAGTCTGTTGATATGGTGAATGGCATTTATTGGTTTCCTGATGTTGAACCAACCTTGCATCCCTGGGATAAAATCCACTTGATCGTGGTGCACTACCTTCTTAATATATTTTTGTATGCTATTCGCTAAAATTTTGTTGAGAATTTTTGCATCAATGTTCATTAAGGATATTGGTCTGAAATTTTCTTTCCTCAATGTGTCTCTGTCTGGTATAGGTATCAGGGTGATATTGGCTTCATAGAATGAGTTTGGGAGGGTTCCCTCCTCTTCTATTTCATGGAATATTTTGACAAGTATTGGAATGAGCTCTTCTTTAAAGGTTTTGTGGAACTCAGCTGAGAACCCATCTGGTACCAGACTTTTCTTTGTTGGTAGGCTTTTGATGACTTCTTCTATTTCATTACTTGAAATTGATCTATTGAAATTGTGTATGTCCTCCTGGTTCAGTTTAGGTAATTCATGTCTCTAGAAACCTGTTGATGTCTTCGATATTTTCTATTTTGTTGGAGTATAGATTTTCAAAATAGCTTCTAATTATGTTTTGTATTTCAATCATGTCTGTTGTGATATTTCCTTGTTCATTCCAAATTTTAGTAATTTGGGTTTTCTCTCTCCTTCTCTTTGTTAGTATGGCTAAGGGTTTATCAATTTTGTTTATTTTTTTAAAGAAACAACTATTTATTTTTGTCAATATTTCCTATTGTTTCTTTTGTTTCAATTTTGTTGATTTCAGCTCTGATTGTAACCATTTCCTGTCTTCTACTACTTTTGGTGTTGCTCTGTTCTTATTTTTCTAGGGCTTTGAGCTGTAGTGTTAGGTCGTTTATATGTTGATTTTTTCTTCTGTTATTGAATGCGCTCTATGAAATAAATCTTCCTCTAAGTACTGCTTACATAGTGTCCCAGAAATTTTGATATGATGTATCTTTGTTCTCATTTAAGAATTTTTTTATTTCCCTCCTGATGTCTTCTGTTATCTATTCATCATACAATAGCATATTATTTAATGTCCAGGTGTTGGAGTAGTTTCTGTTTTTTATTCTGTCTTTTATTTCTAATTTCAATCCATTATGATCTGGCAGAATACAAGGTAGTATCTCTATCTTCTTGTATTTGCTAACAGTAGCTTTGTGGCATAATATATGGTCTATTTTAGAGAAGGATCCATGTGCTGCTGAGAAGAAAGTGTATTCACTCTTCATTGGATGGTATATTCTATATATGTCGGTTAAGTCTAAATTATTGATTGTGTTTTGAGATCTATGGTTTCTTTCTTCAATTTTTGTTTGGAAGATCTGTCCAGTGGTGAGAGAGGTGTGTTAAAATCATCTAGTATTATTGTGTTGTGGTCTATTTCATTTCTGGAATTGAGAAGGATTTGTTTGATGTACAAGGATGAGCCAATGTTCGGGGCGTATGATTATTATGTCTTGCTGATTTATGCTTCCGTTAAGCAGTATGAAATGTCCTTCTTTATCCCTTCTAACTGTGGCTTGAAGTCCACATTATCTGATATGAGGATGGATACTTTGACTTTTTTGCTGAGTCCATGTGCATGGTATGTTTTTTCCCATTCTTTCACCTTTAGTCCATGGGTATCTCTTTCTTTGAGATGAATCTCTTGCAGGCATCATATTGTTGGATCTTTCTTTTTAATCCAATCTGCCAGCCTATGACTTTTGATTGATGAGCTCAGGCCATTAACATTCAGGGTTATTATTGAGATATAATTTATATTCCCAGTCATTTGACTCATTTTTGGGTTTATTGACACAATTTGGCTTCTCCTTTATTTGACTATTCCTTTAGGGTGGTTCCTCCCTTTGCTGATTTACATCATTGTTTTTCATCTCTTCCTCATGGAATATTTTGCTGAAAATGTTCTGTAGTACCGGCTTTCTTTTTGTAAATTCTTTTAGCTTTTATTTATCATAGAAGGATTTTATTTCATCATCAAATCTGAAGGTAAGTTTTGCTGGGTATAAGATTCTTGGTTGGCATCTGTTTTTTCAGAGCTTGAAAAATGTTGTTCTAGGCCCTTTTAGGTTTTAGGGTCTGGGTTGAAAAATCTGCTGATATCCGTATTGGTTTCTCCCTGAATGTAATTTGCTTTTTTTTCTCTTGCAGCCTTTAAAATTCTGTCTTTATTTTGTATGTGAGGTATTTTCCTAATAATGTGCCCTGGTGTGGGTCTATTGAAATTTTGAATATTTGGAGTCCTATAAGCCTCTTGTACTTGGTTTTCCATTTCATTCTTCAGATTTGGGAAATTTTCTGCTATTATTTCACTGAATAGATTGTTCATTCCTTTGGTTTGTTTCTTTTAATAATTCTTAAATTTGGCCTTTTCATGATATCCCATCATTCTTGTAGATTCTGTTCAGGATTTCTTACCATCTTCTCTGTTTGGTCAACTTTGTTTTCAAGATTAAATATTTTGTCTTCAATGGCTGAGGTTCTATCTTCCAGGTGTTCTATCCTATTGGTTATGCTTTCTATAGCATTTTTAATTTGGTTTATTGTTTCCTTCATTTCAGGGATTTCTGGGTTTTTTTTTTATTTCAGTATCTCTAACTCTTTATTGAAATGATCTTTTGCTTCCCACGTTTGCTCTTTTAACTTTTGAGTGGTGTGATCATTCAAAGCCTGCATTTGCTCTTTCATCTCATCATTTGCTTCTCTAATCATTTTAATTATGTACATTCTGAACTCCCTTTCTGACATTTCTTCTGCCATGCTGTCATTGGATTTTATCGATGTAGCATCTAGGCTTGTTTGGGACATTTTCTTCCCTTGTTCTCTCATATTGCTCAGGTATCTACCCCTCTATTAGTGAAACTCTGAGATATTGCAGATTTCCTCTATTGACTCATAGTGTCCCTGTAGATTTCTAGTATATCACCTCCCAGCCTTCAGTAGCCTGAAGTCTTAGAGGAACTTGATAGTGCAGTGATCCACCACGAAGCTGCCCCTCTAGGGTGGTGGCCTTCAGGTGGGGTATATTCCCTGCCAGTGGGCAGAGGCGCCTCCCTGTTGACTGATGGTCAGCCAAAGGGTCTAGACTACGGGGTGGGGCATGGCTGGTCTAGGCCTGTGTCTCTGGTTCTACTGCCCTGGTGGAAAGTCTTGCCCAGCAGGGAAGACTCACCTGTTGGGAAAATTTTTCTGGGCAGCTCTCCTCTGAGAAGTTCCCTTCAGTCCAGAACTACCGCCTGGGCTGGGCAGCCCTTCTCTGCAACATTCCCTGGGGACCAGACCTACTGCCTGAGCCAGGGAGCCTCACCCTGCACCAAAGTCTTTCGCTGTGTGGCCCTCCTCTGAGAAGCTGCCTGCGGTCCAGTCCTGCCGCCCAGGCCTGGGACCTCACTCTGCATCGAAGCCTTTCACTGGGAGTTCCTCCTCTGCAATGCTCCTGGTTGACTGGGTTCATGGCTCCAGCAGGGGAGTCTCACTGGGCCACTCTACTCCACGAAGTTCCCTGCTTTCCAGGATTACCTGCTTTCCAGCTCCTTTCCGGGGAGCTCACCCAGTGGGAGTGACTCACCTGGCTGCTCCGAGTTGGTCCCGAGTCTCTCAATACCTCCTCTTCTTGAATCCTGAGTCCTGTCAAAGGGCCTCCAGTCTCCTGTAGGTGTCTCAGGAAGGAAGCCGCCTTTCCGATGAGGGTGGCCATGCCCTCAGGAATAATTCAAAATGCCTGCACCTACAAGGTGCCTGCAAGTTTTTAAAAAACTTTTGCAACACAGCAAAAAATAAAATCAAATAGCCTGATCTTTTTAAATGGGCAAAGGATTTGTAGAGACATTTCTCTGAAGATAAATAAATGGCCAACAAGCATATGAAAAAATACTCAACATCGCTAATCAGAAAAGAGCAAATCAACACACACAATGTGATATCACTTCACATCCATCAAATGCCAATGTCAAAAACAAAAAAAAAAAAAAATGAAAATAAGTGTTCATAAGGATGTGGAGAAATTAGAACCCCTGTATACTGTTAGTGAGATTATAAAATAGTATAACCAGTAAGGAAAAATAGTATAGAAGTTTCTCAAATAGAACCATCACAGATCCAGCAATCCTACTTTAGGGTATAACTAGAGGGAACTGAGAATATAATCTAAAGAAAGATTTGTACACCCATGTTCACAGAGCATTTTTCACTAGCCAAGAGGTAGAAGCAATCCAAAGGTCCATCAATCTATGAATGAGAAAATAAAATGTGGTATATATATTCAATAGAATATTATTCAATCTTTAAAAAGGGAAGAAAAATCTTATCATATGCTATGACAGGCATGAGTCTTGAGAATACTATCAAGTGAAATACATAGTCACAAAAAGACAAATACTAAATAATTAAAATTATTATATGTGTTATCTTCAGTCAAATTCACAGAAACAGAAAGGAGAATGATGGTTACCCAGGGCTGAGGGATGTGGAAAGGTGAATGTTTATATAATGAGTATAGAGTTTCAGATGTACAAGATGAAAAATTTCTGGAGACTCATTTCACAGTGATATAAATATAATTAACACTCTAGACTATGCATTAAAAATGCTTATGATGGCAAATTTTATGTTATATGTTTTTAATCACAAAAAAAAAAATAGAAAAAAGCCCAGCAGTTCAGGAGGCTGAGGCAGGAGGATTACGAGTTCAAGCCAGCCTCAGCAAAAACTAGGTTCTAAGCAACTCAGTGAGACCCTGTCTCTAAATAATATAGAACTGGGGATGTGGCTCAGTGGTCGAGTGCCCCTGAATTCAATCCCTGGTATCACCCAAAATAAATAAATAAATAAATAAAAGAATCAAACTTCTATTCTGCCTGTATATAACTATACTTAAGAATAAGATAATTGAAGAGGGATAGTTCTTCATACAGGAATCACAGCTAATCCATACAGAAGGAATATCAGATTTAGAAAATCACAATTTCACACTCCCTGATGAGATAATTAATAAACGTTTTAAAAAAGTCACTCAAACCATTAAGTAAAATTTGTGGGGAAACGTTATGATAGATCAATCAGGCTGACAACCCCTGAATCCATGGTTTATTCTTAGCATCATAAAAATGGACAACCAGATATCACGGAATTCCTAATGTGATACAATAGGATATGTACAATAAGATTATGCTTTAAAAAAAAAAAAAGGTAAAAGACGATAAGCAAAAATATTTGAAAAATTCTCAAATCAAAATATTAAACAATATCATGGGACTGAGGGTGCAGCTCAGTGATAGAGCCTTCCCACTGCCCAGCACTGCAAATAAAATTTAAAAATAACATCATGATAAAGTGACATTGAAAAACGCAGCATACAGACCTCTGCATAAAAATAATGATAAAAGTGGCAAAAAAAAAGATTAGAATAAACTTTTTCAGAACTCTGAAATTTAATCAGAGTGCATTATTAACAGCATTTTGGGGGATGAAAGGACTGAATCTCATTAAGAACATCAAGAACACCCTCCTCCCCAGGTCCATGGTAGTCTCAAAAGAGACACTATTCACAGTGAAAAGCAACATCCTGGTAGCCACCAAAAAAGACCAGAAAAGGACTGGAGTATTTTCAAAACCCTGATTCCAAAGAGCTGTCATTATTTGACCTGTCTGGAAATTCCCTAGAAGATCCCATTTGTAAGACTATCTATTTGACTTGGTTCAGCACTTTCCCAAGGTGAAAAGCTTTTTCCCCCAAGGAACATCAAAAAACACTACACAACTAAATCACCTTCCAAGTTTCCCACCTACCTCACCTGCAGTTCTTCTTCTGAATCTTTGCTAGCTTGCCCTCCATTATCGTGTGATCTTATCCATTTCCATCTGTGTGCTGTTCACCCCCAACCCCCTCCTCAGGACTCGAACATGGATATCAAAACACCTCCTCAACACCTCCACCTGAATGTCTCAGAGCATCTCACACTTACTACATCCAAAACATAATTTTTAAATTTCTCCCCAAAAGTCCTTCCCCTGCCCCACACTCTGCCTTTCTTCTCCATGTCAGGAAACAGAAACTCTCACCATGCAGCCAGTTACATAAGTCAGAAATTCAGGAGTAATCCTTGATACTCTCCTTTCCTTCAATCCCCCTCCACATCCAATCCATCAGAAGTATTGTCACACCACCTCCAAAATACATCTCAAATCTGTTCATTTCTCTCTCTCTCTTGAAGCCACCATCAGCTCCTGCCTGGACATACTCAAAGCTCTATCTGATCTTGGTTGTCTTCCCATCACACCTGGATCAAAGCCCATGTCCTTCAAGCCCTCCATGATTTGTCAATTGTCTACTCCTCAAGCACCCTCACTAGCTCCTGCCTCAGAGTCTTGGCTGCTTCTCCTGGCTTCTTCTTGTCACTCATATCACAACCTGGATGTCACCCTCCAAGGAAGAAGTCTCTAATGATGAACCTCAAGAAACTGCTTCTACTTTACATTAACCTGTTGGATTTTCTTCATCTCACTCATCACCAGCAGAACCCAACTTTTTGTTTTCCAATAGCTCTCCATGAAGGCATAAATCTCTGTTATGTTCATCATCACCTGCCCAAAAGCTAAGAAGAACATAGGACACAGAGCAGGTGCTTCATAGATGTTTATTTAATAAATGAATGGCTAAGAATGAGTTCCCACTTCTATTCTTGCCATTGTCAGTCTGGCATCTAAAGGGATGAGTTAAAAATAAACATCAAGGTACATTGTTGCTCCTCTTTGGATACTTTTCTCTATTGCATGGAAAGTTTAAAACAAATAAGAAGCTATTTTATAAAAATAATAGTAATAGCTTGGTTTTAAAAAATATCTATTTAGCCAGGTGTGATAGCACATGCCTGTAATCACAGTGACTTGGGAGACTGAGGCAAGATGATTGCAAGTTCAAAGCCAGCCTCAGCAACTTAGCAAGGCCCTCAGCAACTTAGTGACACTTTGTCTTAAAATATAAAATAGAAGGTCTGGAGATGTGGCTCAGTGGTAAAACTCCCCTGGATTGACACAGTAGCAAAAATCAAACAAACAAAAAGACACCTTTTTCATCTTCCCAGGACCCCGTTTCCTCTCAAACCTTCAATTCTCATCCTTGAAGCTCTGGGCTCACCAGATTTCATGTGGTACCAAGAACAGCAAGACTTTCTTACGTGCTTTTCTTTCCGCCTGAAATGTGTGTGTTCATCACAAACCTGGTTTCTCAAAATCCAATCTCAGTTGACATGTCATCCTCTTGGGGGCCTGTCCTCATCACTTCACCTAAATTGCCTCCATTATTCTGTCACAGTGCATAGGTATGTCCGTCAGGTGCACCTCATTGCACTTTTGTTCTTATCCTCCCATAATAGACCACAGAATCCATGAAAGTCAAGGCTGACTCTTACTCAACATTTCATCCCCAATGACCAGCAAAGCACTTGATGCCTACTTTACACCTGTAATAAATATTTGTGGCATGAACGAAGGAACAAATGGAAGGCAATGCTCCACCCAAAAGAGTAGAGCAGCAACATGATCTTTGGGGCACTGTGGCAAGACAGTAAGTAAAGTTTGGTTGGCAGAATCTGGTCTCCTCCTCAATTCAATTAACCCAGGTATGAATATCAAGAAGCTGTCTCCATTAGCATTAGCCTGTTTGGCTTTTTTCATATCACTCATCACCAGCTGATCCCATCCTGTTTACTTGCTTGCTTGTCTTTCTCCATGAATTCAAGAACTTCTCTACTCAGTTCACCATCAATACCCCCTAAACTGAAACGATGGATAAAAGGTAATAGCTACTCCCACAGTCAACATTTTAAGGAAAAGGAAATGCAATTAAATAGCACAATGAAAGAAACAAAAAAATCTAACAATATCCTCATACCTCTGCCAACCTGGGAGATCCATGGCATCCTAGCATCTTGATTCTTAATACAATGGCAAGAGGCAGTTCTGGTTTGTCAGAGGAGGTGGTTGTCAAACCCCTTCCTGTGCAGGTGGAATGACGCTTTTAGCACACAGCAGGGACAGATTGCAGGCTGTAATTTCACCCTGGGCTCAGTTATCAAAGCCATGCCACTTGCTCCCCAACCTTACAATATGCCTAAAAGTACTCCCCCAAGGGGTTGGGTGCAGCTGGGGGAGGTCTCTTAATGTAAAAAAAAAAAAAAAAAAATGTTAGAAAAGTAAGAAGAGCATGACCCTGAATCAGAGCTGATCAGAAATGAGCTCATTTGGGCCTGAATCACTGAATCAGCCCCATAGTGGCAACTAACCTTCAGAAAGAAACTTCTAGAGAATTATTGTCAGCATATTTTAGCAATACATACATACCCATGTTTACAGTAGCGTAAGTTCACAATAGCCAAGTTGTTAAACCAGCGTAGGTATCCATCATCAGACGAATGAATGAAGAAAAGATGGTATACATACACAATGGAGTTTTATTCAGCCATAAAAAAGAAAAAAACATATGTCATTTGCAGAAAATGGATGGAACTTGAGAGCATTGTGTTAGTCAAACTAAGCCAAACTCAAAAAGTCAAAGGTCGTATGTTTTCTCTCACATATCTTTTCTCCTTCCTAGAGAGAAAAAAAAAGTGTGTGGGGGGGGGGGGAGGTGGAGGGTGGACCTAAGGAAAAGCAAAGAGAGATCAATAGAGTAGAAGAAAGGAACCAGGGGAAGGAAGACAGTGAGGGAGGGGGAAATACTAAGGAATGATATTGGCCAAATTAGATTGTTACGTGCATGTCTGAATATGTAACAGCAAATCCCACCATTATACACAACTATAATGCACCAATAAAAAAAAATGTGGGGGGGGGGGGGGAAGAAGCAGCCTTTGGTCAATCCCCTTGCCCTTCTTTGACTACCCACCTGCCCAAGGAGCAAGACTACTGCCCAAACCTCATTCTACTACAACTCGACTCTCACTCTGCTCACAGCCTGACCCCTCAGTCTGGCCTCAAATAAACTGCTAATCCCAGGGTTAGACTTGTCCTTGAATGTGCATCTTATTTTCTTACCCAGACTCTGAACTCTCAGGGGTAAGGCACCAATATCTTCGTCATATACAAATGGACAATGGCCAGACCATATGTAACCGTGGAACTCTGATCTGCAGCAACCATTCCATTTCATCTCTTTTGCTCTTTTTTGTTCTTCCATTTTGTGCCATGCTGTCAAAATTGATGTTTGTCACAAGAAGAAGAATCCTAGGGTAGAACGCAGGCATATTCTTCTCGGGATTGTTGATCAACTAACTGACCTCATTGACCAGAGTTTGTGGTTCTTACTGGACTAGAATACATTGAGTCAAATTTTGCTATGGGTCACCAATAAAATTGGATAAAGTTCTCCTTCCTTATTAATCTTTTGTCTAAAGTCTTCTCTCTGATTTTCTGCAGGGAGTAAAATTTGTCAAGTCTCCATTTGACCGATCTCATCAATTCCTGGTAGATATGAGTGCCACTAATTCTTCAAGAAACCCTGCCAACTTTGTTCAACCTCTTCCTCCAAGTAATGGCACCATGTAGGTAGCAGATGTTTCAAACATGCCAAAGAATTTCCCTATCTCACGCCCCTTAACTATAACCCTTAGCTCCTTCCTAAATAATAGCCCCAAATCGATGATTGACAAGTGGGTGTGGGCTAAGAAAACCCAGCTCTTTTGCTGTCCTGGAAACATCTCAGAGGCATAACTTCTATTTCAGAACTTCCCCACTCGATCAGACTAAAGCTACCCTCTGTGGGACAATGCAAGAGACAACACCCTTGCTTGGCTTCCTCCCCTCCCTTGCACCCAAAACCTTATTTGATTTTTTTCTGGGAGAATCTCTGTACATGGGTCCTTGTATCAGGGAGCTCAAGATAAACAAAGTTTTTCTACAGGTTGGAAACGCTTGAATTTTTTTTTTGCCTTGTTCTGAGTTGAAATTAACTCTCCACCTCCGGAGAGGAACAATAATTGGTATGTAAATGTGAGGAATCTCCCCACACTGGCAGGAAAAGAAAGAAAGAAAAGAACGAAAGAAAGAAAGAACGAAAGAAAGAAAGAAAGAAAGAAAGAAAGAAAGAAAGAAAGAAAGAAAGAAAGAAAGAAAGAAAGAAAGAAAGAAAGAAAGGAAGGAGAGAGGGAGGGAGGGAGGACAGTAAGAGATTAGACCTGCAGATTCCAGCCCTCATACATGACCCCAAATAATGCCTCTTTCTACCAGCCACGCTGAAAAACTTCACAACTCACAGGCTACTAGGTAGAGCACACAAAATGATCTTCACTTAGTGCTAGGGCAAAATTATCCCTATAACAAGCACTACTCTGATACCAGCTAACAAAGCGTAACAACAAAACCCAAAAGGACCAAACTGTTTCCAAGTAACTTAACTGCATCCTTGAACAAAGTTTAAAAATATTTACTATTATACAAAAATACCTCATACTCACAAAAGTATAATCCACAATGTCTGAAATCCAGGGAGAAAAATCAATGCATCAAAATTGACCCAGAACTGATACAGATATTAAGTATGCAAAGACTAATTAAAGCAGTTATTATCACTGTACTCATATTTTCAAAAAGTTAAATAGATGCATGGAAAATATTTAAAAGTCCCAAATCAAACTTATAGATAGAAAAACTAAAATATTGAGATGAAAAATATGCTACAAGGTATTAATAGAAGATTCAACATTGCAGAAGAAAAGATTAATGACATGAAGACATAGCATCCAAAATGAAACACAAAGAGAAAAAATAATTAGAGGAGAAGAAGAAGAACAAAAATGAGGAGGAAGAGAAGTAAAAGAAGAAAATACATGCAATCAAATCACAATAAATATAATCACCATATATATAACCTCAAATTTCCTCATGCTCCTTTGTAATCTTTCACTGATCCACATTTTGTTGTTATAGATTAATTTGTATTTTTAGGAATTTTGTAGAAATGAAATCATGTACAAAATAATTATACTCTGCTTTTAAATGACTTCTTAGATCCTCTAGACCCATCAGATTCTAAGACATCAATCTCCTACCACCAAGAAAGATAAGAATATTGAGTCAAGCATGCATTTCTCCCACAGAATCCCTAGCTCCTTGATCTTTCTTATACAGTCAAATTCCAGACACATAGCAAGTCAATCTCTTAACTTCTTTATTCCCATATCCAAACTCTGGATCTTGTTAGAAAGTACCAGAATTTATCCAATTTCTTCTCTCAACTGGACCCTTGGGAATACTTAGCAATCTTATTTGTCCTTGAACAACTCTCTTTCCCATTTCCCTCAAGGGTTATTACAACTTTTTATTACTTATGTCAAATCCTCTACTCTCCACCATCTCCATCAGGCAGAATTTCCCTGGATTTCCTCTCCCAAAAACCCACAAACTTCCCCTTTGCTCATTTTCTCTCTAAAGTCAACTCTAGCTTAAAATCCCCATCTCTGATACCTATTGGGTACTCCATTCATCTGCATCAGCATCCTGCTCCTGAGCCTTCAACTCCTACCTTCCTTTTGGCTCTTTCCTTGGGCTCAAAAATGCACCCAAATCTTTTCCAGCTAGAAAGAGTTCATTGTCATCCTCCTACTTGCCTCCAGTTACAAGTCTTTCCTCTCTCTTTTTATTCCCAACAATTTCCTACATCTATTTTCTCATTCCTATTCCCTCCTTAACCTTCTATGATGGACTAAAATACATTTGGATTATTTTCAGTTTCTGGTATTATGAATGAAGTTGCCATAAACATTTTATACATGTCTAGTGGGGAAAATAAGCCTGAATTTCTAGGTCACAGGTTATTTGTATAATAAACTTTAGTATAGGCTGCAAATCATCTCCCCAACTGCCAATGTCAACAAGCCTGAAATCAAATGATTCATTTCTCCTTGTATCTGTCAGCTTTTGCTACATAACAAACTACCACAAAATCTCATTGGCATGCAACTACCAGTGTTTATGTCTCACATATCTACTGATTGGTGGGGTAGCTTCACTCCAGGTGTGTCATTTTGATTCCTGGGATGAAAATGCAATGGTCAACCAGTATGTGGCAATCTATCAGTGATAGCAAAAGCACAAGAGCATAAACCTAACCACACAAGCACATTTCAACCCTCTGCTTTCATCACTTTGCCAACATTCCATTGACCAAAGAAAGTTACATGGTCAAACCCAATGTCAAAGAGCAGAGATATTTATTCTTTCCACTGTGAGGCCACAAAAAGAAAGTGAATATATGACCCTACTACAGGAGAATGAAATTTAGTGACTGATCATTTAATCTTACAGACTAAACGTGTATTTATAGACATATCTGTGCCTCATTTGAAACTGCTTAGGGAAAAATGCACATACTTAGGATGCTGTCACTTATTCTTTGAGGTAAAGATCCAAAATTTGCTAGAATCCAGCCTCTCAGCTGAATCCCAGCCCCCTAATGAGGCGTGAATGAGGCTATCAACTGAGCCCCAGGTTAAGGTAGGCAACACTCTCCTTAGGCAAACCTATCTACAGGAAGGTGAGGGCTAACCCTAAGAAAGGGTTTTCTAGAAAAGGTTCATGGCTCATAGCTTCTCATAGAGCTGAGAAGTTCTATGCCATGGACAGTTCACTCCTACATTGGCATCAGGGACATAAACCTCTCTGTTCCAGCTCCCTGTTGGTACCTCTCAGCTCTCTCTTGGGGAATGGTGCCCACTCCTGCCCTAGAAAGACCAAGCTCCCTAAAATGCATGAAAACCCTCCCCAGTCATCTCTTGCAGAAGTGCTAGCAACCTGGCACAGAGGTAAGTACTCTAATTCCCAGGGACATCCAGCAGTACACAGTTCTTCATGCTTTCATTCATTCATTTATTGATTCATGCTTTCGCCCACTGACTGAACAGTCACTGAGCAACTCCAAGAGACCAGCATGGCACCAGCTGCCAGGCATGAAACATGTCATCATCACTGAAAAACCCCAAAAGTTCACTACCTCCATGTTGAACAGGTAAACAATCAAATCACAAGACATTACAGAAGACTAAATCAAAGATAATAGAGACACAAAGGAGGAGGTAAGTGGGATTTTTGCAGACTCTTAACCCCCATGTGGGACAGGATTATTATCATCATTTTACAAATGGGGAAATGCAAGAGGAGAAAGATTAGGTGACTAATTCACAGAGAAAAGAGGAAGGGAGAATTGTAGGAGCCCAAGAGAAAAGGCATGGAGAACACTAACATAGGGAAGGCCAGCCTCATTTCCTAATTATTTTCCTAGAATGGTTGGGAGTTTTTGCTTCTTCCATCCTTCCATTCCTCCAGGGAATCATTATCAAGGGAAATCCTCCTTTCTTCACTTTCTTCTCCAGAGATTGAATCTTGGCCCAGGAGAAAGGAAATGGAAAATGGCTTTGGGCCATTTTATTCATGAACTGGAAGTTTGACATCCCAGCAGGAGTTGTCTCAGCCTCCCTAATTGGGATTGGAGTCGTGCAACCCTGCCTGGCCTCTCAAGTTGATTATAGGACACTTCCTCTCTAAATGGACTAGCCTATTTTAAATCTGTGTTAGGAAATCTCCCTCATTAGCATTTGCTGCTCCATTTGGGAATCAGAGAACTTGTCAGGTTAGCAAAGTGTCTCCCTGGAAGTTTATTTCAAGTACCACAGAATATTCTCATGGAATATCTTCCTCACTTCTTCTAATTCCCCATCCAACAATGGGTAGTCAGATCATAGGGGCCAGGGTTGATGGTTGCCTTGTATGTCATGTCTATTGAGAGATATGAAGACTCTTTGATGAAATGAGAAAACCATTATTCATGGAATTAGCAGATCTAGATTACAAAGTGGAATTTCAGGTTCTGATAAAGATAAAAGATTCCCATTGGTGTGGGATGGATCCTACGAAGGGGGATTTCTTACTCCTCATAAAGACTAAAAGAATGTTAGCTGAGCCCCCCAATGGCCTCCTTGATTCTCTTTTTGTATTCCAAAGTTCAGTGAGTTGGAACTGTTTCTAGAGTATTCCCAAATGGTATTCCCCATTCTAACTCTTTTTCAGAAAGTCACACTGGAAAGGTCCATATTAAGCCTGATTTAGAAGGAATAGAAAAGTCGCATGGAAAGTCACAAAAATATCCATGGTCCTTGGTAGAGTGTTAACTGAGGGTTCAAAGAAACCGATAACTGCTGTTTTCATAATGCATCCGTCAGGCATTTCCTAGCTAATGCTCAAATGGAGATTTCCTGTGACTTGCTGTTCTGCAGCACTGACAGGCTGGACTGTCACCAAACCCATTCTCTATTCCTGGGCACTTGGCTAATCTACATTTTCCCCCTTGCATCTAAGTGGGAATGTGGCACTGGTGGGCTTAAAAACAAGTTTTGTGCTTGACTCTTAAAATATCCACATAATCTTCCACACTTTCCTTTTGTTCTTTGAGCACCATTATAGATAATCCACAAGAGGTCTCCACAAGAATCTGGATGATTCTAAGCCTCTGGGAAATAATGGAGCCACACATTGGAAGTACCCTGGATCCTTGAGTCATACCATGGAGGAGATCTGCCCAGGAGAACTACTCAACCAGGTACAGTCACATTGGACTTTGACTAAATGAGTACGTTTTATTGTGCTAAGCCACTAAAATTTGGGGGTTTCTTATTATAAGTTTCAATATACTCCAACTAATCCCTGTCTTGAGAGTTTTCCTCTCTAACTGGTCTTCCAACTTTGTCCAATATCCTGTTTCCCAGCATATTTCCTCTCCTGAAGAAAATAAAAAGAAATAAAAGAATATATCTTTGGAACCGAAAAAAACACAGCTGCAAAGCAAAGAACACACCCCCCCCAAGAGTCCCCAGAGCAGTGGGCTTCTTGCCAGGCTTTGAGTGGGAATATCTTTCCACACGGCCCTCTACCTTTTCCACTATAATAGGAGATACAGTTATTAATTTCCAACTCCATTAAGTTTCAACAGACATTAGAATAAACAATGAAATCATAACTGTCCTCAAGTTCCATCCAGCTTCTGTTAAGAATGGGGTTATGGATTACCCAGCCTCTCCTTCCTACAGAAACAATATCCTTCATCCAAATACTCCCTAACCCATGCCAACTGAGAGGCAACCAATTCTGTGCACAAAACTCTGCTGTTCTGAAGGCGGGGAAGGTGGCACTGAGTCCTTACCCTTTCACCCAGTGCCCTTGCCAATCAGTATGTGTATGGGGAAGAATGGCACAATTAAGGGCATCAAAAAGGCTTAGGTTATAAGTCAGTCAAGATTATGGGTCAAGGTATAGCCAGGGTCAAGGTCAGGCCATGATAATATTTAAGGTAAGGCCAGGGCTAGAGATCGGTTTGCAGCTGAGGAATAGAATATATGTCCACGTTCTTCACAGGACTGAGCCCAGGAAATGGCAATTTTAGCCAAGCCTTCCAATGCCATGCCCTTTCAGATTCAATGGTCAGCTCCCCACTGCCATTCTGAGGTGGAGAGGTGCTGGAAAAGAGTTCCTTTGAAATAGGATTTCGTTGAAGATTTCACTGGGGGTTGGGGGAAATCTCCAGGCCCAGGTGTCAAATCCAGAGAAAACTTTTATCCATGGAAATTGGAAAACTCTCCTCCTAACTCTCCTTGGTAGCATTTTCTGTAATTTGAATGCAAACCTCAGGATAGCAGGAACTTTGCTTCATACAACATTATATCCCCAGTGCCCAGAACAGTTCCTGGCATATAGGTGATGTTCAGTTAACTTGTCCTAAATGGACGAATAGAGGTTGCTCAGGATGGTGACAGGGCACTAGAGGGACCAACTGGTGCCCACAAACAGAATGGATCTGTCACAATCACCTCCATAAACATTGCCTCCCATTTAGCATCTTGACTCTGATGGTGCCAATGAATCTGTACCATCTTCACAAAATAGGTATTGGTCCAGGATGCCTCAGAAATGCTCTTTAGGGGCTGGAGTCCAGAGTTGGTCAACTTCAAACTTCTCACGTATGAGACAAACCGGTTTTTTTTCTTTACTGTCACTCTAAAGAGGGCCTGTAAGAGAGGAAAGATAAATATAGGTGCTCAGTCTATATTTTCTTAAACTGGGAACCATGCCACTTGAAACACAAAGAACCCAAAGGCCAGAGGGTTCTTCAGAGCTTATTGGTCCAGAAACTTTCCCACAGTACTCCTGGAGCTCAAGATACCATGGCAGAGTCTCTGGCTTGAGGGGAGGCCTCCTGATGCAACCAATTGGGTCTATGTGAAAACTTTACTTGAAGCAAGAGTTCCCATTCTTTGCTGGGCATGGTGGCCCACACCTATAATCCCAAAAACTAGAGAGGCTAAGGTAGGAGGATCACAAGTTCAAAGTCAGCAACTTAGCAAGGTCCTAAGCAACTCAGCAAGACCCTGTCTCTAAATAAAATAGTAAAAAGGGCTTGGGGATGTGGCTCAGTGATAAAGCACCACTGGGTTCAATCCCTGGTACCAAAAAAAAAAAAAAAAAAAAAAGAGTTCCCATACTTTAATCTGCATTCTAATCCAATCCATTGGCCCCATATTATAAATTAAACAACTGGGCCCAGGGATTTGCCAAAGGTCATAGAGTGAGAAAGTACAGAGCCTGCATGCCCTTGATGGTTCCCAGGTAAGAGTTCCTATTAAACTGTTAACGACTTCCCTGCTGCCCTGGGAAGGTTCTTCAGTGAGAAGTTACACTTTGCCTGCCAAGGTTCAACTCTAATTGGAAAAGTTCAGTGGATGGAGGGGGGCTTCATATTGTATCATAATTGAAGCTACCACTGGTCTTGCTCATTCTTGTACTATCCGTGACAAGTAGTTTAACCAAAGGAATAAATCCAACCATAAGTCTTCTTCAGCTGAGAGAATCGATGGGTCACATGCATGACACTTTCAGAAAGTCTTCCCACGTATCTTAAAAGGATGGCCACACTTCCACAGGCTGAGTCAAAGTAAGGAAGAATGAAAAATGGAAGGCAATTCTTGATCCAAAGTGCATTTAAACTCTCCCTGAAGTCTACTTTCTCCAGGAAGACTTTGAAGATGGTTGAAAGGAGACAGATTAGATGGAAATGAATGGAAATGCACTGGGAATGTGCCTGAGAATCTGAGTTCCTAGACCCTGAGTTCTAGCCATTTGGGGAGAGTATGTCTTTTTGGATGTGTCTGCTCTAGAATATAAATATCATATGAAGTTCATTCACTTTCATTCATTTGTAGTCAAAATAAATTCTAGGGTCCCATCCCATGTGAACCTGTCTCAGAGCAGCATTCTTGTAAAACAACAACCACCTCATACTCCCTGGCATTCCATCTAAAGTAATTACTTTGCATGCCACCACTTCCCAATAAAAGAGAAGAAAGGAAAGAGTAAAATGATCATACTTAGAAAGATCCATATGGCAACAGACTAGGAGGAGGCATTATTGAAGTTGAGATGAAAATTAGAGGGAGAAATTTTAGACTTGACCTAAGATAGAGACTACAGAGAGAGGAGATGATTCACAAAGTCAAGTGGCAAAAACAATCAGTAGAACAATCAGTAGAGGGTGAACCATAGGATGTATTTAGGTGTTCAACTGTAACAACTGCCTGGATGGTGATGCCATTTTCATAAGGGAATACAGCAAGTTGAGGAGTTGAGTGAGGATTTGAGTCCAAGATGGTGAGTTTTGTTTAATTTGTCTTGTTAAACACCTTTAATTTGAGGTGTCCATGATGTATCCAGGCAAAAACGTAGGTGCGGATGGTGTGCTTAGGGTGGTATTTAGCTTCTTTATCCCATCCCTTCACTGCTAAGACCTCCCTTCAGAGAGAGACAACTCCTTCTCTCTTTGCCCCTCCCTGCAGTACATGTATCTACACCCTTCCCAGAATCAAGCATCTGATAAGCTAGCTCAGGAAACTGATAGCTGATCTCACAGCTCTATCCCTCCATGTTCCTTCCTGAAGATCTCTAAAACCTCCTCTTGCAGACCTTCTGAGGACCACAGAAGTCTGAAAGGGATGAGGCTACCCCATCTTCTTCCACCATACCCCATGTCTCCTTCTCACCTTGCTGGCAAAGACACCTCCAGTCTTCTGCTATCTCTCTAGACAGAATCAAGCACAGATCTCTGTGACACCAACCAAGAAGTCCCCTAGTACTCCAGCCCCAGTCTCCTATCCCCAGTCTTCTTTGAAAACTGACTAGACCTAGAAGCAAATGGACTCCACTGGGGTTACACCTGTCGCACATTATGAGAGGGCAGTCAGTCATGGGCACTGGGAATGCCTCCCTGCTCTCCCAAGTGAGGAGCTCCTGGAATTCCCGTTCAGTGCCCTCTGTCCTTCCATTTCAGAGAGGAAGCCCAAATCCAGTGTTTTGTTTTTGGTCAGCTGCCAGCTAAGCCTTACAAGCAACATTGCTTTCCTTTCAACCCACAGTGTTAAGTTCCCAAAGACCCAAGTAAAATATGGATGATTTAATGGGGTAACCATGGGCCTTGAAGAGCTGTTTCTAAGTTATGATTATTACAGCATTGGCTTCCTAGGCTGGGGGGCTTACCCATATTTCATTTTCTGCTTCTTCTTCAAAGCAGTTTCTCATCTAGGACTTTCAAACAACTTGCTCCAGTGTTAGCTACAACCAACAGACACCAAGACCCACCTCCTCCCAGCCCTCTCTCCAAAGAGTCCCCTAGAAAGTGTTAAATGTCTTCATCCTGCACCTAAATGGTGGCATTATGCTCCCTATGGTCCTTTCCTCCTCTGTCATTCAGTGTCCAGCAGCCTTTTAAATGAAGGATCGTCTTGTGTCTCTCCCTGCCAGATCTGCTGGTCAATAAGAGGCTCCTCCTACCCTGACCTCCACCAGTGTCCCTGCTTCATACCAGTGCCACACACCTCTTCTGCCTCCTGTCCTCCCTATTCAGACCCTGCCATGCTAAGCCCCATTAAACTAAGAAACCCAGGCACTGCGTAGACACTACCCTTACTCTCATTTTACAGATGAGAAACTGAGATACAAAGAGTTCCAACAGCTAAAATGGACGGAGCCTGGGTATTCGAGCTAGACTTCTCTCTTCCCTCCCCCTCCCCCATCCATCCTGCCAAGTGACCTTTCCCACCCTCCAGCACTTGAGCTCTCCCTCCCCAGCACCAGGCCGCTTATTTGGAGTAGTAGTAGAAAGATTTATTCTGACATTTGATGTAGAGTAAAGTAACAGAGTGGAAGTTGTTATGTAGACCACTGTGTAGTGCGCAGGGTCTCAGGGCTACAGCCACACAGTCTCTTCTTCCGGTGCCCATCATACCCAGTTTCGGCCTCAGTCCATACCAGGTTTCTGACCCCTTCCGGGGCTCTCTCCACGCCTTCGCAATGGGCAGGAGAAGCGTTTGAGACCCTGCTCTGGCCTGTGGTCTGAAAGAAAAAAAGGAGGTGCGGCAGATTAATCCAGGCAGTCTCAGAAGACGACCGCCGCGACACTGCACGGTCCAGTCCGCAGTCCGCAGATCCCGGGTGCTTGCTGCTCTCTGGCGGCGGGAGTCGGGAGTCCAGGGTCCGGGGACCGGGAAATCGCGCCTTCTAAGCTCCGCGCGTCCAAGGGCAACCAGTGAGTGACCCGGAGACTGGAGAGAGGAAGCGAAGAAGAGGGACGCGGCCGAGGGCTGAAGGCAAAGGGGGAGGGGGTCCAGAAGAGGAGCCGGAGAGAACCCGAAGGGAACAGCGAGGGCAGAGAGCTCTTGTGGCACCAGCGGTGAGGCGTAGGTGGCGAAGCACAGGAGCCGGAGCGCTTGCCAGCACAGCCACCCCTCCGGACCTCCGCACACGCGGTCTCCTGGAGTCCAGAGCCCCTTCTCCCAGGGAGCTCGGCGCCCCCTCTCTCGGCGCCGGCCGCCCCCTCCTCCCTCCACGCGCTGCCCCTCCTCCGTCCCGCCCCCCGCGCGGAGTTGGGAGCGCCGCAGTGGCCACTGCCTGCACCGCCGGGTCCCGGAGCCGCCGCTTTGCCCAAATCGCCTGGGCAAGCTCAGAGAGCAACGCGAGTCACCCGCCCAGACTCTTTGGTCCGACTCCACGGCTGGCCTCGGGGAGCCCCGTTCGCCTCCGGGCCTGGCATTCAGCTCTCCAGCTGCCACGCTACGCATCACAGGAACTTGGGCAGGACCCAGACGGGACTCGCGCGCGGGGCCGATCCCGGAGCCCTGCGGCTATGCCCTCCGGCCCCCTCCCTGCCAGTCGCTGGTCCTACATCTCCGCAAGGCACCCGACGGCTGCGCGTTGAGATGACTTTCCGCGACCTCCTTAGCGTCACTTTCGAGGGACCCCGCCCGGACAGCAGCGCCGGGGGCTCCAGTGCGGGCGGCGGCGGGGGCGGCACAGGCGGCGCTACTGCCTCGGAGGCCCCAGCGGTGGGCAGCGTTCCGGGGGCCACGGGCGGCAGCAGCGGCGTGGTGGGAGCGGGCGGCAGCGAGGACAACCAAAGCTCCGCGGGGGAGCCGGGGGGCACGGGCGCGGGTGGCGAGGTGAACGGCACAGCGGCCGTCGGGGGGCTTGTTGTGAGTGCGCAGGGAGTGGGTGTGGGTGTCTTTCTGGCAGCCTTCATCCTCACCGCTGTAGCGGGCAACCTGCTTGTCATCCTCTCGGTGGCCTGCAACCGCCACCTGCAGACGGTCACCAACTATTTCATAGTGAACCTAGCTGTAGCCGACCTGCTGCTGAGCGCCACCGTTCTGCCCTTCTCCGCCACCATGGAGGTTCTGGGCTTCTGGGCCTTCGGTCGGGCCTTCTGCGACGTGTGGGCCGCCGTGGACGTGCTGTGCTGCACGGCCTCCATCCTTAGCCTCTGCACCATCTCGGTGGATCGGTACGTGGGCGTGCGACACTCACTCAAGTACCCCGCGATCATGACAGAGCGCAAGGCGGCCGCCATCCTGGCGCTGCTCTGGGCCGTAGCCCTCGTCGTGTCTGTGGGGCCTCTGCTGGGCTGGAAGGAGCCGGTGCCCCCGGATGAGCGCTTTTGCGGCATCACGGAGGAGGCAGGCTATGCCGTCTTTTCTTCGGTGTGCTCCTTCTATCTGCCCATGGCAGTCATCGTGGTCATGTACTGCCGCGTCTACGTGGTCGCGCGCAGCACCACGCGCAGCCTCGAGGCGGGCGTCAAGCGTGAGCGGGGCAAGGCCTCAGAGGTGGTGCTGCGTATCCACTGTCGTGGTGCGGCCACCGGCGCAGACGGGGCGCATGGGACTCGGAGTACCAAGGGCCACACCTTCCGCAGCTCGCTATCCGTTCGCCTTCTCAAGTTCTCCCGCGAGAAGAAGGCAGCCAAGACGCTAGCCATCGTCGTGGGTGTCTTCGTGCTCTGCTGGTTCCCCTTCTTCTTCGTCCTGCCCTTGGGTAAGTGAACCCTCTCCCACTGGCCCCTTCTCTTCCTCCCCAAGCCTGTGGCTATGGCTTCCTGGCGGGCATGGATGATCTTCCACCCTGGAAGGTTGATTTAGCATCCTTGTACATGGAAAATAAGAAACGGGTTTCGTTTTGTAGGGTTCCAAAACCTCATTCTTCCCCTCTTCACTGCTAGTACAAATCCTGGTCTTGTTTCCAGCTCCTCTGACCATAGAAAATCCTTAGAAATCCTTGTAGATTTCTCCCGTAGTGTGTGGTCAACTGTGTGTGTGACCCCTACACACACACCCACCCCCACGTGAAGTAGGCACACAGAGTGGGTGGGTCCACATGTGTTCATTCATTCACGGGCATCAGGCCCTGGCCAGTCAACATGTGCATCAGCAGACACCAGAAGCCACCTGCCTCCTCCAGCACTCATTCGGTTTGGGAGCTGGCCTTGCTGGTATCTTTGAGTGCACCCTGAGCTTTTATTTCTGAAGGCTCTTTGTGAAAGAGTTGCAGGAGAGGATTGTGTGGCATGAGAAGGGAAAAGATGGGGAAAATTATAAAATGGACAGTTTATATTGTTTATCATCATTTCTTACATTTTCTAAGTCCTGTAGCTCTTTCAGGGAACTTTCCTAATTCCTTCACAAGTTGCCCTGGGATTATGGGCAACTGTTTTCAGGGGCTTCCTTTCACTCCTTGAGAGCTCTCTTGCAGCAGGGACTGGGGGCTGGACCAGCACAGGGAGAAGAAGGGGATAGCATCTCTGGGGACATTTGCCTGGAGTCACTTCCCACACAGCTACAACCTCAGCCAGCTCAAGCGGGACATCCCCTGCCTTTTCTCCCTAACCTGACTCCTTCCATCTTGTGAGGCTGAGTCAGGGAAGAAACAATGGCCTCCCCTCTGCTCCCCTGTAGGCCCTCTCCACACAGCAGCCACAGTGACCTTTATAAATTATATATTAGATGTGTCACTTTCTCACTAAATCCCTCAGTGTTTTCCCACTACCCTGGAAAGAAAATCCAAACTGTACCGTAGACTGGAGAGGGTGGCCTAAAAATTTATTGTCCACGCCAAAACAGGACACTGAGGATTTACACAAGAACCACAGACATCAACTAGGGCGAGTCAAGACATGTGATTCCCCTCCTGAGAGGAGGTCCCAAGTAAGGGGCCACCTCCAGCTACCTTGCCCCCATTCATTCCCTCTACCTGCCCCCTGCATGTTTTACCTCTCTGATCCTCTTTTCTTACCAAACCCATGCCTATTTCTGAACCTCTGCATCTGCTCTTCCCTCTGTCTGGACAGTCACTACCACCACCACCACCTCTGGGTCCCTACTGGCTAACACTTCATCCTTTAGGTCTTCGCTTAAACTTCCCCTCTTCTTAGAGTTGTCAGTCTCAGTTGTCCTCCCTAGATTCTCCTTTAAATCATGAAGTTCTCTTTCTTCCCTAAATCATCAGTTATGTTACATCTGTGTGTGTGTCACTTGGTTTGATGTTTGACTTCCCTACTGGCTCTGAAGCTCTGTGATGGCAGGGTCGCATGACTGATTCATCACTGAAGGCACAGTGACCAGCACAGCACCTGGCATATGAGGGGCAATAGAACCCCACATTTAAGGTCACAGGCACTGGCACCAAACAGCCAGGATTCAAGTTCCAGCTCTACCTCTTACTAGCTGTGTAACTTCAGGCAAATGCCTTACCCACTCTGTGCCTGTTTCTTCATCTATAAACAGGGATGGTGGTGATGATAATAATGCTACCCTAGAGTGCTGTTGTGAGAATTATCTTGCATGAATGTAACTGTGGCATGTAGCAAATGCTGGATATGCTGATACCAGTGCAGAGTAAGGCATGAATAAAATCCCCCACTTGAGATCATCTGCTCAAAAGCTGTTATGGGTATGGGAGCAAGGAATGTTCCGAAATCAACACACGTGGACGAGAGGACAAATGATCAGTCAGGAGAAAGTGGGTGTGCCCCCCACCTTAGACACCTGCTCACCCACCCAGGGTTTAGAACTCTTGAGCTCCAGCCCCTGCACCCAGTTCATGGGTACCCTCATTCTCCTCCTGCCTCTTTATTTACACATTCCTGGAGGGAATACCACCTCCCTTTTTATATTTTCTTCAATGTCTTTTAAAATTTTAATTACAGAATAATACACAACTGAGTAGAAAATAATATAACAAGCACCTATGTGCCATAACCACCCACGTTGAATAGATGTTAACATTTTTTCCATATTTGCATTAGATCCCTACCTCTTGCTCCTTTCAAAAATGAAAAAAAAAAAAAAAATAGAACCGAGCTGCAACTCAGTGCCCTCCTCCAGGCCTTCCTCTTTCTCTCCCTGCCTCCCCAGAGGCAAATCTGGCATTTGTCACTCCCGAGTATTTGTTTATACTCTTACCACAAGCATCTGTATTCATAACAAAGGATAGCATGGCTTTGTGTATCTTTAGAATTTGTATCAATGGCACCTGCTGTGCATTTCATTCTTCAGTTTGCCTCTTTTTACCCAATATTATGTCCTTGAAATTTATGCCATGCTGGGCCATTTTCACAGCAGTACATTTGAGTGTCTTCCAGGTGCGTTGATCCAGTGTCCTGCTGATTGTGTGGTTTTTCTTGGTTTTTGCAGTAACAATAAGCACTGAAAAGGACTACTGCTGCTTTTTGAGGTCCAGATCACATGTTGCCCTCTTCTAAGAAATCATCCCTACACTTCCAGGGTCTTTGCCCCTTCCTCAATTCCTACATTTCTGCTGCTTCTCACAGGTGGCATGGGGGCCCTTATAGATGTTCTGTATCTTGCTCTGGGCAGAGATCTGCATGGGTGTGTGCATATGTAAAGTCACAGAGCTGTATGTTAAGACATACACACAAGAGCTCAGGGATGCTGGTGGAGCCGAATGGAATGGCGTTGATAATAATGAGGCAAGAGACCAGAAGCCAAGCAAGGAAACAGAATATTCCAGTCCTCCTCATGTGACTTGAAGAGCTAATACAAGGGCAGAGGCTGCTATGGGAGCAGGAGTGGCCTGGAGGCTGTGTAGGCAGAAAAAGTGGGCAGGAAGGTCTCACACCCCCAGGCCTGGGATTGGGGAGGTGCCTTTGGAGGAGCCTGAAACATTCTGAGCAGCACCGCTTTGTAGGGAAGGTGGCCTCCAAGGGGCAGGCAGATCTTGGCATGGAGGTGCCAGGTATATGGTAGAGGATGGAGAATGTGAGGAACTTCAGTATGGGGTCGAGGATGGGGGTGCTTGCAGGAGCATGGGGTGTAGTCTCCCAGAAAAGGATGGAGGGAGTAGAGAAGAGAGGCGCTGGGGTGGAGCTTAGGGAACACCTGCTTTGAAAGAACCAGAAGAAGCAGAGAAAGAGGTAGCTGGGCTGGGTGTGGTGGCACATGCCTGTAATCCCAGCGGCTCAGGGGGTTGAGGCAAGATGATCACAAGTTCAAAACCAGCCTCAGCAATTTAGCAAGGCTCTAAGCAACTTAGTGAGACCCCATTTCAAAAAAATTTTAAAAGGTCTAGAGATACGGCTCAGATGTTAAGTATCCCTGAGTTTAATCCCTGGTACAAGGGGGAAAAAAGCAGCTGGGCAAGAATGCCACACAGGTAGAGAACCTCCCTCCTCACAGGTCCCAATGGCTACACTAGTTGTAATGAGCACCTGAGATGGAGGGATTAGGATAAAGTAGTATGTGTCCACAAAGACCATGAGCCACAGAAATTATGGGACTCATAAAGACACTACCCAGGGCTGCCTAGCACACCACAGTGTCCCCACTAACACCTGCACACACAAAGCTAAGTAGAAGCAGCAGCCCCAAGAACACAGAGACAGTGCTGGTAACAACAGCCGCCAAAAGCCCAGGGGATACGAAGAAAAAGATGCAGAGTCCTAAAGGGACATTGGCACTGTAGACCATGGACTGATCACCTAATGCTGTGGGTCAGGCCAGAGAAGCATCAGAGAGAGACAGCACCACCAGTGGGTGTCCTAAATTATGAGAGCCCCTGGGGACACAGATGCCAGACACCTAAAATCCTGAGGAGCCCAAAGAGACTGGGGATCATCCCCCACATTTCTGGCTGCCCTGCTTTCCTGATAAGGAGCAACTGTGTAGCAAACGTTCTCCTGAATCAGGCAGAGAGTACCTCAATGGAACCTTAGACATCAAAAGTTCAACACTAATTCTAGGCAGCAAGGATTCTGCTGATTGCAGAGATGGCTGTGGACACATAAACACCACCTACTCCTCACCCACCCCGTGACCTTGGCTTCCATGCTGATACCCCAATGAACCTTCTGTTCCATGCATAGAGATGGCACATCCCTGTTTACCTAGGACAGACCTGCTTTGTGCCTGTTGACCAATGTGATTATGATAGTGCTCTCCTTTCAGTCTCAAAGATGTTTCTGATTGGATAAGAGAGATTATGGACACTGGTCTGTGAGGCCTGTGGAGGAGGGGCTGTTGGCAGCCCTGCCCAGGACAGACACATACCCACTGACCTCAGCAAGCTGGCGCAGGGCTAAGTGCCATGGAAAATCACAGGAAACTGCGTAAACGGTCTCCGCTCACGGGCATCCTGTAGCCTCAATGTCTAGAGCAGCGCAAACCTGCAGAGGGTTATAGGGAGGGGCAGCAGTCAGTGCTGCTGCCTGGGACTTCCCTGGAGGATCCCTGAGGTGGGAGCATGGTCAGCATGGAGTTATAGCCCTGGGAGGGGTGGGCGGCTGGAAGTGTGCCCGGTTCAGCCTTCTGCCCCTGGGATACTTGATGCATGAGTCCCCTTGCTCCCAGAGGTCTGGACTTATCACTCAGTGTGATCATGCAGGTCACCTTCCCTGTGGACCAGAGAGGCACAGGAAGAACCAGGGAACCTGCCGCTAGCAAGCATCCATCTGCTGTAGAGCTTCCTTCCTCTTCCCAGAGACTCCAGAGCCACGTCTCTCCTTGGTATCTTCATAGCAATAGCACTCGGCTACCTTCGGCTTTTGCTGCCTGGGAAATGCCCCCAACCAGTCCCAGAGGCGGATCTGTCCCCTAAGACTTACACACACACACACACACACACACACACACACACACACGCACACCAGCCACACCCCCTGTCATTCCTGATGACCACTGGCAGATCCCCCAGACTTGCACTCCCGACTGTCTTTTGTTAGGCAGGTCACAAAGCATCCCTGGCCTCTGAATGCTATCACGCAAGGCATGCCTAGAGGCTCAGAATCCAGGACCCCCCAACAAATGCACTTCAAGATGTTCAAGCTGTCCAGAGACCCAGATATCAGAAGCCCCCACACAGTCCAGCCAACGTCCTAGGACTACACATCAGCCATCCACAAGCCACACCAGGTCTCTCTCCCTACTGTCAGTCTGTCTTTCTGGTACAACACACCTCCCTGAAAACCCAGACTTAGTTAGGTGTCCACATGCTCCTTAAACACTGCACATACTTTCCTCAGAGTACACTGTCCTTGCCGATACTCAATGCATATCACAAAGTTTGAGGAGCGAGAGAACTTACTATGTGGACATAGAAGAGTAGCCATATTTCAGGGGTGCCCCTGGCTTGGGAGTCTATGAGACAGTCTTGTAATGCATAAGAAGGGTCAAGGGATGAGGCCAGCTCCATCAGCAGGAGAAGGAGAAATAAACTGGACTACTGTACAACAAGGAAAAGAACAAATTATGGGTGCACACAACAACATGGGTGAATTTTGTGTACACTATACTAAATATAATAAGTCAGATCAGAAATTTAAAGCATGTGTTCCATATGGTTCTATGTATAAAGTTCAAAAACATGTGAACTTAACAATAAGAATCAGGGTAGTGATTGTGTGTATGTGTGTGTGTGTGTTGGTACCTACTGGAAGCAAATACTAGAACCTTCGGCAGGGCTGACAGTGTTCTGTATCTTGTTCTGGGAGGTTATCACATTGGTGTTTGCATATGTAAAGTCAGCAAGCTGTATGCTTGAGATGTATGCACTTATGAACTTGACTGTCAATTTGAGTACCTTAATTAGAGCAAGACAAGGCAGGTGGGAGAATGTGACCGTACTGAGGAACTGATGTCCAGAATGGAAGGCACGCTGTGACAGTCAGGTAAGGAGAGGTGCAGACAGGTGTGTCTGAAATTTGGCCAAGTGCCAAAGGACCCACCTCCACAACTTCCTGAGATACTTCTTGGGTCTGCAGATGCAGGAGAAGAGATGGGGACGCTGTGTGACAGGTCTTTGGTAATGACATTAGCCCCCCATCCCAATGCGAAAACCTGAAGAAGAGGCTGGCATGAAGTCTCCTATCTGTGCTTTTGTGGTACTTAGCACATAATATGTACTCAGAAAATATGTGCATAAGAAGGAAAGGGCAAAAAGAAAATTTTTTTAATTAAAAAAAAAAGAAGGAAAGGGCAGAATCCATGGTCTCTCCCCATCCTGCCATGCCAAGGGTCTGTGTGGTAAAGCACAGCCTCCTACTTACTTTATTTTTATTTATTTTATCCACCTAATGTGAAATCTACCCTCTTAATAAAATGTCAAGTGTGCACGCAGTATTGTTGACTATAGGAACCATGTTGTACAGAAGAGCTCCAGAACTTATTCATCTTCCTGAACTGAAATTTTATGCCCATTGATTGGTAACTCCCATAAGGAATTGTGAATCACCATCCTGCTCTTTGAGTCTATGAATTTAACTATCTCAGGTGCTTCACATATGTGGAATCCTGTGGTATTTGTCCTGTGACTGGTTTATCTCACTTAGTATACTTCCTTCTATTAAATGTCAACCATCCTTACTAGTGAAATGAGTGTGTGACTATCAATGTACATGCCTTAAAAAATTTAAGCATATCTAACATTGATCAAGTGAATGTTAATGAATAAGCCATAAATTAGGGTTCTTTGTGGGGGTTGTTTTTTGGGTGTTTTGTTTTTTTGGTTTTTTTTGTTTTTTTGTTTTTTTGTTTTTTTTTGTTTTTTTTTTGGTTTTAGTTTTGGTTTGTTCTGCAGTGCTAGGCATCAAACCCAGGGCCTTGGACATGCTAAGCACACTTCTGCCACTGAGCTAGAGCCCCAGTCCTGGATTTTTGTTGTTGGTGGTGGTTGGTTTCTTTCTTTCTTTTTTTGTTCTCCCTGGAAAATTTCAAGTACCTACAAAAGTAGAATGGTATAATTAAACCCCATGTTCCTATGACCCTGCTTCAACCCAAGGCTAATCTTGGTTGGTTTCAACCCTCATCCACTCCCCCACCACTACAGATTATTTTGAAGAAAATCCCAGATACCATATCACTTTGGCTGTAAATTTTTCAGTATATATTTCTGGAAGATAATAACATTAAAAAGTTAATTACAATTTATTGAAACACATTAAAATGACCACTTAATATCATCAAATACCTACTTAGTGTTCAAAAGGAGCTGATTGCTTTATAAACATTTACTTTGTTTGATCATTGGATCCAAAAAAGATACATGTATTGTATGTGGTTCATTTGCCTATTAGGTTTATTTAATTGATAAATTCCTCCCCACCACCACCACCACCACCTCTTTTTTTCTTTCAATTTTTTTAGTAAAGAAACCAAATTGCTTCTCCCAAGGTGTAACCCACAGTCTGGACTTTGTATCCTGGTAGTGCCATTTACCATTTACCATGTCCCTCTGTTCCCTGCACTGCCTATAAGCTGGTTTGAAGAGATTCAGGTTTGGTGGTTTGGACAAGAATTCTCTTTTGCAATGCCAAGATTGATCAAGGTTCAGGTACTGTCAGCCGGAGCTGTCCATTATAAGGTCTACTGCCTTTAGCAGCACTGATCATGGCCTGGACCACTGGGGCTTAAAGTGGTAGTATTTTAATCCTATCAGTACTTCTGCATTTATTCACTAGAATTCCCAAAAGAATTCACCACTAGCTGTTTGACTGAAATAGTGTCTATAGAAAAGGCAGGAAAGGTACTCAGTGTTCCCCCTTACTTATCAAATGAGGAGTCAGTTCTCCAGTGTTCTTTCCAGAGGTGACCAATGGGGGATTTTTAATACCATGGTAATGCCATGGTTTTTAGACATCCATGCTATTCTGACACTTTACACACATCACAATTTGGGGCTTGACCAGTGGGTGCCTTTTCAAGTTGGCTCCTGAGACCTTTGGCACAACCTAGAGAATATTGAGTACTTTCTTGCTTTCTGATCTGGTGAGACATTTTACTTTCAGCTTATGCTTTCTTGCCCTGGACCTGGAAATAGTTATTTCTCTAAAAATTTCTGGTCTCTTTTAGTGGAAAATGACAAGTCACAGACCAAAGAAAGTCTGAGCTTTCAGCTGTTCCCTTGATTCTGAATTGTGGACAGAGCTAGGAAAAATAATCTTTTGTAAAGGAAATATACACCACTGATGGGGAAGGGTTTTTGTCCTAGGGCACAGATACAGATCCCTTCCCTGCAGATCTCATCCTCTGCCTAACTCCCACTAAAGTGCTGGCCCAAACTTTCCATGACCTTTTGAATGACCTGCCTCATTCATTAAAGACCTGAGTCTTAGGGTCACAAGATTTCTCCCCCAATTTCACCCCTGCCCTGTCATCAGTGTGACATCACTATATTGAGGCTAACCATGATGGTACCTTGGCCTCCCATTACAGTGACCTTCCTTCCCCCAATTCTACTTAGGGCCATGCCCAAGTTCAGATGCCTGCCCCGATCTGCTCTTGTCCTGCCTCCCATTATATCTCTCATTGATCTCAGCCACCCAAGGCTTCACCCTTCTGCCCTACATTTTGTCACCTGATCAATTACACCTCCCTTCCCTAGTCAGTTAGTCCCATGATCTATCACTTCATCCTCTCTGACCATTTTTAACTCTCTCTCCTCAACCTACTTCTACTTCCTGACTCAGGCCATTCTTCCATGTGGTATAGAGTGGTGTGCTGGGAAATTTTCAACAATGGCTCTGGGATGGAGTTGATTTGTAGCATCTGCCCATTCCCATGGTATAAATATTCCTACTACGGTCAATTACAAGCTAGCAAAATACACACACACACACACACACACACACACACACACACACACACACATACTAACCAGCTTGCAAAGTTGGTTAGTAAAACTGAATCATCATCTCTCATGAACCAAAGCAAACCAGGATCTAGGTAAGCACTCACTAAAGAAAAAATCATCTTTCATAGTCTGGGCTCTGCCTGGCAGCAGGCCTTAGGATCTCTCCAGAAGTCCTGCAGGTTCCCAGTCAGCTCTGACTCCCTTTCAAAGCTCTTTCCTTTCCAAAAGATCTTCCTCTACCAGCCACTGCTTGACGCTCCTTACCTTCCACCTCTCCTCTGCCCACACCCAGGGTACTGATATGTCAAAAGCTTTCTTAAAGAAGACTTTCTGTCAACCTTATGGCCCCCTTTTCCCTTACCCTCTTCCTGCCTTCTCACTGTGATCTTTCCTTCTTTTCACTTATTTGCAAGAGTATTCCTTATTACTTAACTTCTTTAAAGAATATTCTGCTATTGATAATACTCCACCTACCAATTAGTCTCACTCAAATATCTCCTGCCATCCTCTCCCCAACCCTCATCCTCTGAGGACACACTGCCCTGGATCTTCCTTTGGCATGGTCACTGGTGGCTGCCAGAACCTCATACTCAGGGGCTTCTTCAAGTTCTTCTTTCATTCACCCCTGTATGTCAGCTTGCATTCTCTCTTCTGGCCTCTCAGAATCCTTCATCTCTCTCTTTACCTGTTACTCCTCCACCTGTGCCTTCTCAACCTTCCTAGAAGGCCCTCTTCCCCTCAGATCCATATTTAAGTTCCAGACCCACATTTTAGGTGCCAAGTTCCCACCAATGTTATTTTCTTGTTTCTGCTATAATAAATTACCCTAAACTTAGTGGCTTAAAACAACATATTATCTCCCAGTTCTGAAGGTCAGAAGTCCTAAAAATCAGTCTCTGTAAGGCTGAGCTTTTCCTAGAGACTCTAGGGGAGAATTCCCTTCTTGCCTCTTCCAGCCTCTGGGGGTGGCTGTGTTCCTTGGCTCTAGGCCCCTCCTCTACCCTGCAGGCATGCTCTGATCTCTGCTTCTGTTGTCATGTCTTCTCTGAGTCTGACCTGCCTGTCTCACTTCCCCTCACAAGGACCCCTGTGATTACTTTGTGCCTATCTGGAGAATTGAGGATTGTCTCCCCATCTCAAGGTCCTGAATGACATCTGCAAAGTCCTTTTCAACATAGAAGGTAGCTTTCATGGGTCTGGATATTTTGGGGGCTCTTATTCTGTCTGTCACACTTGCACACCCCAACCACACTGTCTTCCCTTTCTGGACTCCCCTTTCTTCTCCTTCTCAAGCCTTCCAGTCTCCCCAGGGTTAAGGATCAATCCACAGCCATGTTTTCAGCTATATCTCTCACCCAACCCCTCAGCCCCTGCACCCAATGCCCAGGCTCAGTGCCATGCTCCCTCCTACCCCAGATGCTGGCCAAGAGAAGGTCCCAAGCATTGCCATGGGACATGACTACTTCCTGCGTGGCCCAATCCTCTTCTGGACCTGCAGAGACCCTGAGTCTACTCCTTGGGGATCCCATCTTTAGCCCAGGGAGCTCTGCTTCACCTTGCACCCTAGAGATGATGGAGGATTTTCATTCCTTCACTTTGTGGGTGAAGGCCCAGGAGAACAAATTTCTGGGCCCTGAGAACTAACATGGGGCCTGGGAGGCAATGCTCAGGCAGCTCAGTGCTGGGACTCCCAGACAGAGTGGCCACTACCAGAGGACCTTCTCTGCACTGGCGGAAGTGCCATGTACCATTTGCTAGCTTGCCCCAGAGCTCAGAGGCTCACGCCTAGGTCAGGGTCCAGTGTGTCTGAGCACAAGGGCCATTCAGAAGAACTGCAGTCTTGGAGTTACTTGGAGAACTGCAGAACTTGCAGTCACTCAGAGCTTGAGTATGGCCTGTTCTAGGGCTACAGATTAGATTAGGGAAGATCAGTGATGAGGTGGCAACAAAGAGGAGGAAGAGGAAGAGAAAGTAAAGAAAAGAGAGGAAAAGAGGAGGGAAAAAAGTGGAAAAGAAAGGAGCAGGAGCTGGTATAGGCCTCTCCATGGCAAGAGGACATGAGTCCATGGCTCATCTCCTTAATGTGGCCTCCACACAGCCTCTGTGCTCTGGGAACTGCCCCTCCCTCCCCACCCTGCAGCCATGGAAGTGTGTCCCAGGTCAGACCAATAGTTCACTGTTGGCCCCAGGGAGCCCAAGGATCCTGAGACTATCATGGCAGCACAGAAAGACTTCTGGCCTATTCCTGGTCCCTCTCAAGAAAGAAGAGCCTGCCAGTTGCCCCTTACCATGGAAAATTGGCAATGCAAGGAATTCAAGAGATTTGGCTTGTCACAGCTGGCCCCACGGTGCCCTCAACTCACCCCTCCACATGCTCACAATCCATGAGATCTGACTCCTACCCAGCTCACCTCTTTCTGTCAGCCTTCTGTGAGTGTTTCCACTTCAAATGGCTTATCTCTTACCACTCTCCTTGCCTTCTGCTGCAGCCATCCTGACTTCTGGTTATCCCCCAATTTATCAGGTACCCTGATGCCTCATGACCTTTGCTCATGCCCTTGCCTCTGCCTGGAATTCTCTTTCCTCAGTTGTCAGATGCATGGCGCACTCCCCACTGGGCCCTCAGGTCTCAACCCAATGTGCTTTATTAGAGAGGCTTATCTGACCCTTTCTAATTTAGCAAAGAGGTCTGTGAGGAGTTGGAGGTTCAGCCCCTCTTGGGAGGGGCTGTTGAACTCCAGGGTCAGAGCCACTGCAGGAGCAGCTAGAGAACTGAGAGACAAGAAGGGAATCTGGAGCTGGAATTCCTTCTCTGCTAGCCTCACTGGTGGGAGGAGACCTGAATATCTAGAAGGACAGAATATTTTTAACACTCTGTATCTTTCAGTCAGAGAGGATGGTGTACTATGGGTAGAAAAATCACTAGTGGGAGGAGTAGGTAAGAAATGGGGAAGGATGGGGTAAAGCCTGATATTTCATGGTTGGCTACAAGTTATGGGAGAGACTGGCTGTGAATTCTGATGGTCTGCCAAGAACAAGTTCCCTTCTGGTGATGCCAAAAGAGTACTGTTAATCACACAGTCTGCCCCCTGGCTTCAGAGCTGTCTGTTCTCGGCGCGCTTGGGCCAGTTTGCTCAGCTCCAGCCATGTCCTTTCCTGCCTTACCTGTTATCTCAGCAGCTCCTCCTGGGCTTGGCCATTCCCAGTCCTTAGAAGAGAGGACTGGCCTGTGATAATCTACATTGCAAATAATCCCCCACCTCAGTTTCCCCAATAATTCTTGGACCAGGCTGACCTAGCCAACATGCTTGTTTGCTGACACAGGTGAAACCCTGCCTCTTCTGCCAGCAGAGGTCCAGTCCACTGGGCTCTAGGTCATATTCTTGACACAGACTCCCCTGTGTGAGTCAGTTCTGCATCACTGTTAAAAAAAAAAAAAAAAAAAAAAAAAAGTAAAGTACCTAAGATAATTAAATTAAAAAGAGAAAAGGTTTATTTTGGCTGATAGTTTGGGAAGTTCCAGCTGATGATCAGTATGCTTTGAGGCCTGTGACAAGGCAGTTCATCATGGCAGAAGTGCATGGCAGAGCAGAACCACTCACCTCATGGCCAGGAAGTAAAGGAAGAAGACGAGGAAAATACCAGGGTCCCAAAATCCCCTTCAGGGACATGCCACCAGTGACCTGAAGATCTCTCACTAGGTCCCATCTCTCAAAGGTTCTATCCCCTCCCAGTATCTCCCAGACTGGGGACCAAGCCTTTAACACATGGGTCTTTGGGGGACATTTATCCAAATCATAGCAACCCCAATAGAGGGAATGGGGGAAGGCAGGCAGGAGCAGCCATGCCAGCTGGAAGGCCCACCACATGACAAAACAAAGACAAGTATCAGAGAGAAGCAGGCAGGAGCTGTTTATGGTCAGTCATCTCCCACCTACATCCTTACTGTCTCTACTCATAGGTGGTAAGAGTAGCCACTGCACTTCCACCCCACCCCAAGCCACCTTTCAAATGAGAAGAAATGGACACAAATGTGCACACTCTTGTCCCACCTTTCCCAACAGCAGGCAGACAAGTTATGGCGGTGACCAAGGACTAATCCTTGGATCAAAGTTTGAGGACCAAGCAAAAGAACTTGAAGAAACATTCAGGAACTTGAACAAGAGTGTGTTGGATCAGGTTCCCTAGAAGCAAAGTTTGAGATGGGGGCTCTTTTTATAAAGAATTAATGGAGAGAGTGTTCTCAGGAGACACTTGGGAGGAAGGGAGGAAGCAGATAGGGCAGGGGAAGAGTTAAACTCAGATTGTGGTCTCCAACAAAAGCTGGCATCAGTCTGACTCCCCTAGGGATCGGAGCAAGAAGGGCAGCACAGAATTGTACCACATTCAGGCAAGGAGGCTGTTCCTGGCTGCGGGCTGCAACATGGGATCAGATTCATCTCCCCAGTTGAAGCAGTGCCCATTGGCTAGGGACAATTCTCCAGATAAGAGGATGAGTAGTAGCCTTTGGTAGCCAACCCTCACAGCAGCTGGGAGTGAGGGCACCAACAGCAATCCACTTCATGCCTAAAAGGTAACTTTTTTCCATATTTTTATTGGTGCACTATAATTATATGTAGTAATGACATTAGTTATTACATATTCATAAATGTATACAATAAAACAATATAATTCGGTTGATATCATTCCCCAGTATTTCCCCTCTCCTTCCCCTCTTCCCACCCCCTGATCCCTTTCTTCCATTCTACTGGTCTCCTTTCTGTTTTCATGATTTCCCACCCACCTTATTCTCTAGCTTCCACATGTGAAAGAAAACATGCAACCCTTGACTTTCTGAGTTTGATTTATATCACTTAATCTAATATTCTCAAGTTCCATCCATTTTCCTGAAAATGGCATAGTTTATTTCTTCTTTATGGCAGAATAAAATTTTGTTGTGTGTGTGTGTATATATATATATATATATATATATATATATATACACATATATTACATTTTATTTATCCATTCATCTGATGATGGACACCTAGGCAGGTTCCATAATTTGACTATTGTGAATTGTGCTGCTATGAACATGGGTATGCATGCATCTCTATGATGTACTGACTTTAATTATTCAGGATAAATACCTTGGAGTGGTATAACTGGGTCAATGGTGGTTCCACTCCTTGTCTCCAAAAGGTAACTTTTGAGCAAAGATTTGCAGGAGGTGAAGGAGATGCCCAGGCAGCTCTCTGGACTCATCCTAGGAGTCTGGGGTCTACTTGGTGCTCTCTCCAGAGAGCAGGCAACAATAGCCCAGCCCTTCTGAGTGCCATAGGGTACCCTTGAGGCCCTACAGAAAGCCAACAATGTCGCATAGCCTGGGGCAAGCTGAAGAGAGTATGCAGGACACACACAATCCAAAGACCACCACCACCTGCCCAGGCCACAGGCAGGGTGAGATTAATCACAGAAACACCTGCAGAGAAGGTGGTCTCTGCAGAGTCCACAGGGGACAAGCCACCTGTGGAGAAAAGAGGAGGGCCACACTCCTGGCCAGATCAGCCATGCTAAAGCCCAGAAGTGGGTACAGGCATGCTGCTCATGGGGCACCTGCTAGAGGAATAAAGGGAATGACTGTGGTCCCTGACCCTTTATCTTTAAGTGATGAAGTGGGAAGACCAAGAACTTTAGGACCAGACAAGCTCAGTGCATAGCTTGACCCCAATCTCTAGGGTTAACTAGAACCTCCACAAAGCAGGATGTCTTGAGGATTCATTGAAGAAAACACATCAAGGGCCCAACATGGAGCCTAATGGATACTAAGCACTCAGCACATTGGAGACCACCTATCCAAATGCCATTTATGCATTCATTCAACAAATATTTCAGAGCCACTGTTCTGGGTCAGGCACTTGTAGCTAGAGAATGGAATAAAAAGACAACTTCCATCCCTGCCTCCAAGAAACATCATGTCATAGAGCAATGGAGCTATAACAAATTTTATTAAAGGGTAAGTATACGAAGAAAGAAAGGAAAAGAAACTGACAAAGGGTAGTTTACAAATCACAAAATTGGCATCCTGGAAGTCACAGATAAAATGAGCAGCATCCAGGCGGACAAGAGGGATATCCGAAGGCTGGGAAAGCAGCGGGGTGACAGGTGACATGCCCTGGGGAAGAGAGGCAGCAGGAGTGGCCTGGAAAAGGTGAGAAGAACAAGGTCATGGCCAGAGAGACAGCAGCTGTGACAGGGTGGATCAAGGACCTCAACACAGGCAGGGACACCAACCGTGGGTGGAAGAGTGACTCCTTTCTAACCAAGGAGGAAGAGAGGCCAGAAGGTTTGGGCAAGCGGCTAGCTTCTGTGGCCTCGGTTCCCTCTGTGAAACAGAGGATGAGATCGGCTGCTCTGGAGAAGAAGAAAGGGTGGTAGCCAGACTCAGAGAGCTGGAAGGGCTGGCACAGAACAGTAGAGAGAGCTGCCAAGGATGACGCTGAGATTGCTACAGCTCCTGGACACGGCTGAGGTTGGAGGCCTAAGCATGCTCAGAGATGGGTTAAATTGCCTGGGGTTAAGATCTGGCTGGATGAATCCAACCTAAGTCCAAGGGGAGGATGGAGTAGGGAACGGCTGAAGTGCTAGCAAGCAGGTGTTCAGCTAAGCCTAGAAGCAAGGGCATGATCGGAGGAATCCGAGGAGTTGGAAGAAGGTCAAAGCACAGATGAGAAAGAGAGGACAGGAAGTCATGGTCGGCAGTGGGAAATGGGTTTTAAGTGAGGAAATGAAATGCTCAGGCTTCCGTTTTCAAAGGATCCCCCAGCTGCCGTGTGGGAAGCAGGCTGCAGGAGACTTGCCCTTAAATGTGTGGCACACAGGGCTTGAGACATTTATGGATTCTTCTTTTTCTTTTTTCTTTTTATTTCTTTTTGCTACTGGCGATGTATCTCAGTAGTAAAGTGCCTCTGGGTTCAATCCCCAGTGCCAAAAAAAGAAAAGGAAAAAAGAAGAAGAAAGAAAGAAAGAGAAAAGTCCATGAATGTATCAAGCACTATGTGCCAAGCATTTAAGGTCAAAATAAACAGAAAACCAATAATTACCTCCAGTGTTCTTGACCCTTAGAAGTAAGTGTGATGATCTGGGGGTTGGCTGGGGGGAAAGAAATACAAATAATTCTGCTGGATCAAAAGGAGTTGATAGAAAGAAGTTCTCCAGAAAGAAGTCCCACCAAAAGCTGGCCTATAGGAACCTCGGGCCTGCCATCTATGAGAACAGGAGGAACGTCTCCTAGGAGCTGTGGAGTCTGAAGCCCAAGGCACAGACCTTTAAGGTCTTTAGTCCCCTAGACCTTCAGTGCATATGGAACCAATTCTCCCTTAGCACCTGCCTGTATCACTACCCAGGAACTTTCTCTGCCCACCAAAATCCTTGTTCACCCAGTTAGCAGGCAAGAAGTAGGAAAAATGAACACCCAGATGGAGCAGCCTGACATGACTGATAGAAATATCCCACCTCCCTTGCCCCTAGTTGGGTCACTCTGAGGTTTGTGTTCTGCACAGTCACCCAGAGCCCCTCTGGTAGGATTAAGCCCCAGTTACCCGTATCAATAACTAACTTGATAGCCATCTCTTATTGGCTCCCTGCTTTTCTCTTTTTCTGTCTCCACTCCAGGTATTTCATTTGTCTCCCAAATTAATGACTGGCATTTAAATCTTTCTCAGAGTCTGCTTCTGGGAGATCCCAAAGTAAGACAAAATCCTCAATAGGACACACTGGGGAAATCTTGGGACAGGAGGCTAAGTTCGAATTCTAGCTCTCTGATAAATAAGGAATTCCCTGTTCACAGCAGGCTTCACACAGGTCAGTTGAGCATAAATCAGAATATTAATGTTTACAAGACCCAGGCCACATCATAAAATGCTATGTTGCCCCCCAATCTGAATAAAAACCATGCTGGTAACAATGTCCTTTGGCCGGCTTCAGGCTCACCACTGGAAAGCATAGTCCACTGATTTGTCATCCTGGGCTAAATATAAAAGAATTGTAGTCTGAGTCAGAAAGTTATTTTCAGCACTTGATCTGACTGCAGCCGTTGAGGGATGCTGTTTTTGAGGGCCGCCTTCCTGGAAGCTGAGGTCCACCCTGGTGGCCCGCACATTCCAGGGACTACCCAGACCTCTCCCAGGGAGAGTCACCTCTTCAACCCACCCAGACTGATGCTCCAGCAACCCTAAACCTACCACATCTCAGCTACTGTTTCTGGTCACTCTCTATATGTGGAAACTGGTCTCTCCTCAGGGATATATTCTCCACTCTCAAAAGCCACAGAAAAAGTAGGAAGGGAGGTGAATAAACACCAGTTTGTGGTGGTGTTGCGATGCTGGGGATCACAGGGCTTCACACATGCTAGACAACCACAGTACCACTGAGTTACATCCCCAGTCTCTCACTGGCATTTAAGAATCTGCTAACACAGTAGTTCTGAAACCTATAAATCTTTACCACATCCCTTTCAGAGAAATATTATTATCTCTATTTCACAGAAATACAAAGTGAGACTTTAGTTAGCCAAATAGCTTGCTCATGGGCTGTGTGATGCTGTGTGGCCCTCCTCTCCTCCACCACATCTGTGGTACCCAGAACTGTTTCTATATGGTAAGGGTGGGCGACATACAAGGGTCTCCAGGTCAAAGAGTGGGGCATGGTGCCTTTTGCCCCTCACTAGGGGATCCTGCTTTTATTTGAGGAGAGGGAGCAAGAGGAGATACAGAAGTTTCCACAGTTTGTCAAGGACCCTGGACTGTTCAGTCTCATAGGCAGCTGCAGCCCCTGTCTAGGATGGAACACCCTGGGCCCCCTACTGCTGTTGAGGTAGAGAAGGACAAGAAAGTGGCCTCTGTTTCCTGGACTCTATCTTTGCAATTGGCTGTTCTTTCCAGACACATGGCCTCCTTCAGGTCTATGGCAGGGATGTCAGGGGAGGAGGGTCTTCCTAGCACAGCTCCAAGACCGGTATCCCCACCCCCACTGCCTAGTGCCCCACAAAGTCATCCCAGAAGTCTTCCCTGACCACCATGGAACAGCCTCCCTGTCCTGCATTCTGATAACCCATGGGCATTGTGATTATTGAAGCCTAATTCTGTGCCCAGTCTCTGACCTGCTTTTAAAAATTCATGGTTCTTAACCCACAAAATAAAAGTTGAACTTTCCAGCATTTAAAGCCCTTCACCATCTGCCCCAAGTGAAGTTTCATGAGTTGATCCTACGGCTATTTCCAGGCTCCAAATTTGGCATCCTCGCCCACCTGTGACTTTTGCCTGTAAGACACTCTGACCCTTCCCAACCAGGCTGATTCTCCGAAATCCCTGGAAGCTGTTGCTAAGCCTGAGCCCCCTCCATATGTGCACAAAACTGAGTACTACACTACCATCACCCACCTGCATTTCAGTGATGTTCATATTGCTACCCAGGGAGCAAGAACCATCCTTCCTGCCTCCTCACAGGAGAAACCAGTACAATGCCTGGCATGGGGTAAGCCTAGGTCAAGGTTTAATTTCCAGGTTCTTACCCTTTTGGTGCTAGGTACCTGGTGAAATCTATTCCTCTTCAGTAGTACTTTCAAAAGCATAAAACAAAATACAAAAAAAAAAAAAAAATGGCAGATGAAACTGATTTTACTGAAAATGTTGTCAAAATATTTTTACATGAAATCAGTGACTTTGGTAAGAAATGTGCCTCCACATTAAGGCATTAAATGAGATCTAGTGATACATTCTAACGACTGTCATTTTCAAATAATGAGAAGCACAGAGAAAATCTCATGACATCCGCAGCAATTGAATGTGATAGGAAAATAACTGCGGGAACTGCCAATCTTGCACTATTCGTTTTGATCTACAAAAACAGCAATTTCACATGGTTTTCTGCAATTCTACTCTAATTTGTTGCCTGAACTCACTGAAGAAAATGTTCAGTTTCAGGTGGAAGTGAGTAAACGTGGAGATGATTGCTTTTCCCCCATCCAAGTTCATGGAGCTCCTGAATTGTATCTCTGGGGGAGATCCCTTGAAGCTCCCGGAAGTGGGTAGAGAGGCTGTCCCCTTTGCGCCCAGGGCCTGCCTGGACCTCTCCTTCCCGGAGCAGCTAACCAAACCAGGTCTCTGTGCCCTACAGGCTCCCTGTTCCCGCAGCTGAAGCCATCGGAGGGAGTCTTCAAGGTTATCTTCTGGCTCGGCTACTTCAACAGCTGCGTGAACCCGCTCATCTACCCCTGCTCCAGCCGCGAGTTCAAGCGCGCCTTCCTCCGCCTCCTGCGCTGCCAGTGCCGCCGACGCCGACGCCGTCGTCCCCTCTGGCGTGTCTACGGCCACCACTGGAGGGCTTCGACCAGTGGCCCGCGCCCCGATGGCTCCCCCAGCCCGAGTGTCGCGCCCCCCGGAGCGCCGCTGGCTCTCATAGCGCCCCCAGCTCCTGACTGCCCAGGCACGGACGAGGTGCAGGCTCCAGGCTCTAGCCGTCGAAAGCCGTCCTGCGCCTTTCGCGAGTGGAGGCTGCTCGGGCCGTTGCGGAGGCCAACCACCCAGCTGCGGGCCAAGGTCTCCAGCCTGTCACAAAAGATCCGCACCGGGGGCGCGCAGCACGCAGAGGCCGCGTGTGCCCTGCGGTCGGAAGTGGAAGCCGTGTCCCTAGGCGTTCCCCAAGATGTGGCGGAGGGCGCCACCTGCCAGGCCTATGACTTGGCCGACTACAGCAACCTCCGGGAGACTGATATTTAAGGACCCCCAAGTTAGACTGGGGAATGTGCTGAGTGTGGGGAGTAGGGGCCTTGTGGGGAGGGAGGCTGGGTTTGTTGGAGAGGCCTGGGTGGATCAAGGACTCAAAAAATGTTCAGGTTGGGTGCTTCTGTGGCATCCAGGAGCAAGCAGGGCTGGAGCCCTTGAAGGGTGGGGAGTTATGGGGCCCCCTGCTGGACACAGGTGCGCAGAGCTCTTTTCCTAGGAGGGAGGGGCTGCAGTATCTGTGATGCCATTCGCACCCAATTCCTGTTTTATAAACTAACAGCCCCACCTGCCCTGCCCTGACTTGAGTAGGCACCCCCAATATGGCCAGGCAAGCCCGTTACTCCTCTTCGAGAGGAAGAGGCACCAAGGTCTTGCGTGACTGCCCCCAGGGGAAAGGACAATGGGGTCAGGGCTCCTGGATGGGCAATTTCTCCTTAACTGCCTACTGGCTGGACCCAGTGAACCTATCACCACTGCTGGCAAGCTTTGGTGGCATATTGGATGACTGTCATACAAACCCGTTGTATTTTGCCCTGGGCCCACTACCCCCTCCCCACGCTCCTACACTGGTCCATTGCACACCCCATCACCTGGCTCTGCCCCTCATTACTTCCCTTCAAGGGCCTTACTGTTTACACTCTGTACATAGCTCATTGTGCCTGTGCCCATCACTTCTTGCTGGGATTCTGAGCTGCCAACTGGGGAGAGCTTTATTTGTCATTTTGAAACATATTTATTGGTAAGAGTACTTATATTTTGTCCAAATTGTGCAAACTTTAGCCTATAATCCATAAAGAATTTTTTTTCTAAAATCCTTAGAAATCCTTAGGTGCACAACAAGATAGACTAGGTATCTATTTATCTCTCTAGTTTCAACTCAACTGTCTCTTTAAATGATGACTACTGTCCTTTGGGTCTTTTAGAATGACCAAAGGACTTGGGAGTTTTATTGGCTTTTAAAATTCACATGACTAATCTTGGTAACCAAATTGTAATCATAAGCACAAATTTTCCCCTGATGCATCCCTGATGCTTTGAGGGCCTCAGTGAGGAAGGTGGTCATCAGTTAAATGGGTAAAAAAAAAAAAATCGCTTTAAATAAAAAGATATACAAGCCCAAGTAGACAGGTATACATGGCTAGGAAGAAAACCCATACCTAGCATCAGGTGTTTGTTAGCTTTAAGTAAAATCTCATATTCCCATGGATTGTAGGAAGTTCAGTCTTCAGCTAGATAATACCAACCACATTTATCCAACCAGCATCAGAGTGATGATTGTGGCCAGTGAACCCTTGAAAGGAGCAATGGTTAAACATCACCCTGGGGTGCCTGGGATTATTCTGAAACTAGAAAAGCCACTGCTGAGCCTACATGGACCAATATTGTGTGCCAGAAATTTCTATCTTGTACAAGGGAGGTAGTCTATTCAAAAGGTCACCACAATTTCAAGCCTTTGACATCCCTTTACAAGGTAAAAAAGCAGCCAACAGCAGGACTTAGAAGCAGATATTTCACATGGTGGGTCTATAAAAAGATCTGGGCTTGCAGACCTGGTCTTCCCAAACCCCCAGGCACAGGAAGGGCAGTTCATAGCCAGTGCTGTGAACTGTTCATAGTATAGTGCATACTTTGCACGTATTGCCACTGTAAAGCTGGGAGGCATCCTTTGCTGTCTTCTCACAGAGGTAGGAGCAATCTTTCAAATCAGGGGTTGGAGAAGAGGCAGAACCCAGTGTCAAATGACTGAACATTGGCTTCATGCACAGTGGTAAACAAAGAGTTCTGAGCAAGGTAAATGCTGGCTCCCACACTCCAGGCTAGTTGAATCCACAAGAGGTCAACAGTGAGGGCAAGAGAAGAGAATGGGAAGGAGGATTTGGGGGGCCTCCCTGCCCTACATACCCCAATGGAAGTGAGGCAGGAAGAACTGAAGTCTTGCTCGGTACTTGTTCCAGGTGTGATGATCACCTACAAAACAGTTCTTAAGTTCAAGCTTCAGCCCTGTCTCCTGGGCACAGCAGCCATTTGCACCCAGCTGCCTCCTCCTGTACCCTCACACCAGGTACCAAGCCCACCAGAGGTGCAGGAGGGCTGCAGAGCCCCCAGCGAGGCCATGCCATATAGCAGAGGCATCCAGGGATCTTGCTCTAAAAGCCAATAGAACACTGCCACTGACCTTGCTCTTGGGACATGTCAGAGGGTCAGAGAATCCCCAAAAGGAATGAAAGGAGTAGCAACGCCCTTGTGGGAGAGGGAGTGTTGTGAGTGATTTGGGAATGCCTGGAAGAAATGCATTCGCAGCACCATCTCCTGGGTCCCCAGGTGCCTCGGTCCCCCAGTTGGGACCATATGACTGATTAGAGAGACTGTCCTGGAGCTGCACGTAAAAAAGGGTTATTGCCTTCAGGGAATTTCCTTTACATGTGCTTCAAGGATGGATGAAGCCTGAAGGAATCGGTGAGTGGGAAAGGGATGATCCTGTGAGATGTGATGGGGATGGAAGCAAGCTTCCAGGGACAATGGCATTTGCCTAAGTCCACCTCCCCTATCCTTAGAAAGCTTCATTCTTGCTTCCCAAGGGATGGAAGCTGCAGTCTGCCCTCCCTCTCTAGCAGGCTTCTGCCACCCACCTTGCCTTGCTTCTCACACTCTTCCAGGACCAGGGCTGCTTTTGCAAGTCACCTGGGACAGTTCCTTTCTCTGCTCTCCTCCACTATGACTCTGCCACAGTCCATGTTGATGGCTGCACCATGCTTGCTGCAATATTCACTCCCTGCCTCTGGGCCATGCAGGGAAACCTGTGGGATCTCTCTCCCCACACACACACACATCTCTCTCTCTCTCTCTCTCTCTCTCTCTCTCTCTCTCACAAACACACACACACACACACACACACACACACTTTCTCTAAAGCCTCCCCTCCTCTGCCCTTAAAAGTTTCCCCAGGGTTTTATTCCAACTTTTCTCAACTCTCCACATAATCTCATCCACTTCACATCATCTCAATGACCACTTGCTTATAAATGACTCCCAAAGGACTGTCTTCAGCTCTGCATGTGTTCACCCTCCCCCTTGGTGACCTCCAGACACCCCAAATACAAACCCCAAGGCTACTTGCTTCCTGAACCTGCCCTGCCCTTTTGATCTCCAACTTCCAGAATCTTCTCAAGCTCTCAAGACCTCCTTCAAAGATCCCCTACTCAGAACTAAGCCCTGAGTAGCCCGCAGCCCCCCTGGATGCTCACACACAGTTCATCCTGGCCAGAGTCTAGAAAGTCAGCTATGCTGTGCACTCCTGTGGGAGTGCCTGCTTCCAGTCCACCTTACCCTCCCATCTGGAGCCCCACTGCCCCTGCAGGCTCCACACCGCCACTGCCACCAGCCATTCCCTCCCTTGGTCCCTCCTGTTTCGGGCGCTGACAGGTCCTAGGGAAAGGTTTGGAACCTCCATTGCCCTCCCCTCAGTGACCTGTCAGAGCTCAGACTCCTCAGAGCCTTTCTGACCCTGATTCTATTCCTGTCCTGTTATACCCCCAGGGGGGTACATGTTCACCATCCACTTGGAAAGAATTTCCTTTTTTTTTTTTTTTTTCCTTCTTGTGACTTCAGGAAAGCACAAAACCAGATGCTTGCAAAGGCTAAACCAGTCCCTGCAGCCTCTCAGCCTGGAATAGCTCCCCAGGGAGCTATTGGACCCAGGTGGCTCTGGGGGGTGGGACCTTTGGGAAGTGGGACTTGGCACTACTCTGGCTGTCTGAGCTGACCCACCTTCCCTTCCCCCATCCTGCCCCTTGGGGGAAGAAGGGCAACAAAGGGAATGTTGAACAGATCCTACGCACATTCTAAAATTGCCCTGGTCTCAGGGTTACTAAGGGGAAACCACAGGATGTGTTTGGAATCAAGAAGAAATCCAGGAAATGGAGCCACACAGGTTGAGCTTTCAGAGCCAGGAGCCAGAGGTAAGGATGCACTGGAAGCATCTGCTGGCACCTCAGCTGTGACATTTGTGGACATTTCCTTCAGGATTCACCATTCATGTATCTCCACCATACTGCTAGTGTCCACCTCTTTTGGTCTTACCAAAAACCAGAGAAGGAATCTCAGTTCCTTTTCCTAGAGGGAATCGGATTGATCCCACTCATCATTTGAGCCAAGCCATAAGGTCAGTCTATGGATTGACTAATTTGGGGTCAGGCCTATCAGCAGGGGCAGCCAGATGGGAGTGGGATGGGCCAAGTGGGACAAAACAGCCTACTGTGCACCAACCTGTGAGAAGCAAGTCTTTCCCAGAGGGAGCAGGACTGGTCAGATAATGACATCTCTAGCACACTGGGTCAGTTACACATGCAGCAAGCAATGAGGAAGCTGATCAATATCTATATAAACCCCTGGGCATTAGCGTTCTCACTTGACAAGTTACAAGGCAAACAGGTTGCTGAAATTGCCACACTCTTTCTATCTGCTTCATAATCTGTTGAGTGAACTTTTGTCTTCTTTGTTGCTGCATCATGACTAGTGGCTCCATTTTTCAAGTTGTTATTCAAAGCAGAGAAAGAGAAGGGTCTACCTCCTTTCCTCAAGCTAGCAAAGTTTCCCAGAAACATCCCTACAACCCCCACCTCCACTCAAGGTCATATTTTCCAGAACTGGGTCACATGACCACCCTGCACAGAGACCGGAAAAATAGGTGTGATTGGTTTAAAGCTGGAGTCCAGAAACTCTACAAGCCACCACCCGACTTGGTACAGCCTATGAACTATGGATAGTGGGGAAAAACAAAAGAAAAATATTTCATAACATGTAAAAATTATATGAATTTACTGCATAATATCTTCGATTTTGCTGATTGACCACAAAGCCCAAATTTTATTCCCTTTCCCTTTACAGGAAAAGTCTGTCAACCCTTGTTTTAGGGCAAGTAGGATCACTGATTGCCTTCTGTTGGGCACACTGTTACCCTGAACTAAAATCAGATTTCTGGCCCCAATAAACCACAGAGAATGGATATGGGGCAGGTAGACTTCCATGTCTGTTATATATGCCACCAACCCATTTCAAGCCTACATTCAATTATTTCACTCGAAAACAGTATAAACTAAGGGTTTCTCCCTCTCACCAGGACCCTGGCACAAAGGGATTATTCTGGAAGCGCTCTTCCTCAAAGACATCTTCCAGATTGACCAAATATGTAGGATTTTTTTTTTTTTTAACCAGGGATCGGACCCAGGGTTCTTAACCACTAAGCTACATCTGCAGTCCTTTTTATTTTTTATTTTGAGACAGGGCCTCACTAAGTTGCTGAAACTGGTCTTGGACTTGCAATCGTCCTGCCTTAGCCTCCCCAGTTGCTGGGATGACAAGCATGTGCCATCATACCCTGCTAAAGGTGCAAAATTTTGAGAGAGACCTGTGAATAGGAAAGGGGGACACCAAAAAATAACTGGCTGGCTGGGCCAAGAAGCTGACCTTAGAATTACAGCTTGAGCAAGCTGTTCTAGTGACCAGTCTCATAAAGCTAATGCAGACTGCCTAACTCACTAGGAAGTGAGGTTTATAAACCCAAGGTCATTTGCTAATATTTAATGAGAAATATAACTTAACTATCACACAAACCAACATCCCTGTGACAATAAATGAACTTGACAACAAGCCAAACCATGGCCTCAAAACCACTTAGAGAGATCAGAGGCAAAGCCAGGAAGTTCAGGGCCAGGGTTCCACTTCTGTTTCCGTGATCCATCCCTCTCCATCCTCTTGGCTAACTGACTCACACTTCATTCCCAGTCTTTCATCTTGATCTGAGCCTTGCAGTTCACTTTGCTTGTCTTTAATCTCAACTACCATGGTTCCATTTCAGAGTGGAACCCTCAAAAGACAGTCTTAAGGCTTTTATTTTCAAGTTCTTAGGAAGCAACGATGGTCACCCTAGTGGACAAACCTACAAGTGTTGAATGCCTGGGCCTTATTCAGATTAGGTACTTGAGGTTCCCTCTCCCCAGCTGTGAGCTGTACCTGACAGGTGAGGCCTACGTACCTCCTGGCACCCTTCAACCAATCAGTATACTTCAATCAACAACAAATGGTGAGGTCAGGTGAGATCACTGAACAATGCATACACTGAATACTTACTGAGCACCTACTATGTGGGGACCCATCAGCGTATAAAAGGGGAAAACCCCCTCTGCTTCCATGGTGTTCTCATTCTAGAACACACAGGAATAATAAGCAATAAACAACATCAACAAAATACACAGTAGGTTAGATGGTGATAAGCAAGAAATGCAATGGGAAGTATTGGGGATAGGGAGATCACACTTTTAGATCTAGAACCCCAAGACGTTCTCAGCTAGAAGGTGATAGATGAGAAAAAGCCTGGAGATGATAAGGTAGAGAGCCACACAAGTCCCTGGGGAGAAACATTCCAGGCAGAAGAGATAATGGGCGAAATCCTGACTTAGGAGGATATGTGGCATATTCAAAGATTAGCAAGGATGCCAGTTACTGTGTACCTTCAACAGTCCAGATAAGAGATGAGGATGCCTTTGTTAGAGAGATGGAGGTAAAGGTAATGGAAATAGGTAGATTCTAAGGAGATTCTAGAAATGAAGCAAGCATCTCCCTGTACCATACCCAAGCTCAGCAAACCCTTCCCGAACTACCATCTAGACCTGCCTGCCTTATGAGGGTCCCTTAAAATCTCAGGTAAGTTTTTTTTTTTTTTTTTAATCAAAGACAGACACTTTCAACTTAAAGTAGAATCCTGCCAATTCCTTTATAAGACCTTTTCTCTTAAAATGCCAACAAAGAACAAAACCCATCATTATGTGCAACTATAATGCAACAATAAAAAATGTGGAAAGAGAAAAAAACTAAATGGAAAAAATGAAATAAAATACCAACAGAGACCTAAAATGAGCATACAAATTCAAAATGGGTCTGAAAAATAAGGATATCAACCAACCATTTGCAAGCAGTGGGGATTTCAGGGGTGAAGAAGCTGAATTAAAAGACCTGGGGCCCTTGCCAGAGTTTTACCCTTTGCATCAAAGGCATTGTTCACAGGGGTAAAGAGAAGGTTTGATTCTCTCCACTGCCTAGATCCTTATGACTCACCCCTAGCTCCAAAAAGTCTGCCCAATCATTAAATCTATGTCCACTGTCCCACTGCCCATAAACTGCTTTCTGAGTATCTGAGTACAGGAGCCATGATTCTCCCATTCTTCTGATCCTCTTTAAGAACTTTCTACATCTAGCAAAGACTTCATGTGCACTGGACTATCCATATATGTGGATCTGGGGGCAGAAGGAACCTGGAAATCAGAGTAAGATACTGAAGTTTTGCAGGTGTATCACCTAATGGAAGAGAAGTGGTTAGCAGCTCTGAACTTTTAAAATGAAGTTCTTCCTTTTCAATCAAGAATTGGGCAGTGAGGGTAGAAGAAGATCCTTCCTGTGTCTGGTAGAACAAAAAGAATGTTCACCGTCTCTATTTCCTGCAGCTCCTTGGGTCTTGGTCAAAAGCCTCCTCAAGGGGCTCAAATCCCTTGGGCTCTTCCTTCCAGGCCCCTTTGCTAAGGAGCCACACTTCGCCTTGGGTACCTTCCCAGTCTATCAACCCATTATTCAGTCTATCGCCAGTGCCCAGAAATATCCCTCTTGGGCTGGATGAAAGGTGTATCAGTCAGCTTTTACTGCAATAAAGCTGTGAAACAAGTTACCCATAAATTCAAGAATTACAACAGTAAGCATTTATTTTTCTTGCAAGCATTTACCTTTTTTGCTTGTAACTGTCTACAGATACCAGGTTCAGTCCAAGGCTTTAATGGACTCACATCTCTTACTTTTTTTTCCCATATTCTCCTTGAAACTTCAGCTCTCTGGGGCATGCACTTCTCATGACGAATGGCAAGTACTTCTCATGACAAATGGCAAGTACACAAGAATTCAAAATTGTACCCACATGTTAAAAGCTGCTGCTCCTATTGCAACATGTCTGTCCACATTCCGATGGCCAAAGCAAGTCACATAGCTAACCTAAAAGCCAGCGGGGCAAGACAACATACTCTGCTCCAAGGAAGAAAGTTATATGACTTATATTTCCTGAATAATCCTCCAGTGTATTACAATGAAAGTAAGTCTTGTAGCAGAGTTAGCCCTCAGCTTCTCCAGGAGCCCCCACAGTGAAATTAATAACCAGGCCAGGGGCATCCTGTGGGACCTGAACCCTACAACTGATGAGGGCCAGCCAGCTTCCAGCAAGCAGCATTTGCTAAATGAAGGTGGGACCACAAGCAGGAAAATCTGGGGGACTCCCCTGAGTAAACAAACAAGATATAACTGCAGAATGGTAGTGTCACATCCAGAAGGCAGCTATGTTCCTGGCAAGAAATCTGAGAATCACATTGCTGTATCTTTCTGAAACTCTTCTCCACAATGTATCCATTGCTCTGGCCCTAGGCTCCCTGGTTTTGGGTCTAAGGCATCTTCCTTGGTTATTCCTTCAACTCAATCTTCTAAGCAACAACTAGGCCCCTACACTCCTCAACACTCCTTCCCCATCTTCTTCTGGCTGGGAAGGTTCAGGGATGTGCAACTGCCTCCTATCAACACAGGAAGCTGTGTAACAACCAACCACAAAATTCTCACTGTCTGAGGTCAGCTGGGCTTGGCTAGGTTCACTCCTGGTCTACAGGCTGGCTGGCTGTTTGCTGATATAGACTGACCCTGGCTAGGGAGACCAGTGTGACTGGAGTGACTCAGCTCTGCTCCATATGTCTGTCGTCCTCCATCAGTCTAAGCCAAACATGTTGTCATGGTGACCACAGAAATGCAAGAGCACAAGTAGAATGCTCAAGGCCTATTGGCATTCACTCGCTTCCACTTCATTTCCTTGGCTGAAGGTCACCTGGTCAAACCTGGATTCAAGCAGTGTGGGAATATGGACTCCACTTCTGCATTCATTTTCTAGGGCTGCCATAAAAAGGTACCGCAGACTGTATGGCTTAAACAACAGAAATCTTCACAATTCTATAAGGCCAGGAGTCCAAGGTCAAGCTATTGACAGGATTGGTATCTTCCAAGGTCTGTCTCCTTGGCTTGTAAATGACTGGCTTCTCCTTATTGTCTACACATGGACTTGCCTCTGCGTGCTTCTATATCCTAATCTCTTCTTTTAGGGACACCAATCATACTGAATGAGGGCCCACTCTAAAACTCAGTCACATTCTGAGTTAGTCAGAACTTCAATAAATTTGAAGGCAAGGACACAGTTCAGCCCATAAGCATCTCCTAAGTGGGAGTAGATGGGAGGTCACATGGAAAAACATGCAGACATAAGGAGAAGAGAAGAACAGAGGTCACATGCACTACCTACCTACCACAAGTGGCAACACACCAGTGTAGCTCATTGCCTGAATTACCACACTGCTCCAGATTAGGTCATGTACTCCTGTAGCCTGGGACAAGGACTATCTCCCTGCCAAGTCCCAGGTTTTTCATCTGTCATAGGGTCCAGATCACACCTGTTTTGTATGTAGAAGTCACAAGGAGAGACTGGTTTCCTTAACTAAATTGAGTATCATTCAAGGATAAAGGCAAGAGGCAGATATTCTCAAGCATGAATGAATCCCTCTTTTTAAAAAGGTACCCTTGAGGAGATCCAAGATGGCAAACTAAAGGGAGTCTCATTCCTTGTCGCTCCACAACTCAGGATTCAAGCAGAGGAATTCTGTTTCTCTGTGAGGCAATTGTTGCTGCCCACCAATTTCCCTGCTGTTCACCCCATTCATCTACCATGATCACCCACCACCTGCAAGCATATTGCCTGCCTTTTGAATGCCACCTATCATCTGCCATTTACCCGTCTTTTGCCTGTCCATTGCCTGCCTTTCACCTACCCTTGGCACACCACCCAATGTCCACCTGCTGATCGTCTGCCATTAGCCTACAGACCACCTGTAGAACACCCGCAGACCACCAGTGGATCACCTGCTGCCCGCTGTTGCCTGGAATTCCACTGTCACGGTACCCACAGGTTTGGTTACACACAGCTGCCACCATCTTGGAACAACAGTCAGAGCCTGCAGATTTCCCACCACAATCGCCACCATCTTAGGATGTAGCCACCTCAGTCTGGGGACTCAGGCCAGGGTCTGGAGATATATTAGAATACCTGCAGGTCTGGTTGCACCTGAGGTCTTTCTGCTTGGTGTAGTATCTGGCTGCCTCTCTGCAGTGTCACTCCTTTGTTTGAGCAAATACCTGGCACTCTGCAAGTTAAAAGGGCACTAAGATCTTGGGCCTATAAGAAGACAGGGCCTGGGGAAGTTGAAGCCCAGATCCATCAGATTGCAACTGAGTTTGTGTGGGTCAGTCTGGGTCTGGCAAGCCTATGGAAAGCTGGAGACTTAAGGCAGTTCCCTGGGGGAAGCACAGGTCAAAGAAACTGGAGAAAACTGCGCTCTCTCCAGCTCAGAGAGCCTGAAGTGTGCAGGGATTGGAGGGGCCAGCTACAATGGGTAGGAAAACTGTAAGAGGATGTGAGGGCATCTTGCTATCAGCCCACCCAGCCAACCACTCCAGCACCTACTGGACTGGAGCTAACACCAAACTTCAGACAACCCCACCTATTGGTGGAGAAGGGAAGCTGAGAAAATGTTTGAAAACCAGTGGAAGCAATAATTCAATTTTCCATTGAGTCTTTCCTCCTTCTTTTATTTTTTATTTTTTGCCCTCTCTTTCACACCTCTACCATCTTTGAATCCAAAATATTTTTCATGCATCATATTTTTTTCTCTCACCCCCCTGTTTCCCTGGATTCTCTTTCTCACTTCCTCATACTAACAGCCAACCTCTATTCATTCCTCCCTGGCTCTTACCATAAATTTTTACCTCTATCTTCTCTCCCTCTACCTCATAAACATCACATCTTACACTACTTCTGGTCCCTCATTGCCCATCATTTGAAACAGTAAACCCTTTTGGCAAACTTAGTGTTTATATTGTAGACAATAATCGAACACTTCCTTTCTATTGTGACAAAACTGTAAACACCTTAATAGGAGCAATTTGGTTTAAGGTGACATATTGTTTGCATTGGGTGCTGTTAATATTGGCCGTCCCCTTAAAGGTGAGGTATTAGAAGTCTTCAAGGACACTAAAAGACTACAGGGTAGAATCTGTACTGCCTCAGATCCATACTACTAGATGAGAAGACACAAAAACAAAATGAAAAAATAAGGGAACAAAGTGCCTCAGAAAAACCAAGATGTTCTAACAATAGAATCCATAGACAACACTGTAGAAAAATGTCAGAGAAGGAGTTTAGAAAATACATAGTTAGATTGATCTTCAAAATAAAGGATGGTACTGGAGATAAAATACAGGAGGTGAAAGATCACTTCTATGAAGAGGCAGAGATTATAAAATGGAATCAATTAGAAATCCTCAAAATGAAACAAACAATAAAACAAAATAAAAATTCAATGAAATTATCACCAACAGACTAGACCACTTGGAAGACAGAACCTCAGACAATGAGGACAAAATATATACTCTTGAAAATAAAGTTGACCATATAGAGAAGATAGTAAGAAACCATAAACAGAACTTCCAAGAAATATGGGATAACATGAAAAGACCAAATAGATGAAGGCATGGAGATACAAACCAAAGGAATGCACAATCTTTTCAATGACATGATATCAGGGAACTTCCCAAATCTAAAGAATGAAATGGAAAATCAACTACGAGAGGCTTATAGGACCCCAAATGTACAAAAATACAGTAGACCCATACCAACGCACATTATAATAAGAATGATTAATATACTGAATAAAGATAGAATTTTAAAGACTGCAAGAAAAAAAATCAAATTACATATAGGGGGAAACCAATTCAGATCTCAGCTGATTTCTCAATCCAGACCCTCAACACCAGGAGGTCCTGGAATATATCGAGCTCTGAAAGAAAATGGATGCCAACTGAGAATTTTATATCCAGCAAAATTAAGCTTCAGATTTGAAGATGAAATAAAACCCTTTCACAATAAACAAAAGTTAAAAGAATTCACAATTAGAAAGTCTGCACTACAGAACATTCTCAGCAAAATATTCCATGAGGAGCAAATGGAAAAAAAAAAAATGTGAACCAGCAAAGGGAGGAACTACACCAAAGGAAAGGTCAATCAAAAGAGAAACTAAGTCAATTTAAAAGCCAAAAATAAACGAAGAGAAATTAGGAAAACTACCCCATTCACAATAACCTCAAAAAATAATAAAATACCTGAGAATCAACCTAATAAAAGAGTGAAAGACCTCTACAATGAAAACTATAGAACACTAAAAAAGAAATTGAAGAAGACCTTAGAAGATGCAAAGATCTCCCATGCTCTTGGATAGGCAGAATTAATATTGTCAAAATGGTCATACTACCAAAAGTGTTATACAGATTTAATGCAATTTCTATTAAAATCCCAATGACTTTCTTCATAGAACTAGAAAAAAGCAATCATGAAATTCATTTGGAAAAATAAGAGACCCAGAATAGCCAAAGCAATTCTTTGCAAGAAGAGTAAAGCAGGAGGCATTATACTACTTTAAACTATACTACAGAGCAATAGTAACAAAAACAGCACAGTATTGGCACCAAAATAGACATGTAGACCAATGGTACAAAATAGAAGACACAGAGGCAAACCCACATAAATACAGTTAACTCATATTAGACAAAGGTGCCAAAAATATACATTGGAGAAATGATAGTCTATTCAACAAATGATGCTGGGAAAACTGGAAATCCATATATAACAAAATGAAATTAAACCTCTATCTCTCACCCTCCACAAAAATCAACTCAAAGTGGATCAAGGACTTAGGCACTAGAACAGAGACCCTGTGCCTAATAGAAGAAAAAGTAGGCCCAAATCTTCATCATGTTGGCTTAGGACCTGACTTCTCAAAAAGATTCCTAAGGTGCAAGAAGTAAAATCAAGAATCAATAAACGGGATGGATTCAAACTAAAAACTTCTTCTCAGCAAAGGAAACAACCAATAACATGAAGAGAGAGCCTACAGAATGGGAAAAAATCTTTACCACATGCAACTCAGATAGAGCACTAATCTCTAGGATATATAAAGTACTCAAAAAACTTAACACCAAAAAACAAATAACCCAATCAATAAATGGGCTAAGGAACTGAGCAGACACTTCACAGAAGTACAGTTAATCAACAAACATATGAAAAAATGTTCTTCATCTATTGTAATTAGAGAAATGCAAATCAAAACTAAGATTTCATCTCACTCAAGACAGAATGACAATTATTAAGAATACAAGCAATAATAAGTGTTGGTGAGAATGTGGGGGAAAGGTAAACTCATACGCTGTTGGTAGAACTGCAGATTGGTGCAACCATTATGAAAAGTGGTACAGAGATTCCTCAGAAAACTTGGAATGGAACCACCATTTGACCCAGCTATCCCACTCCTTGGCCTATACCCAAAGGACTTAAAATAAGCATACTACAGTGACACAGTCACATTAATGTTTATAGCACCTCAATTCACAATAGTTAAACTATGGAAACAACCTAGATGTCCTTCAACAGGTGAATGGATAAAGAATATGGTATTTGCAGGTAAATTGATGGTACTAGAGAATAACATGCTAAGTGAAATAAGCCAAACACAAAAAAACAAAGGTCAAATGTTTTCTCTGATAAGCGGATGCTGATCCATAGTGGTGGGTGGGTAGGGAAGAATGAAGGAACTTTGGATTATGCAGAGGGGAGTGAGGGGAGGGATGGGGCAGTAGGGATGGGAAGGATGGTAGAATGAGACAGTCATCATTACCCTATATACATGTATGAAAAAAATTAATAAAAATAAATAAATAATAAAAAGAAAATTTGATTTAGCAATAATACCACCCAATTTAAATCCCTAATTATATTATATCCCATTGTTCTTTATACCTTTTAATGTAACTGCTACAATATTTTATGTCCCTAACATCAATTCTTCTCAACTCTTATTGGGTATAACTACTTGAGGATCCTTCTATAAGTGGATTCTTAGTCTAAGAAGCACTGACATTCTTCATGTCTAACAAGCTTCCAGGTATTGCTGATGCTGTTGTTCCAAAAAGAATACTTTAAATATTGGCCCTAGATCAGTGCTGTTTAATAGAAATATAATGGAAGTTTGGTATATGATTAAATTTTTCTATTAGCCACATTCTAAAAAATTAAAAAGAAATAAGTGAAATTTATTTTAATCTTATCGTTTATAATTATATAATCTGATATGTATCATATTATCATACCATATAATAATACCATGTTTTCATCTATCATATTACATGAAATATATTGAACCAACATCCCCCAAATATACTTTCAATATGATTACATATTGAAAAGTTGTTGAAATATTTTACATCTTCTTTATGTCCAAACTATTCAAATCCAATGAATAGTGAACATTTATAGCACATCTCAGTTTGGACAGGGTACATTACAAGTGCTCAGAGGCCATGTGTAGGTAGAGGCCACCATATTGAACAGAGCAGCCCTAGACAGAAACATCAGGTGTAAATTATGACAATAAAATCACCTATCAACTTCAAGTGTATGCTATCCATGGCAACACCTGAAAAAAGTATGCATAGTAAGACCTATTCAAGACCAGGAGAGGAATTCATCTACTTATGTGTGCTTTGGTTTTCAAAGATAACTATAAATAAAAACCATACCCAAGGCGGGGGAAGTACCCTTGACAAGGCCCAGTCAATGGAAATATGGAAACAAAGTACAAATCTGAAACACAAAGAAGACATAACCAGTCACAAAAAAGAATTCCATGAACAACTTTATGCCACCAGATGTGTAAATCTACAGGAAAAAGGCCAATTTTCAATCAAAATTTACAAAATTGGATCTTTATCAAAAAAGTAGAAATTCTCAACAGAACATTAACCATAAAACAAATTAAAATGGTAGCCACATATCCTTTCCAAAACACACACACATGCATGCACATGCATACTGCGCTAGACCCAGCCAGTTCTACAAGTAAATTCTTTAATCCTTTAGGAAACAGATAACTAACATTTTATTAGTACTTTCTCAATTTTTATAGTAAAAAGATATAATGCAACCCAAATTATTTTTAAATCACAAAAAATGTCTGTAGGTGTTATGGTTTGAATGTGAGATGTCCCCCAAAAGCTCACATGTAAGACAATGCAGGAAGGTTCAGAGGAGAAATGATTGTGTTTTAAGGGTCTTAACCCACTCAGTGAATTAATCCCTGGTGGATTAATTGAAGTAGTAGGGTGTGGATAGAGGACATTGGAATTGGGGCGTGACTTTGGGGTATATATTTCGTATCTGGAGAGTGAAGACTCTCTGCTTCCTGATGATTCGAGCTGCTTCCCTCTGCCACACTCAATGTTTTGCCTCACCTTGAGCCCTGAGGAATGGTGTCTTCTATGGACTAAGACCTCTGAAACCATGAGTGGACCCTCAAATTAACCTTTCCTCCTCTACAATTGTGCTGGTCAGATCATTTAGTCATAGCAGCAAAAAAGCTGACTAAAATAGAATTAGGTCACTTGTGAGCATAAATACAAAAAACTAAATAAATATTTGCAAAACAAACCCAGCAACATTAAAGCAACAATCAATAATGTAGATTGTATTATTGTAAGAACATTTGCTGCCCCTACCTATTAGGCACCTCCCTGGAGAAGCCTCACATGCCTGCCTCATTGGCATCAGGCTTAGTGACAGACTTGCTTTGCCCAACGAAATTTGAATAGAAGTAACACCTGTCACTTCTGAATAAAAGCATTAAGATTCTCCAGTATCTGCTATAACATGTTTCTTTCTAGAATTAAGAAGATAGGAAATCAATCCTCAATGCTCATGTGACATGAGCAAGGAATTAACTTCTGTTGTAATTCATTAAGATTTGGGGGTTGCTTGTTACCAAAGCAGAATTTAATCTAAGCTGACTAATACAACAAGGTAAAGACTAACCCCCAAATACAAAGATATCATGAGAAATGTTACCAATGTAATTAAAACACTAGCAAATAAGGAGAAAATTCTGTAATACTCTCAAGAGATGCAGAAAAAGCATTTGATAAAATTTAATGTCATTCACAAAAAAAAATTAAATAACCTGAAAAAACACACCCACCAGAAATACCTGCCAGAAACCTAGAGCAAACAGCACACTTATTAGAAACTTTATTATTTATTATTTATTTAGATGTAGGCCACTGACATTCTTCTCTTCATGGAGCCTCAGTAAGATGTTTTATTGGGCAAGAAGTCTGACTCATCTCCAGGGAACAGACATATCTTATGACCTGTCAAGAAGCTGACTTATGCCATTTTAGAGCACAGAAAGGAATCACAGGTTTTGTTCGTGTCTGGGCTACCTGGCACAGGTAATGAGATCTTAATTATCATAGTTGGCCCTTAATTTGGGAACTTATTAGAAACTTTAGAAGTATTCACATGAAAGGAACAAGGCTGGGACCCCATGCCAATCATTTATTCAACACTGTAATAATTATGCAATAGTTAATGCAATCATGGTACCAGTAGCAATAATTAATGTGGTAATTTAAGGGTGAAAGAAGCAATAATAATTTTGACAGAAAAGAAAGTAGCTATCAAAATTTGCAGATATAATTCTCTATCCAGAAAACTGGCTGATAAATAATTCGTTCTAGAAAAGAGTTTAGCCAAGTTTAAATCAATATTCAAAAACTAATAAGTTTCCTGTTCCCCAGCAATAATCATTAGTGTTGCAAGCCCAGCATGATGATCAATATCTGCAATCCCAGCGACAAGGGAGGCTGATGCAGGAGGATCACAAGTTTAAGGCCAGCCTCAACAACTTATCGAGGTCCTAAGCAACTTAGTGAGACACTGTCTCAAAATAAAAAATAAAAATGGCTGGGGATGTGGCTCAGTGATGAAGTGCCCCTGGGTTCAATCCCCAATACAAAAAAAAATCGTTGTTGCAGAAGAGACCCCCTGCCCTCCGCACACGCGCGCACACACACACACACACACACACACACACACACACACACACACACACACAGCTTGAGTGAGGTTTCCAGGCCAGAGAGAAGACTTAGTAAAAGAATAGCACAGTTTATTAGAAGCAAGAAGGAAGAAAGGAAACATCCTCAAGTGAGAATGGGTCCTCTGGGAGAGGAGAGTGACAATGACCCTCACCAATTCAGGAATTTTTAAGGATTTCTGGGTCTCATTGTTCTTTCCTCAATTTCTCATACCCCCTTAACCTGTTTACCCTTTGGATAGCCCTTAGCAAATTTTCTTTGTGAAGATCTGGTACGTCCTGGTCACAAGAAGTGGTTGGGATGGTTGTGACACAGTTTCATAGATAAGGGAAGGTTCGCCTGGCCACCTGGCAGGCTTGACATGATCTTGAAACAATAGTTTTTCTTAAGGGGATGTAGTTATGGCTGGAGGAGGTTTTGACACAGCAGGTTCCCATCCTCCAGGTGCTTACCTGTCTGATAAGGCTCCCTGTGGTTTTCAGTGGCCTTTCACTGTCCCACTCTTGCTTGCCTGTTCATGGCTGACCTAACAACTAGGTGACATTTCAAATCAAGGGGAAAGGGCAGATCATCCAATAAGTAATACTGAGATAACCAGTCAAAGTCAAGGACTAAGGCTAAACTTGGATTCCTACCTCAATAGATACAAAAAGAATCTTAATAGATGCAGAAAATCTGTAGATCTGCTATAAATTGAGGTTACCATAATCCCCCTCTTTGGATTTGATAATTAGCTAATATGGACCACAAAACTCAGGGGAACACTTTATTAGTTTATCATAAGATGGAGATGACAGATGAACTTCCAGATGAAGAGATGACTAGGGCAAAGTATAAATCAGTACAGAGCTTCTGTGACTCCTCTGGATACACCACCCTCCCAGAACCTCTGCGTGTTCAGCAACCCAGAAGTTAATCAGAACTTTTATAGAAAGTTCAAGAGTTTGTATAGAGCTTGATCTAGTCACATCCCTTCCTTGGGGGTGGGCGGGTGAGACTGAAGTTCCAGCCCTCTAAACATCTATTCACTTGGTCTTTCTGGTGACTGTTCCCACCTTGAGAATACCTAAGATCTTACCTAGGTCACACCTCATTAACACAAAACTCAGGTGTGATGATAAAAGGGGCACTATAAAAAACAATTAACAGATATAAAGCATTCCCATCACTCAGGAAGTTCCAAGGATTTTAGGAGTGCTGTGACATGATTAGGGGACAAAGATCAGATCCCTAAAGGAGTCCCCCTGGCCCCATCCCCCAAATCTGAGATTTCATTTTCCACTTTCAGCTACCCATGATCAACTTCAGTCCAAAAACACTAAATGTTCAAATTCCACAAATAAATGAAAGTGTTCAGTTTTGCACTGTCCTGAGTCAAATGCTGAAATCTCTCACCATCCTGCGGTGTCCTGTCTGGGACCCCCATCGTTTCTTTATCTGAAGTATCCATGCTATCTATACTATCCATTCATTAGTCACTTACTAACAGGTATCAGATTGACCCTCATTGTATCACACTGCTTATGTTCAAATAATCTGTGTTCTGTTTAATAACAGCCCCAAAGCACAGGGTGGTGATTCAGAGGAGGCAACAGGACATAAAACCATAAAACATACAAGGACAGATTAACTCTGCTAGTCCCTGGCAATGCTGCAGGGCATATAGGCAAAAACATAGTGTATGTATAGGATTTGGTATGATCAATGCTTTTTCTCCCCTGAGGGTCTTGGAACATATCCCCCATGGGTAAGAGGGACTACTGTATTTCATAATACACCACAGAACCTAAGGAGACACGATATCTAAATGTAATATGGTATTCTGGAATTTTAAAAAAAAGGATATTTGGAAAAAATAAGGAAATGCAAATAATGATGACCCTTAGTTATAAAAACGTATCCACAATACATATTACTTGTAACAAACATACCATACTAATGTAAGATATTGATATTATCTGTAAGTCTAAAATTGTTCTAAAAGAAATAAAGTCTTCTAATAAAAAATAATTGATAGTGAAACTGGGGTCCAGTTCATGCTTTGAACATTTGCAGCTCTGCTACTGTGGCTTACTTTAAAACTGACTTTTTTTTTTTTTTCTTCCTCTATTCCCTCAGCTCCTTCCGAACCTTGGGGGAAGCAAGATTACTCTTCTTATCCTAGGTCGAGCTATCTGTCCTATGCACACACACCACAGGAATGAAGTAACTCAGACTTCAGGATAGCCACAGAAGAGCTAAGATACAGCTGTCTCTCAAGTCTGCTAGTGAATTATGACCCTGATGGGGCACAGCTGGAATGTAGCCTTTGGATCACCTTTTTAAAAGCCCTCTGTTTCCCCTAACAGGTAGAATCACAGCCTCTGGGACAGGAGTCCCCTGTGTTTCTCCTTTGCTAGCAAAGCAATAAAACTTCTCTTTTCCTTTTTCTCAAAACCTTATTATTTGATTGGCACTGGGGACAACTACCGAGCTTTCAGTAACAATAGAACCAAAACACAAACAATTATAGTTGGAGACTTCAACATCATTCTCTCAACATTTAATAGAACTAGACAGAAAATCCACTAGGGTATAGAAGAATTCAACAGTATCGTCAACCAAGCATACTGAATCAACATCTACAACATTTTCTACACAAGAGTAAAATACACATTCTCTTCAAGCAGCCGTGGATCATATAACAAAACCATATAATAAATTCTGGGTCATAAAATAAACTTGGACAAAGTTAATAAAATTGAAATCATACAGTGCATTCCCTGACCACCATGGAATCAAACCAGAAATCAATAACAGAAAGATAATGGGGAAAATCTCCAATTGGAAATTAAAAAGCACATCTTTAAATAATCCATGAATCACAATAAGACTCAAGGAAAATTTTAAAAAGCATTGAACTCTCTTCCATCATGTGAGAATACACAGAAGGTACCATCTGCCAAGCAAAGATCCCTCAACAAAATTAACAAAATAACTTCTGGAGGGTGGAACCTCCCACCCTCCAGAAGTCTGAAGATAATTTTCCCAGTTCTTTTCTTTACAAGTTCACCAGAAAATTCCCAGGTACCAATAATTAAAGAGAAACACAAAGCCAGGATGGTGATTTTGAATCCATCATAGGGCCCTCAAAGATCAGATCTGAGTATAATTAGGGACTAGGGCTCAAAAGTCCTCAAGGACACAAGACTTCAGGCCACAACTCCAGACTCTGGCACAGCATAGACCTGAAACTGAGCTCTCTGCAGAGGTGAGCAGCCAGGAAAGGTTGCTCTGCCTGTGAAGCAGGTCAGAGAAAAGTCCTGCCACTGGAGTGAGTAAAGACAGGCCAACAGGAAAGCCAGGGACAGAAAAGAGGTCACCAAGAGAAATCCAAACCTGAAACCTCTGCTGCGAGTGGCTGCAAGTACCAACGTGTACTGTCTTCAAGGTGAAAAAAACTGAAGCCAAAAAATAAAAACCTCATGCAGACCCAGTGAAACCCAGGGGGCCCTAGCAGAGTCATGCAGAAATGACCCGCAAGGACCCTTCACGAATCAGAGCACAGAGAATTCCCACAATAAGCAAGCAAGGATAGACTCCCAGTCAAAAATGAGAAAGAAAACATCTCCGAGAGTCAGTTGATCCAGCAAACAGCAGTGTAGCAAAAAACAGGCACCAGAGGAGACTGAGCAATATTTAAATACATTTATAATCTTCACAGAGGAAACACTAGAGACTAACCAGGGAAAAGGGCATTTATGAACGAGAGGAAATGAGAAATGTCAGAAAGCATCCAGAAGGTGGCGCAGAGAGAAGGGAGACTATAGGAAAGACTTAAGAAACAAGAAAAGTGGATTGAGAAGCTTCAATGTGCCAGGTAAAAACTCCAAGAGAAAGTGGAGAGAGGACAGGAGAGAAGCAATATTTTAAAAGATAATAGTGGAGGGGCTGCAATTGTGGCTCAATGGTACAGCACTTGCCTAGCATGTGTGAAGCACTAGGATCTATCCTCACCACTTAAAAATAAATAAAATAAAGGTATTGTGTCTATCTACAACTAAAAAATAAAAATAATTTTAAAAGATAATGATAGAGAACTTTCCTAGACATGAATCCTAAGACTGAAAATTCTGATGAATCTTAATTGGAAGGAATACAATCAAATCAACACTTAGACACACTGACGTTAAACTTGATTAATCACAGCTTAATAAGTACATCTTCAAATAGACTGAGAATCAGAAGTGGAAGGGTCAGAGTGGGGAAAGAGATGACCAAAAAAAGGAAATATAATCACAGTGACATGGGTTTGTCATCAATGGTGGACTTTTTATTAGCAATAATAAAAAATAACAGGATGGGGAAAGCACTCAGGAAGACGAAGCTCAGTGGCAGATTCTTTTCAAGAGCCACAGTCCTCAGACATCAGATCTGGACTAGTTATTAAATTGTTCCTTCTCTGTAGCATGTCTCTAGACGGGATCTTATTCTCTCTGTCTAGACAGGAGAATTTGAAGAAGGCCCAGTGAGGACAAAGTTTCCATTAGGAGGTTTAAAAAAAAAAAAAAAATTAAACTGAGTGAAAATGAAAATATAACAAATCATAATTTGTGGGATACAGCTTAAGCAGTGCTGAGCGGGAAATTTATGACACATTAGAAAAGCGGAAACATCTCAAATCAATAATCTGATCTCCTGTCTACAGAACTAGAAAAAAAAAAAAAAGTAAGCTCAAAGCAGCAGGAGGCAGGAATACTAAAAACAAGTAAAAATCAAAGACATGGGAAACAATTGGGGAAAATCAGTGAATCAAAAAGCTGGTTCAATAAAATTGGTAAACCTCTAGCAAAGACAAAAAAAAAAAAAAAAAAAGACACAAATTACCAATATCAGAAATGAAATATTGGGCTGAGGTTGTAGCTCAGTGGTAGAGCATGTGTGAGGCCCTGGGTTTGATTCTCAGCACCACATATAAATAAATCAAATAAAGGTTGACAACTAAAGAAAAATTTTTTAAAGAAATGGAATATCATTACCGATCCTGCAGACATCAAAACTTACAGGATAAAGTCAAGGTTGTGATCAGAGGAAAATTTATAGCTTTAAGCATATGTGTTAGTCTGGCCCTGTGGCACACACCTGTAATCCCAGAGAATCGAGAGGCTGAGGCAGAAGGATCACAAGTTCAAAGCCAACCTCAGCAATTTAGTGAGGCCCTAAGCAACTTAGCGAGAACCTGGCTCAAAATAATAAGTAAGTAAGTAAGGAAGGAAGGAAGGAAGGAAGGAAGGAAGGAAGGAAGGAAGGAAGGAAGGAAGGAAGGAAGGAAGCAGTGGGGAGGGACGGACTGGGAGCTAAGCTCAGTGGTAAAGTTGATTTAGGTTCAAACCCCAAAACCAAAAACACAAACATATACATACATATGTTAGAAGAAAAGCTAAAATTCATAAGGTAAATGTCCATATCAAAAAGAAGAGAACATGAAGCCTCAAGAAAGCAGAAAAAGAAGAGAAAGATAACAGAAATTAATAAATAATAAAAGTACAAAAGAGAGAATCACAAAGCCCAAAGTTCTTTCTCTTAAGATAATATAAAATTTTCCAATGAGCTTGAGCTCTATAAAGAATTAGCCAGGCACAGTGGTGCATGCCTGTAATCCCAGCAACTTGGAAGACTGAGGCAGGAGGATTGCAAATTTGAGAGCAGCCTCAGCAACTTACCCAGGCCTAAGCAACTTAGTAAGATCCTGTCTCAAAAATAAAAAAATAAAAAGGACTGGGAATGCAGCTCAGTGATAAAGCACACCTGTGTTCAATTCCCAGTGCGAAGAAGAAGAAAGAGGAGGAGGAGGAGAGAAAAACAATTAATGGTCAATGTCAGGACATTACTAATCACTATGATACGTGTGCATAAATCAAGATTGAAAAGTATATTATGAAATTTAGGCCAATACACTTGAAAATCTAGTAAAATGAACAAATTAATCTTAAAATACAACTTACAAGTCTCTTCTAAAATAAAAATACAAATAACCTTACAATGAAGAAATAAATTAAACCTGCAACTTAAAACTTTCCAAGACTGGATACTTCACCTGTGAATGTCATCAAACATTTAAGGATGCAATAACACCAATTTTAAACTGTTTCTTAGACCGGAAAAAGTGGGAATACTTCCGAATTCATTTTACGAGGCCAGAAAAAACTTGATACTAAAACCAGACAAGGACATTACAAGAAAGAACTGGGAACCACTGAGGCCTGGCAGACAGCACAACCACTTGGGAAAACTGGTTCACCTTACTACCCAAAGATGAAGTGACTTTCTGAGCCATCAGATCCATTTCAGGCACAGATCAGTCAAAACGTGTTCGCATGTACACCCAAGGACAAGCACACCTAAGAGCCACACACTAAAAACCACCCAAACATTCAACAAAAATAGATTTGGTAGGACTGAGGGTGTTGCTCAGTGGCAGAGTGCTTGAAGAACATTCAGGAGACCCTGGGTTTGATCCCTGGCACCACTAATAATAATGGTAATAATAATAACAACAACATGGGTTAAGAAAATTATATGTAGAAAAAATGCACAAACTTCAACCACATACAACATGGATAAATTTCATGAATAAAACACTTAACAAAAGAAGCCAACCACATTCTGAGTGGTCCCCGTTGTGGAAAGTTCAAGGTAGGCAAACAAATCAGAAAGAATAGTGTTAGAAGTCAAGTCCTTTGGGGAGGGGAGAGGAATTTGTGTTTGGGAAGAGCTATGACTTGAGTGCGTCTCCCAAAAGCTTCTCTGCTGGAATCTCAGTGCCTTAAAGCAGAAGTGTTGGAGGAGGAGCCTGGTGGGAGGTGTCTGGGCCAGAGGAAGGACCCTCCTGAACAGATGAATGCCTTTCTTGTGTGAGTTCTGGCTCTCATGAAAGTGGGTTATCATAAAGCAGTCCACCCCTCATGTTCTCCCTTTTTCACATACACCGGCTTCCCCCTTCACACAAGATGAAGCAGCATGAGGCCCTCACCAGAAGTCAAGCAAATGCTCATCCTTGGACTTCTCAGCCTTCAGAACCAAGAATCAAAATAAATTTCTCTTCTTTTTAAATTGTCCAGTCTCCAGCATTCTGTTATAGCAACAGAAAATGGACTAAGACAAGAAGATTCACAAAAGGGGCTTTGGTAGTGCTGGCAATGTTTTATTTCTTTACAGGGTTGGTGGCACAGAACTGCGTAGTACACGCAGGTCATTCATTCATCATATATTCATATTTTGAGTAATCTCTCTATGAAGCAGGTTTACCATACACTGGCTACCAATTTGTTAAAGTCTGGTAGAATGGAACACCGTATATACCACAACATATAGAAAGTAATTTTATTACTTACAGATAACACCAAGGGACAACAGAAGCAAAGGATTCATTGCAAGCTGGTCCCCCAAGGCTTAGAAAAGCTGCTCAGAACAGATACAGTCTCGGGTCAGGAGAACTACCATATGCTCGGCAAGCTATGCTTCAGTATAAAAAGTTAAAGTAGAAAGGATTGTTATAGAAAAAAGAAAGACTTGAAAAACAATGGTTCCTAATCACATGTCTCTTTGATGATACAGAGGTAATTTCTATACTTCTCAGGCATTGCTAAGTTCTTTTATTCAATTGTGGGGTGTAAAAGTTTGATGGTGAAGAATTTGTTGTAATATAATAACTGGCCAAAGACAAATGGCAAGTTTAAGGAAACAGGAATGATGACAAATTGTCCAAAAATTTACCCCTGGAATATGGCATGATCTATGAAATGGATTAATCTGGGTAATTGCACTGTCCCAGAACCCCTTAAATAAAGGAGAAGGTTGATTGTGCTTGACTAGGAACCCTGCTATGACATCACAAGCTTTCTTTTGTAAACATTCTCTTTCCACAAAAGTACCTGTGTGATAGTTCACTAAAAGGAAAACTTTTAAAAGAACACCAGTCACAGTAGGGGTTATGCAGGTAGAAATCTCATGGACCTTTGACCCAAGTCTGTCTTGTAATAGCCCAAGAGATCTGAACCCCTTTGGGTTTAGTTCCCCAATTCCTGCATGAAGAACTGACGTAGATATGCTTGGTCGAGTTCACCTCTTTGGTTCCATCACTCATGGAACAAAGGCCGTTTGTGTTAGGAGAAGCCACAAGGAAGCCCTTATTGGAAAATCCAAGACAGGAGCTGCAGCCAACATTGAAAAGCACAGAGGTAAGGCTGATTCAAATAGAGCTCTGGAAGTGGCCCTGGGCACCCATGGCTTTTAAAGTTCCCCAGGTGATTGCAACATGCAACCAACAAAGAAATCATAACTCTAAGCCTGAAACTCTGGGTGGTTGTTGTTGTTGTTGTTGTATCTCCCCCAGATAATCCTAGTGCGTAGACAGCACATCTCAGACTTTACCCTGAAATCAAAGCATCTGCAGGACTTATTAAAAATATAGAATGATTCAGCAGGTCCAGGGTGGGACCTGGGGTTCTGAATCTCTGACAAACTCCCAAGTAAGAAGAATGCTGCCAACCCACCAGCACACCTCGAAGAGCAGGGCTGAAGATATGTAAGAGGTAGAAGGCCATCCCAGCCCTGGAACACCTGGGCTGTTGGGAAGTCCTAACACCTGCCTGCATGGTAACTAAAAGATGAGCAACTCCCCGGAAGTAGGAAGGAGCTGAGAGGCCAAGGGATGAAGACAAGGTGTGGAGGTAAGGAGCTGATTCACTCCAGCTCTCTGAAAAGCAGGAGGCACAATCCAGAGTCCCCATTAGCAAGGCAGTCAGCACATATTGATCCAAATATACACACAGATCACCTGAGGATCTTGTTTAAATTGCAGATTCTGATTCTGTCTGGAAGAGGAGTCTAAGATTCTGCATTTCTAATGAGTTCCAGGAGACCTGCTGATGCTACTGGTCCGGGGATCACATTCTGAGGAGCAAGAGTATGGAGAAAAGCAAAGATGTTTCACTGAGAATTTATGAAGTGGGATACAAACAATCCAGCACGAAATGAAAACAGAAAGGAGGAGGAAAAAGAAATAGATTGTTCAATGTGAAAAGGAACAGTGGTTTTGAATCCAATCCCATCACCATTTGACCTGCCTATTTGGCCAGGAAGAACAATGGGATGGACCATGGAGGCCCAGGGTGGAGGATGGCAAGTCCACCTGAGGAGGAATGGGAACGTCAGCTACCCCTGTCATGTCCCAGGGCCCTGGCTCCCTCTTGGCAATGGGATCCACATGCTGGCTGCCCTGGTATCCATGGCGGCCTCAAGCACATAACAAGGATAATTTGATCAAAAAGAGGGCTGGGGGTGGGGGGCCCACAACAGCCATCAGCTGTTGTGATATCAGCTGGAAGGCGATTCAGCTGAATTTTCTCAGGTCAAGGTCATATGAAAGAGAGGAGAATGAAGACTGATAATGATTGAGTGTCAACACCCCTTGTAGGGGAAGCAGGGAGAAATCCTATGCTTCCCACTAGTGTGAAATGCAGGGGCTTGGAGCCATTATACCCTGAAGCTATACCTACCTACTTGTACCCTGTGGCCCATTGATTTTCCTAGGTAAGTACCCAATAGAAATGCTTTTATACATTCACCAGAAGACATACAGTAGCACATGCATAGCCCAAGTTTTTAATAGCCAAAAACTTGAAACAAATCCAGCGTCCATCACCAGAGGTGATATGTAAATCTTAGCACATCATACAGTGGAATGTTATCTGACAGTGAGAATGAACCAATGGTCGCTACACAAACAGGGATGAATCTCAGAGATTTGATAATAATAATAATAATAATAATGCAGGCTTTTTTTTTTTTTAAGTAAAAAATGGGCATAAACTAAGGTGTGAAAAGTCTCAATAGTGGTAACCTTTTATTGTAGTTTGGATCTAAAAGAGCTTCAAAAGCTCATGTGTTAAAAGCTTGGTCCCTGTACGTAGCACTATTGGGAAGTGGTGGAAACTTTAGGAGGTGGGGCCTAGTGGAAGGAAGTTAGGTCATTGGAGGCATGTCCTCGAAGAAGATATTGAAACCCCTTCCCATCTCTCTCTTTGTTTCACAGCTGCCATGAGGTGAGTAGTTTGCTGTACCACATGATGTACTGCCTCATCACAGGCTCAGAAGCAATGGGTCTACCCAACCACAGACTGAAACCTCCAAAATTCTGAGCAAAAATAAACCTTTTCTTTTTATAAGTTTATTATCTCATGTACTCTGTTACAGTAACAACAAGCTAATAGACCCTTGGTGGGGTAGTGACTGGGAGAGGCACAAGGGATGTTTCTGTTTCTAGTTACATGGGAGGTTCAAAATTTCTAAAGTTGGATACTCATGATCTGTGAACTACATATGCAATTCTATTCCAATAAATAAGTTTTTTAATGGAACCTTATTTTGTCCCCACAAGGAAGCCAGATTTACTGGGACACAGTAAAAATATTCATACAGAAACTTCTTCCTCACACCTCTATCACTAATGTCCACACATAAATGAATTGTATACAACAAGAAATCTAGCTTCCCTTGGGGGACAAGATAGACATTTTATTTATTGATTTAGTAGACTTAACAAATAAATTGAAGCATAATTAAAGTTTCTTCAAAGTGAAATTATATCCTAGAAAAGTAGAAGCTGTTTGTAACTAGAACATCACTGCTATAAATGTTTTATGAATATTTATTTATTTATTTATTGCTATTGGGGATTAAACTCAGGGGTGCTTAACCACTAAGCCACATCCCTCGTCCTTTTTTTATATTTTATTTAGAGACAGGGTCTTGCTAAGTTGCTGAGGCTGGCTTTGAACTCACAGTCCTTCTGCCTCAGCCTCCCAAGTCCCTGGGATTACAGTTGTGCACCACTGTGCCCAGCATGAATATGTAGTTTAATCATAAGGCAGTGAGCTTGAATCCCCAGTAGTTAATGGATAATTCAGAACAGAGAACTGATGTTTAAAGATTATCTAAAAACGTAGATTTGTTCTTTAATCAATTTTGATCAACTGAGTATGTTTTGTAGTTAAAAAACAGGTTGTCTTTCAGTTCACCCTGCCCCTAAACTAAACTAATAGTGCAAACTACATACACACACACAAAGGAACTTCCTTCCCAACTGTTATTTAAGTGAGACTTTCTGCACTAAATTCCCCCATTTTCTGCCCAAACTTTATTGTAGGACTACTGTGGTGTTTAGAGATGTATAATTTCAAGAGTACTGTCATTAAATAATTTTTCATGTTTAAAAAAACGTTTTCTCATCACAGGGCCTGATATACAAAAATAAGTCATTAAACATTTGATGGACAAACAAAAGAATGAACAAATGAACAAAAGAACAAAAGAAATTACTTTAGGGACCAATAAGGCCTCTTTTTATTGTTAAGAATGAAAAACCAGTGGTACTGTAGAATTAATTTATTCAGTATTAATTAAAGGGAGGACATGTAATTTAACATTGTTTGTCTGTTGGTTCATTTGTTTGGATTTTTATTTATTGAAAAGTTCAGAGAATCCAGGACATGTTCTCAGTGCAGCAAGATTTGGTTCTCATAGGGCCAGCAGATGGTGCCAGAGGATGTGAGTTACAGTCCAGAGAGCACGCTTGCTTCTAGAGATCCAAGAGCAGGGTTATTCCTCACCTCTCCCAGCCATGGAGAAGGGGAATCAGTCTGGCTTTTCTTGTGTCTCTCTCTGCAATATTGGGAATCTCCCACCAACAACTTCTAGGATGAGGATAACAAGGATGCAGAAAGAGCAAGTGTGGAAAACACTACTGTAAAGCTTGACTATCCAGGGGGACAAAGAAAGGGAGGGCAATGGGAAAGACAGGAGCATATGGAAATATGGATGGAAAGGATGGAGTAGAGAGATGGGGGAGTGAGGAGGTGGCAAGACCCCTATATTTGGAACAAGGAATGCACAGGTGGAGGGTTGCCTGGAAGAGGCAGATCCTCATCTCCCATTGTCAGAAGGGGTCCCACAGGGCAGGTGTGAAGCTGGAGAACTTGTTGATTGAGTGAGGACGTGACCTCTAGGGAGCTTCTACTTCGTCTATGAAGCAGGAAGTCATGTTGCATAATGACAGTGGGAAGGGTGAAGTTGCCGGGAGAGGGCAGTATGAGAGGCTTAAGGGGAAAGAGCGGACAAGGAAAAGCCAGGACTGTCACCAGACCTTGAGTCTCCATGATGGCACTATTTAGCTTGGTGTCTTCATCTCCTTGTTCATTCACTTTGCAAGTATTTATTGATAGCCTACTCTTATGCCAGGCACTATTTGGACATACTGTATATGCAGCAGTGAATGTGAAATTTACTTATAAGAGGTAACATGAAATTTATATGATGGTGGGCAGAGGGACAGGCAAAGGAACGAGTACATCAGCACACACCCAAAAATAACATCAGGGAAAAGGAAGGGCTAGGAAGAAACACTCATGGGGAGAGGACAGAGAAGAGGGAGGCTATGAAAACAGGATGCTCAGGGCAGTCTTCCCAGAGAAGTGACAGCTGCATAGAGACCCGAAGAGAGAGAGGAAGAAGCCTTGCAAATATCTGGAGAGAAGTATTCCAAGACAACAAGAATAGCCAGGGCCAGTGGAAGGAGAGCGGGGCAGGAGGTGAGAGGCAGGGGTCAGATCACAAGAGGGTGCTGGAGATCACTCTGTCCTAGTGTGATGGTCATTGGTGGAACTCAGGGTGACAGCAAGGCTGGATTGATATTTTGAAAGGATCACACTGGCTGTGTGGTGAATAGGCTAAAAGGGTAGATGTGGAGGAAGGGACATCTTCTAAGAGGCTGTTGCCACCAGCCAGAACTCAGAAGCAAGCAGTCGGAGGAGCAGATTCAGGACGTTTTGTAAGGAGAGCCAGCAAGATTCACCAATGGTAAATCTAACAATCAGATGTGGAGTGTGAAAGAAAAACAGAATGAATCAAGGATGATTCAAGGTGTTTGCACAGAGTCGAATGGTGGTTCCACAAATGCTTCTCAAGTGGAGAAAACCAGAGGCAGCTGAGTCTGGGAAGGAGTAGAATAAAGAGTTTTGGTTTGAACACTTTACATCCAGATCCTGTAGGCATTGCCGTGCTGTTTTGTTGGATTTGCTTCACTGTGCTTTGCTTCGGCCAGCAGGTGTGGCTCTGCATTCTTCTCCAGAAGCCCCTTCAGTGGCCCAGGCATGACTGTGGCTCGATCCAGGACTTAGGATTGTGCCGACAGGCTTTAACAAAACAAAGGTCAAAAGAGTTGAAGGTATTGGAGAGAGACCAAGGGAAACGGTAAACCAGATGTAACCAATTTGAACTAGTCAGGACTGATCACAAGCGAGAGAAACCTAACCCAAACTAATTTAAGCAAAGAAAGAACCAATAGCCCAGGGAGCCAGAAAGGACACTGAAGCCACTGATAAATAAAGTAACCACATGGCCTTGAGCTAGGGATGGACAGATTACAGCGTGACCTTGTGTGCTCCAGGTATGGTAATGGGGACAGTAGCAGATCTAAGACAAAAAGGAGAGGTTGAGTCCATAGTGAAATACCGAGGGGAATACCCAATCCAATAGATCAAATTGCACAAATACTGAATTTACAGAAATAAAATATGCCCAACACCTTCCTTTCCCTGAGATCTAGGTTTTGAACATTTCTGCAAACTCAGGGTAAACCAACTACCTCTAGAATCATGAGAAGTGAGAATGGCTTTTGTATTCCAACAGGGCACTGACCAACTCCTTCCTTTCTTATATTAAATACACAACATGAAATTAGATGTCCTCGTCTCCTTAACAGCTCTTCCCATGTGTTGATAGTTTGATTCCCTACACAAACCAGGAGTAGCCTCAGCAAACAGCCCAGTCAGTCATTATAAGAGAACCCAGTCTCTCCTAACTCTACCATTAAGTTTGGAAGACCATTAATTATACAGGCAATTCTCAAGAATTGAGCCAGCAGCCCCTCTTATCTCACTCTGCACCACAGGGTTGCCCTTGAGCCCATCCTACCAGGCCCTGCACAGTGACTGCTATGGAATAAATTTCAAGTATTCCCAAAGGCCTACGCTTTGAAGGCTTGGATGCCAGTCTGTGGCACTACTGGAAGGTGCTGGAACCTTTAAGTGGTGGGGCTAATGGAAGAAAGCTAGGTCATTGGGGGTATTGGGACCCCAATCCCTTCCTGTCTCTGTTTTCAGGCCACCATGAGGTGAACCTCTTCCAACATGTGTTCCCACCATAATGTACTGTGCTACCACAGTCCAAAAGCAAGAGGCCAATTGACCATGGACCAAAATCTCTACAACTATGAGCCAAAATAAACCTTTCTTCCTCTTAAGTTAATTACCTCAGGCATTTTGTCCCAGCAACAGAAAGCAAAATAACAGTGACTCAAACCAGAGGCGTTTCAGTGCTATACTTGTGGGAGGGACAGGCTGCAGACAGTTCCCACAAAGTAGAAAATAACTCGTCATCACATAGCAGTAAAGACAGGAAGAGATAGTGACTGAGAAGTACCCCAGGCCCTCTGCTGGAACGTTTCTGAGGTTCCTACAAAGCCACAACTGAATGCTGTGACTATGGATTCCCTGATACCCAAAGCACACAAGAAACCAAGTCCACATAGAATCCAGAACAGGAAAGAACTTTTTTCTCCAGGTGACCTTCATCAAGCAATTGGGAACTATATGGCACCATTGGCAAAGGTGTCCGCCTGAGCATCCCACATTTGATAGATCCCTTTGGTTGTCAACCAATACCACATCTGCTTCAGGAAGTTAGTCACCACATGGAATACATCCTTTGTTCCTGGTGTGCCTAGCTGCTCCACGCTTCTGAAGGGTTCTTGATCTTTCTTCGTTCATCTGCCTGGAATCTGTTTTTCATAGCTATAAATCATAAATCCTACCTACAGTATGCAATTATTTGATGTGGAGCAGCACACTGGAGGGCTGGCTGCTTTGGCAGACTCTCCAGGGCCATCCCTCCCCGACCTGTCCCCACCTGTGTGTCCCAAGGGTTCCCTTGGCTTCCTCCCAGGGTTGTTCCCACTCCCATGAGATCACATCCTCTCTAAGCTACGTGGCCTTGCTCAACCACACAAGTCCTTCTGGGAACCTCGATTTCCTCTGCTGTGAAACACTCCCTGCCTCTCTCACACATCTGCAGACACAGAGAGGATGAGGAGACACACAGAAAATGGATCTGATAAACAGTGACATTCTATATGGACTCAAAGTCCACACTTATCACTGGGTAGCCAGTGGGCATAAGTAGGTTCCTCTTCCCTTTATCTGCTCTTAGAATGCTTTGTCTCTGCCAAGAAAGAAATTAGCTAGACCAACACAGCACATTTTAGGTTGGGAGGGTGGGAAGGAAGTCTTCAGACCCCACTTTAATCTTTTAAATTGAGTCACATGATACGAAAAAATACATAAATATTCAGTATGTAACTTGCATTTTTACCAATGTGCAAAGGCATGAACTCCTGTTAATTACGCCCATCCCCATCTTCACTTTGCAGGTTCTTGAACTTCATATAAAAGCAATCATCCAGTACATAGCCTTGTGTCTGGATTTTTCCATTCAACAATGAACCATGTCTTTGAGATAATCCACATTGTGGCAAACAGTCATTCATTTCATTCTATTGCTATGTAGTAATCCATTGTGTGAATGCACTACAGTTCATCCATTTTTCTGTGGGTGGACATCCAGGCTGTTTCCAGTTTCTAGTTATTATGAACTTCAATATTATGAAAATTCTGGTACAGTTTTTGTGGGCATCTTCACTCAGATTTCTCTTGCATGGAAATCAGGTGGGGAAATGCTGGCAAGCACTAGACCAGCCTTGGTAGAATCAGTCACACAGCCTCCCAGTGAGGCTGTGCCCATGTCCACTGTCTCTGGCAATGGTTTCAGATTGCTTTGGTGGCACCAGCCTCTTCTTTTCATCAAGTACAATACAATAGAATGAACCTGACAGTGGGCTCAGGCAGATCTTGGTGCAAGTCCTGGTATCACTACCTACCTGAGTGATGACAGGCACACTAATTAACTGCTCTGGGACTTCACTTACCCTGGAGGATAAGTCACCCTTCCAGTCAGACTGACTCCCTGCCAGAGGGTGACTGGCCCCAAGTGAATGTTCTCTCCCTCCCTCTTACCCACACCTGACAGGCAGTCACCAAAGAAACATTTCCAGCCCTCTCACCCCCATGGAGTCCTTTACAATTCCTATGCCTGGGACCCTAAGAAACTGTTTATTACTTTCCTCCTCCATATTTATGCCACGGGGCTGCTTTTGTCCACCCTGCTGCAGTTGGTAGGGAAATTCAGGAACTAGGGAGGGCGAGAGGTGGACCAGTGCCTCCCAAGGCAACAAAGTTGAGGTGACTTCTGAAAATAACTCTGGACCAGGAAGGAGACAGACCTGCTTTAACCAAAGTAAGGTCTAAATTTACATAGTCTATTTAAGTACTACTGTGAAAAGATATCCAGTGTATATTGTTAGTTTAAAAAGCAGGGGCTAGGGATATAAGCTCAGTTGGTAGAATGCTTACCTTGCATGCACAAGGCCCTGGGTTCAATCCCCAGCACCACACACACACACACACACACACACACACACACACACACAAAACCAGAATACAGGACAGGATGAATACTTTGGCACTTTTATATAAAAAGGAGAAAAAATTACCTTAATATTGGCATATCTAGGAATAGAAACACCTGACACTAATAGCAAGGGGATATGGAGGGCAATGCTGATTCTGGAAAGGTGTAAGAAGGGATGTTTCATGGGGTGCAGTGGCACATGCCTATAATACCAGTGGCTCAGGAAGTTGAGGCAGGAGGACCACAAGTTCAAGGCTAGCTTCATCAACTTAGCGAGACCCTAAATAACTTAGACCAATTTCAAAATAAAAAATAAGAAGAACTAGACAGGTCACAGTGGTATACTCCTGTAATCCCAGTGGCTTGGGAGGCTGAGACAGGAGGATCATGAGTTCAAAGCTAGCCTCAGTAATGGCAAGGCACTAAGCAACTCAGTAAGACCCTGTCTCTAAAAAAAAAAAAAAAAAAAAAAAAAAAAAAGTAGGGCTGGGAATGTGGCTCAGTGGTCATTCCCAGTACCAAATAAATAAATAGAATGAAGGATGTAGCTCAGTGGTTAAGCCCTCTGGGGTTCAATCCCCAGTACCCCCACCCCCTGACACACGAAAAAACACATATTTCAGTGGGTTTTGGGGCTTGAACCACATGAATATATTTCTCTGTTCAAAAAAATGTAATATATATATACTTAAAAATTTTAAGTTATACCAGCAAATGGGTATGAATCCTTAGCAAAAATTCTATAAACACTTCTAGTGGATCAACCCAGGTATGGGGACGTGTGTACATAGGTTCACGTTATGTATAGATGTGTGAATGACGAGTGTATGTCTACACCTGCATGAGAAGCATCTGCAGGAGTGTGAGTGGAGTATAAATGGGGGTACACGTGTTTCCACTCAGCAAAAAAAGAAGAAAAGTCCATCCCCACCTCCCATAAGTGGTAGGTCCTTGGAACACAGCAGAGAGGTCACACTCAGGATGTCTCCCTACCCCCAAAAAATGGTCATATTATCAATGTTCCCAGAGGCTCAAAAGACACCTCTGCAAGGACCAGATCTATCACTCTGTGACCAGCAACAGATTAACGATGAACACATCTGAGCCTGGCATGGAGCCACACCTGGGGTCCCCCCAGTGGAACTCACCTCACTCCATGCAGCTTGTTATCCAATCAAGCTCCAAGAAGTCTGGCAAAGGGCCACAAGGTAGACCTAGGTACATCCTAAAGGAGCCAGCACTGGGCAGGGAGAGGCCTGTGTTCCTAAGGGGCCTCACTGAACAGTCACAAAACAGATTGGGGTAGGGGAAACCCCCTCCAGCCAATGCAGGCACCTACCCTTCTGGGATATGTCAGGCCATGGCTCACCCCACCCACCCCCACTCAAAGGAGGTGTGATTAAAAACATACACACAGAGGCTGAGGAGAGCTGAGGAGAGAAGCTGAGGAGCACAGGAAGGGTGGCCTCTTTTATTATCCCAAAATGAAAAGTATTGAAGGCACTTGCAATAACAAGGAGGGAAGAGGGGAGGCGCGGGAAGTCAGCATCCCAGCACAGAGGTAAATCAATGGGCCCCACAGGGTCACCACCTGGTCTGGAGAAAAGGGAAAGCTATAGGGCCGGGTCTGAGGCCAGCCAGGTTATCTAGCTCTACAAAAGATAAAAATCCTACAGAGGACTGGGCAGTTAGGAGCACAAGGGGGCAAGGGGCAGGGGCTGGCAGTCACGAGTTAGTCGTTCTTTAAGAAACACGCTCGCTAGGCAGTGAGGAAGCCCTCAGGTCCCCTGCTGGAAGAGGTCTCGGTACATCTCGATGAGTCGAGCAGCCTCTCGCTGGCCAGAAAGCAGAGCACCATGGGTGGTGGAGTAGTACTTGCGGTGAGTGGCCTCACCAGAGAACAGCACCTGCATGGGCTGGGTAGGGGGAAGGGGAGGTGAGGGTGGAGGAGCAGCAGAGGCCAAAGGGCTTCTTGAATGCCCCAGAACCCTCATCCCTACTACAAATCAGAGAAGAGTGGGCAGGCATCTGAGATGCAGGTATTGCTGCTTCCACAGGATGAGGAACTATGCATCCCACCTGGTCATCTTCCCCTGTTTCTTCCCCAAACATCCAGACCTTGGTTCTTTCTGACCTGAGGCTATTAAAGGTCCAGGCTCTACAGTCTCAAATGCCTGTGAGCCTCTCAGTAGCAAACAGGGCAAGTGGTTTAACCTCCCTAAGCCTTCATTTTTCTCATTGGCCAAATGTGTTTATACCTCCTACTTCTGAGGGTGGTTACAAGAACTGAGTGAAATCATGTATCTAAGCACTTAGAACCTGGAAGAACGTAAGTATTTGATAAAGTCAGGTGGTGATTTAACAAACCTTTATGGAGCCCCTATCAGGGTCCAGGGACTGTTCTGGGCACTTGGATGATAAAAGGTGAGCAGGCTGCTGCTTTGTGGTGCTTCCATGCTGGTGGGGAAGCCAGACGTGAAACCCAATTACTAAACAGCAGTCATACATGACAATGGTAGGTGTTTGGGTGAGGTGCCAAAGGCTCAGAAAAGAGGCCTGGGGATCCCACTAATTTTCCCAGAGGATAGGACCTTTGGGCCAATTGTCAGAAGATGTTGGATGAATAATTAGGCAACGAACATTCAGAGAAAAATAAGATGGGGGCAAAAATGCATCCAGGGATTTGTATAGCCAGGGATCAACTTGGAGAAAGCAGGCCCTCAGGGTGAGGTCCAGGTAAAGTTCAAGTTCTCGCATCTCAAGCCTGCATGTGTGAACTTTCTCCCAGTGCCTTTCAAAGTGCAAGTGCCAAGGCACCAGCTGTGAGCCTGACAGAATGCAGTTTTTAATCCAGCAGCTCTGGAGGGTCACTGCAGATCTGGGGGTGCTTTTCTAATAAGTTCCCAGATGAAGCTGCATCCCACCAACAAGGAACCCATAGAGGTTTTTAAACAGAAAAGGTGGTGGGAAGGATGTTGTAGCTAACACCTGTTCCCACATCCACCCTTTCTCCTCTAACTCCTCAGTAATAAAGTCCTAGTTTTTAACTGGGCCAAAGGTCATGCCAAATAAAAATGATGTGGCCCAGCCTCTCCATAATCAAGGTGTGGTCAAGTGGGAAAGTTCTGGCCAATGACATGCAAATGCATGATTGCTTAGAGACCCATGCCTCAGCCCCAAGGGATTTCCTTTTTTGCCTATCTGCCTTTCCTTCTCCTTCTAGCCTAAGATGCAGACGTTAAAAGCCAGAGCCTCTGCACCTCTCTTGGACCACAAGGTGGTCCTGAAGATGAAAGCCAGTTGCTAATAATACTAGGTCCTGATGTTTATCTCCAGATTTCCTTTTGTGTGATGGAAGTAAACTTGTTTTGTTTAAGTCAGTTATTTTTGTTTTATTTTGCTTTTTTACATGCACTAGTCCAGAGGCAGGTGACAAGAGGTTTGTTTTTTCACAAAGATGGCTATGGCAGTGGTAAGGGCCTCTCTGAAGACCTCTTTCCTTTCTCCCTCTGAACACAGCAGGGCTGACACAGTGCACCTTGCTTGAATGAAATTTCCTGCACCAATTACTCCAAAGAATTGTTTTAAATTTAATTCTGTGGGGGTTTTAACATTTATTATGTGTACACTTGGTTGGGAACACTAAAAATCCACTTTTAGGGAGCGAAAATATGTATTTCTTTCAGATTTACTTTTTTTAGTGTACATGTGACATAATTTTGGGGTAAGCACTTTTCTTAATTTTATTTTCTAAAACATGGTGGGAAAACATGTCCATTGAATCTGTGCTGTCTAACAGAACATTCTATGACACTGGAAAATTCTGTAGCTGCATAATTCAATATGGTAGCCCCTGGCCACACGTGGCTATTAAATTTGAAACGTGACTAATGCAACCAAGGAACTAAATTTTTAATTTATTGATTGAAATTCTGGTTAATTTAAACCAAATGTAGCTAACAGCTACCATATTAACAGAATGAAATGGCTCAGTTTTTATCAACCCAAGAAAGCATTTAAAGTTTCAATTTGATTTCATTTTTTTCTTCCAGATGTTAAGTGCACATTGTCTTATTTCCTCTTTCATTACAGGTGCTACTCCACTGCTGCCTCACTTTAGCACCCCTTAGTGAACACTACCCGATACCCTTCCTCCACCCGGACCAGACACACACAAAATACCCACACCCCAGCTTCCAGGCCTCTCGCCAAACACATCCCCACTCACCGCTGTCTTAGAGCTCTCAGTGTAGGGCAGGGGCTTAGCCAGCTTCTCCACATCTGCCCCACTTGAGCCCACCTGTGTGTATGAATAAGAACCTCGGAAGTAGGGGTTACTACCCCAGGCTGAGCGCAGGATTCGCCGAGGTTTTGGAATGTTGGGGTTCCCTGTTGGGGAGTCAGAAAAGTCAAGAGGAGGAAGAATAAGAAAGAAAACTGCATACAGAAGACATCCCAGAATGAACAACTCCACCCCACCTCCAGGGCTCCAGGAAGATCAGGCTGCTAGAGAAGGTACTGAGCGGGGAGAAGGAGGGAGGCAGGCCCCCTTATCACCTCCTGGTGACCCCCAGCAAAACATTCCATCTCTTAGAGTCCTAATTTTCTTATCTTAAAAATAACTACAGGGGCTGGAAATGTAGCTCAATTGGTAGAGCGCTGGCCTAGCATAAGGTGGAGGATTCAATCCCCAGCACTGAAAAAAAATTACAGATAATCATATTTCCCCTTCTAAAGTCAGAGGTCCTGTGAAGTTCTGGGAATAAGTGTAGAAAATGTTTCACTAAAAGAATCAGAGAGCAAAACACAAATCTGACTCTTAAGAAGATCATGGGAAGGGAATGGGCAGTGATGTCCCAATTTTTGCCATCAGTCCTTAGAAGGGGAAAAGATACAGTGTCCATTGAGTGTTTCACACTCTAAAGTGAGAGTGTCAGCAATTTAGGAGCCAGAGGCTGAGCTGGTGCCCTGTAGTGGCTCCCTGGGCCCACAGCTATCTCGGTTTCACAATCTGGGGAGGGGAGAGCTACCAAGGGCCTAGCAGCAGATGCTGGCTGAGGAAGGGGCCAGGTGGGAAGGGCGGCCGAGGGCACACCTGTGAACTGACGCAGCATCTCGGTGCAGATCTCAGCCACCGCCTCGTCATCGCACTTCTCCATGACGAGGGCCTCCTCTCCGCAGATCCAGCCGCTCAGCACGTGGCCATAGCGCTCTGGCGGGTAGAGAACATCAAAGCCACAGATCTTGCGATACCAGAGCTCCGGCGGGTAGGTAAGGGTGCGGCTCTCCGCCTCGTCCTCCCACACGAACTGCAGGCTGTTGCACTCAGGGCCCCAGAAGGGTTCCTCAAATTCAAGGAAGATCTTGTCTGTGGTGCCGATGCCCAGGCGGTGAATGGCAGCCACCTTTTCTGTGGGCAGGCTTGGCTGGAAGAAGCTGGTGTACTGCCTCTTGAGCACGCCCAGCGACACCGTCACGATCACGTGGTCCGCCGGGATCACCTCACAGTCTTCACACTCCACCATCACCGGCCACCGCTCATCCTCATCCCATCTGCCCCCCTGGGGACCCACTCCTCTCTGACCGACCTCCCCGGTGTCATGATTATGGTCGCCCTCGACCCGGGGCTCAATCTCAGGGCCCCGAGGGCGGGCTGAGGCCTGGTCCCAGTGAATGCAACGGACTGGTTTCCCCAACTGAATGACATGGGCGGGGATGCCCTCAGCCAGCAGCTCGACAACCCGCATGAATCCTGAGGGAATGATGTGGTGGGCACCGGGGATCTCCGTCCACTCCCCAAAGGCGCTCAGGGATACCTCGTCCATGCTGTGTGAGCTGCTCTCACAGCTCTCCACCTGTGGAAAGACCCAGGGAGAAGTCAATGACACCAGAGCCAGGCCAGGCAGGGAACAAGAGCTCTGAGCAACACAGCCCTCCTCAGACCCAGGCTCCCCAGAATCAGTCTTCTTCACTCTAACACCAATAGTGAAGATACCTTCAGGTACTGCTGGATCATGGCAAGCTTCAGGCGCTTGGTGGCCTCCGGGTCGTCAGGGTCATCCCTGATGCGATTGCGCACCTCCTCCCGGGTGAACACCCCCACGCTGTTTTGACTCTCAGCGTTGACTGGTTTACCATGCCGGAAGAACTCCTGGGTCAAGTTATAGACCTGCCAGAGAGACCCCAAGAAACTCACACTCCCTCATTGTACCTCCATCCCAAATGGAAGGGGCCCAACTCCAAAGTCATAGCTACCAGGAGGTTCCCTGGATGTGCTGAGCTCTTGGCCTCTGCATGAGGTAGCACCCCACTAAGCAGGCTGGGATGGCAGGCTGCTCTAGGCAGCCAGCCTCCTCACCTCAGAAAGGTGGCATGGATTCAGAGGCTCTGACTGAGGTTTTACTTGGAATTGAAACATTTGGCACCTGTACAGTCTGGGGGAAAGAAACCACCCCTTCAGAGGCGCTGTACAGGTCTACAAGGGCTCCACATCCCACTAAGAAACAGGTCTGCATACACCCTCCTTTTCCAAGAACCAAATGCATAACCCTTTCCCTGTCCCCTGCCCCAGCATTTCTGTTCTGCCCTTTCCCAAGAAAGCAGCTTGCAGCTGTGGCTTGGCCAGTGTGGCAGAGGAGAGGAGCAGAGGGACCCTGAGATCTGATCACTCCGAGATGCCTCCTTCACCTTGCTCAGATCCACATAAAGCATGACCTTCGTTTGGGTCTCAGATGCATGTGGAAAAAAAAAGAGGCAATGCAGAGGGGAGGGATGAACACAGAAGGGACATCTCAAGGAAGCCCCAGCACACCAAGGAATGGAAATCATTTTGTGGGCACATTTCAGCAAGAACTCCAACCCACATCTCAGCAATAGTGACAATCAGTCCCTTAGAACAGAGTCCTTCTGCTCATCCCCTGCCTGTCTGATATATAACCTCCACAAAACACTGGGCAGTTTTAGGGAGCTAAAGAAGGAAGCCAACCCTGGGCAGGCCCCAACATTCACTCAACACACATTTATTAGGCTCCATGTCAGACACAGGTTGTAATGGTGAGCAAGAAAGAGTCCCAGCCCCTGCCCACTCAAATTATAGAGACATTCCATGACAGCTGTTCTTATAGGACATGCTATGATAGAAAAATACCCAGGTGTTGTGAGATCAACCCAGCCCTGAATAGTTGAGAGATAGGCAGGTGGGCATTGGGAAAGAAAAGCAAAGTGCTTTAGGCACAGGGAAGAACACAGCCAGAGAGGGACAGGGAGCCAGGGGGAGAGATGGAGATGCACTCAGGAACCTTACTGTGGATTAATCTTGCCAGAGGGAGCAATAAGGAGAGAGACTGTTCAAGAGATGACTCTGGAAAGACAGGCAGGGACTGGGACATCAAGGACTAAGACTTAATCCAAAACCCTGGAATCACGAAAGTCTGTGAGCAGCAAGATGGCATAATCTCCCACCCACTACTGTCATTCCCGGACACTAGCAAATGTGGGCTCCTGGCTGAACATCTGCAGCTGAGTTGATTAGTGGTGTGTTTCCTTTCCTAAAGTGAGTTCAGATTCGGTCAGCATATATCTGTGGGAACAATGTCTGCCCTGCACCCGAGCCCTGGGACAGGCCCTGGGACCACAGAGTCAAGGGAGGGAGGTGGCAAAGCTTACTGATGTCACCACTGCCCACCCCCACCATTCCACTCAAGGGAAAGGCTTGTGCACAAGATAGAAACATGAATTAAACATGTCTCCTAAGTATAACTTACACAGAAGAAAATGAGTTAAATTGTTCATTTGTCCTCCCTGCAGTCACAAGATACTGGGTGTTTGGCCTTAAGTGGAGTCCTCAGAAAATTCCTCATGGAATCCTCAGCAAATTCCTCACATTGGATCACTGCCAAGGAGTCAGGCTCTCAACTGCCTCCCCCTCCCTGGGGTTTTTCCTTGAGTGATTAGCAACATGGTAGCCAGTCCTTAGCTCATGTTGACTAGTGGCCAAAACCCAACTGAAGACTAACAATTGCCTGTCTATATGATTCTTTGTATCAACCACTGAGGAAGACAGCTTTAACTTAAAACACAAAATAAGAGTTTGTCATGTGGGTAGTCTCCCCCAACCCCATTATTAAATAATGGCTTCTTGATATGACCCTGGGAAATGGGACATATCAATGGTAGCTAAAACTATTGACCCACTTGGCCTTTTTTTTGATACCACTGAACCACATCCTCAGCTCTTTTTATTTTTTTATTTTGAAACAGGTTCTCACTAATTGGCTTAGTGCCTCACTAAATTGCTGAGGCTGACTTTGAACTTGAGTTCCTCCTGCCTCAGCCTCCCAAGCTATTGCAATTGCAGGTATGCACCACCATGCCCAGCTACCTCAATTCTAATTAAGCACTTTTCACTGGGATCTCATTTAATCCTTATGACACTATGAAGTAGGTACAACCATGTCCTTTTTACAGATAAGAAAAATAAAGATCAGAGAGATTCAGGCATGATGGCACATGCCTGTAATCCCAGTGGCTTAGGAGGCTGAGGCAGGAGGATCTCAAGTTCAAAGTCAGTCTCAGCAAAAATGTGAGGCCCTAAGCAACTCAGCAAGACCCTATCTCAAAATAAAATATAAAAAAGGTATTGGGATGTGGCCCAGTTGTTAAATCCCCTGGGTTCAATCCCCACTTAAAAAAAAAAAAAAATTACATAGCTAATAAATATTAGAACTGGTATTTTAATCAAGATCATCTTCCCCCAGAGACTAAACTCTATATGATTCTACTGCACAAATTTGTTCATTTGTTAAAAAACATAATACATTCAAATAAGCAGCCCTTCAAAGTCATCATGTTTGGAAGCTGCTTATTTTATAGAACCATCCTCAGGCAGAGCGTCACAAGCTGAGACCACATCTCCTCAGAATGGCCTCTAGCAATGGTTAACAGCTACACAAGGAAGTCCTAACCTCAGGGTTAGGCCTCCTCCTTCAGACCCAAAGCATCACCACTCAGATTGATAAATTGATAACCTACTTTATCTACCATATTTTCCACAAATGGGTCACAGAAGTTGATTATGGTTTTTTCCTTTTTTTTTTTTTTTTTTTTTTTGGTACTGGTAATTGAACCCAGAGGCACTTTACCACTGAGCCACATCTCTGGCCCTTTTTATTTTTTATTTTGAGACAAAGTCTCACTAAGTTGCTTAGGGCCTTGCTAAATTGCTAAGGCTGACTTCACATTTGCAGTCCTCCTGCCTCAGCCTCCCAAACTGCTAGGATTACAGACATGCACCACCATGCCCAGCAGATGATTTACTTTTAAAAGAGCAAGGGTCAGGGATGTAGCTCAGTGGTAAAGCATGTGTCTAGGATGTGCTAGTCTCCAGGCTCAATCCCCAGTGCAGGGGGGCAAAAAATAATGTCATGGTCCTGAAAGTCATTCTCAAGATGCATCCAAGAGAATCGAAATGTATCCCTTTGTTTACAATAAAAATAAATTTAAAAAAAAAAGATGCATCCATGCTTGAAGCATTCTCAAGAGCCTGGGAATCAGGGTGCAGACCAGGAAGGTCTATTTTGAGGAATACTAGTCCTTATCTGATCATTAATAATCCAACCTCTCTGCATTGAGTGTAAACACATAATACCATGTAACTGCACACAACATACCCTGCCAGTGCCTACAGAGAAAACTGTGTGTGTCCCTGTCCTCCACACAGCAGGGACTTCCAAAGCAAGAGATTAGAAAATGTACAGCAGGTGCTTGCTGGCCCATTTGCTGTCCTGGATGGAGTAAAAAGGGTCATTACATTACAAATGACAGGCTATCAGAAAACAAGGTCTATACATTACCTTGCCTGTTCAGTGCAGTTCACAGCACCACTGAAAGATACTAAGAACATTAACAATTTTTTTAAAACCTGAATAATTCAAGGATGTATGCCATTGCTACTTCTAACATTGGACTGAGATACTAACCAGTGCAATGAAGTAAGAAAAATATTCTGAGGCTATGCACCCAATACAGTAATCACTAGACACTGTAACAACTTAAAATTAAATACTTTGCTTCTCAGTTATAACAGCTACATTTCAAGTGCTCAAAAGCCATATGTGGCTAGTGACTACCATATTTGATAGTGTAGATCTAAAGTATATCCATCACTGTGAAATGTTCTATTAGACAACACTGATCTAAGGATTACAAAGGAAAAAGACAAAATTCTCATTTTCATGTAGTACCTAAAATTCCAAAATATTCATAGAATATAAACTAGTATATTAATAGTTACATTATAGAATACAAATTAGTATATTAGCAAATACATTATTAGATTTAAAATTCATCAAGGAAGTTAAAATCAATATATAAAAATCAGTTCTACTGTGTACTGGGAATAATTAGAAAATAAAGTTTTCAAAAACTGTAAGTTTTTAAAGTATCCAAAAACCAACCACAACAAACACCACCACCCAAGCATCTACTAATAAAACTAACAAAAGATGTTTAAGGCCATTTTGGAGAAATATTTAATCATATGCATCAATATTGACTTGCCTAGTACCTCTCCACTAATTATTTACATTTTATTCTCAAACTGTCCTGCCTCTCCAAAGATAGGGCCCAAGGTGTGCAAAGACACATGACCAGGATCATAGAAGACCCCAGCAGGTCTCCAACTCCTCCCACACTCCCCATGCCCTGTTGCCTACCCAACCCTCACCTCGTTGTATAAATCGCTGAATTCCTCAACCACGTCCTTGGGGATCCTGCGGCCGTGGTTGGTAAGGTAGCAAGCCACCCCATTCTTGGAGTAGAGGCTGATACGGCCCACGCTGCGCTCTCCATCAGTTGTCTCTTCCAAGAGGCCATTGGCTTCTGCTAGATGATAGATAGGATTCCCCTGGGAGCCATGGATCCAGGTAGCTCCCAGCTCAAAGGTGGCGTGTCCTAACGGTGACAACAATAGGCCCTTAGAGGGACAGGGATTTCTTCAGAGAGGGCCTGAACACTTCCTCCTCTTCTTCCTCCAAGAGAATTCTCCCAACCCCCAAAGCAGAACAAGAAAGGGCTCAGAGTCCCCCTTTGAAAACCAACCAAAGACTTCAGGGAAAAGTTCCCAGTGAAACCCACTTTACAGGTAAGAGAAGAGCCACCCTGAATGATTCAGGGTTGGACCCATTAGAAGGAAGGCTCTCATTTTTCCAAAATAATACCAGATTCCAGACCCCCTTCCTCCCGGGTGCCTCCCTACTCGGAAGGAATACCATGAGTTTCTGGGCACATTAAAGCACCAAGATCCTCATCCAGCCGTATTTCAACCTCTCAATACCACCATCACCCCAGAGTCTAAGCCCTTCTCCCAGACAGAAAACGGATCCTTCCCAAGGGGGTCTAGGGCAGAGACAGGGCCAACATTCCAGTTTGGAAGAATCTTCCCCCAGAGAAATCTAAAACATACCTCCAGGGAAAAACAAGCCTTCTAATCCTTTAGCACAGTGGGTAGGGCCTGAGAATCTATTTGATGTGGGTGGGTGGGGTCACTCCTGGGTCCAAGTTGGGACAGGCCTGGGAAATGGTTCCATTTTTTTCCCCAGTCAAGGTACTAGACCCTCTAAGACAAGCTGCCTCTGTGCCTGAGCCTCAGTTTCCTCTTCTGATGCTTCAAGGACCATGGCACATTCATTTCCTTCCCTGCCTAGTTCCCAGAGAAGTTGAAACAATGCAAAGAGAAAAGACAGAAACATCTTTGGTGTTTTGTTTTTGCAGGCTAGTTCAAGATATGTATGGTAAATTTCTTGCCAAAATGATCACAATAATCCATCCTATCCTTCTGCACACACCCCTTGGCAATGTGACTTTGCCATTTCTCCCATCAAGAGGTGGAGTCCTTTTCCCCTCTCCTGGAATCTGGGCTGGACTCATGCCTTGCTTTCATTAGTAGAATATGTTGAAAGTGATATTTGTGGCTTCAGAGCCCAGGCCTCAAGGGACCTCATGGCTTCTACTCTCACCCTCTAGAATGTGACAACCACCAGGGAGAAGAAAACAGATTTATCATACTGGAGACACATGCCCAAACCAAAAACCTATGCCAACCACCAGGCATGTGGGCAAGGCCATTTTAGACATCTTAACCAACCCCTGATTAAGCTGCCAGATAACTGCAGCCATATGGGGGAACTAAGGCAAGTCCAGCAAAAGACCCACTTACCGGAGTCCTGCCAACATTTCCAACCTGCAGAATTTGAGCAAATAAAATGATGCCGCTTTAAGTCATTACATTTTGGGGCATTTTGTTATATGGCAATAGCTATCCGATACATTCTAACAAATAGCACTATTACTCCTCACCCTAAGAACTAAGCATGTACTCCTCTTTTTCATGTCTCCTCTTTCCTTGGTTGCTTCTAATTAAATCAGCAGTTACTAAAAATAGACTTGTACACATGGACATGCCAAAAACAAGAGAAAATGCAACCTCATACCAGAGCTAACAAAACAGAATTTCCCGGTGTCTCTGGAAGAGGCAGGAATGTATGGTTCCCTTTGACCAAGAAAAGTGGTCAGACTGAAGAGCACCAATAGCTGAAAACCAAGTGCCCTGCCTGCAGAGGTACCCGGTGGTCACTAAGGCCATTCTACTACTAACCTTCCTCCAGAGCCTTAGGTTTTGGGCTCCCCCAACTGTCTGGTCTGCTGTGAGTTCCCAATGGAAGAGGAAAGCTACCAGCACTCTGAGGAGGGACCTGAACCCGTCCTAGGACACAGTAGGGAGTTACAAGTCACACCATCCACTGTGCAGTCCTGACACAGGGCACCTTTCCTGCCTCCAGATACTCATCGAAAGCAGGAAGAGATGAGAAGTTCAAGGTCAATGTTCCACCTCTATCCCCAAGCTTTGCACACAGCAAGCCCCCAGTTGAGGATGTTGCCTGCCCTCTCCCACCTGCCCTTTCTGTTTCTGTCATCCTTGTCTCTATCATCCATGCATCCAAAGGGCACCAGACATCATTTCCATGCCAACCTCACAGACATTTAGTGTCCTGGGAACCTCTGGCCCTCAATCCCTGCTCTCACCACTGACAAGTTCACAGCTACCAATTCCCACTGTGGCAGGTCCAGCTGCAGCTAGGTTTTCAGGCCTGCACATCTGTGCACACACAACAGTCACACACACCCCTTGCTCTAACACATGCTCCCCCTTTCTGGCAAGGTGCCAGCTCCATCTTCTCACGTTCATCATTCCATACATACTGCCCCTCCTTCTTCTCTCTACCTGCCCCACGGGGCCTCCCTCCCCACAGCAAGCCTTCCCACCCAAGCATCCTCTCAGCCTCCTGCACCCCATCTCTCCTGTAGTGCCACCTTGTGCCAGCACTTTTCTGTATGAGTGTGAATTCACACATCATGATTGAGAGCTAGCCCCAGGCAACAGTAAGGTGGGTGAGCAGAGGTGGAAGGGGATTTGGGGCCCCTTTGTAGGTAAGGTGCAGGTCTTGAGATTGTCTGAGAGATGATCCGTTTGGATTACAGATAAGGAGGACCTGTTTGCATGGTCATGTCTCAGATCTCAGCTACCATGACTGGGCCATTTGTCTTCTTGTCTTCTGTTTCTGTGTCAGACGCTGAACATCTCATCCAGACTGGGAAATCAGATTGGAACTGCCCTTCCCCAAGGCTCCCAGCCAGCCAGCCAATCAGATGTTAGTTAGCAAAGAGTCCCAGAGCTTCCATGGGCTGTCCCAGGTTTAGAAGTCCTTTAGATGGTACTCTCATCCTCACTGCCAGCAGACACTACAGTGTGTGCCAGGGGAAGAGGGATGAAACTTTACATGTGCCTTCCAGGCACTGCTCCAGGGAAAGACTATTAACTCTTTCTTCTACAAGAAGAGAGAGGGTCCCCGGGTATCCTCAACCTCTGCTGGTTATAAGCCTGACGACCTCCCTTCTGAGCAAGTGAGCACACAGGCTCTGCTTGTCCTTGCCAGCTAGGGTGGCAGAGACATAAACACACATGAAATCCTCTAGAGGGTTTATGCCATCCACAGACTGCAGGCCACCATGTGTGCTCTCAGTGGGTCATCTTCACGGTCCCAACCCACTTAACCCTGCACTGGTCAGACCTCCACAATGACTGCAAAACCCTGACCTCCAGCCGATTTCTGTAGGACACCTGGCAAAATCTGCCCACTCCAGAATCAAATCTTTTACTTGGCTGCTTCCTCCAAGGTCGTCATTATCTGCAACCTGAATAGACCTTCTTCACAGACAATCCTAAGACCCACACATCATCCACAAGTATGAAGGGAAGGCCCCAGATCCCTTCCACTTCTGCTAACCTAAGTTTCTACTGCCCTAGGACTAGCTCTCTTAGTTACAATACACTAATTCATACTCAGAAGTTAATGACTGGGCTGGAGTTGTGGCTCAGTGGTAGAGCACTTCTTACATGTGTGAGGCACTGGGCTCGATCCTCAGCACCCAAATAAATAAATAAATAAATATATTGTGTCCATTTAAAATTAAAAAAAAAAAAAAAAAGTTAATGACTCATAGAAAGTTGAAGAATTCTTCTTCCTGCTGCACAGCAACTAGCCCACCCAGTACCAAGCAAATTTGCTTCTGGGTGTCCCCTTCCTCCTGAACACTGTGAATCCTAGCACCAAGCTAGCATTCTTCAAAAATACAGGTTAGAATCCCACCTTCTCCCCCTCTGTGAAGGACACAAAGGAAACTTCTAGAAAATACTGACAGGTTACATGAAGAAACAGTTATCCCAAGGAAGGAGCTAAAATAATGAGATTTCAGGCAGGGCCACGGGTTAGAAAACAAAATGTGACCCAGGGAGGTGCTGCTCTGGGGTAGGTAATGCTTACCAAGTTTCACACTCTGCACGCGGCCTCCAATGCGGCTGGAAGCCTCAAGCACAGTGACATCTGTGAAGCCCTGCTCCAGAAGTGCTTTGGCTGCAGCCAGGCCAGCCAAGCCAGCGCCGATCACCACCACACGAGGCTGTCCCCTTCTCCGAAGGCCACGACTGAGAGGGTCATCCGCACTGTCGCCACTGGATTCACAACTTTGCATACCGTCCGCACTCACCTTCTAGGAACCTAGGGGGAGGGGTGTCACAGCTCAGCTGCCCCAAGGACACACACAGGCTCCCATCACACTCTGCTTCCAGAGGGCACTGAATCTTACCCTCCCTCTCTGAAGACCTGGACAAGAAGAGTCACCTCTAAAGGATGCATGGTGGGAAGAAGGGGTAAATGTAGGTAGGAGGAAGAAAGGAAGTAAAGAAAAGAAGGGAAGGATGCATTTGGGGTTCCCACCAGGAAATGGAGCCCATCCTAAGTCCCTGATATCCATCAATTTCATCCCAAATTTGTTAGTGCCTCTTTCCTATTCACAGGCCCCCAAAGTGGAGGCAAGTGATGGCCAGTGAGGAGATGACCAAAAAAGCCAAAGTCAAGAGACATTTACCATGAGCTGTCGATCCTGAACTAGCTCAGCCAAAAAATGGCTGCTGTGGTCCAGGATGTGCCAACCCCGGGATACTCACACCAACCCTAGAAAGCTCACACCAATCCCAGGATGCTCACACCAACCCTAGGATGCTCACACCAACCCCAAAAAGCTCACGTCAACCCCAAAAGGCTCACATCAACCCCTGGAGGCACACACTAACCCCAGGATACTCACCCATACCAAGGATATTTGCACAGGCCCCAAGATACTTGCATAGATTGCAGGATGCTCACACCAACCCCAAAATGCTGACACCAACCCCTGGATGCTCACACCAACCCCAGAATGCTGACACAACCCCTGGATGCTCACACATACCCAAGGATATTTGCACAGGCCCCAAGATACTTGCACGGATTGCAGGATGCTCACACCAAGTCCAGGATATTTGCACATACGAGGATAGACACTGCTTTCCCTCCCTTGCCTGCCTGGTATGTGCGTGTTTCTTTCTCTCTCTCTCTCTCCCCCCCCCCCCCCCCCCACTCCTCTAGGCTTTCCGTTGGTCTTTCACAGTCTCAATGAGGTGGCAATTTGGTGGGAAGGACAAAGTCCCACCCTCCCTCCCCCTGAGAAAGTGCCACGAGGCTGGTGTCCATCAAGCCTCTGCTATTCCGGGTAAATTTTTTTTTGCCCAGCCACCCAGCCCCTTGGTCACCACAAAGCAGCAAGGAGCCCAGGAAACAGAGGACCATGAGGACCCGTGGCACCAGAGGCCAGACATCAAATTGACAGTTACACTAAGCCAGCTTGTTCAGAGACGCCAGACTAGAGGAGCTGATGCTGGGAGGCTAAGAGGGTGTTTGAATCTGCCCCAGAAGACACAGCTTCTCTATTCCCAGAATGATCGAGAGGGTTTGGAGGTGTCCATGGATAATACTCTTCAGTCCTGATCCTATCTCTGTTCTTTCCTTGACCCAAACAATTTCTATTCCAGTTGCCTTCACTGAGCTTTGATAACAGAAGTTGCAGAATCTAATAGTATCCAGAATCTAACAGGGGAATAAACTCAAGTATAGGAAGCTGTCTGCAACTACAGTACAAATAAAAAACTGTCACCCACACCTAAGAGCTGAGTATGACCCTTCCCACTGCACATCAATCCACTGCTAAGAATACAACCAAGAAAAGTAGGGTATAGTCCACCAAATAAATGTGTTAAAGAATGTTCCTAGCAATTTTTTCTAATAACAACAACAAAAAAAAAAACTAGAAAGAACCCAAAGGTCTATCAGCGGTAGAATAGATATATACATTGTGAATATATATATTCACCCAATTGAATATTCTTCAGCAATAAACAAAACGGAACTATTTGATACTTTCAACAACATAGATGTACCTCAAAGACATGACATTGAGCAAGTGGCCAGAGACAAAAGAGCACATACTGTATGTTTCACTTACACAAAGTTCAGGGAGTTCTGTGAAGACAGAGATCAGAAGAGAGGTTGTAAGGGAGGAGAGGTGACTGAGAAGGGTCCAGAGAGAACTTCCTGCGTGGAGGGAATATATATCTTGATTTGAGTGATAGTTACACAGTACACAAATAAAGACTCACTGATTGTATACTTAAGATTTGTAAATGGGGCCTGTAATCCCAGGGATTTAGGATGCTGAGGCAGGAGAACTGCAAATTCAAGACCAGCCTTGGCAACTTACTGAGGCCCTACCTCAAAATAAAAAGTAAAAGGGCTGGGGATGAAGCTCTCTAGTTAAGAGCCCCCGGGTTCAATCCCCAACACCAAAAAAATTTGTGTAACTTACTATAGGTATGTATGTCTATCTCTGGATATTCACTCCTGCCCTCCAATCCATCCACCAATGGATCAAAGGCTGGCACGCTGACTTCCTTCTCTGCATATCCCAAGGTCTGGTCACAGTTTTCCATTCTACTTGGAATGGTGTCCTTAAATATCAATCTCAGCAGAGTGGTCTTTTTCAAAATATGCTCAGGCTGGTAAGCTGCTCTTTGTACTTCTCTCCACCTACTCCACCTGCCCACATGATGCTCGAGCCTGGATGGAAATGACCCACCACCTCCTCACTCTGAATCCCGGACCCCTTGACCACCCTCCAAACCCTAACACTCAGATGAACCCACTCAGGGCAGAACCGATTCCCTAGAGGGCCAGAAGGTGGCGCCCGAGGCCGTAACCCCTCACAGGCCGTCTCCACTTTCAGGAACCAGGGGCTCCCTGCCTCCCGTCCAAAAGAGGCTGTGACCCCGCTTTCCCAGGGGATGATGCCAAGGTTGGTCTCAGGGCCCTTGTTCATCCCTCCTCTGTCCCTGTTCCCTTCGCCTCCGATCCCTGATATGCTAGGTCCTCCTGTCTCTCAAGTGCCTGGGGTCAGAGGCAGCTCTAGTCATTCCTCCCCTCCCCTCCCCCAGGTTGTCCTTCCTGCCGTCTAAATTTAGAGGTGAGGATGTGGCCGCCTGCACGCGCCAGGGGACTGGCGGGCAGGCAGGGTCAGGGATGATGCTGCCGGATGTCTGCCAGCCGAGCGCGGACGCTGCGTCAGGTTTGTAAATACGCGGCGTGTTGCGGAGGGCCCAGCGCCAGCTGCGATGACGCCACCGCTTCCCCGGCACCCCGCGACGACGTGGCACTGCTGCCGGCCCCGCCCCCATGCCCCAGCTCCCCAGGCCTGGGGGTCTCCTGCCAAGCCGCCCCCCGCCCCCGCCAACCCCCCCCCCGGGTCCCCACAACTTCTTTTATACCATTAGTGGGTAAGATGGACGCAGTGGTTCTCAAACCTCACTGGAACTGCATCTTGAAAAGCTGCTAAGGGGTCCAGGGTGTAATACGGTTAAACGAAGGTTCCTGGTGGGTTATCCTATTTCCCATCAGGCTCCCTGGGGCATTGCCTCTGAAAACCAGGGAACTGGGTAAGCTCCTTCCTTGGGAAACCTGGATGGGGGAGGCTTGCTGCCAGTTACCTGACCTCCTGGTTTCCCCCAGGTATGGCCAGATTGTCCACTGTAGAGACAGTCAAATAAGGCACTAAGTAGCTGTCACAAGATCGTCAGCATTCTCAAGGGGCTCATGCAAGAAACGAATTTGTCAGGTTCTGAAGCTACATTACAAGCAGGCTGTTTCGGAAATGGGTTCTGGATTGGACATGGGAAATGCTGGCAGGCACTGTTTTTAAGATGAATGCAAAAAGAACCCCCAGTTCCCATACCAGGTCTCAAAGAGACTTTGAACACACAAAGGTATCAGGCATGGGGTATCAGGTGGAAGCAACTCAAGTTAACTGAAGACCATATGGTTCCCCTGTACCCTTGACCCTCACAGCTAACCCCACAGTCCTGGTCCTCCACAGGCCTTGTTCTAGACCAGTCCCATCAATATTTGTGCTCCCCAAAAGCGAGAGGAATGCCACACTGCCCACAGAGGGCAGGGGGATGAATCTTCCCTGTGGTCCCCCTTATCCCACAGGTCCAACTGAAAAGAAAGGACATCCAGGAACACCTACTGTGTGCTAAAGGCTCAGGTGGACCTTTGAGACTTTGTTGTCTCCAGCAGGGGAGGGGAGAGAGCAACTTGTTTTCTTGTTTTCTCTTGGTCTGTATCACCTTCTTTTTGGATTTTTTTTTTTAATAAGAAACTGCCTAATTGAGGAAGAAAATCATTGAAATGGTCCTCAGTGCCTGCCTGTCTTTTTCTCGACTTCGGTAAATAAATAAATAAATAACATCCACTCCTTGATCTGTATGCACAGGAGAAACAGGACACCCTGTACTTTCCACGCAGATAAAGGAGAGAAGAAAAAAAATGCTGGCTCAGCCGGGCAGGGAAAAGGAGGAGGAAGCGGGGGAGGGGGGAGGAGCAGGGCAATAGACACTTGCCATCTTGCTGCTGCTTCCATGGCAAAGGGGGGGGGGGCACCTGGGGCATCCTGCCCAGTGCCTACATTAGGGCTCCCATGTCCCCAAGCAGACCAAGCCCCAGAGCCTTAAGAAATCAGGCCAGCCAGGACATGAGTACCTCCCACCCCCATTCAAAATGTCCCACTGCCTCTCCCCACCACTTCTCTAACCCACAGGCCACAGCCACCCCCTGCTGCACAGGGTCAGCCACCCTGAGTTGACCTGTCCCCAAAGCCAAATTGGATGACAGGGGCAGCAGAGGAAGAAGAAATAAAAAGAAGAAAAACCCTGTCCAATGGCAGGGTTGTCAAACATAGATAAGAACTAGAAGACCAGGTGAAACTAGGGTGGGCATTAGCAGCCAAGCTTGGCCCCTCCTCCTCCATTCAACCCCACATTCTCCAATTTCATTGTCACCCAGAAATTAACCCGGCAACAAGTGCCTCCTCATGCAAATACTGGAGGCATGGTTAGTCCTGGTCTCTAACACCTGACCCTGCTGAGTCTTCCTGGAAATGTCCTGAAATGAAAGGGGGACAGGGCACATCTCCTTGCACTTACCCCATCAATCACTGGAGCACTGAGCAGTCCTGGGGCTCAAAGCTGGAGGCATCCTTAGTGAAAGACCCTCCTTAACAGTTGGGACAGGCCATGTCATACTGACAGCCCAAATCTCTGTCATTTCCAAACCCAACTTCCCCCAAGAGCCTCCTCTCTCAGCCTCACCAGTGCCTGGTCTCAATCCTCCAGCCTCATCTTCACAAAGACAAGTATGCCCAGGCTTCTCGCAGTATGATCAAAGAATACAATTCAGCAATTCATCAAGCATCCACTTCATGACGGCCGTGGGGAAGCCCTTGGCAGGTCAGCCCTTTAACTTTCTGGACCTCGGTGGACTTTCTGGCTTTGGTTCCCACTCACAAGACACCTGCCAACATACAGATTCCCACCTCCCCAGCCCAGACAGCCCACCTAAGGACCTGTGGAAAACCCCCTCCCTCGCATGTGTCAGAAGTTGGTTGGGTCTTCCTAACACAGATGTGCCCTCGTTAGGAGTACTGTGACTGTACATACAGTATGTGACTGTGGGGTTGTATTGCTGGAACCAGGTCTGCTCCATTACTGTTTTCCAAAGCAGCAGTCACCTTGAACTGTGAGTTTCTCACACTGACTCTGTGCTGCAACAGCCCCCAGTCAGCCCCCAGAGCACCAGAATCTCATCCAGGAAATTGTTGCCTAGAGTCTCAGCAGTGAGGCTGTTGCCCTATATGGTCACTGAGTAGGGCCAGGTTCCAGGCTGGACTGGCCCCCAGGTAAGCATGGTCATGCCCAGTGAGTCATCCATAGGAGGGCCAACCGCCCAGCTGGGTGTATGGCATCCCTTCTTCCTCAGTGTTGGCACCTGCCTCTGCCTCACCCAAAGAGTGGCTACTTCAACAAAAACAATGCCAGCAGGAGCCAGGCTCCTAGGTACCCACATCCCTCCTCAAAGACACCCCTCAAAGATACACAGAATTCTACACATCCCCGGGCCCTCTGAACATAGGTCACATAGGTCAAGTGTGCCTGTGCCCTGTCCTTTTATTAGGGCCACCTCAGGATGAATTTCCTAATCCATTTCCAAGAGAAGGGTAAGACCCTAAGGAAACAGGCCAACCTGTCACTTTACTCCCTTGGGGTCTAGGGCTGAACCAGCTGAACCCCTCCAAATGGACCATGCCTTCCAACCAGAGGCTTTTCCCTCCTCTAAGCCCCCACATTTGCCCATGAGAGATATGTTACACATGGGAGACATGTCCCGGGTACCCTAAGCAGCAAAGGTCGGCTCACCTGCGCCCTCCCCAACCAACCTTGGTGACTTCACACCTCTCCTCCCAACAAATATATTGAGTGCCTATGGGCAGCAGCCCCTTCACCTTCCCTCCAGGGACCCCCTTTCTCCCTCAAGCTTCTAACACAAGGAGAGGGAGAAGGATGGAAGCCAGGGGCTGGCCCAGGGAACATCTTTGGACTGCCTGTCAGGTCTGTGGAGGGATTTGGATTCTCAAGTCCCCCCAGACAATGCAATTATTCTTCCAATGTAAAAAATGCCCAGAAATCCCAGACCAGCTGCTTTGCACAGCAGTGCAGACAAAGGGGCTCTGTGTCTACAGCAAGGCTCCTCCCACCCCTTCACCCCAGGGAGGGCCCCCCCCCAACTACTCCCAGCCAGACCCTCCCCAGCCTCCTCATCCAGGCCAGTGAGGAAGTAAAAGAGGCAGGATTACTGAGCCAGACTTGGGGGAAAAGCACAGGCAATCTTTGAGCCCAGAAGACAGGAAAGGAAAGGGAAAAAACACAGGCCTAGGAGCCTGGAGACCTGGGCTAACGTTCCAGCTCAGTATCTTCCTTGCTTTCCAGGTGACCCCTAGATCATGTCTGTCCTTCTCTGAACCCTGCTTGACCAACACCTCTGAACTCACCCAATGACACAGCATCTGTATCCTGCTTCCTGGACTCACCTGACTTAGTCCCATCCAATACCTGAAGCCTCCTTTAGTCTTCCAAGCTTCCCCATCTATAAAATGTCAGAAGGTCCAGCTACCTGGCAGGACTGGTGGGAGGATTAAATGACATAACACAGGTAAACATTATGGCCACCTGCAAAGACCACCTGAGAGGGGAGGGAAAGGGACAAAGAGCCCTTAAAAGGCCAGGATAGGAAGTCAGAATCACCTCTCCAAGGGCCCAGAACTCCATTTCATGGAGAAGAACCCCAACCTTGATGGGAGCTCAAAATCCAGCCTCAGTCTTGGTCCCAACCCCAGTATCAGACATCAATCAAGTACCCCACAACCTGCATTTGACTGAATCCTAACCCAATAACTCAGTCTGAACCCCACAACACTGATTCAACCTGACTATCCTACCCAGCATTGAGCATGAGGCGGCACCAGAGAAGATAGCCAGTAGTCAACTCCAAGTTCATGAACCAGAAAAGGCAGAAGTGCCTCATTCCGCAGACCACCAACCACTAGCAGTGTCCTCTGGCCTTCACAGGCCAAAAAAAGGGGAAAGGCTCCATCTTTCTTCCTGGCACCTGGACTTCTCTCCAAGCACAATGTCTTTGTTACCCACATCTCTTCCCTAAATGTGTAAAGTCCCTAAAAGCACAACTGTAAAAGGCTTTGTAAGCCTATTCAGAAGGAAATAGGGGAGTCAGGGGCCCTTGGCAGGCCTGTGCTGCAAGGACAGAGGCAGCCCTTAACTCAGTGCATGGGGACAAGAATCAAATGCTCCCCTTACCCCGGGGAACCAGTAGGCAGGACAAGGAGGCACACTGGTCTCTATTCCCTGGATGTTCTGCAAGGCAGAATAGGCCTGCAGACAACCCAGGTTAATTGTTCCAGGACCTTCATTCCCGGGAGGAATATAAATAATTGTATAGCTCCCTGCAGGGACAGGCCCAGGAGACTACTCAACTAGAAGCCTAGTTGTGGGTGGAGGGGGAAAAGTTTTGGAAGAGGCCATAGAAAGGATAGGGTTTTCCTGATGGACATAAAGGTCCCCTCAGTTAGAGACTTCGATGACTGTCACCTTGAGAGAGACAAATAGGTGGAGTTGAGCAGAACACAGCCTGGGGTTGCAGTTCTTCCTCCCACACTCTGACCCCAACACTTTTACCCCAAGCTCCCCAACCCGGCCCCCTACAGAACCCACCTTCAGCAAAAATTAGTGAGTGGACTACATTCAGACAACACATCAGATCAGGGGTTGGTCTCCGTGTCTTCTGAACGTCTCCTACAGACCTTTCAAATTCTGAATCAGCACTCCAGTTTAGCTTCTATCTCCAACTCCAGGCTGCTCACTCCACACCCTGATTTCCCATCTTCGTGAGTGTCTGTGTGCAGATGTCCTGGCTGGCCAGAGAGGGAATCTCCTCTCCACAAGAAGGACCCACCCCTGTCCCTATACAGGTCCCAAATCTTCCAGAGGCATGCAGGCACCATGCCCTCTCAGCTGTCAGGGCCTAAGAGGCTGGCTACACCACTCCTGGCTAGTTCTGTGGAAGATCAAATTACCCTGACGGCAGCCTTTGCCACTAACCAGTATGGTCTTGAAGAGTTCATTAGTACTTGAGTCTCATTTTTCCCATCTATAAAATGGGAATCACCCTTACCCTAAGAAAGGACAGCCCTGACCCCAAGCCCATCCACAGCGGCTATGTCTCCAGTCTCCTGCAGCTCTCTAAGCAACTCTCAGGATGAGGCCATCCTGGATTTCCTCCCTCTGAGAAGGACTTCACACCACAACTCTGAGTTCCCCTCCAGGAAGTCATCGACCACACGTGTAAGAGACACCAGAGAACCAGTCACTGCCCTGGTGATTATATTGGTGCAAAGCTGTCCTTGGTGATGACAGACCAGGCTATAGGCAGAGGAGGACCAATAGAAGATGGTGCTCACAGCCACTTGCTCCCCTAGAAAAAGGTCTCTTGACAAGGCTAAAACTCAAAGAGGAAAAAAACAGTCTCAAAACAAGGGTACCAACTCTGTTCTGAGATGCCCAAGTCACTGCATTCCCAAGGGAACCCCAGGAAGATAACATCTTTCTCACACACACACAATCACAAAAGCACAGTTCTTTATGTTTCACTTGATGACCCAATTGAATAAATAAAATAATTGATTTGATGACCCCTCCTTATAGCACCATGGTCTCCATGAAGATCCTGGGGTCTGATTACTTGCTTTTGAACACCGTGGTTTGAATCTCCACCACTTATTAGATAGGAACTAAGACTCAGTTTCCTCATCAGTAGAGGGTTGAATGTGACAATGCGTGCACAGTGCTTACCCCAGAGCCAGCCATGGAGAAGCAATGGCTCTTATATTAACCTATATGGCCCAGTCTGTATACTAATGGCAGTTACCCCAGCGAAGACAGGTCCAGGTGAACAGATGTGGGTGGGAATGGGGTAAATCCAGCAGCAGAGAGGTCAAAGAGCCTCCTGCATGATGACTGCACAGCAGGACTGTCAGGCCTCAGAGAGCCGCCCCACCTCACCCACAGGGACACTGCTACGGCAAGGGAGGAACAGAGCATTAGGAGAGAAAGATCAGCCCAGGATTCCCCTTGCTGGCTGCACTTGGACCAATAAGGCAAGGGTTATAAAGATGTAAGTGCAACTCTAGGACAACCTGTGTGGCTGCCACCTTACAAGATTAACCCCAATGATGCTTCTCTCCTAGTAATCACACCCTAGTTTGTTCCCTCCTCCCACAAGCCCACCTTTGTAGCTAATAGGATATTTCAGAAATGATGGACTATGACTTCTGAGACAAGGTTAAGGAAGACACTGGGTTTCCACCTCACTCCCTTGGAGTGCTTCCTGTGGGGAAGCTAGTTATCATACCATGAGGACCCTCCAGCAACCCCATGGAGAAGCCTACAGGCCAGGAATTGAGCTCTCCCACAACAGCCAAACCAGCTTGCCAAGCAAGAGTGAACCACCCTAGAAGTAGATCTTTAGATGACTGCAGTGCTGGCCAACATGGTGACTACAGTCTCATGGGAGACCCCTAAGCCAGAATCACCCAGCTAAACTGTTCCCAATTCCTAATCATATTAATGATAAGAATAATATATATAAATGAGGTGTGTGTGTGTGTGTGTGTGTGTGTGTGTGTGTGTGTGTGCAAGCGCACACATGTGAATGTTGCTGAGAGCTAAACCCAGGACCGAGGACCTGGCTCATGCTAGGCAAATGTTCTACCACTGAGCTACATCCCCAACCCCAAGGATAATAAAGTTTATTACTGTTTAAGCTACTAATTTTGGGCTACTTTCTTACCAGACAATAGACAACTAATAGTCGTCAACTGTCTCTCCAGAGATCCTCAAAGTGGAGGTCCCCATCCCACTGAGGAGCTCAACCCCCTCTGTTCTGAAATGTGGGACTAAGGTACAGTGGGCAGGGAGCCTGGCCCAGGCCCAACAGCTTATAAGGCCCAGAAGACAGGAACTGCTTCCCAGGCAGTACATTAGACTCACATGGAGACTTTTACAAACAACCCATACCCACACCACATCATTTAAATCAGACTCCTTGGGGTGAGGCTCAAATGTGGATATTATTGTAGGGCCCTACATGATGCTAACATATAGCCACTGCTCTAAAGTAGGCTCCAAATGCAGACTCTAGGACAGCCCAGAGATATTCAGGATCTGTCATGCAGCAGTGGCCAAGGTCACTCTAGCCTAGAGTTTGGCTGGAGGTCTCCCTCTATGCTGTCTCTGCCTGGCTCCCAAAGACTTCTTCATTCCATGTCTATAATACACCTAAAGCAGACAGGTGTCCTTGTCTGCACCTCGCATCTCCATATCCTCCTCCCCTTTCTCTGCCTCCAAGGCCCACTCCAGCCCAAAGCCCAACCTCTGCACAGGGAATGCTCCCAGAGGGGAAGTATCAGGCTGCAGGGATGGGGTCTAGCTCAGAGTATTCTTAAAAAGTCTTTTTTCTCATCTGTAAAATAGGAATTACCATTACACCTGCTGTGGTCTCTACTGGGTCTTAAGCTTCCTCTCACAAGTCCTCAGAGAGACCGACGTTTGTATTTTTGTCTCCCCCAGGACTCAGTCTTGCATGGAGCTGCACTTTCCCCTAGGAAGACAGGAATGACTTAAAGAGACAGGGTTGCCCTGAAGCTCATGGCTTATTAAAGCAAGAGTAGAACAAACAGTGATGAGGGTTGCCATGTGGAGTTCCAAGGAGGATGTGAAAAGGTATCTAATCTAAGGTGGGCTGGGTAAGGAGTCAGATTTCCACATTGAGATGTTAGCACCAGGCAGGGGAGCCCCAAGCACAAAGGCTCCCAGGCGCTACTTACAAGATCAACCCTCAACAGATTAGGCCCCTTTTTCCTCCCTCCCTGAACCACCTGGGGAGGCTCGAAGCCCAGAGATCCAAGCCGCACTCACCTGACCTCCCTGATTGTTGCAGCAGCCGCCCTGGGAGTCGGCGGCGTCCCAGTGCCTGATGGGGAAGACGCTTCTCCCGCCTCCGCGCAGGGCCTTCCCCAGCCCCACCCGAGCCCGCCCTTGGGGCGTGGACAGCGCGCCCTGAGCTTCCCGGCATTAGCCGCACAGGTAAGCTCTGTGCACGGTGGCACCCGGAGGACAGGACAGGACGGCCTCGGCCTGCAGGCCTGCTAGAGAACACAAGACCCCCGACCGCGACCTAAGGCAGCAAGGCAGCGAGGTCCCTACCCTAGCCCTCCAGAGGAAGCAGGAGGGGCGGGCAGGAGGACCACACAGTCACTCAACAAACAGCATGGAGCACTTCATCCTCCGTGGGCTGCGTCCTGCTGTATATGGAATCTGAGCAGGCATAGGACATGTGGGTGGGGAGATGTCTGAGCTCCATCTTAAAGGACCCAGGTCTGCAGTGCATGGCAGGTGCTGAGAAGACTGGGGATAAGCACAGCCAAGGTTTGAGAAAGAATGGAGAGGGGCAGGTGGCAGGGGACAGATTATTTCCATATCTAAAAAAAATTAGTGAGTGCTACTCTGGGGCAGGCATCAGGCACTCAGAATACAGCAATAGCCAGAAGTCAATCTCTAGACGACCTGGCAGGACCAGGTAACAAGTGCCATAAACAAAAGAAGTCAGCGTGGAGGGACAGGGAAGGGACAGGGAGGGTTCTATGTAAGGAGGTAAGGGAAGGCCTCTCTGCCAAGGTAACAGTGGAACAGAGGAAGTGAGAGTGCTGTGTTGACCTCCTGGTGACTTACTGAATGGCAGGCTACGGGGGCCAGGGCTAGCCAATGACCAGTCATGACCACTGACAGGAACCAAGACTGGTTGTAACTGTGTCAACTGGCCACCTGGCTCTTCACTTCACAACAAGCCTGTGATGTGAAAAAAAGGAAAAAACAACTCAAATACCTTGGTGCAGGACCCACAAGTACAGAGTGGGCCCAGCTGGCCTGATTCCTGAGCCCCGTTCTTGCCTCAAGGCCATCACCAGAGTTGGGCAAGCAACCCTTCAGGTGTCTTCCATTCACAGGGCCCAGCATGTAACCACTGCTGCCCACCAAAAGCCACCCCCATTGCATTGGGCATTGCACTGTATCCGGCATCACCTATAGACACCTGACCTGTTGCTGGGTGAGTCAGTGTCCCCAGCGTCACCCACAAGCACAGAGATACACCCTTTGTGTAGATCAGGCACTGGATGCCTAGGAGGTATAAGCTAACAGATGAGGGGGTGGCTGGGCCCTGAGGCTTCTCCCCACTCCCTGCCAGGAGCCACAGCCCCACAGTGCCAGGGTTAAGGAGGACAGCCAGTCAGCACTTTCCACAACTCTTTCAAAACCACTGACAAGAACTGAGGCTTATGGGAGCAGCTCAGCTGGGGTGCAGTTTCCCCTTGGTGGCCCCTTGTGACTCTGCACAAAGCCCGACTACATTGACTCCAATCCCAGGGAGGAGGTGTCTCCTGCAAGTCTATCTTCTCTCCTGAGCCATGGGGCCCCCACTGGGCCCAGCCTGGGACTTGTGCTCCCTGCCTGCAAAGAGACCCCACAGCCGCAATGGCAGAGTTGTCTGGGTCCAGGGAATGTTGGCAGGGGGAGGAGGGCTCCTCCTCCACCATAAACCAATTTCCAGCAAAACTCCCTCTCTGTGGTTGCCACACAGCACAGTGCATCACAGAGTGCAGGCAGCATGCATGATCACAATAAAAACAGAAGGAAAACCTCCCCCAAAACTCCAGCCACCAGCTGCACCTCATAGCAAACTGCTATTTATTTTGTGCTTCCTGAGCCAAGCCCTGGGCTGGGCTTTTCATTCGTTGCATCATTGCATTTTCACTGTTCAGTCACCCATTGTACAGATGAGGAGACGGGCTCAGAGAACCTCACGCACAGGATGGAGGCCACCCAGAGAGAGGGAGTGGCACAGCAGGGCTCCTTCTGGTCAACCCTTGCTCAGTTCTCAGTCTCCACGCCACCTCCTAGGGTGGCAGGCACAGGGACTGCCCTGGGCTTGGTACTTCCCCTGTCTTACACCTCCTCACGTACTGACACTGAACACATTGTGTCAGGCACTCTGGGTTGGCAGACATCATCTCAAAGCCTGGAGCCTCACCCCAGCTACACTGCCAAAACCTGAGGCTGCCACCAGGAGGCCACCTGCCTCCTGGCCTGCATGCTTAGCAGGGTGAGCTACAGGTCACCCTAGTCTCCCTGCCCCATGGTGCTGGCTTTTCAGCCACACTGTGCCAGGCCACAGTCCTTCACCTGTGCATTTCTCCTCATAAATAGAATCAGTGATATGATGCCAATTGCTTTTGCCAGCACAAATGAAAATTCAAAAAGCAACTAACTCATTATTCCCTATAGGACAGTCACTTCTTCTCTCACTGGCCCCAAATTATGCCCTCCTGGTGACTTCAGGGTGCTTTGTCCTGCTTACCTACCAAGGTGCACAGAACCAGCCTCCAAAGGACTCTACAAAACATCAGAGCCCTGAAACACAGTCCCCCAAGCAAGCGCTAGAAGGTCTGAAAAACCAAAGGTGTTCATAGAAAGTGCACACATAAGCCCCGGCCTGAGATTTAATCCATAAAACACCTATGGCACTTAGATGCTGAGTTTGGATGATAAACATATTCATCAAGTCCTTATTGAGTTCAAAGAGACTTAATAACTCAAAAGCTTTTGAAATCAAAAAGGGTCAGTTCTTAACATTCTACCATCATCATTATCGCTACTTTTCACTGAGCACATTCGAGCTACAGAATGCAGTGCTAAGTACTTCCCTGTGGAATATTTCAATTAATCCTTACATCAACACCCCTGTCTACAGGGGAGGAAACTGAGGTTGTGAGAGGTTCCTGCCATCTGACAAAATACACTCCAATATCTATTCCATAAGATACTAGGCCTCAGACCTAACTTTTTTTTTTTTTTTAATCCAGCAAGAGTCAAGTTTGTTGTCTTTCCTTGAGTCACTTTTTAGATTCCAAACCTTTTCAGATTAACTCTCAAAATTTTGTATTGTGTATGGTCTTTTTAAATTAATTTACCATACACAATAAAAATTAATTAATTTTTAAATTAATTAAAGTGAGTAAAAGAGCCCCCCGTGTGTTTAACATTGAAAGGCAGCATTTAAAAATCTTTCCTAATAGTGTTTGCCCATTGGTGGTCCTGGGTGTCTCCTGCTTGAGTCATCCTAAATCAAGCTGACTTGGGGTCTAGTGTTTTGCTAGCCTCCAAAGCATACCACCTACTCCCAGGATCAGAAGTGTAGGCAGCTGGGCCAACACTCCCAAGTTGAGTGACTTGGGACAGATTGTGAGAGAACTGTTGGGTGAGGAGAGGGTATCAATACGGCCAGATGTCCCAGAGTTTGACCCCCATCATTCCATTTCCTGTCACTGACAGTGTCTCATCTGTGTCTCATCTCACCAGGCCTCCCAGGCTACGTGGGGAGGCAAGGAATCATGCATCTGCCAAGGCCTGGCACAGGGTTGACAGGGGGTGGCTAGGTTCTTTGTTCTGTTTCCTAATAAATTCCAACTCATTCCAAGTGCTGCTTCTCCTGGTCTCAAGTCACAGGAACTTAATACCCTCCCCTAAGAAGCAGGTAGAAGATTCAGGGATCTGGACCTAGAAGGGGAGGGCAGCCAGACCACCCAACTCTGCCTCAACCCAAATGCTTTCCTTCGTTCTCCACCCTCCACCCCTGGACTCAGAGAGAGTTCTGGGCCCCCGCCTATTTGAAAAGGAAAGGGCAAGGGGCAAAGGAGGACACGAGAGTATTGCTGGGGCTGGATGAAGAACCCCAGAGCATCCGCTCCTAGGGCCTCTCTGAGGCTGGGTGTCAGTCACCCACACCAGCCTGTCAGCACCTGACACTGCACCATTCCTGCTCCTCCTCCTACACTGCTTGAAATGCCACACCTGTCCCCTCACCTGTGCTGCAGAACAAAGAGTCCTCACACTGCAGAGGAAGCCAGATGTGGCAGGGCAAGGCAGGGCAGCCTCACCGATTATCCCCACCAGACACAGGGGGCAGGGAGACAGCAGGGACAGGGACCCTGAAACTCTCCCCCTCCCACCTCCTCCACTGGCTACACTCCTCCCAGGGAAGACAACAGGGTAAGATTCCTAACATTTGGGGAAAATGATCAAGAATCTGAAGACAAGGATCATGTAAGCAATCAGCCCCCTCCCATGCTTTAAGGAGCACAGCTACTGGCTGGGGAGGGGGAGAGGGTCCTGCACCCCTGATGCCATCACTGCATATCCCTGCCGTGTTTCTCACTAAACACTGCTCTGATCACATCCAACCTTCAGTGGCCTCCCCACGGCCTAACCAATGAAGGCAGGTCCCTGTCACCTACCACTTGCAAAGGCCACTGGTATCCTACACATTGATCAGCAGTGTCCTCTGACTCCCAGATCCAAGCCTGTGATTTCTCCTTTCTGCTTCCCCACCAGCCCCTGCTGGCCACTCCTCCAGGAAGACAGTCCTGGGTGCCCTGGCCCTCACTCTGCCTTCTCCTATGAATGTACTCCTCTGCTCTAATCAAGTCCCCAACCCAAGCCTTAGTCTGCTGTGGGCTTGGCTTTATGCCTTCGCATGTCCATGATGACAGTCCTCTTCCCAGGTCCTCCTTGGAGATACCTCCATCCATTAATCCACACCAATACAATAGCCAGCTGTTTTTGACTGCACAACCCTACAAGGGGGGGGGGTGGTAACATCCCCAGGGTACAAATAGGGAAACTGAGGCACCGGAAGTTTAGCTTCTTGCTCTGGGAAAGAAGCTTACACCCTGCTGTAAGAGTGAGGGAGATGGCAGGGAGGTATAGAGTGGAAGACCCTCCCAGAATCGAGAAGATCAAGCACAGCCACCACAGGTCCCAGCATCGGATAGATCCATCCAGGTCCCTTTGTCACTTGCCCAGTGAAGCCAAGCTACGGCCATAGAGCCCAGGATTAGCTCTGGGGCCCAGGTACTATCCAGTCTGCCCCTCCCTCTGCAGTGCCCTTTTCTTCCACTGACTGTCCAAATGTGCCTGTCACTGAGTCCACCTCTCCCAGGAAGCCATCCTGTCCATCCTTCCTTTCCTCCCTGACATTTCTGGACCTGTCCATCACCTTGTTTGTGGTCTCCCAATAAGCAGCATTCTTCCACATCAGGTGTTCCCAACAGGGGTTTTCCTAGTCAGTGGGATATTATTAGGGAGTCTTCAAAAAACAATTTCCTTGGTCGACTCAGTTTGGGAGACATAAAATGGTTTCCTTCTACAGGACTTGTCAGAGCCTTTAATTCACATAAAACCATTGTGAATCTCCCACAGGATGATGGAGATTTGCCACTTTCTACTCTTATTTTGTCCTCAGAACCCTTCAGGTCTCTCAGAATAATCTGAGAAATGCTGCCTCCCCATCCCTCAGGACAGCCTGGCACAGATTGAGGGGGTCAGACTGGCTTGGCCTTTGACCTCCTTTGAAAAAGGCAGGTGGGATAACTGGAAAGCCTGAGACCAAGTGAACCCCCTGCCTTGCCAGCCCCTATGGGCACTACCCAGGATGGCAGAAACTCTGCCCTCCACGTCTAGCTTCCCTACCCTCCTCCAGGCATAGAGAATGTACTCCCTTGCCAGTGTCTGGGGGGACCTCAGGTGACAGTGCCCTCAGTACAGAGCCTGGAGAACAAAGAGCCTTAGGAGCCCCCCCCCCCCCAAGCTCGTTCATGCCAGTTGCTTTTTCTACTCCATCACTTAGCATCAAGTTTTAAATATTAAACCAAACTAAAATATGTTAAGCTACCATTCTGAGAAGATGCAGTGCCCCAACCAACAAACCCTGTGACACCTCTCCCTGCCCCCGGAACTGAACATCTCTCAGTTTATAGACAAGGAAATGGAGACCTCAAAGGAGAGCAGACACTTGCCTGAGAGGCCCAGCCAGGCCCAAAGCAGAGAGAAGCATCCGGGCCCCTCAACTCCCAGCTTCGCTCGGGGGAACAGCCGAAGTGGGATAAAACCCCAACAGCAGCTCAAGTAACCATCGGGAGCAGCACCAGGGACTCACACCCAGCCAGAGGAAGGGACAGGGCACACGCCAGGGGTGATGGCCCACAGGGGGGGGAGACTTCAGAGGCTTTTCAGAGATGTCACAGAGGGGCCGGAGCCTGGAGTCAGCTGTTTTTCCAATCTCTCACCCCACCCTGGCTGGAGGAAGGGTGCTCACCCAGATGGCTACCCGCAGCACCCAGCTTGGCTGCGGGCAGAGATAAGGTGCCCTGCATGTCATCTGCACGTCACCCTGCCCAGGAACACAGCCACCCCAGATACCTCCTTTGGTCTTGGGAGCTCCTCCCAGTCAGGAGCCCTAGAAATCAAGCCTGTGTTCCCAGGTGAGACCTACACCCCCAGAGGTCCCTCACCCAGCCCCAACCCCTACATTCCACATAAACTGCGCTCTTCTCTGCCCTGCCCCTAGCCTCACCTGCACCCCCAGACTCCCACATAGGCAGCTCCCTACACCTTCCCAGCACAGTCCATAGGGACTGAGATCGTCCTCTTTACCTGTTCTGAGTCCCGCCTGAACTGTGCCCGTTTCTCACAACTCCAGTCTAAATCCTTGCTACACAAATAGTGGCCACTGGACCAGCAGCACTGAACTGCCCAGGAGCTTCTTAGAAATGCAGAGTCTCAGGCCTCACCCCAGACCTGCTGAATCACACAGGACCAACCTGCATTTTAACAAGCCGCGCAGGTGATGCGCGTGTGTTTGAGTTTTGAGAAGCACTTTTATAGACCACTGCTCTAATCAAGTCATGTCAATCACGACCTATAACCTTCAGTGGCTCCCTGGGGCCTAGTACAAGTCTAGACTCAGCAGCTGGCAGTCAAGCTTTTCCCAGCCTGCCTTCAACCCACTTCTCCAGGTCTGGGCTCCCCCTCTACCTTGGGAATGCCACCCCTTCTTTGTCAGCATGGTCACCCAGAACTCTAGGGCCCTCTCAAAACACCACTCCCTCCAGCAAGCTAGTTTGAACTGTACCTCATTATATCACAGCTGGCATGGCTCACTTTTGTTTCCTGGAGAGTGGGGACCATGTCCTTTGTCCTTATTGGCTCTGAATACCACGCTGGGACACAGGAGATGCCAATGACAGCTAACAAGGCCCAGTGCCCAGCTGTCAGGAAGTCCACCCTCAGCTCTAGCCTGCCCACCTGAGGCTCTGCCACAGCCTTCCCTTTAACTCGGCAGACAAGGACTTAGGTGCTGTGGAAAGGCCTCCTCCACGGACCTCCTGACAACCATGCGGCCTGGTGAGCTTTCAAGATATGTTTGCCCTGTGCCTCAGTTTCCCCAAATGCAGAAAAGAATGCTGACTGATCCTCTCTCCCTGTGGAGTTGGCAGGTTATGCTCAGATAGATGGGCAGATCCCCAAAACTCTGAGGCTCAGAATTTGGAGCAACAGACCCATCCCTATGCTGTCAGCAAACCCTTCCTCAGCCAGTCAGCCAGGTCCAGAGGTGTCCCGGTGCGTGAATAGAAAAGCTTCACAGGGCAAAAGTGCCACACCTCCTCCCTCCTCCCGCCTCCCTCCTCCTTCCCTGGGACTGGCATCCCTTGGGAAGTCCTTTCTCCCTTGCACTATGTCCGTAAGGAGATAGCACGCAAGCATGTAGCTTCAAGGAGCTTCCTGGCCTCCACAACCTCTAGGAGCAAAGAAGTCTTTCTGACCCCATGTCACAAACCAACAAAAGAAGTCCAACAGGGCCAGTGGTGAAATGGATTAAGCCATTTCTGGTTTCCATCTCTGTTCCCCCTGTTCTGCTCTCACATTCAATTCAGGCCAACTCAGACTCCAGTCAGGTTTCCCAGGGCCAAGCCTGAAGCCCTACCTAACGGCATTCTAGATGGAACTCCAAACAGGCCAACTTATCTGCAGAACCTCCACCTGACCTCCCTATCCTCTCCAGGCATTTTAAGAGACAACGAAGAAAGCAATGCTATACCCAGAGGGGTTGATATTCTAACAGGTTTTTGTACCTGAAGCAGCAGACCTCCACAGCAGCCTGACTTCTCAGTCTGCATGGCGCCCAACTACTTGACCTAGGTTCAGAGCCCCTCCTAAAAGAAAAAGCAGGACATGAAGCAGAAAATTTGTTCACCTACTCCATGCAAAGACCCCCTCTACCTTAGAGGATGTGACTTCTCCCCTACCTCCTCAGCTCCCCAAGCCAGGCACCTCAGGGAGGCAGGAAAAACCCCTTGTTTGTTCAGAAGCCCTTAGGTGGCACACATCTGAGAGGCATGAGAGAAGTGACAGAGTGGACTAGATTACAGCCTGGATTCCAAAGCCACCTGCTTGGGTTCAAAATTGCCCGCCATCACTGCTAGTTGTAGGACCGTGCCTCAGTCTGCCCATCCATAAAATGGGACAAGGCTGAGTTGGCAAGAGATTAAAGGAGTTAATTTTGCAAAATCCTCAGAACAATGCCTGACACCCCTGGGTACACCAGAGCCTCACCCTAGCCTCTTGGTCCCTGCCAGATTTCTCCAACCCTGGATGCCCTCCTTGTTTCTATCTATTCCAGTTCAAGGCCTTTCCTAAGTGTGCCAGCCTGACCCCAGATCTGAATGAATCACCAGTCCTGAGTTCCAGCATTCAACTCGTGGTGTGAGTTTAGTCCATCCCAGTTCCCCTGTCAAGGCCTGGCTCCCCTCCTTCCCAGAGTTGAGGTCCCCTGGCTCTCAGCCCTCCTTTCTGAGAGTACAAGTCACATGATTCAACATTCAACTAGCTCCTCTGTGCAAACAAGAGAACTGTGGATAGAAAGGTAAGAGTTTATAGAGAGACCCCCCCACACACACAGTTCCAGCTTCTTCTTCCTCTCCAAATCCCTGCCCCCGGGGCTGAGCACCCAGCAGCCACCCAAGGGTGTAGATTATCCCTCACTCCTGAAATGGAGAATCTCCCTTCCACCCAATACACATATGCATACATCTCTGTTGATCTAGCCTGGACTTCCACCAAATAAAGCAAAGGAAATCATTTGCCCTGAACCCACAGTGACCCACACAGATGCCACATGCCTAAATGCCCCAACCACCCCCTTGGTGTATAGACTTGCCCTCAAGCCACCTGTACTTTCTCTACTTCTCCCTCACCCCCAGAGATTGAACCTTTTTTATTTCTTATTTTGAGACAGGGTCTCACTAAATTGCTGAGCCTGGCGTTGAACTTGTGATCCTCCTACCTCAGTCTCCTAAGCCGCTGGGATTATAGGCATGTGTCACTGCCCCTGACTTCTACTTCCCTTTTCTACATGCCACTGGTTCTCTCAGAATCTTGCAGCAGTTTGCACAACTGCTTTTGTGGAATGAAAATAAAAACCCTCAGGGTCACTTGAAGATTAAAGGGGCTCCTGTGCTAACTGCAATACCCATCTCTTTTTGCCCAGTCCCATCCTTCCCACCTGGCTCAGATTTCCTGAGCACTGGTTATATGCCAAGTACTGTGCTCAACACTCCAGATACAGCAGCAGGCCATTCAGTCAAGGTTCCAAAGTCTTAGAAGCCAGACAAAATCAAGTAAACAAAGTTAAGAGACTGTAACAAACAGTTAAGGCCTCTGATAAATATGAAGAAAGTGAACCAGATGCTATAATGAATTACAGGAGCAGAGGGGCCCTCTAACTATACTGGGAACGCATTTGAGGAAGTTATATTTAAGTTAGGACCTGAAAAGTAAGAAGCCCAGCCAGCCCAGTGAAGGCATTAGGAAAATCCTCAGGCAGAGATGATAGCACAAGCTAAAGCCTTTGGGGCAGGAAAATCTGGCTGTTAGACAGACAGATATGATTCAGATGTCTGTCAGGGAGGCAGTAGTCAATATAAGACTGGGGAAGCCAGCAATGGCTAGATCACAGAGGGTCTGATTGACCAGGGGCAAGTTTTGAGATTTTATTCAAGTGCAACAGAGAGCCATCAATGGTTTTAGAGGAATGGGGTGATGTAATCAAAATTTTCTACATTATTCTTATTAAAATAGATCAGAGGAGGACACATGCAGATGGAAAAGGCATTAGCCCGTTAGCCCATTAGCGGCTAGGCTACTATGCTGCTACTACGGCATCCAGACAAGACTTAAAAGATGGCTTGGCCTGGGGCAAGAAGCCTGGGGCAGTAACCTGGGGTGGTAACAATGGAGTCAGAGCATGGAGAACAGGACTGATCTAGATTTTGTGGAAAGTACCAAAATGACTTCCTCTCTGATTGGATGTGGGGAAAAAAAGAGGGGAAGGAACCGTTCATGCCTCTTGATTGCCTGTCTTAAAAGGTGAGTAGATTCTGTGCCACACTGAAACAGCCTGGAAAGGATCCTATCTGGGAGTGCAGTCAGGGTCCGGTTTCATCCACATTAAGTTGTTTGTCAACGAGAACATCATAAATCGGATAGGTGGTTGCATACAGTGGCTAGGTTCTGAGATAAAATCAGCTAGTTAAAAATCATCATTTAAGATCTGTGTGTTTATGAATTAATACTTGCTTTTTAAAAATCGAAAGAAGAATGAAAACTGGGGCAAGGGAGAGGGAACAGAGGGGACAAAGGAGAAAGCAAAGCTGGGGAATCGGGAGACAGGAGAGAACTGAGGATAGACTGGAGCATGTACAGCCTTCAGCATGTAGAAATGAGTGAAGGGATTGTTGGAAAAGAAGACTAAGGAAGGGGTAGCCAGGAAGGGGTGAAGAAAACCAGGAGGAGCCAAGGAAGGACATTGGTTCTAGGAGGTCAACAAAGAGAGGGGGCAAAGAACTATTGATGGGGGAGTGCAAAGAACTAGCCCTGATTGCATGGCGGTTTCAGGGAAGGAGGCTGCAAAACAGAAGGAATGCTATGCAGCAGGTATAGTCAGTTCTCCAGAGAGGTTCCACTATGAAGAGAAGTGGGTCCTAGCTGAAGGGGGAGAGGGAGTCAAGGCAAAAGGGGGGCTATAAAATGGGAGAGGGAGCAAAGCCTGTTCTTGTAGTGTAGGGAATGAAGCCACTTCTAACACTGAAGAGGGAAGGTAACTGAGGAATGAGCAAAGGGGAAAGGATCTTGAAGCCAGGGGAGGCACTGTGGTAGAAATCGAATGCTCCTTGCCGGAAACAATCGTTAAGGGGGCAAAAGTAGTGGAATGCAAATGTGGGGTTTGCCCTACACACACCTTCAGACACCAGATGCACGCCTACCTGTCTCTCCATTCATGCCCGGTCCCTCTGAGCCCTGGCACCTGATGTTTGCCCAACCACAGCCAAGTTGCCCCCACGGACTGGAACGTAATGTGCCACGACCAACAGGTTCTGCAAACAACCTGTGGGCACAACTCACTGTGCGTGCCACCCACCGCGCTTATCACTTCTAGCAGTACCCGTCCCGGTGCAAGCTCCGAAGGGGTCCGTGGGCCCCTCACCAGCTTTACCAGAGCCTCCGCCACCACCCAGGGCAGTGGTTTTCCTCAGCTCCCCACTCTTCTTCGGAAAGTAAGCACTCCAACACACCCTACCGCTTTCCGAGCCTGGCTCCTGACAAGCCGGCGCCGATCGCGAGCACCTAGTTGGTCCTTCCAAGAAAGCTGCTCCCCAGTCGGCCCGGATCCTTCAAGGAGGCCACCTGGACGCTGCCCCGAGCCAGGAGACAGAGTGGCCCGCCTCTCTCCGGTTCCCTGCTGTCTCCGCAGAGCTTTCTCTTCTCTACCCAGCGCCCACCCTTCGGGCAGCTGGAGTAGTCGCCCAGCGTCAGCGCCCGGCTTTGTCTGCGCCCACGGAGCGCTCCTGCCCGGCGCCCCAGGGGCATTCGTCAAGCACGCAGCCGGCGGGTCCGGCCTGCCCTCCACCCCTGGCGCCCCGCGCAGCCCCCGCCCCAGGATCGCCGCCACCTTCCTCCACTCTACCTTTCCCCATCAGAGCCAGGGGGCGCGGTGCCCACCGCTCTCCGAAAGCCTCCAGGGACGCAACGCACCCCAGCCCTCAGCCAGTGCGCCCTGCTGGCCGCCGAAACCCCGGGCCGGCAGAATCCTAGGGGGCCACTCCCGGCCCCTCACCCTCCCGCGGCAGCCGTAGCCCCTGCTAACGCCAGGCAGAGATTGGGGGCCGGGCCGGAGAGCGGGCGCGGGGTACCTTTCCCTGCAGAGCCCGGGAAGTGAATCTTCGGTAAGTGGCCTCGGCCTCCTCCCCTCCCCTCCTCCGCCAGCCGCCTGGCTTCCTCCTCCAGCCGCCGCCGGGACCGTAGGGGCCCGAGCCAGCCGCCGCGGCCTGTGTGGGGCCCCGCTCCGCCTCGAGTCCCCGGCCCACCCCGCCCGGTTCGCTTCGGCCCGGCCCTCTGCTCCGCCTCCAGGCAGGGACGCGCCGAGCTCCTCCCCCGGCCCGCCCCTCCGGGGGCGGGGAAGTGGAAGGCCACTGAAGCCGAGGGTTGAGGTGTCTCTGCCTCGTCCGGCGCTGCCACCTGGGCTCACACCTCTTCACTCAAGCTAAGCTCCAACTTACTCACTCATGCCCAAGGAAAAGTAGCCCGGCCCAGCCCTGCCCTCCTTGTGCAGGGCGTAAACCAAAGCCGAGGCTGTCTGCGAGCATCCGAGCCAGGACACCTACCTTGGTTAACCCAAGGAATTAGGAACCGACCTTTGAAGATGAAGATGCGTCCCCCTCTTCCTCCCCGTTCTACTTTCACTACCGCGGCCCTGCACCGGATCTTAATTGGGGTCAGATGACTAGTTTCCAAGGGCCACCTCAAATCTCAACCCGACATCCCACCCCACCACCGCCTTGGAAACCTCCACGCACCAGTTTCGAACCCTAAGCAGTTGGAGAGGAGTGAGCCAACATTCAAATCTCAGCCTATCTTTTCACAGGTCAGGGCTGTAAGCAGAAGTGACCTTTTTAAGAAAGTTATCTTTTGCTGGAAGCGGTGTTGCAGGACTGTTAATCCCAGCGACTCGGGAGGCTGAGGCAGGAAGATCACAAGTTTAGGCCAGCCTAGGCAATTTAGAGAGACTGTGTCTCAAAAAATAAATAAATAAATAAATAAAAAATAAAAAATAAAAAAAATTGGAGAAAGGACAGGGGATGTAGCTCAGTGGTTCAATCCCTGAGTTCAAGCCCCAGTATTCACCCCCCAAAAAAATCATATATACAAATGAAAAAGTATTTTTTACTGTTACTCAGTTCTAGAAGACCAACTTAATAAAAGCTAAAGCAGATGATAAGTATGTGGCTCATTTGTTTTTTCTTTAAAAAATCAGAATTATTTAGAAACTATTTGTTTTCCATTTGAGATTCTGCAACCACCGTTCTCCTATACAGATTCATCTTTATTGATTAATGGGGTGGGGGTGGGGAGCTCTTGGTTTTAAAATTTCATCCTATTTAACCCTGGGCTGTCAGAGATTCATCCAAGGGGCACAAGCCTTTGATGGGAGCAGGGTCCCTATCCTGAAGGAATCTCAGGCTTGAGGGGACACAACAAGGAACAAGCCCAAGGGCAGAGCACAGGTCAGCATACTTGAAACCAGGAGGGTGACCCTGCAGAAATGGAGTTTGAAGCTCCCCACCAAGAGGGAACCACCTAGGGACAAGCTTCACATAAGGGGTAACTGAATTTCAGATGAAGTTTCTTCTCAGCAGAAAAGACCTTATCATTGACCAAGTTGTTCCCTTCAACTGAAAGCCCCTTTTCCCCACCCCTCCCCACAAACTTCTATACCCCTGTGGAGTTACATGCCAGATTAAACATCACACCCTCCACCATGAATTCTTCCCTGTCACCATGGAGAACAGAATAAGTGGGGTTTTGTTTGTTTGTTTATGGTACCAGGAATTGAACCCAGGGGCACTTAACCATTGAACCACATCCCCAGCCCTTTTTTTTTTGTTGGTGGTGGTTTTTTTGTTTTGTTTTGTTTTGCTTTTGTTTTGTTTTTGTTTTTGTTTTTGTTTTTTTAGAGTCAGGATCTCTCTGAGTTCGCTTAGGGCCTCACTAAATTGCTGAGGCTGACTTTGAACTCATTATCCTCCTCCTGCCTCAGCCTCCCAAGCTGCTGAGATTACAGGAGTGCACCACCACACTCAGCCAGAACAAACGTTTGTGAGTGAATTTTCAGAATTAGATTCCCTGGGTTTGAATTCTGCCTCCATGTAGTTTTACCTGAAGTATTTAATAAATGGCCCTTACTTCAAAGAGTTATTGTATTAAGTAAGATTATTAATATGTACTGGATGGATTGCAAATGATAGGAAACTACTTAGTTTGATGTAAGCAAACAGGAAATTTATATGCTCATATAATGAAAAACTCTAATGGTATGACTGATTTTGGGACTCAAAGACTCAACTATCAAGACTTGATCTTCCTTTCCCCATCTCTCCATCTCTGTTTCTTACAGCTGTAAATTAGCTGCCACTCTCACAGCCCAGTCCTCATTTTTCTCAGCAAAAAGCCAAGATTATACCAAGTTGGCTCTGACTGGTTCATGTGCCATGTCCAAACTAATTACTGAGGTTGTGACTTTCAGATTGAATGGCACACACATCCCTAGAGTCAATTCCATCTAAACCATGAGGACTGGGAGTGAGAAAGAGTGATTTCAGGGCACTGTTGACCATTAGATCTATGTACCAAGCACACAGGAAATTCCTTCCCAAAAATATTGACTGTTGTTGAAGACCTTCATTATATTTCAGGGGTACCAGTACTTTTTGAATATTCTTTTGTGTTTGGAGAACTTTCCATTTCATGAATCCTTCTTCCCACCCCTACTCCAAAGTCAGAAACTCTCTTTTCCAGTCTTCTGATGATGCTAGCATCATCCAAGCCCTGCCAATGAGAATCACCATTGAGAATTTGCATGTGAACGTGAGTAATGTAAACAGCCAGGCACCACCTAGAAACCATCAGGAGGAAGCTAGCAAAAATGAAAATAGAGGTATCTAACTTCAGGGGCAATAGTGGCTGAGGTGCTGAACTACTTGCCAAATAAATGAAATGCATGTTTCAGTTGTCTTTTACTACAAACAAACCACTCCCAAAACAGACTAACAATGATTTCTTATTTCTCACAATTCTGTGGGTTGACTAGACTCATCTGGACAGTTATGCTAAATACAATGTTGATTAGAGGCATCAGATGGAAACTTATCTGGGGTTGGAACAATTAAAGTCACTTCTTTCTCCATGGCACCTCTCCAGCAGGATAGCCCAGACTTCCTTATAACATGGCAGTTTGGTTTCCCAGAGGATGAAAATGGAATCTACCAAGCAAAGTAAGACCTAGGCCCAGATCTGCCACGTCATGATTTCGACCATATTCTATGGCTAAAGAAAGTCACAAGCCCAGCCCAGATTCAAGAGGAGAGTAAATCAATTCTACCTATTGATAGAAAAAGTGGAGCTGCATATTTCCTTGGGACAGCTTACCACAGATTTGGTGGCCTAAACAACAGAAACATATTATCTTATAGTTCTGGAGGGCAGAAGTCCAAGATCAAGGTGTCGGTAGGGTTGGTGCCTTCTAGAAAGAAGAATCTGTGCCACACCTCTCTCCTAGCTTCTGATGGGTTGCTAGGTCTTCCTTGGCATCACCCTGGTCTCTGCCATCATCTTCACAAGATATTCTCCATGTCTCTATATCTCAAGTTCCCTCTTCTTCCAAGGAAACCAGTCACATTGAATTAAGGCTCACCCTAATGACTTCACTTTAACTTAATCCCCTCTGTAAAAATACTATTTCCAAATATGAACAGACTCTGAGGTATAGGGGATTATGGCACCAACATCTTTTGAGAGAAAGAACAATTCACTCCATAACAAATGACATAGAAGGAATTCTTCATACCATCTTTGCAGATAACCTACCACAAAGCAGGAGCACCCAGGAATACTTTTGGAGGGGGAGGTACTGGGGATTGAACCCAGAGGCATTTTACCCCAGTTCTTTTTATTTTTCATTTTAGAGACAGGGTCTCGTCTCAAAAATAACACTCCTTGCAAAATCACACCAACCACTGCAGCAGGTGTGGTTATAACCTATTTTGATCTCCCACCAAGGGAACCAGGAGAGAGACTTGGAACAGATTCTACTGCCTAGGTATCTGGCATTTCACCTTCATACTTGGTGTACTATCAGGCCAGGAGATCAGATGCCTGGAAATCTCTATTTGGCCTGGGAAATTCCAAGAACTTCGTCAGAACATCAGTGAATGGCCCTGTACCTAGACTTTCTATTTATGTGGGGTTTGCTTGTCTCCCAGTTTTTTGTTTGACACTCTTTTTTATGTTTAGGTGCTTATCTCAGAGTTTAAGAACACCTTGAAAAAAAGAACACCTTTTTTTTTTTTTTTTTTTGCCTTAGGTCTCCCTATGCCTCTATTTAAATGCCCATCACCACCAACATCTGTTCCCCTATAGGCCTGTTCCTACCCCATCCATATCACCAATTCAGAAAACTTCATCCACCACCAGCCCAACCCTGTTCAGTAGCCACTGTTCAGAAAACCAAGAAAAACAAAACTAGGAGTATGTCTCAAATCAAATGAATTAAGGAGAGGCTCAAACAGGAGATAGAGAATGCGGAAAAGGTACTTATTCCTTAAGCCCCTTGCCTAATTCCCCAGTGCAAAATAGGAGCACTGGACCAGGTACTCCCCGGCAGGCACAGCCCTTCTGGATCAGAGATGTTCCCCACCCTAAAAAGAGCTGCACGCTGCAAACCAGCTTCACTCAGAACATCTCTTCCGCCCTGAGCCCTGGGCCATTGATGTCAGCACCACAGGAGGCAACCTTGGCCCTGAAGACTGTCCCAGACATGGAAACAGGGAAAGAAGTCTGGACCTTCTTGGCTCTGGTGGAGCAAACTGACCTGGTCATGGCAGGAATGTGTATGCCCATATGTGTCACCGTCCTTCGCTCCCCAGAGGGCATGGTGGATGGGCTTTCTGACCACAACCTTCTGTGTCAGAAACAAGTAAACAGGATGGGCTGATGGCTGCTCCAGAAGCAGATGCCACATACCATCTAAACAGGAAAGGAAACACAACCCACGCAAAGGCTATCTTCACTGCTTCGTGATGTAGAAGAGGAGCAAGAGAGAAAGGGGGAAGGGAATGAACAAAGAAGAACAAAGAAAATGAGGCAGAGAGGCTATGAAGTAGACAGAGAGAAGAAAGCCAGAGCCCATAACTCACGGCTGCCAAAACCAAGGTCTTGGGATGTTGGGTTTCCACCACACACTCTGTGTCCCCAAAGGTAACCCCTGCTACCATGCCCCTGTTGTCAAACTTCCCTGCCTCCCACTGGTCCCTCCAACCCCTGTTACTGGCCAGCCCTCCTTATATCTGACCTCCTGCCCCACCCCTCGATTCTGAACCCGCCCCTTATCTCATGGAAGTTCCTCCATCTTCTTCTACCCTCCACCAAGCCTTGATCAGAACACAGCTTATCCTAGAAGTCCTCAAAGATAAAACCACCCCAGAGCACTCTGCCTGTTACACAGAAAAGTTCCAAAATGTATTTCCACCCAGACTTATTCCCAGAGAGAATTAACTTCACTCCTTTCGGGTGGCTACTGACTCTATCAATGTTGTAGACTTTATGATTTCTCCATTTTCATGTAGGGACACAGAGCCCTTTGGTGGTCTAATTGAGGCCACCAGCAAATGAAGAACCAACGTAGCCTCCTGAATCTTAACATTTCGACTCCCATCCTCTTTCCTGGCCCATGTTTAGCTGATCTTCCTTGGTTTGCCTCCCCTGATCTTTCGTTGATGGGAACACCTCAGGGCTGGTGACTCAGGTAGGGGGAGTCTGAGGTGCCAACTTCCTGGGAGGAGTGGTTATCCATTAACAGACTATCTTCTGAGTCACTAGGAGGATTGGGAGATCCTGGAGGTTGGAAGAGGCTGACTCATTTTTGTCTTTATTTGAGCTGAGAAGGAAGTGGCTCCACACATAGAATGAACGGCTAGTTCATTACTATTTCCCAACAGAACTGAAAGCTAGAATGGAATGTGTAGAAAGATGAACCAGGCCTCAAGAAGGTCCTTGTGACAACCCTGGAAGAGGTGACCTGTGGAGAGAAAGGAGAGTCCAGAGGCCTTCCAAAGCACTGTGGACAAGAGTGAAGATCATGATTTATGAAACTCAATATTGAGATTCAGACTCAAAAAATATACACACAGGTACATTTGGAAAATGTTATTTTCTCCTTAGCGTCCCTGTAAATGGCACTCCATACTTGGCAAATTCCAGGATTGACCTATAGATCTATCACTAGTTAAAAGAGAAAGAATTCCTGGAGCTGGTAGCACTAGGAACTTCTGCCTAGAATGGCAGCCATTCTCTCTTAGACTTAGAGATCATCCAGATGTCCTGGTCTCTGTCCTCCTAATTCAATGCTTTTCAGCTGTGAGAAAATCACATGGATAGCATGTGAGAAATTTAGATAGTTAAGTCCCACCCCCAGAGCACTCTGCTGAAACTCCAGCAACTATCATGTTGCCAAATCCAGTGGTCCTCACCACTCAGTCCCCCAGAAACATTCACTACACTTGACCACTGCCTCCTACTGGGAAGGCTTTCTGCTCTTGGCTTGTTTGATCCTACACTCTCCTGGTTTCTCTCCTGCCTCCCTGAACACTTCTCCTCTGAATGGGAAGACTCATTTGGGTCCCAACGACCTCCCTTTCCCTATACTCTCTGTAACCTAAGGACTCCAACATGGCATCTGCTCAATCTGCATCTATAATCTTGATCACTCTTGATCTAACCACGTCCTGAATAGTCTGGAGGCTGAAGCAGGAGGATCACAAGTGTGAGGCTACCCACAGCAACTCAGTAAGACCCTGTCTCAAAATAAAAAATAAAAGGGCTGGGGATGTGTCTCAGAGGTTAAATGACCCTACGTTCAATTCCTAGTACAAAAAAAAAGTTGAACTCTTCTGTATCACTTTTTATAAATGAATACTGTTTTGAGCAGCTTTGGGTTATACAGAAAAATTGAGTAAAAAGTACAGAGAATTCTTATATACCCCCTGACCTCCCTGCCATTTTTCCTATTTTTAATATTTTGCTTTAATGTGGTACTAACTGATGGGCCCACATCAATGCATTATTATTAATGAGAGTCCATAGTTTACATTAAAATTCATCTTGGTGTCATTCATATTATGGGTTCTGACAAACATATAATGTCATCTATCCACCTTTGTAGTATCATCCAGAATAATAATTTTGCTGCCCTAAAAGTCTCCTATGCTCCACCTATTCATCTCTTCCTCCTCCCAATCCCTGAGCAGCCACTGGTTCTTTTTACTTTCTCTAGTTTTGCCTTTTCCAGAATATTCTATCATTGTAATCATCAGTATGTAGCCTTTTCAGAGTAGCTTTACCTCCTTTGTCTTAAATGTTTAGTCCACAAATATCCCTGAATGTCTAGGGATGCCAGTGTCTGATCATTCCACCAAGTCACTATTCTTTTGGTGAGCTTATTACATTTTTAATAATCTTTAAAGTTATCTTCTATATGAAAATGCAAATGTCCTGAGGTGCTTGGAGGTCAGCTTGTATTCTCAGATGGATAAGGAGTAGAAATTCGAGATGAGGAGAGAAAGGTCAAATGTGTTCATCTGATCCAGGTCTTGGTAGGTAGGAAAATTTATCAGCTAGGAAAAGGGAGAAGCCTTGGAGAGATTGGTGCCAGAAATTTGACTCAACAACAACCAATGTATTTGGTGTGGGGAGAAACATAGAATATTTGAACAATCAGGTTAGTAAGCTTGACCTAAAAGACAAATGTGGAATTTTGTTCCAAGCAAAAGAAAAAACTCATTCTTCTCAAGTACATATATAATATTTATAAAAATCAACCACATAATAATAAACCCTAGGGCAATCTGCAACCAATAGCAAGAAAAAAGCATCCTAAATACAAAAAACTGAAAATTATTGAGCAATGCAGCCAGTATTAGACATGAGAGAACCAATTATAGAATAAATCCAAAGAAGCCAGAAGGAATAAGATTTAGACATTAAGTATATATAAAATATAAAACAAAAAAGGCACAAATTAACAATATTAAAAATGAAAAAGTCACATGATGGAAAAACCCAGAAATTTAAACTATAAGCAACAATAAACTATGAATGACATGTTGCCACTGAACTTAAAAACTTAGATGAAAAAGTTAATTCCCAGAATGATACATCTATTCAAAGATGACTCAAGAAATAGAAAAGCCAAATAACTTTATAATCATTTGATAAATTTATTCAGGAGTTTAAAAATCTACCAATTAAAAAATAAGTTCTGCCAGGTATGGTGGTGCACACCTGTAATCTCAGGGACTATGGAGGCTGAAACAAGAGGATCCCAAGTTCAATGCCAGCCTCACCAACTTAGCAAGACTCATCAGCAATTTAGTAAGATCCTGTCTCAAAATTAAAAATTTTTAAAATAGGGCTGCAGTTCAGCATCTCAGGGTTCAATCCTCAGTACCAAAAACAAAGAAAAGCAAAAACAAAAATAAAAAAACTCCCATGGGTTTTGTTTGTTTGTTTTTCCTGATCTGGGAATTGAACCCAGGATGCTTTACTGTGAAGTTACATCCACAACCCCCATTTTATTTTTCACTTTGAGATAGAGTCTCATGAAGTTGCCCAGGCTGACCTTGAACTCAGCATCCCAAGTAACTGGAATCACAGGAATCACCACTGTGCGTGGAAAACTCTCATGGTTTTATAGGCAATTTCTTCAAAGTACTCAAGGTATAGCTCATGTCAATCTCATACAAACTATTACAGAAAATAAGAAGATAACATGCCCCGATTCTATAATGAGACTTGAAACCTTGATCCCCAAACCAAACAAGAATGAAATGGGAAAGAAAATTCACAGACCGACATCAATTATAAATATAACATTCAAAACAAAATTCTACACACTGTATCCAGCAATGTATTGAAAGCAAAAATGTATTATACTCTATTTAGATGTATCTCCAGAATTCGGAAATGGTTCACCATTAAAATATACTATATACACATATTTATTAAAATTTTTAAAAATACAAGACAATCAAATACAGAAAACAAATTTTTAAATTAGTACCCATTAAGGATAAAAATTCTAAGGTATCTAGAAACAGAATGGAATTTCCTAAACCTGGTGAAAGATAACCAACAAACCTTAAAAAGAAATTCTGAAACTATATGTGGTGGCCCATACCTGTAATCCGGATACTCAGCAGGCTGATGCAGGAGGATCACAAGTTCAAGGTCAACCTAGGCAACTTAACAAGATCTTGTCTTAAAATTAAATTAAAATGGCTGTGGATATAACTCAGTGATAGAGCACTTGCCAAGCATGTATGAGGCCCTGGACTCAATTCCCAGTACTAGAAAATAAAACCTTAGTAGACAAATATTAAATGTTTACCCTTCGAATTCTGGAAGAAGGCAAGGACCCCCCACTGTCCTTTTACCTTATCTGGCCAGTTTCCTTCTAAAAATTCAAGAAAACTAACTTGACAAAAAAATAAGCCATAGCAAATTTTCAAGGCCAAATCCCATACAATGTTATTGTAAGGAAAAGAGAAAATAAGGAACAAAATAACATCACAATGATAATGAACACAAGCCAGAAAGCCATGCCCACAAAACAGACTTTAAAACATCATCTACTATATTGAAATGAGCTAAAGACATTAGGAAATTATGTAAGATCTGAAATAACAATTTAAACCAGAATAGGAATTTTTAGAAATAAAGAGATCATAAAATTTCACAAAATAATTTGAAATAAATCACTGTAGAAATGAAGACTAAACTAGAATGAATACTGGTAAACCTCCTTTTAAGAAAACAAACAGGGGGCTGGGACTGTAGCTCAGTGGCAGACTGCTTACCTAGCACTTGTAAGGCACTGCGTTTGATCCTTAGCACCACATAAAATAGACAAATAAAATAAAGGCATTCTGCCCATCTACAACTACAAAAAAAATTTTAAGAAGAAAGAAAACAACCAGGGAACTGTACATGTTACTTCTACTCATATCCCATTAACCTGGATACATGGCCGTGCCTAGCCAGAGAGGAAGCTGGGAAGCAAGGTCATAGCTGGGCAACTAAACTCCCAGCAAAAACTTCTATTGCTATAAAATAAAAGAAAATGGAAAAGATGGGATATTATATAGTAACCTTTCTAACAGTCCACTACAGTGGCCATCATCCCAAGTGCCTGGTTCTCTCTAAGATGTGTCTTTAAAAAAAATCCTAAGCAAAAGATGAGACTCCCAGATTTTGTCAAGTCTTACAGGAGGGGTGCAGTGGGCACCTGAAGCTCAGAATGCAGCTACTGCAGGCTCAGTGGCTCACACCTGTAATCCCAGCGGCTCAGGAGGCTGAGACAGAAGAATTGCAAGTTTAAGGCTAGCCTCAGCAATTTAGCAAGACCCTATCTCAAAATGGAGGGTGGGAGGGACTGGGGATGCGACTCAGTGGTTAAACACCCCTGGGTTCAATTCCTGGTACCAAAAAAAAAATAGGAAGGAAGGAAGGGAGGGAGGGAGGGAGGGAGGGGAGAGAGAGAAAGGAAGAAAGGAAGGAAGGAAGAACATAGCTGTTGCCTTCACATCCAAGTCAATTACTTCATATACCTTCAAGGAAGCCATCAGTCTAAGTTGAAAAAGGGAGATCATTGCAATATAGAGGACAACAAATGAAAGTTAAAATTTTTCAAATGTTAATTTAAAAAACTAGTCTTTGGGTGAGGTTAAACATCAAATTGTGTGTGAACAAATACATCTGAAGACTTCTAAGGGTTTGAAGAGGCCAGGTTACTAAAGACATTCTAAGCCTATAAGGCAACCTATAAGGCAATCCTGGACCCCCAGACCTGTGCCAAGCTGAAAGCAATACAGAACCCAGGAAGGGCACACACTTCAAAGCCCTCTTTAAATCCAGAAGAATTAACCTCTAAGTGGCAAGGCCATAAGGTCAAAGAAGAAATGAACTGGACCAAGGGGATGGCCAAGGAATTTAGTCCATCCTCAGAGCAGGGAGTTTCATGATTCCTACTCACCCAGTCGGCTTGACAATAGCTGTGGACCACCCACCACTCCGCAGGTTTCCCACTCTCCCATTGGTCAAATAAGATGCTTTGGTTGTAGTTATCTTATTTTCACCCCAGTATTGTACACATCCTTGTATGTAGCGCAAGCCAGATAACTTGACTTCTTTTTTATAGCCATTGAACACAGAAGTTTTTTCTAGCCCTTATGCAAAAAGTCACACATCTTCCATAAACCCTGGACTTTGAGCTAGAATCAGATAGAACTTAGGGGCATCTCCCTTTGGAAGAGAACAAGAGTTTTTCTGTATTGGAGTACCAAGGAAGCACCTCTCATTTTGCCCTAAGTGAGAGGGAAAGTCTATCTCATCCCCAAGAATGAGAGACTCATAGCACGAATGCCTCTAAAGAAATTTTCTGTATTTTGTGTTTTGTCTTGTTTTGTTTTGTTTTGTTTTGTTTTGTTTGTAGATACTGGAGATTGAACTCAGGGGCGTTTTACCACTAAGCTACGTCCCTGGGCCTTTTTTAATTTTAATATTAAGACAGGGTCTCACTAAGTTGCTTAGGGCCTAAATTCCTGAGGCTGGCCTTGAACTTGCGATCCTCAGCCTCCCAAGCTGCTGGGATACAAGCGTACAACACCATGTCCCACTTGATTTTCAACTCCTTTTTTGACTCACCAACAAATTTATGGGCCAGTGATTGGGGCCATCTAAGGTTCCACAGATGGTTTTCAAAACCTCATTCCACATCTCCCACAGTGGTCTACAAGGACATTCTCTTGGTACTAAGGTTGGAATGGGGCCACTGATTCTCTTAGGCCCTCGGCTGAAATCAAGACACAAAGAGTCTGAGTTTAACATCCTGCCATGTTAGAGGGTAACAAACAACCCAGAAGAAACCTTCAAACCTCAGGGATATTTTTTTTTTTTTAACTGTGAACATAAGGCTAAATTAAGCATTTCCTCTGTGGGAGGGAATTCTTGGAGGGGATCACTTAATTCCAGCTCTTTTTTCATCAATGAAAAAATAAATAAATAAAAAGTTTTGCCACGAACATCCTCCAACCTCGGAAATTCCACAGTTAACTCAGCTCCCAACTCCACTTCCTGCTGGAGAAGGAAGATGAGTTCCGGTTCAGATATTCTGGGCCCAGCTTTGGCTGGCTTCCCTGGATGGTGTGTTTATTTGGCAGTTGCCACATTCCTCCTCCACCCCAGGTTCCATCGCAGCCTTCCTCCTTCTCTAGCTGGATACTGAGGGACAATGGAAAATGGCAGACACCACCTTCAAAGGGCGCTCCCTTCCTCCCTCCCTCATCCCTCAGTCTCAACTCCTTCCTATTGATTATAGAGCAACCTTTGATGGGTGTCTCCAGGCCTTGTGCTCTGCTTATCACCCAAGCCCCTGGAATCTTGTTTCTGCCTTCCTCCCTTCACTGAAATTGTTCTTTAATGATTCTGTCCTCTGTGAACCTTTGTACATCCTCCTCAGGGATCCTTTGACTTGCTGGACATTTCCTCTTTCCTTAGAAGTGTTCTCAATTTCTTTAGCACCACCTCCTTGGCTTTCCTCTCACCTCTCTGGATGCTCCTTCTGGGTCTCTTTCTTCCAGCAAACTCACAAATGTAGTTCTTCTGAATTTGGGTCTCAGTCGACTTCTCTCAAGCCACACTCTTTTGGAAGTGGCTTCTTTTGCCATCATATGCTAATCACCCACAATTCTATCATCTTCAGTCTAGATAAGCCCTCTGACCTCTCATATAAATTCCCTCTTACAAGTCTCCACTTGGATGAACCCCAGACAATCCAAACAAACTTGAAGTGAAAAGAAGCCCATTTCCCTAACCCACCTGTAAAATCCAATTTCTTTTTTAAAATTACCTGACTCAATGAAGGCACTAATATTAAACCATATAACCAAACTAAAAACTTGGATGTTTTATTATTGATTGATCCCCCGACTCATGCTCCCACGTCTAGTAAAGAACCACTGTAGATGTGCCTCCCTAGTAATCCTCATTTCCATCTACTTGCTTTTCTTTCCCTTTTTTTGGGGGTGCTGGGGATTAGAACTCAGGGCCTTGTGCTTGTGAGACAAGCACTCTACCGATTGAGCTATCTCCCCAGCCCCATTTCCACCTACTTGAGTTTGGGTTTCAATTAGGTCCTGGAGGTTACAATAGTTCCTACATAGTCCCCATGTTTTTGTGCAATCCATTGTCCTTTCAGTATTTCGTTCAAACAATATTTTTGAACATGTGGAAAGAGAAATTTTTTTAATATTGAAAATCTGATCCCAAGACACCTTTCACCAACCATGATCTGCCCTTCACTCTGTGCCTCCCATGCATCCTTCAGGTCTCAGCTCAGATATCATCTGCAGCTCTAAAATACTTCTTCTAACCACCCCAACCTCTGGGAAGTGCCCCTCCTCTGCCTCTACCAGTACCAAATCCTGGTGCCTCCCAAAACATCTACCACACTATGGGGTCCTGGAGAGCAGAACTGGGTTTTGGTCTCTAAGTTGCTCTAGCCAGGAAATGGTGAATGAAGACTTAAATAACAAAACAGGATATTATTTGATAATTTCAGGGAAGGCTTCATGGAGGAGATAGAGTTAGCAATAGACCCTTAATCAGTGGAAGATCTAGACAAATGAAGCAATTCAGAGAAACCCCATGCAGGGAAATGGTTTTGGTAGAGAAAGTTGATTCTGTATGCTCGCTCAGTAAAGAACACTGCTTCGAGCCAAGGTCAGGGTAAGGCAGGATGAAAGGCTGAGGTCATAATCCTGACCACAGGAAGTCACTATCACAGGATCAGATCAAGGTTTAAAAGAAGTTGTCCTATGAAGGTACGTAGGCTTTTGATCCAGAAACCCCAGTTCTTGGAAACTACCCTAAAGTTACACCTCCATAAATACAAAACAACAAAGAATTTCACTGAAGAACTATTTGTAACAGCAAATCATGGGAAATAACCTACATGTGTGTCTACAGGGAACTGGCTGAATAAACTCTGGTACATCTACACAGTTGAATGAGGATAATATATGATGTGGAATGACTTCCGGGATATGTGAAAAATTCCAAGTGCAAATGGTATATACAACATCTTTCCCATTGTAAAAATAATAGGTAAATAAGATATACATAGGAATATAGATATAGTCCAGGATGGTACACACGTGTAATCCCACTCACTGGGAAGCTTGAGGCAGGAGGATCACAAGCTGAAGGCCATCCTGGGCAACTTAGCAAGACTCTGTCTCAAAATAAAACACAAAAAGGTCTGGGGGTGTAGCTCAGTGGTAGAGCACCTCTGGGTTCAATCCATGTCAAAAATGCAGGTGATCCAGCATTAGAGGGTTACTATTGGCCATATTTGGGGTATTTTGAACATAAGAAAGAACAATGATTGTAACTGATTGCATTACACTGAAAAATAATAATCCAAAGGTCTATTGTTGAAATCTCCAAATCATTATTTTTTATTTTAGTTTTGCTGTGTTGGGGATAGAACCCAGGGCCTTGCACAAGCTAGTCAAGCTCTCTATTACTGAGCTACATCCCAAGCCAAGAATCACCATTACTTTAATCCCCAATGTAATAATTGTTTCAGGCCACAACCATATATAGATGTGAAAAATATTAGGTGAAAGGAAGGCATAAATGGAATATTTACAAGATGCCAGAATAAAATCCCACTTCCTAATTGCAAAGGGGGAAACAAACCTTTCAACTGAGAAATCATGGGCTTCACCAAGTGATGAAGGACACTAGAAAAACCAGATGCTCTGAGCCTCCTACCAAGTATTTATGCCCAAAATGTTCAATCTAATCAATACATAATAACATAGAAAACTTGAGTATTACCAAACCTTTAAGATAATTTCCAGGTTACAGAAAATTCAGAGAAGAGAAGGACCAATAAACAATCTCACAAGGAAACAGATTGATCCAGATCATAGGACATTCCACAAGAAATAGCCTGAATTCTTCACAAAGTTAAAGAGAGCAGGGGAAAAGAGAACAGAGATACAACAGCTAAGCACAGTGGTGCACGTTTGTAATTCCAGCAACTCAGGAGGCTGAGGCAGAAGCATTCCAAGTTCAAGGCCAGCCTCAGCAATTTAGAGAAGCCCTAAGTAATTTAATTAGACCCTGTCTCAAAATAAAAAAATGAAAAGGGCTGAGGATATAGCTTAGAGGTAAAGTGCCCCTGGTTCAATCCCTAGTAGCAAAGAGAAAGAGAAAGACAAAAGACCAAATACCAGGTATAGCCCTTGATTAGATCCTGGTTCAAAAAATACAGTTACAAGAGATATTCTTAGGACTAGTGTGGAAATAGAATATTGACTGGATATTAGGTAAAATAAAGTATTTTGTGGTTACAAGGAGAATTTCTTTTCTCTTAGGAGATGTATTTGAAAGTATTTCGAGGTAGTGGGGTTGTGGCTCAGTGGTAGAGTGCTTGCCTAGCGCATGTGAAGCACCACATAAAAATAAATAAAATAGAGGTCTGTCCACCTACAACTAAAAAATGTTCAAAAAAAGAAAGTATTTAGAGGTAGACTATCTTGATATGAGATTTACTTTTAATTGTTTCAGGAATAAAGTATATATTTTAATACACAAAATAAAATGTGAAATAAAGTTCAATTTTGAACCTAGGTGGTGAGGCATATTGTATATTGATCAGATGGTAATCATACAGTCCTTTCCACTTCTCTTATGCCAGGAATTGTCAAGCAGAAAGTTGAAAAAGTAAAAGTTTTCCTGCGTTGATAGAGTAGGAGAAGAAGCAGGTACTCAAGGGCCAGATGTGGGGGTGCGGATAAGCTTTCTTATGGTTTCATTTTCAATCATTGCACACATGCTTCGTGTTCATCATAGTACATTTCAAAAATGCAAATCAACAAAAAACATAAGCAGAGATCACCCATAATCACAACTCCCAGGGAAAAATTAATTTTATAAATGCTTTACTGTATTTCCACTGGTATTTTTTTATTTGTATTTAACTAGGTCTCCCTCCAGTCTCTTCTGGGTGTTTGCAGAGCCATAGTTGCTCAGGTTTTTGCAGAACCCCAGACCCTGAAATGCCAAAGGGAGCTGGCTGGAGTTCAAACAGGTCATCCCACTGCAACTATGTGCAGCTATGTCCAGCTATGTCCAGCACCATGCTCTGTGCTCCCAGGGGGTTCCAAAAGGGCAGCAGATGGACACTGTGTCAGTGACTTGTGAGACCTGGGACTGAGGGAGGGACTGGCATCCTCTGGGCTCTGGCCTGGTGACAATCTCTCTATCAGGAAATCTAAGACACATGTACAAACATACCTATACACACATACAAATATACCTCTATACACAAGTGACACAGGCCTATACACACTCACAAACAAGCAAACACACCCCAACACCAACATACACAGACCCACACACAAACACATGTGGACATACGAATACACACAGACACACTTGCCATTTGCTCTATTACACCGACCCCACAAAAAAGTAATTGGGGAAAAGAATTTGTGTCTTGCCTTTCTGCCTTTCTTTCTTTTTTTCTTTTTTTCTACTAGGACAAAAAACAAAGTTTTTCCCCCTCTTCCTCTCTCAGGGAGGGCAGTGAGGGGAAGGAGAGGAGTTGATAAATTTTTTTTGTATTTCCTAGGCACCCTGTGAAACGTGTCCCTATAAGGTTTGAGCTAATGGCAGAGGAGCTGATTCTTCAAGACCAATATGAAAATGATCCAATCACAGCTGGTGGCCACCAGGGCCTGCAAAGCAGGGGGTTCCCCAACCTCCTGGATGTATGAGAGACTTTCTAACCAGCCTGCAGAGAAGGATAACCAAGCACAGACATCTGCCAACCTGGCAGGCAGAGCTTTAGAGCCAGGTTTATTTTAATTTTGCAAAACCAAGCCAGGTGACTGTTTATTTTTTGCTCCAGGGTGCCGTGCAGTAATTCATACCTATGTACCAACAACAGCTCTGGGCTGTTGGAGCAAGTGAAATCTAGAATGTGCCTAATTTGTAGAGAGTCTCTAGAAAATAATTCACACCAGTGTCCCACCTGGAGCCTTTTATACTTCCATGTCCATCAGTCATTGACTGGGGCCCAAGGAGACAGTTGATCATTTCTGGGCATAGTGATTCAGCACAGGGAGAAGGGATAGCTGGGAGTCAAGCAGCCAACACTCATCCACAGCAGCTGGGGAAATATGTACCTGCTGCTAAAGGGGATGTAGGTAGCACCAGGTAATCCTCTCTGGGCACCTTTTGTGCCAGCACCAGCTCCAAGCCATGGTTCTTGCATTTGAGTAAGAATTGACATCCCCTTACAATGCACATTGCTAGTAGGCCCATGCTGAGTTTCTGATGGGCAGGTCTGGGCAGGGCCCAAGAATGTACATTTCTAACCAGTTTCCAAGTGATGCTGCTGCCGGGGTTCTAGAGCCCAATTTTGAGAACCACTGGGCTAAGCACTAGGGACAGGCAGTTCCCAGTGATTAAAGGCTGAGTTAGGAGTGCAGATGGAATTTCCTGATAAAACCCTTGTTAAAAGTCATGTGCTCAGCTCACCCTGGCTGGGAGCAGGGATTGCTGAATGAAGAAGGGGGCAGCAGGAGAGCCTTGGCTCCTCTCCAGGGAGCAACAAGTCCTTAAAGCTGAGAGCCAACTTTAAAGCATCCATGTCCCTTCTCTAAATGCCCCAGTGGTGGCACCCAGGGAATAGTGTGGATACTCGTCTCATTCATTGGCAAAGCAGGGCTATAGTTCTCTCCACAGCTATCCATGAGAAGCCCACAGCCCTGTGAGCTGAAGGATGTGTCCATTGACCCAACTCATTGAGGTTTGAGCCTCAGCCTCCTAATTACCACTCTGGGTGGTATTCCAGTAAGCCTTTCATGAGTAGGGAGAAGCCTCTCACACCCAACAGCAGGCCACTGGAACAAAGTTGCAGGGGCTCTGCTCCCAGTCCTGCTCTTCCTTTGAGAGGGAATGAACACTACATAAACTGACTTATGCAAAAAGGAAAGTCATTGCTTCATACAATTGATAGTCTCCAGGGTATCTAGCTTCAGGAATGGCTTGATCAGGGCTCAAGCAGTAGCTGTCTATCTCTTAACCTTGCCTTCTTCCAGTTTGGCTCCTGTCCTGAATTTAAAAGGGTGGCCACAGCTCCAGACATCACCAGCTCCAGACCTCTCTGAATGTCCAATAAGGAAGAGCCTCATCCTGGTTACTCAAGTCCCAGGAACAGCTTTAGTGAAGCTTGATTGGCTGATTAATTTAGGCCTAGGTCCTAGGTGCCACCCCTGAGCAGGAGGCTGAGAGGGAGGGAGCAGAGGCCCCACAAAGAAAATCACTACCAGATATGGAACCCCAAAACCAACAGACATCCCCCTCAGAGAGCACTGCCTGGAGGTTTAGCTATCTGATTACCTAGTTGTTTGATTGCCTGTTGTCTGGTTATCTGGTTGCCTAGCTATCTAATTATTCACTTGCCTGGTTACCAAGTCACCTGGTCAAAGGGGACCTGTCTGGGATAGCACTCTAGTTGATAAGACTATCTTGTTTCTATCAGGCCCTGAAGCCAAAGGAGAAAAAAAGATACAATTTATACTTAGTACAAATTAGCTGAGGATGGAGGATCTAGTACTTCTGTGGGAATGGGCCCTGGCCTGAGTTCCTATATGGCCCTTGAACTGGCTGTCCCTAGGCATCATGGCTCAAAGATTTGTGGTCACAACAGAAAGCAAAGATCCTTGTACATCAGGGACCCAGAAAGAAATAGATACACATTCAGCATATTTCTGGTAGAGTTTAATAAAGGGATTTGATGTAAGGGGCCCCAAAAATACCTTCCCCACCCACAGCCTATACACCTCCCCTGCCAGACTCTCATGCTGTCTGTGCCTGAAACCTCAGGATAAAGCATTGCCCTCTGCTAGCTACTCTTTGAAAAAGTTAGCAAATTGCAGTCAGGACCTGTGATGTAATTTGTAAAACTCTGCAAAATGACAATGCAGGGTTTCTTATTTTAAAATGATTAAGAATTTTAAGGGTGACTGGGTATAGTGCAATCCCAGCAACTTGGGAGGCTGAGGCAAGAGGATTCCAAGTTCAAGGCCAGTCTCAGAAATTTAGCAAGGCCTTAAGAACTTAGTGAGACCCTGTCTAAAAATAAAAAATAAAAAGGACTGGGGATGTGATTCAGTGACCCTGGGTTCAATCCTCAGTACAAAAAAAAAAAAGAACTTTGAAGTGGCAACCATGGAGCATGCAGCTGTGAGCCAAGTGTGAGGCTCTGCACCACTGCACAGGCTACACACTCACTGCTGCAAAGGTTTAGGCAGGGTGTCAGGAGATCTCACCAGAGGAATATCAGTGACAGCTGGATTCTGTAACAACCCCGGGACTGGCAGCCAAGGGGAGGGAGCTGTTATCAGGAAGGGTTAGAACCCAGAGGCAGAGAGAGCTATAAGAAGAGTTGCCTGATGAGAAGCTGGAACCTGGGACGTGGGGACAGTCAGGGGCAGGGATCTTGCTCCACCTCTCTAGGTGTGGTGGCCTGTAATCTCAGTGACTCGGGTGCCTGAAACAGGAGGATCAGAAATTTGAGGCCAGCCTCAGCAACTTAGTGAGACCCCATTTCAAAATAAAAAATAGCTGGGGATGTAGCTCGGTAGTAAACCACCCCTGTGTTCCATCCCCACTAGGTGAAAGGGCGCCCCATCTCTCTTCCCACTCCCTTCAGTTTCCAGTTGATTTCACCAGCCAGAAGCCAGCGTGCAGGGAGCCCAGTGGGGCAGCCACACAGCTTAACCTTCTGGGGCAGAGAAGAAACAAGAGTGGATATAGAAAGAACAGCCCTGTGCATGGAGAAAGTGTCTGGGGAGCACTCTCAGGGCAGCTGGGACCCAGACTCAAAGGCGTGGTAGTGTCCAGGAAAGAGGAAAGGTCCCAGGAGACCAAGCCCACTTCCCAAGCACAGTCGGAGCAAGCCTGGCAAACACAGCCACAGAGGCTAATTAGAAAGGGCTGCCTGCCTGTGTTAACCAGGTCAGAGACAGAAAAAGCCCAAGAAACTGCCATGGCTCCAGGGACCTAGAATGCCCACAGGATATTCAGGAGACTCCAAAAAGAAACCCAGTGAGAAAGGTCAGCTGAAAAGAGAACTCTGGGTTTCATAGATTCAGTTGAGTGAAGAGGCAAATTTTTGTCCTTATGTCCTTAATCTTCCCTGAGCAGCTCCAGAGCTCCTCATTGGTGCAAAGATCCAAGAGATAAATCCAAACTCATCACACTGAGAGATAAAGCTGCATGCAGTGCAGGCAGAACTGGCTTTATAAATGTGCAGCCTGTGCAGCAGCACGGGGCCCCACACTTAGTTTAATGTTCCACTGTTGCCATCTTGAAATTCTTAATAATTTTGAACAAGAAACCTTGCATTACGTAGCAGATCCTGACTGCAGTTTGGTAACTTTTAAAGATCAACTGGAAGAAGGCAATGCTTAACCCTGAAGTTTCAGGAACAAACAGCATGACAATCCAGTAGGGCAGATATTCAGATTGGGGAGGGTGATATTTTGGAGTTCTTTACATCAAATCACATTAATGAATGCCTACTACATCCAGGACCGGATCAGCCCCATGTAGAACATGAAGATCAAGGGTAAATCAATCCCCAGAAGGCAACCAGAAGAAAGAATAGGGTCCTGATGACAGTGACTTTGGATGAAGTGTGTGTCGTTCACCCACCCTCCCAAGGAAGTACAGAATTCTCTGAACCTGTAGGCTGCAGGTTGAGGGGCTGTATCACCTCAAGGTCCCCAGCCTGAGACTGTTCAGACTCTGAAAGCCTCTGAAGAACTAGCTGCGCTGCCAAGGTTCCAGATACCTGTTGTCTTCTTACATCCTATAACACAAATTCAGGTGTCTTGGGTGTCTGAAAGCGGGTAAGCAGGAGCCAACCTGAGGGCCCAAGCACAGAGGTCAGGAGTGGTAGAGCAGGGAACCACCGATGTGAGCCAGCCCCCCTGAGGTGTCCAGTGTCCTTAACAACTTCCCAATATTCCTGAGACGGTCACTCCTTGTGGAGAGATGGATCACAGAGATGGCGAGTTCTGGGCCATCCCAATAGAAGAAAAAAACAAGGGCACCAACAAAGCCTTCCCAGCAGTTCCATGAGGCAGGCACTGTTATAACCTCCCTGTGCAGAGTTTTATGCCTCTGGCCCCAGAATGAGTGCCAGAAGCCAGACGAAACCCCAGGCAAAGCCATTTACGCTCCAGCAACCACCAAGCCATGATGGGTGGGTGGGCCCAGATAGCATCGCCCACAGTTGCATGGAGGTAGGTCTATGCTCCTTGACTGTATGTTGTGCTTGGCAGTGCACAAGGGGAAGCATACGGGGCTCCTACTCTTTGCCAGACCCCAAGCTAAAGCCCCTTTATAAACAAAGTCTCCAACTCTCACCATAGACCCTTGAGAAAAGTCTTGTTAGTTGCTCCCATTTTATGGATGTGGAAACCAAGGCTCAGAGCAATGTAGCTTTCCCAAGTCATACCCAGATGGTAAAAGGCAGAGCTGAAATTTGAACTCAGGTGGGTCTGATTACAGAGAAGTGACAGAGAATGAGGGCGTGCAACACAGCTGGCAGAAGACACTGCTCAGCAGATGCAGGGCCCCTCAGGGCTTAGGAAGTCACTGAAGAATTCTGGACCAGTGAGACGATGGGGTTTGAGGTTCTCAGAGTCACTTCTGCTATTTGCAGACTGGGGACAGAGGAGTAGAGGGAGTCTTTTGCCCTTGGGGGTGCTTTTAATCTGCCTATGCTGCCCCCAAGTGGTAGTTTTGCAGCATTGATTCCTTCACCAAGGACCTGCAGTGAGACTTTTGCTCAGCCATTCTCAAATTTGAGTGTGTATTAGAATCACCTGGAAGTTGAGTGCTTCTGTCTTGGTAGGTCTGGGGTGGGACTGAGAACTTACCTTTCTAACAAGTTCCCAGGTAACCTCACTTTTTTTTCTAACCAGGGATGGATCCAGGGGCACTTAACCACTGAACCTCATCCCCTGCCCTTTATTATTTTATTTTAAGATAGGGTCTCATTAAGTTGCTGAGGCTGGCCTTGAACTTGTGATCCTCCTACCCCAGCCTCCTGGGATTACAGAGGTGTGCCACATCACCTGGTCAGGTGATCACACTATGAAAACCACAGGCCTAATGGCTTCAGAGGACCACCTAGTCAGGTGCCTGTGGAGATAAGAGAGTTCCAGGGGACACTGGCCTTTGAGAGCTCAGACTCAGAAGTGAGACATCTGAAATAATGGCAGGATGGGCGAGGTGGGAGGTGGGAAGGGGGTTTTGGGGGCAAGGTATCTAAGAACAGTTAGGACTCAAAGGAGCCAACTTCCAGAAGAAGCCAGAGCTTTGGGTCATCTATAAAACAGCTGCCTCATTTTCATGTCACTTCTACATCTTTAATCATAGAAAACATTTCTACCACTGATGTGAGCACTTCGCATGTCCTACTTAATTCTCATGGTAAGTCTGTGAAAGAATAAGTCCTGGAAGCATCCTCCTATTAGGGGCTAAGCTGCGTGTCCATCTCCCACCCTTCCCCAGAATTCATATGTTGAAGTCCTAACCCCAGTAACTCAGAATGTGACTGTTTGCAGAGATGGGGTCTTTGTAAACATCATTTAGTTAAAATGAGTTTGTTAAAGCGACTCCAAATATATTTGACTGGTGTCCTTATAAAAAGAGGAAATCTGGACACAGATGTGGACAGAGGGAAAGCCTTATGAAGTTGCAGGAAGGAAGAGAGTAGCTAACTACAATCCCAAAAGAGAGACCTCAGACAATCCAATCCTGCAAACAACTCAATGTCAGACTTTCAGTTTCCACAAAATTGAGAAAAAAAAAAAACTTCTGTTGTTCAATCCACCCAATTTGTGGTATTTTGTTATGGTAGCCCCAGCAAACGAATACACCCTCATTTAACAGATAAGGAAACTAAAACACACAGAGTCTAAATAATGTGCTCATTTGTTACCCAAGGAGTCTGGCTCCAAGCAATGTTTTTTGTTTTGTTTTTGTTTTGAGCCACCAGTCACTATGCTCCTAACAATGAGTGAGTCTTACCCTCAGTGATTGGAATTTAGGGGCAGAAGCACAGGATTGGAAACTTCCTTCATGTAGGCTTTGGGGTGTGTACCTCAGCCTGGCCCTAGCTGCATGTCTCACTGAACCATGTGTCTCAATTCCAGCATAAGCTATGACAGATGCTGGGCTCGGGGAACAATTCTTAGCACCTGACATTTTCTGTGTGACTCCATAGATTAGAGCCACTAATTAGAATGATCCCCAATCTATAGAGCATTCTAGGGAACTTCTGACACGGTGCAATACCCAAGACCCACAGAGGTCATTCAGGTAGAGGAAGTGTAGTCCCCACATGCTGAGGTCCAGTCCCCTAAAAGTAGATGGCTCATAAAGTCCCAGATGTTGCCGCTGTTACCTGTGCCTCTGTCACAGCAAAGATCCTGATCCACAGGGTTACAGGACAGAGACCCATGGCAACCCACTGCCTAGGTCTCTATGAGAAGTGCCCTGAATACTTTATCCCTGCCCCTCTTTTTTTTTTTTTTTTTTTTTTTTTTTTTTTTTTACTTTTTTAGATGTTGATAGACCTTTATTTTATTCATTTATTTCTATGTGGTGCTGAGAATTGAACCCAGTGCCTCACAAATGCCAGGCAAGCGTCCTACCACTGAGCCACAATCCCAGTCCTATCCCTTCCCCTCTTCAAGGGCCAGAAGGCATCATGACCCCATTGGACAGCTGCTAACTGGGTTAACAAAAACTCTGGGATCAACTGAATGACAACTTACCAACACACTGATACCGCTTCCCAGCTGCTGAGCCGAGCAGACAGCCCACTGGTCCTTGCTGAGTGATGGAGTGGGGAAGCCACAGAGTGGTGGCCCTGGTGGGTTGGAGCAGGGGCGGCAAGCACAGCCTGTGGCCACATGGAGCCCACCATGCATATGAGGCAATACAAGCCAACACACACCGACCTGTCCTCCTTCAGTGGCCAGGCACAGGATTGATGCCTGATGCAGAAGCCTGCTCCACACAGTGCTGCAGCCCAGAACTTGGGAGTACAGACCATCCAACGACCTCAACCTCCTGCTTCCTGACCTGCAAGGAGAAAATGGACGTGGGGCCGATCTGAATGGAATCTGGGATTCAAGAGTTGACCAAAAGGGTTTATACTTTTTCAAACCCTAATTAGCATAAGTTTGAACCCATAGCAGTGATCCAAGTGCTATCTAAACCCCTAGACTACCAGACACAGAGGGAGAAAACTATAGGGTGCCCTCTTGCACTACAAAGAGTTCTGTTCCTGTTTTTATTCTTCAATAAATCCTACTCTTCCATTCACTCATCCTGGTCTGTGGATTTCATTCTTTCAATTCAGGAGACAAGAACCCAGGAAGAAAAAGAAATTCATGATGAGCTGCTGGGGTCTGCTGCAACACTGAAGAGCATGGCCCACCAATAAGAGCTGCAACGCTTAACCTCATGCAGGCCCCACCACCGGCAGAAGCAGAGAAACTCCAGTCTTACCTGCCAGCAGAAGCAGGAAATCGAGTTTCATCTCAAAACTCCAGTTTCTGTATGATTACACGAATGGTATGAATCTACACCGTGCACAACCATAGAAACGAAAAGGTGTTCCCCATTTGTGTACAATGAATCCAAATGCAGTCTATAAAAATAAAAATAAAGAAAGAAAAAAATTGGTTTCAACACTAAAGAGCTACTCTGCCCCCTGCTTAGGCTGGACTTTTTTTTTTTTTTTTTTTTTTTTTTTGCAGTGCTGAGGATTGAACCCAGGGCCTTGTGCTTGCAAGGCAAGCAATCTACCAACTGAGCTATATCTCCAGCCCCTGGGCTACTACTTTTAACCAATCAGGTAATAATTATCAGTGAATATAACTCCTAACCCCGACCACACTGATTTGAGACTCTGCAGGATGAAACATAAATATGTGAAGGATAAAGGGGACCTGGCCAGGGCAGAGTCAGCAAACCACCCGACACACACTCCCAAATACCTGAGTATAGGACAAGAAATCAAAAGACAGAGGCCCACAAGTGGGGATGATTCAAGTAGAAATCCAAACTCTGCTGAAGGAATTTCTACAACAAAAATATAAAAGAGTACTGATGGGTTTTTGTACCTCTATAACATAAATTCTGAATTAACTGTAATTAGTGCTGAAATATCTTAATCCAATAAATTAAAACAAGGTACTCCTTAAATTCTAAGCATGAAATAGAGGAACAGCTATGCCTCACCTTAACTGTCAGAACCATTGCCTGGCTAAATTCCCTGTTCTCAAAGCACACATTGCCCTTTACCATAGTGACCATGGACTCTCTGAGCCAGTGAATATTAAATTAAATCTTAGGTGCTTAGCAATCAACTGGATAAGATGTATTCCCACGGGCTTTCCTCTTCCCTTCTCTTTAAAATAGTTTTAGGGGCTGGGGATATAGCTCAGTTGATAGAGTGCTTGCCTTACATGCACAAAGCCCTGGGTTCAATCCTCAGCTCCATCAAAAAAATAAATAAATAAATAAATAAATAAAATAGTTTTAGGCCCAAAATGTATTAAAAACAGGGCCATCAAGAAATGAAACCCATTGGTCAAAATTTATCTATAGAGGGGATGTATCTCAAAGGTAGAGCATGCAAGGCCCCAGGTTCAAATCCAAGCACCAAAGAAAGAGATTTATCCAGTGAAGGGGTAATTACCCCCACTTTTTTTTTTTTTCATTTAATATCCTATTCAAAAAAACTGGAAAGAATGAATGGAACCTCACAGTGAATTACCACAATCTTAATGCTGTGGTCCCACCCACTCAGTCCCCCATATCCAATATAATCAAAATGATTCAGTCCAATCAGCAAGTAGAACATATTCTTGTATTATAGATTTGGCTATGTTCTCTTGCACAAATATCTCAAAAGCTTTTTAGACAGTTTGCCTTTTCCATCAGAAAGATACAATTCACCTTTACCGGCTTCCCTAGAGAGTATGTCAACAGCCCCGCAGTCACATGTGAACTTTACAAGCAAGAGCTTCATCACATCCGGGTTTTTCCATGACCCATTGCTGGCTACATGCTGGGCTCTCCTGGAAACACAGGTTGTCATAATCCCTGAGCTTCCCAGTTTCCCATTATGCCTTCAGTCACAGAAGCGGTAACCCCAAAGCTTGGCACAGCCACTGAGTCCTCCTTGCTACAAGAGGAATAGTGCCTATAAGAGGGGGCCAGATCTGGACTCTCTGGTGAATCCCATTTGCAGAAGGAAGTGTCCTCCCCTGCCCTAGGTCCCTTGCTACATGCTATGGTGCTGTAACAGGTTACCCCTTGGTTACTCAGAGAATGCTTGGGGATCAACTGAGTAAACAACAAAGGTAGTCCATACACCTTATAGACATCATCATAAAAGATGGAGGCGGATGGAAAGCTGTAGCTTCTCATACCTTAACTGGAAACATCCTTGATAAGAGAGGGGACCCAAGGGTTGGCACAATTGGCCAAACTAGGTAGTCATGATAGCACTGGCCAACACCTGGCCCCACTGACATATTTTTACAGACCCTAGAAACATTGCCAATGGTCTGGCTATCTGGCCTCACCAATGACAGCAATAAAAATTCCTTCTTCAAGGTTACCCTCCTTTGGAGGAAAGAACTCTGGGGATTTCTTGCCTCACAGATACCCAAATACAAATACAATGTGTTTCTGCACATACCAAAACTACGAGTTTATAAAGCCTTATCAAGATTCTTCTTAAGCCCTCCAAAGTTCCAGGCATCACTAACGGTTACCAGGCACTCATTTCACTTTTCAGAACACAAGATACTTGGCATGTTTAAAAAGAGCTTTATTCCAGCAGCTTGGGAGGCTGAGGTAGGAAGATCATGAGTTCAAAGCCAGCTTCAGCAAATTAGCAGGATCCAAAGCAACTCATAGAGATTCTGTCTCTAAATAAAATCCAAAAAAGGGCTGGGGATGTGGCTCAGTGGCTAAGTGCCCCTGGGTTCAATCCATGCTACCAATAAATAAATAAATAAATAGAGCTTTATTAAGATATAATAAACATGCTATACAATTCCCTACTTAATATGTACAAGCCAATGGTTTTTAGTATATTTACAGATTTGTGTAACCATCACCACCATCAATTTCAGAAGATTTCATCACTGCAAAAAGGAACTCTGTATCCCTGATCATTAACCCTGCTATATACTCAGAGGTAGAATCATGGACTCGTGTGGTAGCACTATATTTAACAATTTGAGGAACTAACATACTGCTATCCAAAGTAGCTGCACTACAGTACCCTCCCCCAGAAATGTATGAGGACGCCAACTTTAGTACAACCTCACCAATGCTTGTTACTGCCCTTTTTATTATATCCATGCTAGTGGGTGTGAAGTAGTGTCTCATTGTGGTTTTAATTTCCATATCCCTAATGAGTAAATGAGGTTGAACAACTTTTCATGTGCTTACCATTATATATCTTCTTTGCTGAAATGTCTATCCAAATATCTTAACCTTTTTTAAAATTTTTAATTATGGTTAAGTTTAGATAACATAAAATTTACCATGTTGACCATTTTTACAGATACAATCCAGTGGCATTAGGCATAGTTACAATGTTGAACAATCATTACCAGTATTTCCAGAAGTTTTTCATCACCCCAAACAGAAAGAGTACCTTTTCAGTAATAACTTACTTTTCAGTAAGTTTCTCCCTCCTCCAATAATATAAACAAAATCAAACAATATAGTCCTTTACTGTTCGGCCTATTTCACTTCAGATTCTCAAGGTCCATTTATGTTATAACCTGTTTCAGAACTTCATTCCTTTTTAGGGCTAAATAATATTCCATATGAATTTGCCACATCATTATTCATTCATCTGTTGATGAGCATTTCATTTGTTTTGATTCGTTGGCTATTATGATTAATGATGATATGAACATTGATTACAATGTTTAAGTCCCTGTTTTTAATTCCATAAGTCCCTGTTTTTGATTCTTTTGCATGTATACTTAGGAATGAACTTGTGGGTCATATACTAATTCTAACTAGTAAATTATTTTCCACACTGCCTGCACCATTTGACATTCCCACCAGCAATGCACAAGGGGTCTGACTTCACATCTTCACCAACATTTTCTATTTTCCTTTTCGTTGTTTTATAACCATCCTAGTGGGTGTGGAGAATTATCTCACTGTGATTTTGATTTGCATTTCCCTAATGATTAATGATGTTGAGCAACTCCTCATGTGATTTTTGGCCATTTGTCAAAGCAGATGTCTGCTTTGAAAAATCTTCTAGTAAAGTTCTTTGCCTCTTAATTGGGTTGTTTGTTTTTTGATGCTGGGTTGCAGGTGTTCTTTATGTATTTGGATATTAAGCCTTTACCAGATATATAATTTATAAGTATTTTCTACCATTCAGTGAGTTGTCTTTTCACTCTATGAATAATATCCACTTTAATTAGGCTATTTATCCAACTGTAAAAGTTCTTTATATATTCTAGATACAAGTTCCTTATCAGAAATCTGAGTTGCAAAATCTTCCATTCTGTGGGCTGTGTTTTCACATTCCTCTATGTCCTCTGATGCACAAACATTTTTAATTTTGACAATGAATATTCAGCTCTTGAGCAAGACCTTCAGTGGAACTTTCCACTCCTTTATTGGCCTCAAATTGCAGGCTTCATAGAGCACCATAATGGCTTACTTAAACAAGTTCAAATTCAGCTGCATGAACATGGCACATTGCAGTTTCAGTCAAACATCAGGAATGAACAGTAATAAAAAATCTGACTTCACTTTTTTTTTTTTCCATAACAGGGATTGAACCTATGGGCGCTTAACTGCTGAGCAACATCCCCAACTCTTTTTGGATCTTATTTAGAGACAGGGTGTTGCTGAGTTGCTTAGGTCCTCACTAAGTTACTGAGCCTGGCTTTGAACTCACGATCCTCTTGCCTCAATCTCCCAAACAACTGGGATTACAGGTGTGAGCCACCATGCCCAGTGTGACTTCACTTTTGATGTTTGGATGCTAACAGCTGTCAAGCCCCACCTTTCCCTTTTGCATTTCACCCTACACCTGGACAAATCAATAAAAAAGCCCAGGTGCTGGTCGAAAGCTCAACCCATGTAAGCCCAGCCCATGGTCAGGAACCCTCACCCCAGTCTCAACAAAGTGGAGTCTCACTTCCACTCCCAACAAAAGCCAAGCCAAGTCAGCTTCCTGCTGACTCAAGCAAATTTAGGCAACCAGCTTACTCTCTCCAGGACATCTCTCATTATGTGAGTAACAAACCTTTTTCTACTTTGTTAGTGTGTGACTACATCATTGGTTTCAACATTGAAGCCAAATTTGGGGTGGATGGGAAGATCTATTCTATATCTGTGAGATGATCACAATAAAGCCCATCTCCTAATAATCTCAACATTTTTCTACCTCACCCCCAATGCCAATATCACATTTAAGACTATTAACTGTGCCAGGAGCAGTCCTGAAAGCCTGTAATCGCAGTGACTCAGGAGGCCGAGGATGGAGGATCTCAAGTTCAAAGCCAGTCTCAGCAATTTGGCAAGGCCCTAAGCAACTTTAGCGAGACCCTGTCTCAAAATAAAAAAATAAAAAGAGCTGAAGATGTAGATCAGTAGTTAAGTGCCCCAGGGTTCAAATCACCAGTACCAAACAAATAAACAACAAAAAGAAAGGAAGAAAGATAAAATCCTATAACAATTTTTTATGGATTACACATAGAATTGATAATAAACTTGGGGATATCAAGGGTGGCAGGCAGAATAATGCATCCCAAAGATGTCTATGCCCTAATCCTTGGAAACTATGAATATATTGCCTTACATGACAAAAGGGACTCCACAGATGTAATTAAGGCTAAGGATTTTGAGATGGGGAGACTATTCTGGATTCCCCAGGTGGGTCCAATCTAATCACAGTTAGAAATAGAAATGGCATTGTTGGGTCATGAAAAAAATACCAGCAATTGCTTACCTTTGAATTTCTTCTGAGGTGGCAAAAAGAAATCCTTACTTGTTACATCCATTATTTATCAAATGGTTTTGGTACTTGCAGCTGAACACATTCACATTCTTAATTTATACATATCAGTTAGAAGAGTAATAAGTCATAGTTCAGGCATTATAATGTCCCTTTTGCAAATGTGTTTGTCAGCATTTCATTACTGTAACAAATGCCTGAGATAAATCAGCTTAAAGGAACAAAAGGTTTATTTTGGCTTATAATCTCAGAGGTTAGTTGTCCTCATTGTTTGGGACTGTAGTGGCACAGTACATCAGGGCAGGAGTATGTAGCAGAGGAAGCCTGTTCACCTCCTGGTGGCAGGAAAGAAAAAGAAAAACAGAAAGGGGCCAGGGGCCTAATACCCAGTTCAAGGGCAGCCACCAATGACTTAAATTCCTTCTACTAGGTTCCACCCCCTAAAAGTTCCACCACTCCCAACAGCAACACTGAACTGAATGAAGATCAAGCCTTTCACATGAACCTTTGGGGGACTTTTCAAATTTAAACTCTAGCAGCAAGGGAGAACACATTCTAGAGGAGAGAGGGGGGACGTTAATACATAAACAAGAATTTAAGATTGCAGTAATTGATACGAAGGAAATAAACAAAGAACGGGAAAATAGATCAGTCATGGCTAGACTCTTCTATGAAATGATAATTAAATTGAAATCTAAAGAACTGAAAGGAGCTAGCAACACACAAGAAAAGGGTGTTCTGAGCAGAAGGCTAAAGTGTGGACACTCTGAGTCTGGCTGATCAAGGCACTAAGACAGAGTGTGGGAACAGAGAGAGAAAGGGAGATAGATAAGGGGTGAGACTGGAGAAACAAGCAGGGACCAGAACATGCAAGATTGTGGGGGCCACAGAATAGCAGTTTGGACTTTAAGTGCAGTGGGAAACTTTTGAAGGCTTTTCAGTGTCATGAACAAATGGAGTTGGGTAAGAGAGTTCTAACTGTAATGAAGCAGGAAGACCATAGGAAGAGGCTGCAGTACATACAAGAAAGAAAACAGACTACCAAATAAAAGTTATGCAAGTAAAATGGTAATGTGGTGACAATCCAGTAGGCAGCAAGATCAGTGCAGCTTGATACACCCAACACTCTCTCAAATCTGTAGAATGACCCTCCAAGTTTGCCCCTTACCTCCAATTTATAGGGGCTGGTCTGATTTTTCTCTGCTTAACAAAGAGGTGGTACCTGACCCAAGGTCACAAAAATCACTAGCAGAATCAACCAGCCAGCCAGCCCCTTCACCACCAGTTTCCCTGCCTGGTACGCCAACGCGTTTAAGGCAGAATAACACCCGTACTTCCATGCAATCCACCAAACCCTTTGCTTGGAAAAATTACCTTCAATTTTTTCAGCTACGAAGGATCACCCTGGCCCCTTCTCCCTCCTTTCCTGAGTCCTCGTGTGCCACTTTTTGAGAAGCAAGTAGACTAGGGGGAAAACCATCGGGAATCACCAACGTTCTTAGCAGGTCCACAAGGGGGCAGAAGAAAGTCAGTGGTCCTGCGCGATGCCTGTTCTAGCTCCCAAACGCAAGCAGAAAGCAGAACAGCGTGCGGAGAGCAGCTTGGCTTGGACGAGTGTCGGGGCCGAGGGAAGGGGAGATCTCGAAAATGTACCAACTGCTCCCCGCGCCCCCATCTCCACTACGAGCAAGGCTTCTGCCACCCCGATTGCTAAGCAGAAGTGTAGTTTCAGCAGGAGTCCAGCCTCAGTATGCTGGGACATCAGACCGCAGCACCTACGATACCACACACCTGGGGCTTACCTGGCTGGCAACCATTGGCTGCGGGGTGGGCGCTTGACCCCCAGGCATCAAGGCTCTCTTTGGGCTAAGGGTACACGCAGTTGTGAGCCCACAGGCACAGCAGATGGGGCACTGTAAAAGAGAATGTGCTGTAAAAGAGACCTGGGCAAGCCACCAAGGGTGGCTTCAGGCTCTTATCTTTTACTGCTGCCCACTCCAGCCTCTCTCCTTTTCTTCCCTGGCTGAGAACTGGGAATGCATGTCTTTGCACAGACCTGGACACGGGAAAGGGTTTTCCCAGGGGCTGGGATTCACAGTGAAGCTCCTGTAACTGGGATTCTCTGGCCCACACCTCCCATCCAGGCCCAGAGGAATCTCTTGCCCATCATTTGTCTCCTCTCCTATTTTTCTGCCTGACAACGGAGGGATTCGGTCACGTTCTTCGCTTTTGACTGATTTCTTTTTCTCCCAAACTGACTTTTTCCTCTTTATGACTTTGCAGAAAGCAAAGGTCCCATCCTCACCACCTTATCACTTAAACCAAAAGGTGTTTGTGACTTTTTACTAAAATAAAGCTTATTGCAGTAGAAATGTCACATACCAGTTAAGATCCCCACCCAGTTACTAGTGGATTTGGGAGCCTGCTAAGTACAGTAAAAGTCCAGAACAACTGAATGATCAGCATTTTTCTCCTTCCTAGGAATTTCTAGGACTCTCCCACTGACTGAGTCAGCATAAGAATTAAATGAGGCCTTTTTTTTTCCTACTGCCATTTGCAAATTATTTGGTCTCAGTCAGTTGCTTTCACCCAGGTCTTTGATTCTACATCCAGTAATACAAGGAAGCAGGAACAATGGCATATTTATCCTGCCAATGGTGGCAGCAGCATGTGAAAGGTAGGGACAGCAGAGGTTGTGGTGGTGACCACAGTGTACCCCTTAGGTACTCCAGCAGCACGGTTTTGACCCTATCACCCTTGGAGCCTGTTTGATTTCAGGGCCTAACTTTCCAGTCATCCTGCGAGTCTTTCCAATAGATTTTTTTTTTTTTTTTCCACTGTCAGAGTCAGTTTCTGTTTCTTGCAACCGTGAACTAATATGGCGTCTTCAAAGGGTTGAGTCAGGAGGAGATGATATGATCTGACTTGCTTTGAAGAGGTCCCACTGGCTCCTGTGTGGTTCAGAGATTGAAGCACAGCTGCGTAGATCTGAGTAAACCAGCTTAACAGATCCTGTAGGGCTCCTTGGACTAGGTGGTGGCAGTGGGGAGTTTTGATCTGGTGCCATAATAGATGCTTGAGAAGTGGAAGCAGTATTTACAGGAGGCCAAACAAAGGTTCCAGGGAAGTCCTCCAGGGAAGTGAGACATCAGTATAGCATATAGTTTTCTGTCTTTTGCAAATAAAAATTGTGTTAGGTGGGTGACAAAAATGGCCCCAAGTCTGTACCCCTCCCTTTGCAATGTGATTTTGTAATTGTAGCACCTTATAACAAGAAGCATCTTCTGCAAAATACTTTTAAGCCAGCCTTGATTTTGAGACTTGTTTGGTCAAAAGAGTGTGGCAGAAGTGACAGTATGTTAATTCCAAGTCAAGAGCACATGAGGCCTTGCATATTTTCATTTGCTTTCCTGAATTCCTACAATCACTGTGAATAAGCCTGGATTAGCCTACTGGATGAGCTTCTATGCCAGGCAGCCCAGCAACCCAGCATCCAATTGCAAAAGCATAGACTTTTGAGAAAAGATAAATGCTTAATTGGATTTGGGGGTAGTTTGTTATATAATAAGGATTAACGGATACATAGAGATAAGAGATAGATATGGTTGTAGATAAATATAGATATATAACCATCCCAAATGAACCTCCTACCCTCTAGATTTTGAAGGGTGCCTGGCTATCTGGGCTTCCTGCTATTATCCTCTGCCCACAGATTGGACTTCCAATCTTGAGGCTGGCTGCAGTTCAATTGAACTTGCTCTACCCTTCCAAGGCTCTCTCTTGGGCATCCCAGCTGCCCCTCATGCCAACCTCTGGGCTTCCTATGACTCAGAAGTCTGCTTTTATCCCAAAGTCCTGGACCCAGCATTAGTCCCTATTCCTGGTCTTTGGAATTTGCTCTGGACAGGCCCTCTTTCTGTTAAAAACCACTTCTTCTCAGGGCCAAAACAGGGGTCCTATGCTCTGCAAAACATGCCATAAGTCATGTGGGGACATGAGAGGGAAGGAAGCCTCTCCCAAGGGCTGGGGGAGCCTGCCCTGTATCTTCTTTCCTGGGAGCTGGGAATAGAACAAGCACATGTGCTTCTTTGCATGGGTAGAAGCAGAAAGACTTGACCCTGCTGCCCAGTTACCTGGGAATGTTCTTCCTGCCTGGAATGTCAGGAGTGATATACTCCTGCCCCCTCCACCTCAGCTGTCCATGCCATGGAGACAGCTCATCATGGGCTATCTGTCAGACCTTATCAGATTGTACAGGGAGATAAATCTAAATCACTGACCTGAAATATGGGGTTTTGTGATCGGAGCCTGTGCCCTCTCTGAAAATGATAGCTGCCTAGGGATTGAGGCTGACACCAACTATGGTGGCCCTGAGAGATACTGTCCACAAGCTTGCTGAGGGGTGAATAGCTTGTAGACCGAAGGAGGGGAGAGTCTCAGGGACTCCCCCCATCTTAAAGAACCTACAAGGAATTGCAGAACTGCAGGCACAGGCCTTGTGAGAGTCAGATAAACACATTTAGGCGGAGAGCTGGTGGGAGTTCCCACGAAATGATCCACAGGCTGGCAAACAGCGTGCGGGGTGGAGTAGGCGAAAGTGAGTTCAGACCAAGGAGGTCCAAGCGAAGTTATTTCATGACCTGATGCTTTTGGAATCTGTTCTGCACAGACAGAAATGGTCTTGGAAGGGAGTTTGGGGATCTTTCTTCATGGATGCTAGAGAGAGACATAGCCCAGGCCCTCCCTCAAGATCTTTCCTGGTGAAGACACAAAATAAAGAAGGGCAAGGGCAACACAGAGAGAACTGGTGAGTCTTCATGCCTGGCCCTTTGCCACCTGGGGTCCAGAAGGCAGGCAACCCTGTGTTGGGATATGTATTGGTGACCTGAGTCTAGGCAGATGCCATCCATGAGCTGCAGAGGCTGAAGCTGGCCACCAGGGGACAGCCGTGAGCCTATGGTCAACCACCTGCACAGCTATCCCCTTCAGGGAAAGCAAGGTAGACTCCGGGTGCCTGAGATCTTTCTTTAAAAAAAAAATCTCAGTCAAGGGCTGCTGTCTAGGCCCTATAAGGGGTCCTCAGTTTGGAAGGAATACAATGCCCTGCCTGCTTTACCCCAATAGACAGACCCTTACCAAACTCAACCAGGTCTCAGTTCCCAAAGTAGGACCCTCTTATCTAATAACCTGATCTTAGTGTTCCCTTAATCCTGGTCTCAGACCATCCCCAAACCACAGCAGACTTTTCATTTATTCAAACCAATATTTACTGAACACCTATTATATATCAGGTGCCCTATTAGACATTTAAGATCCTTCCCATAAACACATTAGAAAAAGACTCCTACCCTCTTGGATTTTGATTTTCTGAAAAAGGGTACCATCACATCAATCACAGTGGCCCCTGATTGGCTAGAATGATTTGGGTGACTCTGAAGTAACCTATGATGCAACTCATAGCCTCAGACAGGTGAGTGTACCCTGCTTGCAGCCTGAGCATTAGGTCCTCTGACCATCAGACCAAGAGAAAGCAATAAAAAAGACGGAAGAGGACTGGGTCTAGGCGAGACCTCAGTTTTTCAGATCATGACTTCCAATTCTTTCTCTCAAAAGTTGACTATAAGGGCTGGGGTTGTAGCTCAGTGGTAGAGTGTTTGCCTAGCACGTGTAAGGCCCTGGGTTCAATCCTCAGCACCATATAAAGATATATAAATAAATAAAATAAAGGCACTGTGTCCATCTACAACTAAAAATAATATTTTTATAAAAAAGTTATTTTTTAAAAAATATGTCAAATTAGCCCATTATTATTTGAAAATTGAAATGTGCTGCCAGCTGTCCAGAGTACTTTTGTTTAGCAGTAATGCATTGCTTATTTGATGAGAAACTGCAAGGGTCAGAGAAAATTTGCCCCTATACCTTAATATATTGTATCTGGAGAAGATCCCCTGGAACCTGTGCTCAAAATCTCATCTTCTTCCAGAGGTTGGTTCCCTCCTGGCTTCTTCTCTCTGTTATGGCCCTGTGCTTCCCCTGAGACCATAGCGGAAATCTTGGATGTCATGTCCGACTCTTCCTCTCTTTCTTCCCTGCATCCATTCAGGCACCCATCAATTCTGCCTCCTACGTTCCTCTGGATTCTGGATCTTTCTCCATCCCATGGCCATTGCACTGCTCAAACCACCATCATCACTCACCCACCTAATTCCTATACCATTGCTGTGTGTGTGTGTGTGTGTTGTTGTTGTTGTTTTGGAGGGGTGATACTGGATTGAATCTAGGGGTGCTCTAACTGATCTACATCCCTGCACTTTTTTTTTTTCTTTTTTTTTTTTTTTTTGAGACCAAGTCTTGCTATGTTGCCCAGACTGGCCTCAAACTTCAGATCCTCCTGCCTCTGCCTTCCAAGTAGCTGAGACTACAGGTGTGCATCACCATAGCCCATACACTATACCATTATTGATCCTTGCTTTGACACCCACCCCCAGATTTCTCTTCTGAGGAAGAGCCTATCGAGACTCTGCATGGGATTTAGAGCCAAAATGCACAAAGCTCGCTTACTTCACCCCAGGTTCCCACCAGGCCAGCTCTCACTGCTGCCTCTTGCCATCCTATCTGTTCCTTGGGACTTCTACTCCTGGCACTGCTACTTCCTGCTACTCCTCTCTGAAACCTGCCAAGTGAGCCTAACTCTACTCTCACTCCCCAGGAGGCCCTCTCCCAATCACGTGTCCCAGAGTAATCTCTCCCTTTATGGCATCCTATCCTTCACTATCATAGCTTACCTAAGGCAAGGTCATGTGTCCCTGGCAAAGCTGTGAGCTCCATAGGGCAGGGTCAGTCCATGCCTCCTCCTTAGCCTCAGCCCAGCGCACAGTCCCCATGAAGGACTTAGGGGACATCTGCTGCAGATAGAGCTAAAAGCATCGTTGACATGATTAAATCAACACATGAGAGTTCAACTCCTAAAATACTGAGTAGATAGCGTGGACATACTTTTTCACTAAATACAGCTAAGAATCCTAAACGCTGCATGTAAAACACACATCTGTAAGTGGAGAGAAGAAGGCAGATCAACTAGGGGCTTTGGCACCAGGAAATGGTACAGCAATGAATTCTCTGGGTTTATCTATTTGCCTCATATATCTTGAACAGGGTGCTGTAGAACCCAGCAACCCAGAAACACCTATGGGATAGGCTAAACTAAGCCCCAATAAAAGTCTTCTCTATTCTTTGCCAAATGACCAAAATGGACAGTTTAGCAAGACCAGAAAAATTTTAACAATAATTGTACTACTCAAGCCAAATACCACAGAATGAATGAATGAATGAATAAAATTGTGGCCCCACCCTCACCCACATCATCAAAGGCCAAGTGCAGATTCTACACTTGCACCTTTGCCAGGCTACAATGAGGCAACCCAGCCTCCCTCCCCCTGGCCTGGCTGGTGTTAGGAAAAGCTGAGAGGGAAGCCACAGCTTTGATCCCACCAGGCAGCAGTGAGATTCCCCCCTTTCCAGAGGTGTCACTGGAGGCCACATGAGGGACTTCTGCCCATTCCCTTCCCCACTGGGCTGGTCTCAGAGGAGGCTTAGTGGACACCCAGGACTTTCCTCACTACCCAGTGGTAACAAGACTACCCCTCTCCCCATAGTGTCTGTGGCAGTCACATGTGGATTAACAGGAACTCCTGTACTTCCCAACCATGGTGTCAGTGGAGGCCCAGCAGGGAGACTGAACTCCCTGAGTTCACTCCCTGAAGAGTACTGAGAAGCTCCTCCCCACCCTGCAGTCTCAGCAGAGGCAGAGTGGGGAACCTGAACTTCCACTCCACCTGGCAATAACAAGGCAGCAGCCGCTTCCTGACCTGCAGCATGTCTGAAGTGTTCTGCTAAAACAGAAAGTTCACATAAGCTCCAAGTTTGCTGGGCACAGTGGTCCACTCCTGAAATCTCGGCCACCCAGGAGACCCAGGCAGGAGAATCACAAGTTTGAGGCCATCCTGGGTAACTTAGCAAGACTCTGTCTCAAAATAAAAAATAAAAAACGGGCTGAGGATAAGTGTAGCTCAGTGGTATTGTGCCCCTGGGTTTCAACCCCCTCAGGGGTTTTGTGCCCCTGTATACTAGGGACAAATGAAAACACAAGCTCCAAGTTCTCATAACATAAAAACCAAGATGTCAAAATGTTCAAGGGTTCACTGAGCATGACTCATCAAGCCAAGAACCAGGGAAAGCTCAACCTGAATGAGGAAAGATGATCCACAGATGCCAATACCAAGGAGACACCAATATTAGAATTACAAAACAGGCATCATAAGAATGCTTCAATCGGCAGTTGCAAATGCTTGAAACAATAAATAAACAAATAAATAAAAAGTCTTGGGGGAACTGGGTACAGTAGCACACACCTGTAATCCTAGCTTCGTGGGAAGTGAGGCAGGAGGATCATGAGTTCAAAGCCAGCCTCAGCAACTTAGCAAGGCTCTAAATAACTGAAGACCCTGTCTCTAAATAAAATATAAAACGGGCTGAGGATGTGGCCGAGGGGTTAAGTGCCCCTGGGTTCAATCCCCAGTGCCAAAAAAAGGGGGGAAAAAAGTCTCAGGGTTGGGGGACACAGAATATCTTGGTATCAGCAAAGAACCAGAACCAAGTATAAAGGAACAAGTGGAAATTTTAAGACCAAAAAATATCATGTCTAAAATTTTTAAATTCAAACGATGGACTGAACAGCAGAATAGAGATGACATAGTAAAGAATTGGTGAGCTTGAACATAAAGCAATTATATTACCCAATCTGAATGACAGAGAAAATAGACTAAAAAAAAAAAAAGAACAGAGCCTGTTCTGTGGGACTATTAAGATCTAATGTTTGTATCACTGAAATTCCAGCTGGAGGAGAGAAGGAGGGTGCATCTGAAAAAGTATTTGAAGAAATAATGGCTGAAAATTTCCCAAACTTGGCAAAAGACATGAACCTACAGGTTCAAGAAGTTGAGTGACCTCAAACATGAAGTCAAAGCAATCCAAATCAGCACATATCATAGCCAAACTTCTAAAAATTAAAGACTAAGGAAAAATTCTTGGAAGCGGAGAAAAGTGACATACATTACCTATAAGGAAAAAAATTAAAAAGAACATAAATAATAAAATGGTCAATCCAAGAAGACAGCAATCCTAAACATGTGTGCACAAAACAACAGGGCTGCAAAATATGTGAAACCAAAATAGACCAAGTTGAAAGAAGAAACTGACAAATGCACCATTATAGTTGGAGACTTCAACATCCCTCTCCCAGCAACTGATAGAACATCTAGACAGAAATGCAGCAAGGATATAGAAGAATTCAAAAATACTATCAAATGACAGAATCCAATTGACACAGAACACTGTACCCAGTATTATCAAGAAGATCCCAAATTGGAGGCCAGTTTCAGCAACTTAATAAGACCCTGTCTCAAAATTAATAAATAAAAAGGGTTGGAAGTGTAGCTCAGTGGTAAAGAGTCCCTGGGTTTAATCCCCTGTACTGAAAACAAAAAAGAGAGAGAGAGAGAAAGAAAGAACTATAGACCAATAGCCCTCATTAATATAAATGAATGTCCTTAAGAAAATATTAGCAATATTAAAAAATAGTTATATTCACATGCAGTTATGCACTGCATAATAACATTTCAGTCAACAACAGACCATGTAAATAATAGTGATATATAAGATTATATTGCCTAGTGACATCGTAACCATCTTAGTTACATCTGAGTACATGCTCTTATGTTTGCACAAGGATAAAATTGCCTAACAACACCTTTTGCAGAATGTATCCCTGTTGTTAAGCAGTGCATGACTCCATGTATGTGTATATATATAATGACCCAGTGGATTTATTTCAAAAACGAAAGGCTGGCTCAGTATTCAAAAGTCAATTAATTTAATCCATCATAATTCATCACATCAAAAGGATAAAGAAAAAAAATAGCATCAATTGACACAGAAAGGGCCCTTGACAAAACTCAAAATTTATTCACGAGGGCTGGGGTTGTGGTCAGTTGTAGAACACTCACCTAGCATGTGTGAGGCATTGGGTTCGATCCTCAATACCATATAAAAAATAAATAAACAAAATGAAGGTATTGTGTCCATCTACAACTAAAAAAAAAGTTTTTTAAAATTCATTCATGTTAACAACTCTTAGAAAATCAAAAAACAGAAGGGAATTTGCTCAACTTGATACAGCAAATCTATGAAAAACCTATAGTAACATCATATTTAATGGTGAAAGATAATGCATCCTGTCCCCACATATACACCAGGTGATTAAAGCAGCAAAGGTTTATTTCTTGTTCATGTTGCATGATCGTTGCATGTCAGCTGAGTAATGGGGTGGGATGCAGGATGTGGTTCCTCTGTTTTGTGGCTTCTGCACTCAGGGATCCAGTAAGGGAGGCTCCCTCTCCATGCTTCCTCCATTGCCAAGACAGGGAAGTTTCCACCTGGAATGTATGCATGTTAATTCCCAAGTCTGCTTCAGGACAATGCTTTTCTGCTAAGGTCAAAAACAGGACAAGGATGTTCTTCTTCACCACAGCCATTCAACATAGAATTGAAAAAAATGACCAGCACAGAAAGTCAAGAAAAGGAAATAAAACATACAGAATTGAAAGGAGAGAATAAAACTGCCCTCTCTTTGCAGATTGTCTATGTAGAAAATCTCAAGGAATATATATAAAAAAAAATAGAGTGTGTGTGTGTGTGTGTGTGTGTGTGTGTGTGTGTGTATAATTTTTGGGGGGATGGCGTTCCTACTATGTTACCCAGGCTGATCTAAAATTTATAGACTCAAGTGATCTTCTGTCTCAACCTCCTGAATAGCTGGTTTTCCAGGCATGTGCCACCATGCCTGACTTAAAATTAATTTTATTTCTATACGCTAGCAATGAACACATGAGAAACATTTAAACTACAACACCATTTGCAATTGCTCAGAATAAATATTTAAGTGTAAATTTGACAAAACATGTATAGGACTTGCATACTGAAATCTATAAAATATGATTAAAGAAGAAATTACAGAAAATCTAAACAACTGGAGCGTAATTATCGCGCATGGGTTGAAAGATTTACCATAGTAAAAACATCGATTCTTCAATTGATAGGCAAGTTTAACACAATTCCTATCAAAATCCCAACAAGATTTTTTGAACAGGTAAGATTATTCTAAAATTTATATGGAAAGGAACTAACAATACTGAGAAAGAATAATAAAGTGGGAATAACAAAAAAATATAAATTAATCAATATTAAGTCCTACTAAATATATCCACAGTAATTAAGATGGTGAGTCATTGGTGAAAGAATAGACATATAGATCAATAGAGAATAGAGAACCCAGAAATACGTCTATGCAAGGACCGTCAACAGATCTCTGACAAAGGTACAAAAGCAATTCAGCAGAGGAAGGATTATTCAGAGGCAAAAATACAAACCTAAACTTAAACCTCATTTCTTATACAAAAAGGAATTCACAATGGATTGTAGAGAGGGCAAAATGTAAAACTATGAAACTTTTGGAAGAAAACATGGTAGAAAATCATCAAGACCTTTGACTTGGTGAAGGGGTCTTAGACATAATCCCTACAATCAATAAATCAAACTTCACTGAAATGAATAACTCTCTTTTTTACTAAAGACCCTGTGAATAAGATGAAAACACAAGCATGCAGAAGAAAATATTTGTAAACCATGTATCTGACAAAGGGCACATATCAGAATGTACAAAGAACCTCAAAACTCAACAGGTTAAAAAAGAAGGGCGACTAGGGATGTGACTCACCAATAGAGCACTTATCTAGCATGTGTGAGACCCTTGGTTCAATCCCCAGCACCACAAAAAATAAAATAATCATAATCATAATAATAATCAAATTAGAAAATAGGAAAAAGACCTGAAGAGACATTTCATCAGTAAGGATATATAATGTTAAGAATAAATGCAAATAAGCACATGGAAAGATGCAAAACATCATTAGCCTTTAGAGAGTTGCAAATTAAGACCATGATGAGATATACTACATAACTACCAGAACATCAGTGACAATACCAAATGCTTAAGTGGATGTAAAGAAACTGCATCTCTCAAACATTGCTAATGGAAATGTAAAATGGTAGAGCTACTCTGGAAAACAGTTTGGTGGTTTCTTAAAAAAAATAAATATACACTTACCACACAACCCAGCAATTGCACTCCTGGGCATTGATCCCAGAGAAATCAAGAGTTATGACCACACAAAAACCTGTCAACGATGGTTCATTGCAGCTTTATAATAGCAAAAAATGAAAACAACCAAAATGCCCTACAATAAATGAGCAGCTGGACAAACTGTGGTGTATTCAGACCATGGTCTATTACTCAAAATTGAAACTGTTGATACATGCAACAATCCAAATGGATTTCAAGGGCATGATTCAGAGAGAAGGAAAATATTGCAAAAGTCATATACTGCATGCTTCCATTTATAGAACATTCTCAAAATGAAAAAAAAAAATGTAGAGAATACATTAGTGGTTGCCAGGATTTAGGGATGGTAGGGAGAGAAGTAGATGTGACAGGGGTATCTTAAAAGGGGTAGTAATTACACAGGCTTGAGTAAATGATAATAACCAAACCATGTACACACACATTGTCAATGTCAGTTTCCAGTTTTGATATTGTGCTATACCATAATCCAATTAGAAAATGGGAAAAGACATGAAGAAACATTTCATCCATGAAGATACATAATAGCAAATAAGCACATGGTAAGATGCTTATAATGTTTATAATTACATAAGATATAACCATTGAAGGAAACTGGGTGAGAGAGACATGGGACCTCTCTGTATTACTTTTGCAACTCTCTGTAAATCTCTAATAACATCAAAATAAAAAACTTTTTAAAAACTCATTATATGAGCCAGGCACAGTGGTACACATCTGTAATCCCAGCAACTTAAGAAACTGAGGCAGTAGGATTGCAAGTTAACCTGGGAACTTAAAGAGACCCTCTCTCAAAATAAAATATAAAAAAGGCTGGGGGTGTAGTTTAGTGGTAGAACACCCATGGATTCAATCCTCAAAAGGGAAAAAAAAATCAACATATAAAATCTCCAGGAAGTTGAAGAATCCCACAAAGAAAAAGGGTTCCCTACTTCATCTTTGTGTTTTTCTCTATCCAGAACACAGCTAGCCCCATGGGCTCACAACACCACAGAAACTGACCTGTACTGGTCCTTGACAAGTCTCTAAGCCAGCTTCTCCTTTGATCAGCAAAGAGCTAAGACCCAAAAAGAGGCAGCAACTTTCCCAGTGTCACACAGCTAGGTTACTGCTCAGAATGGAAGCATGAATAACCATGACTTCTGTATGAAGATCGGAAGAGTTAGGGCATAGAGCAATGGGGAGTAGGAAAAGAGGGTTCAGGGAAACCAGTTAAGGGTCACTAAAACAGCCAAGGTGTCAGACAAGAACTTTAAGACAGAGGACTCAAGCCCTAGAAATAGATTGCATAAGGGTGGGGGTAACTCCAGGAGGTGACCTTGGGTGGGGTCATCCTTTTTTATAATAATGGGAATACTGAAGAGAATTGGACTTTGGAGGACCATGAGTTCCATCCCAGATCCACTCAGCTTCAGGTCCCTTGATATCTAGGAAAGTCTTTTATGAGACCCAGAGTTTCTTGAATCTGGAGCTTTCCAGGAAGAAGTCTGCATTGTCACTGGAATAACCTTTGGATCAGACATGGAAAGAATGTCAAAGTCAATCAGGCATTTGAAAAAAATAGCTAAACCCAGGTAGTAAGAGAATCAGAAACGAGGAGTGGCACTTTAGTCAGTATTTTTCCATCGTTGTGACCAAAAGTTCTGACAATAACAACTTAGAGGAGGGGGCTGGAGTTGTGACTCAGTGGTAAAGCATTTGCCTAGCATGTGTGAGGCACTGGGTTCCATTCTCCACACCACATAAAAGAAAGAAAGATATTGTGTTCATCAACAACTAAAAATGTATTTTTAAAAAACAACTTAGAGGAGGAAAGGTGTTTTTTGGCTCATGGTTTCAGAGGTTCAGTCCACAATTGGTCAACTCAATAGCTCTAGGTCTGAGTTGAGGCAGAACATCATGGCAGAAAAAAACAACTCATGACATGGCAACCAGGAAGCAGAGAGAGAGAGAGAGAGAGAGAGAGAGAGAGAGAGAGAGAGAGTGCTCTACTCCCCAGGGACAAAATATAAACCCCAAAGGCCACTACCAGTGACCTACTTCCTCCAACCACCTCTACCTGCCTAGAGTTACCATCCAGTTAGTCCATATGAGTGGCTTAATCCAATGATTAGATTACAGCTCTCTTGATCGAATCATTTCACCTTTGAACATTCTTGCATTGTCTCACACATGAGCTTTGGGACACACCTCATATCTAAACCATAACCAATGGTTTACAAAATTCCAAAAGAGATGATCAAATTAGAAAGAGGCAAAGAATTGTAAAAAGGTTGTTAAAGTGAATTGATTCCTGCTGTCATATTAACATACTGTAGATAGAAAAATGAGAGTCAAAACTACCTTCTTATAAATACACAATCAATACCGAGTGTGCAGTTCCCAGGTCAGCTTGGTGACTCTACACAGCTTTCTACCTTCCTAGCAAGATTGCACCCCCACTCTAACCCTCCTTTATAGAAATTCTAGAGCTGTAGCTCCACTTCTCACTTCCAGCGGGGAACCATGATTCAGGGTTGGGCAAACTGGCATGAAAACCCTTTGGTTCATCCAAGTCCTCTGCCTCTGAGTCCCAAGTCCACTTTTGCAGTTTCATTTGCATGCAATTTGCATTGCTCTGCAAACCCAGCTTCCTCTTTAAAAGGCTAGTGTCTCCCTTCATTTATGTCCCTAAGAAACGTGGACTTTAGTGATAAAAAATAAGAGAGGCCCCTAATTTTCTGCATTGATTCCAATCCATTTATTGAGGATCCAGAACTCATTTATGGAGGCACACACTACCTTTGAGTATTGAAGGACATGTCTTGCTTCCCTGCCTCCATCTCCTAGCACAGAACATAGAGATGGAAAGGGGACAGACATACCCCCACCACACAATGCTCCCAGGCTGGAAGCTGAACTGGTAGAGTTGGGGTAGAAGAATTAGGACCTGTGGGCCTATGCACTCTGTCAAAGATCCAGCCTGGATCCAGCATCAAAACTCCCTGCCAACTCAGTCGGAGTGACCTATTTACAAAGCATATGGCCAGATAATAAAGGTCCTTATACGGCCACAATTTGGAGCTGACATTGCCCCAGCTTCGCAGCACAGAAGAGACAACCACACACTTCCTTCCCTGCCAGGCAGATTTCAGGATTAAAAAAAAAAAAAAAAAAAAAAAAGCGAACCTTCAATCTGGAGATGCCTCTTCATCAAAGCGCTTCTGTATCCACTCAACTTTGACACAGTAACTGAGAGGCAGCCTTAAGGATCTTGAGCCCTTGTTTCAGAGCATATAAAAATGGAGACAAAGCAGTTTCTTTAGTGATCTCATCATCAGGAGGTTTCCTCCCATTGGGTCTAATTAACCTGCACCAAGCCACAGTGAACACTGGGCAGGGCTGGCACCTGGGGCAAGTTTATGTTCACTCAGGAACAAATGGACTCCAGCCTGTCCATTGCTCTTCTATATAGCCTCTTGCTGAGCACTATGGTCTTTGGTTGCCACTGCTGCTATTATACCTCCTCTGGAACCAAAACCCCCACAGAGTTCTCCCAGAGATATTAACAACTCAGTGCACCAGAATGGCAAGTTTCCAAAGGTGTGTGTGACTCCACACAGGATGGAGAAGGCATGGCTGCATTATCCTTCTGGTCACCAACCTCCCAGATGGTCTCCATGATCCTCCCCTCCTAGTATTCAAAACCTTGTATAGTTCCCACCAATGCTGGATACAGCAGGTCTATGTAATTAGTAGGGTATTACAGAGATGTGAGGCTTCCAAGTCATAAAAACCTTTGCAACTTATGCCTTGCTCTCAAATCACTTGCTCTGGGGAAAGCCATCTGTCATGTCAAACAGCATGTGGGGACATCCACAAGGTGAAGAACCGGAGTATCCATCCAACCAGTCAGCATTCCCTTGCCCATGTGTGGCAAGCCACCAAGGAAACAGACCCAAGCTCCATCAAACCTCCCTCTGGACCAGCTGACTCACTGACTGCAATTTTACAAAAGTGTCCAAGAGGCTCACCCAGCTGAGAAGCTCCTATGTTCCTGACTCACAAAAACTGTGAGGATAAGAAATGGTTTTTGTTGTTTTAAGTGGCTGAGTTTGGGGATAATTTGTTACACAGCAGTAGATGACTAATGTGATGTGCTTCCATTTCTCTTGGGTAAACACCCAGACGTAGACTAGCTGGTTCATGTGATAAGCATATGTTTATATAAAGCTGCCGAAGAGTTTTCCAAAGTGGTTATACCATTTTCTCTTCCTACCTATACCATATGCACATTCCAGTTGCTTTATTCTAAGATTCATCTCACCAAAGGCAAATAACTGTTTTTGAGGATAGGGCATGGGTACAAGGTACAGGACCCTGGTTTCATTCTTTTCTGCCTGACTCCATGAACCAACCAATAGGCCATGGGCAGCACTGGAGTGAGTTTCTGGTCCTTACACAGGGTGGAAAAATACCTCCCAACTGCTGCTCATATGAATGATCTTAGAAATCGTCCTGCACTTCAAAGTTGGCAAAGCCCTTTCCTGTACATGCCCATAGTTCCTTCAAGGACCCACCAGTCCATGTTCACAGATGAGTTTGAACTAACAGGAAAAAGACACACTTCCTTGGCTTTTACCTGTATCTCTGGACTACACATGCTCCCAAGCTCCTTGATTTGTCCCGATTATTTCTGGAAGTCCCTAGGGTATCTCACATGAGCTTAGCCCATGTCCCTTTCTAGACAAGTACTTAGAAGCCACATGGGGGCACTACCTCACCATAACCCCTGCTAAACTATCCTAAGTACGAGCACTGTAGACCCTCCTAAATTTCATCCATTCATCTCCCTGAAGTTGCCAATCCTAGGTGTTAGGGTTTGTATGGGAGATATTCCCCAAAAGCTCAGGTGTGAGACAATGGGAGAGGGTTCAGAAGGGAAATGATTAGATTGTGAAAGCTTTAAACTAATCAGTGAATTGGTTCCTGATGGGATTAACTAAGTGGTAACTGAGGCCTGGTAGGTTGTGGCTGGAGGAGGTGGGCATCGGGGGGCATGGCTTTGGGGTATATATTTTGTATCTGGCAAGTGGAGTCTGTGTGTGCGTGTGTGTGTGTGTGGGTGTGTGTGTGTGTATGCTTCTGATCATCATGGGAAATGCTTCCCTCTGTCACACTCTTTGATCATAATATTCCATCTCACCTCGAGCCCCAAGGAATGGAGTCAACATTTCTATAGGTTAAGACCTCTGAAACTGTGAGCCTTCAAATAAATGTAGGGTCACTGCTGTGACTAAGCTGACCATATGGGCCAGAAGCTTTTTTTTTTTTTTTTTTTTTTAACAGTGCTGGGGATTGAACTCAGGGCCTTGTGCTTGTGAGGCAAGCACTCTACCAACTGAGCTATATCCCCAGCCCAGTCAGAAGCTTTTTGAGTTTTTTGGAATTGGTGGGAGGAATTTTGAGATGTTTAGCAGTGCAAGCTGGAAATGCTTTAGGTTGTTGTAAGTGGAGCTTAATGGCCAATTCTGGTGGAAGGTCAAAAGACCAGAATGCCAGTAGGACTATGGACAGGGAAGACTGGGCTCAAGAGGGTTTAGAGGAAAAGGACACTGTTGGTAACTGTCTGGAGTCCATTCCTGTTATGTTCTGGCTAAGAAGTTGTCTGCTTTTTGCCCATGTCCTGAGACTTTCTGTGAAACTGATTTTAAAAAGTGATGGACTTCTTAATCTGGCAGAAGAAATTTCTAGGCAGCATAGCATTCAGGCAGTGGCATGGATATTGCTGGAGGCTCTTAGCCAAATTTATTGTGATAATCAGGAGCAGAAAACAGAGCAGAAAGATTTGAAAAAAATGTGGACTTGAAAGGTCAGAGTAAAACTAGGGCTAAGGAAGTTGCAGTTGTTAAAGACATTACCACCACTAAAGAAATGCTAAAGACTTTGCCTAAAGATAGTAAGAAAGATGACTTGAGGGAATCTCAGGAGCTGGCAAGACCACACCCCATCTCAGACTCAAGGGAGTAAAAGTGAAAATTCTCTTGAGAATAGACCAGTGGGGCAAACTTCTTGTACAAGGGGGCCTAGGAAGTTTTTCCAACGTGCTCAGTCACCCAGGCACTCAGAAGCTGCTGTATCCAGGGTCCCTGGAGGCTTGGCTACTGCTCAACATGGAAGCAGAACTTGGTGTCAACCACATGGGGCTGATTCTGCAGGACTGCAGGATGCTGGAACTAGGGGGTCATGGAAGCATCCACCGAGATTTCAAATGAAGGCCTGGGTGGTCAGGCAAAGTGCCCCAGAGTCAGAGTCCCTGTGGGCAGCTCCAGAGAGGGCAAACTATTGAGATGTGAGAAGGAAGTGGAAGCTGCAGTGGAGACCCCTGAGATAAAGAAATGCCAGTAATATGGGATGTTGTCCTAAGAAAGCTGCAGGAATCGAGCAGAGACAAGTCAACAGAAAGGCCACTTGGGCTGCAACCAACAAGACCGCAGGTGCGGAGCTAAACAAGCCCTTTGGAGAGGACATCATGATGAGATGCCAAACACAAAACTATAGGACTTGTTTGCCCAGCTGGATTTTGGTCTTGCTTTGATCCTTTGGTTCCATTCCTTCTTTCTATATCCCTATTTTTTTTAATGGTAATGTTTATTCTATACCTTTATATATTGGATACTTGTAAATTGCTTCTAATTTTACAGGAACTCACAATGTGAGATTGCCTTGAACCTCAGAGAAGACTTTGGACTTGAGCAATCTTAGAACTATTAAGCCTATGAGGAGGACTGGGATTATGGTTCAGTGGTAGAATGCTTGCCTAGCATGTGTGAGGCACTGGGTTGGATTCTCAGAACCACCTATAAATAAGTAAGTAAAATAAAGGTCCATCAACAACTTAAAAAAATGTTTTCTAAGAAAAAGACTATGGGGACTCTTGGGAATGGACTAAATATATTTTGCATTGTCAGATGAATGTGAGCTTTTGGGGGCAAGAGGCAGAATGTTGTGGTTTGTATGTCCCCCCAAAGCTCACATGTGAGACAATGCAAGAAGGTTCAGAGGGGAAATGATTAGGTCACGAGAGCCTTAAACTAATCAGTGGATTAATCCCTGATGGGATTAACTGAGTGGTACATGGAGGCAGGTGGAGTGTGGCTGGAGAAGTTGGGGCATTGAGGGATGTGACTTTAGAGTATATATTTGTATCTGGCTAGTGGAGTGTCTCTCTCTGCTTCCTGTGAGCAGTTTCCCTCCACCATGATGTCCTGCTCACCTTGAACCCTGAGGAGTGGCACCTACTGTCTATGAAACTGTGAGCCCCCAAATAAACTTTTCTTCCCTAAAATTATTCTGGTCAGATCTTTAAGTAACAGCAGTGTAAAAGCTAACTAAAACAATAGGCCACAGTAGGTTTGTGTATCCTGCAAAAATGGGGGAATCTACTACAATCCCTTGTAGTAGATTCTCTGGGTGTTCTGCCCAGATTCCCTCCCCTGGGCCAGTGCATCCATTTGCTGCTGAAACTCAGCCTCCTTCTCCTGAGACTTGCCTTCAGCTGATGGGTGACCCCTGGGAGGTTGTACTCCAAGCTTTCCCAAGAATTGATTGATACAATGGTACAGTGAGGACAGCTCTGTGGTCCATTCATACCCCAGAGCTTCACTTGAGATCACACTGAAGTTAGAGCCCAGTTGAGACCACATCCCTGCTGAGCATATTGCCCCACCCTGGCCTGCTTCATTCCCTCTCTTTATGCTCCTCTGAAAGCACTCCCTCAATAAATCACTTGTTCTAGAATCCCCATCTCAGCTTCTTACTCTAGGAAAGAAAACATACCCTTTCTTCCAACTTTGTGTACAGAGACCTGTCACAACTTTCTTCAGCATAAGAACCTTACAAAGATCCCAAGAAATCAGCTCTTGCTTCTGCCTATAATCCCTCTTCATAAGAATCAGGGGTGATTGTGGGATTAGGAGGGAATCTTGATACCCTTCCATCCTTCTCCATGCCATTCCTCCTTATTCCCCTTTATCTCTCCCCAGAAGCTCACCCACCAACCACCACATGGGTCCTTTGCCCCCAAAAAGTCAGACCCCCTCCATGGGACTCCACCATACATAGGGTATATCTTTGGCCTTCAAAAAAGCCCTGTTCCATCAGTACTATTAATTCAACAGTTTTTCTAGTGAAGAAGCCAGAAGCAATTTACTACAAAGTTAATGAAGCTTAGTCTCACTTGCATGAGCCCCTTCCAAAGCCCTAAAGTTTTATAACCATAGTTATTCTTCTCCCAAATTACATTATCTCAGTGCCCACAAACCATAACTCTGTTCTTAGAGAAACCAAGGTTCTGAATGGTAAGGTGATTTGTCCAGGATACAGACCTGATGGTCAACTGGGCAAGACTCAACCCAGGTTTGCTGCCTCTTATCCTCCACCCTATCATTGTCTCTGAAACTCCCCCAGGCCATAGAGGCAGTCTCCAGGACCCATCCCTTGTCTTCCCTCAATTCCCAGCATGCATCCTTCCTGGTTGCCCTGGGCATCCTTCCTGATGCCCAGGGGCATCAGACCCCTGCCTCCCACCTCTCTGCTCTGGCATGTCATTGTGGGAGCTAGTCAGGCCAGAGTGGTGCTTGGGCAAAGTTACATTTAAATTGCAAAGTAGAAGGAAGTCTATGTGCATGCTGTTTACTAGTATAGACATTCACAGAGCCTTATTAGAACCTGAAACCACCTATATATGTCTAAGTCCCTTAACTGATGAAAAGCATCATAGAAGACCCTGTCCTGGGGCACTGGAGAAGTTGAACTGTGTGTCAGAGGGCTTTTGCTGTATAACAAACCATTCTAAAACCTGCTGGCCTAGAACAACAACGATTTATTTAGATCCCAGTTCTATAGGTCAGCAGTCCGGTCTGGGCAATTTATCTTGGCTAGGCTCCTTCACAAAAATACAGTCATTTGACAGGTTGACTGGGACCTGGAGTTAAGTACACATCTCATCCATGTTCCACATAGTCACTCATCTTCCTGAGGGTAGCCCAAGACTGTACACATGGTAGCTGGCAGAATTCCAAGACAGCAAGTAGAATTGAGCAAATTCTCTTAGGACTTAGGTTTAGGACTCACAGCATTATTTTCATCATATTCTATACCCAAAGCAAGTGACAGGCCAATCATGACCGTTAATTTTATGTGCCAACTTAACTAGGTTACAGTACCCAGGTATGTGGTCCAATATTATTGTGGCTATTTATGTGCAGGTGTTTTGTTTGTTTGTTTGAATAAGATGAACATTCAAAATCAGTAGACTTTGAGTAAAGCAGATTACCCTCCATGTTATGATTGGGTCTCATCCAACCAGTTGAAGACCTGAATAGAACAAAGACTGATCTCTCCCCACTCAAGGGGGAATTCTCCTTTGGACTGAATCTCCAACTCTTCCTTGGGGCTTCAGTCAGCCCATTCTGCTAATTTGGGACTTACCAAGTCTCTACGATTGTGTGAGCCAATTTCTTAAAATAAATCTCTCTATAGATGTCTACGCATTCTGTCAGTTCTGTTTCTCTGGAGATCGCTGACTAATACAGTAACCTGGATTCAAGGGGTGGGGAACAGATTCCACATCCTGATGGGAGGGATGGCCAAGTCACATTGCAAAGGGCAAGGGCATGGGAGGGGACTAATGCAATTACCTCTGCTAATGAGCTGCCACAGTAGGGTGTAGGAATGGAGTGAGGGAAAGCAGGGATTGGAACCTGTAGCCTTTGGTGTCCACCCTTGAGCACTGAAGTTCTAATGGGCTGCTCAGGTGGTTTTGGTCACACCCATCCTGTGCTGAATTTCCAAGCCTTCCTGATCAGGGAGGGACTCCACAGCTGGATTTCGGAGAGTCTCCCCTCCACCCTGCACCCAGACTAGGGGCTTTCTGTACTATTCCATCTATGGGATCTAATGGCCAATAATCTTATAATCTAACAGATTCCAGTATGTGTCCCCAAATGTAGTTGGCATAATGGCTGGGACATACTGAGCCCCCCATAAGTGACCCTAAATGGACAAACATTTGAGTGGTTGACTCGTGCCTGATGCTGAACACACAGAAGCTTTAGTGCTGAGGCCTGGAATGTCTGCTTCCTGGCCCCAGGTCCCAAGTAACCAGGACAAAGAGCAGGGGACTTGGACCTACTCAGCCCACTTGCAGTCCTCTTGAGTGTACTCCACACTGCCTCTGTCTCGTTGTCTCCACTACTGCTTAGGACACCCTCCCCCAACTGCTTGACCAGTTGGCCACCTTCCAGCTTCCAGCCCCACTTGGTCTTCTACTTACCCTTCTCCCGGGCTCTGTGAGCCCTACACAGGCACTGGGCTTTGCCATGGGTGAAGTGCTGCAGGCTTCCCCTTCCCCACCTGCTGGACTCAGAATAGATACAGCAAGTAGGGAGAGAGAATGCCGAGCAGGCAGACAGTAGGGGCACTTGGAGTCAACCTATGAGATACTAAGGGCCAGAAGCCCCATGACAGCAAGCTGAAAACTAGTAAGAGACACTGAACTTGTAGACTCTGAGCTTCAGCCCCCCAATTCATCACAAACCCTCCAGTGATTCAGTACTGTCACTTTCCTTCTCAGTTCCACCTGTCAAATGGAGATGAGAACGATCTAGAGCAGATTTCCATGTGCTCTGCCCATCTCCTTTGGGTCTTATCACTTCAGGGAGCTCTGGCTGCCTTCCGTCTGTGAATCTGCAAGTCCATGCCGGAAAACTTTCTTTCCTGAACTACACCAAAAGCCACAAAGCAGACTGGAAGTGCCAAGGAATTAACATCCCTCGGAAGAGTCCTCATCTCATCTCAGCGCCCTTGCTCCTCAGGCAGAAGAACTCTGGGGCACATATTCTACTTCTGGTATCCAGAGTTCCCCAGTGAGACTCAGCTTCAATTGCCCACAATCGTAACCATTTTGAAAAATGCTCCCTGGGTGGGCTCCTTCCCTCCTCCATCTCACTAAACTACTTGCACTCAAAGCCTCATCTCAGGGTCTACTTTTAGGGGATCCCAAATAAAGACACTACCCCAACCCTGCCTATGACAAAGTAGCCTATGATCAAGACAATGGCAGAGGCTCCCTGCTGGTGTCCAAGCCCAGGACTGGGTGAGGAGTTTGCCAACCCTCATCTCTATTCTGGGTCCAAACCCCACAGAAAGGTGTAAGAGGATGTTGTTGGGACTTCCCCTATGCTCAGAAAAAATAGCCAAGGATTAAAACTGAGGACAGGGCATACTAGATACCCATATTCTAAAATGAATCATAAATGAGTCACCAACAGCTAGGCGTCCTGACTCCTCACTTATTGAGGGTGTTGCAACCTGTTTCTCCATCTATTCTGCCTGAAGAGGGGACAAGGGAGGGGAAGGTGGGGAGCAGGGGAGTTCATTATCCAGGATGCCAGAACTTCCCTCCGGTTCAGGAGGCAAGGGAAACAGGATTCCAAGCTAATCAGAGGAATATACAATATGTCAGTTTGTAAATCCCTCCAGACCCAGTTTAGACCTTCTGTTCCAACCAGTTGTTCTGTGCTTTCTATTCTACATTTCTAACTCATCTGCTTCTCTCCACATAACTGTCACCAGTTAGGTTCTCATCACCTCCTGCCTAGAGTCTTCAGGAAAAACCTAAATAAACTCTCTAGCTTCACTTGCTCTTTGTTGACTTAAAAAATCACAGATTTTGAAGATCACACAGCTGGGAAATACCTTATTAGTCTCCCACTTGCTTTGCTGTAGATGCCACCTTTGCATGTGGGTTACCATGATAATGGCTACCTAGGTTACGCTTTCGGGATCTCAAGGCCACTTTTGCTAAAACACTTGGTCCTACAAGGTGTCCAATGGGATGATTAAGTGGGATGAAAAGGCTTGGCACCTCTGCCTTCAAATTGATATGTCTCCTCTATTGGCTTAACCTTTGGATCAGATGCTACTCAACTCTGCGAGTAGAAATTTGTTTATCCAAAACTATAACATAGGGTTAACTTGACCTAGAACTGCCTAGTCTCCCTTTCCTGCCCTCCAACCTTTAGGTCAAAGATACCTACCAGTCACCCTGAAACGAAACACCAGACCATGAAAAGATTGACTCGGGGTAGTACCCAAGTTCCTGGAAGATCTCTGTCTGTTCCCAGAAAAGACAGGAATATTCCTCCCTTTCATTAGCTTACCCACTCCCACGTTATTCCTTTCTTTTATTTGCAGTCCCTCAATCCCCTGGAGTTAAGAAGCTGATTTGTGAGCAAAGCTCCCTCTTCTGCATTCTTTGGCCACTGGATAGAGCCTTTCTTTTTCCCCCAACACTCATCTCCTGGACATAGGTTTACCATGGATGAGCCTCTGAACCTGGGTTTGGTAACATTTTCCTGCACCTATCTCTTCTCTCAGCCTTTTGTCTACTGCAACCCATCCTTCTAAAGTGGATCTTTTGGCTGAGAGAGTAGTTCAGTGGTAGCCTAGCTTACATGAGGCCCTTGTTCAATCCTCAGCACTGGAAAAAAGAAGGGAAAAAAAAGTTGAACTGGGCATATGGCACAGTCCCAACTACTTGGAAACCTGAGGCAGGAAGATCACTTGAGCTAGGAGTTTGAGGTCAGCCTGAGCAGCACAGAAAGACCCCTCTATAAATACAAAGATAGATCAATGATAGATAGATAGATAGATAGATAGATAGATAGATAGATAGATAGATAGATAGATAGATAGAATCTTTCAAAATCAATTTGGCAATCTATTTTAGCCTATGAATCAAGTGCTGCTCCTTGTGGCCTGTTTTTATATGTCCTATAAGCCGTTTTGATTTTTACATTTTTATATTTCATTTTAAAACAAAAACCTTTGTTCTAAAGCTTAAATTTCATCCTGCTTAAGGGAGTAGCCTGCTTGCCAACCTCATCATCCCACACTACTTGGCACCTACACACACTAAGCCTGTGCCCAAACACCCAGCCGCCCTCCCTGGTATGCCTACCTGCACGTCAGAACTCTGTTTAGATGTCCCTTTAGCTGGGTCTAGGCCTGTTGATCTCAGATTATGCCTCACTCCTCCTGCTCTGCTTCATATAACAGGGGCTGGCCCTGCAGGCTCTCTGTATAGATTGGACCACAGCTGGCTTTGACCACTGGGTGGAAGATGGAAGTACAAGAAGAAGGGAGATTGCAGAGTATTTTTCCCCAGGTTCTTTGACTGCAGTTGGATCAGCTCCAAGCTCTCTGTACGTATGACCACCATAATTCCAGCTCTCCTGGGTAATCTGAGTTCCTAACCTCCTCCTTCCCTAGGGTGAAAACAGCTTCCTGCTCTCACTAATCTCTGTGTTAACCCTGACTGACTTCTCAACTCGTCCATTACCTGTGTAACATTCCCTGCATTTAATTACCTCTATTTAGACACTGGGTTTTGTTTTGCTAGTAGGACTGACTAATACACAATTCTTGCAAGCATTTACAGATCCCAGGATTAGTTCAATCCCCTACTACTACTCAAATAGCACCCTTGCACACATCACTTCAGTAGTTGATTGCCTGTGGTGTTCAAACCAAGAGTCAACCACAACTAAATCCAGCGCTTTTGTAAATAAAGTGTTTTTGGAAAATAGTCACGCCCATTCATTTATATGTATCAACTCTGGCTGCTGTCAATGACAAAGTTGGATAGCAGCAATAGAGACCCACACTTGGTTCTCAAAACCTAAAACATTCACTATCTAGTCCTTTTCAGAAAAAAAGTTTGCCATACCTTGTTCTAGGTAGGCCCTTGTGCCTCAAAATGTTGTACCAGGACCAGCAGCAACAACTTCACCTGGAAGCTTTTAGATGCAAAACCTTGTGCTCCACCCAGACTCTCTGAATCGAATCTGCATTTTAACAAGGTTTGGGTTGGTGTGTGTACACACCGAAGTTTGTGTTCAGTCTCAGGATGTCACTCCCTTATATGACTCATTCTGCCCAACAGGTGCGATTGACTCATTAATCATTGGCCCTTCTTACTAGAGAAAAGCTCAAGGGGCTTTAGCATGTTGGTCCCCACAGGAGTCCCAGCACCTGAAAAGTTGTCTGGCCCAAAGAAGATGAATGCAATGACTCTCTAACAAAGAGTTGAAGAAAACCATAGAAGCTGAAGGTAGAGAGAGTTTCAGAAAGAGCAGCTGCCATTTTTTACATATGAGATTGACAAAGATCAACAAGTATGTTAACATGCAATGTTGAGAGAGTAGGGGAATTAACTCTTTCTCACATTGTTAACAAAATCTCTTTGGAAATGTTGATTAAACAGTATTCATCAAAATTATAAATGCACATGCACTTTGACCCTGAATTTCTACTTGTAGGGCTCTATTCTTCTGATAAACTCACTCATGGGTGAAGAACAGGCTGCTAGGGTATGTACTGCACAAGAGTAAAAGAATTGGCACAATCAAGTGTCCATCAACGAGGAATTTTCCCAGTGAGTTGTCTTCTAATGAAACTGCAACTTTTAGAAAGAATAACTGCCATAGTGATGTGTGCCTATTGTTCCAGCTACTTAGGAGGCTGAGGCAGGAGCATCAGTTGAACCCAGGAATTCACAGCCAGCTTGGGCACATAGCAAGACACTTTCTCTTAAAAAAAAAAAAAAAGGAATAAGCAGTTAGAAGAATCCCTAAGATATTTTATGAAGTTAAAAAAAAAAAGCAAGATGCAGAACAACATCTATCCATAAAATCCCTCAACACTGACTATGGGAAGGAATTGCTGAGTTGCTGGGAACAGACTTTTCACCGTCTTCTCTTTGGTACCTTTTGCATTTTGTTTTGTTTCTGACTACAAGTTCATGCAACACAATATAATCCCCTCCATTTACTCAGGTGGCAGACCTCAGCCATGACAAAAGCCACCTCTAAACTGGAATCCAGTAGCTGACCCAGTCCAGTCTCAGCTTTCTTGTGGGCATCAGGACACACAGCACTCCCTCTATAAGTATCCCTAGGCTTCCCTTCTTTGAGTCTTGGAGATTGCTCACTCTCTAACTAGACTTTTGGGCTAAAGCCTGCCAGTCATGGATGACTGCAGGCAGGGTGGCAGGCTCGACCTTAGGACACCATGGGGATATCGAAGGCCCTCACTGGTAAGCTACCTATAGAAATGCCATGGTCATGTAGCCTTGAGACTTAAGAGACTGCATGGTCTTTGTGACATAAATATTAGGCCTATTCTTGTCTGCTAGCTCCCAGTACTTAGGCATATAAACTTCCTTCTTGGCTATCATTATTCTTTCCCTAAAAAGGAGTTTTTAAATGGTAATCTAGTTCTTTGGGGATCAACATCATGGTAGCTGTAGGTTCAAAGAGTAGGGCTAAAAAGGAAGGAGCATGTGCAGTGTGGCCTCTCATCCTTGGCACCATTTGAATTAAAAATAAGGTCTGGGAGTATAGCTCAATGATACAGCAATTGCCTAGCATGCATGAGGCGCTGGGTTTGATCTGCAGCACTGCAAAAAATGAATAAATAAATAATCCAAAAAAGAAAAGGAAAGCTTCAAAAAATACAGGAATGTGTATACACATAAAAATGTAGAAAAGTATAGACATGTTTTACATGCCATACCTGTTTAAGTTGTGAGCCACAGAGCAGCAGCAGCAGCATCACCTAAGAACTAGTGAAAAGCACAGAATCCTAGGCTCCACCCCAGATGTACCAAGTCTGATACATCTTGAGACACACTGGGTCAGGCATCAGAGAACTCCAGTTCAGTAGCCCCACCTGGTTTCCCTGGTCTGTAGCTAATAAAACAGCTGCCTACCCACAACCCACCAATCTACCCCCAAAAGGGGCTCCATCCATGTGAGACATCAGGACTCAGGCTGTTCCCATTAAGGGGAGGCTTTCAGAAGCTCCTCCCAGGCCTCAGCTGGATCCAAGCCCAGTGCCCTGGCAGGTCCCCCGCTGAGGAGACAGCTCACTTCCTCCTCCTGGAGCCGTTGGGACTGCTCAGAACGGAAACATTTGAGAGTTTTCCACTCCCCCAGATATAAACTCTTTCCAACATGAATAAAGATGCATCTGTCTGGCGCAAGTTTATCCGGAATTGGTATTTATTTATCCATCCACCAGGGCCTCTGAGTATGTGGTACACTGACCTAGTGGTAGAAGAGAAGTCAGGGGAGGGGTAGCCATGGGCAGATTCCATCAGAGAAAGAGGGATAAAGAAAAGCCAGGAGCTTGGCTGTTGCCTCTGCATCCTTGATCCTTCTGGAAATACTCCAGGCCACATCTGGAGTCCACATCTGGAAGCAGTGATGCTGCTGGACTTTTCAGAGCAGTGGGAAGGACAGAGACAGGCTTGCTGACGTCAGTCCAGACCACCCAGGAGTTTGCAGCCAGAGGACCAAGCAGGGAGACTAACATCCCCCAACCCACTCCCCCCACTGACTCCGGCTTGCTTCTCTGACCCCAGTGTCTGAATGAGGACAGAGTCAGCCTCATCTGAATACTCCATGCTGCTGCTTTCCTGAGCCTTCCCCTCACCCTAAGCTGAAGGGTCTCCTTATAAGCTGAAATTCCCCCTCTCTCCTTCTGGATCCTTCCACGCACACCTCACTCCTAACAGCAGCCTTCCCCTAAGGGGAAAAGCCCCAAGACTTCCTTCTGTCCCTTTCCACTCCCTCTGAAGTCCATCCTCTGTGTGGTTAATGTCTCTTAAATTAAAAACAAAACAAAACCATAAAACCATGAATGAGTGTACAGCCCAAAAGTGTTTGCAAGAAGCTTCCCCATAGAGAGCCTCAGCTGCTCTCTGATCACCCTACAAGGTTAAAATTCCTACCCCAAGCCCAGGAAATGTTGAAGGACTTGACAAGATCTCTCAGCCTGTAGCAGTAGGGGCCTCAGGGCTCAAATGCTCACCTGAGCTGCCATCTCACCAGTCCTCTGGCCCTCCCAGTGCGGGAGGCCATCAAACAGGCCTTTTCCCCAATAACCACCTGCTGACATCCCTAACCCTTGACTAGCCCACCAGGCCCCCAAATCAGAGACGGGTTTCTTCTCTATCCCCTGGCTCTTCTACCACCCCAGGTGTACCCCATTTTGGATTCCGAACAAACCCTATTCTTCTTTTCTTTATCCCTATAGGTGGTTGCTTCCCAACCAGTTCTCCAGTTCTGGGGCTCTTTTCCTATCTCCTGTTTGAGCAACTGCCTTTAAACCCTTGTGACAGATTAATTGCAATTGTGGCCCCAGTTATTCCCCCTCCTATATCCACACCCGTTACAATGTGACTTTGTATCTCCTCTATTCCCTTGCTCCATCCATCTGGGCTGGCCTCAAGGCTTGTGTTGACTGATAGGATATCCCAGAAGTTTCCTCTTCTCTGTCCAGCTGCCATGTGAGTAAGCCCTGGAGAGCTTCCTGGAGGACAAGAAACCACGTGGCACAGGTACCCCCTATGGACTCAGGCAATAACCAGCCAAATACCAACCCCATGAGGAGCCATCCTGAATCAGCCTGCCCCTACCAACCCATCAGCTGAACACAGAAGGATGAAGGAACTAAGAGGTTCAGCTAAGCCAACCCAGACCAGAAAAATAGACCAGTGAGAAATAATAAATGATTGTGGTTTTAATTCAGTAATTTTTAGGATGGGTTTATTACACAGCAAAAGCAAATTCACACACCCCTGTCCTTTGCCCACTTGCTCTCAGGGGCTTTCCAGGCCAAACTCCACATTCCAGTTATACAAACCATCTGAATGAAGTTCCTTTCCTGAAATTTCTCCAAAGCATAGTCTTCACTGTTGCCCCTGATATTTCTTGCTCTTTCCATCTTCAAAGCCTTTGTTTATGAAAGTCTTTCTCCCCAGTCTTTTCCTTGCCCGCACCCGGAATATCATTCCACTCTCAAAATCTTCACCTCTCAAAATCATGTCCTTCCTTTAATCCCTGACTCTGGATCCACCTCTCTCTGAAGCCATCCATGATAGTGTTTCCTATTATTTTCACTCCTTGGTTGGGGGATCCCAGCCCTGGGTAATTTGTCTACATGTGACACTCAGTCCAGTACTTGCAGTGTCCCTGTGAAGTAGAGAACTCTCTTCTTGTTTGAAAGATGAGTGTATAAGATACTTTTTGGACACAAACTCAAAAACCTCTTGGCCAAAAATCTTCCTCCAGGCAGTGCTGAGTTGAACTGTTCCAAGCAGGTTTCAACCTGACCTGAGGCTTCTCCAATATAGCCCCAGGGGACATGTGTGACCCTCAAGAACAAGCAGCTCAGAAATAAAAACTCAGAGTCTGTGGCATCTCCCTGATTGATAGGGGATAAAAGTCAGTGGATAAATGCTTCTCCCTATTGTCTCCCAGCAGACAGTTCTGAGACATTTCAAAAGGTTCCTTGGAAGGTCATGATGGCATCAAGCCCCAGACACCCACAGCATTGACCAACTTGGTGATACATCTTGTATGGGCTCTCCTCCTCCCTTGTTTTAATGCCCTTGTCTTTCCCTCCTGCTCCCTGAGGTCACATTCCCCCAAAGATTACCAATTCACAAGACTTTGTCTCAGGTTTTGCTTGAGGGGGAGACCCAAGTTGAAACAACAAGGAACCAAAGGGCAGAGAAGTTTAGTCATTTGTACAAGATCACAGAACTTGAACATTTTTTTTATTATTATTGAAACCAACAGAAAAGGTGAAAACTTACATCCAACCTAGGTCACTTGGCTTACAAAAGTCATCAATGAGGTGTAGTCACATGACTGAAAAGAAAAAAAGTCATGCCTCTTGTAAGTGAGCAAACCTGATCTCTGATCAAGTAATTAATATATATTTAGTATTGGTTAATTGACCAATGCCTCTCCCAACACTGCTTTGAGGACCTGAACACATAGGGTATAAATAAGTGTAAAAAATGTATTTAAAGTTTAATTTACCAAGATAAGCTAGAATGCATTTTCCACGTAATAAAAAATTACAGCTCAGATTACAGTCTTTCCGGCTATCTCCTTCTCATCTTCAGTTCCTGCCCAGAGGTAACCACTTTTTCTACGCATTTACAATCAGGCTTGGCATTGTCTTCATATGTTCATATGCTAGAAGTATGTTCTGCAAAGGACTTTTCTCATTTGCCAATTTATCTTGTAAATTCTTTCCTTTTATTGTAGATCGCATTTGAGAGAATGAGCAAACCATAGTTCAGTCATTCCCTTATTAGTAGATATTTCTGCTGTTGCTAATCTTCACATTTCCACTATTTCACATTTATGCAATGCTGGGTTGACATTTCAAAGCTTCAAATGATTACTGCCCAGTGTTGGTGTATTTGCAACCCTCATCCCCCACCAGGAATAGTTAACTTTGAACAAGCCATAGTACACAACTCTGAATCAGCTAGTCAAGGAACAAGGGTTAGAGCAATCGGAACCCAGAGAGAGAAGAGGCCAGGCTCTTGTGATGAAGTATTCTTTCATTTTATGTGGAAGACTCTCCTAGAGGATGTAGAAATTAATGCATATTTTCAAACCCATGACATCCCCACCCCCAGAGGTGCTGATTCAGTCTATCTGATGAGCAACCTGGAGAATTACATTTTTACAAGTATTCCCTGCCCCGGAGAACATCAGCAGGAGCTCAGAGGAAAATGATCCCTCCCTCTTTGGGGAAGAGAAGACTTCCCCAAGTGGGTGACTAGTAAGATGAGTCCCCAAAGTCCTCCCATTCACCTGCTGGGAGTATGATGGAGAGAAGGAAAAGGCAAGAGAGAAACCAATAAGGCCTGGAGTACAAACAGACTGATAGATTAGGGGTCCTGTCAGCATCACAGGGAACCAGTGTGCCTGGTGAGATACCCAAGAGGAATGATCCAGGGAGTTTGGCAGAGGTGGAATGATGAGAATAGGCCAAATTTAAGAGCTTGGGGATTTTTTTTTTTTTTTTTTAACCCAGAGGCACTTTACCACTGAACCACATCCCCAGCCCTTTTTAATGTTTTACTTAGAGACAGGGTCTCACTGAGTTGCTTAGGGCCTCACTAAGTTGCTGAGATTCCTGCCTCAGCCTTCTGAGCTGCTGGGATAACAGGCATGTATCACCTCACCTAGCCTTAGGAATTATCCTAATGGTAATGGGAATCTAGAGCTTTTTGAGGGGAGGATGGGATTGGATTTGGGATTGAGAAAGGTAATCTAATAGAGTGATTAAGACTAGGAATGAAGCTGGGAATGAGGAGCTCATACCTTCCCCCCTGGCAGAAGCAAGAGGCAATTCTTCCATTCACAAGTCTATGGGTTAATTGCCATCTTTTCCTACTAAAAATACTACCTTAAAAAAAAAGGAAAAAGAGGGCTGGGGTTGTGGCTTAGTGGTAGATCACTCACCTAGCATGTACAAGGCACTAGGTTCGATTCTCAGCATCACATAAAAAACAAGTAAATAAAATAAAGATATTGTGTCCATCTACAGCTAAAAAAAAAAAAAAAAAGGAAAGAAATAAAGAAAAGAAAAGAAAAGAAAAAAAGAAAAAAGAACCAGGTGCAGTGGTGCCTGTAATCCCAGCAACTGAGGCTGAGGCAGGAGGATTGCAAGTTCAAAGTCAGCCTCAGCAATTTAACAACGCCCTAAGCAAGTTAGTGAAACCCTGTCTCTAAATAAAACATAAAAAGGACTGGGGATGTTGCTCAGTGGTTAAGCACTCCTGGATTCAATCCCTGGTACCAAAAAGAAAAGAAAAAGAGGTGATGCATGTCGGAACAAAACGGTGGTAGTGGATTTGAAGGAAGGGAGACAATACTGACAATATTCAGGAGGCTCAATAGATTGAGCAAGCTGTTTCTGGCTTGGGAACAGATTCCCCACTTATATCCCAGGCATTTCACAGTTGGCTGCATTCTGTTAAAATTCAGAATGTGCACCTTCTTTGACCAGCTCTGTGCATCTAGCTATATATTATCCATTAAGTATAAAGAAGTGTTTGCAGTAAGATGGTCTAAAATACCGAAAACCCGAAAATAATCTAAAAATCTCACTGATTAAGAGAATGGTTACATAAACCAATATGTGGCTATTGAATACTAAGCAACTCTAAAAAGATTAAGGGGGTGGGAGTGCTATGGAAATCTCGTTCAGCAAGAGACCAGGCACCATTCTGGAGAGTTGGAGAACTCAGGTTATTACGTGGTAGACCCAGATGAGCTAGTACTCTGAAGTTCTGGGCCCTGAGCTGAGATAACATGGGGCTTTTATAGGAAATTTGACATCATTTCTTAACCATTACAACATTGATGGGTTTGAATTCTTGGCCTACGTGACCAAAGGCCATGCCCAGGAATTCTTGCGATAAGCCACTCATGGATGCAGAACAAAGGCAGTGAAACACCTGCAAATGATATCATGAAGTGGCCTTCACCACAGGCAGCACTAACTCAAGACACCTGAAGCTTACATCTCCAAGAGCTATAAAACAAAACCTAGCATAGAAATGTTACAATTTAAATGAGCATTTAAACAACACTCTTACAGAGACCAAAGCTATAAATCAGTTTTCCCTCCTCAGGAGAAGGAGGCAAATCCATATATACTGATATAAGAAGACTTTCACCACACACTGTTAAGAGAAAAGAGCCAGTCTCAGTGGACTATGTATGTATACTACTTCCTATTTTTATTTGGTATAAGATGACACACAAAACAAAAAAATTGTTGTATGTCCTGTATGTGAAAGCCTTAAAAACCTTAAGTTTAAAAATATTTAATTTGCAATCCAATATTTAATTTACATACTTAGTATTTAGCAATTGAATTAATATAATTTTATTTAAAGACTTTAACATTTAAAATTAACTAAAATTCAATTTAAACTTAATTTCAATTTTAAAATTTTAAACTTAACAATTTTGTGACATTTTAACTTTTAATTTTAAATATTACATTTAATTATTGTAATTTAAAAGCTATTTTTCCAAGACAAACAAATTCAAGTATGAGTTTTGTAAGTGAAGAACATGTACACCATAAAGATAACAGGGGTTTTTGCTAGAGACATCTCTAATCTAAGCCCAGAAGGCAATAAAGGTGAGGGAATGTCCAAACCAAGGTTCTTGTCCTGAGCTCAGTAAACTTGGGAGGGGGAAAAAAATTACGCCATTATTTTCACCAGCCTCTAACTAAAAAATAGCATTTCCTTGCATTGTAAATAGAGGCAACAGATCATGTTAGTGTCAGTACTTACAAATTTGTCACAAAAAATAATCACAGATATTTCCCTATTAGTTATTACTGATACCTTATCATACATGAAATTGATGGGTATTATAATCACTGCTGAATTTTCTTTAATGTATTAAACACATACATTACTATGTCACTTATATTTTATTTTATTTTTTGAAACAGTGCCTCACTCTGTTGCCCAGGCTGGGTTCAAATTCAGGATTCTCCAACATCAGCCTCCCAAGTAGCTGGGCTATTATATCATATTTAAAAATATCTGGATATCTCCTAATCCTCCATACCTGTAAATATGACCATATTTGGAAGTATGAGCTTTGCAGATACAACCAAATTAAACAAGACCAGACTGGATTAGGATAGGCAAAAAATAACGTTGATATCTGTATTTCAGCATAATTAGTTTCCTTTATTATCCAGTGTACTTTATATTATGCATTTAAGAGCATTCCTCTGAAAAGAATTCTTGGACTTACGGACGGCCAAAGTGTATGTACCATGACTTGAGCAATGTCATGGGGAGAGAAGGGTATGCTCCACTAGTCCCAGCTCAGTCTAGCCCCCTGTATCCTGGGACAAAAACCTGGGCTGGAGGGGGAGCCCTGGGAAACCAAATCCCTGGGCAGCTTATCCCCAGGACCCTCCTTCCTGGGACAGAGATGGGACTCTGGAAGAGGTTCTGAGAAGTTTTGGAGAAAGCTCCATGGGTTGCCTCTGAAAGAAAAGGGATTCTGCAGCTCAGCGGAGCCCAGATATCCCATTCAGGACAGATCGTGCAGCCAAGGTAGAGTGCGCGACAGGCACCTGCCTGCCTGTCATCCTACCTACCACAGATGTCCCAGTTTTCACCATCTTCATACCCCTGTTACAGTTTCTCCAAGACCATCCTAAACAATCTGACCAGTCCAATTTGAAGCACTGCACAATAATGGCAGTGTCTCTATCTGCCCCTGGCCCAGGGAGCAAAATCTTTTGAGCTACAGTTTATACCTAAGGATGAATCTTCCTGCAAAATACATTTAGGACAGAGATAGGGGCTGGATAACTATAATAGAAAGAAGCCAAGGAGGTTAGGAATCTCCTCTGGCAGTCTTCCAAACCCGTGATGATATGTCATTGACTTGGAATGGCCTGGTATGGCCAAATCCACATCTGAAGATGGGGATGGACCCACTGACTTCTGGAACAACCTGACAGAGATCAGTCCTCTCTGTTTGGCAGGTCACCTTTAGCCTTATCAGTCCAGGGACTTGTTTAGGCAGGGCTGCCTCATCTGTCATGAAAAAGTGTAGGCTTACTTTAAGAAGGATTATTTCCTTCCTTGGGTTTTCTTCACTGCTAGGGGGGAAAAATGACCTAAAATTATCAAAGTCAAGACTGGGGATGATGATGGATATCAGGAGAACAAGCAGAGATGGGCAGTGTTGAGACCTCTCTCCCTAAAACCTGGCCTGGTCAGCATGAGAGGGCCTGGTGATGGTGATCCCTGCCCACAGGAGGAAGAGTTCTTCAGAGAATGTCCAGGGCACCAGCCTTGAGTATCTCTTCACACTGTCCTCTGTCCTCTCTCTACCCAAACCCCTCTTATACTCCCAGGTTAGCTGAACTTCATTTCTCAAAGTCTTTTAACCCTTAGGCCTGCTCTGTTCCCACAGAGGGTATGAGACTGGAGCCTTCTGGGGGATTGGAACAAAGTCATCTAAATTTCTGAGGGGGCAGAGAGATCCCAAAGGATGCTCTTGGAAGTCAATTAATGAATCCATTGCCCAACTGGTGAACCAAAGCTGGAAACCACCAGACTCAATTCTTCCTTTTATGTGTGCCATAATCCTCTCTGTGTTTCTGAGTGCTTATATGACCCATGCTGTTCTGGGTATTGGGGATACATGTGCCAGCTAAACAAAGTCAGTGTATTCATGGAGCTGACACACTGATGGGAGAGTCAGATAACAAACAGGTTGTCTAACCTGTAAATAGTCTGCATCAGGTGGGAGCAATACCCTAAAGACAAATGGAACTGATAAAGTCAATAGCCCTGAAGGAAAGTAAAGGAGGGAACCATGCAGATATCTAAGGGGAGAGCATTCCATTCAGGGGTAATAGCCAGTGCCAAAGCCTGGGGGGAAAGGGATGGAGGGATGATGGGCAAGGAGTAGCAGGACAGAGATCACAGGGTTTTTTTAGATGTTTTTAGAATGGTGGCTTTTGCTTAGACTGGGTGGGAGCCATTGGAAGTTTTCAAGCAGAAAAGGAACGTGAGCTCAGCTTCTCAAGGGTTACTCTGGCTGCTCTGTTGGGAATCACCTGGGGGGTAGGTGGGTAGAGAGAGAATTGAGGGAGTAGTTGGGGAGAATGAATGCTGCAGTGGTCCAAGTACAGTGATGGTGGCCCAGATTGGACAATGAAGGTGACAGTGGTCAGGCACTTTGAAGACACACATAATTGGGTTCACTTGGGTGAAGGATACAAGAGTCAAAGTTTCTGTACTGAACAATCAGCCCAAAAACATAGTGAAGTGGAAAAGACTAAAAAGGAAGAGTTTAATGGCATGGATGAGAGTGTAGATTGGGATATGAATGGTAGCTTCATGGGGAAATTCATCTTTCTTGCTAGTTGACAGGGAAAGACATTTTCCAGGAGGGCAGGCAACCCTGGCTAAAAATGATACTTGGCCACAGAAAGATGTACACGAATGTTCCTAAGAATCCAAAATGAGAGACAAATCAAATATATAGAAATGAGGCAATTGGTAAACAAATTATGGTTTTTCCATACAATGGAACAGTACTCAACAAGAAAAAGGCATGAACTACTGACATATGCAACATTCTGGTTGAATTTCAAGTGCATCGTACTAAGCAAAAGAAACCTTGCACCAAAGAGTATAAACTGTATATTTCTTTTTATACGAAGTTTAAGAACAGGCAAAACTAAGCTAAGATTAGAAGTGTTATTTCCTTTGGAGAAGTGGATGGATGGATTGGCTAGGGCAGGGCACAAAGGGACTTTCTGGGGTGATGGTAACTGTCCATATTTTAATCTGGGTAGAGGTTACACAAATGGGTAAGAAAAAATTCACTAAACTGAATCCTTAAGATGTATGCATTTTACTGTGTGCCAATTAAACTTCAATTTCTTTCTTTTTTAAAAAATAACAAAATGAAAACAAATGACCATTGGGACTGGGCTCTACTTGAAACACCCAGCTCCTCATAACTAATCCTAAAAGAATGGAGTGCTGATAAGGATCATCATCTTCTATTTATTTATTTATTTTTATTTGGGGCAGCCCAACATCTGAAATCCCTCCTTTTATTTGGAGAAGCCTCATATTGTAACTTGTTTTCTCCAGAGACAAGGATACAGACCCAGAACCAAGCCTAGCTTCCTTCCTTCCATGCCTCCCAGAGACCTGAGTCTGGGGTAAGAGTCACAGAAAATCAGGGTCAGTTAAGAATGTGATCACAGACAAAAACAGTAGTGCCAGCCAGCAGCAGTGCCCAGTCACAGTCTTCCTGTAGTCAGTCCTTCTGATAAATCCTCTAAGGCACCCTGTAATCAGCTAATAAATCCTTCTTCAGCTTAGGCTACTCAGAGTCAGTTTCTGTGGTTTGTGACCAAACACCCTGGCTGGTAAATGCTGTGTTTGTTGGAAGAGTCCAGAGCTAAGCGTCAGAGAGATTTGGGTGTTGTTCTAGGTCACACTGGTTTGTCAAGTCCTGGACAGTCAGAGCAAGCTGGTCCCATGACCAGCTCAGGTCACACAGGAGAGCCATTGGCCCTGTAAGGACAGGGAGAGATGTGGAAGGCAGGTCTAAGGCAAGCTGGCCCAGCCAGGGATACTAGTTGTAGCTCTGTGGGTGGAAGCCGGGGCTCTCCATTCCTGCTGGATTCAAGGTCAAGGTGGGGCAGTTTATGGGACTGAACTGAACCCACAGAACTGGAACCAACAACTTAGACTGAGCTTTAGGAGCAACTTTCAGGGAATGAGGGTCCAGGATCCTGCCTAGGGAATATTTCCTGGGTACAAAGCATACACTGAGTCTCAGGGCATCCTCAGTCAAAGAACAGTGATCTTAAGATGTGAGATACATTTAGAGGTCATGGCAGAGGGGTATGCATATGCACATACATGCATGCTAGCAACCTCAAAGAGGAACCAGGAAACCAGGAAAAATATGAGAGAATGCCAGGACATCCCCACTGAAGAGAGGAAGCCAAAACTTGAGTTGACTATGGCCACAATGGAGCCACAGTAGAAGCAGTGATCAGACTGGAAGTTGCCTCTTATGTATTGGGGCAAACCAAGTGTCCAGCTATGGTGAAGGAAGGAGATTTGACCCTGGAATTTGGGTGCATCACTTAGTTTACTCCTCCAAAATATGGTGGTCTTAAAATAGTAAGCATTTACTATTGTTCATGTGTCTAGGTCAGCTGGGTAGTTCTTGTAGTATTGTCTGGGATCACGCATGTGTCACAGTCAGCTATGAGTTGAGTCATAGTTGACCTTGACTAGGCTCTCTGACATGTTTGGGCAGCAGCTAGCAGTTTATCTAATACGGTCTGAGCTAAAGAGCTTGTCTCTGTTCCTAGTGGTCTCTCATCCTCTAGAGGGTTAGTCTGAGCTTGTTCACCTGGTCACGGCAACATTCATGAGACCAAGCTGAAGCAGGTAGAGCCTCTTGAGATCTAGGCTCAGAATGGACATCACCTTCCATCAGCCAAAGCAAGTCACATGTCCAAACCAGATTCCAGGGTAGGGAATCCACTTCTCATTGGGAGGAGTTGTAGGATCATATTGTATAGGGTATCAATGCAGGAAGAGGTGGAGAATTGGGGCACTTTTACAATTAGTCATCTACACAGGGCAAGGATGAGCCTGGCCCAGAATCTTCCAAACCCCAGATTTTAAAGAAAATCCCTAGACTACTCACTGGCTACTTAGAGGTCAGACTCTGGTCTAACTCTTTCCAGGAGACTCCTCACTCCCTGGAGTCTAGACCAGGAGAACATATAAAGATAAATTACAGGAGCCCTGGAAGCTAGTCCTCATCTTTGATTTTGAGTGGGTACCAGAAGGGAAAGTGAGGCAAGAAGGCCAGATGAGAAGGAACACGAGGCTGAGCATGCCCTTTCTGGTGAGCAGGATCCACCTGGTGAGGTTGAGGAGCAAGATTTTATCATCTCTTACCTCCTCCTCCCTTACCAGTTTCTCCTGGGCACCAACCTCTCACTGATCCCCTTACATCAGCCAGGCCTTCCTTGGGGTAGAATTCCAGGTTCCAAACCCAGCCCCCTTTCAATTATCCCAACTTCTCCCATGTCTTCACAATTTTTCCTTCTGCTAACACCTGGGAGCAAAAGAACCTGAGAAATCCTCTCCTCTCTCTCCTAGAGTTAGGATAGGTTTGACAATAGATTTCTTCTCTCAGCAGCAATAGTAATGTTATGAACAGTTTCAATTTACTAAGCACCTACTGTGTGCTTCTCCAACATTATTCTGGAATTTTTTAAAATTGTTACTGATGCAACCTAGAGCATTCACTCTCTTGAGAGGACTTATGAGGCCTTGTCTGAGGGAGTTTTGTGATCACTTGGCATTGTCTTCCATGGTTGTAGAGAAGGTGGTAACAGCAGGCATGCCTGGTGGGGATGATAATTCTTGTTCGCCTTCAGGTGGGTCAGATCAGGGTAGAGCAAGGCTGCCAGCATTTTTAAGAGAACTCCACACTGGGAAAGGTTAGGTGCCTCTGATTTTCAGTGAGCAGATTCACTTGAGGTCCTCAGCATTTAGGAACCACACATGTAGTAGATATTGTTCTTGGCTCTTGCCTCTTCCTACTACCAGTGCCTGTGATTTTTTTTGCCCCAAAGTTTTCTTTGGCCACTTGAGCTCATTCTATCCATCTGTAACCAGGAGTTAACAACCTACCCCAATAGCCCTCAGCTAAAGGCCAATGGGTTATTTTATAAGTACCTGCTAGAATTTAGATCTAAAATGTCCCTCAAAGACCCATGTGCTAAAGACTCGGACCTCAGTTTGGTGCTATCAGGTGATAGAATCTTTAAGAGGTGAGACCACTGGGAAGTCTTCAGGTCACTGGAAATGTGCTTTTGAGGGGGATTGTGAGATGTTGGTGTCGTCTCTCAGTTTTCATTTCCCCGCTGCCATGAGGTGAGCATGTTGCTCTACCTCATACTCCCACCTTGCTGTGTTCCTCATCACACGACCAAAGCAATGGGGCCAAATGACCATGGCCTGAAGTTTCCAAAACTGTGAGTCCAAATAAACCTTTCCTCTTTTTAAGTCAGTTTATCTCAGGTAAGTGATTTGTTATAGTAACACAAAGCTGAATAACTGTTTCCCAGCTCCCTCTCTGATTTCTATCCTTGGTCTCACTTCCTCACTTTCCTAACTAGAGGTCCTAGGATTCCTTCACAAGTAAATTACTTACCCTCAAACTTTGTCCCAAGGTCTACTGAAGGCAGTAGCCTGACAGTCTACCTTTGGTGAGGCCAATCCTTCAAGCTAGTGGTCATCTGGAAGGCCCACGCCAAGCCTGACCTCTGCTTAGTGGCTTAAGCTACCTGAAAGTCATAGAGGTTTTCAGCTGCTCCTTCAGAAATCGTCTCCATCCCCAAGGCATTCAAGCTAAAGGGCATAAAGGCAAATTTTCTTTCCTGTAAATTCTTCCTCATATACCTATGGACTTCTCCATATGGCTCTCAAGGCCTCTTGACTGAAGGGCAGGGGTGACACATAGATCCATCTCTGATTAATTAGTAGAAGCTAGTTGGATGCTTCATTCAGGGACTGTGAATATAGTCACGTCTGCCTCAAGCCTTGGAATGCGTGAGCATTGGTCTTATATCTATCTGCAAGTAAACTAGCTCCTTCACAGTCAAGTTGGATGGATTTTTCCTTGGCACTCCTGTTCCACCAAGGCTCTCTCTTCCTTCGTCTGTCTGACTTGTTCCATCCCAGACAGCGAACTTGTGCAGTGAGCATGGCTACCCATTTATGGATGAGGAAAATGAGGATTTGAGTTAGTAAGTGAATTTCCCAGCATCACAGAATTCATAAAGATAGAACAGAGGTTTTTAATTGGCTCTGACACCAAAGCTCCTAGAGAAAGCAATAGTAAAAGAGTTTTAACCAAAGAGAACAGACCCACATCTCTTTTAGTTAAATGAAGCCTTCTGCCAATCCATGCTTTGCATCCTTAGCTATCTTATCCGACCAGGTTCTTTGGGGACCATCTAGAAGATTTTCCACCCGCCCCCCATGACCACCCCCAGCAATTCCTCTGCGAGGCCCGGGTCCCACCACCGTCCAGACTGTCTCACCTCCACCTGGGCCACTGGTTCTCAGTTATTTGCTGTCCTTGAGCAGCTGTCTCTCAGAGAGGGCTGCAGGTCGCCTGGGAAGGCCAAGGCAAATTTTTAACTAGAGCAGATGTGACTGGGGCGCTTCCAAACTCCAAGTTATGGAAAAATCCAGTAGAGGCCTTCCAGGATGGTGACTCAGCTCCCACAGGCAGGGGCTGCAAATGGGGTCTGTGGACCATAGCCCAGGCCTCTACTAGACTGCCGGCCTGCTCACACAGGGTTTGTCTCCTGTGCTGTCCTGGGAGTAGCTCAGGACTTCACTTCAGATACATTCCCATTACTGCACATCTGGGCTCCTGTTTCTGAGGGTGGTGACTTCCTTCTCTGAGAAGCCTTGGGGTGGGAACCACAGTTTTTCCCACCCACAAGTGTAACCCCCAACTTCCCTACTCACTGCCCAGGGAAGAGGTTTCCAGCAGAGACTCTGAGCATTTTGCAGGTGCTGTTTTGTGGATTGAGGGAGGGAGGAAGTGACAAATCCACAGACAGCTTTCTGAGGGCTAGGACTCCTATCCTCATCAAGAACCCTCTCCCGCAAGGAGGTGTCCACTCCTGTTGACCTTCCACCCAGCTGTAGACTTACAGTGTTCAGTGGGCTGACTAAGTCAGCTAGGCCTGGATTTCAACTCCTCACTTGCAGGTGTCCTGGGTTCCACTTCGTAGACTCAGAACCTGAAATACAGACTCGTGGGTGCATGATTTACCCAGGAGAGGATCTTAGGAGAGGGACAGGAAAGAAAGCAGGGCAGGGAGGGTGACTCAGCATGATCCATGGGGAGCTCTGGGGTGTGAATAGTCCCCAGTTGTAGTTCCTTGGAGGAAAGCAGGCCAGGTTCCTGTGCACCTGTGTCAGCCAGTCCTTGCCCATCCCTGGAGAATGGGGACTGGGGATGGGGGAAGGGGGTGTAAGTTCCTAGGTTCTGGACAAATCAGTCCCATCACTGAGGGAATCCTCCAGGGATGGTCTCAGACATAAAAGCCGTGGCAGCAGCACTGGCAGCTTCTGGGGGAGGAGGTGCGCTGGCTGGGAAAAGGGGTTTGGGTGAGGTGCTACCATTGCCCATCACACTGGGCAAGATTCAGCTGACTCCTCTGTCAGATGAGCAAGACACTTACCACACAGGTGCATCAGGACAGTTCACCTGAATCAGATCATTGCAGCACAAGGACCCCAACACAAGGCAGAGCCTCAGTAATGGGGGGCTACCTTTCTTATTGCTTGGTAAAGTCATTTCAGAAAAGAGGTTAATTTTATGTGTCAATTTGACTGGACAGCAGTGCCCAGATGTCTGGTCAAATATTACTCTGGGTGTTTCTATGAGTATTTTTAGATGAGATTAATGTTTAAATCAGTACACTTTGAACAAAGTAGACTTCCCTCCCACTTTAAGGTCTGACAAGAATGAGACTGACCTCAAGCAGGAGGGAGTTCTGCCAGCGGATGGCTTTCAGACTATAACAGCAACATGGGCTCTTCCCTGAGCCAGTCTGCCAGCCTATCCTGCAGATTTTGGACTTACCAGCCTCCATAATTAATTGTGTGAACTGAGGTGGGGGGATATTGGGGAGGGAGAGACACAGAAAGAGAGATCCCTGTAATTATGTTACTGAGGAAAAGCTTTCATAAACCCTCTAGCTTCACTTTCTCGTAGCTGACTTCTCTGTTTTATCCCTGACTCTGGAGGTCTCACAGCTGGGAAATACACTGTTAGTCTCCCACTAGCTTGGCTATAGATACCACCTCTGTGGTGTGAGTTAAGATGTTAATGGTTGCCTAGGTTACTCTTCAGAGCCCTGAAGACCACTTTTGCTGAAAATACTGACTCTTCACTTGGGCCTGTAGATGAACTATGGGTAACTGGAAGGGATGAAAAGGCTTGGCATCTCTGCCTTCAGATTGGTCTGTCTCCTCTATTGCCCTAACCTTTGGGTCTGATGCTGCTCAGCTCTGCATGTAGACATGTTGATGTTTGAGATTTGTTTTGTCCAAAACTATGACATAGCGTTAACTTGACCTAGATTTGCCTGGTCTCCCTCACTCCCCCTCCCCCTCCCCCTCCCCCACCTTTAGGCTATAGATACCTACCAGCCACACTGAAAGGAAACACCAGATCATGAACAAAATGAAAAGAGGTGGCACCCAAGTTCCTGAAGGATCTCTGCCTATTCCCAGAAAAGACATGAATGTCCTCCCCTTCATTAGCTTATCCCCTCCCACAGTTTTCCTTTCCTATTCCTTCCCACTGGAGTTGAGAAGCTGATTTGTCAGTAAAGCTCCCTCTTCTGTATTCTTTTTTAAAATTTTTTATTTGTTCTAATTAGTTGTACATGACAGTAGAATGCATGTATACATTTTGATAAATCATACAATTCTTTGGCCACTGAATAAAGCCTTTCTTTCCCACAACACTTATCTCTTGGACCTTGGTTTTCCCGTGTAATGAGCCTCTGAACATATCGTTATGTTGTTACATAGTAGTTCTATTGCTTCTGCTTCTCCAAAGAACTCTGATTAATACAGGAAAAAGGGGAAGCAGGAGGTGGGTAAGCCAGGGCTCCACTGATATAAACACATGTCCCTATGCACCCCAAGCATGCTTGTGTAATCCTCCAAATCCCCACTTCATCTTAAGGCTCCTCTCCCAGCCCTGCCTGTCATCCACTGAGTCAGCCTCCCAAGCAGCCCCTTCAGGATGTCACCTCCCTCCCCAAGCACATCCCCATCAGTCCTCATCAGCCCTGTGTCCAGCTTCTTTATACCTTTGCCCTCGCTAGCCTAAGGTATCAGGGACATGGATTGGGAGAGTGAGTTCCTGGAACAGAGGGAAGGAGACCCAAAAGAAGCAGCTATTGCCAGAGCTCATTGTTTCTTCCCACTTTTGATGATTTCACCAGGATGGTGACAGTCCAAAGCATCTCAAGGGACAAAAGGGGATATGAGGACCACAAATATTCCCCCTCAGTCATCTCAAACTCTGTAAGGCTCTTTCCTTTCTTCCTACCACAAGGACTTCAAACCTTTCCATCCACCATCAGAACTGATAAATATATTACTGTGCCTTGTCCCCAGTCTCACAAAAAGTTAGCATTTTAGACAGGAGCCAGTGGTAGTCCCACAGGAGGACATATTTAGGGTGGGACTCTGGGCAATAGCTGCCTGGTGGAGAATATATTGTTAGACTGTGAGCAGCCCCAGGCTTTCTCAAGCCCCTTTGCTCATACAAGTCATTATCTAGGTGACCTGAGACACAAGAGAGGAAGTTCTCAGGAGTGTCTTGTCACTTCTTTTGGCTACCAGCAGAAGGATCAGTGTCCAAAAAGACTGTAAGAAAGCCAGCCATGGTGGTGCAAAAAGAAAAATGACCAAGTCAGTATCGCAGCTTGGCTACGTGAAAGAAATAGAAATAACATTAGCCGAGGAGTTAGTATGTTTCTGACTTTAAATTCAGTCTATTGTGAAGTTCTTCTCAGAAACACCCTGGGAGTGTACTCACCCATTTTAGAGATAAGGGAACTAGTTCATAGGGTGTTCAGTCATTCCCACAAGGACATAGGACACAGGAATGAAATTAGACCCCAACTGTCTCTGTGGTATCCTGCCCAATGAAGGAGGGAGCCAATCAACTGGTAGAGCTTCGGGAGGGGGCATCCCCAGGACCTTACTGGATAGTTTGTCTCCAGTACTGTCCGGCCATGCAGGCACTGATCCTGGATCATTAGAGTCCTCATTAGAATTCATCCAGTCAGCCTTCCAGTTTACACATCAAGCTCCCATGACTTGAACAAGTGAGAGTCAAGCCTTGGAAGTCATTGGCCACTGGGCATGCTAAGGACTGAATTTCTTATTTTTCCAATTTTAAAAATGGAAGCATAATTTACAGATGTTAAATTTATAACTTGATGAATTTTTATTTATGTAAAAACATACATATGCAACCTACATCCCTTTTAAGATCCAGAACATTCCCCAAACAGCACCCCCCAAGATTTCCTCATGCATCTTCCCATTCAATACCTTCCTAACTATTCTGACATCTATCAGCTTAATTTTGCCCCTTCTTGAACTTCATACAAATAGAATTGCATGACGTGTACTCTTTCTTTCATTCACGTTGTTGCTTTTATCCTCAGTTTGTCTTATTATTGCTAAATAGTTTCCCCTGTGTGAATACACTACAATTTGTGTATTGATTCTGTTGATGGGCCTTCAAACTGTGTCCAATTTGAGACTATTAAAAATAAAGTTGTGCCAGGTGCAGTGGCCCATGCCTGTAATCCCAGCCATTCAGGAGGCTGAGGCAGGAGGATTGCAAGTTAAAAGCCAGCCTCAGCAACTTAGCAAGGCCCTAAGCAACTTAGGGAGACCCTGTCTCAAAATAAAGAATAAAAAAGACTGTAGATATAGTTCAGTGGTACAGCGACCCTGGGTTCTATCCCTAACATCAAAAGAGAGAAAGAGAGAGAGAGTCTAAGGAAGGGATATTCACAGCTGAGTCTTAAAAATAAATAAGTAAATAAATAAATAAATAAATAAATAAATAAAGTTGCTTGAAACATTCTAGAACATGTCTTTGGGGGGACTAATAACTTTTTTCTTTAGGTTATGCTCCTAAGAGTGGAATCACTGAGTCAGGATAACGTGGGTGTTATGGGTTAAATTGTAGCTCCCCAAAAGACCAAGAAAGCTTCAATCCCTATACCCACAAACATGACCTTATTTGGAAATGGGGTCTTTGTAGATGTAATCGAGTTAACAGAGGTCATTAGAGTGGAACGAGCCCTAATCCAATATGACCGGAGACCTTAAAGGGGGAAATCTAGATGCAGACACACTCAGAGGAAAGGACCATGTGAAGACAGACGTACAGGGAGAACCGGGTGACGATGGCAGCAGAGTGGAGTGATAGAGTTGCATGCTAAGGACCACCCTTGACACCAGTGACACTAGGAACTCAGAAGGCAGGAAACGATCTCTCCTAGAGCCCTGTCAACACCTTGACTTTGAACTTCCAGCTTCCAGACTGCAAAAGGATACATTCTGTTGTTCGTGGCCACCCCATATGCATACTTTGCTATGGCAGGCCCAAGAAACAAATACTGTCGATTTAGTAGCTACAGCCCAGCAGTTTGCCAGAATGCCAACCACTAAAGTCAGAGGGAAATCTGAGGATCAGATTCCAGAAATTGGTGCCCACACCCTTGAACTGCCCTCCTCAGAACTCTGCCCAACAGCCAGCTGCTGTTCTCCAGAAAAATCCTCCTAAACCACTACCACTACACTAAGGTGGAAATGAAAGCTCAAGGAGGTTTAAGAACTTGCTCAAGGTCACATAGCTGGCAAGTGATGGGGCCAAGTCTTGATCACAAACAGACTGATTCTGAAGCCTGAGATTTTTGTGACACTTGGGCTCCAAAGATTATCCCCATCTGATATCACATAGGCAAGTGGCTGCGGGTTTCTCCTCGGAGCTCCATTCCTGTTGGCTCACCTTAGGTTTCATGTGGTGAGTCACAGCACCTAGACTTTATGAGCCCTTTAATGGGCCAACTACTCGATAACCTGATTATGCAAAAAGCCACATGTGAAACTCCCGCCCTAATAACCACATAATTTATAAGGAAATGAGTCTACCTTCCCCTAGTCTTTGGCTGCCTGCCCTCCACAGAGGCTCAGTGGAGTTTTTCAGGCTAAAGCAGGAAGCACCAAAGAGGGGCTCCATCCTGTCCCCCTTCCAATCCCAGAAAGACTCCACTGCCCTAGGCCTCTCCCCTGTCTTGACCTCTGCACATTCCACCATGAACTGGAGACCCTGGAGGCTGGAGACTTGGAGGAGGCAGGAACAGTCAAAGGGAAAGGGAGAGAAGGAGGTGTTGGAATAACCATGAACCTGAGGGACAGGGCCATTCAACGCCCACTGCTCATAAACTGGGGCTGAGGTTAAACCCACCAAATGAAATAAGAGAGTCTGTCCCCTTTGACCTGGGACACTGAACCCAGACAGCAAGACTGGTTTCAGAGTGGGACAGCAGCCCCTGCCTAAGGAGTACACCAGCAGCTATCCATCCCCCTTAATACCCTCCAGGTCTGTTCAGGTGGGAGCTCCCTGTTTTTCTGATTTCCCCTGATGGGTCTCTATCATTGCTTCTTTCTTCCTTCCCTCCATGGTGCTGGGGACACAGAAAGAGTGAGATCTCACAGTCTCTGTCTCCTGGAGTCTACAATCTTCTTCCTAAATGCTAATGTTACCTGAGCACTTTTCATCTCTCTCTCTCTCTCTCTCTCTCTCTCTCTCTTTCTCTCTCTCTCTCTCTCTCTCTCTCTCTCTCCGGGAGTAATGATGTTGGGGATGGAACTCAGGGTCTGGCACAGTACCTTACACTACTGAGCTGCCTCCCCAGTCAGTCTCCCACAATAATGTCATCTGCTTCCAAGACTTCAAATCTGTCCTTCCTACTCTCCTTCTGAAACTAGACAATTCCTACCCATCTCAAAAGCCCTCTCCTAAAAACAAATAGTTTCCCTCATTTTTTTCTTTGTTTACGCTTTTCTTTTAAAAAAGAAAAAAGAAAAAAAAAAAAAAAGGTAATTTAACAGACAAGTTAAATCCTCTCTTTCTTCTGGATTTTATCATTCTCCTAAACAATAAGAATTTAGCCTCTACTATGTGCAGGGCTCTGCCCTGAGGACTTTAACTCATTTAGACCTCCCAACAACTCTAGAAGATCAGCACTATTGTTCTGATTGTTCTATTTTTTCTCAGTTCTTCCCTCCTGTCTTTGTCTTGGTTCACCATAGGTGTGGTTCACTTCCCTCCACCCCACTGGCTTTGGCCTGCTTTGGCCAATGGAATGTGGGTGGAAGCAAGGTGACAATTTTGAGCTCAAGGCTTAAGAAAGCATTATGGGTTTTGCTTGCCACTCTTATGCACGTGACCTCTGCCATGAAAAGAGCACACATTGAGTAGTTGCTGATAGAAACATGTAGAGCAAACCTAAACCTAACCTGAAACCTGGAAACCAGTCCAGCTGAGCCACAGTCAACCCCATGGACTTGTGAATGAAAAATAAGGGCTTATGACTGACACTAAGCTTAGGGGTTGTTTGTTACACAGCTTTAGGGCAACAATGGCTGAATGATACAATTATCATTTCCCATCTTACACATGAGAAAACTGAGTCCTGCAGAGGTTAAGTAACATTTCCAAATTTACATAAAAATTAGTATGAGATGGAACTAAAGATGCAAATCCAAGCAATCTTGCTGGATTTCCCACTATTCTACATTGACATTTACATTGAGAATTAGCATTCTCAAGTGTGGGGGGGACACATAAAATATACAATATATAACAATATAAATACATAAATTCTGACATACATATATAAACACTTTATCACGTTATTTTGCATATTTATAAACTTTATATAAATGGCAACATTATACATATCCTTTTATAGCATTCTTTTTTTCACTCTATTGTTTTTAGAGCTTCCTCTGATGATACCCATAATTTTTGTTTATTTTATCTGTTGTATTCCATTAGGTGATTGTATCCCACTTTCTATAAATTGGGCATTTCATTTGTTTCCAGTTTTTGCTATTTCAAACTATGCTGCAACAAACATTCTTGTACTTGTCTCCTCATGTACATCAAAGTCTCTTTAGAGTATGTGACTGGAAGTGGAATTGCTGGGTCATAGGACATGCATGTCTTCTACTCTACAAGGTATTATGAAATTACTTTCCCAAGTGTTATATCAATTTGCATCAGGGTGTGAGATCACCAGTATGGTATGAGATTATCTGTTAGTCCACATCTATGTTATGGTACATGGTGCTAGTGCCTCACACAGACCCTCTTACTGACTTGTACATCCCTGGTTTAGCTGCTATGTGGGGCTCTAGCTGGAGAATTGCCCTTGGCCAAGAGGGCCTCCCATCCTTGCACAATCCCAGGCCACCATTCAACTTAGTTATTTTGAATTGAATTCAAAGGGTAGGAAGAAAAAGTGGTTACCAGAGAAAGAAGCCACAGTCCCCATCTCCTCTAGCCCTGGTCCTCCTAAGCTCCAGGGAAAAGAAAGATGAAGGAGGAGGAAGAGGAGAAAGGAAGAGGAAAGAGATCCAAGGAAGAAGAGAGTGGGTGATATAAGACTCAAAGCTTCTCCCCAGGATAGGTGTGCTGGAGGGAAGGCACTACTAAGAAAAGTCTATTCTGCTTCCATCACCCACTCACCCACTGGCTCCCCCAAATCTTTGTCTTTGTATTTCAATCACATCTTCTTCCCTGATTGCACTCACTCGCTTTGTTCATTGTATCTCCAGAGCAGAGAACACTGCCCAGAGTACAGAAGCCACTCAGTTTTATTGAATGAATTAATGGGAGAATATTATTTGGTACACCCAGATTTTCAATAGGAGACAAAAGACTTCATGGAAGCTCTGTAGCTATAATTCTTTCTCAACTTGTTATCAAACCCTGTATTTAACACTCATTGTCAAGTATGAAACCACAGTCCTGTTTCCCATAACAAACTTAGTTTCTGTTTCTTTTCCCCTCCCTGCTCACAGAGCCTTTGAATCTCCTCTCTCTGGGCAATCTTTATACCACCCAACAGGCATCATCCACCCTGGTCTGCCTGGTGTTCTGAGACACATACTCTTCCTCACTTTTCTACTTCAGTGCATTCCTGGCAATCTTTAAAACTTTTCTCTGTGAAATCCATGCCCGATCTCTCTGCAGCCCCACCTGTGGGCTTCTTATTTGGAAGTAGAACCATCTACCTGTCTTCTTACTATTCCTCATGCTCCCTCCAGGCTGTTGCTATTATCCTTATTCCAAATCCTCCACCTCCTTCCCCCCAGGCGCACGCGCGCGCGCGCACACACACACGCACACATATTTCTTCCTTTGTGTATTTCTCCATTTTATATCCTAGTCCCTTATGCCACCAGACATGTCTCTTCTGGCACTGATTTCCTCTGTAAAGGTGTTGTTAACTCAGAAACCCTTTCATTTTTGGATTCTTGACCATGGGCACTGTGGCAAACAAAATTATGACCCCTCAAGATGTCTGCATCTTAGTATCCAGAACCTGTGGATATACTACTACCTTCCATGGATAAATGACTTTGAGATGTGATGTGTTTAAGGACCTTGAAAAGGGGAGATTGTCCTGTGTTTTACAGGTTGGTCCAATATAATCACAGGGTCCTGTCACTGTGACAAAATACCTAAGATAATCAACTTACAAAGAGGAAAGGTTTATTTTGGCTCATGGTTTTGGAGTTTGCAGCCCATGACCTCTTGACCCTGTGGCTTTGGACCTATAGTGACACAGTACATCATGGCAGGAATATGTGGCAGAGGAGGCCTGTTCACCTCATGGTATCTAGGAAGCAAAGAAAGAAACAGGAAGGGACTCAATATCCCCTTCAAGGGAATATTCCCAGTGACCTAACTTCCTCCTACTAGCTCCCCTCCAACCTCTTAAAAGTTTCACCACCTCCCAATAGTACCACAGGCTTGATACCCAGGCTTGAACACATGGACCTTTGGAGGTACTAATCTAAGCCATAGCAGGTCCTTATAGATAGGAAAGAGGGAAACGAAAGAGTCAGAGAAGGAGATGTGGTGACAAAAAAAAAAAAAGTGTCTGTGTATAGAAGAAAAGTAGAAAGAGAGAGGGAGAGAGAGAGGAAAAGAGGGAAGAAAGGAAGGAAGAACAGACCTGAGGGGCCTGTGAGACTATAACAAAAGATGTAATATTTATATCATGTGAGTTCTAGCAGGAGAGGAGAAAGAGTATGAGCCTGAACACTATTTGAAGAAATACTGGTTAAACTCAAACTTGGCAAAAGAAAAGAAAACAAAAACATAAAATTGCACACTCAAGAAGCTGAACAATCTCCAAACTTATGAAATCCAAAGTAGTGAACACCAAGACATAGCACCGTTAACAGTTAAGCTTCTGAAAACTAGAGACAAAAATTTTTTTTTTTTACTTAAAGCAGAAAGAAATGATGTATTACCTAAAGGGGAAAACTATTACAATGAAAACAGATTTCCCATCAGAAACTCCAATGACCAGAAGGAAACAACACGACATTTTTTAAGTGCAGAAAGAAAAAAGAATTTTCAACCCATAATTCTATGCTCATTTAAAATACCCTTTGGGAATAAACGGGAAATCAGGACATTCTTGGACTAAAGAGAATTTGTTGCAGAAACCCTACACTAAAACAATGTCTGAGGAAAGTTCTCTAAAGTGCAAGGAAATGATAAAAGAAGTCTTAGAACATCAGGAAAGAAGAAAGAACAAAAGATCAAAAATATAGGTAGATACAAAAGACTTTTTTTTTTCTCTTTGGTTTGTTTACGGTTGAAGCAAAAACTATGCCACTGTCTAATGTGGTTCTCAATGTATACAGAGAAGACATTTAAGACAATTATAAATGAGGAACAACAAAAGAACCTAGAGGCAGGTAAGTTTTCTACACTTCACTCAAACTGTAAAATGTTTATGCCAGTAGACTAACAATGCAGGAGGCAGGTAATAACTAGAGCAAACACTACAAAAGTTATACAAAGACCTACATTCAAAAACAGTACATATAAATCATTGGAATTCTTCTAAAATGTTCAAATGATCCATAAGAAGTCATGAATAAGAAAAGAGAAACAAGAAAGAACAAATAGGGGAAAAGTGGCAGACTCAATCCCTAACATGTCAGTAATTATATTAAATATAAATGGACTATGAATACCAGTCAAAACATGCATATGGTTATGGTGAATTAAAAATATCACCCAACTATATGTTGTTAATAAGAAACTCATTTTAAATATAATGTGTGTTGAAAATAAAAGAATGAAAAAAGATATATTAAGTGAACATTAATTGAAATAAAGCAGAAATGGCTATATTACTCTCAAATAAAGTAAGATTTCAGAGCAAAGAAAGTTACTAGCAACAAAGAGAAAAATTACGTAAAGATAACAGGACCCATAAGCTGGTTGTACTGGCACAAGCCTGTAACCCCGGCTACTTGTAAGACTGAGGAAGGAGGATCCCTGGTTTGGAGTCGCTCTGTATTTAAAAAGGGAACTATCCGGGGCTGGGGATATAGCTAAGTTCTTAGAGTGCTTGCCTATCAAGTACAAGGCCCTCGTTCAATCCCCAGCACTGAAGGAAAAAAAAAAAGGAGCCTATCTTCCAGGAAAGTATGAGGGTTCTGTGTACATACCAAGAAGAGCCAAAAAAAAAAAAAAATATGATGCAAAAACTGATAGAACTAAAAGGAGAAATGAACAAATCCACAATTACAGGTGGATATTTCAGTTGCATTCCCAGAAAATGATGAAACATTGCTAAAAATCAATAAGGGGAGAAGATGATGGGTTAGAGAAAGGAAGCCCATCCCAGTTCCTCAGCACCAGACTTACAAAGTGGGAAGACTGCTCCTCAATAAGGTAACTAAGGAACCTCACTGAAACTTAATACTGAACTGTAAAAAAATATCATAGAGCTTCCGAAAGTCAGTAACTTGAACATAAGAAATAATGCCTTTGAGATCAAGGAGGAACTGTTATCCAGGAACACAGCACTTTGCTCTCAGAATGAACAGAGACCAAAAATCAGATGCATATGCCCAAGGAAAGCAGGATTTCATCCAGCACTTCTCTCAGATGGCAAGGTGCTCTCTGAGGATGAGATGGGACAGAGACAGAAGATACTATTGCTCCACTCAAGGAGGTCCTGGAATATAATGCCATTGTAGGCATTATATTCCATAGGGGGTTTGATGGTGGTTTTGGAAGTGTTGGATCCAAGAAAACAGAATGTTGATAGTCTCCAAAGGGCCCTAACAGTGGACTAGTGTGTAGGACTGCTGCATGCTTTCTTCCTGGTGTCAGATGACATCATGGATTCATCTCTTACCCAGCAGGGACTGTTCTGCTGGTATCAGAAGCCAGGCATAGGTTTGGATGCTATCAATGATGCTACCACCTGCTGAAGTTCTACTGCCAGGAACAGCCCTACTTTTTGAATTTGATTACACTCTTCCTGTTGAGTTCCTGTCAAACTGAGATTGGGTAGACCCTGGTCCTCACCACACCCCCCCACCCAGGGCAATGTGGATCTTCGAAGATACACTGAAAAGAGGTATAAGTCCGTTGTCAAGTACAAGACAGCTTTCTACTCCTTTTACCTGCCTATCATTGATGCCATGTACATAGCAGGCATTGATGGGGAGAAGGAACATGCCAATGCCAAGAAGATCCTGATTGAGAGGGGAGAGTTCTTTCAGATTCAGGATGATTACCTTGACCTCTCTGGCAACCCCAGTGTGATGAGAAAGGTTGGCACTGACATTTAGGGCAGTAAGTGCAGCTGGCTGGTGGTTTAGTATCTGCAAAGGGCCACTCCAGAACAGTGCCAGGTCTTGCAGGAGAATTATGGGCAGAAGGACGCCAAGAAAGTGGCCCAGGTGAGGACACTATATGAGAAGATGAATCTACCAACTTTGTTCTCAAAGTATGAAGAAAACAGTTACAGCCACCTTATGAGTCTTGTTTAGCAGGATGCTAAACTCCTGCCCCTGTCCCGTCTTCCTGGGGCTAGCCAACAAGATCTACAAGTGGAAAAAGTGACCTAGAGACTGCAAGGGCAGGAGGGAGGGCTCTCAGTAAATTATTGTGTAACCTTTAAAAAAAAAAAAAAAAAAAAAGAGCCAGGCACTGTGTTGTATGCCTGTAATCCCAGCAGCGTGGGAGGCCAAGGCAGGAGGATCCTGAGTTCGAAGCCAGCTTCAGCAACAGTAAGGAGCTAAGCAACTCAGTGAGAACCTGTCTCTAAATTTAAAAATACAACAAAGGGTTGAGGATGTGGCTTAGCTGTTGAGGGCCCTTGAGTTCAATCCCCAGTAGCCCCCAAATAAAAGAAAAAGAAAAAAGACAAGAAATAATGCCAGTAGCGACACAAAGTGGAGCAGGGAGCATAGAGAAGAGACACATGACCTGCAGATAAATTTTAAAAATGACTTGGGAAAACATATTGTTTACAGAGGAAGGCTCATTTTAATGGGTACAGAGTTGGTAGGGGAAGTGTCTCAGTGAAAACAAATCAAAGCATTCCACTGGGACGAAAGTCTTCTGCATGACTGGAAAGTCCTCCTCAGGTCATCAGTATGGAACAGTCTGGCAGATGAGGGAAATGTTTCTGGACTCTGAAAGCTATTCCCACACAGCTTGCACAGCTGCCAATAGAGACAGGGGATTAGAAACTCACAAAAGAAGTTACCAGCTGCCTACAAAAAAAATTCCTCGAGGGCACCTGAACCAGAGAGACTGAAACAGATACAAAGAAAACTTTACCTGGACCATTCAACCTCTGGATCCCAAGGCACAAAACTCCCATAATTGCTGGCACCCCGTAAGAGCTATTGCAAAGACACTCACTGCAGCCATGCAAGTGCATCTGCACTCCAGGGCAATATCCAGTAACTCATAACCATAGCAGTGAAGGTGAAACCTGTGGAGAGTTAGTCCCTATGCCCTAAAAGTGGATTTTACCAGAAGCCCCAGAGATCCAGAAGTCCAGCAGAGATCAGCAACGTCACACCAATAGGGGATATGAACCAAATCTCAAATACCTGCCAATAGAGTTCCAATATCCACCAATGTCCAAACCCCAGCAACTAGAAACTCCCATCTAGAACTCTGCATCACCCTGGTTACAGGATTATCCAATCCATTGGCACTTCCCAGTCTATGCCACCTGTACTGGGAGATGGGAAGCTAAGAGCTACTACACCCAGCTGGCAGCTAGGTAAGGAAGATGAGGACAGTGGCCAAAAATACAGAGCAAAAAATAAATATAAGAATGAAAATCCAGGGGCTGGGGAGATAGCTCAGTTGGTAGAGTGCTTGCCTTGCAAGCAGAAGGCCCTGGGTTCGATCCCCAGCACCCAAAAAAAAAAAAAAAAAAAAAAAAAAAAAAAAAAAAAAGAATGAAAATCCATCCCTGCCAACACAGTTGACCACTGCAGGGAAAACAGGCCCTCTATCTCTCATTATGATTTTTTTCCTTTGGTTTCCTTTTTCTTATTTCTTTTTTCTCTATATTCTCATTTTTAACTCTTTTTAAATTTTAAGTTTTTCAATTTTTTCAAACACCATTACATCATATTGTATATTGTTCTTCATTTTTTTTCTCATTATGCATGATTTCATGTGTGTGGGGGGCGTTGTGTATGCTGTTGCTACATGGATAGGTTTGAAAATATATAATATTCATATAACTTTACTTATACATTAATATATCTCTCCTGCTCTTGTTCTTTATTTAGACTTGATTAGACTTAGGTGGGGTGCAATTATACGAGGATTCAGATGGTTTTGACCTTACATTTGCTATCATTCATACCTAGGTTCTGGGCCCTCCTATCTCTCCTTCACTCTCTTCCCCACTAACAGCCTGTCCCCTCCTCCTCTCTTTCTTTTTTTAATAAATTTTACTTAATTTTCTATTTCTTCTTGACAGCCATCACCTGCTACCTACCTCCTGCCTCTCCTGTGATCATTTTTTCAAGCACTTCAAACTTTTTCATGACTTCCTACCCATTTTCTCTTACTTAAGAAACTATATACTTTGTGTAATTCCTACCCCATTCAAGTTGTTGTGATTATTAATGTAGTCAAAACCTGCAGTTGAATACCTGGTCTAGTTCATGGTTTTTATTAGTACAGTTGTCAAGTGCTGACCCCACCATTCCTATATAGGTGTCAATTAGAATTATAGATGTTGGGCTGGGATATAGCTCAGTTGGTAGAGTGCTTGCCTTGCAAGCACAAGGCCTTGGGTTCAATCCCCAGCACTGCAAAAAAAAAAAAAAAAAAAAGAATTATAGATGTCAAAGTAGACACCAGACATTTATCTTAAAGTGTATCTCTATTGCTGACATTAGTGCTATTCCTACCTTCTAAGAGGGCCTGGAAAGAGATTGGGACACTTCAAAATCACAGCATAGAGATCCTGATGCTGAGAAATACTCACATCTCAATCAAAAACCAGTGACGCTCACCCTGCACATGATCTGGCCCCACCTGAACCTTAATATTACTCCGAATCAAAGAATAGAAGAAACAAAAACCCCAAACCGACAACCAGGACACAAGGAGGAACAAGCAGAAGGGGATCTCAGATCCCACTCCTTGACATCAACTCATATATCAGTAATAGAGAAGTCCTAGAACAAATAAGAAAATTGCACACAAAAGGACACAGGTAAAAAAGAGGAAGGGCAATCCATCTTCAATGATGCACAAATCTAAGACCTCTAAAAACATGAGAAAACAGGCAAACAAATCTACCCCCAAAATTCACAATCCCCCAACAAAGGATCCCACTGACATGGAAGTGGGTGATATCCCAGAGAAATATTATAAAAAACTGATTATTAAAATATTCAATGAACTAAAAGAAAATCTAAGGAACAAAGAAAACAAATACAGGAGATAAAGACCACTTCAATAAAGAAATTGAAACACTGAAATGAAACCAATCAGAATGCTAGAAAAAAAGACATAATCAAATTAAAAATCCATTTGAAAACCTTACAGACAGTCTATGAACTTGAATATTTAGCATGCAATAAAGGGAAAATAATGATAGAACATAACAGAATATAAAAGAACTCTGGGAGAACATCAAGACCAGAGAATCACTGGGATAGAACAGAACATGGAGATACAAACTAAAGGAATTAAGAACATTTTCAATGAAATAATTACAGAAAACTTTCCCCATATCAGAAATGAAATAGATGACCACATACAGGATACATACTGGACCCCAAACAGGCATGATCAAAAAAGAAGTTCTCCAAGATACATCATAATCAAAAAGACTAATATAGAAAATAAGAAAAAAATTTTGAAATTTGCAAGAGAAAAACATCACGTTACATTTAAAGGCAAACCAATAAGGTTCACATATGATATCTCAATTCGGACCTTAAAATCAAGGAGAACCTAGAAGGAGATGTTTCAAGTTCTAAAAGAAAATAACTGCCAGACATGTTGCTATACCCAGAAAAGCTCAGTTTCAAATTTGAGGGGAAATAAAAACTTTCCATGACAAGAATAAACTAAAAGAGCTCGGCATGGTGGCACATGCCTGTAATGCCAGCAGCTTGGGAGGTTGCAGCAGGAAGATGGAAAGTTCAAAGCCAGCCTCAGTAACTTAATGAAGCCCTAAGCAACTCAGCAAGGCCCTGTCTCTAAATAAAATATGCAAAAGGGCTCGGGATGTGATTCAGTGGTTTAGCACCACTGGGTTCAATCCCTGGTTTAAAAACAAAAAACAAAAAACAAAAAACCTAAAACCTAAAAGACCACCAAGCAAGCACTACAAAGAATGTTCAAAAATTAACTGCACACAGAGGAACCATAAAACAAATGCCAAAGCTTCCAAATAGAGGAAGATCAATAGAAGAGTAATCTAAATGAGAATCAAGACAGTATTAAATACAGCAAAAAATCAAAATGGCAGGAAACCACAAACACATATTCACACTAACACTGAATGTTAATGTCCTCACCTCCCCAATTAAAAGACATAGGTTAGCATAATGGATCAAAAAACAAGATTCAACTATATGCTGTTTATAAGATACTCATCCCCTAGGCAAAGACACAGGCTAAAGGGAAAATGTTGGGGGAAAATAATACATATAAACAGTCTGAAAATAGGAGTAGTTATTTTCATATTTGACAAAGCAGATTTCAAACAAAAATTAATCACAAGAGACAAAGAAGGCCACTATATTCTGGTAAAAGAAACAATCCAACAACAAAATAAAATGAGAGTAAATATTTATGTCCCAAATGTCAGCACATCCAATTATATTAAGAAAAATACTCCTTGACATTAAATATCAGATAGACCCCAGAACAATAATACTGGATGATTTCAACACACCTTATCACCAACAGACCTTAGAAGATGGACTTGGATAGGCAGAATTAATATTGCCATACTACCAAAATATACAGATTCAAAGTATCCCTATCAAAATACAATACCAATCTTCTCAGAATTAGAAAAAAAATCCTTAAATTTATTTGGAAGTAAAAGAGACCAAGGGGTTGGGGTTGTAGCTCAGTGGTACAGCACTTGCCTAGCATGAATGAGGAACTAGGTTCGATCCTTAGCCCCACATAAAAATAAATAAAGGTATTGTGTTCATCTACAACTAAAACATATATATAAATATATATATATATACACACACACACATATATATATATATATATATACACACACACATATATATAATTTTTAAGAAAAGAAAAGAAAGAGAACCAGAATAGCCAAAGCAATACTAAGTAAGAAAAGTGATGCCGGAGGCATCGCAATATGTGATCTCAAATTATACAACAGAGTTATAGTAAAAAAAAAAAAAAATAAAGTTATAGTAAAAAAATAAAAAATAAAAAAAAATAATAAAAAAAATAAAAAAAAACAGTATGGTAAAGACATCAAAATAGACATGATGACCAGTGGAACAGAAGACAGAGACAAACCCACATACTTACAGCCATCTGATATTTGACAAAGGCCAAAATCACATTTTGGAGAAAAGACAACTTCTTTAACAATGGTGCTAGATCCATATCTCTCACCCTGCACAAAACTCAAATCAAAATGGATACAAGACTTAGGAATTAGACTAGAAAACTTGAAATTGCTAGAAGAAACAGAGACAACATTCGATCACATTGGTGCTGGCAATAGAGGAGACAAACCAATCTGAAGGCAGAGATGCCAAGCCTTTTCATCCCTTCCAGTTACCCATAGGACATCTACAGGCCCAAGAGTCAGTATTTTCAGCAAAAGTGGTCTTCAGGGCTCTGAAGAGTAACCTAGGCAACCATTAACATCTTAACTCACACCACAGAGGTGGTATCTATAGCCAAGCTAGTGGGAGACTAACAATGTATTTCCCAGCTGTGAGACCTCCAGAGTCAGGGATAAAACAGAGAAGTCAGCTAAGAGAAAGTGAAGCTAGAGGGTTTATGAAAGCTTTTCCTCAGTAACATAATTACAGGGATCTCTCTTTCTGTGTCTCTCCCTCCCCAATATCCCCCCACCTCAGTTCACACAATTAATTATGGAGGCTGGTAAGTCCAAAATCTGCAGGATAGGCTGGCAGGCTGGACCCTCAGGGAAGACCCATGTTGCTGTTATAGTCTGAAAGCCATCCGCTGGCAGAACTCCCTCCTGCTTGAGGTCAGTCTCATTCTTGTCAGACCTTAAAGTGGGAGGGAAGTCTACTTTGTTCAAAGTGTACTGATTTAAACATTAATCTCATCTAAAAATACTCATAGAAACACCCAGAGTAATATTTGACCAGATATCTGGGCACTACTGTCCAGTCAAATTGACACATAAAATTAACCTCTTTTCTGAAATGACTTTACCAAGCAATAAGAAAGGTAGCCCCCCATTACTGAGTCTCTACCTTGTGTTAGGGTCCTTGTGCTGCAATGATCTGATTCAGGTGAACTGTCCTGATGCACCTGTGTGGTAAGTGTCTTGCTCATCTGACAGAGGAGTCAGCTGAATCTTGCCCAGTGTGATGGGCAATGGTAGCACCTCACCCCAACCCCTTTTCCCAGCCAGCGCACCTCCTCCCCCTGGAGCTGCCAGTGCTGCTGCCACGGCTTTTATGTCTGAGACCATCCCTGGAGGATTCCCTCAGTGATGGGACTGATTTGTCCAGAACCTAGGAACTTACACCCCCTTCCCCCATCCCCAGTCCCCATTCTCCAGGGATGGGCAAGGACTGGCTGACACAGGTGCACAGGAACCTGGCCTGCTTTCCTCCAAGGAACTACAACTGGGGACTATTCACACCCCAGAGCTCCCCATGGATCATGCTGAGTCACCCTCCCTGCCCTGTTTTCTTTCCTGTCCCTCTCCTAAGATCCTCTCCTGGGTAAATCATACACCCACGAGTCTGTATTTCAGGTTCTGAGTCTACGAAGTGGAACCCAGGACACCTGCAAGTGAGGAGTTGAAATCCAGGCCTAGCTGACTTAGTCAGCCCACTGAACACTGTAAGTCTACAGCTGGGTGGAAGGTCAACAGGAGTGGACACCTCCTTGGGGGAGAGGGTTCTTGGATGAGGACAGGACAGGAGCTCTCTGTGGCAAACCCACATAAATAGTTATCTCATACTAGACAAAGCCTCCAGAAACATACACTGGAGGAAAAGATAGCCTATTCAACAAATGGTGCTGGGAAAACTGGAAATCCATACGCAGCAAAATGAAATTAACGTCCTATCTCTCACCCTGCACAAAACCAACTCAAAGTGGATTAAGGACCTAGGAATTAGACCTTGTACCTAATAGAAAAAAAAGTTGGCCCAAATCTTCATCATGTCAGCTTAAGATCTGACTTTTTTAACAAGACTCCTAAAGTGCAAGAAGTAAAATTAAGAATCAATAAATGGAATGGATTCAAACTAAAAAGCTTCTTCTCGGCAAAGGAAATAATCAAGAACATGAAGAGAGAGCCTACAGATTGGGAGAAAATCTTTACCACATGCACCTCAAATAGAGCACTAATCTCCAGGATGTATAAAGAACTCAAAAAACTTAACATCAAAAACACCAAATAACCCAATCAATAAGTAGGTTAAGGAACTGAGCAGACACTTCACAGAAGAAAAAATAGAATCAACCAACAAATATATAAAAAAAAGTTCATCATCTCTAGCAATTACAGAAATGCAAATCAAAATGACTCTAAGAGTTCATCTTACTCCAGTCAGAATGGCAATTATCAAGAACACAAGCAATAGTGTTAGTGAGGATGTGGGGGAAAAGGTACACTCATATGTTGCTGGTGGGACTGCAAATTAGAGCAAGCACTCTGGAAAGCAGTGTGGAGATTCCTCAGAAACCTTGGAATGGAACCACCATTTGACCCAGCTATCCCACTCCTTGGCCTATACCCAAAGGACTTAAAATCAGCATATTACAGTGACTCAGCTACAGCAATGTTTATAGAAGCTCAATTCATAATGGATAAACTGTGGAACCAACCTAGATGTCCTTCAATAGATGAATGGATAAAGAAAATGTGATATACATACACATTGGAATATTACTCAGTCTTAAAGAAGAATGAAATTATGGCATTTGCAGGTAAATGGATGGAGTTGGAGAATATCATACTAAGCGAAATAAGCCAATCCCAAGAAACCAAAGGCAATGTTTTCTCTGATATGTGAATGCTGGTCCATAATGGGTGGGGGATTTGGAAATGAGCAGAGGGGAGGGGAGGGGGCATGGGGTAGGAAAGATGGTGGAATGAGACGGACATTATTACCCTATGTAATGTATGATTGCACAAATGGTGTGACTCTGCATTGTGTACAATCATAGAAATGAAAAGTTGTGCTCCATTTGTGTACAATGAGTTGAAATGTATTCTGTCATGTATAACTAATTAGAACAAATAATTAAAAAGTCAAAAAATAGATGAATGGATTAAGAAACTGTATATATGTACACGATGGGGTCCTACTCAGTCAAAAGAAGAATGAAATTATTGCATTTGCTAGTAAATGGATGGAACTGGAGAACATCATGCTAAGTTAAATAAGTCAGATTCAGAAACTCAAAAGTCAAATGTTTTCTCTCCTATATGGAAGCGAGGGCAAAATAAAGGAAAGAAGGAGGGAAGGATAGCATATCATAAAGCTATTGGAAAGATCAGTACTGTAGAAGAAGGAGATTGAGAGAGTAGAGAGACAGAAAAGGGGAGAAAATGTGGAATAAATTCTTAAAGATCATGTAATGTGTATATATATATATATATATATATATATGTAAATATACCACAGGGAATCTCACCCTTATGTATCAGTAAAAAGAACCAATTAATAATAAATAAATAAATTAGTGAAAGAAAGTCTAATAGTGTTGAGGAAGGAAGATGGGCAGTGGGCAAAGAGGATAGGAGGGAAAAGGTGGCGGGGATTGTGAACTGAAACCAAATTCCATGCATGTATGATTTTTATGGGATGAACCCAACTACTAAGTATAACTATAATGCTCCAATTTTTAAAAATCCACAAGGATATAGAAGAACTCAACAACATATCAATCATCGGAATATAATAGGCACATAAGAAACACTGCACCCATGGGGTTGCAGTTGTAGCTCAGTGGTAGAGCATTTGCCTAGCATGTGTAAGGCACTGGGTTCAATCCTCAGCACCATGTAAAAGCAAATACATAAAGATAAAAAATACAATAACCTTTTTTTAAAAAAACATTGTACCCAATAGTAGCAGAACATGCATGCCTTTCAAGAACCTATAAAATATTCTCCAAGATAAACCATATCCTGGTCCATAAAACAAACTTCAACTGACATCATAATTGAAATTATACATGCAAAGTATTTTCTCTGACCATGACAGAATCAAACTAGAAAATAAGATGGGAAGGTAACATTCAAAATACCTAAATATTAGAAACTAAACACATTTGCCTATGTGTGCTGGGGATTGCATTTGCTGGTAAATGAATGGAACTGGAGAACACCAGGCTAAGTTAAATAAGTCAGATTCAGAAATTCAAAAGTCAAATATTTTCTCTCATATGTGGAAGCTAGGGCAACATGCTAGGCTTATGCTGTGCCATTGAGCTACACCCCCACGCACTAAACATACTTCTGAATAATAATCCATGGGTAAAAGAGGTTTCAAAGGAATTTTTTTTATAAGTTGACCATATCAATATGAAAACAACATATCAGAATTTATAGAATGCAACTAAAATGGTGCCAAAGGGAAAGTTAAATAACTAAATGCTTACTTTAGAAAATAGCAAAAGTTTCATAGTAATAAAAGCTCCTACCTCAAAAGGAAAGGAAAGCAAAATAAACTTAAATCAAGCCGAAGAAATTAAATATGGATAAGAGCAAAAATCATTGAAATTAAAAGTGAGAAACAACAGGAAAAAATCAAAGAAATGACAAATCATTTTATTAAAAAATTAATAAAATTTATAAGCCTTTAGCAAGACTGAAAAAGAAGAAAAACACAAATATTGCTAGTATCAGGAATAAAACCAGGGACATCATTATATATAATTATAAAAAGTTATATACCACAAAATTTCAACCACAATGAAATAATCTGAGTAATCCTAAAACCACTTTAACAATTGAATGTATCATTTAAAACCTCCTGAAAAAGTAATCTTCAGGTCCAGAAGATGTCACTTAAGAATTCTAACAAACACTTACAGAAGAATTAGCACCAATTTTATATAATATTTTCCAGAAAATAGAAGAAATGAGAACATTCACCAACTCAATGAGGTAAATATTACCCTAATACCAAAACGTAAGACTGTACATAAAAAGGAAGAAGGAGAAGAGGAGGAGGAGGAGGAGAAAGGGAAGGGAAAAGAAAGAAGTTACAGACTAATATCTCTCATGTCTTAGGTACAAAATCTCCAACAGATATTAGCAATTTGAATCCAACATGCATAAAAATAATTATATACCATGACTGAGTGGAATTTTATGTATAGAGAATGATTCAATACTTAAAGATCAATGTAACCTACAGTATGAACAGGCTAAAAAGTCAGTTTATGCAGAAAAAAGCATTTTATGAAATTCAACACTAATTCATGATTCTAAAAAATACTCTATAGATAAGAAATAGAATGGAACAATCTCAACTTAATTTTAAACAGCATATATAAAATATTTTTAAAAGCCTATATAAAACCTATAACTAACATATTAGTGAAAACCTATAACATAATACACATTGACAAAAGATTGAATGCTTTCTATCTAAAATCAAGGACAAAGCAAGGATGTCTACCCTTACCACTCTTGCTAAACATAGTAGTGGAAATTCTAGCCAGTGAAATAAGACATGAAAAAATGCAAACAGAATGCAAAGGGAGAAATAAAACTGTTAGTATTTGCAGATGACATGATAGTCCACATAGAAAATTCCAAGAAAATCTCCACAAAATAGCAACCACACCACCACAACAACAAAACAACCTCATAGAATTGAGTTTAACCATGATACACAAGATGATCCCACACTGTATACTGGCATTAAACATGTAATTTGAAAGGGGGGAAACCAATAATGACACCTATAATCACTCTGAAAAAGAAATAAGAAACCTAGGAATAAACCTAACAAACATGTACAGGATCTATATGATAAAAATTGTAAATGTTGGTGAAAGAAATTAAAGAATATCTAAATAAATGAAGACATTTGCCTTATTTATGGTTTGAAAGAGTTATCATAGTAAAGATAGCAGTTTTCAAAAAAATATATCCATATGTTTAATGTAATTCCTATCAAAATTCCAGGAAGAATTTTTGTAGACAAAGGCAAGTTAATTCTAAAATTTATATAGAAAAGCACAGGCCCTAGAATAGGTAAGACAATTATGTAAAAGAATAATAACATGAGAGAAAACCCTCTCCGATTTCAGGAGTTATTAGACAGTTACAGCAATCAAAACTGTGCAATATTGGCAAAGGGATATATGCATAGATCAATGTAACAGAATAGAAAATTCAGAAATAGAGCCACATGAATATGTCAGACTAATTTTTGACAATGGTGCAAAAGCAGTCCAAGAGAGGAAGGATAGCCTTCTGATCAAGTGGTGCTAAAGCAACTGAATATCCAAGGACAAAATAAAAGAAAGAAAGAAAAAGGAACTCCAGACCTTAAAACATCACACCTTGTACATAAGTTAACATAAAATGAATCACAAACTTAAATATAAAATGCAAAAATTTCAGGAAAAAACATAGAGGAAAATCTTCAGGATCTAGGGGCTAGGCAAACTGTTCTTAGATTTGACACCAAAAGCCAGGTGTAGTGGTGCACACCTATAATCTCAGCAACTTGGGAGGCTAAGGCAAAAGGATTGCAAGTTCGAGGCCAGCCTCAGCAACTTAGGAAGGCCCTGTCTCAAGATTAAAAAAAAAAAAAAAAAAAAGGGTGTGGATATGTAGTTCTTGGTAAAGTACCCCTGGATTTATTCCCCAGTAGCCCCCCTCCCCATTTTTTGACCCCAAAACTACAATTCATAAAAGGAAATTTTGAGAAATTAAACATCTTCAAAGTTTAAAAACTTTTGCTCTGTGAAAGACCTTTTAAGAGGATGGAAAATAAGCCACCTATTGGGAGAAAATATTTGCAAACCACATATCTAACAAAGGCCTAAGATCTGCAATACAAAAAGAACTCTCAAAACTCGACAGTGAAAAATAAAAATCAAGAACGAACAAAATCCCACAAGTACTCCAATGAGAAAATGGCAGAAGACACAACCAGACATTTCACCAAAGAGGATATACAGATTCACAAATAAACATGTAAATAAACGTTTGACATCATTAGCTATTAGGATAATGCTTGGCAAAACCACAATAACACTCCATTACATACCTATCGAAATGGCTAAAATAACAAGTTGTTACAATATCAAATGCTGGTGAGAATGTAGAGAAACTAGATCAGGTACCCATACCTACACTAGAATAAATTCCAAAATTGAGCAGAGGAGATAGTTACATGACCATGGATGCTTAAGAAAAGGAGTTCTGGGGCTGGGGTTGTAGCTCAGGGGTAGAGCACTAGCCTACCACATGCAAGGCACTGGGTTGGAGTCTCAGCACTGCATAAAAATAAACAGATAAAATAAAGGTATTATATCCATCTACAACTAAAAATTTCTTAAAAAGAAAGAATAGGAGTTCTGCATATTGCTTTCTTTCCTGGATGAAAATCATATAGATTCAAGCTGGGTAGAGCTCAGGGTGGCAATAAGATCCTCCAACAGAGAAGGCTGGGTAGCACACGTGGCAGGTTGAGCCAGCTTTGCCAGGGTTTTCAACATCCACAGAATATGGAAGTAATCAAATGAGTTGTTCACGCTTGAGACTAACCCCCCCACAAAATGTGAAATACCCTGGATAATCCACTACTCCTAGGCCCATCACAGAACCTTAGAAGACACTGTGCAATAAGAGGGACAAGGAGTTGACTGAGAGATAGTAGGTCCCCAGGGATCTTGCAAATAAGGATAAGGGTTGGACCAGCAAGGACTTGTGTGAACTGATCACACAAAGACAAGATAGAAAAAAACACATCACACGTAACACTGACGAGGCCACTGCAGATGCAAACCAGAGGCCATCTACTAATGGTTTAGATTTCTGGAAGCCTCTCAGAAACTTGCAAGAATGCCCCCAACTGACTGAGATTAAGGTAAAACCAACTCTGAATGGGGCTCACAATAGAAACTAAGTTCAATTTAAGTTGTAAAAATTAAAAGATATTTCTTGCACATTGGTGTTTTTCTGCTGAAATGCACATCCATTGCACCTCTAATTTGCTAAAAGAGAGCTAAGGGTTCTTCAAGTAATACAAGCTGTCTAGATTTTTTTTTTAAAGAGGCTATTGTTCATATTGGGGGATTGACTCTAGAAGAGGAGGAGGTAGGGGATATAGGATGGATTCAGCAGGGGGAACATAGCCCTGTTTTCTGGTGTGCTCATCCCCCTTGAATAGGGGGCTTTCCTTTCAGAGGTCTGCCTACCCCACAAGCAGAGTGCCAACCCTTAGAATTTTTCCAGTGAAGTTCTGGGTTCATTGTCTTGGCTCCTTCTCAGGACCCTGCCAAGCACCCAGGACTCTTCCCTATAGCTGGTTTGTGGTTATGTGAGGGTTTCACTGTCTCACTGGAGGGGCAAAAAGTACTGACACTGCCAGTGCCTCACCAATAGTCCTTGGCACTCACCTCTGCATACTGAAAGCTGCTTACTGTGAACACCTGTACATTTATGCCTGAAGCCTTTTATCTCTGGCCACAGGAATGTGCCACAGGAACAGGGCAAGCAGGAAGTGCTGGAGAGTTTAGGCCCCAAGAAACAGTCTTCAACCACAGATGAACAGGGACTCAGTAGATAAATACTCCAGCTTCTTCATCCCTTGGGCTAGACAACTTTGAGGTGGGTGTTCTATACAGGATCCTGGAGCCCCCAGGGGATTGAGCTTGTTTCCCACAGTGGTAACTCACTTGCTAACGCATCCTGTATGAACTTCTTTCCCTCCCTTCACTCTGCTAACTGGGGCTTCTTGAAAACATCTCCCACATAAACTAGTTGCATTTGAATTTTTGCCTCAGCATCTGATTTGGAGAAGAACAGAAAAGATCAGTGCTAACTGCTGGTTTATATATTAAACCAAATGCACTGTGCTAAATGAAAGAAGACAGATCCAAAAGGTTTCATATCATATGATTTCATTTGTATGAAAGTCTAGAAAAGGAAAAATGACAAAGATAGAGAGATAGTGGTTGTCAGGAGTTAGGAGAGCCCCAAGGTTGATTATGAAGGGACAGTATGAGAGTAAATTTTTGGGTGAGGGAAATGTTCTGTGATGTGACTGTCATGAGCGGGAGAGAGGCGAGTGACCAGAATTTTAGTTCTAAACAAGTTGGCTTTTATTGATACGATCGGGACAACACAATCCGTATCTTAACCTTAATATTCCCAATATCACACTTCAATAAAATCATATGTCAAACCCAACACACCTCAATCAAATTGTCCAAAGTCCTCTCTGTCCTGTTGGTTCCGACGACCTCGAATGCAACGTGTCTTAGTCGGAGGGAAGATGACGGCTGGTCTCGGAACTTCCTCCGGCCGATGGTCTCCACGGAGTGAGGACAGGCAGGCTCCGCTGGTCGTGAAGCCGTCAGAGCAGCGAAGTCTCGACAATCTGGGTGGGTGGATGATCGGTGGGACTCACAAACCTGGCTGACGTGGAGTCCTCAGGAGATCTGGACTGAGTCAAGGAGCTGTCTACGAAGTGAGTTTATATACCCTTTTCCTTGGCTTGTTTCCAGTTCTGTTCCAGATGGTGTCTTATCTCCTTGGTGCAGTGCTCTCCTGACATTTTTGGCTTGTTGTCCACAAAGGGCTTGCCATTTTTTGTCAGACATTCAAGTCTGCTCCTTTCAGTGACTGTGGAGGGAGTTATATGATTCTACACATTTTTACAAAACCCACCAAAACTGTACACTACAAAGAATAAGTTTTACAGTGGTACAGATAGACTTGAAGACACATGGAATTCCCTTAATCGACCTGAATGTTTACAGAGGATGATCCTAAGACTTAGGAAAATTACTTGCTAGAGTCCCATAGCTACTTCAAGACTGAGCCTGACCTGGAAGTCAAACCTCATCCATATTATGCAAGTGCTCTTTCCAACAATAACCAGGGTTTCTGTCTTTTGGCAATTTATCCCAAAAGTCTGTGTCACTAAGAAAAACTGGTTACAAAGATGGCATAAGGATAGTGGTCATCTTGTTGATGACAATCTTTAACATAGTTGTCTCTTGAATCTCCCTGTTCCAATCCTCCTATGTTCACCCTTTGTCAGTTTCATGGGAATTCCCTATTATTCTCCCTTTGTTGGATTCCCCCAATTTCCTGTGTCTTTCTCTTTGGCTTACTCTCTTGGTTTGGTGCAGTACGGTTTAGTTGCTTCCTAGTGAAGGAAACATGTGATTGTGCATATCTGAAATTGTCTTTGTTCTACTCATTTCTTTTCTTTCTTTTTTTTTTTTTTTTTTTTTTTTTTTTTTTTTTTTTTTTTTTTTTTTTGGGCGGTGCTGGGAATTGAACCCAGGGCCTTGTGCTTGCAAGGCAAGCACTCTACCAACTGAGCTATATCCCCAGCCCTCTACTCATTTCTTTTTTTTTTTTTTTTTTTTTTTTTATTGTAAACAAATGGGATACATGTTGTTTCTCTGTTTGTACATGGCGTAAAGGCATACCATTTGTGTAATCATAAATTTACATAGAGTAATGTTGTTTGATTCATTCTGTTATTTTTTCCCTTCCCCCCACCCCTACCACCCCTCTTTACCCTCTATACAGCACTTCCTTCCTCCATACTTGCCCCCCTCCCTAACCCTAACTCTAACCCTAACACTAACCCTTCCCTCCCCCCCATTATGTGTCATCCTCCACTTATTAGCGATATCATTCGTCCTTTGGCTTTTTGAGATTGGCTTATCTCACTTAGCATGATATTCTCCAATTTCATCCATTTGCCTGCAAATGCCATAATTTTATCATTCTTTATGGCTGAGTAATATTCCATTGTATATATATACCACAGTTTCTTTATCCACTCATCAATTGAAGGGCATCTAGGTTGGTTCCACAGTCTGGCTATTGTGAATTGAGCAGCTATGAACATTGATGTGGCTGTATCTCTGTAGTATGCTGATTTTCAGTCCTTTGGGTATAGGCCAAGGAGTGGGATAGCTGGGTCAAATGGAGGGTCCATTCCAAGTTTTCTAAGGAATCTCCACACTGCTTTCCAGAGTGGCTGCACTAATTTGCAGCCCCACCAGCAATGTATGAGTGTACCTTTCTCCCCACATCCTTGCCAACACCTGTTGTTGCTCGTATTCTTGATAATCGCCATTCTAATTGGGGTGAGATGGAATCTTAGGGTGGTTTTGATTTGCATTTCTCTTATTACTAGAGATGTTGAGCATTTTTCCATATGTTTGTTGATTGCTTGTAGATCTTCTTCTGTGAAGTGTCTATTCATTTCCTTAGCCCATTTGTCGACTGGATTATTTGAATTCTTGGAGTAGAGTTTTTTGAGTTCTTTATAGATTCTGGAGATTAGTGCTCTATCTGAAGTATGATTGGCAAAGATATTCTCCCACTCTGTAGGCTCTTTCTTCACATTGCTGATAGTTTCCTTTGCTGAGAGAAAGCTTTTTAGTTTGAATCTATCCCAGTGGTTGATTCTAGCTTTTATTTCTTGTGCTATGGGAGTCCTGTTAAGGAAGTCTGATCCTAGACCAACAAGGTGAAGATTTGGACCTACTTTTTCTTCTATAATCTGCAGGGTCTCTGGTCTGATTCCGAGGTCCTTAATCCATTTTGAGTTTAGTTTCGTGCATGGTGAGAGAAATGAGTTTAGTTTCATTCTGTTGCATATGGATTTCCAATTCTCCCAGCACCATTTGTTGAAGAGGCTATCTTTTCTCCATTGCATATTTCTGGCACCTTTGTCCAGTATTAGAAAATTGTATTTATTTGGGGTTGTTTCCGAGTCCTCTATTCTGTACCATTGATCTACCTGTCTATTTTGGTGCCAATACCATGCCGTTTTTGATACTATTGCTTTGTAGTAGAGTTGAAGATCTGGTATTGCAATACCCCCTGTTTCACTCTTCCTGCTAAGGATTGCTTTAGCTATTCTGGGTTTCTTATTCTTCCAGATGAATTTCATAATTGCTTGCTCTATTTCTGTAAGGTACGTCATTGGGATTTTAATTGGAATTGCATTGAATTTGTATAGCACTTTCGGTAGTATGGCCATTTTGACAATATTAATTCTTCCTATCCAAGAACATGGAAGATCTTTCCATCTTCTAAGGTGTTCTTTAATTTCTTTCTTTAGTGTTGTATAGTTCTCATTGTAGAGGTCTTTCACCTCTTTTGTGAGATTGATTCCCAAGTATTTTATTTTTTTCGAGGCTATTTTGAATGGGGTAGTTTTCCTAATTTCTCTTTCTGAAGATTCATCACTTATGTATAAAAATGTGTTGGATTTATGGGCATTGATCTTGTAACCTGCTACTTTACTGAATTCACTTATGAGTTCTAAGAGTTTTCTGGTGGAATTTCCAGGTTCCTCTAAATATATAATCATGTCATCAGCAAACAGGGATAGTTTGAGTTCTTCTTTTCCAATTCGTATCCCTTTAATTTCTTTGGTTTGTCTAATTGCTCTGGCCAGAGTCTCAAGAACGATGTTGAATAGAAGTGGTGAAAGAGGGCATCCCTGCCTTGTTCCAGTTTTTAGGGGGAATGCTTTCAGTTTTTCACCATTTAGAATGATATTAGCCATGGGCTTAGCATAAATGGCCTTTACAATGTTAAGGAATGTTCCCACTATCCCTATTTTTTCTAGTGTTTTGAGCATGAAGGGGTGCTGTATTTTATCAAATGCTTTTTCTGCATCTATTGAAATAATCATGTGATTCTTGACTTTAAGTCTATTAATGTGGTGAATTACGTTTATTGATTTCCTGATGTTGAACCAACCTTGCATCCCTGGGATGAAACCAACTTGATCATGGTGCACTATCTTTTTAATATGTTTTTGTATGCGATTTGCTAAAATTTTGTTGAGAATTTTTGCGTCGATGTTCATTAAGGATATTGGTCTGAAATTTTCTTTCCTTGATGAGTCTCTGTCTGGTTTAGGTATCAGTGTGATATTGGCTTCATAGAATGAGTTTGGGAGGGTTCCCTCCTCTTCTATTTTATGGAATACTTTGACAAGTATTGGAATGAGCTCTTCTTTAAAGGTTTTGTAGAAGTCGGCTGAGAACCCATCTGGTCCCAGACTTTTCTTTGTTGGTAGGCTTTTGATGACTTCTTCTATTTCAGTACTTGAAATTGGTCTATTTAAATTGTTTATGTCCTCCTCATTCAGTTTAGGCAATTCATATGTCTCTAGAAACCTGTTGATGTCTTCGAAATTTTCTATTTTGTTGGAGTATAGATTTTCAAAATAGCTTCTAATTATGTTTTGTATTTTAATCCTGTCTGTTGTGATATTTCCTTGTTCATTCCGAATTTTAGTGATTTGGGTTTTCTCTCGTTTTCTCTTTGTTAGTGTGGCTAAAGGTTTATCAATTTTGTTTATTTTTTCGAAGAACCAACTATTTATTTTGTCAATTTTTTGTATTGTTTCTTTTGTTTCAATTTCATTGATTTCAGCTCTGAGTTTAACTATTTCCTGTCTTCTACTACTTTTGGTGCTGTTCTGTTCTTCTTTTTCTAGGGCTTTGAGCTGTAGTGTTAGGTCGTTTATTTGTTGAGTTTTACTTCTTTTATTAAATGCGCTCCATGAAATAAATTTCCCTCTAAGTACTGCTTTCATAGTGTCCCAGAGATTTTGATATGATGTTTCTTTGTTCTCATTTACCTCTAAGAATTTTTTAATTTCCTTCCTAATATCTTCTGTTATCCATTCATCATATAATAGCATATTGTTTAATCTCCAGATGTTGGAATAGTTTCTGTGTTTTACTCTTTCATTTATTTCTAACTTCAATCCATTATGATCTGATAGAATACATGCTAGTGTCTCTGTCTTCTTGTATTTGCTAACATTAGCTTTGTGGCATAATATATGGTCTATTTTAGAGAAGGATCCATGTGCTGCTGAGAAGAAAGTGTATTCGCTCTTGGTTGGATGGTATATTCTATAAATGTCCGTTAAGTCTAAATTATTGATTGTGTTATTGAGATCTATGGTTTCTTTGTTCAATTTTTGTCTGGAAGATCTGTCCAGTGGTGAGAGAGGCATGTTAAAATCACCTAGTATTATTGTGTTATGGTCTATTTGGTTTCTGAAATTGAGAAGGACTTGTTTGACATACATGGATGAGCCACTGTTTGGGGCATAGATGTTTATGATTGTTATATCTTGCTGATTTATGCTTCCCTTAAGCAGTATGAAATGACCTTCTTTATCCCTTCTGACTAACTTTGGCTTGAAGTCCACATTATCAGAAATGAGGATGGATACTCCAGCTCTTTTGCTGAGTCCATGTGCATGGTATGTTTTTCCCCATCCTTTCACCTTTAGTCTATGGGTATCTTTTTCTATGAGGTGAGTCTCTTGCAGGCAACATATTGTTGGATCTTTCTTTTTAATCCAGTCTGCCAGTCTATGTCTTTTGATTGATGAATTCAGGCCATTAACATTCAGGGTTATTATAGAGAAATGATTTGGTTTCCTGGTCATTTGGTTCATTTTAAAAATTTTGTTTATTTATTTGTTTGACACAACTTGTTTCCTCCTTTATTTGACAATTCCTTTAGGATAATTCCTCCCTTTGCTGATTTGCTTCTTTGTTTTTCATCTCTTCCTCATGGAATATTTTGCTGAGAATGTTCTGTAATGCTGGCTTTCTTTTTGTAAATTCTTTTAGCTTTTGTTTATCATGGAAGGATTTTATTTCATCGTCAAATTTGAAGGTAAGTTTTGCTGGGTATAAAATTCTTGGTTGGCATCCATTTTCTTTCAGGGCTTGAAAAATGTTGTTCCAGGCCCTTCTAGCTTTTAGGGTCTGGATTGAAAAATCTGCTGATATGTGTATTGGTTTCCCCCTGAATGTAATTTGGTTCTTTTCTCTCACAGCCTTTAAAATTCTGTCTTTATTTTGTATGTTAGGTATTTTCATTATAATGTGCCTTGGTGTGGGTCTGTTGTAATTTTGTGTATTTGGAGTCCTATAAGCCTCTTGAACTTGATTTTCCATTTCATTCTTCAGATTTGGGAAATTTTCTGATATTATTTCATTGAATAAATTGTTCATTCCTTTGGCTTGTTTCTCTAGGCCTTCCTCAATCCCAATAATTCTTAAATTTGGCCTTTTCATGATATCCCATAGTTCTTTAGATTCTGTTCATGATTTCTTACCATCTTCTCTGTTTGTTCAACTTTGTTTTCAAGGTTAAATATTTTGTCTTCAATGTCTGAGGTTCTGTCTTCCAGGTGTTCTATCCTATTGGATATGCTTTCTATGGAGTTCTTAATTTGGTTTATTGTTTCCTTCATGTCAAGGATTTCTGTTTGGTTTTTTTTTCAATATCTCTAACTCTTTATTGAAATGATCTTTTGCTTCCTGTATTTGCTCTTTTAACTGTCGATTGGTGCGATCATTCAATGCTTGCATTTGCTCTTTCATCTCATTGTTTGCTTCTCTGATCATTTTAATTATGTACATTCTGAACTCCTTTTCTGTCATTTCTTCTGCCATGCTGTCATTGGGTTTTATTGATGTAACATCTAGATTTGTTTGCAGCATTTTCTTTCCTTGTTTTCTCATATTGTTCAGGTATCAGTAGACCGCTGAGATATTGCAGATTTCCTCTATTGACTTTCAATGTCCCTGAAGATTTCTATATATATCCCCCCTTAGCCTTCAGTAGGCTGAAGTCTTGGAGGAAGTTGATAATGCAGTGCTCCACAAGGAAGCTGCCTCTCTAGGAGTGGTGGCCTTCAGGTGGGGTATAATCCCTGCTAGTGGGCAGAGGTGCCTCCACTTGTTGACCAATGGTCATCCAAAGGGGACCTAGGCTGCGGGCTGAGGCAAGGCCTGTTTGGGCCTGAGTCTCTGGTTTTACTGTCCTTGTGGGGAAACCTCACCCAGCAGGGAAGACTCACCCGGTGGGGAGGTCTCGCTGGTCAGTTCCCTCCTAGAGGTTCCCCTCAATTTACAGCTACTGCCTGGGCTGGGCTGCCTTCCTCTGCAAAGTTCCCAGGGGCCCGGCCCTACCTCCTGGGCCTGGGAGCCTCACCCTTCGCAGATGAATCTCCTTAGGCTGCCCCTCCTCAGAGAATCTGCCCGCAGGCCTGGAACCTTCGCTCCGCCCCTAAGCGTGTCTCTGTGGGGCTCTTCCACCCAGAAGCCTCCTAGATCCTGGGACCCTGCTCTGCACCTAATCGCCTGGCTATGCGGCCCCTCCTCTGAGCAGCCACCTGGGGCCCCGAACAATCACTCTGAGTCCCAGAGACCCGCCACAGGCCTCTTCCTCCAGACAGCCGCCCAGTATTCCGGTGCGGTCACTAGGAGTCCAAGAAACTCACTTCGTGCCTCCTCCTCCCACCAACCACCCGTAGCCCTGGGCAATCAATCACTCCGAGTCGAAGTGACCCTGCCCGTTCCTCCTCCTTCTCCAGATAACCCCCCGGGTGTTCAGGAGCGGTCGCTCTGAGTGGCTCTGAATCCACGTGACCCGCTGCGCGGGTCCTCTGGGCAACCGCCCGGAGCTCTGGTGCGGCCACTCAAGACCAAGCGACCCACCACGCTTCTCCTCCAGGCAGCCCCCCTGTGTTCAGGAGCTGTCACTTTAAGTCCAAACAACTCACCACTCGCCTTCTCCTCTGAGCAGCCGCCTGGAGCGCTAATGCAGTCACTGGGAGTCCAAACGCCCTGCCGCGCTCCTCCTCCTCCTCCTCCTACTCCTCCGGGCAGGCCCCGGGGTTCAGAAGTGGTCTGAGTCCAAACAGCTCGCCACGCAGCCCCTTCTCTGGTACCACCTGTAGCTCTGGTGTAGTCACCCCGAATCCAAGCGGCCGCGCTCCTCTTCCTCCTCCTCGTCCTCAGGGCAGGCCCCGATGTTCAGAAGCAGTCGCCCTGAGTCCAAACAGCTCGCCACGGAGCTTCTCCTCTGGCAACCGCCTGTAGCTCTGGTGCAGTCACTCCGAATCCAAGTGGCCACGTTCCTCCTCCTCCTCCTCAGGGCAGGCCCCGGTGTTCTGAGTCCACACAGCTCTCCTCGCCACTCCTCTCCTGGGCAGCCGCCGGAGCCCCAGTGGTTGCTCCGAGTCCCAGCGCTGTGCCGAGCGGCCTCCTTTACGGCGCTCCCAGTTGTCCGAGTTCACTGCTCCAGCGGGGGGAGGGGTGTCTCGCCGGCTGCTCTACTTCACAAAGTTCTCTGCGTTCCGGGACCACCGTCCCATCCGGGATGCCTTCCCAACGGGTGAGAGTCACCCGGCTGCTTTGAGTTGGTCCCAAGTCTCTCAATATCTCCTCTTTTAAATCCTGAGTCCTGGAGCAACATGAAATGCAGCCACCCTCTAGGCCGCCATCTTGAAACCTCTACTCATTTCTTGATTGATAGTTTGACTAGGTATAAAATTCTAGATTGTGAACAATTTTCCTTCAGAATTTTGAAGATTGTACCTTAATAGTCTACCAGGATTGCTGGAATAGTTCCAATGAAAAGAGGTCTGAGACCATTCTGATTCTTTGGACTTGATACATGACTTGGTATATTGAAGCTTGTAAAATCTTTTCTTTGTCCCCAGGTTTCTGAAATTTTACATGACTTGGTTGGACCAACCTTTACCCATTGAACCAGGTCCTTTTGATCTGGCAATTTATGTTTCCTGGTTTGAGAAAATTTTCTTGAATTATCTCATTGATAATTTCACCCTCACCCCAAATACTTATTATTCAGTTATTAAAACTTCCAGACTAATTCACCAACAATTCTCATCTTTTCCACTTTTCATTTTTTATCTTTTGGATCTATTTTCTGTGAGATATCCCAGACTTCACCAAATCTATGAAATTTTGTATTTCTGCTAATGAGTAATTATGTACTTATTTTAAAGCTTCTTTCAATTTCCCATCCTTTTCTTCTTCGTTGAGAATCAAACCAAAGGGCCTCACAACTGATAGGCAAGAGCTATCCCATTGAGCTACACCCCCCCAACCCTATTTCCTCTCTTAAAATAGTATCTTATTCATATTTATTGGATATATTATCATCTCATCCTTAAGAATAAGTCATGATGTCTTTCAAATTGTTTTTTATTTTGATTGATAGTTTGCATATTTGTTTGTTCATTTGTTTGTTTTAGAATATAATCACAAGTGTAGAAATAAATTCCACACCTCTCTTCACTTTATTTTTAGCAAAGTTATCAAAGTTATCCCTATCTTTTCAATAGGGAAAGAATGGTCTTCCATAAATAAAGTTGGGACAATTGCATATTTACATTGCATGTTTATTTTGATTATTATTTGTTCTCTTTTGTATTAGTAGTTTTCCTCAGTTTTCTGGTAGTCTGGTTGTTATGGTTTGGATGTGAGTTTTCCCCTAAAATCTCAGGTGAGTCAATGCAAGAAGGGTCAGAGGAAAAATGATTGGGTTGTAAAAGTCTTAACCCAATCAGTGATTTAATCCCTTGATTGGGATTAACTGAGTGGAAACTAAAGTGGTAGCATGTGGCTGGAGGAGGTGGGAATTGGGGCGTGGCTTTGGGTATATATTTGTATCTGGAAAGTGGTGTATTTCTCTGCTTGCTGATCATCATGTGAGCTGCTTCCCTCCACCACACTCTTCCGTCAGGATGTTCCATCTCACCTCAAGCCACAGCCTTCTATGGATTAAGACCTCTGAAACTGTGAGCCCTCAAACTTTTCCTCCTCTATAGTTGTGCTGGTCGAGTCCTTTTAGTCACAGCAGTGAAAAAGCTGACTAGAACACTGGTGATTTATACTAGTTGTTATTAGTATCCTGTCAATACCCCAGCTGCAGCTGTGAGTCTGGTTGGTAATGGGTCAGAGTTGCCCTATAAAGAATTGTCCTCTGTCAGGAACTGCCTTGCCTGAGTGGTTGTGGTCCCCTCCTTGGCAGCCATGGCCAATGATTAATTAATATGCTTATACAAGAAACCAACACTCTTGCTCCAAAGTGAGATCAGCTCTGTGGTGCAATTTCCACTCACTGTGGAATCAGACTGAGGCTGGACTCCAGTCAAAATCACTTCTTTAGTCTCCTTTCCCTGCTACTTCTGGGAGAGGATTGGGAGCGTCTTCTGAGAGCCCACCAACAGTAAATCAAGTGTACCCAAATCCCCATCACAGCCTGTTTCTAAGGAACCTAAGACATCTTTAGCGTTCTGCTCTTAATTAAGAGTAAATGCCTGAAAATTTATTGAAAAGCCTTGGGAGCAAGAGTTGGGCTTATCAATGCAGAGATTCACTGAAGGGAAGACAAGGTGGTTATTCATGGAAATCTCTAACATCAACATCCTTAGTTCTTTCCTTCTTGACTGGTTTCTAGAGAAGAGAGGTAGATGGGAACTGCTAGTGATTTGGGAAGTAAGCAGAGATGAAGGAGCCCAGTATAGTGAGGAAATATTCACTTAACACCCCTGTTTTCCACATGGTAACTTTGTCCTCAGTTATTCCTGGGCTTCCATTCCAGGCACCCTCTGTTTTATGTTCTCCAGAGACTAAATCTACAGTCCTCTGTCTGGTGGGGAAAGGCCCACAGCTGGAGAGTGGGAAATGTGAACTAAGACTACTTTCCAATTACCTTTCACCCAGTTCTCCTGATTTTGGCTTGCTGTTCTAGAAGAATCTAAGACTGCCAATTCCTTTTTTTTTTTTTTTTTTTTTTTTTTTTTAATTTTATTTTTGCCATGAAAATAGGGCCATTCTTAGCTTTCCCTGGTTTCAGTTTTCTTGGAACTTCTAAGTCAATTACCATGCACCCCTCTGTTTTCTAGCTTCCAAAATTGTCTTGCTGTTGTCTCTTCTCTTTTCTCTGTCCTCATGAATTTTGTACCTTTCTTTTTAAAATTCCTTTATAGTAGTTTTAGTGGGATTCTGAAGAAGCAAAAGTAGATATATATTCAATTCACCATCTTATCTAGGAGAAAACCTTCAGTGCTGTTAGGAAGATACATCCTTCCAGTATTCCCCTCCCAATGAGTCTCTCAAACAGGCAAGTGAGAAATGCCAAGTAATGGTGCCAAAGGCCTGGGATGGGAGTTCTGTCTCCCAGTGGAGGGTTCTGCTCCCCTGCAAATCCACATTTTTTTTCTTAGTCATTGCCTGAACCCATCTCTGAGAACATAAAGAGTTGACTCCTGATTATGATCATTGTTGTGGTTCATATATGAGGTATCCCCCCAAAACTCCTTCATTAATGAAGAAATGTCCAGAGGGGATTAATTAGATTATGAGGGCTATAACCTAATCAGTGGATCAATCCATTTGATGAATTAATAATCTGAAAGGATTACTGCACGGGTGGTAACTACAGGCAGGTCAGGCATGGCTAGAGGAGGTGGGTCTCCAGAGGCATGGCACTGGGAATTTTATCTTGTTCTCCTAGTTCCTCTGCTCTGTTTCCAAGCTGTCATGAACTGAGCAGCTTTCCTCTGCCACATCCTTTACCTCCAGCCCAAAGCAATGGAACCAGCCAACCATGGACTAAATCTATGAAGCCATGAGCCAAATAGATTTTTCTTTCTCTAAGTTGCTCTTGTCAGGTATTTTGGTCACAGCAATGAAGAGCTGACTAACACAGTCATGAAGGTTGAAAAGCAGGAAGCCAAGATAACCAGGGAAGACTGCCTAAAGGGGAAGCTGCAGCAGCCGGAGAACATTCTAAAAAATCCGCCTGTTGTTCTTGTCTTATCTCTCTTTCCTGTCCTTGCTTTGAGATGAGGTGATGGTGGTTGAGAGCTACTTGGGTAGATTAGATAGGTTGAAATTAAGGAAGAAGAAACCACCATAGTTCCTCTCTACTAAAATGAGTTGTGGGCAAAAAGTATCCCATTTTGCTTCTTTCCCTTTCAAGCTCAGGCAGTGGTACAGCGGGGGCAGAAACTATGGTGATGTTGGCATTCTCATGGTGATGGCAGGAGTGGTAGGAGATGTACAACCCATAGCTGGAGGAGCTGAGTTGGACAGTTTGCTTGACTGTACGGGTGGAACTTGAAAGTTCCCTGATGGTCATCTATAAGTAATGGGAAGATTGAAGTCAGTGGAAAAATACTCCAGCCTGCTCTTTATCTGGGAGGACAATTCTGAGAGCTATTTCACAAAGTTGTTTCCTTGGTTCCTAGTAGGATTAAGTCTCAATTATGGGCAAATGTGCAGTAACTTGCCCATTAATATAACTTCGTATTATTGGTTTCTTTCCCTTCCCTATCTTCCTTTCCCTATTTTTTTCACTCCTATTTTCTGGGATCACCTCCCAAATAAATTACTTACATCCAAATCCCTGTACCCAGAGATCTACTCTTGAGATAATCCATACTAAGACAAATGTTCTCCAGTCTGAAAGTGAGTCTGAGTAGGTTGTACTATCCCTGAGAAATTGTGCCATTGCTGTCCTGTATCTGTGTCTGGTTCCAGCTAGGAAGCTCCCACACAGGATTCTGAACACGCTTACGTTTTGGGAACTCTGAGTTCTGTTTGGGTGATTGGACCTGAATGTGTACCAAAAAGGCAAGATAGCTTTTTAGTGACTGGAGAAATAGAATCCCTGGTTCCCAGCCTCTTCACTGACATACAGCCAGGCCGAAAGGCGTCGTGCACACAGGTACTTTTGCTTCCTCCCCACTCTCACTGCTTCATGGTCACACATGTACATCCTGCATTGAGAAGCAACCCCCCCACACACACACACAAAAAAGGCAAGGTCACATCCCAGCAAGAGGTCCACATGAGGAGAGACCATCCTGACAGATCTCTTCATTATTCCTGGAATGAAGGAACTCAGGGAATACAGGAGGACACCTTCTGCTCTCACAGAATGGTGGGACTCCTTTGCTGGTCCAGTACAAGAGGCCAAAAGCACTGCATGGTCAACCCTTGAAAGGGTCAATCAGAACTCTGGCTAATTAAACAGTCAAGTGATTGACCAGAGGAGAGATATTTTTATGAGATGGTGTTATCATTCAACAGATAGACAGCCCTTCCCCTAGGATCTACCTACCACTAGGTAGGGAAGAGGGATTGGGCTGTAGACAATCTTCGATTCTAGCTTCTATCTGAAAGACTGATTTTGCCTTCATTAGTCAGATAGTCATTTGACAAACGTGCATTAAGTGCCAAATCCAAGGATGACTAAATCCAGTTCCTGTTCCCACTGTAGTTGCTATACAGAAAGTTGCTATTCTAAAATTAGTCACAGTTACTTGATTTAAAATTAGACATCATTTCTTTTGGAGTCTTGAAGGACTTCTGACCATGTGGATAAGGGCAGAGTTTTCTGAGATGGGTACCAGCTACCTGGAAGGCTAAGACAGAAGGATTTCAAGTTCAAGGCTAGTCTCAGCAACTTAGTGAGACCCTGTCTCAAAATGAAGAACTTGTCAGGTGTAGTGGCACACACCTGTAATCCCAGCAGCTTGGGAGTTTGAGGCAGGAGGATCATGAGCTCAAAGCCAGTCTCAGCAACTCAGTGAGGCCCTGTGCAACTCAGCAAGACCCTATCTTTAAATAAAATGTTTTAAAAGGGTTAGCGATGTGGCTCCATGGTTAAGCACTCCTGGGTTCAATCCCTGGTACAAAAAGAAAAAAAAAAGAACTTAAAAATGGAGGTGCTGGGAGTATAACTCAGTGGTAGAGTGCCCCTGTGTTCAATCTCCAGTATCACTAATAATAATTCTTATTATTATTGTTATTCATAATTGGTATTATAATATTATTATTATAAAGAAAGTATAATATAGGAAGGTGGGGAGAGGTTAGGAGGAGGGAGTGTCTGAGTCCTTTTTTGCTGCTATAATAGAATGCCCAAGACTGGATAATTTATAAAGAATAGAGATTTATTTCTTACAGTTCTATAAGATGGGAAGTCTAAGATCAGGGGCTGGCATTTGGTGAAGGCCCTCTTGCTGCATTGTCCATGATGGAAGGCAGAAGGGCAAGACAGTGCATATAGGAGAAAGAGAGAAGGGAACCAAACTCATCCTTTTATCAGGAGCTCACTCCCACAATGCTGGCATTAATCCATTCACCTAATCACCTCTTAAAGATTCCACTGTTGCATTAGTGACTAAGTTTCCAACACACGAAATCTAAGGGACACATGCAAACCATACAAAGGCGATAGAGACACACAGAGAGGCATCTTCCAAACCACTAAACAGTGAAGTCTTTTCCACCCCTCCCTACCTTTCAGGTGGAACAAGGGAACATGTTAGCTGGGAAAGTCACTCCTTCAAATTCTGAATGCCTGGAAACCCACCTAAACCCTCCAGAGAAAGAACAGTCCAGATCTCCCTTGATGCACCTGTACCCCTCCATCACAAGTACTTTGCCTAGAGAAATGGGGAGTGCTTGAGAGTGGAAAAGGGCAGTGAGTAAACCCTTGTGCATCACTAAGCAATTTTCTCTTTCTCTCTAACACCTAATTTTCCTAAGGACAAAAGACATGAAGCTGGAGCCACTCCACCCTCTACCCTGTAGCCTGTTTGGACTAGCAATTACTAGCCAAGTTTTATAAACAAATAAAACAGGTTTCCAAACATAGGTCTAAGGAGCAAAGCCATAAGAAGGGAGAAGAAAAGTAATGCATTTCTCTTCCACTTGAAGCCTCCTTGGGCTGCCAGGAGACTTGCCTCCACCAATAATTATTGCATGTCTATTGTGTGCCAGTCACATGCTCGGTTCTAAGGAGACACTGCTCCTGATGTTGAAGGACTCACATTCTGGTGGGGGCCAAAATATGCAAATGAGTGGGGACTTCAAAGGGTGCCTGGTGCCCAGAGGGAAGGGTAAATGGCACAGGTGGGGATTTCAAAGGAAAGTATGTCAGTGGGTGAAGACAGTAAGGAGACCCTCCTAAAAAAGTGAATTTTAATATTTAATTTTTAAAGAACAGTTTTAGGTTCACAGCAAAATTGGAAGGAAGATGCAGCAATTTCCCTTATACTCCCCACATATGCATAACTTCCCCAGTTATCAACATCCTCCATCAGAGCAGTACATTCCTCACAACTGATGAATCTATATCGACACATCATCATTACCCAAAGTCCATAGTTTACATTAGGTGCCGTACGAATAACTGGTGCTGTATATTCTACAGGTTTGTACAAATGTATAATGACTTGTGTTCACCATCATAGTATCTTACAGAGGATTTTCACAGCCCTAAAAATCTCTTGTGGATTTTTAGAGGAAAAAGCAACTTTTATGTGTTGCTGGATAAGTGTTGCTTTCCTTGTAAAGAAATCAGCAGGAAATGAAGTCACTCATGGTGAAACATCATGATGGTATTCTGGAAAAGGTTGAAAAATAAGGTTTAAGGCACCAGGTGGGGCAGGAAATGAGATTTGCATATCATGAGAATAGATTTGCATGGGAATGGATTGAGATGTCTTTCGGCAGCCCAGGGGAGAAAGGAGAAGATCCTCTTTAGACAATGACATGTATCAGTATCAGTAAAACTGGGTTGAGAAGATCATCCTGGTAACCGCTGTGACTGACTGCAAGATAGATGGTCTTCCGCAGCTCCAATCAAAGAGCTACTCGCTTTCCCCAGCACGTGCTTATACCCATCTCTCACCTTGGGGTACTGTGACCAATGAGTAGCAGGTTACTTCTTGAGATGCTCACTAATGTTTCCTCTTTACTTCCCCCTTGTTTTGGAAGCTTATGGTTTGTCTAAGCTGGAGGAACAGGCCTGCAGGCAATTTCCATGACGACATTTTACTTCCTAAAGTTAAGCCACTGAGCTATTTGTGGTCTATGTGAGCGGTCCGGGAGGGTAGGAGAAAGAAGAACTTTAGAAGGGGTGGGGACTGAGGAAAGGGGGGCGATCATTTTTGCAAATTCTGAGGGGCAGTGCTCACACTGCTGAGAAGTCTCGGAGGAGGTTTTGAGGCCTGCTGTTTCCTCCCAGCCCTATGAGCTGCAAAGTCAAGGAACTGGGAACAAGAACACACTACCTGCTAAAAACAAGAAATCCTTGGAGCTGCATTAGACACTTGGTCTTAGTATTACAGGAAAGGCTGAGCCCCCACCAAAACAGGTAAATTTCTTACCTGGAAATTGGGGGCTGAGAGGGCTAGGTAAGATATAATTAAATAAGGATATGCATTGTTTCTTGCACACACTTCTCTTCACTGTCTGGGCAGAGTCCACGTCTCATTTCTCAGGCTGTCTTGCAAAGACTGATGGAAGAGGGGGCGGGGTGTACATCTCCCCATCAAACTAATGGGTGTCCCATCTCGTGCGCATCCCTGTGTCCACGAGGACTCCTAGGCGGGATGCTCGAAAGAGATGGCGTCTCAACCTTTCACTGTGAAAAAATGCTCCCAGGGCAAGAGAAATTCTGAACACTCCAGAAAGACAGCCCAAACCCCCGCAGTTTTGCTGTTAGACTCCGCCAGCCGGCAGGGCGGGACCGGGCCTGGGTAGGGAACCGCGCGCTTGCGCACTGTCGACACTGAAGCCAAGGGCCCTTAGCGAGGTGGGCGGGAGTTGCCCGGGCATCCGGGTCCCTCACCCCGCCCCCGCTGCATGAATGAGAGGCGCGGCGAGCGCCCCTCCCCCGCCGGGCCCGCCCCTCACCCGGGGCCGCCGAGCGCAGTCTGCAGCGGCCACCTCAGTAGCGCCGGTCCCGACGGACACTTGCCTCCCGCAGCCCTCAGCCCTCTGCCGGGCGCTGACGGTCCCGCACGCCAGCTGCCGCAGTAGCCGGCGCGCCCGAGTAAGTGAGCGAACGAGAACCAGGACGCCGAGGCCGCCGCCCCCGGGCTGGGTCTTGAGGGACGGGACGGGGCGGGTCCGGGTCCGGGATGCTGAGGAGATCGCGGGCCCGCGTCAACCTTCCCCATGCACTCTGGGGCGTCTCGGCGGGCTGGGCTGGGGGCGGAGGGCTGAGACAGTTGCCTCAGGCCGGGGAGGAACGCGAAGAAGTGTTCAGCGCGGCCCGGGGCCCGAACCGGGGGGTGGGGAATCCCGCACAAAGGGCGGCGTGGGGCTGTCACCCGGAGGTCACCCGGGGCAGGTTCGCGGGCCCCCTCACGCCGCGCGGGCCACAGCTCTGGCGTCGGGTCCCCGGGCGTGGGAGGCGGCGGGAATGAGCAGGTACGCGAGGAGGAGGATGTAGAGGCGGCTGCCTGGGTGCTGGCGGTGCGGACGCTCGGTGGGGGCGCGGCGTGGCAGTGTTTTCCCGGTCCCGACCCTCTCCCCCGCTTTCTTTGTGGTGCTCGGCTCGTGCCTGGTTGTCACAGTGTGCGTGGCAGTGGTCTGCCTCGAGACCTCTCTCCTTGGCTTACTCATTAATGAAAGTCATATGGTGGCCTCATCATGGGGGGAGGTGTGCTCCCACAGGCCAGAGAATTCAGGAGCCTCCTTTGTTTCTGGAGACCTGCTGGGGTGTATGTGAGAGAGACACCCTTGAAATGCGAGAATCCGAGATCCTCAAGAGGGGTATAAAGGGGAAGAGGGGGCTTAAAAAAAAAAAAAAAAAAAAAAAAAAAAGGAAAACAAAAACGTAACTTCACACCTTTACCCAGTTCTGTGATATTATTTTCAAACAGCAGTTTTCTGTTTCTGATTGAAAAACCGGTGGGTTTCGTTCATTGAAAATATACTTCTGTATTCTCGTCTAGCTGTATGTTTAGAGTACTTTGCTTTTGGGGTTTAGTTAATGGTAATAGATCTGTGTACATAGGAATACTCCCACACGCCGGACACTGCTTTCTTGGCTCTAGTTCATTGATAATATGTCTTTATACTTGAGAACAAGTCTGTGGGAATACTCCAATATTTCTAGGACATTGTTTTCTGGAATCCCCAGTATAGGCAGATTTCATTCCTGTCTTCTTGTGTTAAGAAGGTGGTCCAGCAGGTTCTTTCCACATCCTTGCATTTTTTTTAAAGTTCCTAATGCTAATGCTTTGGCAAAGATTTTTATTGCTTATTACCCTGGCATGCGCCTTTCCTTTGATCTGAATTTTCCTGTATTCTGTTGTCTGGTTGTGCAGCCCAGCTCAATGGCTCCTCTTACAGGACTACTGGAAAACAGAACACCTTTTTTCATTGTCCTTTTCCCCAGAGAGAGAAGGAAGAAGCACTGCAGGTCCCATAGATATTGGCTGGGTAGGACTGCCTGTCTGACTTTGTTGTCGTGGTAAAGTTATGAGGAGTTACAGTTGATGTAGATCAATTAAAAGGAAGCCGTTGTATAGCACCATCGATTCCTTGCTATTTTTTAAACAGATTATTTAAATCTTAGAAGATACTTGATTTTTTTGGATGATTTTCAGTTTCTTTTTCACCCTTCTAATTTTGTGGAGTGATGGGAAAATTCATTTGCAAAAACACTTCCAAAATATTTTGTTATGACATTTTTAATTCAAAATAGGGGAGGTTTAAAAAAAATTAAGAGCTGGGCATAGTGACACAGTCTATAATCCCAGTGGCTCCAGAGGCTGAGGCAGGAGGATCACAATTTTATACCAGCCTCAGCAACTTAATGAGGCCCTGTCTCAAAATTTAAAATATTTTTTAAAAAGGGGAATTTATATTGGATGACAAATAGTTGGTTGTATTCAATTTTCTAAGATTGTTTGTTTGTTTATTTATTTATTAATTATCAGGGATTAAACTCAGGGGCACTGACCACTGAGCCACATCCCCAGCCCTGTTTTGTGTTTTATTTAGAGACAGTCTCACTGAGTTGCTTAGCACTTCACTCTTCCTGAGACTGGCTTTGAACTCACGATCGTCCTGCTTCAGCCTCCAGAGCTACTGGGATTACATGCATGTGCCTGCCTGGCAAAATATTTTTTTTAGTTGTTGATGAATGTTTATTTTTTTTATACGCGGTGGGAGAATGGAACCCAGTGCCTCACACATGCTAAGCAAGTGCTCTACCCCAAGCTACAATCCCAGCCCTGTTGTTATTTATTTTTGAATCGTATTTTAGTTCCTAGTAGTTTGGGGTGCAAAATGAAATGAAAACCTCCACAACATCTGTGTATGTATATTCCCTCTGTTTAAAACATTTTCTTTTTAAATCAAAGGGGAAATTTTCCACTGGTTGGATCAGGATCTGTTATTCTTGGTAAAATTCTTATGCAGTGCAAAAAAAATTTTTTTGTAAGAGTTAAAATTAGTAAAAGTTGACATTATTTTAATGAGAGAAGTTTGGGGTTTGTGGTGTTCTACTTAAATAAAATTTAAATATCAGTAAATTTAGCTTGGGCAAATTAACTTAAAAACTATGTCACTAATATTGAAGTAATTCCAATACATTTGTAAACTGCCTGACTTTCCTGCATAAGACATTTTTTAGGAGTACTTTTAAAACAAACTGTAAAGGGAAGTTTTAGATAAGCAGTATAACTGGAATTTTCACTGATAGCCTTGTATATAGTACTGCAATTTCATAGAACTTTAATTTTGCAAGAATGACCTAGCTATTTTTTTACATCAAAAAAGGAACCTTCACGAATTTACATGTCATCTTTGTGTAGGACCCATGCTAATCTTCTCTGTATTGTTCACAGTTTTAGTATATGTGCTACTGAAGCAAGCACAACAAAAGACCCTTAATACAACCTGACCTTGTTATTCAGCATTCTGTTAATCAAAATCTTTACCAAGAGTCTAATGTTTCTGTAGTATAGTAATTGAAAAAAATTCTGAAGTGATTTATATAATATCAAAATAGATTAATTTATGTTAAATGTTGTTTTAGTAGTAAATGTATTATTTACATTCATTAGATTACTAATATTATTATATTAGTCATGGCGTAGTTGTATACATGGTGACTTTTTTTCCTTTTCTTTTTGGTACCAGGGATTGAACTCAGGGCCACTCAACCACTGAGCCACATCCCCAGACCTGTTTTGTATTTTATTTAGAGACAGGGTCTCACTGAGTTGCTTAGCACCTCCCTGTTGCTGAGGCTGGCTTTGAACTTGCAATCCTCCTGCCTCAGCCTCTGGAGCTGCTGGGATTACAGGCATGTGCCACCACGCCTTCCTTCATAGTGACTTTTTGTTAACCAAAACTGGTTAAAACTCCCAACAGTGTCTGCTAACAAAAATAAAATGTTTTTCCATTAAGCATTATTAATAATTGTTTTTATTTTAAAATTAATAGTACTTTTATTGTAACATATTAGCTTGCATCTTATAAAATTATCTGTTTTAGACTGGGAAATTATTTAAAAATCAGCAATTTCACATGAGTCAGACTAACAGCTCTTTGCAGTTACTTTTGGTATTCCTTATTTATTTTGTTTTTAATTTTTATACTACTATTTCTTGGTGTTTTACCTTTGAGGGGAAAATGGACTTCTACTTTGGAAGTTGAGGACTCAGCTATCCTATATAACTGTACTTCATCCTCATTGGTATTGCACAGTTCCCAGTTAAATCAGTATTTAGTGTTTTTGTGGCTATGACTATGCCTATTATTCACAGATGAGCCATGTAGAGTACTATTATTTCATTTTGTTCTTGTACAACTTTTATTTCTTTTCAGTTAAGTAATTGCTTCTTTTGTTTTTCATTTGCTTAGTTGTGTTTGTATCAATCACTAATTCATCCTCCAACTATGACAAAACTGATTATCTTTCAGTATTTTAAAGGTAACCTCATGGTTTCATTTCATTTTACTGGGAGATGGTTCTGCTGGAGCCCTCCCTTTCCAACTCTAGTTTGCACTGTTGTGCTCTCAGAAAGCACAGCTATCATCCTTGGAGTTCCCTTTGTCATCATCTTGGGAATTCCCTTTGCCATTCCCCCCCCCCCCCCAGGATCTCCTATTTCTTGGCTCCTGTGTCTTCCTCATTCCTTAGTAACTTCCTGAGAAAGGGTACTTAGAAAGTCTGAAATTCCTTCCTGAGTTTAGAATTTGCATATCTAGAAATGCCTTCATCTTACCCTCACATTTTTTAAAATACTTTTTTAGTTGTGGATGGACATAATACCTTTATTTTATTTATTTTTATGTGGTGTTGAGGATCAAACCCAGTGCCTCATGCATGCAAGGAAAGTGCTCCACCACTGAGCCACAGTCCCAGCCCTCACTTTTTTTTTTTTTTTTTGTTTGTTCTATTTAGTTATACATGAGAACAGAATGCATTTTGATTCATTGTACACAAATGGAGTACAACTTTTCATTTCTCTGGTTATACACAATGTAGAGTCACACCATTTTGTAATCATACATGTACACAGGGTAATATTTGTCTCATTCCACCATCTTTCCTTCTCCCTGCCCCTCCCCTCCCCTCATTTCCCTCTACACAATCCAACCTTCCCCCATTCTTCCCTTACCTCCCCCTTTATGAATCAGCATTCACTTATCAGAGAAAACATTTGGCCTTTGGTTTTTGGGGATTGACTTATTTCACTTAACATGATATTCTCCAGCTCCATCCATTTACTTGCAAATGACATAATTTTATTCTTCTTTATGACTGATATTCCATTGTGTGTGTGTGTGTTTCACAGTTTCTTTATCCATTCATCTGTTGAAGGGCATCTAGGTTGGTTCCAAAATCTAGCTATTGTGAATTGAGCTGCTAAAAACATTGATGTGACTTCGTCAACTGTAGTATGATGATTTTAGGTCCTTTGGGTATAGACTGAGCAGTGGGTGGCTGGGTCAAATGGTGGGCCCATTCCAAGTTTTCTAAGGAATCTTCATACTGCTTTCCAGAGTGGTTGCACCTGTTTGCAATCCCACCTGCAGTGTATGAATATACTGTTTTCCTCACATCCTCGCAAATACTAATTGTTGCTTATATTCTTAATAATAGCTACTCTAATTGGAGTGAGATGAAATCTTAGTTACCCTGGTATTTGAGTGGTGGTCTGGTTCAGTGGTGAATTGTAGATTGAAAATTAATATCCCTCATTGAAGGCATTGTTACATTGTAGGTGTCCAGTGTTGCTATTGAGAAGTTCAGTGGCATCCTGATCCCTAATCCCTTTTTCTTCCCATTCTGGAAGATTTTAGGATCATCAGTTTATCTGTGCTATTCCTAACATTTCCTGATGTATCTTGGTATAGCTCTTTTTCTTTTCTTTTGCTTCTGGAATAGATTATATTTTCCAAGGTTATCTATATACATGTATACCATTTCACTGTCTTCCTCCTCATTCCTTCTTTACCTTATACTCTCTCATAATTCCTAACTCCTTGCATCATCAGCTCTTCAGGGATCTATCCATGTCAGCATACCCACATGCTCCCATGTTGCTCATCTTTAAAAAAAAAGTAACAACAAATTACAACCTTCCCTGTCTCCCATCCATCTCCTCCTGTTCACCTGTATAGTTACAGTCTCACATGAGAAGTGCATTTTTCCTCCATGTCTCATTTATAGTACCTATCACATTTTGAAATCTATTGTTTACTGATCTTTTTTTCACTTATGCCCCTGGAATGTCAGCTCCAGGAAGGCAAGGACCTCATCTGTCCTATTTACTACCGTGTTCTCTAGAGCAGCTGTTGGCTCAAACCTACTCAATATATGGCAAAAGGGCACAACTGATCTTTTTTTTTTTTTTTTTTTTTGCAGTGCTGGGGCTTGAACCCAGGGCCTTGTGCTTGCAAAGCAAGCATTCTACCGACTGAGCTATATCCCCAGCCCCCACAACTGATATTTTAAACTAGTAAAACAGCTCTTGCTTTTTTAAAATTTTCTAATAAAAAATATTTTCAATTTTTTAAATTACCACTTTTTGCTACACTTGGAAAAAATCCTAAGTACTATATCATGATTGAATTTTTCCCTAGGTTCCATTTCATTCTTTCCTACATATAGTTTAATATTGGCAGTTTTCTACTTGTATTCTAGCATCAGACTGCTTGGAGTTGAGTTCTAGCTATCTTACTTTTTGACAAGTAACTAATGGCAGGTTTCTTAACCTGTTTCTTCATCTCTAAGATGGAAACAATGATGGTACCCACTTCATGTGCTTCTTCTGTGAGCCAAATGAGATAACATGTGAAATGACAAATTCAGTACTTGGAATGGCAGTGAACTCAGTGAAAAACAATTATTATTGCTGCCTCCTCCAATTTATAACATTTGACTATGACCCAGACTCTAATGTTTTTGTTCAGAATACTTGAGTCTCCTAGGATATTGACTGTGAATGTCACTCAGCTATTTTTGGTTTTATTTATTTATTTTTTCTGATTCCTTGCCTCTCTGTGCTGCAGATTATCCTGTGTGATTGGTTGGTAAAATGATCTACAGTTGGCAAATAAGCACCCTGTACCACTTCCAGCAGTTTGGGTCATTTGATAAATCATTTTGATCATTTAATAAAATACTTTTGTTTCAAGCCGTATCCTGTTCTTTGTTTATTTTGCTAGCTCAGAGGTGAAGTTCCTTCTTCATGTTTTTCCACATTCACTTTTCTTATTTCATATTTACTAAAACTTTCAAAACACCCAATATGTCATCAAACAGATTTTTTTAAAGTAATTATAAGACACTGGTTTTTTCACATACTAGCTAGCTGGGAAGATTAATATAGGTAGCAATACAAAGTCTACTTTGAGGGCCAAATGAAGAATACAGACAGGCTTTAAAAGTTCAGAGTGGAACTAGGTCCTGCCAGCCTTAAGGAATGCTTTTATGCATGTTAAACGTTTACTTTATCTTATTACCTTTTTTTTTTTTTTTTGTCTTTTATTCTGAATGTTTGCTTAATAATCGTGGGAATGTTTTAAGAAATCATATACAAGCTAAAATTGAGAATAATTTTTAGTTTTTAGACATCATTTCTAGAAGTAATTTAGCAGTTATCCTGCTTCTTTCTTTTCTTGTCTAGATAGGTAATAGGGACTCTTTGAATTATTTGAGCATTTCAGACCTCAGAGTATAGTGCTGGGTAAATTAAGGGTTCTTAAAGGAATGCCAGATGGTTTGAAAGAAATTGTGAGCACTCCAACTAGTGCTGTCCTTTGAAAGCCAGCTGGCTAAGCCTCTTCTGTGTTGGAGGTAGGAACTAGACACTTTGTTTCATGCCAGCTGGCACATGAATAGCTGGCCAGTGGCTTTACTTTTGGTTGGCCACTGTTGGGGAAAGCCAGCCTGTGGCCTCCATCTGCCCTATGGATAGTCTGGCACCAGAGAGTTGCATCAGACCTCCATGGTGCTTGCTCTAAGGACTAGAGCCAGCCTGCAGTAGCAAGGGAAAGGAAGCTTCTTCTTAGATAGCATTACAAGTGAACCTCATGTTATTAATTGCTTTGGAAAAGTTTAATGCAACTTGAATTTTTATGGATTCAGTGTTAAGTATATTAAAGTTGCTTACAAATAAAGGTGAATGTTTTTTATATTCTAAGTAACTACCAGTTTACATGCTTTCAGATTTCCCGATTAACTTTCCTTAAAGGAGGTTTGCCTGTTCTTTTCATGGTCATCATCATCTTTTAAGGTTTTGGTCATTTGAAAGTAAAACTTTTCCTCATATCATATCATAAAACTTGCTCCTATATAAAGTATAAGCTTCAATAAAAGGCTAGTTTTAGGCCAAGTGTGGTGGTGCATGCCTGTAATCCCAGCAGCTTGGGAAGCCGAGGCAGGAGGATTGCAAGTTCAAAGCCAGCCTCAGCAACAGGAAGGTGCTAAGCAACTCAGTGAGACCCTGTTTCTAAATAAAATACAAATAGGTTTGGGGATGTGACTCAGTGGTTGAGTGCCCCTGAGTTCAATCCCCAATACCTACCCCCCAAAAAGAGCTAATTTTGTATGTTATCTTAAAATCTTTCACATTTTATCTGTTCTTTATGTTTTCTTAGGTAGGTTCTTGTTTGTATTAGATACAGTTCTTCACTTTTAGCAAACTTAATGTCATAGTAGTTGGAGAGTAAAAGAAATGCAAACATAGTCCTGCAAGTATTGTGAGCATTCATTATGATGATATTGTCTATTCTCAAAATTAATGGTTTCACCACAGCCTATCTCTATACTTTATATTGCCTTAAAATTTTTTTTTTTTTTCTAGCTGGGCACAATAGTGCATGCCTATTATCCCAGTGACTTGAGAGGCTAAGACAAAAGGATTGCAAGCTTAAGGCCAGTTTCAGCAATAACCTGTCTCAAAATAAAACAATGAAAAGGGCTGGGTATAAAACTCATTGGGGAGCACCCCCAGATTCTATCACTGGTCCCAAAATTAAAAAAAAAATTTTTCCCCCAAATTTGAAGATTAAATGGTTCTGCATTACCTATATTTGTTGTTTATCTAGCCAAACCAAAAAAAATTATGAACTGTCTGTATCTCTCTGATTCCCTCCCACATCTGAACATTTGAAATTATGCTCCGTGGTATAAACTTGCAGTAGAATCTAGATATCATATCCAAATAATATCTTGATCTTGAACTGAATAAGAGTTTAGCAGATAATGAAACATCAAGTTATGAGTTAATGTAGTTTGTGGGAAATGGGTGGGTAGGGAAATCAAAAGTATAGGCTCTCTTTCTTAGTATAAAGAAATTGCAAAACTCCCCAAAAATGTATTGGAAATTTTATGCATTGCTATAGCTAACTTTTTACTCAGACTTGTTGATCTCTGAAAACAGGCTAGAAGGAGTTCTTGTGGTAGTGAGAAAGATTTTTTTAAAAATCAAAAAGCAATATATTAAGGCAATACTGAGAAATCATCTTTCACATTTGTTAACCTATACTGAAAACATTTCATGCCTGTAGCTTTACATGTATTTATTTACTCCTTACAACAATCATCAAAAACATTATTGTGGATCATAAAACTAAAAATGTGCAACCATAACTAATGCATTTGACTAAAGTGTAGGATTTAGAGAAGTAGTGGAAAAAGAGGTTGAAAAACCTGGGCCAGTTCATAGGAGGACTGGACTATTGGGTTGATGATTTGTATTTAGTTTAGAGTTATCTACCCATGAGAACATATTATTAGAGTTTCTAACAGGTGCCTTCAGAGCTATTATAAAGCCCTTTGAAAAAAATATATAATTTTTATTATATTAAAAAATATAATTTATATATATAATTTATATATATAAATATATAATTTTTCTACAGGAAGATTTTCAGAAGGGTTCATAACTCTTAAAAAAGATTAAGAAACACTGCTTTATTAAAGATGAAATGTTTTATGCTTCAAAAATGTTTCTAGAAGTCTGTTGGTTTTCTTTTTGGTTTACTTTGAACTACTTGAAAGAAAATTTGAAAATTGAGCTCCAGAGAACCTTAGTCAGCACTATCCGTGGAATACATCGTGAATGTTGCATAATAAAAGTTCAAGTACTATTTCAGGAGGGATATGAAGGAGGCCCTGGGTTCTTAGAAAAGTAAACAAATGATTACACAAAAAGAAAAACGCACCGCATTCAGTTCAGAATGCAGCTGTGACATCTGTTTTCTGTTTCTTCATTTTCTCTATTTCAATTCACTACCACCACCCATTTAGAACTTAATATATAAAAGCATGACCAGGTCTGAGGGGAGGGATGCACAGCTGCATCCTTAAAATTTTTTTAAAATATATATTCTGTAAAACTGCTTGTTCTTTACAGTTGTTTTTCAGTGAAATAACCTACTTCAGGAATAAAACAATACTTATTTTGTATAACTGGGTATATTATATAAGAAGAAAATTGATATTTTCCATATAACCCATTCCACTTCTACATAATTAGCCAACATGTATTTTAAAGCAAATTCTAGTATTTAGTGTTCTTCTCTACATATCTCTAAAAAATGAGGACATTTTCTTACAGAACCAAATGCCGTTCTCAAACCTAATAAAATTAACAGTTAATTCTTGGTATCATCTCACAGCTAGACCTGATTTAGCTTTGCCTGATTGACTTAAGAATCTTTTTTAGAGAATTATGGGATCCAGAGTCTACAGATAACATTGGTCATTTTGTCTCTTGTGTCTATTTTGATCTAGGGCAATTCCCCCTCTTTTTTTTTTTTTTTTTTTTTGTCAGGAATTCATTTCAGGAACTGGGTCAGTTATCCTGTGAACCTTCTCACATTCATGATTTGTCACTTGCTTCATCATGGTGGTGGTTGTTGCTCCATTCCTTGTATTTCCTATGAATGGAAGTTAACTGTAGAAGCTTGATTAAAGTCAAATTTAAGTTTGTTTGTCTGTTTTTGGCACCACTACATCACATCTTGAGGCTTGTTGTGTCTGGCTATCCCACCTCTAGTATTTCCAAAAGACCCCATTGATGGTCACATCAATACAGGTATTTTATCCATGGTAGCAAAATGATTTTTCTTGTTCTGTCATCTCTTCCACCTTTTTAGCAAGAATTCTGTAAAGAAAACCTTTTCTTCATCAAGCGCTATTTGGTGTTACCCTGAAAATACAGTTTGTGTAAGAGACCACCATAGAACTTTATATTATTGTGTCATTGGTAAAAGATAACAAGCTTTAATCAGAAGAAAAGGAATTGAGTTCATTGAATTGAGGATTTAATCTTGTTTAATGAGACATTGAAAAATTCTGAGTACTGTAGCAACATGTCAATGATTATTTTTCTGTTATTGAGATATGTACTCAGTACCTCTAGAAGTTAAAAGTGGAAATATATGAAAGCCTTTTATGAACTCAAATCAAACAGTGGAAAGGAAAGAATTAAATTAGGATAAAAAGTCAGGGGATTCCCAAAGTTAATTTGGCACAGCCCTCTTCCTTTAATGCAGCTGAATATCTGATCTTTTCATTTGTCAAACTAGAATCTCTGGCAGGGTATAAATATCACTAAGTTTCTAAATAGTCCTGAGTCTGGAATAAAGAAAAATGTATAAAGAAATAAATACTGCAAAAGGCATTGTTTTAAAATTTATTTTGTCAAGATAAAACAGAAAATAGTGATGATCATATTCAAGTATCTTTTTCTAGTCTGCTTCTTAAGCAAGATATTATTTTTAGAGAGTCGAACTTTTTTTGTTTTAATTGGTTATACATGAAGGTAGAATGCATTTTGACACATCATACACAAATGGAACATAACTTCTCATTCCTCTGGCTGTACATGGTGCTGAGTCACGTCAGTAGTATAATCATACATGTATATAGGGTAATGTCTGTCTCATTCTACCGTGCTTCCCATCCCTACTCCCCCACCCCTCCCCTTACTCCCCTCTGCACAATCCAAAGTTCCTTTATTCTTCCCTAAACACTCCCCCTGCCTGCCAACCTACCCCACTATGGATCAGCATCTGCTTAGCAGAGAAAAATTCATCATTTGGTTTTTGGGGATTGGGTTACTTCACTTAGCATGATATTCTCTATTCCATTCTTTCATCTGCAAATACCATAATTTCATTGTTTTTAAAGGTTTCTGTTGTGTATATGTACCACATTTTCTTTATCCATTCATCTGTTGAAGGGCATCCAGATTGGTTCCATAGTTTAGCTATTGTGAATTGAGCTGCTGTAAAATTGATGTAGCTGTCACATCCTCACCGTTTATTATTGCTTGTGTTCTTGATAATTGCCATTCTGACTGGAGTGAGATAAAATCTTAGAGTAGTTTTGATTTGCATTTCTGTAATTGCTAGAGATGATGAGCATTTCTTCATATATTTGTTGATTGATTGTATTTCTTCTGTGAAGTGTCTGCTCAGTTTCCTTAGCCCATTTATTGATTGGTATTTGTGTTTTTGGTGTTAAGTTTTTTTAGTTCTTCTTCATATATCCTGGAGATTAGTGCTCTATCTGAGGTGCATGTGGTAAAGATTTTCTCCCATTCTCTAGGCTCTCTCTTCATGTTCTTGTTTCCTTTGCTAAGAAGAAGCTTTTTAGTTTGAATCCATCCCATTTATTGATTCTTAATTTTACTTCTTGCACTTCAGGAGTCTTGTTAAAGAAGTCAGATCCTAAGCTGACATATTGAAGATTTGGGCCTACTTTTTCTTCTATTAGATGCAAGATCTCTGGTCCAATTCCTAGGTCCTTAATTCACTTTGAGTTTTGTGCAGGGTGAGAGATAGGGTGTTAATTTCATTTTGCTGCATATGGATTTCCAGTTTTCCCAGAACCATTAGTTGAAAACACTGTCTTTTTTCCATTGTATGTTTTTGGTGTCTTTGTCTAGTATGAGATAACCATATTTACTGGGCTTGTCTATGTGCCTTCTATTTTATACGGTTGCTCTACATGTCTATTTTGGTACCTATACCATGCTATTTTTGTTACCATTGTTCTGTAGTATAGTTTAAGGTTTGGTATTGTGATGCCTCCTGTTTCACTCTTCTTGCTGAGGATTGCTTTGGCTATTCTGGGTCTCATTTCTCCAAATGAATTTCATGATTGCTTTTTCTATTTCTATGAAGAATGTCATTGGAATTTTAACAGAAGTTGCATTGAATCTGTATAACACTTTTGGTAGTATGGCCATTTTGACAATATTAATTCCACCTATCCAAGAGCATGGAGATCTTTCCATCTTCTAAGATCTTCTTCAATATTTTCTTTAGTGTTCTGTAGCTTTCATTGTAGAGGTCTTTCATGACAGTTAAACTTTTGATCTAAAGCTATTTGGATTACAAAAAGAACTCTGCTCCTCTACTTATCCTACCTCTGCTCCTATCCTTGACTGAAACTAAGAATTTTTTTTTTATTAATGAAGAATTTCACTTGCCCAATTTTTATTATTTCTCAGAAATATTGCCTAGTGATTCCAAATTCTTGATTATCCTAGGATTCATACTGTTGGAGCCTACTAGTTTGAATACAGTCTAAGCTAAAGTTTCTCTTCAGTCGTTTCTTTCCCCACTTTAATTTGTCTTTAAATCTTTCATGTAGAAGGAGCTTAACTTGTCAGATCCATGGGTTACAAATCACCTATAAAAAGACAGAATGAAAACCGTAGAACATACTATCTTTTAAATGTGTTCTCTTATATGCTATCTGTCAGTTACTGAGTGTGTGTGTGTGTGTGTGTGGTGTGTGTGGTGTGTGTGTGTTTATCCCTAAAGTATTGTCAGTGTTTGGGGAAATTGTGTGTAAAGAAATGACAATTGTGTATTATACAATTAATGCTTAAATATTCTACAGGCTGAAGGAATTCTTCATTGAATATTGTTCTTTTCATTTAAATTTTACTTTCTGGGAGAGAGTTTCTTGATCACTGTTTCTCAGAATACCTTTTATTTAACTTCATGTCTTCACTTTTTTTTAACTGAATAAAATGCTGAGTAAGAAAGCCTTAGGGCTGGGGTTGTGGCTCTGGGGTAGAGTGCTTGCCTAGCACGTGTGAGGCACTGGGTTTGATCTTCAGCACTGCATAAAAATAAATAAACAAAATAAAGATATTATATCCATCTACAACTAAAATAAAAAATATAAAAAAGAAAGAAAGCCTTATTTGTCCTGCTGCATTTTACCTTAAGACTTTTTATTCATTTCTTGAATCCTTGTGTTCTGAGGAAAGTAACCTTGATATCAAATGAAAATTAATCATATCGAGTGTTCTTAACCATTGCTAGACAACCTCTAATTATATTATTGGAGAAGACCAGTAAAAGTATATGCTTAATGTGATCTCTTCATAGGCAAACCCTTGCTATGAATATACTGTTTACTTAAAAATAATAACACTGTCTTCTGAAAAATAAATAATGCCATCAGAAAGGGATATCTCAAAAGACCATAGACAAAGGGCAAGGGATGTAGTTCAATGTAAAGTGCTTGCCTAGCATGCTCAAGGCCCTGGGTTTTACCCTAGCACCACAAAAAGTGAAAAAATAAAAACATCATAGATAAAATCAGTATACTTGTTTTTAATTGGTTGAGCTAAATATGAAAACTGTTTATTCCTCATCTGAGCACTAAAATGGTTTTAGTGCTAAAAAATGACATTTTCTATTTGGTGAATTAAACATAGATATGGAATACCTAGTATATGCAAGTTTTGTGCTAGGTGCTGAGCAGGATTGATTTCATCTATGGGATGAAGCAAAAAGCACTTGCTTTCTGTTAATAACCCTTGTAGGAAATTGTTGCAACTCTCTTGTTTCCTAGCCCTCCCTAAAGCAGCCAGAAAGCCCACTGTGCTTGGATGCTGTCCTCCCTCCTTTGTCCTCTTTCCTTGTTTATAACATGGGGGAGGGGAGGGGAGAATAAGAGCGAGAAACTGATGAACCACAATAGTTCACAGCCTGCTCTTTGGAGATCACGAAGCTTGTACATTCTATCGGATCAAAAAGCTTATACATTCTACCAGAATAAAGAGTAGTTTTTGTCTTTTTAAGAATATTTCAATTATTTCATCCAGTATTCTGCTTTATTGTTCTACCATTATTCATAATTCATTTATTGAGAATCTCTTATATGCCATGTGTTGTTCAGTATGAATTTATAGAGATGAAAAATTTTTGATAAAAAATTCTTGATGAATTAACTCCACTACTTTCATTTCATTAAATGAAATGAAGTTACAGTTTAATCCTGCATTTATTAGATTTGAGGTTGTTATTCTGATTTTTTTTTTACCTGACCTTTTTTGTATGATCTGACTTAAAAGTTCCTGTAAATATGAAGAAAACTGACTTCTTAAAGGAATTCTAGTACTCTTCTGGCTAAGATAACTTCCTACAAATGCAATGAAATCAGTGGATCCTGCATTTAGATTTTATTCAGGCTAACTTCCAACTCTCTTAACCTAAGCATATTTTCTTTTGCATAGTAAATTCCAGATTTATTTTCACAGAGGCAGAAAAGTAGAATGATGTGGGGAAAAGCTTGTGGAATTTGAGCAAGTTTTAACCCTGTGTAGCTTTTGGCTATTTACAACCTCTCAGCTTCAGATGGAGGTAATTATATTGAATACTTCAGACTTATTGTGGATGTAGTTTAGCTTCTTTAATAAAGTGCTTTCCTAATGTTTATTGTTATTATATACAAAGGATGGGATCATGGAAAAAGTGAACACAAGAAAATCTCAGTCATCTTTTCATAAGTACAAGGCCAGTTATGGTACCAGACTCAGCTATTTACTGCGCTGTGCTGGGGTCAGAGGTTCTGTTCCAGTGGTTATCAGATGGTCAAACACATATAGCACATAAATATATACATATATATGTGTGTATATATTTATAAATTTTTGATGGTTGTTTTAGTTAGTTCTTCCCCCCACTTTTAAAGCATCTATATTGAGAAATAATTTACATTCCATATAGTTTGCTCACTTAAATGCAATATTAATTGGATTAGTATATCCATAGAATAGAGCATGTTATCACAATTTTAGAACATTTTCATATTTTTTAAAAATTTTATATTTTTAAAAAACTTTTATGTTCTTTTAAATTATGTATGATAGAACATATTTTGACATACGTACATGGAGTATAATTTCCCATTCTTGTGATTTTTACATGATCATTGTCATATTTCAAGAAGAACTGGGAGCCATGGCATATGCCTGCTATCCCAGCAACTGGGAGACTGATGCAAGAAGATTATAAATTCAAGGCCATTCTCAGCAATTTAGCCAGACCCTGTTGTAAAATAAAAGGACTGGGGATATAATTCAGTAGTAAAGTTCAGTCCTCAATACCAGTAAATAAATAATAAATCAAAAAGAAAAACCTCATTCTTAAAGTCATCACTCCCCACTCTCTTCACCCTAAGCAGTTCCAGTCTTCTCTCTTGTCTTTATTGACTTGCCTATTCTGGAATTACATAAATGGAATTATACAATATGTGTCCCTTTGTCACTGTCTTCTTTGACTTAGCATAATGTTATCCTTCTGTCTTTTTGTTATATTAAGGTTTTTAGAGGCATGTTGACCTATTCTGTAGGAAGGAGATGAAGTGACCTTTGTAATAAGGAAATTGACTTGTGTCCCCTGACTCATTATTAGTCACAAATGAAGAGAAAAGCTCTCTAAAAGCTAAGTACTGTAGCTGCAGACCAAAGAATGGTGTTCTAGTATACAATGTGGAGAATTCATGTCCCAACATTTCTGTGTAGCTGCTTTTGTGTGCAGTACATAATGTCATGATCATTGGTATATCTTTCAATACAGAGAATAATACCGTGTAACTCTGTGGGACTATTGTAACCAAAACTGTTGCACCACTGTCATTTTTATTTGCTATTTTACTCTTGTAACTGATTTTTCTGCTGACTGTTCTGTATAACTCACTTTGTTATATAATGGTAGACTTACATGCTACAGTTTTAGTTATTATGTAACTTTATGAGCTAAATGCTAGGTATTTTATTTTGGGTTAACCAGTTACTGTATATTCAGGTCAGCATCCCAAGCCCCAAAACCTGAAATCTGAAATGCTTCAAAATCTAAAAATTTTTCAGCATTGACACAACATTTGGATAATTCTATACCCAACCTCATGTGACAGGTTGCAGTAAAACACAGGCATCGTAAAATTAGCTTCATACTGTGTATGCGTGAAACATAAATGACTTTCATGTTTGGACTTGGGTCCCATCACCAAGATTTCTCATTGCATGTATGCAAATATTCTAAAATCTGGGAGAAAATCTGCAACTCAATACCTTCTGGTCCCAAACATTTCAGATAAGAGTTATTTATTCTGTAGTATAAATGAGATTTTGGAGGCAGGATACATAGAAATGCAATCCTCAGAGCATATTCCACCCAAATTTGTGGATGTAGTTTTAAAAAATGCCAGAGTCTTAAGTTTGAACATCCAACTTCTGTGTGCTTTGTTTTCTCTGTAAAGGTAGATGGTTGAACTGTGGTACTTAATTAATGCTAAAGGTCTTTTTTTCTTGTGGTGCTGGGAATCCAATCCAGGGTCTCAATATGCCAGGCAAGCATTCCATCACTGAGTCCCCAGCACAGTGCTAATAGTTTTTAACTCTGGTTCTGTAAAGTTAATTGGTAAATATACTCCTTGTGGTCACAGACTACTTCCTATGTCATGTCAACAGTACATTGTAATAACCAGGAGTTTTAATAGCCAGGCGTGGTGGTGCATTCCTATAATCCTAGCTACTCAGGACGTTGAAGCAAGAGGATTGCCAAATTCAAGGCCAGCCTGAGAACTTAAACCCATCTCATAATAAAAAGAGCTGGGGATGTAGCTCAGTGGTATAGAGCCCCTGGGTTGATCGTAGTGCCACAAAAAAGAAAAAAAGATTACATGGTAATGTCAAATGTTCCTGTTCTGATGAGTTATCTAATGTTGGTGCCATGATGGAAAGCTATTGTGTTTTTCTGAACTAAACTTAGAATTTGTGGTCTGATTGTTCTGAATGGTCTGTGAATACAAAATAATTTAAAAACATTAGAATATCAATAGTCAAAATGTTAGAATATAAAAATATAGAACATCAATGTATGAGATGGTTTCAGCGTAACAGAAAAAACCCAAAACAGCAAATGACTTAAAACAAGACTAAAAAATTATTTCTGATTCATGTAAAAGTTGACACAAGTCTGATATGGAGTTTAAAACTTTAAGAGACCTTATCTCCATTTCCCTCTTACTGCCCCCACCCCCCACCAGGCTGTATGTAAATCTCATTCTTATTCAGGAGGGTAGTGGCATGAGCATTACAGGGAACAGGATGGAGAAAGGGTGTGAAGCAGAAGATAGAAGGCACCTGTGAGTGCTCTGCTAAGCATGATTCCCAGAAACTGTCATGTACATCCGTTACATTGGCTAGAACTAAAACATGCAGACATGCACAGCTGCAAGGAGACTGTGGGAATTGTAGCTGTATGCTTAGCTAAAACCTTTTAATTTCGGTGAAGAAAGGAGAACAGATACTGGGGAATGGGGGAAGGAGGTCACATCAACAGTCTCTGCCACAGTCTTATTAATCATAAATAAAGGGGAAAACCAAGGGGCATTTGCCATTTTATATATCTCTTCCTCTAAAGAAAGGAGGGTTCTGTGTTTCTAGTAGTTGATATTACAACCTAATGGAAATGTCCTTTTAGAGGAAAAGTCTTGACGTGAAACATCTCTTAAGGATATGTCATTCTCCTTTCTGTAATTGGGTTAGTGAAAGAGGACCACCCAAAAGAGAGATATTTTCTTGTTTGAATTCTAGAGTTGAGTATAGTTTATAAGACAAGCTCTCGTGAGTTGAGTTAGTTAAATTTTTCCACAGAGCCCAGTAGCCCCTGGGGAAAAAAATCAAGCAAGGAATAGACTTGATCCAAATATACAGTGACCCTTACTGGGAATATACCTTGTAAGGCTTAAGTCTTCATCTGGCCTGAGCTCCCATCTCATTCCTTATTTTGTAGGCAGGAAAAAGTCCTACATTCCAATGTGTGCATCTGTAAAAATTAGATAATAGTGCTATGCATGATGAAGATTATAGTAGTGGTCTTGTAAAATGTTTCATAAAGGAAAGAAAACTTCCAGTGTTAATAGTATTGCAAGTTTTGGCTCTTTACTTCATCTGCTCCGATTAACTCAGTTATCCATCCTCTGCCTAAAATCATCTTAAGAATTTTTTTAAAAAAGAACAAGGGGATTCTAGCAGACGAAGTGGGAAGTTTGTTGGGTTTTTTTGGACTATACTGATGATTGAACCCAGGTGCATTTCTATCACTGAGCTGCAACTCCAGCCCTTTTTAATTTTATTTTTGAAACAGTCTCCTAATTGCCCAGGATGGCCTCAGACTTGGTATCCTCATGCTTCACCCTCCTGGGTAGTTGGGATTACAGGTGTGAACCACAGCACCCTGCCAAACAAGGGATTTTGGAGGCAGTGCTTAGAACTATAATATCTGGAAATTCAGGTAATTATTACCAGTGTCAAAGTACATGAAAAGCAAGTCTCCATGCTTTTGGGGATTCATAATTCTGTGAGGATTACTGAATAAGTCATGGCTTAGTAGATGCTATTTTATGACCACAGAATTTTTCTTCTACAAATTAAGACCCCCAAACTGATAACCTTTATTATATCAAGTTAAACCACCTGAATTGTTAAAGAAATGGAATAAACCAATACTTATTTTCCAAAATTCCATACTCCACCCCAGTCACTTCAGAAAAGAGTTTCACTTGTAGCCCAGGAAGATATGTTTCAGACTCTAAATGATTCCTGACTTAGGAAAATTCGGACAGTAACGCCAATATCAGCCTTGTAACAGAAAACCAAAAGAGAACTTGGTGGCAATGATGAGCACTCAAATGTCAGGCACACTCCCAGGAGGGGGTGTCCTAACTATCCTCATTTTACAATTGGGAGATTAAGACTTACCTGTGGTCCAAATTGGGAGAGTGGTAAACTGGAGCCTGCCAGGATTAATGCCTCTGCTGTGGCATCTTGTTCAGCGCACACTTATTGCCTTGGGCTTTCTCTGATTTACTCTCTCCTGCTGATGAATTTTCTAAAGCATGGGTGACATTTTCTCTCATTTTAAAGACTCTTCAACTTTTCATTTGTTTAGAAGTGCTTGTTTTACTAATTTCTTTATTCTGCTTTTAGTATATACAGTTTATGGCTTCTAATCTTTCCTCCTCAGGGATTCTAAGCTTCTGTAGGAATTCTGAAAAACTAATACCTTTTCTGGTAATTAAGACTTCACCAGTGGGCTAGCAACATAGCTCAGTGGTAGAGTGTGTGCATAGCAAGTATGAGTTCTTGAGTTTGATCCCCAGCAACACGCACGCACGCACACACACAGAAAAAGAAAAAGAAAAAAAGAAAGAGAAAGAAAGAAAAGGATTTACCAGTAAAGTCCTTGGAATTAATGTGCTCAGCTGTGCTCAACCCAGAGCCCTCAAGAATAAAGAGTTCTTATTGTGGTTTACAGATGACCATCTTGCCACTTCTCTGAGAGTCTAAAGATTATAAACCTCCAGGTTTCATAGTTTGAATTAGGGTCACTCACAGCTCAGCAACTGTTTTGCTACCAATTAGAAAAGGGAGTCCACATGTAGAGAAAATGTAGTGCCTTTTAATAGTAACCTTTGTATACTTGAATTTTGTTATTTTGCTTTGAAGACTGAATTTTATTTAAAAACAAATTAAATAAATCCTTTATAACTGTACCATTAAACAATTGTACCTAGGCATGGTGGTGCATACCTGTAATCCCAGCAGCTTGGAAGGCTGAGAAAGGAGGATTGTAATTCAAAGCCAGCTTCAGCCAATAGTACAGTCCTGTCTCAAAATAAAATATAAAAAAGGGCTGGGATGTGACTCAGTGGTTAAGTGCCTCTTGGTTCAATCCCTGGCACTACCCCCCCCCCCCGCAAAAAAAAAAAAAAAAAACAGAATTATATTTATATCTGTCCTAGTGCCCTCTCTGCGTTTTCCAGGAATTGGTTGTTGGATTTATTATGGTAGGTGTCTATAAGTATCACTGACCTATTCAGATTATCACCTTCAGTTCTTATTTTAAAAAATGGTTCTTTTTTCTATCTTTAGGGTCACTTTAGCTCATTATTTAGCTCAGGATATTTCCTTGGTCATCACATAGACCCGCAATTCCCAGGCAAGTCTTCCACATTCAATGCTGTTTCCAGAATTGCCATGCCATTTTCAGAATAAAATAAACCTTGACTAATTTTAATTTAAAAGATGCAGTTCTCAGCTGGGCATGGTGACTTCACCCCTGTAATCCCAACAGTTTGGGAGACTGAGTCAGGAGGATCACAAGTTCGAGGCCAACCTTGGCAAGTTAGCGAGACCGTTTCAAAATAAAAAATAAAATGTGCCTCAGTGGTAAAGTGCCTCTGGGTTCCATCTACAGTATCCAGGAAAAAAAAAAAGTCTTTGTCACAGCATGGAAGAGACTAAAGAAATATAACTAAATGTGATATAAGATCTTGGATTTGCTCCTAGAACAAGAAAAGAACAATGGAAAAACAGGTGAAGTTAGAATAAATTAGATATTTTAATTAATAGGATTATTGTTAGACTTTTCCTGTCATCACACTATAATTATGTAAGATTTTATTTAACATTAGGGAAAGCTAGGTGAAGAGTATGGGAATTCTTGCTTTTTTTTTTTTTTTTTTGACATAAGAGGATTTATTAAGCAAACAGAGTGTCTCCCTGCAGGGTAAGAGAGAAAATGAGAGGAAAAGAGAAAGGGCGTGTGCAAGAGAGAGTGTGAAAAAGCCAGGAGAAGAGACAAAGAAAGTGAGTAGGAGATGAGAAAGCCAATTCTTGCAATTTCTGTAGATCTAAAATTGTTTTAAAATTTAAAGTAATATTTTGTTCAGATTATTTGAGAAAGTATGATATTGGCCCCTTTTGACTCTTTTCTAAGACAACAAAAATGACTCGAGGTGCATCAGCATGCTAACTGCCTGCCTACAGAAACCAGTCAAAGAATTGTTTCACTGGTGCATGTATTCTAATCCTTTTGGTTAGGTTCAAGCTTACTAAAGTGAAATGTAGCAGGATCTCGGGAGAAGAGTAAGAGATTTGTTTTAGGTATAGGTTTCAGTTCCTTTACCACTCATTAATACTTAATTTGGACAGCCAATTTGACTTTTCTCTCAAGTTTCTTCATCTGAAAAGTATATGTACCCATCCCATGGTAACTATAAAGGACTAATAGGATTTAGGTATGTGAATCCTAGTATTTAACTGTAAAGCACTAAACAAAAATGTTCATTTTGATTCCAATTCTATAGAATTGCTTGGAAAAAAAAAGATTCTCTAGTTTCATGGATTATATGTTAAACTGCTTGCTCTTATGTAATTTTTCTTAGATTAACTGTATTTCTGCACTAAGTGAAGTTGAAATCCATAGATGAACATAACTGTGTTTCTGATATTTTAAATCTTTTATCATTAACAATCAGTTTGGACCTAAACCATTAGAAAAACCCAAAGAATTAAGCTGAACATTATAGTCTACTTAATATAGAGATTTTACTTGTACTTTGTTTTGTTTAAGCCAACGTCTAGTCCTTTTGCTTTGGAAATCATGACACTAGGAAGAGAATTTAAAATATGAGAGCCTCAAATGTGTTAGTTTTTTCCTAAAATTTTAAGCCAAAGCCATTAGTACAATCCATGGAAGTATTTTCAGGAGAGCCCTGGAAGAATACAATATGCCCAATCTACCAATTATGAGAGACTCAATAACCTTATAATTTGTTTTCAAAAGTAAATTATTCTATAACTAATTGTAAAACAAGGATCTTGGTCAAATACATAGTGCTTCCTGTTGTCAATGACAGATTTTTGTTTTCTTATTTTACATCTAAGGGATCGAAAGTTTATTTTGAGTTCATATTTCACATGGTTTATTGCTCTAACTAGACATGGTGAAGGGCTGCTGTGTAGCTTCAACCAGATATTAATTGTTCTTTCTGCTATTTCTATTGATTTAGCTGCTTCACTAATGCAGTCCAACATAGATCAATCAGGTTCTTTTTCAAAAATTCCAATCTGTTGCTGTGACCAAAAGAGGTCAAAGGAGAGTAGAAGATTTTCTAGTAAATCAAAGCTGGCATATCAATAGTCTTTAAGATCTTACTTTTGAATAAAGAGAACTATGACAATAATAATAATAATAATAATATTGAACTGGTAAACAATTAAGATCTCTATTACCCTCAAGAAATGCATTTTCAACTCACTAAGTAATAGTGTATAGCAGGAATATAAATCAAACTTCTTAGTGTTTTAGTAGGTTTCATCTCACTGTGACCAAATACCCGACAAGAACAACTTAGAGGAGGTAAAGTTATTTGGGGCTCATGGTTTTCAGAGTTCTCAGTCCCTAGACCACCAACTCCATTGTTCTCCACTCAAGGTAAGGCAGTACATCATGAGGGAAGGGCCCAGCAGAGGAAAGATGCTCAGTTCTTGGTTGGGGTCAGGAAGCAGAGGGGGTGCAGGGAAGGATGCAGGGCAGCTCCCAGTGACCACCTCCTCCAGCTATGCTCTACATCTTACAGTTCCCTCCCACTTCATTCAAACTAGGATAGATATGATTAGGTTACGACTCTCAAAATCTAAGCATTTTTACCTCTGAATATTCCTGCTAACAAGAACTTTCGGGGGATACCTCATATCCAAACCATAACACTTAGTATGGTAAATATGTGGGGGATGGGAATGTCTTTAGCCACATGCATTCTGTTTACTCATGAAAGGGCAGTCTCATTAGAGTAGGAATAAGACAAGAATTTTTATTATTAACATTATTTTTACTATCATCCTAGAGATTCTAGACAACTCAGAGCAAAAAATGTATCTCGATTGTAAAGAAGGAATTAAAATTATCGTTTGATAATTACCTTACATAAGCAAATGCTGATTAAAGACAGATAGCTATAGGATATTTATGAGATAATAATTCTTGTAAGTTTCCTTACCAAATCTATCCAGAAAAGGCCAGGTTTTTCAACTTAATCTTTTAAATAAGTATCAGAAATTTTAAAATTCCTATGAATCTTTACAAACAACATAGGAAAAATTGTTATAGGCAGATATTCAGTGAAAAAATTAGTCTCCTTTCAACCCTTTCAGAAGCAATCACTAATAAGAGTTCTTTTGGGGGTTGTTTGTTGTTTGTTTTGTTTTTGGTGATGCTGGAGATCAAACCCAAAGCTCACACATGCTTGGTAAGCACTCTACCACTGAGCTGCATACCAGGTGTTCTCTCTCTCTTCACATATCATGATTTGAACCCAGAGGTGCTTAACCACTGAGCCACATCTGCCAGACCTTTACATTTTGTGTGTGTGTGTGTGTGTGGTTTTATTTTGAGACAGGATATCAAAAGTTTGCTGAGGCTGTCCTTGAACTTGCACAGTCCTGCCTCAGCTTTCCATGTTGCTGACATTATAGGCATTGCTCACCTATTGTGTTTTGGTTTCCTCTTTTGTGAGGAAAACATGTTTTGCAGAACAAAATTCAGATTTTTCTGAAATTAAGTGGGTATTATATTACACCTAGAGTTTATTTCATGTTGAATGGGAAGTGCTCTTTGCCTGCCCATTTCTTCTCATTGCCTTCATATAATTATGACTGTTAAGTTAATTTAGAAAGTATTCTCCCCCTTCATAACTTGTCATCCCCCCGCCCTGGCCACAGGGACCTCTTAAATTTTATTTTGAGATGGTCTCTGTGAGTTGTTGCCCCTGATGGCCTGGAACTTGAAATCCTTCTTCCTCAGCCTCCTGAGCTCCTGGAATTAGAGTCATTCACCAACACCCCTAGCTCAATACCAATTTTTTATGCATCCTCCCAGAGATTTAGCATATATACAACTAGCTTCTCTTTTAATGCTTTTTACATTACTGTTAGCCTGCCATACACTTTTCTGAACCTTGTTTTTTCTTTTGTTTTTAATCAGCAAAATTATCATGGAAACTGTCTTATCAGCACAGAGATGTACTTTAATTTCAAATATTAGATGATACTTATATACTATAATTTAACCAGTTAGATATTGTAGGGTTTCGAGCCTTTACTTTTACAGCAAGATTGCATAAATACCTTTGTCTTTGAGTATGTGTGCAAATATATCTAAAAGATAAATTCCTGAATATAGAAAATGCTAGGCCAATAGTTAAGTCTATGGTCAATTTTACTGAGGTGTTCTCATGAGGTTGACAATTCTCCTAACTGAATTTTCCTTCCTTTTGGTTTTAGTCCATCAAGAATTGGGCTGAGGGACCTTGTTCCAGACCTCCTCACTGGAGAACTTAGGTAACAGATCTGCCATCATCTTAAACATTGCCAGCAGTCCTGGCTAAGGGAAAGAGAGGCCTGAAGAATTTCACACATCAATAAATGTTCACCCTAGAAGTAACATACACATCACTTCCCTTTACAACTCAATGTCAAATGTAGTCACATTTCACCCCACAATAAGGGGGCCAGGAAGTATAGTCATGCATTTGCCCAGAAGATGGAAAGCTGAAACAACAATGACTAACATATCTCTATTTTGTTCTGGTAGTCTATCAGTCATGTGTCAGTATATATATCAAATCTATTCTTTTGTGAAGTATCTGGCGATTCTCTCATTTTCATTTTACCTTCAAATTGGAATTTGCTTTTTCAGTACCCATTTGTCTTAGAAATGGACAAGCCCTATTAGTAATTTTTTTAAATATATCGCATTAAATTTATAAATTTAAGGAAAATTGACATTTCTATAATATATAGAGTCTTCAAACCAAGAAGGGACTATATTTTTGTATTTACTTGCATCTTCTTTTGTGTCTTTCATATGTTGTATATATTTTTTTTTGTGTTATTTCAGTAGGGTTTCTTTTTTTATTTACTATATTCTACAAATAATGATCATTTCACTTCCTTCACAGTTTGGTTTTTCTTGAAGGATTAGATAGATACAAGCATGTCCTCAACTGAATAATTATACTCAGTAAAAAAGATTTTTCTAAAAATTCATATCTAAGATTTTCTCATGGTCTCTTTCTATATTAATATCAGTAAATAAGCAGATTAACATTATAACAACAGTAAGTACTATTTATTGCAGTAACTGGAAGCACTAAATTTTTAAAAAATTGTATTTGTTTTGTGCTCTGCACCTGTAAAAGAATCAAGAGCTAATGAGCCATCAGTGTAAATTAAGATCCAGCTCTAAATAAAGAGGGTCATTGGCCCATTCATCATACTTGAAAGATGTTGAAAATTAAGCATCTGCAGGTAATTATAGTTACCAATGGCATAGACATTGTTCACCTATTGTGTTTTGGTTTCCTTTGTTGTGAGGAAAACATGTTTTGTTGCAGAACAAAAATCAAGCTTTTTTTCTGAAACTAAGCAGATATTTTATTACACCTAGTTATTTCATGTTGAAATAGGAACTGCTCTTTGTTGCCTATTTCTTCTCATTGCCTTTATGTAATTATGACTGTGAAGTCCAACTGGAAAGTATTTTCCTCCTTCATGACTTGTCATCCATTTCATCCTCCCCCATCTCAGCTTTACTCTGCCCGCCCCCCATGCATGCTTTTAAAAGAATTTTACCCTTAGTACCAGGCACAGTGGCACATGCCTATAATCTCAGCTACTCAGGAAGCTGAGGCAGGATGATTGAAAATTCCAGATCGTTCTGGACAACTTCATGGCAACCTGTCACAAAAATAAAACAAAGGGGGTGGGGTGCAGAGGCTGGGATATTACTCAGAGTTAGAATGCTCCTGGATTTAATCCCTAGTAGAATAAAAAAAAAAAAAAAAAAGAATTTTGCCCTCAGTTAATCTCAAAACTGCAAAAAGATTATTTGTAAAATTTTAGTGGACTTTGTGCCTTGGATATAGGGGTTAAAAGGGAAAATGGGACATCAAATTTGAATCTCTTTCACCAAAATGTGGTCTCGGAATGATCTGATGGGATCTTAAGAAAATTAAGAACAGAAATTTAATCATTATATAAGAATGGAAAAAAGGTCTTTATGGTCTGACAGAATAATTAGTGGGAATGGCAGAGTAAATATAAACACATAAAATAACAAACTAGTAAAATTTTTAAAAAGTTCAAGAAACAAACTTCAATTATGGTAAATAAAGATAGCATCTCAGGCTTGATTTTAGAACTTTGGTAATGCCACTGAAGAAAAAAGCTATGCACAAACTCAGAGAAAACAATGGTAGCAGAAGAAACGGACCCAAATTTTAGAGGGTTTGGAACTGCCAGTAATGGGGCTGGAGAGGATGAACGGCACAAAGACTATTAAAAGGAGCTGGTTAAGCTTTGGCAAGGTGTTTCACACCTATAATCTCAACTTCCAGGGAGGCTGAGGCAGGAGCATCACAAGTTTGATGCCAGCCTTGGCAGCTTAAAGGCCCTATCTTGAAATAAAAAAGAAAATGACTGATTTATGACATTTTAAAAATTTAAAATGGAATCAAAATAATGGGGTGATCAGTGAAATGAAACTGAATGGAAATATCCAGATTAAAGTGCAGCTGGGATAGAAAAACAGGTTATAACTGTTCCAGTAGATGTAGTTTTTTCACTCCCAACTCGCCTCTAAATAATGGAAATGAGATACAAATAGGAGGAAGCATTATGAAAAGAAATATTATAAGTTGCTATAGAGAAAAACAACCCTTAAAGACAGAATAAAGATACCTATTTATCAGTTTCTTAGAATTGAAAAGAAAAAAATCTATATTCTGGGGATAAAAATGACCTCAGACTTTAAACTCAAACACAGAGATAAAGATACACTCAGGGAAATACACAATACCAGCAAATTGTCTTGTCTAGCTCTCTGCCTTTTGAAGAAAAAAGATTTTACAACTCTGAAACTCTTTTCCCTGATAGAACCCTGATATCTTTTAAATAGCCTAGTACCAGACAAGATTATAAAAGACTGGAAATGCAGAGGGACATCTTTAAAATATGTCATAGAAAGACTGGAGTTCTTGGAAGGAATTGTAGCACTAGTGTCATCCAGGAGCATCAGCTTAGGTGCCTAGGAGCAATACCTCCTAGTGCAGGATCTCTGTTGGAGATACTGGACCTCAAATTTTCCAGGGTCTGGGCCTCAAATTTTCACACTCTTTCCCTTAAGTAAAAGTCACATGAAATAAACAGAATAAAATCAGAAAACAGAATAATTTTGATGAATTTAGAATTCAAAAAGATGAATGTAAGTGGTTTAAGAAGTATTTCTTTTCTGTCATACAGATACTTTCTGGAGGACCTATTTGACATTCACTGGTGTACAATAAATGTGGCAGAAAGCATATGTTTAATTATCCTATACTTCCATATGCACAGATTTCTAGCACCTTCTCCCTTTAAGTTCTTTAATATCCTTGACTCTAACATAAGAAGATGTAGACAAATATTGGTTACATACATCACTGGTTTTTGTACTTTAAAACTTTATATTTTGAAATGATATTAATAGCATTCAAAATTCAAATGATACAAAAGAATATAAACAGAGAAATCTTCCTAGGTTCCTTGTTTCCTAACCAAAAGCTGCTTATTTTATCAGTTTCTTGAAGTCCTCCAGGGTTTATGCATATTCAAAGCAAATTCCTATACTCTACTAGTGAAATCTATCTTATCTAATAATCCATGTTTGAAATTTTATTGACCTCCAGTGTGGTAGAGAGCAGTCTGTTATGGGCTGATCTGCAAAAACTTTACATCTACCCTTGACCATTAATACAGACCCAGAGCTGCCCCCTAATTTCTGCTGGCTCAGATGGTTGCAGTACAGCCCAGGGAGGCTACATTGTGGCTCACTATTGAACCTTAGCAATAGGTCTGATAAAATGGTTTCTTCTGCAGTTGGTTCCTACACTAGTTGGATAAAGGGATATGAATAGGAAAAGAACTCAAACTATCACTATTTGCTGATGACATGATATTTAGAGGAGCCGAAAAATTCCACCAGAAGACTTCTAGAACTCATAAATGAATTCAGTAAAGTAGCAGGATATAAAGTCAACACTCATAAATCTAATGCATTTTTATTCATAAGTGATGAGCCCTCTGAAAGAAAAATTAGAAAAACTACCCCATTCACAATAGCCTCAAAAAAATAAAATAAAATACTTGGGAATCAATCTAACAAAGGAGGTGAAAGACCTCTACAATGAGAACCACAGAACATTAAAGAAAGAAATAAAAGAAAACCTTAGAAGATGGAAAGATCTCCCATGTTCTTGAATAGACTGAATTAATATTGTCAAAATGGCCATACTACCAAAAGCGCTATACAAATTCAATGCAATTCCAATTAAAATCCCAATGACATACCTCCTAGAAATAGAGAAAGCAATCATGAAATTCATTTGGAAGAATAAGAGATCCAGAATGGCTAAAGCAATCCTTAGCAGGAAGAACAAAGCAAGTGGTATCACAATACCAGACCTTCAACTACACTACAGAGCAATAGTAACAAAAATGGCATGGTATTGGCACCAAAATAGTTAGACCAATGGTACAGAATAGAGGACACAGAGACAAATCCACATAAATAGTTATCTCATACTAAACAAAGGTGCCAAAAACATACAATGGAGAAAAGATAGCCTCCTTAACATATGGTGCTGGGAAAATTGGAAATCCATATGCAGCAAAATGAAACTAAACCCCTATCTCTCACCTTGCACAAACCTTTACAAAATGGATCAAGGACCTAGGAATGGACCTGCACCTAATAGAAGAAAAAGTAGGTCCAAATCTTCATCATGTTGACTTAGGACCAGACTTCCTTAACATGACTCCCAAAGCACAAGAAATAAAAGCAGGAATCAATCATTGGGATAGATTCAAACTAAAAAACTTTCTCAGCACAGGAAAGAATCAACAATGTGAAGAGAGAGCCTACAGAGTGGGAGAAAATCTTTGCCACACACTTCAGATAGAGCACTAATCTTCAGAATCTATAAAGGAATTAAAAAAAAAAAAAAAAACCCTTTACACCAAGAATACAAATAACCCAATCAATAAATGGGCTAAGGAAATGAGCAGACACTTCACAGAAGATCTATAAGCAATCAACAGATACATGAAAAAAATGTTCAACATCTCTAGTAATAGGAAATGCAAATCAAAACTACCCTAAGATTTCATTTCACCCTAATTAGAATGTCTGTTATCAAGAATACAAGCAACAATAGGTGTTGATGAGGATGTGGGGAAAAACGTACACTCATACATTGCTGGTGAGGTTGCAAATTGGTGCAGCCACTCTGAAAAACAGTTAGGGAGATTCCTTAGAAAACTTGGAATACAACCACCATTGGACCCACCTATCCCTCCTTGGCCTATACGCAAAGGACTTAAAATCAGCCTACTACAGTGACATGGCTACATCAGTGTTTATAGCAGCTCAATTCACAATAGTTGATTGTGGAACCAACCTAGATGCCCTTCAATAGATGAATGGATAAAGAAACTGTGGCATATATACACAATGGAATATTACTCAGCCATAAAGAAGAATAAAATTATGGCATTTGCAGGTAAATGGATGGAGTTGGAGAATATCATGCTAAGTGAAATAAGCCAATCCCCAAAAGCCAAAGGCTGAATGATTTCTCTGATAAGTGGATCATGATACATAACAGGGGTGGTGGGGGAGGAGGTAAGGGAAGAATGGGAGAAGGATGGATTGTGTTGTGTACCAAAAAAGGCAGATAGCTTTTTAGTGACTGGAGAAAGAATCCCTGGTTCCCAGCCTCTTCACTGACATACAGCCAGGCCGAAAGGCGTCGTGCACACAGGTACTTTTGCTTCCTCCCCACTCTCACTGCTTCATGGTCACACATGTACATCCTGCATTGAGAAGCACCCACCCCCCCACACACACACACAAAAACACAAGGTCACATCCCAGCAAGAGTCCACATGAGGAGACCATCCTGACAGATCTCTTCATTATTCCTGGAATGAAGGAACTCAGGGAATACAGGAGGACACCTTCTGCTCTCACAGAATGGTGGGACTCCTTTGCTGGTCCAGTACAAGAGGCCAAAAGCACTGCATGGTCAACCCTTGAAAGGGTCAATCAGAACTCTGGCTAATTAAACAGTCAAGTGATTGACCAGAGAGAGATATTTTTATGAGATGGTTTATCATTCAACAGATAGACAGCCCTTCCCCTAGGATCTACCTACCACTAGGTAGGGAAGAGGGATTGGGCTGTAGACAATCTTCGATTCTAGCTTCTATCTGAAAGACTGATTTTGCCTTCATTAGTCAGATAGTCATTTGACAAACGTGCATTAAGTGCCAAATCCAAGGATGACTAAATCCAGTTCCTGTTCCCACTGTAGTTGCTATACAGAAAGTTGCTATTCTAAAATTAGTCACAGTTACTTGATTTAAAATTAGACATCATTTCTTTTGGAGTCTTGAAGGACTTCTGACCATGTGGATAAGGGCAGAGTTTTCTGAGATGGGTACCAGCTACCTGGAAGGCTAAGACAGAAGGATTTCAAGTTCAAGGCTAGTCTCAGCAACTTAGTGAGACCCTGTCTCAAAATGAAGAACTTGTCAGGTGTAGTGGCACACACCTGTAATCCCAGCAGCTTGGGAGTTTGAGGCAGGAGGATCATGAGCTCAAAGCCAGTCTCAGCAACTCAGTGAGGCCCTGTGCAACTCAGCAAGACCCTATCTTTAAATAAAATGTTTTAAAAGGGTTAGCGATGTGGCTCCATGGTTAAGCACTCCTGGGTTCAATCCCTGGTACAAAAAGAAAAAAAAAAAGAACTTAAAAATGGAGGTGCTGGGAGTATAACTCAGTGGTAGAGTGCCCCTGTGTTCAATCTCCAGTATCACTAATAATAATTCTTATTATTGTTATTCATAATTGGTATTATAATATTATTATTATAAAGAAAGTATAATATAGGAAGGTGGGGAGAGGTTAGGAGGAGGGAGTGTCTGAGTCCTTTTTTGCTGCTATAATAGAATGCCCAAGACTGGATAATTTATAAAGAATAGAGATTTATTTCTTACAGTTCTATAAGATGGGAAGTCTAAGATCAGGGGCTGGCATTTGGTGAAGGCCCTCTTGCTGCATTGTCCATGATGGAAGGCAGAAGGGCAAGACAGTGCATATAGGAGAAAGAGAGAAGGGAACCAAACTCATCCTTTTATCAGGAGCTCACTCCCACAATGCTGGCATTAATCCATTCACCTAATCACCTCTTAAAGATTCCACTGTTGCATTAGTGACTAAGTTTCCAACACACGAAATCTAAGGGACACATGCAAACCATACAAAGGCGATAGAGACACACAGAGAGGCATCTTCCAAACCACTAAACAGTGAAGTCTTTTCCACCCCCCCTACCTTTCAGGTGGAACAAGGGAACATGTTAGCTGGGAAAGTCACTCCTTCAAATTCTGAATGCCTGGAAACCCACCTAAACCCTCCAGAGAAAGAACAGTCCAGATCTCCCTTGATGCACCTGTACCCCTCCATCACAAGTACTTTGCCTAGAGAAATGGGGAGTGCTTGAGAGTGGAAAAGGGCAGTGAGTAAACCCTTGTGCATCACTAAGCAATTTTCTCTTTCTCTCTAACACCTAATTTTCCTAAGGACAAAAGACATGAAGCTGGAGCCACTCCACCCTCTACCCTGTAGCCTGTTTGGACTAGCAATTACTAGCCAAGTTTTATAAACAAATAAAACAGGTTTCCAAACACAGGTCTAAGGAGCAAAGCCATAAGAAGGGAGAAGAAAAGTAATGCATTTCTCTTCCACTTGAAGCCTCCTTGGGCTGCCAGGAGACTTGCCTCCACCGATAATTATTGCATGTCTATTGTGTGCCAGTCACATGCTCGGTTCTAAGGAGACACTGCTCCTGATGTTGAAGGACTCACATTCTGGTGGGGGCCAAAATATGCAAATGAGTGGGGACTTCAAAGGGTGCCTGGTGCCCAGAGGGAAGGGTAAATGGCACAGGTGGGGATTTCAAAGGAAAGTATGTCAGTGGGTGAAGACAGTAAGGAGACCCTCCTAAAAAAGTGAATTTTAATATTTAATTTTTAAAGAACAGTTTTAGGTTCACAGCAAAATTGGAAGGAAGATGCAGCAATTTCCCTTATACTCCCCACATATGCATAACTTCCCCAGTTATCAACATCCTCCATCAGAGGCAGTACATTCCTCACAACTGATGAATCTATATCGACACATCATCATTACCCAAAGTCCATAGTTTACATTAGGTGCCGTACGAATAACTGGTGCTGTATATTCTACAGGTTTGTACAAATGTATAATGACTTGTGTTCACCATCATAGTATCTTACAGAGGATTTTCACAGCCCTAAAAATCTCTTGTGGATTTTTAGAGGAAAAAGCAACTTTTATGTGTTGCTGGAATAAGTGTTTGCTTTCCTTGTAAAGAAATCAGCAGGAATGAAGTCACTCATGGTGAAACATCATGATGGTATTCTGGAAAAGGTTGAAAAATAAGGTTTAAGGCACCAGGTGGGCAGGAAATGAGATTTGCATATCATGAGAATAGATTTGCATGGGAATGGATTGAGATGTCTTTCGGCAGCCCAGGGGAGAAAGGAGAAGATCCTCTTTAGACAATGACATGTATCAGTATCAGTAAAACTGGGTTGAGAAGATCATCCTGGTAACCGCTGTGACTGACTGCAAGATAGATGGTCTTCCGCAGCTCCAATCAAAGAGCTACTCGCTTTCCCCAGCACGTGCTTATACCCATCTCTCACCTTGGGGTACTGTGACCAATGAGTAGCAGGTTACTTCTTGAGATGCTCACTAATGTTTCCTCTTTACTTCCCCCTTGTTTTGGAAGCTTATGGTTTGTCTAAGCTGGAGGAACAGGCCTGCAGGCAATTTCCATGACGACATTTTACTTCCTAAAGTTAAGCCACTGAGCTATTTGTGGTCTATGTGAGCGGTCCGGGAGGGTAGGAGAAAGAAGAACTTTAGAAGGGGTGGGGACTGAGGAAAGGGGGGCGATCATTTTTGCAAATTCTGAGGGGCAGTGCTCACACTGCTGAGAAGTCTCGGAGGAGGTTTTGAGGCCTGCTGTTTCCTCCCAGCCCTATGAGCTGCAAAGTCAAGGAACTGGGAACAAGAACACACTACCTGCTAAAAACAAGAAATCCTTGGAGCTGCATTAGACACTTGGTCTTAGTATTACAGGAAAGGCTGAGCCCCCACCAAAAGGTAAATTTCTTACCTGGAAATTGGGGGCTGAGAGGGCTAGGTAAGATATAATTAAATAAGGATATGCATTGTTTCTTGCACACACTTCTCTTCACTGTCTGGGCAGAGTCCACGTCTCATTTCTCAGGCTGTCTTGCAAAGACTGATGGAAGAGGGGGCGGGGTGTACATCTCCCCATCAAACTAATGGGTGTCCCATCTCGTGCGCATCCCTGTGTCCACGAGGACTCCTAGGCGGGATGCTCGAAAGAGATGGCGTCTCAACCTTTCACTGTGAAAAAATGCTCCCAGGGCAAGAGAAATTCTGAACACTCCAGAAAGACAGCCCAAACCCCCGCAGTTTTGCTGTTAGACTCCGCCAGCCGGCAGGGCGGGACCGGGCCTGGGTAGGGAACCGCGCGCTTGCGCACTGTCGACACTGAAGCCAAGGGCCCTTAGCGAGGTGGGCGGGAGTTGCCCGGGCATCCGGGTCCCTCACCCCGCCCCCGCTGCATGAATGAGAGGCGCGGCGAGCGCCCCTCCCCCGCCGGGCCCGCCCCTCACCCGGGGCCGCCGAGCGCAGTCTGCAGCGGCCACCTCAGTAGCGCCGGTCCCGACGGACACTTGCCTCCCGCAGCCCTCAGCCCTCTGCCGGGCGCTGACGGTCCCGCACGCCAGCTGCCGCAGTAGCCGGCGCGCCCGAGTAAGTGAGCGAACGAGAACCAGGACGCCGAGGCCGCCGCCCCCGGGCTGGGTCTTGAGGGACGGGACGGGGCGGGTCCGGGTCCGGGATGCTGAGGAGATCGCGGGCCCGCGTCAACCTTCCCCATGCACTCTGGGGCGTCTCGGCGGGCTGGGCTGGGGGCGGAGGGCTGAGACAGTTGCCTCAGGCCGGGGAGGAACGCGAAGAAGTGTTCAGCGCGGCCCGGGGCCCGAACCGGGGGGTGGGGAATCCCGCACAAAGGGCGGCGTGGGGCTGTCACCCGGAGGTCACCCGGGGCAGGTTCGCGGGCCCCCTCACGCCGCGCGGGCCACAGCTCTGGCGTCGGGTCCCCGGGCGTGGGAGGCGGCGGGAATGAGCAGGTACGCGAGGAGGAGGATGTAGAGGCGGCTGCCTGGGTGCTGGCGGTGCGGACGCTCGGTGGGGGCGCGGCGTGGCAGTGTTTTCCCGGTCCCGACCCTCTCCCCCGCTTTCTTTGTGGTGCTCGGCTCGTGCCTGGTTGTCACAGTGTGCGTGGCAGTGGTCTGCCTCGAGACCTCTCTCCTTGGCTTACTCATTAATGAAAGTCATATGGTGGCCTCATCATGGGGGGAGGTGTGCTCCCACAGGCCAGAGAATTCAGGAGCCTCCTTTGTTTCTGGAGACCTGCTGGGGTGTATGTGAGAGAGACACCCTTGAAATGCGAGAATCCGAGATCCTCAAGAGGGGTATAAAGGGGAAGAGGGGGCTTAAAAAAAAAAAAAAAAAAAAAAAAAAGGAAAACAAAAACGTAACTTCACACCTTTACCCAGTTCTGTGATATTATTTTCAAACAGCAGTTTTCTGTTTCTGATTGAAAAACCGGTGGGTTTCGTTCATTGAAAATATACTTCTGTATTCTCGTCTAGCTGTATGTTTAGAGTACTTTGCTTTTGGGGTTTAGTTAATGGTAATAGATCTGTGTACATAGGAATACTCCCACACGCGGACACTGCTTTCTTGGCTCTAGTTCATTGATAATATGTCTTTATACTTGAGAACAAGTCTGTGGGAATACTCCAATATTTCTAGGACATTGTTTTCTGGAATCCCCAGTATAGGCAGATTTCATTCCTGTCTTCTTGTGTTAAGAAGGTGGTCCAGCAGGTTCTTTCCACATCCTTGCATTTTTTTTAAAGTTCCTAATGCTAATGCTTTGGCAAAGATTTTTATTGCTTATTACCCTGGCATGCGCCTTTCCTTTGATCTGAATTTTCCTGTATTCTGTTGTCTGGTTGTGCAGCCCAGCTCAATGGCTCCTCTTACAGGACTACTGGAAAACAGAACACCTTTTTTCATTGTCCTTTTCCCCAGAGAGAGAAGGAAGAAGCACTGCAGGTCCCATAGATATTGGCTGGGTAGGACTGCCTGTCTGACTTTGTTGTCGTGGTAAAGTTATGAGGAGTTACAGTTGATGTAGATCAATTAAAAGGAAGCCGTTGTATAGCACCATCGATTCCTTGCTATTTTTTAAACAGATTATTTAAATCTTAGAAGATACTTGATTTTTTTGGATGATTTTCAGTTTCTTTTTCACCCTTCTAATTTTGTGGAGTGATGGGAAAATTCATTTGCAAAAACACTTCCAAAATATTTTGTTATGACATTTTTAATTCAAAATAGGGGAGGTTTAAAAAAAATTAAGAGCTGGGCATAGTGACACAGTCTATAATCCCAGTGGCTCCAGAGGCTGAGGCAGGAGGATCACAATTTTATACCAGCCTCAGCAACTTAATGAGGCCCTGTCTCAAAATTTAAAATATTTTTTAAAAAGGGGAATTTATATTGGATGACAAATAGTTGGTTGTATTCAATTTTCTAAGATTGTTTGTTTGTTTATTTATTTATTAATTATCAGGGATTAAACTCAGGGCACTGACCACTGAGCCACATCCCCAGCCCTGTTTTGTGTTTTATTTAGAGACAGTCTCACTGAGTTGCTTAGCACTTCACTCTTCCTGAGACTGGCTTTGAACTCACGATCGTCCTGCTTCAGCCTCCAGAGCTACTGGGATTACATGCATGTGCCTGCCTGGCAAAATATTTTTTTTAGTTGTTGATGAATGTTTATTTTTTTTATACGCGGTGGGAGAATGGAACCCAGTGCCTCACACATGCTAAGCAAGTGCTCTACCCCAAGCTACAATCCCAGCCCTGTTGTTATTTATTTTTGAATCGTATTTTAGTTCCTAGTAGTTTGGGGTGCAAAATGAAATGAAAACCTCCACAACATCTGTGTATGTATATTCCCTCTGTTTAAAACATTTTCTTTTTAAATCAAAGGGAAATTTTCCACTGGTTGGATCAGGATCTGTTATTCTTGGTAAAATTCTTATGCAGTGCAAAAAAAATTTTTTTGTAAGAGTTAAAATTAGTAAAAGTTGACATTATTTTAATGAGAGAAGTTTGGGGTTTGTGGTGTTCTACTTAAATAAAATTTAAATATCAGTAAATTTAGCTTGGGCAAATTAACTTAAAAACTATGTCACTAATATTGAAGTAATTCCAATACATTTGTAAACTGCCTGACTTTCCTGCATAAGACATTTTTTAGGAGTACTTTTAAAACAAACTGTAAAGGGAAGTTTTAGATAAGCAGTATAACTGGAATTTTCACTGATAGCCTTGTATATAGTACTGCAATTTCATAGAACTTTAATTTTGCAAGAATGACCTAGCTATTTTTTTACATCAAAAAAGGAACCTTCACGAATTTACATGTCATCTTTGTGTAGGACCCATGCTAATCTTCTCTGTATTGTTCACAGTTTTAGTATATGTGCTACTGAAGCAAGCACAACAAAAGACCCTTAATACACCTGACCTTGTTATTCAGCATTCTGTTAATCAAAATCTTTACCAAGAGTCTAATGTTTCTGTAGTATAGTAATTGAAAAAAATTCTGAAGTGATTTATATAATATCAAAATAGATTAATTTATGTTAAATGTTGTTTTAGTAGTAAATGTATTATTTACATTCATTAGATTACTAATATTATTATATTAGTCATGGCGTAGTTGTATACATGGTGACTTTTTTTCCTTTTCTTTTTGGTACCAGGGATTGAACTCAGGGCCACTCAACCACTGAGCCACATCCCCAGACCTGTTTTGTATTTTATTTAGAGACAGGGTCTCACTGAGTTGCTTAGCACCTCCCTGTTGCTGAGGCTGGCTTTGAACTTGCAATCCTCCTGCCTCAGCCTCTGGAGCTGCTGGGATTACAGGCATGTGCCACCACGCCTTCCTTCATAGTGACTTTTTGTTAACCAAAACGGTTAAAAACTCCAACAGTGTCTGCTAACAAAAATAAAATGTTTGTCCATTAAGCATTATTAATAATTGTTTTTATTTTAAAATTAATAGTACTTTTATTGTAACATATTAGCTTGCATCTTATAAAATTATCTGTTTTAGACTGGGGAAATTATTTAAAAAATCAGCAATTTCACATGAGTCAGACTAACAGCTCTTTGCAGTTACTTTTGGTATTCCTTATTTATTTTGTTTTTAATTTTATACTACTATTCTTGGTGTTTTACCTTTGAGGGGAAAATGGACTTCTACTTTGGAAGTTGAGGACTCAGCTATCCTATATAACTGTACTTCATCCTCATTGGTATTGCACAGTTCCCAGTTAAATTCAGTATTAGTGTTTTTGTGGCTATGACTATGCCTATTATTCACAGATGAGCCATGTAGAGTACTATTATTTCATTTTGTTCTTGTACAACTTTTATTTCTTTTCAGTTAAGTAATTGCTTCTTTTGTTTTTCATGTGCTTAGTTGTGTTTGTATCAATCACTAATTCATCCTCCAACTATGACAAAACTGATTATCTTTCAGTATTTTAAAGGTAACCATCATGGTTTCATTTCATTTTACTGGAGATGGTTCTGCTGGAGCCCTCCCTTTCCAACTCTAGTTTGCACTGTTGTGCTCTCAGAAAGCACAGCTATCATCCTTGGAGTTCCCTTTGTCATCATCTTGGGAATTCCCTTTGCCATTCCCCCCCCCCCCCCCCCAGGATCTCCTATTTCTTGGCTCCTGTGTCTTCCTCATTCCTTAGTAACTTCCTGAGAAAGGGTACTTAGAAAGTCTGAAATTCCTTCCTGAGTTTAGAATTTGCATATCTAGAAATGCCTTCATCTTACCCTCACATTTTTTAAAATACTTTTTTAGTTGTGGATGGACATAATACCTTTATTTTATTTATTTTTATGTGGTGTTGAGGATCAAACCCAGTGCCTCATGCATGCAAGGAAAGTGCTCCACCACTGAGCCACAGTCCCCAGCCCTCACTTTTTTTTTTTTTTTTGTTTGTTCTATTTAGTTATACATGAGAACAGAATGCATTTTGATTCATTGTACACAAATGGAGTACAACTTTTCATTTCTCTGGTTATACACAATGTAGAGTCACACCATTTTGTAATCATACATGTACACAGGGTAATATTTGTTCTCATTCCACATCTTTCCTTCTCCCCTGCCCCTCCCCTCCCCTCATTTCCCTCTACAACAATCCAACCTTCCCCCATTCTTCCCTTACCTCCCCCTTTATGAATCAGCATTCACTTATCAGAGAAAACATTTGGCCTTTGGTTTTTGGGGATTGACTTATTTCACTTAACATGATATTCTCCAGCTCCATCCATTTACTTGCAAATGACATAATTTTATTCTTCTTTATGACTGATATTCCATTGTGTGTGTGTGTGTTTCACAGTTTCTTTATCCATTCATCTGTTGAAGGGCATCTAGGTTGGTTCCAAAATCTAGCTATTGTGAATTGAGCTGCTAAAAACATTGATGTGACTTCGTCAACTGTAGTATGATGATTTTAGGTCCTTTGGGTATAGACTGAGCAGTGGGTGGCTGGGTCAAATGGTGGGCCCATTCCAAGTTTTCTAAGGAATCTTCATACTGCTTTCCAGAGTGGTTGCACCTGTTTGCAATCCCACCTGCAGTGTATGAATATACTGTTTTCCTCACATCCTCGCAAAAATACTAATTGTTGCTTATATTCTTAATAATAGCTACTCTAATTGGAGTGAGATGAAATCTTAGTTACCCTGGTATTTGAGTGGTGGTCTGGTTCAGTGGTGAATTGTAGATTGAAAATTAATATCCCTCATTGAAGGCATTGTTACATTGTAGGTGTCCAGTGTTGCTATTGAGAAGTTCAGTGGCATCCTGATCCCTAATCCCTTTTTCTTCCCATTCTGGAAGATTTTAGGATCATCAGTTTATCTGTGCTATTCCTAACATTTCCTGATGTATCTTGGTATAGCTCTTTTTCTTTTCTTTTGCTTCTGGAATAGATTATATTTTCCAAGGTTATCTATATACATGTATACCATTTCACTGTCTTCCTCCTCATTCCTTCTTTACCTTATACTCTCTCATAATTCCTAACTCCTTGCATCATCAGCTCTTCAGGGATCTATCCATGTCAGCATACCCACATGCTCCCATGTTGCTCATCTTTAAAAAAAAAGTAACAACAAATTACAACCTTCCCTGTCTCCCATCCATCTCCTCCTGTTCACCTGTATAGTTACAGTCTCACATGAGAAGTGCATTTTTCCTCCATGTCTCATTTATAGTACCTATCACATTTGAAATCTATTGTTTACTGATCTTTTTTCACTTATGCCCCTGGAATGTCAGCTCCAGGAAGGCAAGGACCTTCATCTGTCCTATTATACTACCAAAGTGTGTCTCCTAGAGCAGACTGTTGGCTCAAACTACTCAATATATGGCAAAAGGGCACAACGGATCTTTTTTTTATTTTTTTTTTTTGACAGTGCTGGGGCTTGAACCCAGGGCTCTTTGTGCTTTGCCAAGCAAGCAATTCTACCGACTGAGCTATATCCCCAGCCCCCCACAACTGATATTTTAAACTAGTAAACCGCTCTTGCTTTTTTTATAAAATTTTCTAATAAAAAAATATTTTCAATTTTTTAAATTACCCACTTTTTGCTACACTTGGGAAAAAAGCCTAAGTAATATATCATGATTGAATTTTCCCTAGGTTCCATTTCAGTCTTTCCTACAATAGTTTAATATTGGCAGTTTTCTACTTGTATTCTAGCATCAGACTGCTTGGAGTTGAGTTCTAGCTATCTTACTTTTGACAAGTAACTAATGGCAGGTTTCTTAACCTGTTTCTTCATCGCTAAGATGGAAACAATGATGGTACCCACTTCATGTGCTTCTTCTGTGAGCCAAATGAGATAACATGTGAAATGACAAATTCAGTACTTGGAATGGCAGTGAACTCAGTGAAAAACAATTATTATTGCTGCCTCCTCCAATTTATAACATTTGACTATGACCCAGACTCTAATGTTTTTGTTCAGAATACTTGAGTCTCCTAGGATATTGACTGTGAATGTCACTCAGCTATTTTTGGTTTTATTTATTTATTTTTTCTGATTCCTTGCCTCTCTGTGCTGCAGATTATCCTGTGTGATTGGTTGGTAAAATGATCTACAGTTGGCAAATAAGCACCCTGTACCACTTCCAGCAGTTTGGGTCATTTGATAAATCATTTTGATCATTTAATAAAATACTTTTGTTTCAAGCCGTATCCTGTTCTTTGTTTATTTTGCTAGCTCAGAGGTGAAGTTCCTTCTTCATGTTTTTCCACATTCACTTTTCTTATTTCATATTTACTAAAACTTTCAAAACACCCAATATGTCATCAAACAGATTTTTTTAAGTAATTATAAGACACTGGTTTTTTCACATACTAGCTAGCTGGGAAGATTAATATAGGTAGCAATACAAAGTTCTACTTTGAGGGCCAATGAAGAATACAAGACAGGCTTTAAAAGTTCAGAGTGGAACTAGGTCCTGCCAGCCTTAAGGAATGCTTTATGCATGTTAAACGTTTACTTTATCTTATTACCTTTTTTTTTTTTTGTGTCTTTATTCTGAATGTTTGCTTAATAATCGTGGGATGTTTTAAGAAATCCATATACAAGCTAAAATTGAGAATAATTTTAGTTTTTAGACATCATTTCTAGAAGTAATTTAGCAGTTATCCTGCTTCTTTCTTTTTGTCTAGATAGGTAATAGGGACTCTTTGAATTATTTGAGCATTTCAGACCTCAGAGTATAGTGCTGGGTAAATTAAGGGTTCTTAAAGGAATGCCAGATGGTTTGAAAGAAATTGTTGAGCACTCAACTAGTGCTGTCCTTTGAAAGCCAGCTGGCTAAGCCTCTTCTGTGTTGGAGGTAGGAACTAGACACTTTGTTTCATGCCAGCTGGCACATGAATAGCTGGCCAGTGGCTTTACTTTTGGTTGGCCACTGTTGGGGAAGCCGCCTGTGGCCTCCATCTGCCCCTATGGATAGTCTGGCACCAGAGAGTTGCATCAGACCTCCATGGTGCTTGCTCTAAGGACTAGAGCCAGCCTGCAGTAGCAAGGGAAAGGAAGCTTCTTCTTAGATAGCATTACAAGTGAACCTCATGTTATTAATTGCTTTTGGAAAAGTTTAATGCAACTTGAATTTTTATGGATTCAGTGTTAAGTATATTAAGTTGCTTACAAATAAAGGTGAATGTTTTTTATATTCTAAGTAACTACCAGTTTACATGCTTTCAGATTTCCCGATTAACTTTCCTTTAAGGAGGTTTGCCTGTTCTTTTCATGGTCATCATCATCTTTTAAGGTTTTGGTCATTTGAAAGTAAAACTTTTCCTCATATCATATCATAAAACTTGCTCCTATATAAAGTATAGCTTCAATAAAGGCTAGTTTTAGGCCAAGTGTGGTGGTGTCATGCCTGTAATCCCAGCAGCTTGGGAAGCCGAGGCAGGAGGATTGCAAGTTCAAAGCCAGCCTCAGCAACAGGAAGGTGCTAAGCAACTCAGTGAGACCCTGTTTCTAAATAAAATACAAATAGGTTGGGGATTGTGACTCAGTGGTTGAGTGCCCCTGAGTCAATCCCCAATACCTACCCCCCAAAAAGAGCTAATTTTGTATGTTATCTTAAAATCTTTCACATTTTATCTGTTTTTCTTTATGTTTTCTTAGGTAGGTTCTTGTTTGTATTAGATACAGTTCTTCACTTTTAGCCAAACTTAATGTCATAGTAGTTGGAGAGTAAAAGAAATGCAAACATAGTCCTGCAAGTATTGTGAGCATCATTATGATGATATTGTCTATTCTCAAAATTAATGGTTTCACCACAGCCTATCTCTATACTTTATATTGCCTTAAAATTTTTTTTTTTTTTCTAGCTGGGCACAATAGTGCATGCCTATTATCCCAGTGACTTGAGAGGCTAAGACAAAAGGATTGCAAGCTTAAGGCCAGTTTCAGCAATAACCCTGTCTCAAAATAAAACAATGAAAAGGGCTGGGTATAAAACTCATTGGGGAGCACCCCCAGATTCTATCACTGGTCCCAAATTAAAAAAAAAATTTTCCCCCAAATTTGAAGATTAAATGGTTCTGCATTACCTATATTTGTTGTTTATCTAGCCAAACCAAAAAAAATTATGAACTGTCTGTATCTCTCTGATTCCCTCCCACATCTGAACATTTGAAATTATGCTCCGTGGTATAAACTTGCAGTAGAATCTAGATATCATATCCAAATAATATCTTGATCTTGAACTGAATAAGAGTTTAGCAGATAATGAAACATCAAGTTATGAGTTAATGTAGTTTGTGGGAAATGGGTGGGTAGGGAAATCAAAAGTATAGGCTCTCTTTCTTAGTATAAAAGAAATTGCAAAACTCCCCAAAAATGTATTGGAAATTTTATGCATTGCTATAGCTAACTTTTTACTCAGACTTGTTGATCTCTGAAAACAGGCTAGAAGGAGTTCTTGTGGTAGTGAGAAAGATTTTTTTAAAAATCAAAAAGCAATATATTAAGGCAATACTGAGAAATCATCTTTCACATTTGTTAACCTATACTGAAAACATTTCATGCCTGTAGCTTTACATGTATTTATTTACTCCTTACAACAATCATCAAAACATTATTGTGGATCATAAAACTAAAAATGTGCAACCATAACTAATGCATTTGACTAAAGTGTAGGATTTAGAGAAGTAGTGGAAAAAGAGGTTGAAAAACCTGGGCCAGTTCATAGGAGGACTGGACTATTGGGTTGATGATTTGTATTTAGTTTAGAGTTATCTACCCATGAGAACATATTATTAGAGTTTCTAACAGGTGCCTTCAGAGCTATTATAAAGCCCTTTGAAAAAAATATATAATTTTTATTATATTAAAAAAATATAATTTATATATATAATTTATATATATAAATATATAATTTTTTTCTACAGGAAGATTTTCAGAAGGGTTCATAACTCTTAAAAAAGATTAAGAAACACTGCTTTATTAAAGATGAAATGTTTTATGCTTCAAAAATGTTTCTAGAAGTCTGTTGGTTTTCTTTTTGGTTTACTTTGAACTACTTGAAAGAAAATTTGAAAATTGAGCTCCAGAGAACCTTAGTCAGCACTATCCGTGGAATACATCGTGAATGTTGCATAATAAAAGTTCAAGTACTATTTCAGGAGGGATATGAAGGAGGCCCTGGGTTCTTAGAAAAGTAAACAAATGATTACACAAAAAGAAAAACGCACCGCATTCAGTTCAGAATGCAGCTGTGACATCTGTTTTCTGTTTCTTCATTTTCTCTATTTCAATTCACTACCACCACCCATTTAGAACTTAATATATAAAAGCATGACCAGGTCTGAGGGGAGGGATGCACAGCTGCATCCTTAAAATTTTTTTAAATATATATTCTGTAAAAACTGCTTGTTCTTTACAGTTGTTTTTCAGTGAAATAACCTACTTCAGGAATAAAACAATACTTATTTTGTATAACTGGGTATATTATATAAGAAGAAAATGATATTTTCCATATACCCATTCCACTTCTACATAATTAGCCAACATGTATTTTAAAGCAAATTCTAGTATTTAGTGTTCTTCTCTACATATCTCTAAAAAATGAGGACATTTTCTTACAGAACCAAATGCCGTTCTCAAACCTAATAAAATTAACAGTTAATTCTTGGTATCATCTCACAGCTAGACCTGATTTAGCTTTGCCTGATTGACTTAAGAATCTTTTTTAGAGAATTATGGGATCCAGAGTCTACAGATAACATTGGTCATTTTGTCTCTTGTGTCTATTTTGATCTAGGGCAATTCCCCCCTCTTTTTTTTTTTTTTTTTTTTTTTGTCAGGAATTCATTTCAGGAACTGGGTCAGTTATCCTGTGAACCTTCTCACATTCATGATTTGTCACTTGCTTCATCATGGTGGTGGTTGTTGCTCCATTCCTTGTATTCCTATGAATGGAAGTTAACTGTAGAAGCTTGATTAAAGTCAAATTTAAGTTTGTTTGTCTGTTTTTGGCACCACTACATCACATCTTGAGGCTTGTTGTGTCTGGCTATCCCACCTCTAGTATTTCCAAAAGACCCCATTGATGGTCACATCAATACAGGTATTTTATCCATGGTAGCAAAATGATTTTTCTTGTTCTGTCATCTCTTCCACCTTTTTTAGCAAGAATTCTGTAAAGAAAACCTTTTCTTCATCAAGCGCTATTTGGTGTTACCCTGAAAATACAGTTTGTGTAAGAGACCACCATAGAACTTTATATTATTGTGTCATTGGTAAAAGATAACAAGCTTTAATCAGAAGAAAAGGAATTGAGTTCATTGAATTGAGGATTTAATCTTGTTTTAATGAGACATTGAAAAATTCTGAGTACTGTAGCAACATGTCAATGATTATTTTTCTGTTATTGAGATATGTACTCAGTACCTCTAGAAGTTAAAAGTGGAAATATATGAAAGCCTTTTATGAACTCAAATCAAACAGTGGAAAGGAAAGAATTAAATTAGGATAAAAAGTCAGGGGATTCCCAAAGTTAATTTGGCACAGCCCTCTTCCTTTAATGCAGCTGAATATCTGATCTTTTCATTTGTCAAACTAGAATCTCTGGCAGGGTATAAATATCACTAAGTTTCTAAATAGTCCTGAGTCTGGAATAAAGAAAAATGTATAAAGAAATAAATACTGCAAAAGGCATTGTTTTAAAATTTATTTTGTCAAGATAAACAGAAATAGTGATGATCATATTCAAGTATCTTTTTCTAGTCTGCTTCTTAAGCAAGATATTATTTTTAGAGAGTCGAACTTTTTTTGTTTTAATTGGTTATACATGAAGGTAGAATGCATTTTGACACATCATACACAAATGGAACATAACTTCTCATTCCTCTGGCTGTACATGGTGCTGAGTCACGTCAGTAGTATAATCATACATGTATATAGGGTAATGTCTGTCTCATTCTACCGTGCTTCCCATCCCTACTCCCCCACCCCTCCCCTTACTCCCCTCTGCACAATCCAAAGTTCCTTTATTCTTCCCTAAACACTCCCCCTGCCTGCCAACCTACCCCACTATGGATCAGCATCTGCTTAGCAGAGAAAAATTCATCATTTGGTTTTTGGGGATTGGGTTACTTCACTTAGCATGATATTCTCTATTCCATTCTTTCATCTGCAAATACCATAATTTCATTGTTTTTAAAGGTTTCTGTTGTGTATATGTACCACATTTTCTTTATCCATTCATCTGTTGAAGGGCATCCAGATTGGTTCCATAGTTTAGCTATTGTGAATTGAGCTGCTGTAAAATTGATGTAGCTGTCACATCCTCACCGTTTATTATTGCTTGTGTTCTTGATAATTGCCATTCTGACTGGAGTGAGATAAAATCTTAGAGTAGTTTTGATTTGCATTTCTGTAATTGCTAGAGATGATGAGCATTTCTTCATATATTTGTTGATTGATTGTATTTCTTCTGTGAAGTGTCTGCTCAGTTCCTTAGCCCATTTATTGATTGGTATTTGTGTTTTTGGTGTTAAGTTTTTTTAGTTCTTCTTCATATATCCTGGAGATTAGTGCTCTATCTGAGGTGCATGTGGTAAAGATTTTCTCCCATTCTCTAGGCTCTCTCTTCATGTTCTTGTTTCCTTTGCTAAGAAGAAGCTTTTTAGTTTGAATCCATCCCATTTATTGATTCTTAATTTTACTTCTTGCACTTCAGGAGTCTTGTTAAAGAAGTCAGATCCTAAGCTGACATATTGAAGATTTGGGCCTACTTTTTCTTCTATTAGATGCAAGATCTCTGGTCCAATTCCTAGGTCCTTAATTCACTTTGAGTTTTGTGCAGGGTGAGAGATAGGGTGTTAATTTCATTTTGCTGCATATGGATTTCCAGTTTTCCCAGAACCATTAGTTGAAAACACTGTCTTTTTTCCATTGTATGTTTTTGGTGTCTTTGTCTAGTATGAGATAACCATATTTACTGGGCTTGTCTATATGCCTTCTATTTTATACGGTTGCTCTACATGTCTATTTTGGTACCTATACCATGCTATTTTTGTTACCATTGTTCTGTAGTATAGTTTAAGGTTTGGTATTGTGATGCCTCCTGTTTCACTCTTCTTGCTGAGGATTGCTTTGGCTATTCTGGGTCTCATTTCTCCAAATGAATTTCATGATTGCTTTTTCTATTTCTATGAAGAATGTCATTGGAATTTTAACAGAAGTTGCATTGAATCTGTATAACACTTTTGGTAGTATGGCCATTTTGACAATATTAATTCCACCTATCCAAGAGCATGGAGATCTTTCCATCTTCTAAGATCTTCTTCAATATTTTCTTTAGTGTTCTGTAGCTTTCATTGTAGAGGTCTTTCATGACAGTTAAACTTTTGATCTAAAGCTATTTGGATTACAAAAAGAACTCTGCTCCTCTACTTATCCTACCTCTGCTCCTATCCTTGACTGAAACTAAGAATTTTTTTTTATTAATGAAGAATTTCACTTGCCCAATTTTTATTATTTCTCAGAAATATTGCCTAGTGATTCCAAATTCTTGATTATCCTAGGATTCATACTGTTGGAGCCTACTAGTTTGAATACAGTCTAAGCTAAAGTTTCTCTTCAGTCGTTTCTTTCCCCCACTTTAATTTGTCTTTAAATCTTTCATGTAGAAGGAGCTTAACTTGTCAGATCCATGGGTTACAAATCACCTATAAAAAGACAAATGAAAACCGTAGAACATACTATCTTTTAAATGTGTTCTCTTATATGCTATCTGTCAGTTACTGTGTGTGTGTGTGTGTGTGTGTGTGTGTGTTTATCCCTAAAGTATTGTCAGTGTTTGGGGGAAATTGTGTGTAAAGAAATGACAATTGTGTATTATACAATTAATGCTTAAATATTCTACAGGCTGAAGGAATTCTTCATTGAATATTGTTCTTTTCATTTAAATTTTACTTTCTGGGAGAGAGTTTCTTGATCACTGTTTCTCAGAATACCTTTTATTTAACTTCATGTCTTCACTTTTTTTTAACTGAATAAAAATGCTGAGTAAAGAAAGCCTTAGGGCTGGGGTTGTGGCTCTGGGGTAGAGTGCTTGCCTAGCACGTGTGAGGCACTGGGTTTGATCTTCAGCACTGCATAAAAATAAATAAACAAAATAAAGATATTATATCCATCTACAACTAAAAATAAAAAATATAAAAAAGAAAGAAAGCCTTATTTGTCCTGCTGCATTTTACCTTAAGACTTTTTATTCATTTCTTGAATCCTTGTGTTCTGAGGAAAGTAACCTTGATATCAAATGAAAATTAATCATATCGAGTGTTCTTAACCATTGCTAGACAACCTCTAATTATATTATTGGAGAAGACCAGTAAAAGTATATGCTTAATGTGATCTCTTCATAGGCAAACCCTTGCTATGAATATACTGTTTACTTAAAAATAATAACACTGTCTTCTGAAAAATAAATAATGCCATCAGAAAGGGATATCTCAAAAGACCATAGACAAAGGGCAAGGGATGTAGTTCAATGGTAAAGTGCTTGCCTAGCATGCTCAAGGCCCTGGGTTTTACCCTAGCACCACAAAAAGTGAAAAAATAAAAACATCATAGATAAAATCAGTATACTTGTTTTTAATTGGTTGAGCTAAATATGAAAACTGTTTATTCCTCATCTGAGCACTAAAATGGTTTTAGTGCTAAAAATGACATTTTCTATTTGGTGAATTAAACATAGATATGGAATACCTAGTATATGCAAGTTTTGTGCTAGGTGCTGAGCAGGATTGATTTCATCTATGGGATGAAGCAAAAAGCACTTGCTTTCTGTTAATAACCCTTGTAGGAAATTGTTGCAACTCTCTTGTTTCCTAGCCCTCCCTAAAGCAGCCAGAAAGCCCACTGTGCTTGGATGCTGTCCTCCCTCCTTTGTCCTCTTTCCTTGTTTATAACATGGGGGAGGGGAGGGGAGAATAAGAGCTAGAAACTGATGAACCACAATAGTTCACAGCCTGCTCTTTGGAGATCACGAAGCTTGTACATTCTATCGGATCAAAAAGCTTATACATTCTACCAGAATAAAGAGTAGTTTTTGTCTTTTTAAGAATATTTCAATTATTTCATCCAGTATTCTGCTTTATTGTTCTACCATTATTCATAATTCATTTATTGAGAATCTCTTATATGCCATGTGTTGTTCAGTATGAATTTATAGAGATGAAAAATTTTTGATAAAAAATTCTTGATGAATTAACTCCACTACTTTCATTTCATTAAATGAAATGAAGTTACAGTTTAATCCTGCATTTATTAGATTTGAGGTTGTTATTCTGATTTTTTTTTTACCTGACCTTTTTTGTATGATCTGACTTAAAAGTTCCTGTAAATATGAAGAAAACTGACTTCTTAAAGGAATTCTAGTACTCTTCTGGCTAAGATAACTTCCTACAAATGCAATGAAATCAGTGGATCCTGCATTTAGATTTTATTCAGGCTAACTTCCAACTCTCTTAACCTAAGCATATTTTCTTTTGCATAGTAAATTCCAGATTTATTTTCACAGAGGCAGAAAAGTAGAATGATGTGGGGAAAAGCTTGTGGAATTTGAGCAAGTTTTAACCCTGTGTAGCTTTTGGCTATTTACAACCTCTCAGCTTCAGATGGAGGTAATTATATTGAATACTTCAGACTTATTGTGGATGTAGTTTAGCTTCTTTAATAAAGTGCTTTCCTAATGTTTATTGTTATTATATACAAAGGATGGGATCATGGAAAAAGTGAACACAAGAAAATCTCAGTCATCTTTTCATAAGTACAAGGCCAGTTATGGTACCAGACTCAGCCTATTTACTGCGCTGTGCTGGGTCAGAGGTTCTGTTCCAGTGGTTATCAGATGGTCAAACACATATAGCACATAAATATATACATATATATGTGTGTATATATTTATAAAATTTTTGATGGTTGTTTTAGTTAGTTCTTCCCCCCACTTTTAAGCATCTATATTGAGAAATAATTTACATTCCATATAGTTTGCTCACTTAAATGCAATATTAATTGGATTTAGTATATCCATAGAATAGAGCATGTTATCACAATTTTAGAACATTTTCATATTTTTTAAAATTTTATATTTTTAAAAAACTTTTATGTTCTTTTAAATTATGTATGATAGAACATATTTTGACATACGTACATGGAGTATAATTTCCCATTCTTGTGATTTTTACATGATCATTGTCATATTTCAAGAAGAACTGGGAGCCATGGCATATGCCTGCTATCCCAGCAACTTGGGAGACTGATGCAAGAAGATTATAAATTCAAGGCCATTCTCAGCAATTTAGCCAGACCCTGTTGTAAAATAAAAAGGACTGGGGATATAATTCAGTAGTAAAGTTCAGTCCTCAATACCAGTAAATAAATAAATAAATAAAAAGAAAAACCTCATTCTTTAAGTCATCACTCCCCACTCTCTTCACCCTAAGCAGTTCCAGTCTTCTCTCTTGTCTTTATTGACTTGCCTATTCTGGAATTACATAAATGGAATTATACAATATGTGTCCCTTTGTCACTGTCTTCTTTGACTTAGCATAATGTTATCCTTCTGTCTTTTTGTTATATTAAGGTTTTTAGAGGCATGTTGACCTATCTGTAGGAAGGAGATGAAGTGACTTTGTAATAAGGAAAATTGACTTGTGTCCCCTGACTCATTATTAGTCACAAATGAAGAGAAAAGCTCTCTAAAAGCTAATTACTGTAGCTGCAGACCAAAGAATGGTGTTCTAGTATACAATGTGGAGAATTCATGTCCCAACATTTCTGTGTAGCTGCTTTTGTGTGCATAAATAATGTCATGATCATTGGTATATCTTTCAATACAGAGAATAATACCGTGTAACTCTGTGGGACTATTGTAACCAAAACTGTTGCACCACTGTCATTTTTATTTGCTATTTTACTCTTGTAACTGATTTTTCTGCTGACTGTTCTGTATAACTCACTTTGTTATATAATGGTAGACTTACATGCTACAGTTTTAGTTATTATGTAACTTTATGAGCTAAATGCTAGGTATTTTATTTTGGGTTAACCAGTTACTGTATATTCAGGTCAGCATCCCAAGCCCCAAAACCTGAATCTGAAATGCTTCAAAATCTAAAAATTTTTCAGCATTGACACAACATTTGGATAATTCTATACCCAACCTCATGTGACAGGTTGCAGTAAAACACAGGCATCGTAAAATTAGCTTCATACTGTGTATGCGTGAAACATAAATGACTTTCATGTTTGGACTTGGGTCCCATCACCAAGATTTCTCATTGCATGTATGCAAATATTCTAAAATCTGGGAGAAAATCTGCAACTCAATACCTTCTGGTCCCAAACATTTCAGATAAGAGTTATTTATTCTGTAGTATAAATGAGATTTTGGAGGCAGGATACATAGAAATGCAATCCTCAGAGCATATTCCACCCAAATTTGTGGATGTAGTTTTTAAAAAATGCCAGAGTCTTAAGTTTGAACATCCAACTTCTGTGTGCTTTGTTTTCTCTGTAAAGGTAGATGGTTGAACTGTGGTACTTAATTAATGCTAAAGGTCTTTTTTTCTTGTGGTGCTGGGAATCCAATCCAGGGTCTCAAATATGCCAGGCAAGCATTCCATCACTGAGTCCCCAGCACAGTGCTAATAGTTTTTAACTCTGGTTCTGTAAAGTTAATTGGTAAATATACTCCTTGTGGTCCCAGACTACTTCCTATGTCATGTCAACAGTACATTGTAATAACCAGGAGTTTTAATAGCCAGGCGTGGTGGTGCATTCCTATAATCCTAGCTACTCAGGACGTTGAAGCAAGAGGATTGCCAAATTCAAGGCCAGCCTGAGAACTTAAACCCATCTCATAATAAAAAGAGCTGGGGATGTAGCTCAGTGGTATAGAGCCCCTGGGTTGATTCGTAGTGCCACAAAAAAGAAAAAAAGATTACATGGTAATGTCAAATTTCCTGTTCTGATGAGTTATCTAATGTTGGTGCCATGATGGAAAGCTATGTGTTTTTCTGAACTAAACTTAGAATTTGTGGTCTGATGTTCTGAATGGTCTGTGAATACAAAATAATTTAAAACATTAGAATATCAATAGTCAAAATGTTAGAATATAAAAATATTAGAACATCAATGTATGAGATGGTTTCAGCTGTAACAGAAAACCCAAAACAGCAAATGACTTAAAACAAGACTAAAAAATTATTTCTGATTCATGTAAAAGTTGACACAAGTCTGATATGGAGTTTAAAACTTTAAGAGACCTTATCTCCATTTCCCTCTTACTGCCCCCACCCCCACCAGGCTGTATGTAAATCTCATTCTTATTCAGGAGGGTAGTGGCATGAGCATTACAGGGAACAGGATGGAGAAAGGGGTGAAGCAGAAGATAGAAGGCACCTGTGAGTGCTCTGCTAAGCATGATTCCCAGAAACTGTCATGTACATCCGTTACATTGGCTAGAACTAAAACATGCAGACATGCACAGCTGCAAGGAGACTGTGGGAATTGTAGCTGTATGCTTAGCTAAAACCTTTTAATTTCGGTGAAGAAAGGAGAACAGATACTGGGGAATGGGGGAAGGAGGTCACATCAACAGTCTCTGCCACAGTCTTATTAATCATAAATAAAGGGGAAAACCAAGGGGCATTTGCCATTTTATATATCTCTTCCTCTAAAGAAAGGAGGGTTCTGTGTTTCTAGTAGTTGATATTACAACCTAATGGAAATGTCCTTTTAGAGGGAAAAGTCTTGACAGTGAAACATCTCTTAAGGATATGTCATTCTCCTTTCTGTAATTGGGTTAGTGCAAGAGGACCACCCAAAAGAGAGATATTTTCTTGTTTGAATTCTAGAGTTGAGTATAGTTTATAAGACAAGCTCTCGTGAGTTGAGTTAGTTAAATTTTTCCACAGAGCCCAGTAGCCCCTGGGGAAAAAAATCAAGCAAGGAATAGACTTGATCCAAATATACAGTGACCTTACTGGGAATATATACCTTGTAAGGCTTAAGTCTTCATCTGGCCTGAGCTCCCATCTCATTCCTTATTTTGTAGGCAGGAAAAAGTCCTACATTCCAATGTGTGCATCTGTAAAATTAAGATAATAGTGCTATGCATGATGAAGATTATAGTAGTGGTCTTGTAAAATGTTTCATAAAGGAAAGAAAACTTCCAGTGTTAATAGTATTGCAAGTTTTGGCTCTTTACTTCATCTGCCCGATTAACTCAGTTATTCCATCCTCTGCCTAAAATCATCTTAAGAATTTTTTTAAAAAAAGAACAAGGGGATTCTAGCAGACGAAGTGGGGGAAGTTTGGTTTGGGTTTTTTGGACTATACTGATGATTGAACCCAGGTGCATTCTTATCACTGAGCTGCAACTCCAGCCCTTTTTAAATTTTATTTTTGAAACAGTCTCACTAAATTGCCCAGGATGGCCTCAGACTTGGTATCCTCCTGCTTCACCCTCCTGGGTAGTTGGGATTACAGGTGTGAACCACAGCACCCTGCCAAACAAGGGATTTTGAGGCAGTGCTTAGAACTATAATATCTGGAAATTTCAGGTAATTATTACCAGTGTCAAAGTACATGAAAAGCAGTCTACATGCTTTTTGGGATTCATAATTCTGTGAGGATTACTGAATAAGTCATGAGCTTAGTAGATGCTATTTTATGACCACAGAATTTTCTTCTACAAAATTAAGACCCCCAAACTGATAAACTTTTAATTTATACAAGTTAACCACCTGAAATTGTTAAAGAAATGGAACTAAACCAATACTTATTTTCCAAAATTCCATACTCCACCCCAGTCACTTCAGAAAAGAGTTTCACTTGTAGCCCAGGAAGATATGTTTCAGACTCAAATGATTCCTGACTTAGGAAAATTCGGACAGTAACGCCAATATCAGCCTTGTAACAGAAAACCAAAAGAGAACTTGGTGGCAATGATGAGCACTCAAATGTCAGGCACACTCCCAGGAGGGGGTGTCATAACTATCCTCATTTTACAATTGGGAGATTAAGACTTACCTGTGGTCCAAATTGGGAGAGTGGTAAACTGGAGCCTGCAGGATTAATGCCTCTGCTGTGGCATCTTGTTCAGCGCACACTTATTGCCTTGGGCTTTCTCTGATTTACTCTCTCCTGCTGATGAATTTCTAAAGCATGGGTGACATTTTCTCTCATTTTAAAGACTCTTCAACTTTTCATTTGTTTAGAAGTGCTTGTTTTACTAATTTCTTTATTCTGCTTTTAGTATATACAGTTTATGGCTTCTAATCTTTCCTCCTCAGGGATTCTAAGCTTCTGTAGGAATTCTGAAAAACTAATACCTTTTCTGGTAATTAAGACTTCACCAGTGGGCTAGCAACATAGCTCAGTGGTAGAGTGTGTGCATAGCAAGTATGAGTTCTTGAGTTTGATCCCCAGCAACACGCACGCACGCACACACACAGAAAAGAAAAAGAAAAAAAGAAAGAGAAAGAAAGAAAAGGATTTACCAGTAAAGTCCTTGGAATTAATGTGCTCAGCTGTGCTCAACCCAGAGCCCTCAAGAATAAAGAGTTCTTATTGTGGTTTACAGATGACCATCTTGCCACTTCTCTGAGAGTCTAAAGATTATAAACCTCCAGGTTTCATAGTTTGAATTAGGGTCACTCACAGCTCAGCAACTGTTTTGCTACCAATTAGAAAAGGGAGTCCACATGTAGAGAAAATGTAGTGCCTTTTAATAGTAACCTTTGTATACTTGAATTTTGTTATTTTGCTTTGAAGACTGAATTTTATTTAAAAACAAATTAAATAAATCCTTTATAACTGTACCATTAAACAATTGTACCTAGGCATGGTGGTGCATACCTGTAATCCCAGCAGCTTGGAAGGCTGAGAAAGGAGGATTGTAAATTCAAAGCCAGCTTCAGCAATAGTACAGTCCTGTCTCAAAATAAAATATAAAAAAGGGCTGGGGATGTGACTCAGTGGTTAAGTGCCTCTTGGTTCAATCCCTGGCACTACCCCCCCCCCCGCAAAAAAAAAAAAAAAAAAACAGAATTATATTTATATCTGTCTAGTGCCCTCTGCTTTTCCAGGAATTGGTTGTTGATTTATTATGGATAGGTGTCTATAAGTATCACTGACCTATTCAGATTATCACCTTCAGTTCTTATTTAAAAAATGGTTCTTTTTTCTATCTTTAGGGTCACTTTAGCTCATTATTTAGCTCAGGATATTTCCTTGGTCATCACATAGACCCAGCAATTCCCAGGGCAAGTCTTCCACATTCAATGCTGTTTCCAGAAATGCCATGCCATTTTCAGAATAAAATAAACCTTGACTAATTTTAATTTAAAAGATGCAGTTCTCAGCTGGGCATGGTGACTCACACCTGTAATCCCAACAGTTTGGGAGACTGAGTCAGGAGGATCACAAGTTCGAGGCCAACCTTGGCAAGTTAGCGAGACCGTTTCAAAATAAAAAATAAAATGTGCCTCAGTGGTAAAGTGCCTCTGGGTTCCATCTACAGTATCCAGGAAAAAAAAAAAAGTCTTTGTCACAGCATGGAAGAGACTAAAGAAATATAACTAAATGTGATATAAGATCTTGGATTTGCTCCTAGAACAAGAAAAGAACAATGGAAAAACAGGTGAAGTTAGAATAAATTAGATATTTTAATTAATAGGATTATTGTTAGACTTTTCCTGTCATCACACTATAATTATGTAAGATTTTATTTAACATTAGGGAAAGCTAGGTGAAGAGTATGGGAATTCTTGCTTTTTTTTTTTTTTTTTTTGACATAAGAGGATTTATTAAGCAAACAGAGTGTCTCCCTGCAGGGTAAGAGAGAAAATGAGAGGAAAAGAGAAAGGGCGTGTGCAAGAGAGAGTGTGAAAAGCCAGGAGAAGAGACAAAGAAAGTGAGTAGGAGAGAGAAAGCCAATTCTTGCAATTTTTCTGTAGATCTAAAATTGTTTTAAAATTTAAAGTAAATATTTTGTTCCAGATTATTTGAGAAGTATGATATTGGCCCTTTTGACTCTTTTCTAAGACAACAAAAATGACTCGAGGTGCATCAGCATGCTAACTGCCTGCCTACAGAAACCAGTCACAGGAATTGTTTCACTGGTGCATTTATTCTAATCCTGTTGGTTAGGTTCAAGCTTACTAAAGTGAAATGTAGCAGGATCTCGTGAGAAGAGTAAGAGATTTGGTTTTAGGTATAGGTTTCAGTTCCTTTACCACTCATTAATACTTTAATTTGGACAGCCAATTTGACTTTTCTCTCAAGTTTCTTCATCTGAAAAGTATAGTACCCATCCCATGGTAACTATAAAGACTAATAGGATTTAGGTATGTGAATCCTAGTATTTAACTGTAAAGCACTAAACAAAATGTTCATTTTGATTCCAATTCTATAGAATTGCTTGGAAAAAAAAAAGATTCTCTAGTTTCATGGATTATATGTTAAACTGCTGCTCTTATGTAATTTTTCTTAGATTAACTGTATTTCTGCACTAAGTGAAGTTGAAATCCATAGATGACATAACTGTGTTTCTGATATTTTAAATCTTTTATCATTAACAATCAGTTTGGACCTAAACCATTAGAAAAACCCAAAGAATTAAGCTGAACATTATAGTCTACTTAATATAGAGATTTTACTTGTACTTTGTTTTGTTTAAGCCAACGTCTAGTCCTTTTGCTTTGGAAATCATGACACTAGGAAGAGAATTTAAAATATGAGAGCCTCAAATGTGTTAGTTTTCCTAAAATTTTAAGCCAAAGCCATTAGTACAATCCATGGAAGTATTTTCAGGAGAGCCCTGGAAGAATACAATATGCCCAATCTACCAATTATGAGAGACTCAATAACCTTATAATTTGTTTTCAAAAGTAAATTATTCTATAACTAATTGTAAAACAAGGATCTTGGTCAAAATACATAGTGCTTCCTGTTGTCAATGACAGATTTTTGTTTTCTTATTTTACATCTAAGGGATCGAAAGTTTATTTTGAGTTCATATTTCACATGGTTTATTGCTCTAACTAGACATGGTGAAGGGCTGCTGTGTAGCTTCAACCAGATATTAATTGTTCTTTCTGCTATTTCTATTGATTTAGCTGCTTCACTAATGCAGTCCAACATAGATCAATCAGGTTCTTTTTCAAAAATTCCAATCTGTTGCTGTGACCAAAAGAGGTCAAAGGAGTAGAAGATTTTCTAGTAAAATCAAAGCTGCATATCAATAGTCTTTAAGATCTTACTTTTGAATAAAGAGAACTATGACAATAATAATAATAATAATAATATTGAACTGGTAAAACAATAAGATCTCTATTACCCTCAAGAAATGCATTTTTCAACTCACTAAGTAATAGTGTATAGCAGGAATAAATCAAACTTTCTTAGTGTTTTAGTAGGTTTCATCTCACTGTGACCAAAATACCCGACAAGAACAACTTAGAGGAGGTAAAGTTTATTTGGGGCTCATGGTTTCAGAGTTCTCAGTCCCTAGACCACCAACTCCATTGTTCTCCACTCAAGGTAAGGCAGTACATCATGAGGGAAGGGCCCAGCAGAGGAAAGATGCTCAGTTCTTGGTGGGGTCAGGAAGCAGAGGGGGTGCAGGGAAGATGCAGGGCAGCTCCCAGTGACCACCTCCTCCAGCTATGCTCTACATCTTACAGTTCCCTCCCACTTCATTCAAACTAGGATAGATTGATTAGGTTACGACTCTCAAAATCTAAGCATTTTACCTCTGAATATTCCTGCTAACAAGAACTTTCGGGGGATACCTCATATCCAAACCATAACACTTAGTATGGTAAATATGTTGGGGGATGGGATGTCTTTAGCCACATGCATTCTGTTTACTCATGAAAGGGCAGTCTCATTAGAGTAGGAATAAGACAAGAATTTTTATTATTAACATTATTTTTACTATCATCCTAGAGATTCTAGACAACTCAGAGCAAAAAATGTATATCCGATTGTAAAGAAGGAATTAAAATTATCGTTTGATAATTACCTTACATAAGCAAATGCTGATTAAAGACAGATAGCTATAGGATATTTATGAGATAATAATTCTTGTAAGTTTCCTTACCAAATCTATCCAGAAAAGGCCAGGTTTTCAACTTAATCTTTTAAATAAGTATCAGAAATTTTAAATTCCTATGAATCTTTACAAACAACATAGGAAAATTGTTATAGGCAGATATTCAGTGAAAAAATTAGTCTCCTTTCAACCCTTTCAGAAGCAATCACTAATAAGAGTTCTTTTGGGGGTTGTTTGTTGTTTTGTTTTGTTTTTGGTGATGCTGGAGATCAAACCCAAAGCTCACACATGCTTGGTAAGCACTCTACCACTGAGCTGCATACCAGGTGTTCTCTCTCTCTCTCACATATCATGATTTGAACCCAGAGGTGCTTAACCACTGAGCCACATCTGCCAGACCTTTACATTTTGTGTGTGTGTGTGTGTGTGGTTTTTATTTTGAGACAGGATATCAAAAGTTGCTGAGGCTGTCCTTGAACTTGCACAGTCCTGCCTCAGCTTTCCATGTTGCTGACATTATAGGCATTGCTCACCTATTGTGTTTTGGTTTCCTCTTTTGTGAGGAAAACATGTTTTGCAGAACAAAATTCAGATTTTTCTGAAATTAAGTGGGTATTATATTACACCTAGAGTTTATTTCATGTTGAAATGGGAAGTGCTCTTTGCTGCCCATTTCTTCTCATTGCCTTCATATAATTATGACTGTTAAGTTAATTTAGAAAGTATTCTCCCCCTTCATAACTTGTCATCCCCCCGCCCTGGCCACAGGACCTCTTAAATTTTATTTTGAGATGGTCTCTGTGAGTTGTTGCCCCTGATGGCCTGGAACTTGAAATCCTTCTTCCTCAGCCTCCTGAGCTCCTGGAATTAGAGTCATTCACCAACACCCCTAGCTCAATACCAATTTTTTATGCATCCTCCCAGAGATTTAGGCATATATACAACTAGCTTCTCTTTTAATGCTTTTTACATTACTGTTAGCCTGCCATACACTTTTCTGAACCTTGTTTTTCTTTTGTTTTTAATCAGCAAAATTATCATGGAAACTGTCTTATCAGCACAGAGATGTACTTTTAATTTCAAAATATTAGATGATACTTATATACTATAATTTAACCAGTTAGATATTGTAGGGTTTCGAGCCTTTACTTTTACAAGCAAGATTGCATAAATACCTTTGTCTTTGAGTATGTGTGCAAATATATCTAAAAGATAAATTCCTGAATATAGAAATGCTAGGCCAATAGTTAAGTCTATGGTCAATTTTACTGAGGTGTTCTCATGAAGGTTGACAATTCTCCTAACTGAATTTTCCTTCCTTTTGGTTTATGTCCATCAAGAATTGGCTGAGGGCCTTGTTCCAGACCTCCTCACTGGAGAACTTAGGCTAACAGATCTGCCATCATCTTAAACATTGCCAGCAGTCCTGGCTAAGGGAAAGAGAGGCCTGAAGAATTTCACACATCAATAAAATGTTCACCCTAGAAGTAACATACACATCACTTCCCTTTACAACTCAATGTCAAATGTTAGTCACATTTCACCCACAATAAGGGGGCCAGGAAGTATAGTCATGCATTTGCCCAGAAGATGGAAAGCTGAAACAACAATGACTAACATATCTCTATTTTGTTCTGGTAGTCTATCAGTTCATGTGTCAGTATATATATCAAATCTATTCTTTTGTGAAGTATCTGGCGATTCTCTCATTTTCATTTTACCTTCAAATTGGAATTTGCTTTTTCAGTACCCATTTTGTCTTAGAAATGGACAAGCCCTATTAGTTAATTTTTTAAATATATCTGCATTAAATTTATAAATTTAAGGAAAATTGACATTTCTATAATATATAGAGTCTTCATAACCAAGAAGGGACTATATTTTTGTATTTACTTGCATCTTCTTTTGTGTCTTTCATATTTTGTATATATTTTTTTTTGTTATTTCAGTAGGGTTCTTTTTTATTTACTATCATCTACAAATAATGATCATTTCACTTCCTTCACAGTTTGGTTTTCTTGAAGGATTAGATAGATACAAGCATGTCTCAACTGACATAATTATTACTCAGTAAAAAGATTTTTCTAAAAAATTCATACTAAAGATTTTCTCATGGTCTCTTTCTATATTAATATCAGTAAATAAGCAGATTAACATTATAACAACAGTAAGTACTATTTATTGCAGTAACTGGAAGCACTAAATTTTTAAAAAATTGTATTTGTTTTGTGCTCTGCACCTGTAAAAGAATCAAGAGCTAATGAGCCATCAGTGTAAATTAAGATCCAGCTCTAAATAAAGAGGGTCATTGGCCCATTCATCATACTTGAAAGATGTTGAAAATTAAGCATCTGCAGGTAATTATAGTTACCAATGGCATAGACATTGTTCACCTATTGTGTTTTGGTTTCCTTTGTTGTGAGGAAAACATGTTTTGTTGCAGAACAAAAATCAAGCTTTTTTTCTGAAACTAAGCAGATATTTTATTACACCTAGTTATTTCATGTTGAAATAGGAACTGCTCTTTGTTGCCTATTTCTTCTCATTGCCTTTATGTAATTATGACTGTGAAGTCCAACTGGAAAGTATTTTCCTCCTTCATGACTTGTCATCCATTTCATCCTCCCCCATCTCAGCTTTACTCTGCCCGCCCCCCATGCATGCTTTTAAAAGAATTTTACCCTTAGTACCAGGCACAGTGGCACATGCCTATAATCTCAGCTACTCAGGAAGCTGAGGCAGGATGATTGAAAATTCCAGATCGTTCTGGACAACTTCATGGCAACCTGTCACAAAAATAAAACAAAGGGGGTGGGGTGCAGAGGCTGGGATATTACTCAGAGTTAGAATGCTCCTGGATTTAATCCCTAGTAGAATAAAAAAAAAAAAAAAAAAAGAATTTTGCCCTCAGTTAATCTCAAAACTGCAAAAAGATTATTTGTAAAATTTTAGTGGACTTTGTGCCTTGGATATAGGGGTTAAAAGGGAAAATGGGACATCAAATTTGAATCTCTTTCACCAAAATGTGGTCTCGGAATGATCTGATGGGATCTTAAGAAAATTAAGAACAGAAATTTAATCATTATATAAGAATGGAAAAAAGGTCTTTATGGTCTGACAGAATAATTAGTGGGAATGGCAGAGTAAATATAAACACATAAAAATAACAAACTAGTAAAATTTTTAAAAAGTTCAAGAAACAAACTTCAATTATGGTAAATAAAGATAGCATCTCAGGCTTGATTTTAGAACTTTGGTAATGCCACTGAAGAAAAAAGCTATGCACAAACTCAGAGAAAACAATGGTAGCAGAAGAAACGGACCCAAATTTTAGAGGGTTTGGAACTGCCAGTAATGGGGCTGGAGAGGATGAACGGCACAAAGACTATTAAAAGGAGCTGGTTAAGCTTTGGCAAGGTGTTTCACACCTATAATCTCAACTTCCAGGGAGGCTGAGGCAGGAGCATCACAAGTTTGATGCCAGCCTTGGCAGCTTAAAGGCCCTATCTTGAAATAAAAAAGAAAATGACTGATTTATGACATTTTAAAAATTTAAAATGGAATCAAAATAATGGGGTGATCAGTGAAATGAAACTGAATGGAAATATCCAGATTAAAGTGCAGCTGGGATAGAAAAACAGGTTATAACTGTTCCAGTAGATGTAGTTTTTTCACTCCCAACTCGCCTCTAAATAATGGAAATGAGATACAAATAGGAGGAAGCATTATGAAAAGAAATATTATAAGTTGCTATAGAGAAAAACAACCCTTAAAGACAGAATAAAGATACCTATTTATCAGTTTCTTAGAATTGAAAAGAAAAAAATCTATATTCTGGGGATAAAAATGACCTCAGACTTTAAACTCAAACACAGAGATAAAGATACACTCAGGGAAATACACAATACCAGCAAATTGTCTTGTCTAGCTCTCTGCCTTTTGAAGAAAAAAGATTTTACAACTCTGAAACTCTTTTCCCTGATAGAACCCTGATATCTTTTAAATAGCCTAGTACCAGACAAGATTATAAAAGACTGGAAATGCAGAGGGACATCTTTAAAATATGTCATAGAAAGACTGGAGTTCTTGGAAGGAATTGTAGCACTAGTGTCATCCAGGAGCATCAGCTTAGGTGCCTAGGAGCAATACCTCCTAGTGCAGGATCTCTGTTGGAGATACTGGACCTCAAATTTTCCAGGGTCTGGGCCTCAAATTTTCACACTCTTTCCCTTAAGTAAAAGTCACATGAAATAAACAGAATAAAATCAGAAAACAGAATAATTTTGATGAATTTAGAATTCAAAAAGATGAATGTAAGTGGTTTAAGAAGTATTTCTTTTCTGTCATACAGATACTTTCTGGAGGACCTATTTGACATTCACTGGTGTACAATAAATGTGGCAGAAAGCATATGTTTAATTATCCTATACTTCCATATGCACAGATTTCTAGCACCTTCTCCCTTTAAGTTCTTTAATATCCTTGACTCTAACATAAGAAGATGTAGACAAATATTGGTTACATACATCACTGGTTTTTGTACTTTAAAACTTTATATTTTGAAATGATATTAATAGCATTCAAAATTCAAATGATACAAAAGAATATAAACAGAGAAATCTTCCTAGGTTCCTTGTTTCCTAACCAAAAGCTGCTTATTTTATCAGTTTCTTGAAGTCCTCCAGGGTTTATGCATATTCAAAGCAAATTCCTATACTCTACTAGTGAAATCTATCTTATCTAATAATCCATGTTTGAAATTTTATTGACCTCCAGTGTGGTAGAGAGCAGTCTGTTATGGGCTGATCTGCAAAAACTTTACATCTACCCTTGACCATTAATACAGACCCAGAGCTGCCCCCTAATTTCTGCTGGCTCAGATGGTTGCAGTACAGCCCAGGGAGGCTACATTGTGGCTCACTATTGAACCTTAGCAATAGGTCTGATAAAATGGTTTCTTCTGCAGTTGGTTCCTACACTAGTTGGATAAAGGGATATGAATAGGAAAAGAACTCAAACTATCACTATTTGCTGATGACATGATATTTAGAGGAGCCGAAAAATTCCACCAGAAGACTTCTAGAACTCATAAATGAATTCAGTAAAGTAGCAGGATATAAAGTCAACACTCATAAATCTAATGCATTTTTATTCATAAGTGATGAGCCCTCTGAAAGAAAAATTAGAAAAACTACCCCATTCACAATAGCCTCAAAAAAATAAAATAAAATACTTGGGAATCAATCTAACAAAGGAGGTGAAAGACCTCTACAATGAGAACCACAGAACATTAAAGAAAGAAATAAAAGAAAACCTTAGAAGATGGAAAGATCTCCCATGTTCTTGAATAGACTGAATTAATATTGTCAAAATGGCCATACTACCAAAAGCGCTATACAAATTCAATGCAATTCCAATTAAAATCCCAATGACATACCTCCTAGAAATAGAGAAAGCAATCATGAAATTCATTTGGAAGAATAAGAGATCCAGAATGGCTAAAGCAATCCTTAGCAGGAAGAACAAAGCAAGTGGTATCACAATACCAGACCTTCAACTACACTACAGAGCAATAGTAACAAAAATGGCATGGTATTGGCACCAAAATAGTTAGACCAATGGTACAGAATAGAGGACACAGAGACAAATCCACATAAATAGTTATCTCATACTAAACAAAGGTGCCAAAAACATACAATGGAGAAAAGATAGCCTCCTTAACATATGGTGCTGGGAAAATTGGAAATCCATATGCAGCAAAATGAAACTAAACCCCTATCTCTCACCTTGCACAAACCTTTACAAAATGGATCAAGGACCTAGGAATGGACCTGCACCTAATAGAAGAAAAAGTAGGTCCAAATCTTCATCATGTTGACTTAGGACCAGACTTCCTTAACATGACTCCCAAAGCACAAGAAATAAAAGCAGGAATCAATCATTGGGATAGATTCAAACTAAAAAACTTTCTCAGCACAGGAAAGAATCAACAATGTGAAGAGAGAGCCTACAGAGTGGGAGAAAATCTTTGCCACACACTTCAGATAGAGCACTAATCTTCAGAATCTATAAAGGAATTAAAAAAAAAAAAAAAACCCTTTACACCAAGAATACAAATAACCCAATCAATAAATGGGCTAAGGAAATGAGCAGACACTTCACAGAAGATCTATAAGCAATCAACAGATACATGAAAAAAATGTTCAACATCTCTAGTAATAGGAAATGCAAATCAAAACTACCCTAAGATTTCATTTCACCCTAATTAGAATGTCTGTTATCAAGAATACAAGCAACAATAGGTGTTGATGAGGATGTGGGGAAAAACGTACACTCATACATTGCTGGTGAGGTTGCAAATTGGTGCAGCCACTCTGAAAAACAGTTAGGGAGATTCCTTAGAAAACTTGGAATACAACCACCATTGGACCCACCTATCCCACTCCTTGGCCTATACGCAAAGGACTTAAAATCAGCCTACTACAGTGACATGGCTACATCAGTGTTTATAGCAGCTCAATTCACAATAGTTTGATTGTGGAACCAACCTAGATGCCCTTCAATAGATGAATGGATAAAGAAACTGTGGCATATATACACAATGGAATATTACTCAGCCATAAAGAAGAATAAAATTATGGCATTTGCAGGTAAATGGATGGAGTTGGAGAATATCATGCTAAGTGAAATAAGCCAATCCCCAAAAGCCAAAGGCTGAATGATTTCTCTGATAAGTGGATCATGATACATAACAGGGGTGGTGGGGGAGGAGGTAAGGGAAGAATGGGAGAAGGATGGATTGTGTAGAGGGAAATGAGGGGTGGGGGGTAGGGGAAAGGAAAGAAGAATAGAATGAGACAAACATTATTACTCTATGTACATGTATGATTACGCAAATGGTATGACTCTACTTCATGTACAACCAGAGAAGCAATAGTTGTACCCCATTTGTGTACAATGAATCAAAATTTTAAAAAAAGAACAGAGATGTATCCTGTTTTATTATTATTATTATTATTATTATTATTATTATTATTATTATTTGTGTATATAGCACTGGGCACTGAAACCAGGAGTGGTCAATCACTGAGCTGCATCTCCAACTCCATTTTACTTTGGGACAGTGTCTCACTAAATTGTCCAGACTGACCTTTAACTGCACCTAAAAATTTTTCAAGGTTAGACTACAAAATAAATATGCAAAAAAACAGTAGCTTTTCTATATGCCAGGAGAACCAGTTTAGAAAATACAATGGGAAAAAAAATCCCACTCCTATATGTAATAACTAGGAATATATGTAAAATGTAAGACTGGTATGAATAAACTGTACAAGTTTATTGCAAGGAATAAGATTAGAATAAATGAAAAGATTTATTATATGCCTGGATATAAAGACCTATTTTAGTCCATTTTGTGCTTTCTAACAGAATACTATAGACTAAATAATTTTAAATCAATAGAAATTTGTCTTTCACAATTCTGGAGGCTGGAAGTCCAAGATTAAGGTGTTGGCCTGTGGCAAGGGTCTTCTTGCTGCATCATAACAAGGATAGTACAGGAAAAGAGTAAAAGAGAGGCAAGGATGGGGGACCGAACAACTTCACTGATAATACTATTCATCTGTTCATGAGGGAAGAACTCTTAATACTATTATGTTGACAGTTATATTGCAACATGAGTTTGGGGTGAGGGGACAAACATTCAAACTACAGCAAGACCCATTCTCCCTAGTTAGATAAGCTATTAATTTAATGTGTCTTCAGTCAGTTTCCCAACAGGGTATTTTTTAACTTGTTAATTTAAAAAAGATTGTGCAAGGAAGAGTGATGGAACTGTTACCCCTAGCATGTATGAATTATTGGTAAGCTAAAATTATATTAAAGGAAAGCATTGGATACTGATGTGGGCCGTTGTAGACAGGAAAAGGGGAAGTCTCTAATATTGAGAAACAGAACCAGGCATGTGTAAGAACTCTGAAAAAGGTAGAATTTTAAGACAGTGAAGAAAGAATTTCATAAATGCCATTACTAGAACAAATGGTAATTTGGAAAAAATTTGGTCTTTTTTTTTTCTCCATACCTAACATGTAAAACCATGCAGATATTAAAAAAATAAATAAGTGGTTGTTTTTAATAAACTGGTGTAGGAAAAACAAATAGAAAACATAAAACAGGGATACAACCTCAGTGCTAGCAGGGGCCAGGCAAGAGTTTGAAATAAAAATCATGCAGCACTCAATATCTTATGTTACTTGGATAGAGTTAGAAATATTTATCTACTTTGAGAAAATAATGTCATAAATGGAACAATAAATAGCAACCTATATTTGGTTCAGAGTTAAGAAGTAATAATAATGCCCCTGTTGGCATAGGCCCAGGGGCATATTTGCACTATAGACTGCAAGAATGCCACCCAGCCATCCCAAATTGTGCAACAACATGGCAACCTGGCAAAAGGCCACTTAGCTCCAAGAAGTTTTTGCCATGCAAGAATGCCCAAAGTTATCAGATCTTCTGATCTTTTTTCATGTGAAGCTAGAAATTGCAAATTTCATGTTAAATCTCACAAATTTAAACTATTATCTCAGTTCTTTAAAACTTCTTATAAGCCAAACCAAATACATTTATAGGCTAAATTCACCCATAGGCCTTGAATTTATAAACTCCAGTGTATAGTTTTATTTTTTGTTTTGGTTTCAGGATTATACTTATCTTCTCAGCATTTCTTCCTCTACACTGTGGATCAGTTTTCATAGCAGAGGAATTCTAGAGAATTTACATAGTTCACTCAGTACAGTACCACTTCCATTGCTCAGGGCCTGGGACCATTGCATGTAGATATTTCTCTATTATCATGGTTTCTCCTTGAGAATGTTTTATTACTTATATTCCTATAAAATTTACTTTTAATCTAGGTTTTGAAATTAATACTTGAATTTTCTTAAAGATTTTATTAAAATATCAGCACAACAGTTTTTATCTTTTTCTCATTAATATTCTGGTTGATTGGTTCATTTCAACCCCTTAATTTTTTCATCTATTTTTATTTTGACTTTATTAATTCCTTCTTCTATTTTTGTTTAGTTCTTTTTCTACCTTCTAAAGTTGAATTCTTCATTTATTTTCATTATTATTTTTAGATTTAATGAAGAATTGAAAGTTATACATTTCTCTCTTGATACAAGGCTTTTTCCCTACAATGTGACTTAATTTCTAAGTGGTCTGTGATTTGTTTTGATTCTTTCTTGACTGAAACCAAAATCATTCTAAGATTTTTTTTTTTTAATCTCCAAGTAGTTAATTTTCTTTTGTTTATTTGTCATTGTTGTTGATTTAATTTTATTGCATTGGGGTCTCAGAATGTAGCCTATATAATTTTCATTCTTTGGAATGTTCTTTATGGCATAGTAACCAGTTTATTTAAAAAAAAAAAGTTCCCTATTCCTCTGAAAAGAAAGGGCTTTCTTTGTAAAGATACATGTGTATATTTTTTATTCATTGAATGGTATTTATATCCTTTCTTTTGACTTGAAGGTTCATATTTTTATTACTATAAAATATTGTTCCATATAATTTTTTATTTTCACTTCTACTTTTTAAAAAATCGGCACTCCTACTTTCTCCCTGTAATATTTGCCTGCCATTTTTGTTTTGATATTTTTTTAACATTCCCATGTAAAACTTTCTAAGTCATTTAAAATGTTTTCTTAAAACCAGCTTATAGCTGAATATTGATTCTATGTAATATTAGAGTTTTTAAGGGAATTTAAGTTATTTATTTTATTTTCCTCATGAGTAACTTTTATCTTGTTTCTGCTTTTTGTTTTACATTTGCTATCTTTTGACTTGCCCCTCTCCCTTTTTATTTTTCTAGATTTTGCTTAAATGATCCAGTTTTCTTTGCTTCTTTCTCCTTAGTGATGGTGACGAAATAATATATCTCATTGCATGAAAGCTGCAAATGATATGCATTACATTTTAGTATAAAATATTTGAAATTATACCTTGTAGCAATTTTATTTAGTAGTATACCCTTTCAAAAATGATAACTTTTAACACAATTTAACTTGTGCTGTTTTGCTTTTTTTTTTTTTTTTTTTTTTAATGGTACCAGGGTTTGAACCCAGGGGCACTTAATGATTGAGACACATCCCTAGCCACCTCCCCCCTCCCCTTTTTTTTAAATAGGGTCTTGCTAAGTTGCTTAGGGCCTTGCTAAACTGCTAAGGCTGGATTTGAATGGGGATCCTCCTGCCTCAGCCTTCCAAGCCACTGGGATTATAGGCATGCACCACTGCACCCAGCTTACCTTGCTTTTTTTCTCCCAGTTCCTATCTTACATGCTTTGCTGAAATAATCTGAATCCTTTATTTTATTCCTTTCTTCTCTTCCTCATCCCCCCATACAGATGTCCAAATGAAAGATAGTTTGACTGAATATAGAGCTCTACCATCACAGTTCTCATTGTGTACCTTGTTAATTTTTTATAATTTTGAAATAATCATAAATTCATATGCAGCTATAAGAAGTAATATAACCAAACACAATGGTCTGTAGCTTGTAATCTCAGCTACTGTGAAGGCTGAAGCATGAAGATCATAAGTTTAGGACCAGCCTGGGCAATTTAGCAAAACACTAGCTCAAAATAAAAAACACTGGGGATGTAATTCAATATGCAAGGTCCTGGGGTTCAGTTCCCAGTACTGAAAAAAGAAAAAGAAATAGTAATAATAATGCAAGCAGATTCTGTGAATTCTTTATACAACTTCTCCTAACGATAACATCTTGTAAAATTATGGTACAGTATCATAACCAGGATATTGATTTCGATAGTCAACATACAAATGTTTTTATCATATCAAGACTCCCTGGTGTTGCCTACTTCTCTCCTACCCCCACTCCCTCCTTAACTCATGACAGCCACTAATTCGTTCTCTATTTTATCATTTCAAAGGATGTTTTTATGTAAGTGTGCAAATAGAATGTGAGCTTTTGGAATTGGCTTTTTTTAAATTCAGAATTATCTGTATAGTGATCCTAATTATTGCATGTATTTTTAACCAGTCTTTTCCTTTGTTTTGCTGAGTGGTATTCCGTAGTATGGTAAGCATGCACTGGTAACCATTTACTCACTCAAGGACATCTGGGTTGTTTCCAGTTTGGGGCTGTTACAGATAAAGCCACTGTGAATAATAGTGTAGAAATTTATAGATGAACATAAATTTTAATTTCCCTAGATTAAATGCTCAGGAGTATATTTGCTGAGTTGTATAGTAGTTGCATGTTTAATTTGATAAGGGACTGCCAAGCAATTTTCTATTTTATACTCTCACCAACAGATAAGATGTTAGATAAGATACAAATATTCTAATTTTTCTAAATTTTTCCAGCATTGGGTGTTGTCGTGATTTTTTATTTTAGTCATCTGATAGATGGATGTAGTAATATCTCATTGTGGTTTTAATTTGCATTTCCCTAAATGGCTAATGATTTACCCACTTTAGTGAAATGTCTCTTTTGCCCATTTCCTAATTGAATTGTTCATTGGTTCTTAGGTCTTCCATAACAGAATCACAAACTAGGTAGCTTAAAAAACAATAAAAATTTATCATATCATGGTTCTGTGATATACAAACTGAAATTAAGATGTTGATAGAGTTGGTTCTGTCTGAGAACTCAGAGAGTATACTCTTTCTCCTAGGTTATGGTGATGGCCAATAATCTTCAGTGTTTTTTGCTTATTGCTGCTTTGCACTCTTCAGTTGTTAAATGGCAGTCTGCCCTCATGTGTTTCTTTGTGCCTAGTCTTTTCTTTTAAGGACACAAGTCATATCAAATTAAGGGTCTACTTTACTCTGTATGATTTCAGTTTATTAATTACATCTACAACAATCCTGCTTCAAATAAGGTCACAATCTAAAGTATTAACTTCACCATTTTTTCCTTTATTTTTCAAGAACACAGTTTAACCCATAAATGTTTGCGTGTGTGTGTGTGGGGGGGGGTGCTGGGGATCGAACCCAGGGCATTGTTTTTGTAAGGTAAGCACTCTGCCAACTGAGCTATTTCCCCAGCCCTGTTTTGTTTTTTAATGTTGAGTTTTGAGTATACATATTAGTTCTTCATCAGGTATGTTGTTTTTAAATTTTTTTTCCAATCTGTAGTTTTGTATCCTTTTTTTCTTATTTTATTTATTTTTTAAATAATGTTATTTATTTGGATAGTTTTAAGTTAACATACAAATTGAACAGATAGTACAGAAGATTCTCACCACCCCTCTCCCCAGTTTACTTTCTATTTATTTATTTTGTGTGTGTTTCCTGAATGATTTGTTACATTAGAAATCAATCACATTAAGATATATAGAACCCCTACCTCCACATGTCAACTATTTCAAATTAAATGGCACACTTATAAATATCTCAGAGGTCAAGGAAGAAAGCACAAGAAAAGTAAATAAAAAGTGCTTTAAACTAAGTGATAATAAAAGCTTAAAATATCAGGATCTCTGGGATGAAACAATACTCAGATGAACATTTATAACTTAAAGTACTTGTATCAGAAAGACACCAGAATTACATTATTTTCAAACTATGTAGTAGGAAGGAAAAAGTAGGAGCAGAAATGTATGAAATAGAGAAGAAATAATGCACCTAAAAATTGATGAAAATCAAGTTTAATAAAAAAAAGCAAGAACATAAAAATTAATATCCATAGAAATAAAAACATTAAGGCAATAGCATAATTGTATGGCAACATATAACATGGTTGTTATGGTTTGGATGGGAAGTATCCCCTAAAAACTCACATGTGAGACAATGTAAGAAGGTTCAGAGGAGAAATTATTGGGTGTAAGAAGGTTCAGAGGAGAGATTATTGGGTTGTAAGAGTGTTAACCCAATCAGTGAATTAATTCCTTGATAGGGATTAACTGGGTGGTAACTGAAGTGGTAGGGTGTGACTGGAGGAGGTGGGAATTGGGGTGTGGCTTTGGGGTATATATTTGTATTTGACAAGTGGAGACATTCTCTGCTCCATGATATGAGCTGCTTCCCTCTGCCACTCTCTCCTGCCATGATGTTCAGCCTCACCTGGAGCCCAGAGAAATGCAGCTGGCCTTCTGTGGACTAAGACCTCTGAAACTGTGAGCCCTCAAATAAATCTTTTCTCTTCTAAAATTGTTCTGGTCATGTCTTTTAGTCACAGCGGCAAAAAAAAAAAAAAAAAAAAAACTGACTAAAACAATGGTCTGTAGTAGAAAAGGATCTGTGTGCTGCTGAGAAGAAAGTATATTCTGTCATTGATGGATAAAATATTCTATATATGTCTGTTAAGTCTAAATTATCAATTGTATTTTTTAATTCTGTAGCTTCTTTATTTAGTTTCTGTTTGAAGGATCGATCCGGTGGTGACAGAGGCATTTTAAAGTTATCCAGTATTATTGTGTTGTGGGCTGTTAGATTCTTGAAACTGAGAAGGGTTTGTTTGATATACGTAGATGCTCCATTGTTTGGGGCATATTTACGATTGTTATGCTTGATGTATAATTCCCTTAAACTGTATGAAATGGCCTTCTTTGTCCCTTCTGATTAACTTTGGCTTAAAGTCCACTTTATCTGATAACGAGGATAGAAACCCCTGCCTGTTAATGTGAATGATGTTTTTTCCCATCCTATCACCTTCATTCTGCCTATGAGGTGAGTCTCTTGGAGACAGCTATTGTTGGGTTTGTTTTTTAATCCAATCTGCCAGTCTATGTCTTTTGATTGTTTAGTCTAGGCCATTCGTGTTTAAGCTTATTATTGAGGTATGATTTGATTCCCATTTTGGTTTATTTCTAATTCGTAATTTGAGTTAGTTTCTCCTTTGATTGACCTTTAGTGTAGCTCCTCCCTTTGCTGGTTTTTACTTTTTTTTTTTTTTTTTTTTTTTCATCTTCATGGAATATTTTGTTGAGAATATTCTATAATGCAAGCTTTCTTCTAGTTGCAGATTCTTTTAACTTTTGTTCATCATGGAAGGTTTTTATTTCATCTTCAAATGAAGCTTAATTTTGCTGGATATAGGATTCTTCGTTGGCAACTATTTTCTTTCAGAGTTTGGTATATGTTATTCTAGGACCTCCTGGCTTTTAGGGTCTAGGTTGAGGAATCAACTGAGATCTGAATTAGTTTCCCTCTATATATAATCTGATATTTTTTTTTTCTCTTGCAGCCTTTAAAATTGTATCCTTATGGGCTGGGAATATAGCTCAGTCGGTAGAGTGCTTGCCTGGCATGTGCAAGGCCCTGGGTTCAATCCCTAGCACCGCAAAAAAAAAGAAAAAAAAAATTGTATCCTTATTGTGTATGTTAGGCATTTTCATTACAGTGTGCCTTGGCATGGGTCTGTTGTAATTTTGTATATTTGAGGTCCTGTAAGTCTCTTGTATTTGATTTTCCATTTCATTCTTTAGGTTTGGGAAATTTTATGATACTATTTTATTGAAAAGATTGTTCATTCCTTTGGTTTGTATCTCTGCACCCTCATCTATCCCAATAAATCTTAAATTTGGTCTTTTCATGTTATTCAGTAGTTGTTGGAAGTTCTGTTCATGGTTTCTTAATATCTTCTCTCTGTGGTCAACTTTTTTCAAGATTATACATTTTGTCTTCATTGTCTGAGGTTCTGTCTTCCAAGTGGTCTAGTTTGTTTGTGATACTGTGTTGAGTTTTTAATTTGGTTTATTGTTTCCTTCATTTCAAGGATATCTGCTTGTTTTTTTTTATTTTCCAGAATCTCTTCCTCTTTATTGAAGTGTTCTTTCACTTCCTGTATTTTCTCTGATTTCATTCCTGATACCATCCTTTACTTCACAGATCAGTTTACATACATTCTAAACTTCTCTGACATTTCTTCCACTGTGATGTTGATGGATTCTGTTGTTGGAGTATCTTTGTTTGGGGCAATTTGTTCCCTTGTTTTTTCATGTTGTTTGTGTGTACCCATCTAATGGAATGGATCTGAGGCAGTAGAGTTTCTAACCTACTTACCGTGGACTTACCATGTTCCTGGAGGTTTCTACTACCTCACTGTTTAAAGGGGGAGACAAATAGTAACAACCAATGCAAACAATGTATAGCATTAAATCAAATAGTTCCTACTATGACATCTACAATGTTAATTATCACAATAAACAGAAACAGATCAGTTACTGCCTACAAAAAAACAAGTTTGCAAAAGGGTTTATAATATCAAATGGACAGGGAAAGAATGGAAGTGATATAAGATGTGATGATTGAGAGGGAGGAGGCGAGACAAGTAAAAGAATAAAGAGTGAAAGAGAGAACAATAGAGATTGACTATTAGCAGAAGAAAAGAGAATCAAGGGAAACAGAAGAAAAAAATGTGAAGTAAAACTTTTTAAAAAATTAAAAATAAAAGAATACAAAAGTAAAATATACTAATCAAACCTCCTAATTCACAAAAATAAAAACTAATCCATGAAAAACAACTGGCTTCATAAATGCTAGAAATGAAAAACAAATATGAATATGTATAAATGTCTATGTATCATTAAGGTCACAATTAAACAGAGAAAAAGAATTTTAAAAAGATCTTGACAAAAAGTTAAAGAATTCTTTCTGTTGGACTTCAAAGATTCTGTTTCTCTTCTCAGCAGTTCCAAGTGGGGTTGTCTGGAATGTGATGCTCCACTCTCTGAACTGCTAGAGTGAGAGAGATAATCCCATAGGCAGAATTCCTGGAGGCAGGGTTTAGGCTTATGTGGGCTTCAGGCTCTTCGCTGAATGCCAGTTAGTCTGGAGATTTTAAATCAGCACACCTCCAGTGCCTAGTACTTGCTGATCCATACAGGAAGACTACCTCAGGAATCTTTGCTGGGTTCCACTCATGTGGTGGGGGAGCCAATTCTTAGTCCCCGTCATCTCCTTTGGACCCCATGTTTCATGGTCTCAGGTTTAATCTCCAAACAATCTCTCCAACCCCCACCCTTCCCAGTTCCTGGCCAGATGTGTCTCTCCCAGTCCCTCCTGCAAGCAGTTCAGTTGGAGGGGGAGGGGTGGAACTGGGTGGGTTTCCACTGCCAGTGCCTTATGTAAACCTCTCTCCACATTTGATTTTCTCCTGGTCACTTAAGCACACTCTAGGTTGTGCAGTGTGTGTTTACTGGACCTGTATTTTGGGCCAGACTCAGGTTTGCCAGGAATTGGCCCCCTCAGCTGCCAGCCCCTGCACAGTGGCTGCAAAATGGTTCCTTCCTTTGTCCCCAAATGCCATCTAGAGAGATGGCAGCTTCTTTGCCCACACAGATACTGTGCAGTGTGTCTTCCAGGTTTGCCAGGCAATGTTCTTGATCTCTAAATGCTTGGTACCCAGTCATGCCTTGGGCCTCCCAAAATTGCAGATTCCTTTAATTCCCTTATGCCTCCACTTTGCTCTTGGAGGGGCTGCTCTGGCTTGTGCTTCCAGCCCAGCTGAGGCAGTGACTGTCCACTGGGGATTTCTTCCTTATTTTATTATATCCAACCTCCTGAGTCCCTGGTCTGCTTTGAATGCCCAGTTTTAAATTCCAGTAAAGTCTCCTGCTTTGTTTGTTTGTTTGTTTACTTACCTTGCTGAGAAGCTGCCTGTCTGCTTTCTTGGCTTTACTCCACGGAGCAGCCAGGAAAGTGACCTCCTCTGTTCTGCCATCTTGAAAAGTTTCTCTCTATATCTTTATATCCACTTAACGAAGACTTTCATAAGGGAAGGCTTTTTTTTTTTTTAATAATGAGATCCAATTATCATTTTTCCTTTAATGGACATGCTTTTGCTACCAAATCTCTTTGCCCAATTCCAGATCTCAAATATTTCCTTCTGTTTTTGCCAACTGTATTATAGTTTTACATTTTGTATGTAAGATAATGGTTCACTTTGGGGGTTATTTTGTGTGTGTTCTGTTCCATTGATCTGTGTGTGTCCTTTTGCCAATACTACACAGTCTTAATTATTATAATGATAAGTCATTAAATTGTGTAGACTGTCTTCTCCCTTATTCCTTTTTCAAAACTGTTTTAGCTCTTTTAGTTCCTTACCTATCTTTCTGTCCAAATTTTGTAAACTTTTTATCTTTAAAAAATCTTACTAGAATTTTAGTTTATCAATTTGGAGAAAATAGTTTTATTCTGTTTACTCTTCAAATCCACAAACACAGTATGTCTCTCCCATTTATTTAGATCTTACTTGATTTCTTTAATCAACATTTTATTGTTTTCAGCATTGAAGTCCTATACATATCCTATTGAATATAGTCTTTTTTTAACAATTGCATAAATTCATTGTATTTTTAATTTCAGTATTCACATGTTGATTGTTAATTGATTTTTGTTTTGTTAATTGTTTATTTTGTATCTTGAAGCTAGATTTGCTAGACTCGCTTATTAGTTCTAGGAGGTTCCTTGGGGGTTTTTTTGTTTGTTTTTGTAGGTTCTTGGGTTTTTTGTTTTTTATGTAGATATTGATGTTGTCAGCAAATAGGGGCAGTTTAATTTCTTCCTTTCTGATGTGTATGCCTTTTATTCCCTTTTCTACCTTATTGCACTGGCTAGAACTTCCAGCACTATGTTGAATAAGAGTGGTGAAAGCAGATATCCTGCCTTGTTCCCGATCTTAGGGGGGTAAGTATTCAGTCTTTCACCATTAAGAATAATTTACAGTTTTTGTTGTTGTCTAGTTGAAATATACTTGTTTGTCTTTTATAGGTGCTCTTTATCAAGTTGAGAAAGTTACCTCCATTTCTAAATTTCTGCAAATTTTTAATCATAAGTGTATGTTGAATTTTGTGAAATGCTTTTTATGTATCAGTTGATACGACCATGTGATATTTCTTCTTTAGCTATTTAATATGGTAGACTACAATGATTTTTAAATATTAAACCAGACTTGCATCCCTGGAATAAACCCTGTTTGGTCATGAAATATCTGGGCCTAGAACGTTCTTTTTAATGAATTTTTAAATGATCAGTTAAATTTCTTTAATAGTTGTAAAGTTATTCAAATTATCTTTTTATTGGGTGAGTTGTGATAGTGTTTTTTAGTAATTTATCTATTTTTGTTAAATTTATGTCTGTGTATGTGTACATATCTTTATTATCCTTTTGATGTCTACAGAGTCTGTGGTGGCATCATCTACTTAATTTTTGATAATGGTAATTTGTCTTTTCTCCTCTCTCCTGTTTCCTCTCTCCTCCATGTTGAGAATCAAACCCAGGGCCTCATGCATGCTACACAAGCACTCTTCCACTGAACTATACCCCAGCCCCTTTTTACTTTTCTTGTTATTCTTCCCACAGGTTTGTCATTGATTGTTTCAAAGAGTAAAGCCAGCTTTTTGTTTCACTGATTTTTCTCTACTGTTGCCCTGTTCAAATTTTGCCAGTTTCTCCTCCTTATTTACTTCCTTCTGCTTGTCTTGATTTTATTTTACTCTTTTTTAGGTTCTGAAGTAGGCATTTAGATTACTGATTTGAGACATTGTCTTTCTTCTAATATATATACTTAATGCTATGAACTTCCCTCAGCACCTTTACCGGTGTCCCACAGATCTTGGTATGTTCTGATTTCATTTCCAATCATTTCAGTATTTTTTGTTAAATTATCCTTTTTGACCCATAGATTATTTAGAAGTGTGTTGATTAGTTTCTAAGAGCTTGGACATTTTATCCTATTAGGTTTCTAATTTGTACCCAATGTGTACAGTAACATAGTATGATTTCAGTTTTTTAAAGTTTGTTGAGGTCCATTTAATAACTGAGCATGTGGACTTTCTTAGATACTTGAAAAGATTGTGCATTTTGTTCTTGCTCAATGAAATGTTCTATAAATTTTTATTAGATCCTATTGGCTAATTGTGTTGTCGAATTTTTCTTTGTTCTTCTTAGTTTTCTATGGAGTTGTTTCAGCTTATGTTGAGAGAAGGTTTTGAAGTGTCCAAGCATAATTGTAGGTTTGTCTATATCTTTCAGTTCTATTGGTTTTTACCTTACACATTTTGCAGCTCTGTTATTTTGTGTGCACACATTTACAATTGCTATGTCTTCTTTGACCTTTTATCATTATGTAATGTTTCTGTCTCTGAGAATTTTATTTGTTCTGAAGTCTACTTTTTCTGATATTAATATAGCCACTCCTACTTTCTGTTTATTAATGCTTGTATTATGTATTTTTTTCTTTATATTCCTTTCAGCCTGTGTCATTATTTTTGAGGTGAGTTTCATGTAGACAGCATATTGTTGGGCCCTATTTTTAATACATTTTGCCAATCTTTGTGTTTTCATTGGCATAGTTAAACCATTTAAACTTAATGTAGCTATTGATAAATTAGGGCTTATGCCTATTTGGGGGGCGCATATTTTGTTTTGTTTTTGAGATAGGATCTCACTAAGTTGCCACGCTGCCCTTGAACTTGTACGCCTGCTACCTCAGCTTCCTTGGGACCACATGTACCATCCTGCCAGGCAAGGTCTATCATTCTGATTTTTGTTTTCTGTTTGTTCTCTCTATACCTGGTTACTCTGTTACTTGAATTATTGTCTCAGGTCCATTTGAAGTTTCCTATAGTGTTGGGTTTTTTTGTTTGTTTGTTTGTTTGTTTGTTTGTTTTAGTTACCATTGAAGAATCGAACCCAGTGCCTCATGCATCCTAGGCAAGCTCTATACTGAGCTACAACCCCAGCCCCTCCTGTAGTGTTTTGAGTATATCTCTTTGTATAGTATTTTCATTGATTGCTGTAGGTATTGTATTATATATGAAGTCTTCTGGTGTCAACATTTTACCAATTAAGTGAAAATTAGAAGTCTTGCCTTCCTTTTTATCTCTTTTTCTTCTCTTATTTTTAATACGTTGATATTCCCTCTTCATACATTTAGAATAATTTAGACAATTATATTTTCCCTTCAACCATCAAACAATTCGGAAAACTGAAAAGAAGGAAAGTTTATTTGGTTTATCCATATTTTTGCTTATTGTGTTTTTCTTCCTTCCTGATGTTCCAGGGATCCTTTTCTTATCATTTCCTTTCTTTTAAAATAACTTCATTTAAGTAATAACTTCATTAGTCATTCTTGAATAGGCCTTCTGGCAACAAATAACTTTTGTTTTCCTTTATATGATTTCCTATTTAATTCCTGAAGGACATTTTTGCTGGATGTAAGATTCTGAGTTGATGACTCTTCTTTCAACACTTGAAAAGTTTGTAATTTCCTTCTTTTTTTCTTTTTTACAGTACTGGAGGTTGAATCCAGAAAGAGCTTCGCACACACTAGGCAATTGCTCTACCACTGAGCTCCATATAATTTCCTTCTTTCCTTTATTGTTTCTTGTGAAAAATCTGTCTTTCAAACCATTTTCCTTCTAATGGTAATATGCATTCCTATGTTTCAGGTTTTTTCCTTTGTCTTTAGTTTTCAGAAATTTCACTAAGGTATACCTGAATGTAAATCTCTTTGGGTTTGGAGTTTGCTCAGTATCTTGAATCTGTATATTTAAGGCTTTTTACAAAATACGGGAATTTTTTTTAGTCATTTCTTTGAGTACTTTGTCAGCTCTGCCCCCTCTTTCTCCTTTTCTAGAAATTCAATGACATAAATGTTAAATTTTTTTATTATAGTCCTGCATGCCTCTGAGGCCCTGGGTTTTTTGCCATTGTTTGTTTCTCCTTCATTCTAGTCTGTTGTTCTTATTGGCTAGTTTCTATTATTCTGTCTTGTAGTTCATGGATCCTTTCCAATTTCTTTCCCACTTTGCTGTTGAACCCATCCATTAAGTTTTTCATTTCATTTCTAATGTTTTTAAGTTCTGTAGTTTCAGTTTTGTTCATGTCTTCTATTTTCTTGCTGGGGCTTTCATTTTCACTTGTTTCAAGCATATTCATAATTGCTTGTTGAAACTTTTTTATGATGGCTGCTTTAAAATCTTTGTCAGACATTTCTGACTTTCTCTGTCATCAGTGCTGGCAACTGTTTTCTTTTTTCATTTAGTTGGCAATCTTTCTTGTTCTTGTTATGAGTCATTTTCATTTGAAATCTGGACATTCCGCATATTATAAGACTAGATCTTATTTAAACCTTCTGTGTTAGCTGACTTCCTTACATCACTCTGACAGTAAATAAGGTAGAGATATATAGTGCCCTCTTTAATGCCAGGTGAGGGTAGAAGCCCAGGTTTCCCCTTAGCCTCCGTTGACATGGGAGAGTGAGGAGGCTCCTTGTTATTACCAGGATGGGAGTTCCAGCTCTCTACCAAGCTTTCACTGGTACTCTGTGACTGGGAAAGTGCTTGTTGCTGCTGTTGGTAGTAAAATAAGATTGTCCATCTCCTCTGTCATTACTTCAGTGGAAAAAAGTATAGTTACCTCATTAGTGGAAAGAGGTGGAACTCAGGGTTCGTATGTTGTCTCCACTGATATTACAAAGGTGGGGCCTCATTATCCCCTGTCAGTATAAAACCCCAATTTCCACAGAGGCCTAATCTGACACTATCCCAGCAAACCAAATGGGGCACCCTATTATCTCTCAGCCAGGGTACAAATCTAGGCTCTTCTTTTTACTTTGGCAGGCATGTATAGGGATGTAGCTACAGTATTTTCTGAGATATATTAACCTTGAAATTGAGCAGTCATTGTCTAAAAGTTTTCTGTCCTCCCAGTCTACCCCTTTCATGGTCCTTTGATTAGAGAAAACAGATTTTTTTGTGGCTCTTTTTTGGTTTTTGTCTGTTGGCATTTCTGGTTTGTCAGCTTCTCTAGCTCCAAGTCTGAGATACGTGAGATAAAAAGAAGTTGCAGGGAACACACTGCCACACAGTTCCTTGGATCTCTTGAACTTTCTTGTGTTTGTTGTATATGTAATGTCCACAGGTTTTAGTTGTATTTAGCTTGAGAAGTAGGAGAATGAATATCTACTCCATCTTTCTAGAATCAGAAGTCTGCTCGGCTGTATTTTGATGGAGGTATAGACAGTGTCTTTTGTCAATCAGTGTTTTTGTTAATAATGATAGTTAACATTTCTCATGTACACACGGTGTGCTCAGGTATTGTTCCAAATGTTTTTCATATATTAAGTTGCTTAATTCCTGTGAGACTCTAGAAAGTAGTTACTAATGTTTTTCTGCTTTTATCAAATAAGGAAATTGAGGCATAGAAAAGATAAATAGCATGCTCAAAGGCTCTGACTAATTCATGATTAAACCTCAGGCTCTCTTGACTCCATAACCCTCTATTACATGTGACCCGAGACAAATCTAGTAATAGTTCTTTATGCTTTCTATCATAGCACCATGACTTTTCTTTTTGGAAGCTTATCATAGTTTTTCTATGTTAGAATTCAGAAATTTTATTAGGATATGCGTACATACAGGTCTTTTTCCAATAATAATAATTTTCTCTGGAACCCAGCATGTCTTTTGATCAGAAAACTTAGGTGTTTCTACTGCTCAGTGACATATTTTTGAAATTTAAAAAGTTTCCTCTTATCTACCCACTTAAAAATGTGTTTTAAAAGACTGTTTCAAGAGACTACAAAGATACTCAGTATAAAACAAAGAAGTGAGTTACTTCTAATTGGCCAAAAACTTTCTTTTTCTTATAAATTAGAGAAAAAATTACAGTTAAACACTACAGTCAAGCTGTGAGAAACTGCTTGCACCTTAAGAGTTCTGTCATAAGTTATATGACACTGGAAGACTTGCTTGGTTTACAGCTTTTGGTGTGAGAAAGAAAAGTGGGATGGCCAAGGAAAGTGAGCTATGATACCAGAGTCAGCATCCGTATTTACTGTTACTTTTAACCATTTCAAGAAGTAAATGAAGCTGAATATAGTGGTGTACATCTGTAATCTCAGCAACTCATGAGGCTGAGGTAGGAGTATTGCAAGTTCAAAGTCAGCCTCAGCAATGTAGCAAGTCCCTAAGCAATTTAGCAAAACCCTGTCTCACAATGAAAAATAAAAGGGGCTGGTGATGTGTCTCAGTGGTTAAGGGCCCCTGGGTTTAATCCCTGGTACCAAAAAAATGAATGATAGTTACATAAAACAATAATTACAAAAATGCATCACTGAGCTTATAAATATGAAGATTTGATCTTTATGACCATATAGCACAAAAGATAGGGGATGAGGTGGGCATGGTGGCATATGCCTGTGGTAATCCCAGTTACTCGGTAGACTGAGGCAAGAGGATTAAAACTTCAAAGCTAGCCACCATTTGACCCAGCTATCCCACTCCTTGGCCTATACCCAAAGGACTTAAAATCAGCATACTATAGTGACACACCAACATCAATGTTTATAGCAGCTCAATTCACAATAGCTAAACTATGGAACCAACATGGATGCCTTCAACAGATGAATGGATAAAGAAAATGTGGTACATATACACAACAGAAAACTTTAAAGAACAATGAAATTATGGCATTTGCAGGTAAAAGAATGGAACTAGAATATCATGCTAAGTGAAATAAGCCAATCCCAAAAAACCAAAGGCTGAATGTTTTCTCTGCTAAGGGGATGCTGATCCATAGTGGGGCAGGTGCAGGGGGAGTGTTTAGGGAAGAATGAAGGAACTTTGGATTGTGCAGAGGGGAGCAAGGGGAGGGGTGGGAATGGGAAGGACAGTAGAATGAGACACATCATTACCCTATAAACACGTATGCTTATACTACTGGTGTGACTCAGCACCATGTACAGCCAGAAGAATGAGAAGTTATGTTCCATTTGTGTACGATGTATCAAAATGCATTCTACTGTCATGTATAACCAATTAGAACAAATTTAAAAAATATTAATTTTAAAAAAAGACAAAACTTCAAGACTAGCCTGGGCAACTTTGCAAGACCCTGTTTCAAAATAAAAAGGGCTGGGGGTGTAGATGTGGTAGACTGCCCCTGGGTTTGATCTACAGTACCATTAAAAAAAAAAAAAAAAACCTGGTAATGGAGCCAGGAAATATCAAATGGTAAATCATGAAGAGTACTGGCCAGGCATGGTACCACATGCCTGTAATCCCAGGGACTTGGGAGGCTGAAGCAGAAAGATGGTAAGTTAGAGGCCACTCTCAGCAACTTAGCAAGATCCTGTCTCAAAATTTTAAAAAATAAAATTAAAGGCCAGGGATGTAGCTCAGTGTTACAGCACCTTTGGGTTCAACCCCTAATACAGAAAGGAAGGAAGAAAGGGAGGGAGGGTACTTGAAAAAGTAAGTAGGTAGGCGCTATAAATAAAGTTTTTTCTCTCTTTTGATCATATTGAAAGGACAAAAATTTGTAAAAGCAGTAATTATGACCTGTATTATTGGATTTATAAAATATATAGACTAGAGGATGATGATGATATGATGATGTTAAAAAAGGAGTGGGAATGGATGTATATTGGAGCAAACTGAAATTAATATTACTCTATATTGTGATAAGATACATATTATAATTTCTAGAGTAACTACTAAGAACTAAAATATGTGTAGTTTAAAAATCAACAAAGCACTCTTGAGTATTTATCACACAGAGGTGAAGCTTAAGTTTACACAGAATCATGTACCTCAATGTTTATAATAGTTTTATTTGTAATAGCCAAAATCTGAAAACAACCAAGATGGTCCCCAACAGGTGAATGGTTACACAAACTGTATACATACAGACCATGGAATACTATGTAGCAGTAAAAGGAACAAACTATTGATACACACAGAAGCTTAGATGAATCTCAAAAAAATTATGCTGAGTAGAAGAAACTAATTCCAGAAAGTTAGATACTTTATGATTCAATTTATATATCACTTTTGAAATGATAGAATTTTAGAAATGCAGGATTTCTGGTTGTTGCCAAAAGTTAAGTATGAATGGTGAAGATGAAAGTAAAGGTGAAGTGCCTCGTCACTCTGGATCCAAGATGGCAGACTAGAGGGAGGCTGCATTCCTTGTCACTCTGTAACTCTGGTTTCAAGCAGAGGATATCTGTTTCTCGGTGAGGCAGTTTTTGCTGCTTATCGATCCCCTGGTGTTTACCCCATTTGTCTGCTGTGTTGACCTGCAGTTTGCCAGCATATCGACGCCTTTTTTGAGTGCAGATTGCTCACTGTCAGGCGTCTGTCATCCGCCATTTGCCTGCCTCTCGCCTGTCCATCGCCTGCCTTACACCTATCCATCAGCCAACGCACGAGGTTCACCTCCTGATCTTCCAACAACAGTCAGCAAACTGATCACCAACCATCAGTGGAGCACCAGCTGCCTCCTGTCGCCTGGAAGTTCTCTGTCACAGTACCTGCAGGTTTGATTACACGTGGCTGCCGCCATTTTGAGACAACAGCCAGGCCCTGTAGGACCCCTGGCCGGACTGACTGCGCCCCGTCTCCAGGATACCTCAGCCCAACCGATCACTCCCTGCCTCTGGGGCCCTCACATCAACTGACTACTCCCTGCCACCAGGACCCCCAGACCAACTGACTGCGCCCTATCACCGGGACCCCAGACCGACTGATTGCACCCGGCCTCCAGGATCCCACAACCACATCAAACACACCCGACCTCCAGGACCCCTGCTGGACCAACCACATCTTGTCTCCAGGACCTCCAACTGACCACATCCACCCCTGAGCTGCAGCTCCCCATTTGCCAACACATTTTGAAGCCAGAGGGGCAATCTTGGATAATCCTGGAAGCTGTAGCTCCGATCTTTGGGTGGGGCAAATCCCATCCTGTGACGCCTGCTGGAGGCTTGAAGCTCATTGTCAGGTACCTCTCATGCATTAGGCTACTGAACACTGGGAGGTTTCATTAGTATATGTCTTGTTATACTGTAGATTTTCTTTTTTCTCCTTTTTAAAAAATTTAAGTTTTTATTTGTTTACTTTTCTTGCTCTCTTTTCCTTTTATTTACCTGTTCCCTCAGAGTCTCTTTCTCCCTTTTTTGCATGCTAACATCCGATTTCTTTTGATTACACTCTCACCCTTTCTATTTTCTAGAACGTGTGTATATTCTTTTCTTATCCCATTAACAGCCACATTCTACATCCCTCTGCATCCTCTTTCTCCTCCATTAGAAACTGCAGACCTTATTGCAAACCTGTTTGTTTTACCGAAGATAATATTTGAACTCATTTTGTTTACTATGACAATTTTGTTATTGTCCCCATAGGGGCTATTTGGTCTAGGATTGCATAGTGTCTGACTTGGGCACTGCTAATATTGATCTCCCCTTAAAGAAAGGGTTTTGGAAACGTATAGGGCCACTATAAGCCTATAGGGGGAAATCTGCAATACCCCAGATCTACACTGTTAGAGGGGAAGATACATGAACAACATGGAAAAACAAGGGAAGAAAATGATCCAAACAAATCTAGATTCTATATTAATAGAAACCAATGACAGTATGTTAGAAGAAATGTCAGAAAAGGACTTCAGATTATACATGATTAAGATGATTTGCGAAGCAAAGGATGAGATAAGAGAGCAAATGCAGGCAATGAATGATAATACCGATAGGCTGAAAGAGCACCTGCAGGAAGCAAAAGATCATTTCAACAAAGAAATAGAGCTTCTCAAAAAAAAAAAACAAACGGAAACCCTTGAAATGAAGGAGACAATAAACCAATGAAAAACTCAATGGACAGCATCACCAAAAGACTATACCACTTAGAAGACAGAATCTCAGACAATGAAGACAAAATATTGAATCTTGAAAATAAAGTTGCCCAAATGGAGAAGATGGTAAGAAATCATGAACAGAATCTCCAAGAACTATGGGACATCATGAAAAGACCAAATTTAAGAATTATTGGGATTGAGGAAGGCACAGAGATACAAACCAAAGGAATGAACAACCTATTCAATGAAATAATATCAGAAAATTTCCCAAACCTGAAGAATGAAATGGAAAATCAAATGCAAGAGGCTTACAGAACACCAAATGCACAAAATCACAACAGATCCACATCAAGGCACATTATAATGAAAATGCCTAACATTCAAAATAAAGATAGGATTTTGAAGGCCATGAGAGAAAAGCATCAGATTACATATAGGGGGAGACCAGTACGGATAGCAACCGATTTCTAAACTCAGACTCTAAAAGCTAGAAGGGCCTGGAACAACGTATTTCAAGCTCTGAAAGAACATGGTTGCCAACCAAGAATCCTATACCCAGCAAAACTAACCTTCAGATTTGAAGATGAAATAAAATCCTTTCATGAAAAACAAAAGTTAATTTACAAATAGAAAGCCTGCACTACAGAATGTTCTCAACAAATATTCCATGAGGAGGAAATGAAAAACAACAATGTAGGTCGGCAAAGGGAGGAACTACCTTAGAGAAAAACCACTCAAAGGAGAAACCAAGCCAATTTAAAAACCAAAAATAAGCCAAATGACTGGGAATACAAATCATATCTCAATAATAACCCTGAACATTTTAATGGACTAAACTCATCAATCCAAAGACATAGACTGGCAGAATGGATTAAAAAGAAAGACCCAACAATATGCTGCCTGCAAGAGACTCATCTCATAGAAAGACATCCACAGACTAAAGGTGAAAGGATGGGAAAAACCTACCACACACATGGACTCAGTAAAAAAGCGGAGGTTTCCATCCTTATATCACATAAAGTGGACTTCAAGCCCAAGTTAGTCAGAAGGGATAAAGAATGACATTTCATACTGCTTAAGGGAACCATAATCAGGAAGACATAACGATAGTAAATATTTATGCCCCAAACAATGGCGTATCCCTGTACATCAAACAAATCCTTCTCAATTTCAGGAATCACATAGACCACAACACAATAATTCTGGGTGACTTTAACGCACCGCTGTCACCACTAGATAGATCTTCCAAACAAAATCCAACCAAAGAAACCATAGAACTCAATAACACAATCAATAACCTAGACTTAATAGACATATATATAATATTCCATCCATCAACAAGCGGATTCACTTTCTTCTCAGCAGCACATGGAACCTTCTCGAAAATAGACCACATGTTATGCCACAAAGCAGCCCTTAGGAAATGCAGAAAAATAGAGATACTGCTTTGTGTTCTCTCAGATCATAATGGACTGAGAGTAGAAATCAATAACAAAATAAAAAAGAGAAATTACTCCAACATCTGGAGACTAAATAATATGCTATTGAATGAAACATGGATAACAGAAAACATCAGGGAGGAGATTAAAAAATTCTTAGAGGTCAATGAGAACGACGATACAACATATCCAAATCTCTGGGACACTATGAAGGCGGTACTAAGAGGAAAATTCATTGCATGGAGCGCATTCCAAGAAAACAATGAAAAGTCAATAACTAAATGACCTAACATTACAGCTCAAAGCCCTAGAAAACAGAATAACAGCAAAAGTAGTAGAAGACAGGAAATAATTAAAATCAGAGCTGAAATCAATGAAATTGAAACAAAAGAAACTATTCAAAAGATTGACAAAACAAAAAGTTGGTTCTTTGAGAAAGTAAACAAAATCGACAAACCCTTGGCCACACTAAGAGGAGGGAGAACACTCAAATTACTAAAATACCTGATGCAAAAGGAAATATCACAACAAACACCACTGAGTTACAGAACATAATGAGAAGCTACTTTGAAAATCTGTATTCCAACAAAATAGAAAGTACCGAAGACATTGACAAATTTCTAGAGACATACGCTCCTCCCAAACTGAACCAGGAGGACATACACAATTTAAACAGATCAGTATCAAGCAATGAAATAGAAGAAGCCATTAAAAATCTACAATCCAAGAAAAGCCCAGGACCAGACAGATTCTCAGCTGAGTTCTACAAGACCTTCAAAGAAGAACTCATTCCAATACTTCTCAAAGTATTCCAGGAAATAGAAAAGGAGGGTACCCTACCGAACTCATTCTATGAAGCTAATATCACCTTCATACCCAAACCAGGAAAAGACACATCAAGGAAAGAAAATTTTAGACCAATATCCTTGATGAATATAGTTGCAGAGATCCTTAATAAAATATTGGCAAACTGTATCCAAAAACATATTAAGAAAATTGTGCACCACAATCAAGTGGGGTTCATCCCTGGAATGCAAGGATGGTTCAACATTCGTAAATCAATAAACGTAATCCATCATGTCAATAGACTTAAGGATAAGAATCATATGGTTATTTCAATTGACACAGAAAAAGCGTTCAACAAAATACAACACCCCTTCATGCTTAAAACACTAGAAAAAATAGGGATAGTAGGAACATACCTGAACATTGTAAAGGTTATTTATGTTAAGCCCATGACCAACATCATTCTTAATGGAGGAAAAACTGAAACCATTCCCTTTAGAAACGGGAACAAGACAGGGATGTCCTCTTTTACCACTTCTATTCAACATTGTCCTCGAAACTCTAGCCAGAGCAATTAGGCAGACCAAAGAAATTAAAGGGATACAATAGGAAAAGAGGAACTTAAGCTGTCACTATTTACGGATGACATGATTCTATATTTAGAGGATCCAAAATCCTCCTCCAGAAAACTTCTAGACCTCATCAATGAATTCAGCAAAATAGCAGGCTATAAAATCAACACGCATAAATCTACAGCATTTTTATATGCAAGCGACAAAACAGCTGAAAGGGAAATGAGGAAAACAACCCCATTTGCAATAGCCTCAAAAAAAATAAAATACTTGGAAATCAATCTAACCAAAGAGGTAAAAGATCTCTACAATGAAATCTACAAAACATTGAAGAAAGAAATTAAGGAAGACCTTAGAAGATGGAAAGATCTCCCATGTTCTTGGATAGGAAGAATTAATATTGTCAAAATGGCCATACTACCAAAAGTGCTATGCAGATTCAATGCAATTCCAATTAAAATCCCAATGATGTACCTTAGAGAAATAGAGCAAGCAATCATGAAATTCATCTAGAAGAATAAGAAACCCAGAATAGCTAAAACAATCCTTAGCAGGAAGAATGAAACGGGGTATCGCAATACCAGAACGTCAACTATACTACAAAGCAATAGTAACAAAAACAGCATGGTATTGGCACCAAAATAGACAGGTAGATCAGTGGTACAGAATAGAGGACATGGACACAAACCCAAATAAATACAATTTTCTAATACTAGACAAAGGTGCCAAAAATATGCAATGGAGAAAAGATAGCCTCTTCAACAAATGGTGCTGGGAAAACTGGAAATCCATATGCAACTGAATGAAACTAAACCCCTATCTCTCACCCTGCACAAAAATCAACTCACAATGGATCAAGGACCTTGGAATCAGACCAGAGACCCTCCATCTTATAGAAGAAAAAGTAGGTCCAAATCTTCACCTTGTTGGCTTAGGATCAGACTTCCTTAACAGGACTCCCATAGCACAAGAAATAAAAGCAAGAATCAATAACTGGGACAGATTCAAACTTCATAGCTTTCTCTCAGCAAAGGAAACTATCAGCAATGCGAAGAGAGAGCCTACAGAGTCGGAAAATATCTTTGCCACTCATACTTCAGATTGAGCACTAATTTCCAGAATATATAAAGAACTCAAAAAACTCTACACGAAGAATACAAATAACCCAATCAACAAATGGGCTAAGGAAATGAACAGACACTTCACAGAAGATGTACAAGCAATCAACAGATATATGAAAAAATGCTCAACATCTCTAGTAATAAGAGAAATGCAAATCAAAACTACCCTAAGATTCCATCTCACCCCAATTAGAATGGCGATTATCAAGAACACAAGCAACAATAGGTGTTGGCGAGGATGTGGGGAAAGGGGTACACTCATACATTGCTGGTGGGGTTGCAAATTAGTGCAGCCACTCTGGAAAGCAGTGTGGAGATTCCTTAGAAAACTTGGAATGGACCCTCCATTTGACCCATCTATCCCACTCCTCGGCCTATACCCAAAGGACTTAAAATCAGCATACTACAGAGATACAGCCACATCAATGTTCATAGCAGCTCAATTCACAATAGCCAGACTGTGGAACCAACCTAGATGCCCTTCAGTTGATGAATGGATAAAGAAACTGTGGTATATATATACAATGGAATATTACTCAGCTATAAAGAATAATAAAATTATGGCATTTGCAGGCAAATGGATGAAATTGGAGAATATCATGCTAAGTGAGATAAGCCAATCTCAAAAATCCAAAAGACGAATGATCTCACTGATAAGGGGATGATGACACATAATGGGAGGTCGGAGGGGGGCAAGAATGGAGGAAGGAGCGACTGTATAGAGGGAAAAGAGAGGTGGGAAGGGTGGGGGGGGGAGGAAAAAATAACGGAATGAATCAAACATCATTACTCTATGTAAATGTATGAATATGCAAATGGTATGCTGTTATTCCAGAACAAACAGAAACAACATGTATCCCATTTGTTTACAATAAAAATAAATTGAAATTAAAAATGAAAGTAAAGGTGAAGGGTAGAAGTGTGTGGTTATTAAAGGATAACACTAGGGATCCTCATGGTGTGGGCACTGTTCAGGATCTTATTATGATAGATATAGACATAGCACAAATTAGTACAAACAAGTGGAGAAATCTGAATAAGATTGGTGAGTTCTGTCAATGTCCATAGTGTTTGTAATATGATATTATAGTTACATATAACTAATGTATAGTTGTGATATTATATGGCAAATTATAGCCATGGTGGGAAACTGGATACACAAAGTATCTCTGTTATTTCATAGAACTACCTATGAATCTATAATTACCTTAATAAAATTTTATTTAAGAAAAAATGTTTTAAAATTCAAAAAATAAAATGGTACACTAGAAAATACCTACTTAGTAAGAGGTCAGAAAAAGAACATGAGACATCTAGAAAACAAATAGTAAAGTGGCACATAAATCCAGCCATAGCCATGGGAACATTGAATGTATTATACTCCAGTTAAGAGGCAGAGATTGACAGACTAGATGTTTTTTTAAAATTAAGGTCCATCTCTGTATTGCCTACAAGAGACATAGTTTAGATTCTAAGACATAAGATTGTGGAAAAAAGATATCTTTTTTTCCTTTATTTTTAAATCTTTTTTCCCGTATTTTTATTGGTACATTATAGTTGTACATAATAGTGGGATTTATTATATATTCATACATGCACACAGTATAATAATATGATTTGATTGACCAGTATCATTTTCCAGTATTTTCTCTTTCCCTTCCACCTCCTTCCCCCTGATCCTTTTCCTCTACTGATCTTCAGTTTTCATGAAATTCACTCCCCAATTTTCTTTTCCTTTTTCCTCTCTAGCTTCCACATAGAAAACATAACGACCCTTGATTTTTCTGAGTTTGGCTTATTTCACTTAACATAATGTTTTCAAGTTCCATCATTTGGAAAAAGATATCTTAAAAACAGTATGCATAAGATAACTGCTGCTATCAAACAAAATAAATTTTAAGACAAAAAATTGCTGGAGATAAAGAGGGACATTTTATAATAAAATGGTTACATAGTATTTACATTATATTCAGTATTACAATTAATCCAGAGGTAATTTCAAGTATATAGGAGGATGTGCATAGGTCATATTAAATACTACAGTTTTATAACAGATTTTAAGCATCCATAGATTTTGGTATTAGTGGTTGGAGTGGGATTTTGGAACTAATCCCCCTCAGATATTGAGGGGCAACTGAACAATAATAGTTGAGAAATTCAATTTCTCACTCTCAGTAATGACTTAAACGAGACAGAAAATCACCAAGCACATATAAGAATTGAATACTATCACCAACTTGAACAGACTCACATTTATAGAACACTACCTAATGACTGTAGAATATACATTTCTCTTTTTTTGAGCACACATGGAACATTCCCCAAGGCATACCATATTCTAAGCAAAAGGTTGATGAAAAGTTGGGAGTTTATTTATTTATTTAGTGATCCTGGGGATTGAACCCAGGGGCACTGTACCCTGTACCACTGAGCTACATTCCCCAGCCCCCCCCCCCTTTTTTTTTTTTTTGGAGACAAGGTCTCACTAAATTGCTCATGGTCTTGTTAAGTTATATAAACTAACCTCAAACTTGTGATCCTCCTGCCTTAGCTTTCTGAGCAGCTGGAATTATAGGGGTGATTCACAACACTCAGTTAATGGTGAAAAGTTTTTTCAAGGGCAAAAAAAGTAACATTTTAGGCTTGCTATTTATAAAACCTAAATATAAGAACTAAAATTCTTAGAAAACATGGGAGTACATCTGTATGTCCTCATATTTGACAATAGATTCTTAGATGTAATACCAAAAAGCACAAGTGACAAGAGATGAATCAAGATAAAAAACAAAGATAAGAACAAAAGATAAATCAAATTTCATCAAATTTAAGTTTTTTATGCATCAAAGGACATTATCAAAAAAGTAAAAAGACAACCTACAAAATGGGAGAAAATATTTGCAAATCATGTATCTGAAAAGGGCTTAGCGTCCAGAATATGTTAAGAATTCTTAAAACTCAACAACAGAAAGACAGTTCAGTTTTAAAATAGATGAAGGACTTGAACACCATTCTCCCTCCAAAGAAGATGTACAAATAAAGTAAGCATGTGAAAAGAGGTTCAACATCATTAGTCATTAGGGAAACAAAAATCAAAACCACAATGACTAGGCAAGAGGCTAGAGCTGGAAGAGCTTGAATTCACACCCAGCCTGGGCAACACAGTAAGACCCTCTCAAAACACACACGTGCCTCACAACCACTAGGCCCTTGGTTCAATCCCCAGCACCACACACACACACACACACGCGTGCGCACATATACCACTTCACATCCATGAAGATAAGTATTAAAAAAACAAAAAAAAAGCACAGGCGTGGGGAGGCTGAAGCAGGAGGATCACGAGTTCAAAGCTAGCCTCAGCAACTTAGCAAGGCCCCAAGAACTTAGCAAGACCCTGTCTCTAAATTTAAAAACATTTTAAAAAAAGGCGGGGGGGCGGGTGCTAGAGATGTGGCTCAGTGGTTAAGTGCTGTGGGCTTAATTCCTCAATTAAATAAAAAAAAAAAAAAGGTTGATGATGTGAAGACATTTGAACCTTCATGCATTGCTGTAATGATTGTAATGATGTAAAATGGTATAGCTTCAGTGAAAAACAATTTAGTTTTTCCTCAAAAAGTTAAACCATTTACTGCATGACTCAGCAATTCTACTCCTAAGAATATACCCAAAAGAATTGAAAACAGAGACTGAAACAAATCCTTGTGCATAAGTAATCTTAATAGCACTATTCATAATAGCTAAAGGTTGAAAGAACTCAAATGTCCATTAGCTGATAAATAGATAAAACATTGTGTGTCACAAGTGAGGAAATAATGGCATTCCAGCCATAAAAATAAAATGAAGTAAAATTAATACATGCTACAATGCGGACAGATCTCATATTATGGTAAGTGAAAGAAATCAGATGTAAAAGTCCTATAATTTATGATTTCATGTATACAAATTATCCACAGTGGCCAAATCTGTAGAATCAGAAAGCACATTGGTGGATACCAGGGGTAGGGGGAGAGAGTATATAAGGAGTAACTGCTTGATAGGTAGAGTTTTATTATACTTGGAATAAGGAAAACGTTTTGAACCCCTGTAGAGCTGGTGGTTGCATAACATTATGAATGTCTTAAACCCCACTTGTTTATTGACTTTAAGATGGTTAATTTTAGGATTTATTTTTTTATTTTTTATTTCCTTAGTAGCTATAATTATAGGCATGCATCATCATACCCAGCCATGGATGCATTTTTATTAAATCATATATTAACTTTTTTATTTGTATGGCAGACTGAACCCCATCATACTCTACAACTGACCTACACCCCCAGCCCTTTTTATTTCTTATTTTGAGACAGGATCTCACTAAGTTTCCTGAGGCTGCCCTTAAAATTTAGATACTCCTGCCTTAGCCTTCCGAGTTGCTGGGCTTACAGGTATGTGCCACAGTGCCTGGCTTATATCTGTTTTTTAAAAAAGATTAAGAAAGCCTAAAGTAGTTTTTTCTTGAATACTTTTTATTTATAAGAAACAGATAATGGGGGCTGGGGTTGTGGCTCAGTGGTACAGCACTTGTCTAGCATGTGTGAAGCACTGGGTTTGATTCTCAGCACCACATATCAATAAATAAAATGAAGGTCCATCAACAACTAAAAATATATTTAAATAAGAAAAAGAAACATGTGGTTTTATGGTTTGTAAACTGGAAATTGTAAAATACAGCATTATAGTTACTGGTCAGTCACTCTTTCTAAGCATTTTTTAAATAAAAGTAGAATACTAACTTCCGGGAACGATAATGGTGTGGTATTGTCCAGGAATAGAAACCAACCTAAGAAGAATATGACTACCAAACATGCCTTGAGAAAGGATGCTGCAGCTCATCTAGCTGTGGTAGTGTTTTAAACTCCAGTCTACATAAGAATCCAAATCTCATCTAGTCTGCCTTAAAACCATTTTAGTGAGAAGTCCTATTGGTGATAAAATAATAGATCTTCTTGCCATTGCTTATATTTTTTGTTATTTGTTTTGTTTTTATAAACTGATGAGGTGGTTTGAAATTAAGGCAACAGATTGCAGAACCTGTGAATTACATTGGGAAAACAGTGATTTTTATGTAAATGAGTTGGAAATGCCAAGATCTAGCAGTACATTCATTATAACTTCCATTTCTCCTCTTCATTCCCACAAGAAGCAATTACTTTTACATTCGTAAGACCTCATTATTATTACTAGAATAATGAATATGTAGTTCTTTTTCTGCCAGGTAGTGTGGACTCATAAGCATACACCATCCAGCCCCCAGGATCACTGAGGCACATGTCTCTTCTCTTTGATGACAGCACTACCTCTAATGTTTCATGTTTGTATCTCGGTTCAGAATTCTGCAAGGGTTCATTGGTGGTACATCCAGGGCAAGCATCCCTACAGGGTATCATTCTCACAGCACTGCACTGGCCTCACTTCAAGTTGACCTAACTAAATTGATGGCTTCTGTTGGACAGGATATGATTTCCAGTTCCTGCCTCTGGAGGTCAGGTTAGCAGACCCCTTGACACAAAGCTTAGCAGTGCATGTGGACAAACTCCCTGAGAAAGGGGCACTTTGGTTTGATAGAATCTTTTCCGGAGGCTTGGTCTTTATTGAGACTTCTTTTATGTTATTTATTCCTTATATTTAATATGTAACTTCCTCCCACAAGTGTAAGCATGCACACACACACGTATATTAAAACCTCAATATTTTTGTCTATCTCTTAGAGGGTTTATTTGCTTGGTTTTGGTACTAGGATTGAATCCAGGGGTACTTTATCACTGAGCTATATCCTCAGCCCTTTTTATTTTATTTTATTTTGAGACAGGGTCTCACTAATTTGCTGAGGCTGACCTTGAACTTGAAATCCTCCTCCCTCAACCTCCCAAGTAATGGGATTATAGGTGGTGCCACAATGTCCATCCCTCTTAGAGTTTTTAGACTCTTCAATTTCTATTATTTTGTCCTCCTGAAGATCATTTGAAGACAATAGGATAGGCATTTTCCTATTGAAAGATGAGATCGTTGAGATATAGTTGGGACAAGTATGACATTTAGCTGGTGACATCATGGAAACAAGCATCTAGACTTACACCTTGCATAGATGTTTAAGCTCTTATTTCCTAGGATGAAAGATATTTTACCAAACCCTGTTTGTCTAGAAGGGAGATTTCTTAGGGATTAAAGTACAGTCATCTTTCTTTTTTTTAACATTTAAAAAAGTATTTTTATTAGTTGTTGATGGACCTATTTTATTTACTTACTCACATGTGGTGCTGAGAATCACATGTGCCTCAGACATGCTGGGAAAGCACTCTACCACTGAGCCACAACCCCAGCCCCCAAGTCTTGACCATAGCAAGGGTCATCAAATGTGCCCTTGTCCACAGTGTAAAAGTTAAAAGCTAAGTTTCGTGTAACTGTAATTTTCTTATAGCTCTACAACATATGTGCTGTATATATTTGGTAAAATACTCCTTAGCTACATCCCCCTTCCTAAGAAGATCTGAGTGTAGGAAAAAGGAAATTGTGTGTTTTGAGTAAAAACTCACTTAAAGCAAAAATGGCCGAAGATTCAAAACTAATTAGTATCTATTATTTACATTTGGCAGTTCTCAGAGAAGAAATTCCATGTGATAAAGTGATTCTTTGCAGCTATTGACTTTTTGGTATAAGATATGAGGATATGATAAAAAACTAAAGGTTCAATTAAATTATAAAAGGTATTTAAAGGTTGTAAAAGTTTTAAAAGAAACTGGCAAAGGATTTTATATGTGAATGAGTTGATAAATTTAGGACTTTTATAGGAGCTAAGAGTATACCAAAGATAGATTAATGTTGTTATAAAAATTATGTTCCTTGGTTCAGAGCTCTTATACAAACTGAATGTTTTTTGTCTTGTTAATTTCACTTTGTATTTACCTTGGAAAACTTTGTAACCATTGCTTATTAGTGTTTTGCATAAATACTACTTCTAACTAAACAACCTGAGTTAAAAATAATAAACCATCACCTACAAGACAAATAGTAAATACTGCTAACTCCCAATACTAGTGTTGATCCCAATTAAATAAATGGGGTAACTGTAAAAATTATAGACATTAATGGTAAGACTGGTGGAACTGGCCTGCTGAATGTTCAAAGACCAAACTCAAGGAAGTAAAAGAGCTAAGGAGAAAAGCCAATATTTTGGCCCTTGCCTATAAGGTCAACCAGGACCCAGGAATGACAGGACCCTTCTAAGGGCCCTGCAATTCTGATGAGTCACCCAACCTCCCAATTAGGGATTCTAAGGACCCTCAAGAACTAGAAACAAACCTTTGTATATTCTGCAAAGAAGAGGGTCGTTGGAGAGTGAAAATGTCCCTGATGCTTCCAAGGGAAGTCATGTATGGTAAGACCTTACTAGTAGATAAGAACAAGGTCAATTTTTGACCAACTTGGCCTAATGAAACAACTGGCAGGAAAGTATAAGCAAAGGACAAAATGCTTTTGTCCTTTTAAATGTAACTTGATATGCATTTGTATCAGGCCTACCAAAAGTGGATAAAGGTTATTGAGAAAAGGTCTTACACATGAGTATCTGATAACTCTCAAAATAGACTGCTAAAGTCATAAATTTATCCTGAGTTGTCTGATCTGGCAGACCATGCTTTTAAACAAATTCATATCCTGAGATGTACAAACAGATAAAAACTATTAAAGCTTACTTACTTAGCCCCATCTAGCTATTATCACTATTAGGACCTCTCATAACTATACTTCTTCTCTTATTGATCAGCCCTTGCCTTTTAATCTCCTAAGAAAGTTTGTATCTTCCAGATTACAACAATTCCATATTAAGAGGATGACAAGGCAAGGATTCTAACACATTCCAACAATGAGACCAATCTCTCTTTGTCCCTATTAGATGAGGCAGGAAGAGACCTCAGATCCCTGGTAAGGTAGGGACAACATCCCATATCAGCCTGAAATAGATACAGAAGACAGAACTTTTCCCCTTCTGCACCCCTTAAGAATAAGGGATCAAAGCCTGGGGTGGGAGGCAACATAGGAATTTGGGATAAAAAGAGGTCTCAAAGGAAACATCCATAAGCAATTGAGATGCAGAAAGCACTCAGGAACAGTTCTAACTTCTGAGCTACATGTCCTTGGCCTCCCTTGTAAAATAAGGAAAATGCACAAGCACAAGAAAAACTGGCACAAAATTTATGGGGCTCCTTATAAAATGAATATACACAATCACAAGAGAAATAACACAAAGTTGTGTAGTTCCACCTTAGCTCCACTTCTAGTCCAGCTTCTAACACCAGCTCTTTATAAATATTAACAAACCATACCAATAGGTCACTATCTCTCCTTCTGGAGATAGCCTGCATTCTCCCTAAAATGCATATTCCTTGCTTTACCCCAAAAGCATCTCTCTTGAGATTGCCCCATTCTCCTTTGACTATGTATCTACTTTCCTAAATAAACTTCTTTCTATGCCTCTTGGGGAGGGGAGATATTAGAGACTGGAAATTTTAAGTAATGATAAGACTTAGGTTTCAGATACAGCCAGTCACCATCTCAGTGTGTCAACAGCATAAATATAATATTCCTCTGAGAACTAACAAAAACACTAAAGACCTGTGTATAATTTTTAAAATTTTCTATGCATAAAAAAAGTGGAAGTTTTATTTTCTTGGCAAGGTTGTGTTCTGTTCTGATTTTGGTAGTAGTCATAGTTATAATTCAGTTATCAGTCTTTGGTCTTAATAAGCAGGCTTAACTTCTATTAGGAATCAAAATAACAAGGGAAGTTCTAGTGAGGTGTGATAAGTCACTTTATCACTAAAGCTTATCACCTAAATGAGTCAGGTTTCATTTATAAAATTTTAACTTTATAGCGATCATTAAGTATTACCAAGCAAAACAGAAAACAGAAATAGTCCCCTTTTTAATATTTAAAAAACATTAGCTGTTTTCTGGTTATGAAAGTAATACAAGAAAGGCAGTGAAGCAAATAGGCTAAGAACACTGACTTTGGAGTTGGCTAAAAGCCCTGGCTGTGGAATTGGAGGGGCCCCAGCTCCTGTACATAGTTGACCAGGTATGACTGTGTGACAAAATACTCTGAGCTTTAATTTCCTTATGTATAAAACAGGAAGAAATTGTAGTATCCATAAAAGTTTGATGTGAGGATTTAAATAAAATAATGCTAGTAAAATTATTAGAACAGAGCCTGACTTGATAAAAGGTGTTAAAAAAGAAGAGAATAAAACCATAAGCCACTGTTAGCATTTTATATGTTGACTTTCAGGGTTTTCTCTGCCTATATACACATAATGCACAGATATACACACACACATTTATATTTGCAAAATGGGTTTCATATTTTATATGAAATTTTTGTTTCATTTTCTCACATCTTTTTCTCTTGACATTAAAATTTACTAAAAACATCTGTTTTCATGACTCCATAATATAGTAACATATGATGTAATTATTTGATCATCTTTTTTGTGAGATATCTAAGCAGGGTATTGTTTTGTTTGGGTGGTTATTTGTTGTTTTGCAGTTTGTTTGGTACTGGGGATTGAACCCAGGGGCACTTTAGCACTGAGTGACATCCCCAGTTCTTTATATTTTCTATTTTCAGACATGATCTTGTTAAGTTGCTTAGGGCACTGCTGTATTGCTGAGGGTGGCTTACAACTTGGGATGCTCCTGCCTTAGCCTTCTAAAATTCCTCACTGGTATTATAGACATAAGCCACTGCTCCAGGTCTAAGTTTTTTTTTTTTTTTTTTTTGTGGTTTTTTTTTTTTTTTTTTTTTTTTGCTATTATAAATATTATGAATTTCAGAGTTGAGTTATTAAGTTAAAGGCTAAAGAGTTTGAAAAATCTCAAGACTTTTTTTCTTTTTGCACTTCTTTGAGGTTGAACATTTTTGTGTTTATTGATCACTGGCATTATTTCAATTAAATGTCTTAATGAATGAATGCAAGTTGAAGACCTCTAGTCTCTGGAATAGTGCCAGGTAAGTAAGCACATAGTAAATACGTGGTACAATGAATGAATGTCTGTCATACTTGTTTCAAATGGAATCCAGCATTAGAAAACTTTTGCCTCACAGGGGCTGGGGAGATAGCTCAGTCGGTAGAGTGCTTGCCTTGCATGCACAAGGTCCTGGGTTTGATCCCCAGCACTGCAAAAAAAAAAAAAAAAAAAAAGAGAAAACTTTTGCCTCTATACATGTATGCTATCTTGGTTCTTAGTCTTTATACCTAATTATTTTCCATTCTTTTCTTCCCCTACAGTTTATCCATGAGCTCAGATTTCCCACATTACAACTTCAGGATGCCTAATATTGGATTCCAGAATCTGCCTCTCAACATATATATTGTGGTTTTTGGCACTGCTATATTTGTCTTCATCCTTAGTTTACTCTTCTGTTGCTACTTGATTAGGTAATTTTCATTTTATGTTACTTCAGAATATGTTAAACAGTCAAGTTTCTACCCTCAGGTTTTAAAATATTTAAAATCAAATGTGATAATGGCAAATTTTCTTGAAGTTAATATGTTTAATGCTTTAATCTTCTCTGTGTTGGTAATCGGTAATATACCTTTATGCAGTCTTCAGCCCTATTTACTGACAAGTCTTTTGTAGGAGAAAATTAGCTTTGTTAATTTTTCTATCCATATGAGCACCTGGTTCAGATATACTTGTATCATTGTCTGTCTCCATAAAATCTACTTTCACAGGGATTTCAAATTGCTTTTTTAAAAAATATTTTTTAGTTGTAAATGGACATAATACGTTTATTTTCTTTATTTATTTTTATGTGGTGCTTAGGATTGAACCCAGTGCCTCACATGTGCCAGGCAAGCACTGTGCCACTGAACCACAACTACAGCCCCCTTCAAATTGCTTTTTGATATATCATACATTCATGGAGTATAAATTCCCATTCTTGTCGCTGTACATGATATGGTGTTTCACTGGTCATGTATTCATATATATACATAGGAAAATTATGTCCGATTCATTCTACTGGCCCATGCTGGTCTTGAGCTTGCAATCCTCCTACCTCAACCTCCACAATCACTGAGATTACAGGCATGCACCATCAGCTAACCTGTTTTTGTTGTTGTTGTTGTTTTTAAAGATAGAATCCAGCCAGTTGTGGAGGAATTGTGAGAAAGGATAAATCATGGATGTTCAAAGAGACAAACCTAAGAAATACAGTGATAATAGTCCTAAACAGAATACCTTCTCCTAAAACAGAGATGAGGGTAATTATAGAGAATAATTACTCATATAAGTCAGTAAGTCTTGGAATGAGAGTTTACAAATGTGGCAACCCTCTTTTTTTTTTTTTTTTTTTCCTGTGAAATAGAAAATAACACAAATGAAAATGATGGGGAGGTGTTGCATGCCTGTAATCCCAACTACTCGGGAGGCTAAGGCAGGCAATTGTAAATTTGAGACCAGCCTCAGCAACTTAGACCCTGTCTCAAGATTAAAAATTAAAAGGCTGGGGATGTAGGTCAGTGGTAGAGCACCCCTGAGGGAAGGAGGTAGGGAGAAAGAAGAGGAAGGAAGGACAGGGAGGAGAGGGAAGGAGGAAGGAGAGAAGAGGGAGGAAAAAGAAAAGAAAATGATGGGGAGAATGTGGTACTGTTGAACTTGTAGAGTGCCAAGGGTTTGAAACAGCCACTGCATGGAAGCTTAGGATTCTGAGCATAAACACGTAGAAGAATTAGAGAACAGAGTGTAGTGTCAGGCTAAGAATGGAGACCACCAGTTTATAGTGGCCGTAAGCTACATGGTTTTATCATTTTCTCCAGCAGTGTTCCGCATTGTTAATCATGCCCTCATACATACTTTTTAAGGTATTTATTTAGTAGTGTAAACTAAAATATTAATTAGTGGGACTTAAATGAGTAATCAATAAGGGGAAGTTAATTTGAGAATTTCCTAGAATGGATGAAATTTGAGCCACAGATTGAAGAAATGGAAACATTAATTGATCCCTCTTTGTGGGTAGAAGTAACAAGTTCTTTTTTGGAAAAATATTCAGATCCAATGGAAAGATTTACTTAATAAGCAAAAGGAAGTTACAAATCAAGCCTCATTTTAATGAATTTTAAGAGTTTGTCTCTTTTGTGTATATGAAAATGTATTGTACACTATTTTTAGTAAAGAAGCAGACAAAAACCAGTAAGCATATAGATGATTTGAATTATATTATCAAAAAAATATAGAAACAATTCCATTTACAATATCATCCAAAAGAATAAAATTCCTGGAAATAAAGAGGTAAAATGTATACCAAAACTAAAAGGCATTGCTAAAAAATTAAGGAAGACTAAATGGAAAGACATCCCAAGTTCATGGATTAGAAGACAATATTACTAAGGTTGTAGTATTCTTCAGAGCTGTTAATTCAGTGCAATTCCTATTAAAATTACAATGACCTTTTTTTCAGAAATGGAAAAATCAATCCTCAGATTCATTTGGAACCGTGAGGGGCTCCAAATAGTCAAAGTAATATTGAAGAAAAATAGAAAGATTAATCTATCCTGATTTCAAAACTTCCTGCAGTAATCAATACATTGTGGTATTGGCATAAAGATAGAAATATAGCCAGGTGCTGTGGCACATGCCTGTAATCCCAGTGGCTCAGGAGACTGAGGCAGGAGGATTACAAGTTCAAAGCCAGTCTCAGCAACTTAGTGAGTCACTTAACAACTCAGTGAGACCCTTTCTCTAATAAAATATTTTTAAAAGGTCAGGGGATATCGCTCAGTAGTTAAGCACCCCTGGGTTCAATACCCATTACCAAAAAAAAAAAAAAAAAGAAAAGAAAAAAAAGAATAGAATTGAGAGTCCATAAATAAACCTAAACATCTACAATAAGAATGCCAAAATCATTCAGTGGGTAAGGAATTGTCTTTTAAACCAGCTGAGACAGCTGGATAGTCACATGCAGAAGACTAAGGTTGAACCCCTGCTTCATACAATAGTTTTTAAAATTACTCCAAATGGACCTAAATATTAAGAAGTAAAACTATGAAATTCTTAAATATGGGGGAAATATTCATGACTTCAGATTGGCAGTGGGTTCTTAGATTTGGTACAAAAAGTACAAAGCAGCCAAAGGAAAAAAAATTGGGAGTTGTAAAAAATTTAAAAGGTAAGGCCCAGTAATTGGGGAGGCTTAAGCAGGAGGGTTATTTGAGCTCAGGAGTTCAAGACTAGCCTGGAAAACATAACATCATCTCCTAAAAAATAATTATTATACTAAAGGACATTATCAAGAAACCAAAGGGCTGGTGGGGAGTAAAACAGTGAAGCTACTGTAGAAAAGAACTTGTCAGTTCCTTATAATATTAAATAGAATTATCATATGACCTAGTATTTTCATTCCTTGGTGGATACCTAAGACAAATGAAAAGATGTGTCCACACAGAAACTTGTATAGGACTTTTTTGTTTGGTTGGTTTTGTTTTGGGTACCAGGAATTGAACCCAGGGGAGCTTAACCACTGAACCATATCCCCAATTCTTTTTATTTTTTATTTTGAGACAGGGTCTCACTAAGTTGCTGAGGCTGGCCTCAAACTTGCAGCCCTCCTACCTCAGCCTCCCAACTCACTGGGATTACAAGCGTGTGCCACCACACCCAGTATGGGAATGTTTCTAACAGTATTATCCATAATAGCCAAAATGTATAAACAACCAAATGTTCTTCAACAGTTGAATGCATAAACAAATTGTAGTATATACATGTAGTGGAATATTATTCAGACATAAAGTACTGATATATAATGCAGCTAGGACATACATGAAAACATAATACTCACTGAAAAGCCAACCACAAAAGGTTCCATATTGTTTGATTCCTTTTATAGAATATATTCATGATATAAAAATTAACAGAGGGAGCAAATTAGAAATTGGGAGGAGATGGGAAAGGGGGCAGGGAGGCATGATTACTTAATGAGTGCTAGGTATTTTTATTGGGGGGTGCTGAAAATTTTTGACATTAGAGACAGCTATTGGTTACACAAGCATTGTGATTACATTATCATTGATTTGTACACTAGAACATGGATAATTGTAATGTGAATAAAAATAAATTTTTTAAAGAAAAACTGACAAAAGGGATGGAAAATATGAATAATTTATATATAATAAATATTGAATGTGTTATTAAAGCATTCCCATAAAGAAATTGCAAACCAAGTAATTTCACCAGTGAATTCTTCTGTTTAAGCACTTGAGGCAAAAAAGACTTCTTTGGTACAGTTTTTCCAGAGAACAGAAGTAGAGGAAATTTTTCTCAACAGGTATAATGAGGCCAGCATAATTTTCTTTCCAAAGCCTGACAGGACATTACAAGAAAGGAAATTATAGATCAATCTTTATCATGAACAAAATATTAGTGAATCATATATGTGCAAAAAAGGTAATGCATCATAACCAGATAGGATTTGGTTCCATGAATAAAGATTGTTTTAACATTCAAAAATCAATCAGGGGACTGGAGTTATAGGTCAGTGGTAGAGCACTTGCCTACCACATGTGAGGCACTGGATTTGATCCTCGTTACCACATAAAAATAAATAAAGGTATTGTGTTCATCTACAACTAAAAAATATATTTTTTTAATTTAGTATAGAGTTGGGGTAGCTTAATGGTAGAGTGCTTGTCTGGCATGCTGAAGGCCCTAGGTTTAATCCCCAGTATTGCCCCAAAAAAAAAAAAAAAAAAAAAAACCAAAAAAAATCCATATATATATATATATATATATATATATGCTAAATAACAACATTAATAGTAAAAAGGAAGAAAAATAATATAAAAATAGTATGAAATTTAATACTTAAGCATATCATTTTTCAAATAAGCAAACTAAAATAGAAGGGAAATTTTTAAAAATTTAATCAAAGCTATCTACAAATACCTAATAAAAACATCATATTTAATAGTGACAATATTGATAGGGACCTTGACTATCACTTTTATTTAGTATTGTATAGGAGCACTATTATGACTTAGATATGAGATGTCCCCAAAAAGCTCATGTGTAAGACAATGCAAGAAAGTTTAGAATTGAAATATGTGGGTTATGAGCCTTAACCTAATTAGTGCACTAATCCCCTAATTCTGATCATTATACTGAGGTTCTATAAAATGTGAACATTGGGAAAGCTAGTAGAAAAGTATATATGGACTCTACTAATTTTTTTACAATTTTTATGTAAGTCTAAAATTATTTTAGAATAAGTTTTTAAAAATAGTATTGACACAAAATGAATTAATTTGCTAGGGCTGCTATAACAAAGCTCCACAATTAGGTGACCTAAAACAAGAGAAATTCATCTTTCATAATTCTAAAGGCTGAAAGTTCAAAATCAAAGTGTTAGCAGGGCCATGTTTTTTCTGAAGGTTCTAGAAAAGTATCCCTCCTTGCCTCTTCCTAGCTTCTGGTGGTTGCCAGCAGTCTTCGGCATTTCTTGGCTTGTGGCTGCATCACTTCAGTCTCTTCCTTTGTTATAACTTGGCCTTATTTCCTATCTCTACCTATCATCTTTTCTTCTAAGGACACCAGTCAAATTGAATTTAGATCCAGCTTAATCCAGTGTGACCTCATCTTAACTAACAATTTGAAAAGCTCTTATTTCCAAATAAGGTTATACACTGAAGTTCTAGTTGAATATGAATTTCTTTTAATACTATTCAAACCACTATACAAGACTAGGCAAAGGGATTAATGCAACAAAATAGAAACTCTAGAAACAAACCCACATGTTGGATACCTCTGATTTACAACAGATGTGTCATTGCAACACAGTGAGAAAAGAAGGGTTTTTTTAGTAAAAATGGTAAGGCAAGTGAAAAATCTGCATAGGGATTAAAAGAATCAGACCTTTACCTCACAGCATAGATAAAGTTCAGTGTCAGGTAGATCACAGACTTAAATTATAGGTAAAATAAATTATTTTCATAATACACTCAGGAGAATGACTTCCTAATCTTGAGCTAAGCAGAGATTTTGTTAACTGAATACAAAAAAAACTAACAGTAATTGGAGAAAGTTAATATATTGGATTGCATTTAAATTTTTAATTTTTTAAAACTGAGCCCACTAAATAATGGCAAAGATGTGGAACTAGAATTCTCAGAAATTGCACATAGGTATAGAAATTGGTACAAGCACTGCGAACCAGCAGTTCTATTTCTAATTATATCCTCGTCAGAAATGAATCTATGTCCACTAAAGACATCTAGAAGAATTTGAAGCACTTTTATTCAACAACAGAATGGATAAGTTGTATTATATGTGTATAGTGTAATACCATGTGAGTCAAAAGAACAGACTATAACTAAATTTTTGAACTGTATACTTAAGGTTTTATACTTTTATTTATTTATACATTTTTATTTTTGATACTGGGTATTGAACACAAGGGTGCTTAATTACTGAGCCACATCCCCTGCCCTTTTTATTTTTTATTCTGAGACAGTGTCTCGCTAAGTTGCTTAGACCCTCATTAAGTTGCTGAGGATGGTCTTGAGCTCAGGATCCTCCTGTCTCAGCCCCTGAGTTTCTGGGATTACAGCAATGTGCCACCACACCTGGCAAGGTTTTTTACTTTATTAGATTATGTTATACTTAAATTTTTATTTAAGAAAAATGTGAAATAGTAAATATTGACTCAAATAGACTTTTGTGAATATAAAAAAATTGTCATCTTCATTAAACTATTTATTGTAGAGAGATTGTTTTAATGAAATTTCAGTAGAACTTATGTTTGGGTAACATTTCATGATTCACTTTCTCCTAACATGGTAAAAGAGATGTCATTTGAGTATGGTCTAGGATAAAGACTGATTTTTTAAAAACGTTTTTTAGTTGTAGATAGACACAATACCTTTATTTTATTTATTTTTTTGTGGTGCTGAGGATTGAATCCAGTGCCTCACACATGCTAGGCAAGTGCACCACTGAGCTACAACCCCAGCCCAAGAGTCTGTATTTTAGATCATAAGTTATATAAATTAATATCAAAAATCAGTTTTTAAAAAATTTTTTTTCAGTTTATTGGAAATCTCAGTATCTCATTGCTCATTTCTGTCTTTTAGGCTAAGACATCAAGCCCATAAAGAATTTTATGCATACAAACAGGTAAGAAATTTAATTCAGATTGGTTTTGATCATGCTTTTTCTAAAAACTGAGAATTAAGATTATTTTCACTCATATTTTAAATCAAGACTGGATTTATTTATATTCATTTTAGCATTTCTGTCAATAGAATTCAGAGATTTCACTAAATGAAATCCCTTCTCCATTTGAAGACATAGCAGTTCCTCAGAGATGTGGTACTCAGAGCTGTGGTACAGTGGTATCATCTATTCCTTTTTGTACTTTAAATGTTAGCTCAGGTCACTCATTAGAAGCCCACAAACTTGGATCATAGCTATTAACCCTTCTATAGTCCTTCACTGGTTTGTGCTTTAATAACTCAGCTTTTCTTGAAGTCCAAATAAAAGTAGTTTTTTTCTTCCACGTGTCATCCTTTAACATTTACCACTGACACCAAACGGTAGGCCTAGATTTTCCTTAATTTTCTTTCAACTTCTAAGCATAAAATTTTTGTTGTCCATAGAATTTTAGTGTGTGTGTGTTTTAAATATAGGCAGAGAAGGAGGCAGCTTCATTTCATTTGGGTCATTAACCTTGCTGACACTGATGTTAACAGGACCATGTCACCATTTTAGGATTGTTTATCTTTCTGTTCATCTTTTATTCATGTATCTTTGAAATCTGAACTTATTTGCTTGTTCCCTAGGTGTACATACTGATGTCTTGGTTAATCCCATATTCTTCCCTATAGGTCTTATATGAGACTCAGAGTTGAATATTTTAGTTTTAAATGAATCTTTTGTATCAGTTTTGTCATAGTCTTTACAATGTAAGCATGTTTATATATAGGCTAACAAGAAAGTAAAATTGACCTTGGTCATTTATAGGTGAAATTGATAGAACTAATTAGGTCATAAGACACATGGTAAATTTGATTTTTAAAATATACTGAATATATTTAAATATATTTATATTATACTTATATAGTATATAATATTGAGCTCAAGTTAAAAGAATATTGTTAAAATGTCTCAAATTGTAAAAGGAGATTGTCTCCAGTTTGAATATGAAGGAAAGTTTGTGTGTGTATGTGTATATTTCTAAGTGGAATGAAAAATGTTTTAAGTTACATATTTAAATAAGCACAAAATAACTTTTTGGTATTACAGGTTATATTAAAAGAGAAAGTAAAAGAATTGAATTTACATGAGGTAAGTTCTTTTATAAACATTTTAATATTTTCTTAAATTATTTTCTAATAGAAGTGATATGCTATGGTATGCTTAAATACCTTTATTTTCAAAGTTGAAAAATTAGTCTTATTTAGATTTTCTTAATAGACCATTTGAGAGTGAAATCACATAAAGATAAATTGTGTAGCCTTAAAGTAAATAACATATTTACTGTTTTTAGTAGGGGATAGTACAAATATAAGATTTCATAGCAACAGGGAATGCTACTCACTGTCCATGCTATATAAAAAGATATAAATCAGTTTTTGTATTTGAGGTGAATTTGTACTAATTCCACCATTGAAAATGTTCTCAGTATTACCTTTCTACTAATGGTGTGTGCATGTGCGCACACACACAGTGATTTTCTCATAGGGATAGGTATTGGAGAAAGTGAGACAAAGGATGGAATGGGGAGGGGGCACAAAAGTAGAAATAGAAATCCTGGTAATTGTCTTAAGTCTTAAGTTGCAGGGTTGAATCACAGATGCTCACTGTGTTGCTTGGTAATTTAAGTACAGACTTTCATGTGTGTATCCTGCTCTAGACATTAAGACATATAGTCTAAAAAACATTTTTTATTAAAATAAAAAAGACATAGTTTATAAAAATTCTTCTTAATGTTATTACTTGTGTTGCCTAACTGTGGTAAAGCTACATTGTTTGTCTCTTCAAAGAAAGTTAATTTGTGAAGTTATTTGAAGAATAGTAATTATTATTTAAATGGTCGTTAAACACTTTGAAATGATCTGATGCTCCTTTGGTCATTTTACATGTTTTTTAACAAAGAATTGAATATGTTCCTGTTTGATAGCAATTTACTCCTAACCTTGGATTAAATTTAAGCATAAAAAAATTTAAGCATCACTTACTCTTGGATATTTAACTATTCCAAAAGTTAATTTTAACACATGACCAAAATTAACATAAAGTAATAGGTGATGTCTTTTCTAATTGAGATCTTTTTGATAACAATAAATGAAAAGTTTTAATTCCGATATACATTAACAAGTTGAATAATTAGGTTTGTCAGGAACAGAAGTCTTCAGTATTGATTCGACCCTTACTTTTAGAAACTTAATCCTGAATACATGATTAAAATGTATTGTGTTGCTGCAGTGATGCACATACCTATAATCCCAGGTACTCAGGAGGCTAAATCAGAAAGATCACAAGTTCAAGGCCAACCCAAACAACTTAGCAAGATCCTGTCTCACAAGTTTTTTTTTTAAAAGGGACTATGGATGAGCTTAGCAATAGAATGTTTGCCTAGCATGTGTGAGGCCCTAGGTTTAATACCTAATACTACAAAAAAAAAAAAAAAAAAAAGTAGATTGTTACCTCATTACATATTAGAATTAATGTCCCAGCTGCTCCTATCAATTTGTTTTGCTGAATCTGGCCATTTGTGTTTAGTTATGGTGAAATTGTGTTAAAGTTCAATTTATCTATAACCAGTTCTAGTTATGGTGAACAGTTGCTTTCACTATTAAATTTCTTTTGCACCTTTGTCAAAAGATAAATGGCCATATTTTTGTGGCTCTATTTCTATATTCTCTCCTGTTTCCATAATTTATGTGCCTATTCTTTCATCAGTATCACATTGCCTTGATTTCAGTAGCATTATATTGTCTTAAAATTAAGTAGTATGGTTCCTCCAACTTTATTCTTTTGCAAAATTGTTTTAATTAGATGACTTAATCTAGTTTCAAAATACCTGAGCATTGGTACTTTATGAAGAAAGGATGTTAATTTTGGCTCATGGTGCTGAAGGTCCAAGAGCATGACACTGGCATCTGCTCTGCTTCTGGTGAGGGCAGGCATATGCAGAAGAAAGGTCACATAACAAGAGAGACAGAAGAACCTGAGCAGCTTCATAATCATTGTTACAGTACCTATTCCAGTCTTGAGAGGTCTAACTCAATCATGTTAAACCTAATCCAGTCTCAAAGAATAATCTAGTCTCTCAGGAAAGATTAACCCATTCATGAGGGTGGTGACTTCATGATCTAATCACTTTCTGGTAAGTCTCATTTCTTCAAGGTCCTACCAGTACTCAAAACCATTACATTGAGGACCAGGCCTCAACGTGTGTTTTGGTGGGGACAAACCATATATTCAAGCCATAGCACTAATCTAGTTCCTTTGCCCTTCCATGTAAATTACAGAATCAGCTTGTCTTTATAAGTAAAAAAAAAAACAAAAACTAAATATTGATTAGTATTATATTAAGTATATAAATGTATTTGGAGAGCATTGACTTTTATTATATTTATTGTCTAATATATGAATATATTACATCTTTCCTTTTATTTAGTTAATCATTTGTTTGAAGTTCTGTTGTTAGGCTGTTATACATTTAGGATTTTTAAGTCTTCTTGGTGATTTACCCTTTTCTCAAGATCCCTGTTCATCCCTGATAATTTTCTTTGCTCCAGAGTCTTTGATAATATAGTGACTCCAGCTTCCTTTTGGTTAATGTTTGCGTGGTATGTCCTTTTCCATCCTTTTATTTTTAGTCTACTATATAATTTTATTTGAAGTAAATTTTTTTATAGACAGCATATAATTGGGTTATTTTTATCTTCTCTGTTCATTTGTCTTAAACTCTTAGAATAAACCTAAGTACATAAATCTTCAATACCCTAGATTAGGCAATGGATTCTTAGATATGACAACTAAGCACATGTAACCAAAGGAAAAAAATAGATAAATTGAACTTTAACAAAATTTAAGACTATTGTGCTTCAAATGCCATTATCAAGAAGTGAAGACAACCCATAGAGAGAAAATATTTACAAGTCTTATATCTGAACTCTTATAACTCAGTCATAGTAAACCTGTAAGATAAAAGGTCTGCCAATATATGATCCCAGCTTTTCATCTTAACAGGGATTTTTGCAAAATAAGTTTTTAGCCCCAGTTTATCAATTTTTTTTTTTTTTTCCAGATGGCTTATGCTTTTAGGTGGTATGTGCTTTTCATGCCTGTGGACTTGCAGTTGTTCTATCATCATTCATTGAAATGGCCATCCTTCTGCCATTGAAATACTTTCACACATTTGTCAAAACCAATTGCTTATCTGATAAGGGATTTATGTCTAAAATACAAGAACTCATAACTAAAAATGAAAAATGTCAGCTGAAAAATGGGCAAAAGGACTTGAATAGACTTTTCTCCAAGGAAGAAATACAAATGGCCAAAAAGCACATAATTAATTACTAGGGAAATGACTTTATACTCACTAGGATAACTATAATCAAAAAGACAATAATAAGTGTAGTAATAATATGGAGAAATTGGAACCCATATACACTGATGGTAGGAATGTAAAATGATACAGCCACTTTGGAAATCAGTTTGATAGCTCCTCAGAAAATTAAGAGTTACTCTATGACCTAGCAATTCTACCCCCAAAGAATTGAAAATAGGGAATCAAATAGATACTTGCACATCAAATATATAGCAGCATTATTCATAATAGCCAAAATGTAAAAACAACCCAAGTGACCATCAAAGGTGAATGGATAAACAAAATGTGGTATATCCATACAAGGGAACATTATTCATCTATAAAAATGAATGAAGGCTGGGCTCAGTGGCACAAGCCTATAATCCCAGTGACTTGGGAGACTGAGGCAGGAGGATTGTAAATTCAAAGCCAGCCTCAGCAAAAGTGAGGTGCTAAGCAACTCAGTGAGACCCTTTTTCTAAATAAAACATAAAAAAGGACTGGAGGTGTGGCTTAGTGGTTAAGCATCCCTGGATTCAATCCCCAGTACCAAAAAAAAAAATGAAGTACTACAGTATGGATGAACCTTAAAGACAGTATTCCAAGGAAAAGAAGCCAGACACAAAAGACCACATATTATATGCTTCTATTTACATAAAATATCTAGAATGGTGAAATCCATTAAAACAGAATTAGTGGTTGGTTGCCAGGATTTGATGAAAAGGGAAAATGGGAAGGGGTTGCTTATGGCTGTGTGTTTCGGGGGTGTAGGGGGGTGAGGCAGATGTTCTGAAATTAGATAGCGACAATGGTTTAATGTATTATTTTTTGTTTTTCCCAGTACTGGAGATTGAACCCAGGGGTGTTTTCTACCACTGAGTTACATCCCCGGTCTTTTTATTTTTTATTTTGAGAAAGAGTCCCACTAAATTGACCAGGATGACCTCAAATTTGTGAACCTTCTGCCTCAGCCTCCTGGATCACTGGGATTACAACTCTGAATGTGTTTAAAAGCCTCTGTAGGAGCTGGGACTATAGCTCAGTGGTAGAGCACTTGTCCAGCATGGACAAGGCTCTGGGTTCAATGCTCAGTACTGAGAGCAGAGAGGGAAGAGTTCTTCAGCCAGGCACAGTGGTACACACCTGTATACCCCTGAGTCCAAGCATCTCAGAAGGCTGAGGCAGGAGGATTGCAAGTTTGAAGCCAACCCTGGCAATTTAGCAAGGCCTTGTCTGAAAATAAAAATAAAGAAGGCTGGGGATGTAGCTCAGTAGTGCACCTGGATTCATCTCCAGTACAAAAAAGAAAAAAATGCAGAGCTGGGGAGATAGCTCAGTCAGTAGAGTACTTGCCTTGTAAGCACAAGGCTTTGAGTTCAATCCCCAGCACCCAAAAAAAGAAAAAGAAAAGAAAAAAATGCTGCTGAATTATATACCTACCTATTTAAAGGAGTAAATATCATGGTATGTGAATTATATCTTAGTTTTCATAAAACTGATAGGAAGTCACACTGGACAAACAATCTGTCATTGAAATACTGGAAAGCAAAGGTCATTTGCAAAATATGATCTATAAAGGAAAGTTGTAAAATGACTCTGGCCCTGGGGGAATTTCCAGGAAGACCAGTCTGAGGCTTTTGTCTCTTTGTGATTAATTTTTAGTCACCTTTAGCACTTACTATGTCGGAGTTTACTTTCTGTATGTATATATTGTGGGTTTTTTTCTTCTTCAGGCATCTAAAGTTTTAGAGTTTGTTTATGCAGAACATAATAGCACATTAGAAACTGTAACAAACTCCATTTTAAAAAGGCTACAAATTTGGATCCTGAAATTTAAGTTTATAAAAATGAGCAATGTGTCTAACTTGTACTGAACCTCCAGAAGACAATCCTAACCCTGTTTCAGAAGGCCCTAGCCTTCTGAGGGAAGCTAACTCTTGAAGATCATAGGGTTGTTCACACAGTTTCGAAGGTGGGAACATTGTCTGCCTTTATAGTTGAGAAGCTAAGGCCCAAAAGGTAACCCTGCCTCCAGAAAATAAAAATAGACCTGAAAATAATGCTCTCATCACAAATTTTAAATATTTATAGACAATTGGCATTGATAGATGCCTTACTGTATCCTTCCAACCTGACTTACCAGCAGTTCAGGGAGGAGCAGGCCAGGTAATGTCCTCATTTTACAGATAAGGAACAACACTCTGAGGAATATTGTGAGAGCAGAGGCCACACAGCTAGTGGGTATCCAAGCCCAGGCCAGACACCTCTCTTGCCTTCTTCCCTCCTGCAGTCTTGATGGGATGCTAAATCTGACATACTGAGAAGATCCCGTCTGCTATATACAAAAGACCCCAGTAGCTGCCTCAAGTGTGTTGGAAGGTTGACATTCACAACACTGGCTGTAGACACATTTAACCTAGGAAGGCTAGGTTACATATTACAGGTTAAGAACCTTATGACAGGGCTGGAGTTGTGGCTCCGTGGTAGAGTGCTTGCCTGGCATGTGTGAGGCACTGGGTTCAATTCTCAGCACCACACATAAATAAATAAAATAAAAGATCCTTTGACAACTAAAAAAAATATATTTTAAAAATATTAAAAAAGAAGAAGCTTATGACAGCAAAGCCATATCTACTGTCAGGACAAGAAATGGTGATAGCCTGAGCCAGGATCCCTGGGCATAGACAGGAAAAACAAGCAAAGAATGCCACCTTTGGGCAGGAGACGGGTTCAGCAACACATCAGTGTAACAGACTTGAGTACCCAGTCAGGCCTAGCTACTCCCCAACTCCACCAAGCCTGGCCTCTCCCCAACATGTTTATTGCTCTGAGTTTGTTTCCTCATCTGTAATATGGGTAAATGTGATGATGCATGGTATCCAGGACACTTGAGTATGAAAGCAGTGAGAACTGCCCATCTGTCAGAGAGCAATCTTGGCCCATGTGCATATTATGGTAAGTTTTAATTTAGTGACTTTAATAATTTTTAATTTGACAAAGACAGGCTCTGACAGGTCAGTTCCACAGTGGGCAGCTCCAAGAACCATAAATAGCATGTTACTGCAAGTTGTGCCATAAAAACTGAAGTAGGAATTGCCCAGGGTACAAGCAGGCCCTTCAGTGAGTGCTTGGGAGCTGGGACTGTGCTGCTGAACGGGCAGAGCATCTCTTGGGGAAGTCAGTTTCTGGTCACATGGCAGATACAAGGTGAAGCCTGTGTATGAGAGAGGAATCCTGCCATACTTCTCTCATGCACAGAAGTAAAGGAACCTGTACCTGTTTTCTGTCTCTCCATCTGCCTGCTACCTTCAAAATGTTGCAACAGGAAGAGCATGGGCATCTTCTTCAGAAGGCCTTAGCATTCCAGTTGGTTGAGACTCTTCAAATGGCTGGCACCGAGGAACCTGAACTTTTCTCTGTGACTTGGGTGAGTACCTAGCAGACAGTTGGCCTCATTTGTGACTTTGTCTTTCAGCTCTGTGCAGTATGTCTAGAAGACTTCAAGCCTCGAGACGAATTGGGGATTTGTCCATGTAAGCATGCCTTCCACAGAAAGTGAGTATTGGCATGGAATTATTTAATGTGACTTGGCATGTCAGCCAACTAAGCGGGGGCTGTGGGGTAAGAAGCTTGATGGCTTCTTGGTTCATCTGTAATGTAGGAAGTTGACGGCATCCTCTGAGAGGCAGGTGTGTGTATTTGTGACATTAAGAAGGTTGAGAGAGGTGGAATGTGACTACCATGACAGGGCTCGGACAGAGGATCAGCAAAGCCTGCACCTCTTACACCTGTGTGGAGCCCAGGTTATAAAAAGCTATTAAATTTCCAATGAGTTTCCATCTCCTAAAAATGTATTTTAATCAAAACCATAGTTATTTTGAATCAAAATAAAGTCTGTATATAAATGGTAGTATGGTGCCATCTCCTCCCCCTTACTATAGGCATTAATGTCTCCCTTCTCTTGGAATTTTGTGTTTTGTATTTCTATTAGAAAATTTTATTTTTCCTACTTCCCTCCTCAGTATACTTCACTCCTTAAGAAGCTGTGGATAACTGAGGATATAACATACCAACTGGCTTCCTAATATCATCTTGTGGAAGACAGGAGGGTCTGATTCCTTCAGGGGGTGACAAGTCTTTTCCACCTACTGTGGGGCTCCTTGAAACCAATACTAGACTTCTCGCATTTGGCTCTAGGTGGCAGACATGTTCACTATCCCTGGAAACAATGAGATGGGGGCAGGAGTTGCTCTGAGTGTGGGACTGACATCTCCCCTAATATGGCATTTCGTTCTGCAGGTGCCTTATTAAGTGGCTGGAAGTTCGGAAAGTGTGTCCCCTGTGCAACATGCCAGTTCTGCAGCTGGCCCAGTTGCATAAGCAGGACCATGGGCCCCCCCAGGGACCCCTGCCTGGGGCAGAGAACATTGTATAGCTCACTGCAAGGATCAGGCTGTTGTTGGATACGACATCTGTGTGGAGCCAGGAGGAACACAAGTGGTCTCTGTCTTGGCTACTTTCTACCTGGGGCATCAGCTACCGTAGACTTTTTTTGCCTCATGAAGAACTCTGAGTCAGCCAGGCTGGCAACCTAGGCATCTGGGTCTTGTGACAACCAAAGCACTCTGACACTACTTCATGGCCAAGAGAGCAGGAATGGATGAGCCTGCAGGTTTGATTCCGGAGACTTCATGAAGGTCTCTTGCTAACTCCTTTACACTTTTATCTCCTAGACACTTACCTCCATATTGAGGTGAATCTTTATCAAGCAGAAGGGAAGATAAACATAGGTGTTAGAGAAGGGAACTGAGGGATGGTCTTTAAAGCCACACCCCCACCCTGTGGACAGATGAGCTTCTGTGCAGACCACACATCCCTTTGTAACCACAAACCCTTTTGGCAGCCAAGAGCCAAGTAAAACCAGTGGTTACACCAGCCGAAACACAGCCGGCTGCCAGTGGTTGGTGAAGCAGGGCCCACAAGCATTTCAGATGTTCCTTTGATAAGGCCAAGTTCACAATACTTGCTATCAAATCATGTAAGCTGAAAACATTAGATGTGCTTGGAAAGGCCTGATCAGAAGCCATTTCCTCTTATCATTTCCTCCTCCTATTCATCAGTGAGGCCTGTCAGGAGCCTCAACAGGGGCTAGACCCTGTGCCCACAGTCCCTGTGTGACCCGGGGCCCCCAAGGTGCTGCCCACATCCCTACAAGCACAGTATGGTGCCAGTGTAGCTGCTGGCCTTGGCCCACTGGTTCAGGTGAAGCAGCTGTGAGCCCTTCAGATGGCCTTAAAGATAAAGGCCGGTCCTCCTGGCCCAGCTGGATGAAGAGGATACTGACCCCTTTGCCTCTCCTATTCTTCCTTCCCTCAATTCTCTTCCCTCTCGTGTGCTGTTTCTACTTAAGAGGAAAAAAAAATGCCTGTGATTGACTTTTTGAAGTCTACCCCCTATAAGTCCCTATGTAATTCTGAAGCCTAAAGCTGGTGATCCATTTGTAATTGTAAATAGTTTCAGGACACCCCTGCAGGGCTGTCTACCCTTGGTGTGTGCCTCAGTATTTGAACTTGTTATCACTAACTGAAAGTGTCTTCATAAGAGAGAAATGCATGCTACTCTGGCTCTCTCTGTCCAACTTTTCTAGAAATGACTCAGTCTATTAGGATCTGTGAACACTGTGTAAACTAGCCATGTAAAGCAGCAGTGGGTAAGACAGAACACTTCCATAGCCTGCTCTTCCCCGCTTCCCATCCTATTATAAGAGGTGCATTATCAACTGCTTTGCTCCACTCTGTCCCAAAAGTGTGAGTAGGGGAGTTTTTTACTGGAAGTAGTCTGTGTGACATGGAGAAAGGATGGAGAAGGCATTGCTGCTGGCTCATGGTACATCTCCAGTCATTTTTTCTGTAAGCCAGCCTCTACCATCATGAGAGGGAATTTGACCTTGGCTCAGGTGGCTTGTCAGAGGAGGAGGAAAATTCCCATTTGCTTAGAAAAGTACCAGGCTAATTCAGTTTGGAAAATTACAAATGCAGTTGGTCAGAATTGGCTGTTTCCTATGTGTGACTATTTATGGTATGCCAACTGGATTGCTGCCTAAACAGGGCAAGAGAAGTATGAACTATTTTTATATAAACGCCTTAGCTGTTTGGCCCTCATGAGAACTCTGTACACTCTTTCACCCTCCTTTTGTGTTGTGTGTAGCATGATAGAGTTGAATGCTGCAACAGCCAGTTTACAGCGAAATGTTTTCAGTGACCCACATCAAATGTGCTTGCTGCTGGTCTAGCCTCATTAATGGCCAGCATCCACCAGTTTCCATGGCATGACCTTTGGGACAGATGTTGCTGCCTCTTTGTTATGGGGCTCCAATAGGAAAAAAAAAAATTTCCCGTTCTGGTCTATAGTGCAAATTATTGCCACTCACTACTTTCCTAGGAAAGTAGCCTTTCAGTTGTCACCCTTTTCTGTCCTTGTGCATTAGTACTAAGGAAATAGCCTCACAGAGCCCCTGGCTTTGTGCCAAGGCATAATCTCATCTCACTCCAGGCAGGTTAAAGCACATATCCCAGATAGTTAGGACCTTTAGAGGAAATGACAAGAATGTCCTGTATTCTGCACTGGGTCCCATCTTGGATATGCTGTGCCTGGATGAGGTGCCACTAACCTCACCTTCTCAACACTTGTGAATGCAAAGTGCTTCTTAAAAGGAATTCCTTCTGCTAGAATTGGGCTTGAAGCTGAAATGTCAAGAGTATTCTTCCTGCCCTTAGTTATCTCCCCTTAAAGTCCTTGCAACCTGTACTGTTCTTGCCAAGGAGCAGGACAAGACAGAACTGGCCAAATGGAAACAGGTGCTTCTGGAGGTCTGGGCTAAGGAATACAGGAGACCTCCCACCATTGCCAATTACCTTGTTCTTGACAAATGAAGATCCTTTCCCCTGTGCCAAACCCCTTGGATGCATCAGAAAAAACGATTTTGGGCCTTGTCCCTTTTCATGACTCCACATCTTATCTCTGTTGCCAGGTTGCACTTTAAGCTGTTTTGAACAACTATAGAAATTATTTTCTGAGAGGTTTCCTGGGTATTAAGAGATACACAGGGAAGTATCCCAGAGCTCTAGACAGAAGGACTCAAAACTATTTAAATCACCCCCCTACCATTCACTTGCCTTGTGCTGTTCTGCAGGCTTGTCTCTCAAAGCCTTTTTTCCTCATTCACCACCCAGGGTGGTGAATGTCCTTGCCACCTCTTGGGAAGACTGGCAAGTGTCGTGTCTGGTTAGCACCAGGGGACAGCAGGCTGCTGATCCATGTAACATCTGAATTCCACAGGCCCAAGAGCTTCCTAAGTTGCAGGGGCTTTACCTGGTGGCAGGTTCATCTGTCTCCCTTTCCTCTCCTGATCTTCCTTGGTCACTTTCACCTGCCTTTGCCCACAGTGCACCCTGACCTGGTTGCTCTATGCTGTTCTCCTTTCTAGATTTAACTTTTTGAATAGGTAATCCTGCACAGGGTTCACAAAACAGTTAAAAATTGTCTTCCTTGCATTCCTGACGCCCATCAAACCCAGTTCCTCTGCACATGAGCACCCAGTTTTTTGTTCCTTGTATATATAGCCTTCCAGATATTATTCATGCATACACATTCACATGTGTGTATGTATGTATATTTTTTTACTCCTTATAGTAGACAGGTCTATTAAGGGACATTTCTATTCATTTGAGAAATCAGTCTCTAAAAGGTGAGCCCAGAACTGGAGGATGTTTTTGCATCACATTCCTTTTGAATAAGGTGTTTTCTTATGTGATGTTTACATACTGGAACTATAGTTTCCTATGTGAATCAGCAACTGCTTCCTTAGGCCATCTGCCCAGCTAATCCAAGAGCACCAGTTTTCAGATGGTCTTCCTGATATGTGACATCACAGCAGGCTCTGTAGCAAGACCAGCTCCCCAACCCTGAGCAGTATCTGCAGTGCCCCTCCCCTATCTGGCTGCCCAGTGTGGATGTCTGCCTGTGACTGCCATGGTCTCAGAGTGCCAGTGTTTGAGGAAGGAGTTTGAACAGCAACTGACGGCTTATCCTATAGGGCACATGTCTCTGGAGGCTCTACCAATCAGCTAGCTACTGTACCTGAATGTCCATAACCAAGTTCCAGAGGGGCTCCTTTCCCTTTCCCATTTTTATGCACACACCCAAGAGGCAAATGCTTCCTAGAGAATTTTCCCTTCGCCCAACCATTTTTCCCCCCCAATTTGGCAACAAATTGCCCAAACTATAATCTTTTTTAAGTTCATTTTTGTCCTTCAAGGACAAATGAAAGTTGAAGCTGCTTCTTCCAGGTGGCCCTGGGGGAGGGGTAGACTCATGCCTCACTCACCAACAGCCACCCAGTGCCTCTCACCAGCCTTGATGGTATCTGTCTGCCTGCTGCTTCAAGCAGCAGCCATGTGTGTTAAAGTGCAACTGGGCCCACTTAAACCTGATCCATGAGAAGAAATTCTGTGGTAAAACACACCCTTCAGGCACTTCTGGAGTATCTGGCCTTGGTGTCTTTCCCTGTAGCTGTTAGGAATGCCCTAAGTAAAGGAGATGGAGGTACCTAAACTCCCAATGTAAATTCTGAAAATTGCATGTGATAACTGGAAAACACCAGATCCTAGCTCTTTAGTAAGATGAACAAGATCCCATGTGCCATGGAATGTGCTTCCAATTGAGTGGAAATTGCTCAGTAATTATTTTTCCTGTTCAGCTTTAGAGCCCAAATTGTGGCAAGATGCAGATCACTTAATTTCACTTCAGATCAAGCATCTACACTCAGCTTCCCAATCCAGTCCTCAGTCCTGTGGCCACAGGGTCAGGAAGACCACCCTTGCTGCTTTATAGACATGGTGTAACCTAGAATGTAGGCCCCACCAATGTCAAGAGACTTTGTTTGTACTTTGACAAAATTTCCCAGCTCCCTATGCCAGTTCCAGCCTAGCAGGTCTGAGGCCTGCTGTGCACCATTACTCTCCGTCCACTTTCCTCCCTCCCTTGCACAGCTAGGTGGGTGGGGCAGGGTGCCCAGCATTAGTAAGTCCCTCCTGGTGACAGCCTGGTCTTCCAAGAGAACACTGATAACTCGTCTCTGGGTCTCTTGATAGATCACTGCCAGGAAGGGGGGCACTTTCGTCTTGCAGTTTAGCCCTCTGGGGCTTATTCACTAGATATTGTATAACTCCCTCAAAAATAAGGTTTATGAAATGCTGAGCCTCAGGTTTCATAGACGTGTTTGTACACTAAAAATTCTGCAGCAGAATATTTTTAAACATCCGCAGTTTTTTTGTAAGGTATATTTTTGTATATTTAATTGCTATTTTAAAATTTTAATGCATTTTTTGCTAATCACTCGTTTAAAAACAAAACACGCATGTAATTGACTGAAACATATGTAAATAAAAAGCAGATTTTGAAAATATTTGGGTATTCAGCATGTGTCTTTCAACTGAAGAACTGGCCTGTGTAACAAGACTTGGAAATAGAGGGAAAGGTTCTGATCAAGCAGAGGAGGTAGGTCCTGATGCCTTTGGCTTGCCCACTCTTGTGACAGGCAGTGGTGGTAAGAATGCTAGGCTTCAATGGAGATTACAAGTGGAGGTCCAGGCATTACCAACCACCTGGCCTCGGACGTACAGCCACATGTGGACCCAAGTCTCTCAATTCTGAACTTGGGGTGGCCTGAAGTAGCAGGACTGGACTTTTTCCCCATTCAGCCCACATGACCCCAAGGACTCACCCCCAAACCAACCCTCTTGCTATATGCCAGACCTGGAATTATTTGTCTTGAAGAGAAAAAAGTCTTGGTCCAAAAATCCTCTAGGCCAGTGCTACTCTCCTCACTCCTCACTAGGACATCTGCAGCTTAGCTTCAGTCCCATGGCTTCCGGAAAACTGCAGAGACCATCCATGACCTTGCAGTTGAATCTGAGCAGCCTCATCCATTCTCTCCCCAGGCGTCTGGAGACCTGCCCTCAGTCTGAGCCACAGGCCCCTCTGACTAGCTTGTTTTGTTTCTTATTCCTTCACTGCCCATTTCATTACTATTATATTTCTCATGCTTTTGGAATTCACAGAAACCCCTCGCTTTTCCCATCTGCATGCACATTATCCAGCTCTGTATCTCAAACCTAAAAACTCAGCTATTTGATCAATCCAAAAATCAAGCATAGGTGCTCTCACTGCCCTCATCCCCTACACCCAGCAACCACCTACCCCTTACCAGCCATCCTCCTCCTATCATAGTTCAGGCCATGTATTTTTCTGTGCACCATAGCCACAGCCCACATACTGCTTCTAGTGCGGGTAGTATAAGGTGAGACTCTCAGGTCACCAGATGGAAGGCAGACTGTAACAACTGCTGAGAGCAGACAGGTGGTGCCCATGCTGACTATTTTGAATGCACCTTATGGGTTGGAGGTGGGGAGATGGTGGTAAGCTTGGATGAGGGAATGCACATCTGCAGGAATGACTTGGAAGTCCATAGGTGGAGAGGAAGCAATGTCTGGGGCTTGAGTTCAAAGGTCAGTTCCGGCTGGGGTGCTGCCTTGGAAGTCAGTCAAGATGAAAGCTGATAACTGCTTGAGGAGATCCAGAATTGAGTCAGGATTGGCACCATCTGTCATCAGAGAACAAGCTGGCAGAGGCAGAAGTAGCCCAGAAGGCAGAGCAGCAAAAGGATCCTGCTAAGAGTTGAAGCAAAAAAGATCCCGAAACTCCCATGAGACCTGTACTTAAAGTTCACTTGTTGCCTACCAAGAACACTGCCATGGAATGACAGGGTGGGCTGAGCACAAGGTAGAAAGTGAGGAAAAACAGCAGCTTCTCAAGAGAGGAGCGGCGAGTTGAAGGACATTCACAGCTCCAGACAGATGTGGTTCCAGACAGATGTGGACTTGATTCCAGTTCTGCCCATTACCAGCTGTGTGACCTTGGGTATATTCCCCTCTAGGTTTCAATTTCCTTCTTTGCTACACTGGAGAAATAGCCAGGGCTGAGAGACAGCACACTTCAGTGTGCTCCACGAGGTGGAAGTTCACAGGAATAATCTGCCCAGCTGAGCAGGAAAGTCAGGGGCACAGGAGCTGAGAAATCCCAACCCCCACATCCAGTACAAGGGGTGGATGGTGGCGGTGTTTTTGGTAGCAAGGAGAAAGTGGAGCCAACGAGCAGACAACTGAGAATGGAGGGCCTAGAGATAAGCAGCTACAACAAGGAAGAACTGCCATCCTGGGAGCAACCCTTCTTACTCTAGGCTGCAGGAGGCCCCGGGCCAGCTGGACCCACACTCTAGAAGTGCCAAGGCATGTGCATAAAGGCAGCTGCCCTTTGCAGAAAAAGCTAGCTATGGGACACCCTGCATGCAACCAGTCCCTCTGCTGCCGTCACATGGTCCACACCCAATCTTGTGCCTGACCCATCGCCTCCCCTCCACCCCAAAGAGACAAACTGAGCTGCACGCAGAGACCACAGAACAGGGAGAGTCTTGGGACCTTCCTTCTGACTGCAAGGCTGCTTTATACCAGGCCTTTCCTTGCCTTCAACTGATTCAGACACCACTTGATACATAAGATATAAAAGCTGTACATCTCCAAGGGGAAGGCTTTTTAAATTATTCTGTTCTGCACAGCAGAAAGAAAAGGTCCAGCCCTTAGCAATACTCTCAAGTAGTCTGAAACCCAAGCACCACAGGCTCCTAGAGTTCACCAGCAGATAACCTCAATTCCTGCATTACCACTCTGCCTGAAAGGATATCCTCTACCTGGCCCCTTGAAGAGCTGTCAATTCCAGAGGCTCTTTGGTGTCACATACCAGCCTCTGCTTCTTCCACTAGTTCACCCACTTTGGTCAGGTCACTAATGCCCCCTTACCCTAGGGAATTCTGCCAGCAGTTTTCTCCTTCCATACAGATCTTCCCACGATTAACAGAAGTAACATGAGCTGCCCTTCTAAAAGTTGCTCTTCCAGTTTCTGGAACAGAATTAACCCACCCAGTTAAGTTTGCAGAAGCTTGATATAAACCATTTTCCAATATGTATACACTAAGGCTAAATGCAAACCAGAGAAATGCAAACCAGAGTAATGCACAGATGATCTCTAAGGCCATACTGAGAAAACTATGATTAGATTATAATACACAGCAGCCTGTCCTGCATTTAGCAAGTTAAAACAGGATCCACAACCAGTCAGCTCAACACAGGACAGCTCTCCCAGGGTGTCTGCAGTGAGTTTATGCTGAGATTTCCAAAAACACCACAGGCTTAACAGTGCTACCCTGAACAGCAACTTAAACACAGCGATCCTCACACTGCCTGGACATGGTCCACTTGTTTTTTAATGCATCTTTCCTTACTGGTTGCTAGTTTAGACTGAATTTTTTTAAGGATTTATCGTGATGACTTAGAAAAATACACGTCATTTCCCTCTTTGATTCAGGTAGTACACGATCATAAAACTGAGTAAGTCTTTTAAAAAACAAAAAGTCCACAGATCCCATTGTAGAAATTTCCAGGATGCCCTCCCGGGTAACAATCAGGGAATCTTCAACAGCTCAAGGAGTGCTCCAACAGCTCCAAAATAACCCTGTAAAACAATACACCAAAATTAAGAGCAATTTTCCTTTGATTTATTTAAACTACCACAAATACGATTACTAGTATTACAATCAACATTGCCCTTAACTCCTGAGCACTGGCAGTAGGCCCAAGGCAGGCTGGGAATAGGGAAGGCTGAGTTGCTCCCCAGTCAGGGAAGGTTTAGACGTACAAGACACCCCACACACATCAGACCACTGTGTAAGAACACCAAACCCAGCCAGGAGCAGTGAGTGGCACATGCCTGTAATCCTAGTGACTCAGGAGATTGAGGCAAGAGGATAACAAGTTCCGGCCAGTCTCAGCAACTTGAGAGAGACCCTGTCTCAAACAAAAAATAAAAAGTGCTGGGGATGTAGCTTAGTGGTAAAGCATCTCTGGGTTGAATCCCTAATACCAAAAAAAAGAAAAAGAAAAAAGATTATCAAACCCACAGTAGGTACTCAAGGGCAGTAGAGCCGATAGCAGCTCAGTTATTCTGGTAAAAGATGATACCTGGATAGTCCTGAAGAATGAGATGAGAACCAGCACAGGCATGGCACACATTCAGACAACTAAGGAATAAAGATGAGATAGGACATGAAGCATCACAGGTGAGGACCTGACTAGCTGGAGGTGGGAAAATGAGGAGGAGGTAAAACAAATTTAAGACTCACCTAAAGCAGAGGATGAGGGCAGCAGGGAAGGTCTGAAGACACCAACCCTGAGAATGGGAACACAGGAACATGAGATGTGGAGAACAAGGCAGGTAGGTTTCCTACAGGATGGCAAAGGAGCAGCTGTGCCCAGCACTCACTGGATCCACTGGACCAGAGCGGGAAGCACAGGACTGGACAGCAATGAGGGAAGACTGAGAAGCAGCAACTGAAAGAGGACAAGTGCCATACCACAACACAATCAAGAATCCAAAATCCAAACAAATAAACAAAAAAGGACAAAATAGTAAAGAAAGTGGAATAAAACCCATGCTGACAGAGAATGCCAGCAGGAATCAGAGAAGAATTCCACAATGTTAACAGAATCCTTCAAGGTCTCTACAATGAGATCAAGTGTTGAAGTACTTTAAAAAAGAAATGACTACCCTGCCTTAACACCACCACTGTCTCCATGGAAAACGAGCTCTGGCTTGCTGTAACTATACTGCAGCACCCCAGACCCAACAAGACCCAAGGAGGGTCCAACTCCACTGATGGCTGCCTTGAGAGAGTGGGAAATGGGAAAGACTAGACCAAGAAGTGACAGGAGACTGACTAATTGTAGTCAGCAGATAATTTCTTCTACATGCCTCTCCTATGAATTTTCCTGGGGGCTTCTCTGATGCCAACACACAAACAAGAATATGTGTTCTTGTGGGGGGGGGAAAAAAAAAAAACTGAAAAAGGAATGTAGGAAGATCCTGAACAATGTGACTGTGAATTTCAAAGAAGGTGCTAAAAACGTCTAAAATATGTTAACAGTGAGGTCCAGTCTATCTTTAAAGAAAAACTAGCTCTCAGGGATATCTAAAAACAACAAATTAAAACAAACAAACAAACCAGAAAAGCTAGCTCAAGAAACCTATGATGAAACCACAGAGAGGCTGGCCCTGTCACTCTTATTTCTGTTTTTCAAAAAGGCAGCCACATCCATTTGTTACCAGGCCAGAATTGTAGAGGTGACACAGCCAAGAGTCAGCAATGCTTGGGAACACTGACAGAGAACAGACACAAGGTGTCATCTTATACCAGCAGTATATGTTGCTGCATGTAGCTTCCACTGTCTGTTGCTTTATTTTGCAATTAAAAAAAAAAAAAACATTAAGAGTTAACCACTGAAGACCCAGAATCAAGTAAAGACAAGTTGTTGGAGACCAGCAAGTGCTAGGATAACAATGGGAAAGAATAAGAGAAGGAAGTCTTGAAAAAAACACAGTGTTAATAAATGTGTTGAACCAACCATTTTGCTGTGGCAGGGCAGAATACTTCAAGACCAAAGGACAATGATCAATACTAGAGTAAGAGTGCTGACCACAAATGGAGAAACAGGGACAAATACCGCAACAATGCTAAACACAGGGAAAAATGATTTCAGCAGGCAGTACAGACGACAAAAATGTAAAACACATTAGGGTTTATAAAGATTGCTAATTACAGCCGGATGTGGTGGTGCAATCCTGTAATCCCAGAGCCTCAGGTGACTCAGGCAGGATTGAAAGTTCAAAGCCAGCCTCAGCAACTTAGTGAGGCCTTAAGCAACTTAGAGAGACCCCTTATCTAAATGAAAAATGAAGGGGAAGTCTGGGGATGTGGCTCAGTGATTAAATGCCCCTGGGTTCAATCTCTGGTACCAGAGAAAAAAAAAAAAAAAAAAAAAGATTTATAACTATAGGTTGCACATCTACCCAAAATGCTTGGGTCTAGAATGGTTCATATTTTGGCATTTTTCAGATTCTGAAATATTTGCATAGACTTGGTACAGCACCCTTAATCCAAAAATCCAAAATCCAAAATGCTCAATCAGCATTTAAAAACTTTCTTATTTCAGCCAGGCATGGTGGCACACACCTATAATCCCAGCTCTTGGGAGGCAGAGGTAGAAGAATTAAAGTTTGAGACAAGCCTGGGCAATTTAGCAAGACCTATCTCAAAATAAAAAGGGGTAGAGATGGGCTGGGGTTGTGGCTCAGTGGTAGAACGCTTGCTAAGCACATGTGAGGCACTGGATTCGATTCTCAGAACCGCATATAAATAAATAAAATAAAGGTCCATTGGCAACTAAAATATATATAAAATACATTTTATATATAAAATATATATATTTTATATTTATATTTGTATATATAAAATACAAAGGGAGCGGGGAGTGGAGATGCAGTTCAGTGGTAGAGTACTCCTGGGTTCAAATCCCCTGCACAAAAAGAGTTTCAGATTTCCAATTTCCTGACTAGAGATATTCAATGTTGTTATGATAAGAAGGTTTAAGATTGAAAAAGGTTGAGAAACTAATCTCTTCAGTTCTACCTAGGAAAAGGTTCAACAAGATATAGAAATTATACAAGAGGAAATTTATAGTATCACATAACATTAAATAAAGTTTATTTTTATTCTAACAAAGCAAAACAAAACAGGTCAAGGATTATAAAAGCAAAATGCACAAAAATTATGAACTCTAAGAAACCCAGGGCAATTCTGTACTGATTTACTACTATAAAAGAATTAGATGACTTGGGGCTTTGATAATGCTTTTTGATATGGAGAATTTGTATACTTGGGATTTTAACTAAGAACTCCAGCAATTTAAAAAGAAAAAGTTAGAACAACTTTAAAGGAAAAAATAATCTTTATTTACAGCACCTCAAATCCTATTTTGATTTCTGTCAATTCATATAAATACTTAAAAGTAAATATGCACATATAATTCTGAAAAATGTTCATGGTAATACTACCTAAACTCCAACAACACTTAATAGTTCAACTGCCCAGCAACCAAAGAGAGGGAAGACAGAAACCCTTCTATACCTTTGATCCCATTTTTTTCCAAAGAGGAAAAAAGGGTACTTTCCAAGACAGGATATCAGGTTGACCAATTTAGTGATTCCTCTCCATTTTGTCATTTCTAGCCTGTCTACAAGTTCTTACAACAGTGTGGTTCTAGTCTGGAATATTTTTTCACTGATCCATTCATTTTTAGAATATACATCTTAAATAAATGGTACATGAATTGTATCAATGCATAAAAACTGGCATCGAAACAGTGAAAAAAGTCAAAACCCAGAACAAATGCATTTTCAGAGTCAGTGCAAAAAATATAAGGATTGTTCGAAAAAGAATACAGCAACAGTAATAAACAGAAGTGTTAAGCAACTTTTTTTTCCTTTGGGGGCTGGGAGTATAGCTCAGCACTTGCCTACCATGCACAAGGCTCTGAGTTTGATCCCCAAGCACCACCACCACAACAAAAAAATTATTTTCCTAAAAACTGCTTAAACTTACAATTAAAATAGCCAAAAATCTACCTGGTACTATAGCAAGTTAAAAAAAAAAACTTTCACACATTACAATCATATACAATTACAAAACACAGAAATACTGCAGCCCAGTTCGCCTCTGCTTCAAGTTCCTCTACAGTGCAAACTGTGCCCTTTTGTATATATGACACATCACCAGAAACAAGTCCACTTACCTCATGTTCTGAAAAAAGTGCTTTCAACTGTCCCTTGGACCAATAATCCAAAGCATATGCCAAAAGCCGCATGGCGATCGTATTAATTCTCAAGAAATTTCCAACAAATACCACCTGGTTAATGTTCTGAGCACATCAAAAAAAAGGCAATTAGTTTGCATCTTAATTTCTGTTTTCTCATAAAAGTTACCCCAAAAGAGCACCGTGAACAGTTTTTAGCAGCAACTTGACTGATGATCAAATTTAATCCATTTGTTCCAAGACTTCCAAAATTTTGATCCCCAAACAACTCTGGACCCACTGCAAAGCATGCCCAAAAAATGTCACAGGAGAAGAAATGAGATTAGGAAAAACATTTGTATTAAATATGACAAATGACAACTATTAAGTAGATCTGTTACACAAGTAAAAACTATAACCCCAATTCAAAAAAAGGAAAGTGGCACAAATAGGCAAGTCACACAAATAGGCAGGAAAAATTCATCTTCTCTATTGTTCAAAGAAAGCAAAATTATAGACCTATTAACAAAAAAAAACTACCTGAAATTCCACCCCCAACATTATTAGTAAAATTGCAGTACAATGGATCCACTCATTCATTGCTAAAGACCATCTAAATGGGTGCAACCGTGTGCAAAGTATCCCAGCAAATATACACCAAGATTCATAAGATGGTCATACTAAGACCAAGATTCGTATTAAGACCAGTCTCACTCCTAAGTAAGTCCCACATCAAGAATAAAACTGAGCCAAAGAGTAGTTTCACACTAAAAACTGCATACTGAAGAGTTATCACTGGCAAGCAACCAAATACCCAGCATGTGAAATGCCCAAGTTATGTGAATAATTCATGACACAGATGAACCCAAACAAATATGCAGCCATGAAATGTATAATACTTAAGTAAAATACGTGAAATGGTATGTACACTAGCTATCTTAAAATACATAAGCACAGGAAAGGGAACATGCAATAAAGAAAAAAAGTAGTTATAATATTCAAATGAAGAAATTTAATTATTTGATGCCATCCAAATTTTTTTAATTAAAATGAAACAAATCCTTCTATGTCTTTAAGGTTTCCTTTTAAGCTGCATGTCTATATCATCTAAAGAATAACTTTAAACAAAAATGTATAAATAGGGACAAGCCATCAAGCTGCACCAACTGGATCCTAGATCCTCCTTCCCCAAGGGCAGCCCATTCTTGGTTCTTTCATAGCCCTGTACAATGCTGCTTGACCTGAATGCTACAAGGCAGCACTGTAAAGAAGCTGAAAGCACAAAGACACAGCTCTGCTGAAGTAGAAGGGAGCCAGGGTGACATTCCTCTGCCTGCTCAGTCTTCTCCCAGCTTCAGTGACTTCTGTGGATTCCTTCCCTGGGCCTCTAGTGCTCCCGATGACCATGGAGTCTAGATTCAGCATCATTACCCATCATCACCCACCTCCCCACTCCCCATCATCTGAACACTAGCTACCTTCCTAACTTCATCTACTTTCTCCTCAAAAGAGGCCATTTTACCTAGACAGCAGCAGTGTTATCTTCAGTAAGAAGAAAATATAAATCAGTGAAGATTAACCTGTATTAGAAGAAATCTTAACTTTGCACTGAAACAAAAGTCTACCCATACAACTACATTTAGGCAATGTTCAAAGAGAGACAAAGCTTGATGTCAAGGTGGGACCCACTTAGGAAGTTCAGTATTTTCCTTAGAGCAACATAAGAAACCCATGACCCTTACTTCATTAAGGGCACACATTCTTGCTATGGAGCCAATGTTGTTGGTGATGGTGATCAAAGTTGCTCTGGCGAGGTCCTCCTTACTGACAGCCTCTCGCTTCTCCTTGCTCATCATGTTTCCAAAGCTGTGATGGGAAAAAAATATCCCATTGCTAAACCAAAGGCAACACAGCCCAATGGAACTTCAATTTTACTTTACTGAGATAAAACTGTTCTTTAGGGCAAAACTGTTCACATATTCCAACTTCTTATTTCACAAATGATGAAGCATCTGCTCAGAGAACTCAGCTTCAAAGAGCCCGCAAGCATTCTAAATGAACAGGCAGCTTTCCCTGTGGTATCTAACAACACCCAGCTTTGATACCCAGATAGTCCCACATTCAGTTAGTATCTCATTAGATCCAACAGAAGGCAGCACCCTTTCTGCCACCACAGACAGTTCTATCAGCAATCCATCCCAACCACATAGCTGTTCTACTCAGATGCTCATATTGACATCTGGTAAACTACTTTATCAGAGCAAAGTGCAGGCAGTTGAATGTAAAGTGAGCTACTTAAAGAGTTTCAGATCCCCTTAGAAATTAATTTCTTGACCATAAGAATTGCTACTTGACCAGAGTAGAAACCTAGGCAATCACAAAAAGGAAGTGAGGACCAATGAGTGAATGATCCAAACAAAATAAAATCTATAGCACTTACTAAGTGCCTAAAATTAATGAACAAGCATGAATAAATAAGTGCCTCTTCCACTAACACCCATGTGTATCAACATACAATTGTATTACTAAACAATCTCAAAACAATTCCATTTATAATAACATCAAATAGATGTTAAAAATGCTCAGGAAACATTTAACCAAAGTATAATGGCAGCCACGCACGCTGGCACACCGTGGAGGCTGAGACAGGAGGAGTGAATTCAAGACTAGCAAGGCCCTAAGCAACTTACCGAGACCCTGTCTCCTAAATAAAATATTAAGAAGGGCTGGGGATGCAGCTCAGTGGTTAAGCGCCCTTGGGTTCGATCCCTGGTACCAAAAAAAAAAAAAGTACAATGCTTGTACACTGAAATCTACAAAACTACAAAACACTTCAAAAAAAGCAAAAACCTAAATAAATGGAAAGATATTTCATCTTCTTGGACAAGACAACTTGACAATGTTAAGCTGGTAATACTCTTAAACTGGTCAACAGTTTCAACTCAATCCCTATCAAAATCTCAGCTGTCTTCTTTGCAGACATTGCCTAGTTGATCCTAAAATTCATAAGGAAATTCAAGGAAACCAAAATAGTCAAAATGACTTTAAAAAAAGAACAAGTTAGAGGACTCGTATTTCCTAGTTTCAAAACTTAATACAAAGCTATGGTAACCAAGGCAGTGTAAAACTGGCTTAAGAATATACCGACCAATGACAAAGAACTAAGGGTCCAGAAATAACCCTAAACACTTCTTTTTTTTTTTTTTTCTTTTTTCTTTTGGGATGAGTCAGGAATCCTTTACAATTTAATTACTGGTCAACTGATTTTGGACAAAGGGACCAAAGAAGTTAAACAGGAAAAGAATGGTCTTTATAACAAAAGTGCTGGGGCAGCTAGATAGCAACACAATAAAGAAAGCATTTCAACTTTTACTTCTCACCATACATAAAAACTAACTTGAAGTGGGTAACAGACCTACATATATGAACTGAGACTATCAAACTCTTAGAAGAAAATAGAAGTAAACCTTCATGATCTTACATTAAACAATGAACTTTTATCTATGACACTAAAAGTACAAAAGCTAAAGAGAGAAGACAAAGATGGACTGCCAAAATTCAAAACTTCTATGCTGCAAAGAACACCATCAAGGGAAATGAAAAGACAATAGAAAAAGAGAGAAAATATTTGCAAATTATATCTCTAATAAAGAGCTTTATCCAATATATAAACAATTATTGGAATTCAACAATAAAAAGATAAAAACAACAGAAAAGGTTGATAAAGACTTGAACACACATTTCTCCTAAGATGATAGACATAAGGCCAATGAGCACATGTGAAACTGTTCATCATTAGCCATCAGGGAAATGCAAATCAAAACCACAATGAACTATCACTTCATGTGGTCACAGTAATGCACACCTGTAATCCAAGTGATTCAGGAGGCTGAGGCAGGAGAACTGTTAAGTTCAAGGTCAGCCTCAGCAACGTAATGAAGCCCTAAGCAACTCAACGAGACCCTATATCAAAATAAAAATTAAAAAAGACTGGGGATATAGCTTAGTGGTAAAGTGCCCCTGGGTTCAATTCCCATTTAAAAAAAGAAAAAAAATCACTTCATGCCGATTAAGACAGCTAAGGCCAAAGAGATAAACAGCCTGGAAGGACATGGAACAAACTTAAACACTCTTAAAAAGCCCAGATTGTAAAATACAGACACTTTAGAAAACAGTCTAGTAGTTCTTCAAAAGATTAAACATAAAGTTACCATATGGCCCAGCAACTCCACTACTAGATACTAACCCAAGAGAATTAAAAAAATGTGTACACACAAAGACAAGTACACCAAATTTAGCAGTATTCATAAAAATAGCCAAAAAGTGGAAACAACCCAAATGTTTACCAACTACCCAAATGTTTACCAACTGATAAATGAATAAAAATGTGGTATATGCAAATAATGGAATATTATTCAGCAATAAAAAGGAATAAATATTCATGACAAAATAAAAATGAACTTTGAAAACATTATGCTCAGTGAAAGAAACTGGTCATAAAAGATCACATATTACATGATACAACAGGAAACATACAGAAGAGGCCAAATCTATAGAGGCAAAAAGTAGATTAGTGTCAGGCATGGCTAGGGGTGGGAAAAATAGGAAGCGGCAGCTAATAATGTAAGGCTTATTTCCAGGAGATGAAAATGGATCATGGTGATGGTTCAATTGTGATGGATCATGCACAATTCTGGAAATATACTAGAAACCACTAAATTACACACTTTAAATAGGTGATTTCAGAGTATATAAATTATATATCAATAAAGCTGCTTAAAAGAAAACATATGCCCATATCTTAATATTTTATTCCTGTACTACTTAGTATACACAGGCTCCCTTACCTCGAAGCTACAGCCCAGCCTGGCAATCCAAACCTCTCATAATCGCCGCCATAAATGTCTCGCACTAATTTATCCACTTTGGTGCTATCTCCACGAGACGCCATTTCAAGAGCTTCTTCAAAAGTGGTACAGCCAGTAAGAAGACAGCAGAGACCAAAAAAAGTTCCTCCTCCAAGACTGTAATTAAAAACAAGCAATAAAGGACAATATTTTAAAAAATAGGAATAGATGAGTAAAAATCATGAACCCTAAAACTATTCACATGCCAATTCACTCTTGCTCCAATATAATCCTGCAGATGCCATCAGTAAAAACCAAGTCTATGACATGAAACAAGTCTGCTTCATAGACACCTTGCATGTACACATTCATGAGACAAGCAAAGCAGCAAAACGTAGGCCCCCCCACCCTTCCCGAGTTCCCAGTGCAGTCAGGACGCTAGTAGATACACAGTCTCTCAGTTACAGTTCAGCCCCACACCTGGGACCAGTCACACTGGCACCTTCTCACTTTCCCTCTTTCCATGCATTCACTGAAGTCATTTTCAAGCACTTTGTCACCCTGGCTCACTGGCACTTCATCAGACTCCATTACTCTGTTTTCTCCAACAATTACTCTCTTCTATTTTTTTCTTTTTTGGTACCAGAGATTGAACCCAGAGGCGCTTAACACTGAGCCACATCCCCAGCCCTTTTTTTATAGTTATTTAGAGACAGGGTCTCACTGAGCTGCTAAAAGTTGCTGAGGCTGGCTTTGAACCCACAATCCTCCTGCCTCAGCCGCCCAAATTACTGGGATCACGGGCATGCAGCACCACACCCAGCCTCCTCTCATTCTTTAGTTCACTCTTGTTTAAAAAAAAAAAAAAAAAAGAAAAAAAAAATTGTTTAGCTGGGCATAGTGGCACATGCCTATAATCCCAGAGACTTGGGAGTATAAGGCAGGAGAATCCCAAGTCCAAAGACAGTCTCAGCAACTTAGTGAGGTCCTAAGAACTTAGCAAGACCTTGTTTCAAAATAAAAAATAAAAAGGGCTAGGGATGTGGCTCAATGGTGAAATGCTTGGGTTTTAATCCCCAGTACCAAAAAAAAGAAAAATGTTCATCCTAATCCCAGATCCTTGTTTTTCCTCAAGTAACCTCTGATTCTTAAACCAAAACATATTCATTCTCTTCTTCCACCTAAACCTCCCTCTTCAGATACCTTCTCCTGATCACTTGTGTGTATGAATGTGATGTATAAAATCTACAGTATTCAGGCTGGGGTTGTAGCTCAATGGCAGAGCACCTGCCTGACGTGTGAAGCCCTGGATTCAATCCTCAGCACCACATTAAATATAAATAAAGGTACTGTGTCCATCTACAACTAAAATATACATATGTGTGTGTGTGTATATATATACATATATTTTTTCCAATTATCACACAAAATCTACAGGTCTCAAAACTAGGACCTTCCCTTCTCAAAATGCTACCTAGTAATTTTACTTATTTTGTATATACCCACCATAAAACCAACTGAGGGCCAGGACTATGGACTTGATCAATGAATCTATTGATGAAACGTTTTATTAAACTGCGGTAATAAAATCCTCACAAGACATTAAAGGTACATAATTTTAACAAGTTCTTGAAGGTATAGTTATATGTAATACCCAAAAACTTAGTTAACCTATTATGATACTAAGAATGAACAATGACTTCTCTATAAAAGACTTACCTTGTGCCTGTGACCCTCTTGTAATTATCTTTGGAATACACTGCTAAAATGCTAACCCCTGAGCCAATGTTCACCAGAAGCAGAGGATATGGATTTTTCAAATCAAATGGTAACTTCTGACATTTTTCAGAATCAGCGGGATTTTCAAAGTAATAGCACTGTGACCGTCCATTGAAACCAACTGAGTCAATGTATAAAATTCCTTTGATTAAGCAATCTAGTTCATCCAGTTTGCAAAGCTGAAGATCACCTATCTGTAATGAAATAAGAATATATTCAGACTTTTTAACAAACCAATAGAAATAAAAATTTGTTTAAAAACACATACCCTCTACATTAAACACACCATAAAGGTACACCTGCAAATGTATATTATTTGATACAGATCATTACAGAACAGATTTAGTAACAACAAACACAGGATGGACTGCCAAAACAGACTCCTGCTCCCACAGACCCAAATACATTCCATGTACAAATAGCTGCAGCACCTGAAGAAGTGTGCCAAAAATCTTCAGTGAAAGGTTATCAACTTGCAAGGAGAAAACAAGATCTATGCTCACAGGTACAATGAGGCAGGTGCACAACTTGGGCCATAGCTCTGTCATAGAGTACCTGGTGACAATGGCAGAAGTCATAAAGACTATGACATCAGCCTTCTAAAAGACCATCTTCAAGGCTATAGAGCAGTATCAAAAGAAGCCACACCTTCCTATTTAACCTAAAGCAAAGTGTTAGAGTAACCAATTAGAAGATTTTTTCCCTATTTAAACTGGTTAAAGCCTCTGGTGAAAGTGGGGTTAGCAATATCAAAATTGAAATCATTTTTATTAACTTAATTTCTTTGAAGTATTAATAAATGGTTAATTATTATTCATATTATGGAGTTGGTATAGCAATTAAGAATAAAGATGATCTCCATATGTTATTAAAATGGAGTCACAAGACATGCTGTCAGTCAAAAAGCAAGTTGAAAACAATTTTATAAAATGATTTGACTTTTTAAAACCATGTTTACATGCATGTGTCATACACAGTCATGCACAGGAAAATTTAAGATATATAAACTTTTCATGGTACTTAGAAGAGCTGATACAGACCACCAAGTCTATGAACTTCTGAACCATCTGGATGTTTGCAAGCCTCAACCCCTAAAGTACCCAATTCTGTTTATAACCAAGGTTAGCCCATCAAGTTCTCCCTCTTTAATCCAAATCCCATTTGATTACATTTATATTCAATTTATTCCCAGTCACTGTGGGTTATGGAAAAGTTAATGGACAACCTTGGATGAATCCTTAATTTAATTAATCCCTAATTAAGAATATTAAGCTACTCCTGGGACCAAACCCAAAGTGCTCATCACTGTCATTTCATCTAGCCACTTCCTCATGTCAAAATGAATTCAAAGTTTACTTTCCTGCCTCTCTAAGTGCCACTATTTGCACTCCTATGCCAAATCATTTTACACTAGTGGGCTATTAGAATCCAAGTAGTTTTCTGATGTTGTATGTCAAATCAATTTCTCCTTTTACCCTTCCCATAATTCATGTTATCCTAAAATGTTCTGCTGTGGTATTATTTCTAATGAATCTCAATCCAAGTGACATATTCAATGACTGAATCCACAGGTAATTTCACTATCCCAAGTTACTCAGAATATATGTTTAGCACCAACAAGCAAACTCAATATAAAGTAAGAAAATCTGATTCACATTAAAAAATAAAAGCATTTTAAAAATTCACTTTTTAGTATTAATCACTTCTAAAGCACAAACAGGATTTGACAGACATTTCATATAGTTTTTAAGTATGGCACTGGTGCATACAAAGGAGAAATCCCAAGAGCCTAAGTATCAATTCCTAAGGCATAAAATTCACTTTGAACCTTCTCCTTGGATTATCACACAACATGGAGTCTCTAATAGCCTGAATAGTTTCCAAGTATGCTGCAAAGAACCCTGATGAGTCCTAGAAACAGAGAGGTTTTCTTCTATCAGTTATAGTGCAAAGTCCACTAGGAGGCTTCCACAAAGGACAAGAACCCTCTCTACTGCTACCTCTCCTATACTCACAGGTGGAAAAGAAACCACTGAAAACCAGCAACCAAGAAAAATCCAAGCAAAGCATATAAAACCTTGTTAAATAATTAGTGTCAGTTTCATACTATGACGACTATGGCCTGTTACAGGAAAAAGTCAGGACACAGAGAACAAAGAAAGAGGACAAAGTCAAAAGCCATATAATGACACACAAGGGAAAAAGAAAGATGTGTAGAATAAAACAAAGGCAGAATCTCCTTTGGTCTAATGATCTCATTTGGTGGCATGAAAAACATTGGTCACTGGAAACATTTGAAATCTGTACTGCACCTTGAAGGTTAGGGTCTTAGCCATTCACTTGTCAACTCTTACACCTATCCTGACATCCACTCTCAAAGGACCTAGGCTCAAGGTCTTGCTAACTGTTCACAGAATGAGGGCAAAACCAAGTGCTGGGTGACACTTGCCCAAGGGGACAGATGGGGTAGACAGATTCAGTGAACAAGTGCAGCACAGAGCACATAGAAAGGCACTCGAGAATCATGTGATAGATCTGAGTCTGGAAACAATTTTATGACAAGATTTTTTTAAGTTTTATTTTTCAAGCTAATTGTTTCTTATTCTCCTCATCCCAGACTCACTAAGTATTCATGTAAAGGAATGACGTAATGCTTTTAGAGGTCCTGATTCTCATCAACATATCTCAATCAGGCAAAAAGTAAACTACACAACAATCTCTAGATGGCTAACTCCTATCACTAATTTATTATTCTTCATTGCACTAAAGAAAATTAAAGTTCCATTAGAAATGGAAATATTCTACCACTTGCAATTGGCATTATTTTTAACAATCAAATTACCATAAATTGTATATAAGCTAAAAAATGCATACTGTGAGAAAATCCTGCTCAAATTTGTATGCTCCACCTCCAGTGGCACAAAAGACAGTGTGGAGACTCGAGAAGTTTTTATCTCTGCCCATTTGAATAAAAGCAGGCATGTCATGAGTGGGAAAGCGTATAAAGTGCAGATTGCCTTTGCGTCCACACAGAGTCAGGTCCTTCAGCTCCAGGTGCACGTCCCTAATGCCCGTGGACCCATAAGCCACATTGGAGGTCAAGTACTTCCGAATGCTTTTAAGACTCTCCACTTCTTCCTCTTCTTCTTCAGCAGTGATGTCTTTGGGTTCAAAATAAACCAGCTTGACCAGGGTTCCACCAATATCCAAGCCAAACCATGGAAAAACTAGGGAAGAAAAAAAAAAAATCAGAACAGCTCTTTTCAAAAACCTAATTTATAGCTAGCAACTTATTTCACACCCTCTGGTTCCCAAGGGATTTTATTCTAAACAAAAGTTGGGGGGGGGGGGTGGTAAATAAATGTGACCATCTCTGATTTGGAAAAATCTAGGACAAAGATCATAAAGAAAAATATCAAAGTATTGAGTCAACCTAACTTCCTGTACAGACAGGTCCAAACTGTACTATAATTTTTTTTTTTTAAATAAAAAACTGTCTAGTGCATAGTGTGTAACCTGCTGGGCAAATTTATGTGAACAACCTAGCTAACACTATGTGGTGATAGTATGAAGAGGGAGCTACATGGTACATGTCAGTGTTGGAGTACCCTGTCCCGTTACAGGGAGCTCAGAGAAGAGCATCGGGGACAATCTACAAGGACTGGGGGATGAAAGAGGCATCACCAGGGCCAGGAAGGTCTCTTCCAGTCATCAGAGTAGTAGACCCAAAAGGTGTTTGAGGTCAGAAATCATAGATGCACTAAGTGTTCATTTGCGTTGCAAAACAAGACTGGAGGCACACCCCCAATAAATATATATATATTTTTGGTTCAAATGACCAAAGCCCCTGTTAATAATAGAATCATAAGTTTGCGGGGGAAAAATGAGCCAGGTGTGGTGACACACGCCTATAATCCCAGCAGCTTGAGAGACTGAGGCAGGAGGTTCATGAGTTCAAAGCCAGTCTCAGCAATTTAGCAAGACCCTGTTTCAAAATTTAAAAAAATAAAATAAAAAAAGAAGGGCTAGGGATGTAGCTTATTGGTTGAGTTCCTCTGGGTTTAATTCCAGGTACCAAGAAATATACGTAATCTAGTGATATTACTAGAACTAAGTAATATCAGTTCACAACCCTCACAAGAGGAATGCTATTAAAACTGGGAGCAACTACAAAGGTGGGAGAGGATGTAAGGGTGGATGATCCACTGGAGCTGTAACATGGATGGGTGCCATGAGGAACAGAAGCAGGCTCTGGTGCAGTCTCAAGGGATATGGTAGGGAAATACATTTGGTGCAAATGGACAGGCCACCCGCTTCCCCACTTCACCCCTGCGGAGACACTCTTCATTGGCACTGTAGTCCCAGAATAAAGATGACATCAGGATGGCTACTGTTACCCACAAATAATGGGGAACCCTCACATCTGGCCATACACACATCCTTCTCTCTTCTATGGTCCATCCTGACAGATCAGTAAATAGAAACTGCATTCACTGACAGAACAACAAAACTCAAACCAGGGATGAACACTGTACAAGCTAGAGTCACCAAACAGAAATGAAAGCAACAAAATGAAAAACTAAGTACCTGAAGAAGAACTGCAAGAATAACCAGGAGAATCTTAAATGTCCTCAGGCTAACAGAAAAAATAAAACTTTAAAAATGACTGCCAACTAGTGTGGTTGCAAGATTTAACACATTATAAAAAGTATATAAAACTAAACACACAAAAGAATTTGACTAAAACTGGTAAAATTTAAATATAAAATATGCCCATGTTAATTTCCCAGTTATAAAGGTACATGCTTTCAAATGCACCCCCCTCCAAAATAAACTACCACATACTTAACATTCATGAATCTCAAAAACAGGTTGAGTGAAAGAAAGCAACTTGCACAAAAGGCTACCTATTTTATGCTTCCACTTATGTGAAAATAAATGCAAACCAATCACTTCTGCATCTGAGAAAAAGCAAATCACAGGCTGGAAGAAAGATGACAGAAGGAAAACACCTTCCATGGCAACCCAAATCGTGATTGTTGGGAGTATGGAGACTGTATGTCTATATAACTAATAAATTTTTTTTGGTACCCCAGGGATTGAGCCTAGGGGCACCAAGCCACATCCCCAGTCCTTTTTGTTTATTTTGAAACAGGGTCTTGCTAAGTTGCTAAGGCTGGCTTTGAACTTGAGATCCTCCTGCCTCAGTCTCCCAAGCCACTGAGATTATAGGAATGCACCACCATGCCCATCAATACCTAGATAAATATTTGTATCAAAATGAAGTCGTACACTTTAAATGGCTGCAGTTTACTGTATGTAAATTATGCTTCAATAAATACATTTTTATATTAAGAAAAGAACATAATGCATTTTTATATTAAGAAAGGAACCATCAGGTTGAAAGTGTAATATAGAAATTAGTGAAAAAGGAAGACCCAGACATATCCTACTAAATTTCAGGAAATCCTACGGAAAAAACTGAATCCCTGCAAAGATACACAAATACATAAAGGTAAACAGACTTTGCAACACGAAGCTAGAAGACAATGGAGCAATGGTGGAAGACAATGGAGTACCTGCTTCAAAGTTATTAGGAAAAGGATTTAGAAACTTTTATCTAGCTAAACCAGCTTTCAAGTGGAATGTAAAAGAAATCTTCACACACAAAAGGGCTCAACTTTTACTACTCCAAGACTTCCTCTGCAATAATTAGTAGGTGCACATCAACATCATTTTAAAACATCCAGAGCTCTAAGAAACTTTTTTATCCATGGGCTATAAGCAGAGAAACAAGCACAAGTGCACTTTTAGAAAAAACAAGCAATCTGGAACTAAAATACTTACATGGTTTCAACATAGGAAGTCAAAGAGGAAGAAAAAGGAGTAGGAAGTGAAAGCAAGCAGCATTTCTGCCGTGTTGGAAAAAGGAAGAAAAGATAAAGATTCTGATTAATTCTAGACAAGAACAGAGAAGTAACTTTAAATGTGTGAAAAATGTATAGGTAACACCAGAAGAAGAGAAAAAGAACACAACTTTTCAAACTAGATGTAAATAATAATAGTATGCTGTATTTGGTGCGGATGGGAAGTGCTGGGGATCGAATCCAAGGCATTTTACCACAAAGCTACTACTCCCTCAGTCCTAAGGGATTTTGAATATCTTCACCATAAAGAAATAAAAATCGTTTGAGGAGAAAGTTGTTTACCTTGATTTGAACATTATACATACAGTATATACATGTATCAAAACATCAAGAGAACCACAAATAATGTACAATTTTTATGTAGTAGTTAATGAAAACATCAGTAAACAGACAAGATTCGGGTTAACTACATCCAAAAAAAGAAGATACGGCTTTTCTTTAAAAAAAAAAAAAAAAAAAAAGGATGAAAGAGTATGTGCTCAGAAATTTTACATATAAGCCAATAGCAATCAGTTTAAAATGTAAACTAACATGGATCGACTAGAAAAAAAAAAAATAGCTCAGAATGAGATAAAAAACATGGAAATCAAATGCATTGAAAACATTTCTAAAGAGGTCAAAGATCTACCACCAAGGGAAATAAAAACTCAGGCCCTACTGGTTTCCAGGCAAAGCTTCTTTATCATTGTAGCATAATCGCATATCAAAACTATAGGAGAGGCTGGTGTGCAGCATGCCTGTAATCCTAACAGCTCAGGAGGCTGAGGCAGGCGAACTCCAAGTTCAAAGCCAGTCTCAGCAACCTAGTGAGGTCCTAAGCAAATAAGCGAGAACTTGTCCCAAAATAAAAACTAAAAAGGGCTAGAGATGTGGCTCTGTGGTTAAGTACCCCTGGGTTCAATCCCTGGTTTTTTGTTTTTGTTTTGTTTTTTTGGTGCTGGGGATTGAACCAAGGGCCTTGTGCATGCAAGGCAGGCACTCTACCAACTGAGCTATATCCCCAGGCCTCAATCCCTGGTTTTAAAAAAAAAAAAAAAAAAAGACATCTGGGAACCCAAATGTAAAAACACCATAAATTATTAAATGGAATCCAGCTTTACAGTAAAGAGTAATACCATCATGGGCAATGGGGAATCTTTTCAGGAATGTAAGGATGGTTTTCACAGTAGAAATTCCAATTACTGAGGTTTTCTGTATTATAAGTTGAAGGGAAAAAAAACAATTATCTCAATATTCCAAAAGTATAAAATCTAAGAAAACTAAAACCAACAGAACAACAACAACAACAAAAAAGCTTAAAGGTGTTCAGATACAAACACCTTTTCATTTTGCTTATTACATATAAACAAAACTCAGTAAGAATGACATGAAAAAAGGTCATACACAACAGAATAGCAAAAAACAAAATATTTAGGAATAAGTCTAACACTACAGGTATATTGTCACTATTAAAAATGGTACACTTGGGGCTGGGGTTGTGACTCAGTGGTAGAGTGCTTGCCTAGCACATGTGAGGCACTGGGTTCAATCCTCAGCACCACATTAAAAAAAAAAAAGAAGAAAAAAGGTATTGTGTCCATCTACAACTAAAAATTTTAAAAAGTATATACTACTGAAAAACTTGATTTTCTAAAAGTTTTCACTTTTAGAAAGCAAACTTTAAGCTGTAATTGTAAAAAGGGACGTTTCATATCCTGGTTATGTCTTGCTGACATAAACTGAGAAACACAGTTCCTAAAGACAAAGGTACTATAAGTTCTGAACCTGCAAAGTACTCAGTTTATTCTAACTTAAGTCCAATAAACATCACTGCTCCTTTAAATAACCAATAAAAATAGGCACTCTTTTCACTGCCTGATAAGATTTCTCTCCAACAGCATATAGTTCATTATCTTTGCTCCCTCTCTCTCCTTTGAAAAAGTACTTAAGTAAAATATTTTTAATAGCATCTCTCTTCTTGCCTTGATGGTCCCAGAAAAATAGAGGGCAGGGATGGCAACACTGAATAACCATATTATTCAAAACCATGTTTCATACATATAACCCCTAAAATAATTCACTGTGCCATTTTACACAGCTGCATAATTGAATTATTTTTAGGTCTTGCTTAATACTTTACATATCTGTTATACATCCAAGATGAGGGACTATATTTACTTTGGTTTCATTCAGATTTAAAGGTAATGCTTAAAACATGGGTTGAGGACACAGCTCAGTGGTAAAATGCTTGCGTAGCATGAGTTAAGCCCTGTATTATATACAGTCTGAGCAATGAAAACAAAAAAAGGTGATAAAACATTAAGTTAAAAAACATCCTCTCCCATTCTGTTTCTCAATAAGGGTTCACAAAGCTACAGGAAATCAGCGTTCTTCCTGAGCTCCCAGTGGGCTCCTAATTCCTTAACTGCAGCTGAAATGCAGAGCCTGATAAGGGTATTGGCAGGGTCTCAATGGACCCCAAGAGCAACTCTATTCTCCCAACACTGATGCTCCCTCAAAAGACAAGGAAAATACTCTTTTTCCAGGTTAGTATTGTCAAGCTACAAACAAAAGCTTTAAACCTTCTTAGACTAAAGGTTAAGGCTTTCTCATGATTGGCATGATTCCAAAATCAGCAAGTCCCAAAGATCTCCCTGGTATGCTACAACATACTTGAGTCAACTTCAAAGAACTCACTATGGAGTACTATGATCCCAGGATTTCCACACCTACTGCACATCTGCTGCACATCTGAGGCCCTTGATAAAAATGTATGGTCTCATGTTTATCAAAACTGTGCATTTTGGGGCCTGGGAATATAGCTCAGTTGGTAGAGTGCTTGCTTTGCATGTGCAAGGCCTTGGGTTCAATTCCTGGCACCACCAAAAAAAAAAAAAAAAAAGTATAAAAAAAAACCCTGCATTTTATTGTCTGTTTGACAACAATTTTTAAATAATTTTAGACCTTTCTGCATGAAAGGGGGGTTGGAGAGGGTGAGGGACAATTTTTAAAACCTCTTATAACCACACCTCTGGAGTATATCACATGTGCTCTCCCCTAGTCCCAATATGGGGATCAAGAACATTTTGGGTCTAAAATCGGACACCTAAAATCAAAACCCAGCTCCAGGCTGGTAGAATTCTCAGATGTAGAGTACTTATCTAGCATGTGCAAAGCCCTAGTTTGGGCAAGTTGGCCTTGAATTTTGGATCCTCCTGCTTCAGCCTCCAGAGTAGATGGGATTACAGGTATGCACCAACACCCTGGGCCTGAGTTTACAGTTCTTTCCCACCACACACTAATCCATCAACACGGGGCAAACATAACAGTTTTCTCACCTGTAAAATGGAATACTACCTACTTATTTCAGAGTTTTAAGGGCTAATGAATTATTAAAGATCTTAGAAGAGTGCTGGACCCATGCAAACATCCAAAATACAATACTTATGATCCTCTAATGACCATAAATGGCTGTCTACATAGCTGTGTTTCTTCCTTGCTGAATATGAAATTTACAAACATCTTCAATGATGTACTACAAAACAATGAAGGAACTAATGTTTTGGCTGCTTAAAAATCAGGTGCTTCTTAATAAAATAAAAACTAGGTAACTAACTCTGAAAATGGAATCAGTTGAGATTGTTTTCCAAATCTCTTGCAAGAAGATGGGAAAAGATAAAAGAACTGAAAATTCCCAAACTTTCTATAGCAAAACAGAGCTATATTTAATCACCCAAATCACAGATGATAATAGAAAAAGCAAATGAGTGGTTGGGCTAGGGTACAGACTAACCAACACAGGCTTCAGGCACACCCTGCCACTTAACCTCATTCTCACAATCCTCATTTCGGCAAGTCTATTACCTCAAATAGGAATTTAGCAACCACCACCATCAGCAAGTCTAACCCGATGAAAAACACGGCTACAATGTAAAAGCTCATATTACAGTATCAGGACAACTGATACTTTGAACAGTAGCAATGGCTGTGAGACAGCAATCTTGAACTGAAGACCTGTAAAAGGGAGGGATGAAAAAAAATGCAGAAAAAGAAACCTAGTAATAAAACTGAGAAATCGATTCTCTGGGAAAAACGAATGCAACTCCCAAGGCAAAATTCAGGAAGATGAAGTTTTCCTTCACAACTAAAACCCGTAAATGCCCAGAATGTTACAGCCCTGAATCGTGACTACCTGCAAATAGATGGAAGGAAAACGGAAGATATCTGGGTGTGAGATGACCTGAATTCTCATGGGAAGAAAAGCAGCCAAAGCTTAGAGGTGCACGGAACATGGAATCCAGTTTTAGGCTGGGAGCGACTCGGGGGCGGTTAATCATTTTCCGGTAAGCTCGAAATCGCGAGATAAAAGGGACTTAACGTCTCGGAAAGCAGCTCTTTGGAAACCCACGGAAGACAGACACTGGGGAGTCAAAGGATTTGGGGGGAGGGGAGACAAGGAGATGGAAATGAATCAAAAGAAGCCTTCTCGAGGATAAAATCATGTGACTCTCTGGGAAAGAACGCCCGAGGAGCTAAGGAGAGGGAGGAAGGGTCCTGGCACTGCAACAAGAGGGAAGCGCAGACCAATGGCCGCGAGGGCCCGAAGGGGCCCCAACTCTGAAGGCGCAGCGCTAGTGGAACTCGAGCCCTCTAGCCTAGCACCAGGCCACGCACCACCGTGGGATCACCGTGCGGGGGCACTGTCCACGCGCGGGAAAAACGGCAGCCGGGAACGAAGGGGGCAGGGCGCCCCGCGGAGCACTTACGCGGCCGCTTTTTCCGGAGGCTTTCGACGCGCTGGCGGGAGACCGAGGCAGGGCCGCTGTAGGAGCTGGGCCGATCCCGCCTCACGCCATCCGCCGAGGCCCCAATTGCAGGCGCCGACGCGCTGCTCGCCCGGCGCCGCAGTGGCTCCCGCCGCCGCCCTTCGGAGTCCCCGGGCGCCGGCTCCCCGGTCGACGAGGTTGAGGTGGCGGCGGCCCTGCCGTGGCGCTCCATGGGCGCGCCGAGCCGGCCCGCTCCCATCCGCAGCAGCCACCGCTGCCGCCCGAGCCAGCCCCCCAGCGCCGAACTCCTCCTCGCCTCCTCCGCGGCAGTCCAGCCTGAGCAGAGGCGCACCCTCTGCCGGCCGCCTCTTCCGTTGCGCCAAGGCATATCAAGCCAATCCAAGTAGGTTGGGGGCGGCCCAAGGGCCTCTGGTCCAATCGGAGCTCTGACTCAAGGCGGATAGACCGCTCTCCCGTCCAATGAGAGGCTCCTAGGATGGGGCGGGGCAGAAGGTGGCGGAGGAGAGGAGTACATGGGCACCGCGGAGGAGGAGGCGATGTTGCGCAGTGAGGAGTGATGGCGGAGCTGGCCAATGGGCTCGTGGGTGGAGGGGCCGAGGTCCCGCCTCTCTCTCCCCACTCTCCCCCACCCCGGGGTAGGTCGCTGCCCCAGCCCCCGGAACTCTCCCGGGACGCCTTCGAGTCCCGCCTCGCCGCTCCATGCGGTCCTCTCCTGGCTGGTGCCATCCTCCAGCCCAACAGAGCTCCCTCAGCGCCTGGCCACCAGTCGTTGGCAAATGTAAAGGCTTGAACCGCGACAGACATTAGCTTTTGTCCCTGGATCTGGTCCCGCAGCTACCCTCGAGGCCTCCAGCTCCTTCGCACTATTTTGCACTTAGACCCCCTTCCCCCAGCGTGTTTGCGCTAAGCCACCTCTTATTCTGGCTGCGCTGGAGAGATGTTCCGGGTACCAGAAGGACTGAAAGGACTGGGGTTGGTCTCCATGGCAACCGGAGGAAGGAGGCGGGTTATAAATCCTTCGCCACCCTCCTGTGGTGAAGGAGGGTGCGTGGGAGCCCGGAAGTTGGGTTGGCTTTTTGAAGGAGACCCAGAGCCACTTCGCTGTGCTGTAATGGGGGACATAGGATTTGGCGACTGCCTTGGAACTTGGATATTTTTTCCACCCTTAGTTGTCTTCATTTCTCTTTTAAAGAGCGAAAATGATTACCTACAGCCCGGAGACCCAGTATCTTTCCTATACCAAAAGCCCTTCCTGGCACTCCTTCCATCTAAGGCTACCTTAGCCTGCTACCCAGCTCTATATCCCTAAGGTACTTCCTCAGCCCCTCAAGTTTAAGTGGACTGTGTGGCTTGCTAATTATCCAATAAAGTGCCTACCCTAGGCATATGGGCCTTTGGGTCAAAGCCCTTCTTTTCTTGCTGACAATCTGGCAATCATTAAAGTTTATCTAAAATAAAAGATGAAGCATATGTCAATGGCAACAAGATGGAAAGTTTCTAATCCTAAGTCAGAAATGCAAATTTTGAGCAAAAGAAACCAAAAACCAAAGAATACATACGGAGCCAGGCACAGGGTGCATGCCTGTAATCCCAACAACTAGAGGCTGAAGCAGGAGGATGGCAAGTTCAAGTCCAGCCTCAGCAACTTAGGTCCTAAGCAATTTAGTGAGACCCTATCTCCAAATAAAAAATAGAAGGGACTGGAGATGTAGCTCAGTGGTAAAGCACCACTGGGTTCAAACCCCAGTATAAAAAAAATAATAATACATTACTGTATGGTTCAGATAGTAAGTTCAGATGCTGGGCATATATATAGCTTAGTGGTAGAGCGCCTGCCAAGCATGCAAAAGGCCCTGAATTGGATCCCCAGCACTACAATAATTAAGTTCAACATTAGTAGAGGATGGGAGAGGTGAAGACAATGGTTACTTTAAGGAAATGAGGAAAGAAAAGTAATGAAAGGGAACCAGATAGGCAGGAGGCTGGTGATGTTTCTCTGATGGGTGATAGTTACATGAGTGTGTTCACTTTGTAATATTTCATCAAGATGTTCACTTATGATTTGTGCATTTTTCTGTATATGTGTTATACTTAAATTATTTATTTTTTAAAAGAGTAATTGAAGATTTGCTTTGGAGCAAATCTCCAAAGATAAACAACTTCATGAGTAAGCTTAGATATTTATTTTTGAAACGTGAAATTTTTGGCCAGGCATGGTATTGCCCACCTGTAATCCTAGCAACTCGGGAAGCTGAGGCAGGAGGATTGCATGTACAAGGTCCTAAGCAATTTAGCACAGACCTTGTCTCAAAATTTAAAAATACAAAGGACTGGGGATGTGGCTCAGTGGTTAAGCTCCCTTGAGTTCAGTCCCTGGTACCAAAAAAACAAAAACAAAAACAAAGTGAAATTGTCACCAGGCACAGTGGTGCATGCGTGTAGTCCCAGCTACTCAAGAGGCTGAGGCAGGAAGATTGCAAGTTTGAGGCCAGACTGGGCAACTTAGCGAGACCGTCGCAAAAATGTTTTTAAAAGAAGCCAGGCGTGGTGGTGCATGCCTGTAATCCCAGAAACTCTGGAGGCTGAGGCAGGAGGATCTTGAGTTCAGAGCCAGCCTCAGCAACTTAGCAAGGCCCTAAGCAATTCAGCAAGACCCTGTCTCTAAAGAAAGTATAAAAGAGGGCTGGGGATGTGGTTTGGTGGTTCAGCACCCCTGGGTTCAATCCCTGGTACAAAAAAAAAAAATTAAAAGAAACAAATAAAAATGACTGGGGGGTGTAACTCTATGGTAAAGTGCTCCTGATTTTGATCTCCAGTAACCACCCCCACCAAAAAAAGTGAAATTGTCACGGGAGGAAATCTAAGGATTCCTGGGAAAGGGGGACCTTAACTCAGGACAAGTGGGCTTCTTAACAAATATAGCAGAAATTAATTTAAGGATGTGTCAGTTAAAAGCACAGAGATTAATTTAGGAGAGCAAGGAATATATGTTTAAGGAAGAATGTGACCATTTGGAGACTGAGAGATACTTTTGGGGTTCTCAGGCTCTTTTAAAGGAAATTTGGTGAGGGGTGAGCATGGTAAGGTATGTGGAAATAACAGCCTGCTGATCAAAATATGGCTTATGGTGCACTTGACAGGCTCAGGATCCTTAGGCTGAGGTGGTCTTCTTGTTTGATCAATAGATAACATTGGAAAGTACCCTAGATTATAAATTTCCTAAAATACCCTATTTCTTTGCTTAATCTGCATATTGCATTGTATTTAACAGTGCCCAGGTAATTTTCATAACTGGATGAATTTTGAGTAACTCCCAAGATTTACAGATTTCCCAGAAATTTGAGACCTAGGAGAACTAACTTGGGGAATGACAGGCCTGGAAAAGTCTCCAGAGCTTCACATTAAAATTGTATTTCCTTGTCCTTCCTTTTGTCTCCTTTTTACTTATTCTTTGTATTTCTTCTATTTTACCTCACAATGAAAGTAACAATTAAGAATTTTCATTTCTCTGAGGTTATTATAATAGGCTTTTGTTGTTGTTGTTGTTGTTGTTGTTGTTGTTTTAAATAACGTTACTAAGTTCTTTTTCACTCTTCTAAATCACACTCCAAGAGAAGCCATTTTCTGGTTGCAGAGTAAATGGCAAATGGACATGGTAAGCATAGTACTTCAGAGGAACTAAACATATTCTAAAGGAATGACTTGTAAATCTAGAACCATTTCTGTAATGAAACATCATACAAAACACACTCATCTACAATGCTAGTTGCCTGTTTCTGGGTAAAAATAACCCCCAAACTTCAGCTTAAGCAGTAATATATATTTATGTATTATCTCAGTTTCTGAGAGGAAATTAGGAGTGACTTAGCTGGGAGGTTCTGGCTCAGGGACTTTTAAGAGGTGGTAGTCATTTGAAGATGTAATGGACTGGAGGATCCTGCCTAATTGCCATCTGACTAGCAAATTAGTACTGGCTGTGGGCAGGAGGTCTCAGGTCACCAGGTGAGTCTCCAAAAGGTTACTTAGTGTCCTCACAACATAGCAAGCTGACTGCTCCCAGACCTAGTGATCCATGAGAAAACAAGGTAGATTGCAGTGTCTTTTATGACCTAGCCTGGGAAATCATCCTCCATTGTTTATGCAATATCCTTTTACACAGGTCAGCCCTATTCATTATGGGTTAGTACTACAAAGATGTGAATATCACAAGGGAGAGGACCCTTGGTGACATCTTGGACCCAACAGTCTGTCTTTTGGCACGCAGTGATTCACATTCTCATTTCATTTTTCTACTCTCTAATAGCCGGGGTACAGACCCTATCTGAGTTTGCATTTCAGCTAAAGTAGAGCATCACTGGAGAATAAAAATTAAGATATCATTGCAAGAGGCCACAGAGGTTTACAGACCAAGTTCTTTCACCTTTCAGTGGGCTCTAGTAGTGCTAGGGACATGGTATAGATCAGACCTTTTTTAAGCCCAGGTCCTTTATTCTACAGTGTAAAAATACACAGGCATCTCCCTCCCTCAGTCCCAAAGATATGAAAAACATGAAGTTCTTAAGCCCCTAGATGTTTTTCTAAGACTTGGATGCTAGCCCAGAGTTCACTACCAAAGAAGGGTAGAGATGTGTGGTGGGGGTTGGGGTGGGGTTGTAGTACTGTGGATTGAACCCAGGAGCACTTTATCTCTGACTATACCCCCAGGCCTTTTTATTTTTAATTTCAAGTCAGGGTCTTGCTAAATTGGCCAGTCTGGCCTCAGACTTACAGTTCTCCTGCCTTAGCCTCCCAAGTCACTAGGATTATAGGTGTGCACCACCGTACACACATACAAACTAGAATGTGGAAGTTTGGTGACGCCACCTCAGCTCACGGGCAATGTAAAAGCATTGACTGCTTTCACAAAAACAGTCTCAAGCAAATAGAGGAAGAAAATTCAAGATGAAATATAATTTTAGAACAACTAGAATTTTCTAGATGTGAAAGATCCAATCCCTTCCCAAGTATCAAAAGGGTTGAACAGGAACTGGAGATGTAATTCAGTGGTAGAGCAGCACTTGCCTGGCATGCATGAGGCCCTGGGTTCCATCCCCAGCACCCAGAAAAAAAGAAGAAAAGGGTTGACCCTGTTTCATTAGTTTTCATGCTCAAGGCCTATCTTATTTTGATTAAATATCCCTGATCAGATACTATTAACTCCTAGATAATCGTAATAGTCTCATCCTTTAGTAGTAGTTAGAGAAGCAATCTGTGTCCAAATACCTGAGAAATATAGGAAAATTTAAGTGCAGCCTCTTAAAGTTTTTAACATGCTGAGTGAAAGGCATGATGAATCTTAAGGAAGAGTCTGGGTGTGGAGGGCATGTGGCTGTTTCCCAAAAGTAATTAACTACAGAACCCTTTTTCACAGAGCTTACTCCTCAGAACATTCTTTGAGCCATTCCTCTCTGAGTATAAAAATCGCTTGCCTGTTATCTTAAAGTGATGCTTCTTTCCATTGTGAAAACTTGATGACTGGAATTATTTTCACTCCAAAATAAACCTATTCATAGAAGCATCTGTCCCCTAAAAACAAGTTTGTCTTGATTTCTCTTAAACCACTCCACTTTCCCACTTCCCATGCTTTTGTACTTCTCTTAATGGTACTGCCCATTCCATTGCTGTAACTTGATTCTTCCTCTCATTTGCTTGAATCCAGCAAGAGGAAATATAATGCAAACCATATGTGTAACTTAAAACGTTTCTGTAGCCATGCTTGAAAAGGCAAAAAGAAACAAATTATTTTTAATATTATATTTTATTTAATTCAGCATATCCAAAATACTAGTTCAATATGTGGCATTGGTCACATTCCAAGTGTTTAATAGCCACATGTGTATACTGGCCATCCCAGATAAAAAGTTCTCATCAGTAATTTATTTCCTTTGCCTCCTAAATGGTTATCGTGCCTAGTTTGGCTCCTCTTCAAACTCCTAAATATGTCTGATTAAAGATTGTTCTACTTATAATCCCATCTTTGTTGAAAAGATTTTGGTGACTTTTCCTACAAAGTGAAGTTCAAACAACTTAACATCCAAGGAACCCCACTTTTGGCATCTTCCCACTTTTCCCCATTACTTCCCATATGCTTGCATAATGTGTTCCAACAAAACAAATCTCAGATTCTCCAGATAGGCTTTACTCTGACCCCGCTCTAAACCTCAGTTCATCTTTTGTTTCTACATGAAATTCCTTTCCACTTATCAAATTCCTTCTGCTTATCAAAATCCAACCCAGCTTCCATGGGACAGTGAAGTGATATCTCCTCCTGAACATCTTCACTGGTTACCCCCACTAGCTATCAACCTTCTGACCTTTTATATTAGGTCAGCCTTTTTTTTTTTTTTTTTTTTTTTTTTTTCCTTCTCCAGTGCTGGGGATCAAACCCAGGGTCTCACACCCTGCTAGGCAAGCACTCTACCACTAAGCTACACACCAGACCCTACATTATGTCACTCTTCATGGCATTTCTCACATACTTCTTTGACTTAGAAGTCTTAGTGTATTTTTTATAGACCCAACTAGATTATGAAAGCTATTAGAATAAGAATTTGCATCTTCACATCCCCAAAAGGACCTTTCACAGAGTAAGCACAGATTCACCCACACACATACATGTGCACACACACACACACACACACACACACACACACACACACAGAATATGGCAGCTAGTGACTACAGTGACAATAGCAGCTTTATAACCTAACAACCCAACATTGTAGTGGACAGTATTCCATATCTGCCCAGCTACCAACTATTCTGTATTCTCTAAGAAGTCCTCCCTGCTGACAGATCACAGATTAGACCCCAGCAGCCATCTTTGTACCTCATCCCCCCATCACCTTGGAGCAGGGATCACCTCTCAAAGCATGGTGCCACATCTCCCATGCAGGCAAAGAAGCCAAGCGATCTGGTCTGCAGGGAAACTCAAAAATGAACAGGGGGCTGGAGTTGTGGCTCAGTGGTAGAGTCATGCATGTGTGAGGCACTGGGTTCGATCCTCAGCACCACATAAAAATAAATAAAGGTATTGTGTCCATCTACAACTGAAAAATTTTTTAAATTCTTTAAAATAAAATGAATAGATGGAGAACAAAACACAGAAGTAAACTGCTTGGCCAGCTTTCCCCGTTCTACCTGTTTCTGTCTTCCCTGGCCTAAATATATTTCCATCCGGGTTCCGTGGGTTTTCCCTGTAACATTAAAATAAATTTCTTAAGTCTTCCCCCTTTTCTTAATTTAGCTTACACTGCCTTCCTTTACTTGGAACCAAGTCTTAAAATAACCATCATGGAGGACCAGCCTTCATTATCAAGTCCTCTTATCCTGTCCTCTCCATAATCCAAAAACCTGAATTATAGTTTTTCTACCATAAGGGCTCAGAGCTCATTTCTCAAGGATCCTCAAATGTGAGGCAGCTAAAGAGGCTAAAACTCTCAAAGGAAGAATTGTCTATGTTATTTTACCAAATGGAGCAACTATAGAAGTTTCTCTATGTTGCTGCCCTCTCAGAACCCCTTCCCTGGTCATATTCACTGAAAGAAATACCAATCTCCAAGTCATTTTCATGAAATATTGTTTTGTTCGTTCGTTCGTTATTTCCACAATCCCACAGTGCTGGGGACTCGAACCCGGGCCTTGCGCATGGGAGGCAGGCACCCTACGTGATGTGCTATATCGTCAGCATGAAATATTGTTTATATTACTCTTGTACCCTCGAACATTGACTTTCAATGTGTCATCAAGAGATCATCATGGGACCTGTGTAGAAGAGGTTGATTCATTATAAGTCATTGACGTTTTGAAGAATGGTAGTCAATTTGCTTAAAGTAACAAAATACCTCCAGTTTATTCTTCATTCAAATAATTATCACAGCGCTTCCCTTCCTTAAGGCCTTCACATCTGCTCTCCCTCCAGCCTGGAGAACTCCTTCCCCACTCCCACCCCAGCTGATCCATCTTCACCCTCCCCTTTTTGTACCCTTTTCCTGGCTAGAACTCTGCTACTCCCTCAGAAAAGCCCCTCACTACTGCCTTGTTTAGTGCCACTTATCCACGTTGGCTATCCTCCTCTTATTTTAATTATTTTATTTATTTTATTTTTGTACTGGGGATTGAACCCAGGGTGTTAAAAAACTGAGCCACATTCCCAGCCCTTTTTATTTTTTATTTTGAGACCATGTCTTACTGTGTTGCTAAGGTCCTTGCTAAGTTGCTGAGGCTGGCCTCAAATTTGTGACCCTCCTGCCTTGGCCTCCCAAGTCACTGGGGTTACAGGCATGTGTCACCATGCCCGCACTGGTCATTTATTTTTAATTTGCTGTCTCTCTATTCCAATTGCACTTTTGTCTCTTTTTGAACCCAAAGCCTCACACATACCACTAACTTACATCCCCAGCTCTCTCGTTACATTTTTTAAATTTTTTTTAGTTGTTGATGGACAACTACTTATTTATATGCAGTGCTGAGAATTGAACCCAGTGCCTCACACATGCTAGACGAGTGCTCTACTACTGAGCCACAACCCCAGCCCTCCAATTACATTAGAATTAACTTTATAGAGGTATCATTTAACATGTAATAAAATGCATCTATTTTAAGTGCACAGTTGAATGAGTTTTAATAAGTAAAACCACCATCACCATAATCAAAAACTGTCAACACCCCACAAGATTCACTTATGCCCCTTCCCAGTCCTGCTCCCAGACAACCACTGATCCAGTTTCTGTCTATACTGATTTTATTTGTCTTTCCCAAGGACTAATGTAAATAGAGTCAATCAGCATATACTCTTTGTGTCTGCCTTTTTCAGCATAATGCTTTGGAGATTTATCCATGTTGTTGGATTTTCTTTTTCTTGATGGACAGTACTCCATTATATGGAAATATCTTCCTTTATTCATTCAGCAGCTGGTGGATATTTGGGTTGTTTCCAGCCATTGGCTACCATGAATAAAATAAAGATGCAATAAAGTATGTGCACAAGTCTGTTTTTTTCTTTTTTCTTTTGGCAGTCCTAGGGATAGAACCCAGGGTCTGGCACATGCTAGGCAAGTACTCCACAACCGAGCCACATCCCCACCACCCATCTCAGTTTTTTGTGACAGGGTCTTACTAATCTCACCAGGCTGGCCTCAAATTTGCAATCCTCCTGCCTCAGCCCCAGAGTATCTGGAATTACAGGCTTATGCCACCGTGCCCAGCTTGCCTTTATTCCTTTTTTTTTTTTTTGGTACTAAGGATCAAACACAGGGGCACTCAACCACTGAGCCACATCCCCAGCCCTTTTTATTTTTTATTTTGAGACAGGATCTCATAAAGTTGCTTACAGCTTCACTAAGTTGCTAAGGCTGGCCTGGAATTTGAGATCCTCCTACCTCAGCCTCCCAAGGTGCTGGGATTACAGGCATTTGCCATCACACCCAGGTTTTTGTTTGTTTGTTTGTTCGTTCGTTTGTTTGTTTGAGACAGGATTTCACTATCTGCATTGCCCATGCTGGCCTCAAATCCATGGGCTCAGTCCATCCTTCTTCAGCCTCCCAAGTAGCTGGAACTTAAAGGTACGCATCACAACACCTGACTAACATATTTTATGTTCAAGTTGTCTCATGTTTGGCCAATAGAAGCCCTTTAGATTAATTTCTGAGTCAGGTAAACATGACTACTCCATCTTCATTAGCCTCTTTGTTTTCTGGTATGCCAACTCTGTAAATTCCCCATTCAGCTGGGCACAGTGGCATAAATCTGTAATCCCAGAGACTCTGGAGGCTGAGGCAGGAGGATTGCACATTCTTAGGCCCTAAGCAATTTAGTGAGACCCTGTCTAAACATTAAAAAAAAAAAACAAAAAACGGGATGTGGGATGTGACTCAGTGATTGTATGTCCCTGGATTCAATCCACAGTACAAAAAGAGAAAACTAAAAATGGATGGAGATGTAGCACAATGATAAAGCACTCATGGGTTCAATCCCTGGTACAAAAAAGAAAAAGAAAAAGAAAATTCCCTACCGAGATCTTGAATCAGCCATTTCTCCCACGTGTAATGGACCCTCTCAGTGGGAAATGGCACTTAAAGGCCACAATTTGGACATGTAGGAGTACATATTGCTACTGGATTGTTAATTTTTTCTGGTTCTTTTGGAAGATAGAACTAGAAAATATTTCGTTTTTTGCAGTGCTGTAGATTGAACTCGGAGCCTCATACATGTTAGGCAAATAAATGCTCTACCACTGAGCTACAGCCCCAACCCTTTTTTATTTTATTTTGAGATGAGATCTTACCAAGTTATCTGCAGTTCTTTTTTGTCCTTAGAAAATATTGCAATAGGGATGAAAAACCAAAATTGTCCTGTTTTAAAGTCATTTGAAATAATTCCTCTTTATGTAGGTCAGCCATCAACTCAATATATAATTGAGTCCTTTTTTGTTTTCCATTTTGATTCAATTTTGGGGGAATTTTAAATTTTTAAATTTAATTTAGTTACATAATTTATGTAAAATAGTTATATGGTTCCAACATAAACTCTCTATATAAATAAGTTACATTCAGAGAAGTCTGGCTTCCATCCTGGAAACTTCCACTATTTCCTCCCTCCTTCCTTCTCTATAGGTAACTGCTGTGGTTTGAATGTGGTTTATCCCAAAGGGTTCATTTGTTGGAAGCTTTCCCAAGGTGGTGGTATTGGGAGGAGATGAGACTGTTAACAGGTGGGCCAAGTAGGAGGTAGCAGCATTGTCCTCCACCCCAAATTCCTGTCTTGCCACGTGATCACTCCCTCTCTCACAGGCTCCCATCCTGTGGGGCTATTTGGCATGAGGTGGTGATGCAGTCAAAGAGGCCTAGAAAAACCCTGAGCTAGGCCAGAGGACCCAGCTAACATACACCTGGAATCTTTCTTTTTTTTTTTTTTTTTTTTTTGGTACCAGGGATTAAACCCAGGGACACTTAATCACGGAGCCACATCCTCAACCCTTTTTATTTTTTGAAACAAGGTCTTACTAAGTTGCTTAGGGCCACACTAAGTTTCTGAGGCTGGCTTTGAACATGTGATGCTCCTGCCTCAGGAGGGGCTGGGTTGTGGCTCAGTGGCACTGGGATTACAGGTCTTTACCACTACACATGGCTATTTTTTTAAAGCTATAAAATTCTGACATAATTTCTCATACAGCATATGGTTAACAGATATACCTTTGCTATGTTTTGGATGACCATTTCCCAAAGGCCCATGTGTCAAAGGCTTGTTTCCCAGAGTGGCACTGTTGGGAGGTGCTGTGAACCTTTAGGAGGTAGAGTCTCATTGAAGAGCTATATGTAGGTCATTGGAGGTTTGCCCCTGAAGGGGGTTGTGAAACCCCCATCTCTTTCTTTTTGTTTTCTGCCTCATGAAGTGAGTAGTTTGCTCCAACATATGTTCCTGCCACAATGAGGCCCAAAGCAATGGGAGCCACTCAGCCTTGAACTGAATTTTCAGAACCATGAGCCAAAATAAACCTTTTATCTTTTTAAATTAACTGCCTCGGGTAGTTCATTATAATGACAGAAAGCTGACAAATACAACCTTCATACAAGCTGTGTTAGGTATGTTGTCAGATGGATGTGAGAAGGTACTAATCAATTCATGATGATGCCAACTAATGAAGTCAGTTGACCAGTGGTTTCAAATAGCATCTTGTGAAATTCTCGCTCTAACTTTGCCCTCTTCACCATTTCAACAGTAATTGGGTGGCTTATCCTGCACAGAGTGAAAAAAGTATAGAACCAAAAGGTCCTCAACCACCTGAAACAGTGACCAAATCATTAAGGTTATTATATGAACTAAATTCAATTCAACAAAGACGTGGGGCTGGGTTGTGGTTCAGAGGTAGAGCACTTAACCTGGCATGTGTGAGGTACTACTGGATTTGATCCTCAGCATCACATATAAATAAATGAATAAAGTAAAGGCCCATCAACATCTAAAAAATAAAAAAAAGGCCTATTCAGCTTGGCAAAGTACTTTATGGGATGCTACAAGGAGCTATCTATCTAGGAGGCTGGAGGCCTTGCATCTTACTATGGACAGTGGAATATAATATAATGCTGCTCCCCCCCCCCCTTTCCACTGCAGTCATTTCCCCACCTCCCAACTTCTTATTGCTCCCCAACCCTTTCCACTGCAGTCATTTTCCCCACCTCCCAATTACTTGTCAGTCTGTGAACATCCTAGCTAGCTATTGGTTCATCAGTCAACTTGCAAGTATCCTTCTCCATTATTGGTCCTGTTAACCCGCAGAATTTGACTGCTTAAGGATAGCTCCCCGCCATTTTCTCTTTCCTCTTCTCCTCACATTCATGCTTTCTCTCTCCTACTCGCTTTCTTTCTCTCTCCTCACTTTTCACACTCTCTCTTGCATGTGCTCTCTCTTTTTTCTCTTTTCCTCTCATTTTCTCTCTACCCTGCAGGGAGATACTCTGTTTGCTTAATAAACCCTCTTATGTGAGTTCCCGCGTCCGGAGTGGTTTCTGGGTTCTTACATTGGTGCTGTGACTCGGATGGATTCTTCCACTGTCTCTTAAGCAAGTGGAACCCCATCTGATGCCCGAGTGCTCCCTGGACATAGCCTAAACTTCCATTCGCCCAGATGCTCAGTTCTGCTCTGCATTCATCACCGAACTTCAGATTGGTGAGTTCCCTAGGCAGGTTCCCCTAGGCCGACTTAAACACTCCTCTGCTGACCTGAGAAGTGACCATTGAGTGTCCGGGGCCCTCGAGGTGGCTGAGGGGTGGGGGTACCCCCAGCCACAACTTTTATAGTTACGGCTGGCCCCCTTAGTCAGTCTTATCTGTTGGGTGGGTTCCTGATTTTATGATGGAGATTCTCTCTCAGGGTTGAGACCCCTCTTCACGCTTGCACTCACTCTTGAAAACCCTGATGTCAGGTCCTCAACCCTCTCGGCTTTTGCCTGGCCCACATTGATGCTTGTGTGATGACCCCATCATTGTGCTGCCTTCTCGTCTCCAGCCGACTAATCTGTGGCCTCGGGATGCCCTGGTCACTAACTGGACTGTATTAGTCTCCACCATGGGATCTCGGTCCTCCATTTCAGCAGATTCACTCCTGGGATGTCTGTTAGACAACTTTAGAACCCTTCACCTGACCCCCGACTTAAAGCCATCAAAACTTATTCATTTGTGTACCCTTTAGATAATCAATCCAAAATGGCCACATAATGGCACACAGCTTCTGTGAGCGAGCGGGCAGATGGAAAGGGATTCCTTATCTTCAAGTCTCTTCTTTCTTGTGCTTCTTGGCTCTTCCTGCAAACTCAAACGACTCCTTTTGGCTTCTTCTCCCCCTCTTAATCCCTCCTCCTCTTCTTACTCGGACTCAGCTAACAAACCACTCTAATACCGGTCCACTGTGACAGAGGCCTCTCCGGCCCCTGCTTCTCCATCTCCTTTACCCTGTTCTGTTTCTGCTTCCATTCCCCTGCCCAGTCCACCTAGTCCTCCTGCCATGAGGTCCTGCATACATATTCTAGTCCCCCCTACAGGAGGTGGCCGGTGTGGAGGGAGTAACCAGCCCGATAGTCAGTGGCATGTCCCCCCAGTAAGGAGTATGATATAGCAGCCCCATTCCTCACAAGTAGTGGGAGATAATGTTTCACAATTTTCTGCATCCAAACCTGAACTGATTACTAACCAGGAAAAAGGATTAAAATGCCCTAGGCATCAAGTTTCTGCTAGAACCTGTTAGCTCCTTTCAGGTCTCAGTAAAGGCTTACATTGAAATGTAAATGGAGGAAGCCAGAAGGCACAGTGGGAGACCAGTCTCAAACCCAAGAAAAAAAAAAGTGTCCATTTTAAATTTCTCCTGGGCTGCAACACAGAACACTTTATCTCTCCCTCTCACCTCTTCTCCCTGACCTTCTCTTTCTCATTCTTCCATGCTATAATTAATGGCCATTATCATTTTTCTTCTAGGATTCTTGCTTTCTTAAATGCTATATTTCTGAGCTCACAATTTTGATCTACATACCTAGGTTAATGATTTTTGATCAGTTCTTTATCCAACTCTAGAGTTATTTTTGAACATCTGTTATAGTGCAATGGAGATAAACATTACAAGGCCTTTGCTTTTGTGTTAAATATAAGTGTGCATAAAATTAAAATTTTTAAAAATGGATCCAAATACTTTTAATTCACATGATTTTAAAAGGTTAATTTAAATTGAGTAAACTCACAAGTCTCTAGGTGGTCAAACTCATAAAATGTTGATATTTATAAAATGTCTAACATCAATTTTTCTAGGACTTTTCTTCAACAGGAAAGAAACAGCAAATACTGTTGTACACTTGTCTGATATCTTGTTTTTTTTTTTTTTAACAATAAGATGACTGAATTAAAGTTGAAATGTATGGGATTACTCAAATGTGTTTGTTAGAGGCATCTGATTAATTTACAAAGTTAAAATGCTAATTATTAAATAACATCGAGTACTCTCAACTCCTTAAATTCCATGCAGTAACATACTTAAACATTATTGGTGTTTTCATGGGTTGGTATATTAAATGTGTTCATATTTTCCAGGTATACAAGCCTTTAAAGCAGAAAATTTATCAAGCTGCTATTCTCCAAATTAAACTTGTCTGTAATGGTAAAATGTTATTGGAGATTTATTTCTATCATCTAATATTCTATTATAGGACCTAAGATTTGTGAAGAGCCCCGCCTTACTTGAGATAAATCTCTGCCTCACCCTGCTGCATGTTGGAATGGCTCCAAAGTAAGCCAGACTTCAACTCATTTAAAGTTGTGTTCAAAAGTTTGATGTTTGTTATAAAGATTACTGTGATCTCAAACAGGGGATATAATGAATAACTCAGCCAAAATTCAAGATAGCTATTGCACAAACTGAATGTTTTACTGTTGGTGACTCCATTTTGTATTTTCCTTGTAAACTCTAACTGTTGCCTGATTAATATTTTGCAGAAGTACTGCTTCAAGAGCAAACACCATAAATTAACTTGAAATAAATAGTAAGCCATCACCTATAGGACAGATAATGTAGACCCCAATTAGATAAAAGGGGGTAAATAACTGTAAAGTCATAGACATTGAAATTAAAGCCCAGCACTCTTACTTTATGACTGGTGAGACTGGTTTGCTGGATGGTTAAGATCAAACTTAGAGATTGAGGCCAAGAAAAGCCAGTATTTGGGTCTTGCCCTCAGTCAGCCTGAATCCAGGGAACAAGAAGACTTTTCTAAGGAACTTTGGGACTCTGGGTCACATGACCTCCAGATCAGGGAGATTGCTGAGGCCACTAGAGGATGAAAAGCCAATCAGTGCACCTGCTGCAGAGGCAGGTCATGGAAAAAGGGAGACATCCCTGGTGCTTCCAAGGGAAGCCACCTCATCGAGGAGACCCTGCCTAACCGACAGCACTAACAGAGCTAAGAAGTGGCCCTTAAGTTCTCTCTGAGTGACCCCTGTGGGAACTCAGCTGACTCTTTAACAGACAGGAACAGGTCACTTTGACCAGATTGATCTTAGACACCTAGCAAAATAGTTAAAACCAAAATATAGTCATTCTTGGGCATTTAAAAGAAACAATAGTTAAATGTAGCCCACTAGAATAAAGACTGGAAGCTACAAAAGAGAGATTCTGAGGCAAATGTGCCTGATAACTATCAAGAGAAACTTCCAGAGTCAGAAGTTTTTAGTCAGTTTAAGGCCTACAGACACAGGTAGGCTTAATCTATGTTTGCTAGTAACAGAAATATAGAGATCTCTACTAAACACAGGTTATACCAATAAAGTAGCTTAACTATATTTTCTGGGGACATCAATGACATTAAGAGTTAAATGTTGTGTTTACATTCCTGATAAACTGGACAATGTTGAAGTTCCCAAATAAAGACTTTGTCCTCTCCAGCCTTTGTTAGGCTTTGTTATGGGAACAACTTCTCAGTTCTTCCACCCCCCTGGTGAGGGATTATTGACTTCTGTCATCTTCATGATATTCATTGACATGTTCCAGATTCTGCAACATTTATCTTGTGCTAACCTCATTTTAGTACTCATTTCTTTTTGTTCTTCTCTCATAGAAGCACCCACCCCTAGATGCCTTTACAACCTGCTCTTCCCAACCAGACTTCTACCACGGACCCCTCGATTGACCTGATTTCTAAAAGGGAACTCCAAACTGCTTGCCCCATGCCATCCCCTTCCAGCTCAAAGAAGCCAGAATGGTCATTGCCCCCTTTCCCTACAGCAGTAAGGAGATCCTAAAACTAGAGGGGGAAATGAAGCCAGAATTGGTGACAGGCAGTTAGTGTAGAAATAGGGGATCAGTCAAATCGAGGAAATGAAGTCCATGAAAGCCATCTGCCTCTGTAAGTCTGGAAGTTGGAGACTGCCCCTGCCCTGGGAGAATGGACTTTTTACATCTCACCTACAAAACCAGGCCTGGTCACATAGGCAGGAAGGAGAGATAAGGGGGGAGAGAACTGGAGAACAAAAGTTCTTCTTATAAAAACAGAAAACAGGGGAATGGAATATAATATAAAGCTGTTCCCCCGCCCTTTCTGCTGCAGTCATTTCCCCGCCTCCCAACTACTTGTCAGTCTGTGAACATCCTAGTTAGCTATTGGTTCGTCAGTCAGCTTGCAAGTATCCTTCTCCATTATTGGTCCCATTAACCCACAGAATTTGACTGCTTAAGGATAGCTCCCTGCCATTTTCTCTCTCTTCTCCTCACATTCATGCTTTCTCTTACTTTCTCTCTCCTTCTTGCTTTTCACACTCTCTATTGCGCGCGTTCTCTCTCTTTTCTTCTCATTTTCTCTCTTACCCTGCAGGGAGACACTCTGCTTAATAAACCCTCTTATGTGAGTTCCCATGTCTGGAGTAGTTTCTGGGTTCTTACAGACAGGACCTCTGAAAGAGCCCCTACTCCCAAGCCAAGGATAAGGTTAGGTCAGGGCCATAAAATGGCACAGAAGTACGTGAAGAAAGGCAAGGAAAGGTGTCCATTAAAAGGAAACAGGGTTTGAAAGGCAAGTGAAGAGCATTTTCAGTCACTGATCTTTTTCCTTAGAAAAGTCCCTTAGAAATGCAAGGTCTCAGTCCCCACCCCAAACCCAGTGAATCAGAACCTATATTTTAACAGTACCCCAGAGAATCTTGTGTATGTCCAAACTCTGACCTGTGTCCTCTTTTGCAGTTTAGAATTTTTGTTTTACATGTGTGAATGCATTGCCTGTGTGATTAAAACCAATAGTTTTTAAAGAGACTAGATTATAAGTAAGGTGAAAATTTGGAGGGGTGGGAAGACCAACCGCCCTGGGCTAAGTGACAAGGAAGGAATCCACTGAGCCAGCCCAGAAAGTGACAGCCTGCCACACCCTCTGAGAGCTGAGAGCTTCTCTGAGTAGACAGCCCCGCCATTAACCCAGAAGGAAGGCAGGAGGGAAACCGGGAAGATGTCCCGACAACCCTCCAGGTTGAAAGTTGTGTTTTCATTTATTTCGGCAGCCTCATTATAAGCAGGTAATTGGCAGTATACACCCTCATAACTCTGGGTTAAATGAAAAAAGAGCTAAAGCATTCCAAGTTCTACAGATAATAACAGCAGGATTGACTGCGCAGGAGTTGTCCTCTGGCTCAGAATTCTGAAGACATCATGAAGACAGAAAGTAGGGGGGTATATTAAGTAATTCCTTCAGCAATTACCAGTTTCTCTGTTCCACAATTCCTCTGGACAGACCTCCTGCAAGAAAGTGATTCCAGCTGCATATGATAACGAAAGGATTTTTCTTTTTTCTTATGCTAAATACAATCAATCGAACTGATTACGTAGAAGACTGTGTCTGATTGCTTAGGAAATCAGCCATTCAGATGGTGTGGTAATGGCACCTGGGAATGAGGAGGGAGGAGACCTAGGTTGAGGGAGCTGCTACAGCTTGCTCGTGCTGCTAGCCAAGGACACCCAAGGTCTGATGGTTAAACTGGTCCAATCTCATGGGTTGCAGGTCCCACAGGGTGAGGGATGAGGGAGCTGGTTGCCTATCCAAGACTAGGACTCAGGGTTTCCCCCTTCAGTTTCCCTACCCCTACCTCAGCTTTCTCTCCTCAGTTTATTCTCACCCCTCCCCCTCCTTTCTGACTGTTGTGGAATGTTTTTTTGTTGTTTGGTTTTCTTGGGGCACTGGGGATTGAACCCAGGGGGGCTTAATCATTGGGCCAAATCCCCAGCCCTTTTTTTTTTTTTTTTTTTTTTTTATTTTGAGACAGGGTCTCACTAAGTTGATTGGGGCCTCCCTAAGTTGCTAAGGCTGGTTTCAAACTTGTGACCCTCCTGCCTCAGCCTCCTGAGCCACTAGGATTACAGGCATGTGCCACCACGCCCTGCAAGTGTTTTGTTTTTTGAATAAAAAACACCCAGGCACTGTAATCCTGTAATGCATGCCTATAATCCTAGTAACCCAGGAGGCTAATGCAGGAGGATAGAAAGTTCGAGGCCAGCTTGGGCAATTTAGTGAGACCCCCATCTCTAAATAAAATAAATATATAAATAAATAAGGGCTGGGGATGTAACTTGAGAGCAAAAATAATGGAAATGGGGATAGATCTCAATGGATCAGCAATGTTTTTTTATTAAGCAGTGGAGTGGCACATTTTCAGGACAGAAAATGGCATGGGCTACCGCAAGGGCCTGAGTTTTATAGGGTTCAGCAGAGCTAGGTCATGGGATGAGTTGATTACTTATGGCAGGCTCATTTATGGAGAACAGCAGGGCAGGTAGGGAAGTTCCCTGGGGCCTATTGTACTGGGGACAGCCAGTTTAGTCAGGTGGGGGTCAGGTGTGAGTTCCTTTTGTGTTCTCCCCATTTTCCATTCCTGCCTTCCCTCCAGCTGAGGCCTGGACTTCTAAATGACAAAAGCTCCAATTTACCACAGACATCTCCCTGCACACACATGGCAGGAAGGAGGGTGGGGGAACAGCTGTAGACAAGGAAAGTGCCCTTCACAGCTAGTGGTAGAACACCCCAGGGTTCATTCCCCAGTAACACACATCATCACTGGGAAGAGCACTTGCCTAGCATGCACAAACCCTAGGTTCAATCCCTGGCATCACAAAAAATAAAAAGAAAGAAATCAACCAGGTGCAGTAGCCCAGGCCTGCGATCACAGTTATTTGGGAAGCTGAGGCAGGAGGATCACAAGTTCAAGGCCAGCCTCAGCAACGTAGCAGGGGCCCTAAACAACTTAGTGAGAATCTATCTCAAAATAAAAAGTTTGTGGCTCAGTGGTAGAGCACTTGCCTAGCAGGTGTGAGGTACTGGGTTCAATTCTCAGCATGGTATATAAATAAATGAATAAAATAAAGGTCCATCACATGTAAAATATATATAAAAATAAATAAAACAAAAGTGGACTGAGGACATAACTCAGCTAGTAGAGTGCCTGCCTTGCATTTACAAGTCCTTGGGTTCAATCCCCAGCACCACCAAACAAAACAAAACAAATCAAAACCTGTGAAATTTGGGCTGGCATTGCACCTCAGTGGTAGAGCGCTTGCCTAGCATGTGTGAGGCACTGGGTTCAATCCTCATCACCATATAAAATAAAGGTATTATGTCCATCAACACTAAATAAAATTTTTAAAAAAGTAAAAGAAGCAAAAAAAAAAAAAAAAAAAAAAAAAAAAGCGAGAGCTATGATGTAACGAGTGGCAAAGTACTTCTGGGTTCAATCCTCAGTACCAAAAAAAAAAAAAAAAATCACTGAGAAAGATAATCAGTATAGGATTTTTTGCTGTTGTTTTGCAATATTCATGACTGAACACAAGGGTACTCTACCAGTGATCTATATCCCCACAGCCCGGCCCCTTTCATTTTGAGACAGACTAGCTAAGTTGCTGAGCCTGGCCTTGAGCTTGCACAGTCCTCCTCAGAGTCACTGAGATTACAGGCGAGCGTCACCAGGGTGTCTGGTTTAGGTTTTTAAAATGTAGGCAAGGAGGTCATAATTTATAAAAGCAGAGTTTGAGGCGAGCCATGGGAATTTAAGAAGCCCATTTATTAAAACCAGAGGGATCTAATCAAAGAAGCCTTTCTGTAGGGGTTGGACTTTTAAAAAGCCTGGAAGAAAAAAGAGAAAGGATTGGTGTAGCAGCTGCACCACAGCTGGGAGCAAAACCCTCTGGCCATGGTCCCTCGCAGAGGCAGGCACCTCTGATCCCAGGGATGGATGGGGAGCTGGAGGAAGTGTGGACATGCCTCCCACCAGTCCTGCACGGCCGCTCCCTCAGAGCCCATGCTCTTCCTTCTGAGACACTGAACATGAAAATGGAAATGACTGACCATATATGATAACAGAACTTTGAAGTGAATGAAACTCTTGCAGCAAGCAGCCTGGGAAGCCCCAGAAGCCAAACTTCCATCTATGCAGAATGGTCAAAACTTGGCCAGTGAGCAGGGCACAGTGGCACACACTTGTAATCCAAGCAATTTGAGAGCTGAGGCAAAAGGACCGCAAGCAAGTTTAAGACCAGCCTCAGCAACATGGACTCTATTTCACAATAAAAAAATAAGAGGAACTGGGAGCCAGGCGCAGTGGCGGAACACATCTGTAATCGCAGCGGCTTGGGAGGCTGAGACGGGAGGATCAAGACTTCAAAGCCAGTCTCAGCAAAAGCAAGGTGCTAAGCAACTCAGTGAATAATAAAATACAAAATAGGGTTGGGGATGCGGCTCAGTGGTTGAGAGTACCTGAGTTCAATCACTGGTACCCACCCCCGCCAAAAAAAGAGAATTGGGGATGTAGCTCAATATGAATTGATCCTGGGTTCAATTCCCAGTATGGGGTTGGGGCGGAGAACTTAGTCAGTGACCACAGCTTCTTCCCAACCTCCATCCACCTCCTCACCCCAGCCCCCCCCCCCCCCCCCCCCCCGCTGCTCTTACAGCTCAAGACCAACCAGAGAAGCCAAATAGGCTCCCCAACCAATGATTAGATGCCACTCTTCTAGTTAGCCCACCTCTGCGGACCCCATGCTGACATCATCCAATCTAGCACACCTGAACCTTCCCTTCCCCACCCCCCCTCCATACAGTTTCGCATCCCCACCTGCCTTAGAGTCCCTGCCAAATGCAAATTATGATAGCTAACTGCCTCTCAAACTCTAATTAAATGGCTTTTTTGTCCTCATTTGGATGGTCTTTTTTGTTTTCACATCTCCAACAGGGAACTGGACACAAACTAAAAATATTCATGAAATCAATACCTGGATCAGGAGGTAGATCAACACCCCAGAATGTTCCTTCCCAGCTACATCCCTACCAGAGTTAATCTTTCTCCTGACTTTTAACATCATAAATGAGATTTTTTTTTTAATTTAAGCTAAATAAAATTTGTTTTTTGGTGTATACTAACTCCTGCTCAGCATCATGTGTGGGAGATTCATCCATGTTGTATGTTGCAATATTCTCATTTATATAATAGTATTCTGTGTGAATTTATCATAACTTGTATATCCATTTTACTGGGAATAGACATTTGGGCTGTTCCCATTTCGGAGATAATATGACAATGTGGTGGTTAGCAGCTTTTTATATATATATATTTATTTTTTTGTACTGGGGATTGAACCAAGAAGGGCTTTATCACTGAGCCACATCCCCAGCCCTTTTTATTTTTTGAGACAGAGTCTCACAGAGTTGCTTAGGATATCACTAAATTGCTGAGGTTGGCCTTGAACTTGCAATCTTCCTGCCTCAGCCTCCCAAGTCACTCGGATAATAGGCATGTGTCACTGCACCCAGCAATCTAGAGATGTTTTGAACTATATGGGAGAATGTGCAGGGGTTATCTGCAAAACCACACAAGGGACTTGAGCACCTGAGAAGCATTCTTGCACACATGTTTTGGTGGACATATGCTCTTGTGTTGTGAACACACCCAGGAGTGGAATTTCTGGGTCATATGTTAGGTCTGCATTTAGTAGATACTACAAGTTTTCCAATAAGGTAACACCAACTGACTTAGTTCATTCAAGATGCTATTACAAAATGCCTTTTATTAGGTAATTTGAAAATCACTGAAATTTCCATTCTGGAGACTGGGAAGTCCAAGATGAAGGCACCAACAAATTTAGTGTCTGGGGAAGGTCCAGTTTCGGCTTCAAAGATATGCTTGCTGCTTTCTCATACGAACTTCTCTGACCTCACATGGTGGAAGGAACTAAGGGCTCCCAACCCTCTCTTTTTTCAGCCCTCGGTGTGCTACCCTGAGCTATACCCCCAGTACTTTTTATTTTTTATTTTGAAATGGGGTCTCACCAAGTTGCTGAGGCTGGCCTCAAACTTGTGATCCTCCCCAAGTTGCCGGGATCACACATGTTCGCCACCACACCCAGCTCCCTTGGTCCTCTTAGGGGCATGAACCCCATTCATAAGGGTGGAGCCCTCATGACCTAATTACCTCCCAAAGGCCTCACCTCCTAATACCATCACCTTGGGGTTAAGTTCCAACATATGAATTTTGCAGGGACATATACATTCAGACCATAAAACCAGCTTACATTCCTCCAACATTTATGAGTTTCAGTTGCTTCATATTTTCATGAACATTTGATCTTATTTCTCATAGGCTCTAAGGGTTATGCTCCGCTCCAAATTTAGTTATAATTCTCAGTGGTCAAACAGATCAAAACACTTGTCCTTCCCCCTCACTGGCCCCTGCCATGCTCCAGAAGCACTCCATTAGACCATTCACTATTGTGCTGAAGACAGTGTCGAGTGGGAGGGGCCTTTTAGAGTGAGGTCTTTATTAGTCTGTGTCATCAAGACCTATCATAATGCTCTAAACACGGGAGGTACAAAATATGTGCTGTATAATTGTATGAAAGAATGACATGGAGGTCTATTTGTCTGTATCACACATTGTGAACATCCCCAACCACATGAAGGCACCCTCACAGGCCTTGGACCTGGCACAAGTGACTCTGTTAAACAATGTCTGCTAAATCAAACTGGCTTCATGAACACTAACACTCTAGGCTTGTGGCGCCTGCCTCACCTCACTCATCCTCAGGGTTTTGAGCGCACACACAAAATGATATAACCATATTATTAGGACACCCCTGAGATTACATTAATTATAGATTGAGTGTTATACTATAAAGTGGCAGATTCTGACATCCTGGGCAAGGATGTGAGGGTGTAAAGATTTCACTTTAAATGGTTTTCTTTGCTCCAGATACCAGGTCAGTTGAGGTCCATGGACACAAGAAGCATCTAGCTCTGGGTCTAGGGGTTATTGTCCCTCTGGTCTTTCCTCCCTCCCACTCCTGTAATCCAGCTGTAAATTAGGTCCCTAATGGTGTCTCTTTCTTAGGGTCTTTGTGAGAATTAAATGAGGCACAGGGCCTGTCATGCAATGAAAGTAAGATGTAAGTGGCGAACTTTATTGTTATTGCCATTGTTGTTAGCAGCAGCAAGCCAAGAGAGGAATGCTCACAGTGACCATGCCCAGAGTCCCCTTTGGACCTCATAGGCCTGGGCTAAAGGGAAAAAATAAGAAGGTGAGCACAAGGAGCATGTGACTGTCCTCTGTGGAGTGGTATCAATCCCAGCACAGATGCTTCAGACCAAGGACCCTGCATCTACTTTCCCAGGGGGAAGTGGGGCTTGGCCTTTAGCCATGATAGTGCACCCATGAAAGCATGGAACCTCAAACACCCGAATGACTCCATTCATAGGAGACAGGAGCAGAAAGACACTGTGGAGTTTGAATCTTTCCTATCATGAGAACTTCTGCCTGCTGGAAGGGCTGTGCAATGGGGTACATGTGTTGTTACTTGTCAGAGACAGGAGCAATAGCAGGCACCTCCAAGGAGCTTGACAGTGGAGGGACCCTTGCTGCCCCCTCCTCCTAAGGTGGGGTCCAGTGCTGTTCGCACTTCAAACTGGTTCAAGGAGTCACCTTCAGAGGCCAAGAGACCATAAAGTGGATGCTTCATTGTTACCTAATGCTGCCCTGTGAGAAGACAGATGACCCTAGGCACAAAAAACCCTCCCAGACTACAGGCAGTATCACAAGCCTATGTCTGTCCCTTGGCTTCTGAACCCTTCAACTCTGACGTATACAAAGAACCTATATCCAAATGAGGGGGCAGCCAGGTGCACTGACACATGCCTGGAATTGCAGTGATTTGGGAGGCGGGGCAGGAGGATAACAAATTCAAGGCCAGCCTCAGTAACTCAGTGAGACCTCTCTCAAATAAAAATTAAAAGGACTGGGGATGTAGCTCAGTGATAATTGTCCCTGGGATCAACCCCCAGTACCAAAGGGAAAAAAAGAAAACAATAGAAGGAAGGAAGGAAAGAAGGTGGGCAGGGAGGGAGAGAGGGAGGGAACAACAGGCAGGGATGAACAAGATGGCCAAGATATTAAAGATGGGCACATGGTGGTTTGTTATTCTAGTCTCTCTACTTTTGCATGTGTCAGAAAGCGGCCCATAATAAATATTTTCTAAAAGAAGGCATTAATAATCCAAGGCCGGGCAGGGTAAAGGGCATCCTTGACCAAGAAGTCCCTTAAACCTGAGGACAGTCAGCAGGAGAAGGTTAGGGAGTGGCACTGTTCCGGCTTTGTTAGGAGTCCATGGGTACTTCCCTGGGAGACAGAAGCCACAACAGTTCTGGGCCTTTCAGGAAATGCTTCAGCCAGGGAGGGAAGGCAGACAGGGGTTCTGCTGCCAGATCTGCCCCCAGGCACTTAGGAGGGCATTGGTCCCTCCAGAATTACCCAGCCTTGACCCCAAGGGGAAGGGTGTTTTCTCAAGTCCCCTAGTATGGGAGGCCAGGCCCCTCTACGGGTGGAAGTCCTCCCTCCCTTCCTTCCTTGTGTTCTGGCCTCTACTTGTCTGGGCCATGGCTGTGAAGGTGACCTTCCTGGCTCTCCCTCCTATGGAAACCCTCCTGCAGCTGAAAGCCACATCCCGAAACAGCATTCCTCAGACTGGACTCTGGCCAATTCCTGCTTCTGCCTGAAGGTGGCATTTGAGAAGTCTTCAGGTTGATCCTAGTTGAGATGGGGATGGTGTTAAACGCAGGCCAAGTCAGGGATTCTGAGTGGTGTAATCTGCAAAGTGCTGGGAGGGCCTGGACACCTCCTACACACTGGACCCAAGATATTGCCCACAGTGACTGGTTACTGTGGTTGAAATCCCACCAGTTGGCCGGGCACAGTGGTGCATGCCTATAATCCCAGTGGCTCAGGAAGATGAAGCAGGTGACTATCAAGTTCAAAGCCAGTCTCAGCAACTTAGTAGGCCTAAGCAATTTAGCAAGACCCTGACCCTGCCTCAAAATAAAAAATAAAAGGGGCTGGAATGTGACTAGGTGGTTAAGTGCCCTTGGGTTCAATCCCTAGCACCGAAAAAAAGAAGGAAAAGAAAAAAAGAAATCCCACCAGTTGAATGACTCTCTGGGACTACATGTTGCCTTCTTGAGACATGTTTTTTTCTTTTGCTTTTGGGAGGGGAGTGCTGAAGATTGAACCCAGGGGTGCTTCACTATTGAGCTACCTCCCAGCCCTTTTGAATTTTTTGGGGGGGGGTGGTGGGAAGGGTACCTGGGATTGAACTCAGGGGCACTCAACCACTGAGCCACATCCTCAGTCCTATTTTATATTTTATTTAGAGACTGGGTCTCACTGAGTTGCTTAGGGCCTCACTTTAGCTGAGGCTGGTTCTGGTTTTGAACTCCCGATCCTCCTGCCTCAGCCTTGCAAGCCACTGGGGTTACCGGCGTAGGCTACCACACCCAGTGACTTTTTTTTTTCTTCCCAAAATACCCTGGGAAAGAAGCACATTAAAACCAGTACCTGTGGAGCTGAAGAAATAGCTCCTTTTGGAGAGCGCTCGCCTAGCATGCACAAACAAATCCCCGGCCGCTCAAATGAGAAGAAAAAAAAAAAAAACAGTACCTGTGTACAAACTGGCTAGCTGGCACCTGGGGGTGAAGGTGGGGGAAACTTAGTGGTTGGTTAAGAACAAGGGATCGATGAGAAGTGGTGTGGACAGCTTGGGTACAGACCACACCTGGATTCAAGTTACAGGCTGTGAGGTTGAGAGTCGGGGCTGAAATTCAGAAGTAGAGGTTTTTAGTTGCTGAAGTTCCCTGGGGCAGTGTAGGGTAAAGCTGCCTAGAGGCTGACAGGTTGGGAGTGGAACACAACCAGCCCCACCCCTAATGTCTCCAAGGACTCTAGTTCCTGCCCCTTGCAGAGCCCAGAAATGGAGAAGGCTCCTGTGCCTACCCCTTGTCCAGCAAAGGCCACCTGAAAAGAACCCAAGAGGATACCCCAATGCACCTCAAAGTGTGTAGGGTGTAAATACAGCTAATCTTCCCACCCATGAGGTGGTAGAACATACCTGGCTACTGGGGATGGGGAGAACACCTTCCCACTATCCTTCCTCCCCAACAACTCTTAAGTGCACTGGATGAAGTAAGAGGCAGATATAAGGAAGGGGAAGGCAGCAGGGTCTGGGCTTACCTCTAAAGTTTAGACAAGCACTCACTGTCCATTTAATTAGCAATAATAACACATAACCAGCCCTTAGGAAATGCCGGGATTCATTCGAAGATTTGCATAGATAAACTAATTTAATCCTCAGAACAACACTAGAATGTGTGTGTATGTGTGTGTGTGTGTGTGTGTGTGTGTGTGTGTGTGTGTATTTCACCCCATTTAACAGGTGAGAAAAGTGAGGCACACAGGTTAATATCTTGCCTGAGATTACAGAGCTAGTGAGATGATGAGGAGGATGCAGCCCGAGGCTGCCCTCACTGCAGAGTGCACCCTAACTCTCAAGCCCTCAGCACTACCAGGTTAGGCAGGAGGGATGCCATATCCTGTATGCCACATCCTTGAAAGATGAGCTAGAGACTCACTGTCCACGTGAGGAAACAAGACCAGGGAGTCTGAACATCTGCCAAAGTCACACAGCCCAGAAAGGGAAGTGCTGAAATCTAAACCTGGCTTGAATTCTGCCACTAGGCAGTCCCTTCCCCAACCCATTTAGGAAACCAAAGAGAATAGAGACCAGGAGGCAGGGGTAACAGGGCTGGAGAGGGACTCCAGGGTTCTTCCTCAGGTCCAGTGGCTGCTTTGGGCTTCCCTGGGGTCCACTGGAACCTCCAGACCTCCCTCCAGAGTGGCCTGGCCATGGAGGAGGACCAGAGGGTCAGGGAACCCAAAGCAGCTGGCTCCCTGGATGCTAGAACTTGGTACCGTCTGGATGCTGGGCTGCTGGGGGTGGGAGCGAGGTCCTGTGGGAATCCCCACCTAGCATACCTCTTTGGGCCTCAAGGGACCTGGGCAGAATGAGGGGCACCTCCTGATCTGCAGGCTTGGGCAAACTGGGACAAAGCCTGGTGGAGGGAACCTTTTTAGGAGCACACAGGGAGCCTACCAGGTGGGTAGATCTGAAGCACTAGGGGCCACCTAGAGCCTAGAAAGCCAAGGATGGTGACGGACAAGCAGAGGGCAAGAGCTAGGACGGAAATGCTGTCCTCACGACTCACTCCTCCTCCAGGTCCATAGTCCCTGAGGTCCCCTGCTTGACCCAGCTCTTGCCAACCTGGGGAAAGGGCACCGTGGGATGCAGCAGGTGCATGGTGCAGTGGGCAGCGGAGGCTTCACTGCAGTGGGCGCCGCCGGCACAGTACCACCAGAGCACCGCCAGGACCGCCCCCGGCCGCAGCAGACCCCAGCCACCACAGGACCCGGGTGTTGCTCTGCCTGACCGCTCTCCCTCCTCCTGGGGCTGTGAGGCCTCACGTGGTCCAGGGCTGCCCTCCAGGTCAGCACTGGGACCCTCAGCCACATGGATATTAAAGGACATGTACTCATTCTCCTCTGGGCCTTGGCTGGGCTCCGAATCCAGGGAGCTGCTGATGGCAAGGTCTTCGGAACAGCCAGAGAATGGCTGGCTGTCAACCCTCGATACCAGGATGCCAGGCTTGCTCAGCTCCGGCCCAGAGCACAAGTTCCCAGAGCTGCTATCCCTCCAGGGAGAACTGCCTCCAGTGGTGACTGTGGGTGCTGGAGCCCTCGGGGTCTCCTGGGAAAGAAAGGAGAGTGCTGGAAGGGGATGGGAGATAAGCCAGAGAGAAGGGACGGCCCTGTTCCCAAGTCAGGGCATGAATAGTTGCCCAAGCCCAAACTTCTCAGTTCCTGCCCATATCCTGGCTCCCAGGACACCAACTCTTAGAGACCCGTCCATTGGTGATGCAGAAGGAAGAGGGAGAAGAAGGCAGTAAGGCTGTGTAGTATCCTTTCATTGATGGCCCCACTGCAGCCCTCTCCCCATTCACTGGTCTGCCTGTGAGCTCACTCCAGGGGAGCCCTTGACAGCAAGCCCCTGCTGCTGGGGCCTTAGGGTCCTAGGGCAGCTACAGGGTCCTGGGGCCTCAGGAACTTGATTTCTCGAAGCAGACAGCAACAGTGGGGTTAAATGTGAAGCCTTGGAGAAGGCAGCTATGGGGGCTGCTGGGTCAGGGCAGCTGCTCCAGGCTGGCTGGCCAGGAATAGCTGTTTGTAAAACCTGGTCAGAGAGACAGGCTGGACATGTGGTAGTAAAGGGCAAGGCATGGAGGCAAGTGGGCCACCGTGCCCACTTCACCCATCACCACTTCCTCACCTGCAGAGATGTTGCTAAGCTTAACTGGGGGCCGTGAGCTCCCAGTGAGATAAATCATGAGACCAGTAGGGTGGCCCCCCATGCCCGACTCTCTGAGGCAACCATACTTAGGGGCTTTCATGACAGTCATTCCTCCTAGAGGATGAGGCGGGTTGCCAGCTTGCCCCCATAGCCTTAAGGAAAAGTCAAGGACTTGTCCAGGCTGGAGATAGGATGGAGACTGGGAAGGGTCCAAGGACAGGGCCCAGAGGGAAGGGGCCTGAGGCACTGCTAAGAGGGACCAGGACTCACCTTGGCTTTGCTCCCACTGGAGGGCACTGTGTTGGTAGGCACCTTGGTGGGCACCATGGTAGTGGTGGGCACTTTGGATGGCATGCCACTAGCACGTGTTGAGTTGATGGGCAACTTGGATGGTGCCGGGTTGGTTAGCACTTTAGATGGCATTGCACCAGGGGGCTTCGTGCTGGTAGGCAACTTGGAGGGCCCCGAGCTGACAGGTGCTGAGTTGGCAGGCACTTTGGAGGGCAGTGAGCTGGTAGTCGTTGAATTAGTGGGTACCTCTGTATCACTGGAGCAGATGGTAGTCTTAGTATGGTCACCAGTCCCTTCCCCAGAAGCCAAGCCAGTAGAGGAGGAGGGACCAGCAGGCGGAGCTGACACCGCAGGTCCAGGCAAGTGGCTTGCCCTGGGGGTGGAACGGGCTAGGGGCTGGAAGGAGACAGTCGGAGACACAGGCCCACGGTTTGATGTGGGGCTGGAAATTGCACCTGCAGGTAGCAAAAGTAGAAACATAAGCCCTAAGGACCGTTACTTGTAGGGCTGGGGAAAGGTCCCTGTGTCTCAGATCACATTATTCCTACGGCAGCAGGCCTCCCAATCACCTGTGCATGGAGAAGACTCCATAGTCCTTTTGGTCATTGCTCTCAGGCCTGAAGACTCAACTGCTGCCTTCAGTTCTTGACCTGTATACCCAAGTCTGTCCTATCACAAGACTGATGTGGTCCTTCCCACTAACTATATCCAGGATCTTAAAGATCATCTTAAATTATTCTTTCTATTTCTGTTGTTTCTCCCACCAAGAACACTTCCCTGTCCTGTTTCTGCCTTTTTCTCTCTAGCTGGTAAAATCCTGGATGCTCCCCTCATTGCTGTCCCCCACGTCCCCCAGCAGGAGCAACCCTGGATCAGGGCAAGGGACAACAGGATGGCTCAAGCAGAATCCCTCACACCAGTTAAGTGGTACCAGAGGCTGGCCAGTTCCCAAGGGGAAGGCAAAGCCACCCTAGGAAGAGGGCCTGACCCAGGGGAAAGGAAGGAGTAGCGGGTGGTGACAGCCCATAAAGGCAGTGGCGTCAGGATTCTCCATGGAACTCTGAGGATGCACACACAAGGCCCCGAGGCCGACAAAGGTCAGAAGTGATGTCTCAAACTCCACATCATGTACAACCACAAGAATGGGATCCTAATTAGAATAAGTTATGTTCTGTGTATGTATAATATGTCAAAATGCACTCTACTGTCATGCATATCTTAAAAAGAACAAATTAAAAAAAAAAAAAAAAAAGAAGTGATGCCTCGTCCCCTCCCCTAAATCTAACACCACAGAAGCTCATGGGACCTGGGCCTATCAATGCACTGAAATCAAGTTCCTTTTGCCTCTATGGTCCATAGAAGCATATCCTGAAAGGTGTTCCACGACAAAATGACTGTAAAGTGCAAACAGGTGCTCAGGGCCATTTGGAGGTGACAAGAGTGGAGGACGTAAGTGGCTTCTAACTTTTAACTATCCGTATGGCTTGTGGCTGTTCTAGGTTGTTCTGAGGGTTGGCCAGGCCCTTGTATCACATGTATACAGTTCAGGAAGTAGTGGATAGACATGCCAGGTCAGGTCTACTACATACCCCTGAGGGGGAGCACTGAGATCGGGTGTAGGATCCAGGCACCTGGCTGATGATGACCATACTTCCTCTGGGGGATGAGTAGTTGTAGTGACTTTCTGAGAACTGGGGACCCCTTTGCAGTAGGGCAGTACTGAAGGGCTCCCCTGCCAACAGCCACTCCAGATTTGTACTCTTTCCCCATCCTCTAGGCCTTGTCTGATCCCTATGGGGTCCCTTTGGCAAAGTACAGAAATAACTCTAATTCTCTTCCCCACCTACACACATCTGTGTAGACACCTTTGCAAGGCCTCCCATCTAAGAATGGAGTTGATTTCCCACTCCTTGAACTTGGACTGTCCTTTATAACTTGCTTAGGCCCATAGAGTGGGGCAGGAGGGACACTGTGCCAGTTTTGAGTCTATGCCTCAAGAGCCTTTTCTTCTTCACTGAGAGCCCTGCCCAGCTGCCATGGAAAGGGCCTGTGTGCTAGAGGATAAGAGACCTCACGGAAGAGAATAAAGGTGCCCCATCCAATAGGAAGAAGCAGAATATGTGTATGTATCAGTGCGTTCAGGAGAGGAAATTCAGCCAAGACCAGAAGAACTGTTTAGCTGAGTCAGCCACATGCTAAATAAGTTTGCATTTTAAGATACTTATAACAATGTGTTTTTTAGACTGTTTATTACACAACAAACACTAACTGATAAACCCAGTAAGGAACTGGTTTGGTACCTCAGGTAAATGCACTTTATTCCCACTTTGTTCCCATCCAAGGAAGCCCAAGGGGCAACTTGAATCCTAACCTTCACTTGAGAAGTCAAAGAGGCCCTATAACACCATAGCCCATGCATACCTGCTATGTGGGTACCACCCAGCTCTGGATCCTGCTCCTGATGCCTGCTGAAGGTCAGAGGGCTGAGGGCTGCTGGGTTAGAGGAGGGCTCAAAGGAGCCGCCAGGCCTCCTTGGGACTGCCCTGGAACTGGGTGTCTGTGCGGCTGGCTCTGAACTCTAAGAGAGAGAAAAATGGGAATAAAACAGTTGCTTTTCCCAAGAGCTGGCAAAGGACAGCTGATGTTCCTGGGGCATCTCCTTTTTTTGAGGGGAGGGGACTAGGGATTGAACCCAAGGACACTTTACCACTGAACTACATCCCAGTCCTTTTTACTTCATATTTTGAGACAGGGCCTTGCTAAGTTGCTGAGGCTGGCCTCAAACTTGCAATCTACCCGCCTCAGCCTCCTGAGTCACTAGTATTGAAGGCATGTGCCACCGCATCCAGCTAAGGACATCTTCTAAAGGTGTTCTTTTCTTACTTCTGGTCATTGCCACGTCCTCTGTCCACAGATGATCTTACATCTACCTCAAAGAAAACATACCGGGGGCTGGGAATATACCTCGGTGGTAAAGCACTTGCCTAGTATGCATGAAGTCCTGGGTTCAGTCCTCAGAACTTTAAAACACACACACACACACACACACACACACACACACACACACGCACACGCACACGCACAGTCCCATGGGGGTCCCTATTCATCTGTCTGGCCCTGTGGAGGTCTCCACTGCACAAAACACTTTCTTCAGGGGATTTCTGCACAGCCCTGTGGCTTCAGGTCCACAGTTTGGTGTCTCCTAATCCCCACAGCCCACTCACCACATCTCAATATAATTGATCATCTTTCCCCACACTTGACTTTTCTGTGATAACTACAGCCCTGCCATCCAACCGAGACCTCCACTTCCCTCACCCTACTCCCCAGCCTGGTCACGCCCCAGGTTCTTCACCCAGCTCAACATCTCGCATGACCACTGCAAAGACCTCGGCAAGTGTGGTCTCCCAGCTGGTTGATAACAGTGCTGGGGGCTGCCTCAGGCCTGGTCAGCAGTCTGGGAGCTGGGCGAAGCAGGTCCCCACTGAAGGAGCTAGGGTTCTTAACAGAGATCAGGCATGATTTGTGGGAGTCAGGAGAGGACTTCCAAGAGGCTGGGGTGCAGGGGTGAGTAGAAAAGAACACAAAAACAACCAGCCTAGGGTGAACTGTGAGGACTTACCGCTCCTGGGGACTTCGGTGGTTGTGTGTCCTGGACAGGCCTGGGGTAGCTTGGCTCTTCTCTGTAGCCATTGTGGGGGACGTGGGCCACAGCAGGTGCAGAGGGCCCTGGAACCTTAGAAGGAGCTGCAGGTGTTGCCTGTGGGACTGGGGAGCGGGTCAGGTTCCCTGGAGGACAAAGATACAGTGATATCAGGAAGGAACCAGGGGTGAGGGGTGAGGCCTGGGTGCTGTGGGGCCTCCAGTCCTCCCTCCATGGCTCTAAACACTGACCTAATGTGGGATGCACCCTCAGAGGTGACCAGCATCGTGGGCAGGAGGGAGAGAAGAGCTGGGGAGGAGGAAGATATGAGCTGGGCAGGGAGTCTCATAACCACCCAGGCTGTGTCAACAGTCACTCCTTCTCTGTCCCCAGGATTTTTTCTCCTCAGGACTGTTACCCCTAACTGCCACATCCTGCCCCAGATACTACCACAACCATTTGTATCGGGTGGGGGATCACTATTAATCTCCACAAATGAAGAGAGTAGTTAGTAAAAAAGGGAGAAGGCCGGGGGGAGAAAGAAAAGAAGCCAGGAGGGGCATGATGATGCATGCCTGTAGTTCTAACAACTCAGGAGGCTGAGAAAGGAGGATCACAAGTTTGAGGCCAGCCTCTACAATTTAGCAAGGCCCTCAGCAACTTGGCAAGACCCTATTTCAAAATAAAAAATGAAAAGGGCTGGGGATGTAGCTCAATGGTAAAGTGTTCTTGGGTTCAATCCCCAGGGAAGGGAGGGATGAAGGAAGGAAGAAGGGAAGAAGATGGGTGTTCCAAGTTATAAATCTGCTTGGGGTCTCAGGGGTAGCCTCTAATCTGAACTTCAAATCGGGCTGATTCAATTTTTCTTTCTGTGTCTGACTCCCTCCCACCAAATTCCCTCTGGTCACTCAGGCTGGCAAGGGAACCTGAGAGTAGTTAAGGAATAATTGGTCAGCTTAAGGGAGGTGGAGAGAGGGATGGTGAATAAATGGATGGGGGAAGAGGAGACAGGAGAGGAAACAAGGAGGCAAATACCACAGCCACAAAATTGAAAGGAGGTCCCCCACACTGAGCACATGGGAGGTGCTGAGCTCCAGCTAAATATTCAGCAGGCATCGTCCTGTGCTGTCTGTTGCAGCCCTATGTGACAGACATTGCCATTAGCCCCATTCTGCAGAGGAGAAGGCTGAGTTTCAGGGGAATAAAGGAACTAGGTCAAAGGGACACAGGTAGTAAGTGGCTCAGCCATGATCTACACTCGAGTGTGTACACTGCTCAGGGATGATGGGGGCAGGGTGACCGGAAAAGGAGGCGGTACAGAGCTAGGACAGGAGGCTCACCAGGAAGCAGTGAGCTCTGATAAACACGAGCCACTTCATCAGCGAGCTCAACCTGCTCACAGATCTTCAGTGCCCTGATGAAGAAATCTACCCAGCCGGTCCGGCGCTGGAGGCGGTTGAAGAGTTCCCAGAGAGTGTCCTGGTTGCCCAGACTTGAGTAGGAGGCCCGCAGTCGATCCTGGAAGACACAGTGCAGTCACCCTGCTCAAGCCAGGTGGCCCCAACTCTTTCCCCACCCAGAAGGGAGCCACTGCAGAAGGGGCAGCAAGAAAGCCACAAGAAGGAGTCAGCCATCTGAAACTGGGTCAGAGGCCAGAACAAGACCAGGATTAGAGTTCAAATATGGAGAAAGAGAAATTAGCAACCAATAAAGACAGCTAGCAGGAAAGGGCTGCGACAGTGGACAGTGTCTTAGGCTCTCTGTTAAGGTTTTACATGAATTCTTATTTAATGCTATTATTATCCCTATTTACTGATGAGGAAACTGAGGCATTAGCAGAAGCAAAGTAGCATCAAGCCTAGAGCAGACAGGAATCCAAACCCAGTTAATCTGAGGCAAAGTCTTGGGTTTAGACAGCCCCCAAAGCAAAGAGAAAGGCTTGAATGGATGCAGAAGGAAAACTTGTGTAGCAATAATCAGATGAAAAGAGGCAAAGACGAGAAGAAGGGGGATCAAATAGGGGAAATGAGGGTTCTGGGGAGACTCTGGAAAGAAGACAGCAGCTGCAGTTTTTATAATGATCCAAATTCCTTTAAAACAAAAAACTAGCTGGGCACGGTAGTGCACGCCTGTAATTCCAGGGGCTTGGGAGGCTGAGGCAGGAGGATCGAAGTTCAAAGCCAGCCTTGGTATCTTAGCAAAGCCCTTTCTCAAACTAAAACAAAAAACAGGGCTGGGGATATGGCTCAATGGTTAAGTGCCCCGGGTCCAATCCCTGGTACAAAAACAAAACGCAAAAGCAAACAGAAGAAATGAAAACTCACAGAAAACATTTACTACAAACTAGGTAACAAGATATGCCCACAAGTTCATTGATACAAATTGGAACAAAACCTCCATATGCCCCAGGCCTGTGCTCTAATGGTATTTACACAGGAGGACACACAGGAAGCAATGATGCTCCTGAGACACTTGAGGACATAAGTCTTTTGGGTGCCAAAAGAGCCCATAGGCATCTGCTGGGAGCACAGGGATACCATTTGGGAGCAGCTAAAATTGGAAGGGAATCATTCATTTCACTAGCTAGTTACTTCAAGGGGTCTGCAGCAAATCCTGATGGGGCAGATAGATCTGGCCCCTGTGAACTCTCAAAACTGAGCCAGGCAGTGTCTCATGCCCATAATCCCAGCAGCTGGAGGCTGAGGCAGGAGGATTGCAGGTGTGAAGCCAGCCTCAGCAACTTAGCAACCCTGTCTCTAAATAGAAAATAAAAATGGCTGTGCAGCGGGTGTGGGTGGCTCAGTGGTTAAGCACCCCTGGTTTCATTTCCTGGTACCAAAAAAAAAAATCAAAAATCAAAAATAAATAAATAAATAAATCAGGGAAGGAAAGAGGAACTACAAAATCATGGGTGAGGGGACCAGAGTCAGTGCCATATTTTTGAGCACTACACAAAAACAACACAAGAGGGAGCTCGGCGAGGTTAGAAAAGCCACCCTGAACCACATTTCACCTAAAAGTTAAAAAGCAGAGAAGACAAGAAGCAGGACACAGTGAATCTGAGAAAAAGGAGTTGGCCCTGGCTTGGGTGAAAAACTGGCATGGGGCTGAGCTTAGAAATTCCACAGCCTGACCCCAGCCAGTGTCCAGTTGTCACTTCCCTGCTCACCTGGTCACTGGCTGTCAGGCAGGGCAGATAAGGCAGAATCTCCAGAACATTAACACAGCAAAACTTGCTGTGATGGAGGCGAATATACTTATAGGTCTCGTCTTCAGCAAAGGCCATGGCTGCTCAGCTTCTAAAGAGATAGGGCTGTGGCCCGGGGAAGGGAGAGTGGACTGAGGGAGAGGTACAAAGACTGGAAGAAATGGAATTACACGTGGCAACAGGGTTGGACAAATCATAATTCTTTCTCCATGTTTTGGAATTTTTGCTTCCCCCCCCCCCTTTTATCTTTTATTTCTTAAAACTATTCTATGTTAGTATTGCCTAGGTCTCAGAGATTCTCAAATAATTAGCTTAAAAAATGAATTGATGATTAGAAAGAACCAGATACAGAAGATCTAGGACCCATTTCTGCCCTGCAAGTTGGTCAGTGTTGAGGAGAGTCTGCATGTCCCCCTAGCTGCTGAGACTGAGGATATACTGGTTCCCCTCCTGACTCTTAAGCAGGATAGCAAGACAGTCACCTACAAGTACTGCTTCCTTTGGGTATACTGAAATTAAAAAAAAAAAAAAGTCCTACATAATAACAATAGGATGCCATGTTCAGTGGCACGCTCCTGGCTCCTATAATCCATCCCAACTTGGAAGGCTAGGCCGGAGGATCAGAAGTTCAAGGCCAACTGGGCACCTTAGCAAGACCTAACACCCCCCAACACACACACACACACGGATCATTTTACTATAAAGATGAAGACAATAAGTTACTAAGAAATTAAGGGGCTTTCTAGTTATTGGAAGAGCAAAGGAAAGAGGTCTATAGGATCCAGGTTCTTTCAAAACATGCCTGCAGACTCACCCCTAAAGTTTGCTATATGTGTTCTTATGGCAGGAGACTGATTCACTGCCCTAAACACCACAGTGTAACCTAGGGCAAGTTACCAGCCTTTTCCTTAAAATGGCTCAGGGAGCTTGTGTTGACAATATAATTCAGTTCAGACATATAAGCTTAAAAGTTTTAAAATGCTCCAAATACAAGCAAGTGTTATCTAGGTAGCACTTACCACAATTTGCAATTATAGATGTGTTTGTTTGCTTGTTTCTTATTTGCCTCCCCATCAGGGAGTGCTGCGGGGGATAAGAGAGACAAGGTCTGTGCCATCATCCAATTTATGTTCATTGGGGTGGGACAGATAACAGAGAGTAAACAAATACCTACATGGGAATTCCAGAAAGCAATACAAATTATAAAGAAAATAAAGCAGAGCAATGAGATACATCCTGGAGAAGGTCATGTTACTTGAACTGGGGTAATCAGGAAGCCCCTCTGATGGAGACATTTGAGCTGGACAGTTCTCGGCTGTGAGAAGATTGGAGTTTCAGGTGGAGGGTAAATGCAAAAGTCCTAAGATGGGAATGAGCTTGGCATGTTTGAAGAATAGAATGCAGGTCAGTGTGGTAGATGTTTAGAAAGCTGTGGGGAGGGGCAAAGATCAAGGTCATGGAAGTTGGTAGGGGTCACCCTGTAGGAAAGGACTTTGGGTTTTATTTGGAGTGAAACAGAAAACTCCCTTAGAAGGTTCCAACAGAGAAAGGAGAGAATTTGATTTACATTAAAGTCCTCTTTGGTGGTTGTGCGGACTGTGGAGGGGCCACAACGGGAGCAAGGAGACAAGTTAGGCCACATTCAAGGAGACATGATGGACATGATATCCACAGAGGTGGCAAGGGGAAGTTGGGATTCCTGATGTTTATAGATGAGGGAGGTGAAGGAAAGAGGAGGATCAAGCATGACTCCTTGGGCACTGAGTAGAAAAGTGCCATTTACCAAGCTAGGGGAGCAAGAGGGGAGCCTTGGTAAAGAGGGAACTCCAGAGGTCTGTTTTGAACATGTGAAGCTTAAGATGCTGTTGGACTCCAAAAGCATTGTAGGGAGGGAAGGAAGCGGATAGGGGACCAAGTAGGTGTTCAGTGTGCAGGAGACTTCCAAGAGACAGTGTTGCAGCATAGACTGTACCTGTAGCTGCTGCAGGTGCCAGGCCCTCACCACATAGGACATGAGGTAGCAATCCTATGTGGTGGCCTCACAGCCCCAGGTTACATGACTTGCTTTGTCAACCATGATCCACACTCCCGGTGGGGCAATTGCTAGTGATGGAAGATCCAGAGATCAGGAAGGTAGGGGTCTTCTGATTTCAGGAAATGCACAAAGACAATCTGTGGAGGTTTAGGGAACCCCTTCTCTTTGCCTTTCCATGGCACCTAGGAGAGCACCAGGAGGGAGTCCTGTGAGGTGCTCTTCCACAGCGCAGTCTCAGTCCTTAAAGCACAGTTGGGGGAGACAGGGTGATGTGGCCTCACCATAAGGAATGGAAGCCCATATTTGTTCACATTTATCATGGGCTTACTATACATAGGCATATCCCGAGATTTTTTTTCACTTGATCCTTGACAATCCCAGGAAAGAAGTGATACCAAGTTACACAGCTGGCCAGGGGTCCACACAAGATTTGAACCCAAGATAAGTTATCTCACTGCAACTGGCCATATACCTTACATGGCCCATAGGCTCCTGCAGGAAGTGAGGACCACATAGCCAGCTCTCTACCTCTATTCCTGCAAAGAGGCCAAGGTTACCGTGGGGCAGAAAGAGGGTGGCCAGGGGAGATGCACATGAGAGGATGCAACATTATTCTCTTCTCTTGGTAGAAGAGGAAATCTTTTGAGAAAGGGCTGCACTCATAGTCAGCCTCAATTCCCAGGTCGCTGACTGTCCTACAAGATGTTTTTGAAGCTTCGTAGCATCCATACAAGAAACGTCGTTCTTGCTTGGTTTCATGTTCATCCTTTCTCTGGCACTTCGATATCAGAGAAAGGGAGGAGGTGGCAGAGTGTTCCCGACCCCAGAACAAAGTTTCCGACCTGACTGCCCTAGAGCTTCTGAGTGCGTTGCGGAAAGAAATATCCACCCTCCCGAGGGACAGGCCTCCGAGCTTCGGATCGGATTCCTGGGTGGGGCCAGGTCCGCGGAGGGCAGGGAGGCTGTTCGGAGCAAATGCCACCGCGCAAAACTATCAAGACCCAGGGGCAGACTGCAGCCGACTCCCGAGCGCCACTGCCACAGGTCGGCGCACCCGGGCCCAGCCTTGCCTGAGGGTCACCCTGGGCCTGCAGGCCGCGGGAGTAGTTCAGTCCATCTCCTTCCGTCCCACCTTTCCCCAAGCCCGAGCAGATGCCCTGCGCCATCTACCCCCTCTTCGGGTGGTGCGAGGAGCCCTTGGTGTCCCGAACCCCGTGTGCTTGGCACTTGCTCTTCCCGGAGTTCCGCGCGCAGGGTCTTCCCCCGAACCCCCTGCGCGCCCCTGCAGCCTCCGAGACCCATTTGGCTCCTGCCGCTGCAGCCCACCTCCCGGAAGGGCATCGATGCATGCAGGGCCCAGAGGACCCAGCGCCCGGGACGCGATCTTACCTAGGGCAGTCAAGACCCAGCGACCAGCTGACTGCAGTCTCCAGCAAGGAACCCAGCCCACGAGGAGGGGCCGGTCGAGGAAAGACCCGTGCGGCCATTGGCTAGGCAGGGGGCGGGGCTTCGCGGGCCCGCGTGGTGCTGGTGCGGCGGAGGCCGGCTGTTGGCCTTGGTGAAGAGGCCTGAAAGCGCTCGGAAGAGCGCACCTAGCTTCCTGCAGGGGGCAAAGAAGAGCAGATTGTTTTCTTCCCTTATTTGTCTTGAGCCACTTCCAGGGGAGGACTGTTCACTTCGGAGTCCTTGGTGGAACTGGAACCCAATCCCCGCCCTTCCCAAGTGAAGCAACCCCTCCTCCAGCCGGATGATCTGGGGGGCGAGGGTCTTCCTGTGGTTCATTCCAGCGCCTCACGGGCCTGGCGCTCGTTTAGTGTTCAATAAACGTAGGATGACAAGCAAAGGTCACAGGGACGCTAGTGCCTAGCCCGGCGACTCGCACGCTGAGCCCATGGGAGCAGGATCTAGGCGGGAAACTGCCGGGTAGGAATGCCAAGTTGCAGTGTGGCAGAGGCCTCTGCCGCCTAAGGGTCTGGGCCCTTAGTATTTTTCGTAAGTGGTGCCCTTAGTCTGCTTGGACAGAGGACACTTGGAGAGAGGCCAGCAATTATAGAGCCCCCACTGTATTCCAGGTATAAGACTTAAAGCCTTATATCTAAGGGCTCATTAAATATTCTCACAATAATCAGGTAGAATAGGCTTATACTTATTATTTCAAAGAGAGATTTAAAATATTTGGGGAAATTGACAGTTTTTTTGGTTGTTTTTGTTTTGTTTTGTTTTTGGTACTGGGGGCAGAACCCAGCTTTATCACTAAATTATCCGCAAACCCTTTTTTATTTTGAGACAGGGTCTCTCTAATTTGCTCAGGCTGACCTTGGGTTTGGAATCCTCCTGCCTTGGCCTCCCCAGTATCTGGGATTACAGACACCACACCCAGCTGTTTGACAGTCTTACTGTCGTTAAACATTTGCTAACTCTATGACCCGCAATTCCATTCCTGAATGTACATCTTCCTAGAAGCATACACATTAGATGTTTGTAGTGACTTTACCCGTAATAGGCAAACTGTAAAAGCAATCTAAATATCTATCAGTAGAATGAATGAAGAGACAAACTGTAGCGTACTCAACACAATGGAATAGTACACAGAAATGAAAAGAACAAATGGGTGCGCACTGCACACGGCATGAATGGATCTCTCCACCTATGAATGGATAAACAGTGTTCAGCTAATGGAGCCAAACACAGAAAAACATATGCTGCCTAATTCTAGGTCAGAAACAGGTAAAATTAATGTACATAAATAGAAATCATGTCACTGGTTACCTCTGGGGATTGCCTGGGGGAGGGGAGAGAGGCACACCTTCTAGGGGCTGGAAATGTTCTACATGACATGAGTGGTGACTACACTAGCTTATGCACACTTAAAAATGCATTAGTGGGGACTGGAATGTAGCTCAGTGGTAGAGTGCTTGCCTAGCACGTGCAAGACCCTAGACTAAATCTCCAGTGAGGCAAAAAACAAAAAACATCAATGGGAGGGGCACAGGGGCACTCACCTGTAAGCCCAGTGACCTGGGAGGCTAAGGCAGGAGGATCACAAGTTCAAGGTCAGCCTCAGCAATTTAGTGAGACATCTCAAAATAAAAAGGTAGGGGGGTGACGGTGCTGGAGATATAACTCAGAGGTAATGCACCCCTGGCTTTAATCCCCAGTACAGAGGTCAGGGGAGAAAAGAAAGAAAAAGACAAGAGTTAAAACATTTATAAGAGATTTGGTTAAGATCACATGCAAATGTCTGAAGAAAGCTCTGACTATAAAGCCTGTGCTTCCAAACCAAATTGTAGGAAGTTATTGGAACACTTATCAGGTGAGATTTTATTACTGTACTTGGTAGCCCAACCTTCAGCACTTACAGAGTGTTCTAAATCACACTCCAGCTGTAAGAAAGCCAGCTCCACATTGTGTAGCTAAGAGAGGGTGCGTGCTGATTACTTCAGTAACTAATTGTGCCTGCAGCTCACCTTGACCCCTGTGGCCTCCTATCTAGTTCTTGCAGGAAGGGCATTGGGAGTGTGGGGACAAGCTTCCAAATGCAGTTGTCCTCCCTGTCTTTGCTGGACCTTGAAGAGCATGAAAACAATTCAGTTCCCTGACCTGGATGATTCTCTGTCACCTGTCAACAGCTTTTAAAAGTCTAGGCAAAGAAGTACTCAACATCATGCCTATGGTATTCTTACCAAAAGCTCAGATCTGAAATCATGAGAAAATAACGGATAAACACCAAATGAAGGACATCTGACAACTGTCTTGTCCCATACAGTAGCTACTAGCCACATGTAACTATTTTAACTGAAATTAAATAAAATTTAGAAGTCAGTTCCTGAATCCTACTAGCCACATTTCAAATGTCAATTCATCTGTCTCACAGCTATCATGTTGCACGGCACAGATACAGAACATTCCTATCAACCTAGAATGTTATGTTGGACAATGCTGATCTACAGAATAACTCTTCAACAATGTCAAGGTCATGAAAGACACGTTAAGACTGGAAAATAGTTCCAGAGTAAAGGGCACACCAAAGTGTCATGACTATTGAATGCAATGTGGGATCCTGAGACAGAAAGAACATTAGTGGGGCAAATGGTGAAATCTGAATAATGTTTAGTTTTGTTTTATTTGGGCACTGAGGATTGAACCCAGAGGCACACTACCACTGAGATATATCACTGTCCCTTCATATTTTTTATTTTAAGACAGGGTCTGACTAAGATGCTGAGACTGGCTTTGAACTTGTGATCCTCCTGCCTCAGCATCCTGAGTAGCTAGGATTACAAGCATGTGCCGCCAGACTGAGCCTAAACAATGCTTTTGGTTTAACAATGTTCTGTCAGTGTTAATGTTCTGGTTTCGATCCTTGTCCTGGTTGTGTAAGATACATTTGTATTGTTTTTGCAACTGTGTTTTAAGTCTGAAAACATTTCAAAATTATAAAGTAAAATAAAATAATCTTCTGATTCTACCTGGCTATTTATATTACTTTATCTCGTATATTTTACCGTATTCCACCCTACTTCCTAGGTATAATTTGTTGATTGTTGTCTACTTATTAATGGGAGGACGGGTCCAGAGAGTGATCTATGCCCCAGGTCAGTGCTCCAAGGAGAACTGTGACCTATACAGCTGGTGACTCAGCAACCACCAGCTCACGTTTCCCCCAGAGAACAGAGGCCCAAAGATAGTGCCAGAGGGCCCCAAAAGGGCCATGTTCTCATGCTTGAGCCCTTCAGGGAACTCTCCCGGAATGAAACACAAAACAATCCCTGGCTTCACAACTTCCTTTCAAATGTTTCACGTTCTTTAAACTATTGTTTTTCATTCTGTCAATATTTTATATATACTGTTATTTTACCTATATATGTATACATATACATATGTGCATGCGCACACACACACACACACACACGCTCACATACGTATATATGTTTTATACAGCAAGGTGGGGAAAGCAGAAAACCAAAATCTGTACTCAGAGCCATCACTCAGGGGTAACGATGGTGACAGACACTCTGGTGTCTTATTCTTTTTTCTTTTGGATTGAACCCAGGGATGCTCTATCACTGAGCTACACTACCAACCCTTTTAATTAATTAATTAATTAATTTATTTTTTTTTTCTTGAGACGAGGTCTATGTTGCCCAGACTGGTCTGGAACTTGTAATCCTCCTGCCTCAGCTTCCAGAGTCACTGGGATTATAAGCATACACCACCAAAACCAGCAGGTGTCTTTTCTTCTAGAGTTTTCTTTTCAACAGTACAGAATCTTTGAGTCTCATGTCTCCCTGGGCTCATCCTTTCCTTGACCAGCTTGTGAGATGGGTCAAGTCAAGATCTGGGATACAACAGGATCTGGAAGAAGACTTCCTTACCTCTCAGGAGAAACAGAAGGAGCAGGCTTGGCTCATGTGGGTTCCCCATAGGTCCCTGGCACAGCTGGCTCCTCCTCTGGGGCTGTGAAGCCCCTGTGGTCAGCATGGACTCCTCCTCAGGCCTTCCTAGGGCACTGTATTACTGGCAGCGTGCCACTCAAAGGCTGCTACTCATCCTTCCTTCTTGAGAACCACTGACATCGACAGCAGATGGTTGCCAGGGATCTGCAGGGATGGCAAGGAAATGAGCACATAGGCAGGATATGTGGTTGAAATTAAATGTCAAGAGTTGCTGTGGTGGCACCCACTCGAATTCCCAGCAATTTGGGAGGCCAAGGCAGGAGAATGACAAGGAAGATGGCAACTTGGAAGTCAACCTCAACAATTAAGTGAACCATGTCTCAAAATGAAAAGGACTCAGTGGTAAAGAGGCCCCGGGTTCAACTTCTACTGAAAGAAAAGAAAAATAAGTTACTACACTTCACATGCTTGATAGGTGTAGTGACCTTGAAATTCCAGCAATTCGCTAGGCTGAGAGGAGGATTGCTAATTTGAGTCCAGTCCCAGAAACTCAGCAATTCTGCCTAAAATAAAAATGACTGGGGATGTAGCTCAGTGATAAAGTACCCCTGCATTAAATCCCCAGTACTCCAAAATAATAGAAAAAAATAATCCCCCCAATGCATGGGACTTCTCCCCAGACACATCCTTCCTTGGACCCAGCTTCCTGCCTCCCTGATGTGCCCTACCTGTTCTCATCCCCTCTTGCTTGTTCTAGGGCCCCTCCCCCAGGATCAGGTGTTTAATGCAGGAAAACAAATTATTCTAGATATTTTATGCATGAGCAGGTTTGGTTTCTTGAGCATAATTTATCATCAGTGAAATACATCAATCTTAAGTATAAGACTTGAATTATAGCTGAGTAAATACCTGTGTACCTAGCACCCAGATCAAAATCTAGAATATTTCCATCTTCCCAGAAAGTTCCCTCACACTCCTTCTTTATCAATCACTATCCAATCACTGTTCTAACACTGTAATTTTGATTTTGATATTAACAGAAACATAGAATATATACAGTTTTTGTGTCTGGCATCTTTCACTCAACATAATGTTTTTGACATCCACGTATGTTATTGCATGTATCACAAATGTATTCTTTCATTGCTATGTAGTATTCTAATGTGTGGATATACCTGTTTATTCATTCTATTTTTTACATTTATTTATTTATTTATTTATTTACTTAGCTACCGAAGATTGAACCCAGGGGTACTTAGCCACTGAGCTATATCCCCAGCCCTTTTTTTTTTTTTTTTTTTTTTGAGACAGGGTCTCACTAAGTTGCTGAGGTTGACTTTGAACTTGAGATCCTCCTGTCTCAGCCTCGCGAAATCTCTGGGATTAAGGCATGTGCCACCATGCCTGGCTATTCATTCTATTTTTGATTAAACACCGGGAACTTTCTAGATTTTGGGCTAGCAGAAATAAAGTCACTATGAACATTGATGTATAAGACTTTTTTATAGAACCATGCACTCATTCTCTTGAGTATATGTTTAGGAATAAATTGCTGGACAATAAGTTATGTTTAGCTTTTTCAGAAGCTCCCAAGAGGTCTTCCACGGTGTTTGCACCATGCGACACTCCCACTAGCGGTGTTTTGCAAGTTCCAGTAACTCCAGTTCAATCCTCACCAACACCTAACATGGTTGGGGCTTTTTTTCACAGTAAGTAATTCAGTACAGGGAATTAGTCAGTTGCAAAATTGTGGGAGGGACTAGGAGTGAGATCAAGAACACATCTTCACAAACAATTGGAAATGAGGAGCCCACTGCTGCCACCTCACTCCACCCTCTGTGACGCTGGAGAAAGGGTGTAAAGATGCTGAGTCGAGCTGCTGAAACTGGTTCTCAACCCTTGCATTATAACGTCCTGTTGTCAGCAAAAGTGACAGCAGAAAGATGACCTCTCCTCAAATATCAGACCTTATTTCATGAATTCTCTCCCTCTGTAATATATTGAAAAATATCCTACAAGGAGGTAGAGGGAATACATTGTGTTAGTTGGCTTTTAAACTACCCCAAAATGTAACAAACTGAAATAGCCACCACACAGCCAGGTGCAGTGGTGGCACACTTCTGTAATACCAGCAACTTGGGAGGCTGAAGCAGGAGGAGTGCAATTTCAAGGCCAGCCTCAGCAACGTAGCCAAGCCCCGAGTGACTTCACAAGACCCTGTCTCAAAATAATAACTAAAAAGGGCTCAGTGGTCATGTGTTCCTGGGTCCAATCCCCAGTGCCCCCAATAAATAAATTAATTAATTAACTAAATAGCCAACAATTATTTTGTTCACAATTCTGTGGGTTGGTGTTTGGGGCTGGGCTCAGCGAGGTGGTTCTTATGATCTTGTTTGGGTTCATTCATGCCTTTGCAGTCGTTCTGTTGCCAGTTCTGTTGGGAACAACTGCTCTAGGATGGGCTCAGCTGATGGATCATCTCTGCTCCATGTGGTCTTTTTTTCATGATGGCTCAGCAGGTTTCATCGATGTGATATCATCCTGAATCTGATTTCTGAGGGAAGTAATTAGATAGCTTTTTCTTCTTTTATTTTTTAATGTTTTTTGTAGTACTAGGGATTAAACACAGGGGTGCTCAGCCTTCTTTTTTTTTTTTTTTCTTTTTGGTGGTGCTGGGGATTGAACCCAGGGCCTTGTGCATGCTAGGCAAGCACTCTACCAACTGAGCTATATCCCCAGTCCCTCTGTATTTTTTATTTTGAGACAGGGTCTTGCTAAGTTCAAGGCTGGCCTTGAACTTGGGATAGTCCTGCCTCAGCCTCCCAAGTAGCTGAAATTACAGGTGTGTGCTACCACACTCATCTTCTTCTATTTTCCTTCTAAAGTTCTCATTTGTTCCCTGCATGTTTATCCACTGAAACCTTCTTCCCTGTTTGCTTATCTATTTCCCTTTCTGTTGCAGGCTTTTCCCAAATGTCAGATGCACTTTGTTCATGTTCAGAATGAAGCAACAGGGATGGGGTTATAGTTCAGTGGAGCACTTGCCTAGCTCCTAGTACAAGAACTTGGGTTCAATCACCAGCACTGAAAAAAAAAAAAAGAAAAATAGTAATAAAGAAAAAGAATGAGCTAAAAACAGTCTTGAGGAGGCTAGTACAGTAACATTCACCTCTAGTCCCAGTGACTTGGGAGGCTGAGGCAGGAGAATTTCAAGTTCCTTGGCAACTTAGTGAGATTCTGTCTCAATATTAAAAAAAAAGGGCGGGGGCTGGGATATAGCTCACTGGTAGAGTGCCCTTGGGTTCAATCCCCAGAACCACGCAAAGAAAGGAGAGAGAGAGAAGGGGGGGGGGGGGGGGGGGGGGGGGGGGGGCGGGGGAGGAAAGAAGAGGGAGCCTTGAGGAGTTGTGTGTGCCTCTGCTGGCTGGCCTGCTTTAGGGAGACCACATGGGACCAGCCTGTAGAATAGTCCCCGCAAGCTAGAACATGAGGATCTTTTACAGCTCTGTTCCTTTAGAGCATGGGTGTAACTTTGTTTGGGCTAGTGTCTCCTTGGTAAAGTCCACAAGCCAAGATAATGTTTTTATTTTTTTAATTTTTTCTCAGTAACACACTTTATTTAATTCAGTGTACTAAAAATACTGTTGCTTCATCATGTAATACTAAAAACCTGCACTGCATTGGTTTTTAAACTTAATAAATTGACAAATAAAACTTAAAAAATCCCTTCTGTAACCACAGGAGCCTATTTCAAAGGCCCAATAACCACTAGTGGATGGTGGCCATGACACTGATCCAGGCTCAGAGAAGAATCCTGGTCTACTCTGGCCTGGTTCTCACACACAGATCCTCAGAGGGATGGGCCTTCACAATAATAATTTTTTGTTTCTGTTTTTGGGAAATTTTTGCCTTACTGGGGATTGAACCCAGGAGTGCCCCACCCAAAGATACATCCATAGCCCTTTTAATTTTTTAAAATTTTGTGACAGGATCTAAGTTGCTGAGGCTTGCCTCAAACTTGGCAATTCTTCTGCCTCAGTCTCTCAATTAGCTGGGATTACAGGTGTGTACCATGGCACTTGGAAGAATAATGTTTTTAAGTTCATAGATATATAAGGTTACCAAAAACACTCATAATATTGAAATAATATTATTAAACTATTAAATGTTTCTGTAAATAAATAAAATATTCATATGGTATCATATATAAACAATAATCTAATTCATCTGTATAAACTGTAACATAGTAGGAAAATATTGGTGATTTCTTTTGGTGACCAGTTCTCAGATTCTGCTAACAACTTTGTCATTCATGGGTGGCCTTAAAAAGAAATGAAACTACAAAAATTTGAAAGGCATATGGATAGATACATTGTCTTCATTTTGGTAATATTTTCATGGAGACCATGTATGTATATATGCATGTGTATATATATGTGTATATATATATATATATGGGTGTGTGTGCGTGTGTGTGTGTCCGTGTGAAATCTCATTAAATTGCATACTTTATATGTAGTAGTGGGTGAATAAAGAATCCTGCCAATGCAGGAGGATTGCAAGTTTGAGGCCAGCTTCAGCAACTTAATGAGGCCCTAAGCAATTTAGGAGACCCTGTCTCAAAATTAAAAATAAAAAGGGCTGAAGATGTTGCTCAGTGGTTAAGCACCCTAGTTCAATCCCTGGTACCTAAAAAAAAAAAGAATCCTGTGAACAAAAAGAACCGTATGCACCAATATACAGGAGAGAGATAACAATGCATTATTTAGAATGCAATCGGGGAACAAGCATACAAGTGCTTCACAAGAGGCTACAGAGTCTAGGCAGCATTTCATTTTATTCAGCACACATTTTATTCAGTAGAAGATAGACAACGGAAACTTCTCTCATCTCCCGGGAGACAAATGAATGCATCTTGTTGATAGTCTCCCATCCGCTTCACAAGAGACTCCTGAGTTAATGTGGGAAGTTCATGAATAGAGTTCTAGTAAGAAGGCTGTGACCCAGGACTATAAAATCTGGAGACTGGGATTTCGCTAGTTCCTGGCAAAAAAGTAAGGCCTATTGTAGCTTTTAAAGAGACACCTTAGGTGAGGGGAGATGCAGCTACCTCCTCTTTATCAAACAATAAACTTTCATTTTATTTACCCTTACAGCAGCTCATTGTGTGCCAATTATTTGTCCCTCAAAGTTGCAAACATTTTCCAAAAAAAAAAGGAAAGAAATGTTAATTTCATTTAGTGATTAATATAAAAGAAGATGCGATTTTTAACCCCATCCAAGTTTCCAAAGTCCTCTGAATTCTGTCCATGGATAGAATAGATAGTCTGTGGGTTCCAGGTCTCATCGTCCCAAATCCAAGTTCCTTTGACTTGTCAGGTTTCTGTACTCTCCTTTAATCTGAGGCAGCTCCTCGGTCTTTCCAGCAAAGGAGACACTCATGCAGCATCTGCACATTTCCTGCTGCAAGTGGCCTTACACCAGGCTGGCTTGCTTTCTGTGCAGCTCTTTCTATGCCACATAGGAAGGGCCTCCCCCTCAGTGTCCTGGATGAAGTTAGAGCTATGATTGGGGATTACCACAGGTCCATGTTCCTGCCCCAAGGGAATGCAGGTAAAAAGGTGACCGGAACTCCTCCCCTCTCAGCAAGTCATCCCAGCTTAGTCTGGCAGAGGTCAGAGTGATGCTCTCTGTGTTCACCCCAATTAGAGCTTGGCTGTGTTGAGGGTCTACAGTGTTTGCAGTAGCAAAGACTCCACCTTTGATATTTTTGCAGAATACAGGCCAGATATTTCATAACATTTCCCTCTGTCTGGGTTTGTCTGAGGTTTCCTCCCAATCAGATTCAGGTGCAGCATTTTGGACACCCAAAGTAATGCTATGTCCTTTGCACATCAGATTGGCAATACACGCCTGTCCCACCACTGCGGATATTCCCTTTGATCACTTGGTAGGTGGAGCCTCCCAGGTTTCTGCCTGTAAACTTCCTACTTCACTTCCCCATTTTTAATTAATAAGTAATTATGGCAAGGTCCTTTGAGCCTGTGCGAATATCTGCTTCTTCATCATCCCTTCTTTCTTCAGTTTCAGCATTTTAGAATAGTTCGTTGGTCTTCTCTGTACTACATAGTTCTAATTATGTGTGATTCCAGGTATTTTGTATTTTTGGTCTTTACCCTAGTTGGGATCTTTCTTTTCATTATATTAACTCCCTATTCATGGGCACAGGAAATTACTGATTTTTGCATACCCTTTTTTCTGTCAATCACCTAACTCTCTGAGTTTGGAGAAGTTGCTCTTTCAGATAGAACTTGCCTTGGTAGGGACTTGTGGTCCTGGGAGTATCATCCTTGAGAGATAAGAGACAGTCTGTTGTTTCTCTCTGTATCCCAGGAGAAAGAAAAAATTGTTACATGGGGCTGTGGGTGTACCTCAGTGGTAGAGCACTCACATGGACATTCCAGGGCCACAAGAGTCAGAGACTTGTCAAAGGGTATTAGAAAGGACTTTTGTCTGTGTGTTTTACTGGGGATCAAACCCAGCAACTTGTGCATGCCAGGCAAGTGCTCTACCACTGAGCTATACTTCCAGCCCCTGTCAAATAGTTTTTGTTTTTGGTACCAGGGATTGAACCCAGGGGCACTTAACCAGTGAGTTACATCCCCAACCATTTTTTGAGAGGATCTTGCTAAATCGCTTCAGAGACTCACGAAGTTGCTGAGGCTGGCTTTGAACTTGTGATCCTCCTACCTCAGTCTCCCAAGCCACCACACCTGGCTGTCAAAGAGTTTTAATGTTCTTTTGTTTTCCATCAAGAGTCAATCCCAGGGTGGGGGTGTAGCTCAGTGGCAGAGTGCCTGCTTAGTATGCATGAGGCCCTGGGTTTAATCCCCAGTACCACAAAATGTCAATCTCAAGCAATGCCCAGGAATCTAGCACTCTGTTCCCACTCCCCAGCTTAAGGTGGAGTCTTTGCTACTGCAAACACTGTGGACCATCAACACGTCCAAGCCCTAATTGGGGTGAACACAGAGAGCATCACTCTGACCTCTGCCAGACTAAGCTGGGATGACTTGCTGAGAGGGGAGGAGTTCCGGTCACCTTTTTACCTGTATTCCCTTGGGGCAGGAACATGGACCTGTGGTAATCCCCAATCATAGCTCTAACTTCATCCAGGACACTGAGGGGGAGGCCCTTCCTATGTGGCATAGAAAGAGCTGCACAGAAAGCAAGCCAGCCTGGTGTAAGGCCACTTGCAGCAGGGAATGTGCAGATGCTGCATGAGTGTCTCCTTTGCTGGAACTTGTGGTCCTGGGAGTATCATCCTTGAGAGATAAGAGACAGTCTGTTGTTTCTATATGTATCCCAGGAAAAAGAAAAAGTTGGTTACATGGGGCTGGGGGCATAGCTCAGTGGAGAGCACTTGCCTATCATGAACAAGGCATGGGGTTCAATCCCCAAACCTACAAAAAATTTTTTTAAAAACTTAAAAAAAGGCTTTTTGGTGTCTCCTGAAAGTCACCTTATCCATTCATCCATTCGTTCAATATACACTGTATGCTTGGTATGAGCTACAAGTTATATAATGCAGAAAACAAAATATAACATTAAGTTCTCCTGGAAGTTATAACATTCTATGGGTTGGATATAAAGTATCCCCAAAACACTCATGTATCAAAGGCTTGGTCCCCAATACAGCAATATTCAGAATTTGGCTTTTGGGGAGTGATTGGATTATGAGGGCCCTGACCTCATCAGTGGATAGCTTAATGGTCTACTGGGAGGTGGCTGAAACTGTAGACAGGTGGGGCACAGATGGAGGAAGCAGGTCACTGGGGGCTTGCCCTTAGGGACTACTTCTGTCCCTGGCCCCTCTTGCCCTCCCTCCCCAACCTTTCTTTCTCTTTCCCCACTTCCTGGCTGCCAAGGGCTGAACAGTCTTCTTCTGCCACACATTTCTGCCATGACATTCTGCCTCACCTCAAACCCAAACCAATGGAGCCAGGCAACTATGAACTGAAACCTCTGAAACCTTAGACCAAATAAATCTTTCCTTTAAAAATAGTGAGGTATTTCCTCTAAAGAGTCAGGGATTTCAGTCACATTCAACAAAAAGCTGATTAACACATAACTTGAACCCCAGATGAGGATTAGGATTGAGAAAACCCCCTTAGGGGGATATCAAGAGACTCAGGGGTCTCATGGTCTGGATATGGTTTGAACTGTTTCCCATGAGTTCATGTGTGGAGATACTGGGAGGTGATGGACCTTTAAAAGGTGGGGCCTACTGGAAGTTCATTACTGGCCCCTCCCAGCTTTTTGGTTTCAGTCTGGAGACAAGATCTCTCCCTCTTGCTTGGACTCCCACACTGTGGTGCCATCCACATGAGGCCTCGTCAGAGCTGAGATTGTGTTGGTCAGCTTTTCATCACTGTGACTGAAATGTCTGGCAATAACAACTTGGAGGAGGAAAGATGTATTTCGGGTCATGGTTTCAGAGGGTTCAGTTCATGGTTGACCAGCTCTAAGACAGAAGCAGGATAGGAAGGTACATCAGGGCTGGAGATGTAGCTCAGTGCAGGGTTCTGGGTTTGATCCCCAGCACTGCCAAACAAAACAGAAAAGAAAATGAAAAGCACAGTAAGGCTGCTTAGCTCATGGCAGCCAGGAAGCAGGGAGGGAAAAGAAGGGACCAGGGACAAGATAAACCCTTCCAGGGCATATCCTCAGTGACCTACTTCCCCAACTAGATCCCACTTTCCAATAGTCCTTCTAGCTATTAATGAATTAATCCAAATGATGGATGAGGCAGAACTTTCATGATCCAATCATTGCCCAAAAGGCCCCACCCCTGAGCCTTGCTGCATTGGGGACCATGCTTTGAACACACAAGCTTTTGGGGGACATTTCAGATCTAATTCATAAGAGAGATACCAGCACTATACCCTAAGCCTTCAGACTGTGAGATAAACAAACCTCTTTTCTTGAGAAAGTTATCTGACCTCACAATAGTCATTATAGTAACAAAAACAATGGACTAATAACAAAATATATAATGATCAATTTTAAGGTTGTTTTGTTGTGTTTCGTTTTCTGGGGATTGAACCCAGGGCCTCACACATGCTAAGCAAGCACTCTACCACTGAGCCACATGCCCTAGAGATGACTTTTTAGACACCAAACACCAAAGATATGGTCCATAAAGGAAGAACTTTAATGACATTAAGAAGTTCTTGGACCAGAGTTGTGGCTTAGTGGTAGAGCACTTGCCTGGCATGTATAAGGCCCTGGGTTCGATCCTCAGCACCGCATATAAATAAAATAAAAAAGATCCACTGACAACTAAAAAGTATTAAAAAAAAAAAAAAAAGAGAGATTGCTGGAACTGGGGCTGGGATTGGGGCTGTAGCTCAGTGGCAGAGCACTATGATGGGCTAACAGATCTGGCTCCATGAGAATGTTATAGGCCAGACTCTAAGGGAAATGACTAAACAGACTCCATTTTGCTCTGAGACTCCATGTTATGTAGGAAATAAGCTTCTCCCATGGGAACACCCCGCCTCTGTACCCATCAACAATTACTTAGTGTAACATGTTTAACAATACAGAATGATAATTCCTATGTAAAGAAACATTGCTCTCTTTTGATCCCTATTGCTCCTAAACAATGTACCATGTGAACAGTGATTGTGTGGATGTTAGTAACCATTCTTTAGTTTGTACCTAGGTAAGGGTCATTTTGACCCACTTCCCCCTCTGTTGATGATCTCACGATGTTAATGTGTAATTTCGAATCATAGCAACAGACACGATTAATGTGATTTTTAGTATAAGAACCCCTACAACCCTGTGGTTGGGGCTGTTCTCCCAATAGCCATTTTTTTGGGCATTGTGTGAGACAGTCAGCCGGCCAGCTTAATAAAGACTCTCAAATTTGGACTTCTCAGTGGTGATCGGTCTGTTCTTAAGTTGCGCCCCACAACAGCACTTGCCTAGCACATGTGAGACACTGGGTTCAATCCTTGGGACCATATAAAAAATAAAATAAACAAATAAAATAAAGGCATGATGTCTATCTACAACCACAAAAAAATTTTTAAAAATAAAAAAGAGTTGGTGGTGTATCTCAGTGGTAAAGTACCCCTGGGGTCAATCCCTGGTAGTGCGCGGGCGCGCGCGCGTGCACACACACACACACACACACACACACACACACACATAAAGAAGAAGAAGAAAAAAGGAAGTTCTGCTTGGGGCTGGGGTCATAACTTAATGGTAGGACACTTGCCTAGCACATGTGAGGCACTGGGTTTGATTCTCAGCACTGCATATAAATAAATAAATAAATAAATAAACAAAGATCTACTGACAACTAAAATAAATAAATATGAAAGCATATATATATATTTATATATATGTATATATATACACACATATAAATATATACACACACAAAAGTTCTGCTTTGTGAAAGACAATGTGAAGAAAATGAGAAGACAAGCCCCAGACTGGGGAAAATGTTTACAAAAGAGATATTTGATAAATGACTGTTATCTACAATATACAAAGTACTCTAAAACTCAACAGTAAGAAAACAAACAACCCAATTAAAAATTAGGCCAAAGAGATAGGCATGGTAGCACATACCTATAATCCCAGCTTCTTGTGAGGCTGCGGCAGGAGGATAGCAGGTTTGAGGCCAGCCGTAGCAACTTAGTGAGACACCCTGTCTCAAAATAAAAAGGTTTGGGGATGTAGCTCAAATGGTTAAGGAGCCCCAAATTCAATCCGTGGTACCAAAAACAAAACAACAAACAAACAGCAACAACAACAAAAAGGACCCCTCACCAAACAGACCCCTCACCAAAGAAGGTATACAGGTGTGCAGCGGGGCCCACGCAGGGGGCAACTTGCTGTGAGGTGCTATGCCGCCCGCCAACCAGCCCACAGTGCGGATCACTGAGCTCACAGACAAGAACATCAAGCTCATCATTGAGAATACTGACTTGGCAGTGGCCAATTCTATTTGGAGAGTCTTCATCGCCGAGGTGCCCATAATAGCTATTGACTGGGTTCAGACTGATGCCAATTCCTCAGTCCTTCATGATGAGTTCATTGCTCACAGGCTTGGACTAATTCCCCTCACTAGTGATGACATTGTGGACAAGCTGTGGTACTCTGAGGACTGCACGTGTGACGAGTTCTGCCCTGAGTGCTCCGTGGAGGTCACCCTCGACTTGTGGTGCAATGAAGACCAGACGCAGCACATCATCTCCAACAGCCCTTGGGTCATTCCAGTAACATCCCAGAACCAAGATAATGACCCCAACGACTATGTGGAGCAGGATGACATCTTCATCGTGAAGCTGAGAAAGGGCCAGGAGCTGAAACTTCGAGCCTATGCCAAAAAGGGCTTTGGCAAGGAACATGCCAAGTGGAACCCCATTGCAGGGGTGGCTTTTGAATATGATCCAGACAATGCCCTGAGGCACACAGTGTACCCCAAGCCTGAGGAGTGGCCAAAGAGTGAATATTCAGAGCTGGATGAGGATGAGTCACAGGCTCCCTATGACCCCAATGGTGAGCCAGAAAGGTTTTACTACAACGTGGAGTCCTGTGGTTCTCTGCACCCTGAAACCATTGTCCTCTTGGCCCTCTCTGGATTAAAGAAGAAGCTGAGTGATTTACAGACTCAGATAAGCCAAGAGATCCAAAGTGATGTGCTAACCATAAACTAGCTTCAGCTCACCTGTTTCAGCAAAAGTGAGGATTCGAGACAGTAGCTAGCTTTTATGTCTCTGAAACCCTCTGGTTTCGGGGCTCTGGACAGTTGCTCATGCCTCATGACAGGCCATCAGTGTTGGCTAGAGGGGGCTGCAAATAAGATTACCAGGAACACCACTGGAATTTAGGGTAGGACAGTTTTTACTAGATATTGAGCATCCCTGACCCTATCTGTTAATTGCTAATAGTGTTCCCCAGAACCCAAAATATCCCTTCCATCCCATTTCCTAGCACACCAGCAGGGGGCCATACTGCTTCCCTTCTGAGAACCACTGAGCTGGACTTCTGGTGATTCCAGCTCTTTAATAACCTTTCTGTCCAAAAAGAAGGAATTTTCACAGCTGTAGCTTAGGTTTTTGGTGTTAGGCAGCTGATAAATGCTCTTGGTTCTTTCCCCCGGGGCCAGGCTACTGGAACTTCAAATTGCTGGTTGTCCCTAATTTGAGAAGTAATCCTTTAGGATAGACTCTGGCTGTCTCCTCCCCTGACAAATAAACATGCTGTTTGAACGCAAAAAAAAAAAAAAAAAAAAAAAAAAAAAAAGTATACAGGTGGCAAATTAAATACATAAAAGATGTTCAACATTATGTCATTAGGGAATTGCAAATTAAAGCAAGGAGATATCATTTCACACTTATTAGAATGGACGAAGTCCAAACACTGACAACATCAACATCAAATGCTGGCAAGGACGATGAACAACAGGACCTCTGGTACTGTCAGTGATAAGAATGCAAAATGGTACTGCCACTTCAGAGACAATCTGGCAATCTCCTACAAAACTGAACACAGGGCAGGGTTGTGGCACAGTGCTAGAGAACTTGCCTAGAATGTGTGAGACACTGGATTCGATTTTCAGCACCACATGTGAGTAAATAAATTAAGGTCAATCAATAATTTTTTAAAAATTAAAAAAAAACTGAACATACTGTTACTATCACATTCTTTGGTATCCACTCAAATGAACTGAAATTTTATATTCCCACGAAAATGAATGTGTAGAGCAGCTTTATTTGTAATTGCCAAACTTGGAAGCAACCAAGAGTCCTTTGGTAGCCAGATGGATAAACTGTGGTTGATGTATAGGATGGGATATTAGCCAGCAATTTTAAAAAATGAGCTAACAAGTCATGAGAAGACATGAAGGAAATTTAATGCATATTACTACATGAGAGAAGCCAATGTGAAAAAGCTAGTATGGTCCCAACTACATGACATTTGAAAATGATAAACCCAAGGAGAGGGTAAAAAGATCAGAAGTTGCCAAGAGTTAGTGGAAAGAAGGAATGACAGGCACAGCACTGGACAGTTTTAGGGCAATGAAACTACGCTGTATACTACATGATGGATGCATGTCACTGCACACATGTCAAAACTTGTAGTGTAGAAAGCACTATGCCAAGAGTGAATGCTAATGTAAATTACGGATTTGGGGTGATGCTGATGTGTCAGGGCAAGCTCGATAAGGATAACAAATGTACCCACTCTAGGCAGGACTTGATAATGAGAAGCTATGCATGTGTGAGGGCAGGGAATATGTGGGAACTCTCTGTACTTCCTGTTCAATTTTGCTGTGAATGTAAAATTGCTCTTAGAAAAGTGTATTAGTTGGGCATGATGGCACATGCCAGTAAACCCAGCAACTCAGGAGGCTGAAGTAGGAGGAGCCCAAGTTACCACACAGCCTTTGCAGCGTAGTGAGGCCCTCAGCAAAATAAGCAATAAGGACTTGGAATATAGTTCATTGTAAAGTGGCCCTGGATTCAATCCCATTTAAAAAAAATCTATTCAAAAATGAAAAAAAAATCAAGGTCACTTAAATTGCATAAATATACAGAGCTTTAATTAAGGGGTAACTGAATGTTGCATCTGATAAACAGTATCTGTGTTTACAATAAAATATACGAACAAGTGTTTAAAGAAAAGGACTGAGTCTTGGGGGTTGCTGGACAGTAGTCTGCTGTCACCAGTCTAGGAAAAATAACTGTCCTGAAGGAGATGTGATGATCCAGGACCGTCAAACATCCCCTATGCCTCCAGTGATCCACACTACCCAGTCACACCGTGTCCTGGCCTGAAAGCAGTGACTTCCTTCTCCATATGGGGCTCCACTTCCCTGCTGCCATTTTCCTGTTGTCACAGGATTCACTGTACCCTGGATTCAATACTAGCTGCTCAATGTCTCCAGTTCTCAAGAGGTCAAGGGGTGTGGGGTCTGACCCAGGTTCCTAGGACAGGAAGAAGACAGGCAGGAGGCTTGGAGAAGCGAGTTTACTTCTGTAGCAATCTTAATTTTAAATTCTGACTCCTTCACTAGGTCTTTCACACTAAAATGTGCCCCCTCCTCTTCCTCCTTTGAATATTTAAAAGCATTTAAAATTTTTTTTAGTTGCTGATGGACCCTTATTTTATTCATTTATATGTGGTGCTGAGAATCAAACCCAGCACCTCACAAGTGAAGCGAGCGCTCTACCATTGAGCCACAACCCCAGCCCTAAAAGCACTTCTGAGCATCATCCCATGCTGCTCTAAGTCTCACCTGGAACCTGGGGGCATCTCTGCAGCCTGCCCAGCACCTAGCAGGGTGCCAGGCCCAAGGCAGACCTGATAAACGTGAGATGAGCACAAGTTATGGTGGAAACCTGGCCAGAGGCATTGGGGCAAAAGTGGTAAAGAACCAGGAGCACTGTACATACCTGTAATCCCAGCAACTCAGGAGGATGAAGCAGGATTGCAAATTTGAGGCTACCCTCAGCAATTTAGTGAGGTCAAAAAATAAAAGAGGGCTGGGGATGTAGCTCAGTGGGAAAATGCCTCTGGGTTCAATCTCCAGTACAAACTCCCTGACCAAAAAATGCTGTGAAAATGCAGAAAGGGCAATGGGTAAGCTCAGGGGGTGACGGAAACCCTGGTAGTAACTGGGCAGCCAGAACAAGAACCAGGGGCTCAGTAGACCTAGGGTGTGTCTCCACCATTCTCTATGGATCAGTTTGCTCCACTGGATGGGGACCAAGGTCACCAAACACACCTAACATCAACTTCCAAGGGAGAAGGGTCCCAATCTCTCCAAGTTCAGTTTGAAAAATAGAAACAATTCAGATCAGGCAAGCTTGGGATCTTCCCCCAAGGCCAGAGGCCCTGTTCTTGTGAGAATAAAGCCACTCCACCAAGATTATCACTGGTGACAGTGGAAGTAGATAGCAAGGCTGGTGGCCTTGGCTGCAGACTCGGAAGGGCTGATCATGTCTGCTCCTAAAGGCATGTGGGTGAATTCATCCTGGGTGGCCAAGGGCAACTGATGCATGGCAAGCATGAGATGGACAGGGTCATCTGCACCCTGACCACTCAAGAGGCCCGTTCTGCCCACACTAAGAAAGCTTTGTCTTTATAGCAACAAGCAGATCATGAAAACAATTAACTATTTTTCTTTATTTAACTGAATAATTTTAGGCCATTGCTAGAAGCTGCTGATTAAAAAGACCTCCTAACAACTGGTGTTTGGTGGCTCATCCATATATATTTTGGGCCTCCTCAGTGCAGGCAGGCTCAGCTCCACTATCTGAGGGCAGAAAGAGCCAAGGAATTTACACACCTTCAGATGACAAGTGAAGACTAAAGGGAGTGGGCAAACACCCATGGCCCCCACCCTTCAAATGAGGTAATTCAGAGATGACTGCTGTACACTGGCCCCCATACTAAGCACTAAACTCCCGACCCAGTCGTGACTGATGGGCTGCCTCCCATTCCTTTTCCTAGGATCACCTCTCATATGTCACTTGCACCTACTTGTCTCAGGCTCTCCTCAGGCCCACACTGACCTGCCACTAGTGAAGGGTGCAGGTGAAGAGGGGGACAAGAGATAGAGCCTGTCAAGGAACCTCTTGGGAGCTCCTTGAGCAGGAAGTGCAGACTCCCAGCTCACAGGCCATCCTGAGAGGCACTCACTTGCAGGAGCAGAATGTGTCTAAAACTCACAAAGAGTAAGGTCACACAGTCAACAGTTTTAATACAAAACAAGAAAGACAAGGTCAACCAAGCCAGACCTCCCAAATGCCTTATCTTTTTTTTTTTTTTGAGGGGGGGGATACTGGAGATTCAACTCAGGGGCACTCGACCACTGAGCCACATCTGTAGCCTTATTTTGTATTTTGTTTAGAGACAGGATCTCATTAAGTTGCTTAGGGCCTTGCTTTTGCTTGGGCTGGCTTTGAACTCGTGATTCTCCTGCCTCAGTCTCCCAAGTCACTGTGCCTAGCCCAAATGCTGCATCTTAACTCTACCTGATAGGTTAGGACTTGGCACACAGGGGGCTATAGAATGCCCCTGCTGAACAGTGTTTCTGAACTGAGGTGGAGCTAGATGGAGAGCAGGCCCTTGCTAACAAAATCTCCAATGATGATGCCTAAATAGGTGCAAAGGTAAGGGGCCAGGGCCTGCCAGGGTGTGGGCCCAGCTTCCCCACCATGAGGAGGGTCTGCAATGACTGGAACTTTCAAAGGAGAAGGTGTACTAGGTTTCAGGCAGCTAATGAGGCTTGAGGAAGGCAGGGTCTAGGACATGTCTGACTGACCTCAGTGGTCTGTGTAAGTCACGTGGCAGTTCTAGGCTCAGGATGTTCTGTGATTCTGGTGACCTGAGAACAGGCACAGTCCCATTTCTACCCTCTCATCAGTCCCCTTTCTGCCAGCTTATCCCATTCATGTGTCCTGGTATGGCAGCATATCAGAGCAAGAAACAGGTCAGGCAGGAGGCAGATGCCAAGCTTCCCCTGGCTATGTGTCTAATCACTGTATTCCTTCCCTGTCCTCTCAGGAGCCCCATTCCAATGAGGGGTCAGCGGGGCCAGGCAGCACTGAACTCCTTCTCCAGACCCTGGACAAAGTGATCATTAAGGAAAAGCAGCTGACCATGGGGTAGAAAGCGGGTAAGGATGCCTTCAATGCGGTCGGCCCGCAGCAGGAGGTTGGTGCCAGGGGTCAGCAGCCGGAGGTGGTCAAGGAGGAGGCGGGCCAGAAGCCGGAGGGTACTCTCGGCCAGCAGCAGGTTGTCATGGGCATCCAGCACCAGGGCAAAGCCTAACGAAAGCACGCCCAGCCACACCACTGTTCTCGGCTCCTGGAAAGGGTCCCCTGCTGCCAGGCGGAAGGCCCCTCGTGGGGCCTCCTGTAGGGGCACAGGCTCGTCTGAGGACTGAGACTGCAGGTCTGCTGGAGGTCGGCCAGAAGCCTGCTGCTGCAGCTGGCACATTGACTCCACCTGCCTGGGGAGAAGAGGCAGGTCAGGCTGGTGTGTGACAGGTCTGTGAGGCCAAACTTCTGTCATCCTCATGACTACCCTGGAGCTGGGAACTACCATTATTCCCATATCTCAAGTGAGGAAACTGAGGTACAGATAGACTAAGTGACCTCCCCAGTGCTACAGAGCAAGGAAGTGTGACTTCACATGGGAATCCAGGCCCAGCCTCTGGGCCCTGGAACATTTTACTACACTGTGGCCAAGAGACAGCCACACAGCTTCTTCAGCTGAAAAAGGGCCCCAGGGGAAGAAGCTGCCTGCTTCACAGAGGCCTTGATAAAGAAAATAAATGCCATTGCCCAACCTCTCTACCTTCACCCATCCTACAACCTTCTCCAAGTAAAAAGGAGCCTTCCATTTGAGGTCAAGGCTTTAGAAAACTCCCTATGATCTTCCTGAATTGCCTTCTAATTTGGGTCATGCACAGTCTGGTTTTAGAGGAATTTGTTGGGGCTGGGGTATAGCTCAGTGGCAGAGTATGTAATTAGCATGTGCAAGGCCCTGGGTTCAATCCCCAGGACCAAAATAATAAAATAGTGAAGACATTTGTTTGGTTTTCTGTGTTACAAGGAGGGAGGGGAAGGTCAAGAACAAGAGGCTGGCAGGAATCAGTAAAGGTAACCCAGAAAAGCAATTTCCACCCTGGAATGCAGAGGGGGCCAGAAACTCTGGTAACTGGTCTGGGATGGGAAGGTCCAAGGATAGCCACTTCAGTTTGGAATACTGTTTTCCAAACTGTGCTCTGAACCCAAACATTCAGAAGAATCTTAGTATAAACAATTCCCAAGTACCATATTCTTTCTTTCTTAGAGATGCATAAAGTCTACAGGCACAATAATGGTTCTGAGAAGTCCTGCACTACGAAGTGTGCTGAATCTGCACTGTGGTCTGCTTGCTTACACTCAAATCTCAGCTGTGCCATTTTCCAGCTGCATAACCTTGGGCAAGTTAAGTTCCTTAAACATTGTGTACCTCAGCTAACTCATGTGTAAGGTGGCGGTAACAACTGTAGCTAACTCAAAAGACTGTTACAACAATTAGATGAATTAATAATATCTGTGAAATGTGCAAAACAAATGCTTAGCACATACAGGCTAAATAAATGCTAACTATAATAATGGTTATAATAGCATTATTATTATTTCTTTAAACCTCCCTCTCTTTTTTTGCAGTGATGGGGTTTGAAGTCAGGGCCTTGCGCATGCTAGGCAAATGCTCTACCACTGAGCTATAACTCCCAACCCTCTTCAACCCTCTTTCATATTAACACTTTTAACAACTGTGGAAGACTCTGAGAAAAACACTCCAAAATATTCTCATCACTTCTTAGCCCTCCTGTGTTGCTGCATGTTCCCAAGTGCCTTTCACAATCAGCCATGCGCTCGATGAAGCCTGGAGTTGGGCTATGTGGTTACCTGGCCACTGCCAAAATCTGCTCCTTGCGGAGAAGCCTGTCTCTCTCTGCACCATGTGGTCGAGGATCATCAAGTGATTTCTCAGCACCAAAGACACAGGAATAGAGCACTCGACAAAGGCCAGTATCCTCCACATTTGGGGCCCTCAAGGTATGGATGAGGAAGGCATGGACCATGGCTCTGTGGTGGGTGCTTCAGGAAAGCCAAAGACCTGGGAGAGAGAGAAAACCCAGTTTGGGAAGGTACCTAGCAGCATTTGGGAGTAGGTCCCAGAGGCCAGTGTGGACGGACAATGATCCTCCTCACCCACCCAACACCTACCCCAGCCACTGTGATGCCTAGTCAGCATCACATAACAGGATCTAGTGGTGAAGAAATCAGATACCCCAAACCTAGTTCAAAATAACTGGCCAAGAATCTGCAAAAGAGTCAAGGTCTTGGGAGTCCAGGAAAACCTCAGGAGCCACTTCAGACTGAAGGAAACTAAAGAAAACTGACAGCTAAATGCAACACAGGCTCCTGAACTGCATTCTGGACCAAGAAAAAGAAAATTTCCACATGGGGCATTACTAGGACGACTGGAAACATTTAAATATAGACTATGGGTTAGAAAATGGTCTTGGTCAATGTTACCTGGTTTTAAATGTAGGAGTATGTCCTTGTTTTTAGAAAAAAATACACAGAGACATACCTTTAAATAAAGAGGTAAAGAAGCACCACCTGCAGCTAAATGAAAAGGGGGGAGCAGCGGGCAGAATAGGTGCATGGAGAATAAATGATAAAGCAAATGGGACAAAAGATGTTAAGACAGGTGGGTCTTATCAACGAATGTACGGGAAGCTAGGTGAGGTGGCATACGCCTATAAACCCAGCGACTCAGGAGGCTGAGGCAGGAGGATCACAAGTTCAAGGCCAATCTCTGCGACTTAGGGGGACCCTATCTCAAAATGAAAAATAGGAAGGGGGGGGATGTAACTCAGTGGTAGAGCGACCCTGGGTTCAATCCCCAGTACCAAAGCAAACAAACAAGAGTATATGGGACTCGAATATTTCAAAATAAGTAGTAGTAGTAGTAGTAGTAATAATAATAATAATAATAATAATAATAATAATAATAATAATAATAATAATAATAATAATAATAATATCTGGCTAGTTCACTGGCCGGCCCGAGGGTTGAAAGGCAGCAGGTGCAATCAGCAGGTAGTCATTCTTAACGCTAAATAGAAAGTCAATTTGAAATGGTCAAACAGAAGGATCGCAAAGGTACTTGGAGAACTGAATCCTCGTTCCCCAGCGCTGACCGGCGAGCCTCCATCGGCAGGCAGAGCACGTCATCAGCCTGAGCCACCGCGTCCCCCCGCTCGCCCCTCACCAGAATAATGGTAGCGGCCAATACGCCTTACGTCACTGCTTCCCGCAACCCTGCAGCGCAATGCACTTTGGGGGTTGTAGTTCCTTATTCCAATCAGCCTGGCGTCGAGCGGGTTTTCAGTTCTGAATGTGCTGCCCCTGCAGTACTAGGACGCTGTCGTCGAGGCGTAGCATTCAGTCTTCCCTCCCAGCTGCGGACTTCTAACTGGGAGCCCAACGCGGCGGTGGGCGTACAATGGCGGACTCGCGATCCGTGGGCGCCTGCGCACGCCGGGGGCGGGCGCGAGCAAGAGCGCCGCGGGCCGGAGTGGGCGGGGCCCTTGCGTACAGTGGGTTGCTTTGGGTTCTGCGGTGTTTTACGACCCTCACGCCTGGGCGCGGGCAGGCTTCACAGTTTTCCCAACGAGCCGGCGGCCTGAGTTCTCCGTGGGAGCCACGCAAGCGAGCACTGGTGCGGGCATGCGATGCCAGGCTGGAAGCCCTGACCCAGCCTCGCCCCTGGCCACCGACCCCGGTGGCCGCGAGGGGGCGCGGCGCCCCGACAGCCACCAGTGCGCTTGCTTTCCCAGGAGACGCAGAGAGCGCGGAGTGCAGACTCCCTAGTCGCCTGCCAACCTCTGCGTCTCTGTGACCCCGAGGTTGCTGGTTTGACTTTATACACTGGCCACTGTGTGAGGATCAATGGCCCTGAAAATTATGATTTTACGGGGAAATAAGTATACATAGGCAATTTTGCGCGGATTCCGGAGTTGTGGGTTCGTTGAGCCAGTTAAGTCTGGGGCAGAGTTTGGCATAGAAAGATTTGAACTCTGATCCCAATTCTGTCACAACTGTATTTTTCTGGCAGGTCAGCTTCCATTGGGCCCCAGTGAAGTTCCATAATATAGTGACAGCCGGGTCCAGCGCTTAGTAAGACTTTTTTTTTTTTTTTTTTTCTTTTCTTTCCATGGCACACTTCGAGCAGGATTCCTGCTTGACTCCTTGGAGAGAGGCCATCAAGTGTACAATGAAGAGATTTATACATTAAACTTGAAATGGGCACTGTTAGATACCAGCCTCCAGAGCCAGGTGAAGACCTCACCCTAGAGACATGGTCCAGAAATATTTGGGATTCTGTTATGGTTTGGATATGAGGCGTACCCCAAAAGCTCACATGTGAGACAATGCAAGAAGGTTCAGAGGAGAAATGATTGGGTTGTAAAAGTCTTAACCCAATCAGGGATTTAATCCCCCGGTAGGGATTAACTGAGTGGTAACTGAAGTGGTTTGGTGTGGCTGGAGGAGATTGGAATTGAGGCGTGGCTTTGGGGCATATATTTTGTATCTGGAGAGTGGAGACTTTCTCTGCTTCTGATGATGTGAACTGCTTCCCTCTGCCACACTTTTTGCCATGATGTTCATCCTCATCTCAAACCCTGAGGAATGGAGCCAGCCGTCTATGGATTCAGACCTCTGAAACCGTGAGCCCTCAAATAAGCTCTTCCTCCTCTACAGTTGTGTTGGTCAGATCCTTTTAGTCACAGCAGCGGAAAAGCTGACTAAAACAGGTCCCATGAAGTCTGCCAGAGCCTACTGCCTGCCTTGCAGTCTTCCCCCCAATTGAAGGTGCACACTCCTTCACTTCTTGGCAGGTGAACTACTTGAGCCTCCCCAGGTATGTCTCAGTGTTTTGTGCTGCAGAGCCCCTCTACACTGGCTGTAGATTCCCTTAGTCTAGAATCACCTCACCTCCACCCCCATTCCAAATGTATTCAGGCCCAAACCTTAGGGGAATGGCTTCCTGCTCAGGCTGCCCATTGGCATTCAGCTGTCCTCTTGAACCATTATGAAGGTCTTCCAGCAGTGGTGATATCTCCCATGGGGTACATCTAGCTTATGACGTCCCTCTTCACTTCAAGGGCAGAAACAAGGCAGGACTGAAGAGACCTGAACACACTTCTTGTGATAGGAAATGAAAGATAGGGCAGAGAGTCCCAAGCAGGGATCCTGAAGACAGAATCCCCTGAGAAAGTACATTCTGAGCCCTTGGGCATAGGACCCTGAGGAGGGGGGCTGTCCAAGGCATGTGGGCATTTTGACCATGGGTATAACACTTAAATGTATCTGTAGGTGGAGGGATGGGCCCAGATGCAGTGTGGGGCCTCAGCCACAAGGCTGGGGAGTGATGTTGAGTGTTGTTGGCTGAGTTCCTGATCCTCAGTTCCTATCACTCTCAGCCAGGTCTCATATTTGCCAGCTGATTACAGCAGAGAACTGGCAGAGGACTTAAGTTTGGGGGTGAGGAACCTGACATCTGGAACACAGGTGTCTGACCTCTGTCCACCCCTTAGACAGTGAGTCTACACCAAGTTGCAGACCACCAGAGGCTGACCTTATATAAGGTGCATGGAGGAGACAGTAGTAACAGGCTGGCCTGAACCACTTGCTACTCTGGAGGACTATGGAGGACCCAAAAGAGCTGACACCATGAAAAGCTTCCTCGGCCTGGTGGAAGTCTCACCTGATGGTTTTGCAGAGGGCTGCTTATGGGGGATCCTTTCTCCTTGGCCACTGACCTGTTCTAGATCCAGGACACACTTCAGGGACTCTGTTGGGCATTATGGAAACATCTAACCAGCCAGCCCAGCAATACTTACTCAGCCAGCCACACTGCTGTGATCCAGCAGTTCTACTCCTGATACATACCTGGGTGAAATGAGGGTCATTAGTCACCAAAAGACACATGTGAAATGTTCTGAATAGTTTTATTCTTATTGTTCCAAGCTGGAAACTACCCAAATACTTGTCAGTTATGGAATGGATAAATGCATGTGTATATTTGTTTGGTAGAATACTCTATGACAATGAAAAAGAACATATGGACAAACCTCACAGTCATAATGTTGAGAAAAAAAAAAAAAAACTAGTCACAAAAATGTGGACACCAGCTGGGCATGATGTTGCATGCTTATAATCCCAGGAACTTGAGATGCTGAGGCAGGAGGATTGCAAGTTTGAGGCCAGCCTCAGCAATTTAGTGAGTCCCTAAGCAACTTAACCAGACTGTCTCAAAATTAAAAATAAAAAATACTGGGGATATGGCTCAGTGGTAAAGGACACCTGGGCTCAATTCCTGGTCAAAAAAAAAAAAAAAAAAGGTAGACCCCATATGATTTATTTAGCAGAAAGGGTACAAATTGGCCAGGCATGGAGGCACCCACCTCTAATCCAGGAATGTTGGAGACTGAGGCAGGTGAGTGGCAAGATTGAGGCTAGCCTCAGCAACTTAGCAAGATCCTGGCTCAAAAACTAAATAAAGCAAAAAAAAAGTCTAGGGATGTAACTCAGTGGTCAAGAGCCTCTGGTCTGAGTTCAGACCCCAGCAACACACACAAAAGAAAAAAGATAATAAAGGGGGAAAAAAAGGTACAAATCTAGGCAAGCTGTTCTGCACAGTTACAAGTCAGAATGGTGGTTATCCTCGGGAGATAATGACTGGAGGGACGTGGAGCTCTGGGAAACAGTCACGTTCTGTGCCTCAATCTGGGTAGTGATTATAAGGGCACATTCACTTTCCAAATATTAACCAAACTGGACACAAGATATGAGCACTTTCCCATATATTTAATTCAACAAAAATGTCAGTAAAAATGAAAACTTCAGCCAGTTTAGGGCTGTAGATCCACTTCCCTCATATAGTTCTCATTTTTATATGACTCATAGATGGTGACAATTCTATTAAAATATTTTCTTTGAAGTTTGGTTTTCAAGTGATCTAAGAATGTGATAGAATCCTTCCTGTGCACCAGAAGAATGCAAGGCTTGAGTTAGGCAAAGTGGAGACTTAAAACATGTTTTTTGTTTGTTTGTTTGTTTGTTTGTTTTTCTGTACTGGGGATAGAAACTCAGGCCCCATGCATGCTAGGCAAGAGCACTACCACTGAGGTACATCTCCAGCACAATGAAAAGAAACCTTAAGTACAGCCTCTCATTTAGTTGATGACTAAATGACTCCTTGATGTGGTCCATGCCACACAGCACAGTGCCAAGTGGAAAGCATTTATTTAAGGCACGAACTCTGCTCTCCATAGCAGCCAGCCTGGAGGCACAAGAGAGGAAGAATTTGACCAAGATTGCAAAGCACAGTAATGGCCTGAGATATAAGGAAACCATACTTTTCATTCATTCATGTGCTCATTTGCTCATTCTGCTGGGTACATCCTCTGGGTACTCAAGGGTTTCCGGGGCAGGCTCTAGACAGACAGTGTGGAACAGCCAAAAACAGGCGTTGAAAGGCCCAAGAGAGTCAAGAATGGGAAGGAGACAATATGGCGCTGGTCTTCTGGTCTTCCGTCTGCTACTCTGTCTGCTGTTGTCCCGGTCCGCTGTTGCCCGGCGGGGTTATCCGACTCCAGCACCCGGTGCGGCAGAGGTGAGGCCGAGGTTAGCCGGACTTTGTTGCTTCTGCAGCCGCAACCTGGGCTCCGGAACGGTGCCGTTTCCTTGCAGCATTTGGAACCTGGCGCCCCTGGGTTCAATCCCTAGTACCAAAACAAACAAAAAAATCAAAATAAAAGATAAATAGGTCGGGGATGTAGCTCACTGGTAATAGCACCCCTGGGTTCAGTTCTCAATACCAGGAAGGGAAGGAGAGAGAGAGAGAGAGAGAGAGAGAGAGAGAGAGAGGGAGGGAGGGAGGGAGGGGAGGAGGGAGGGAGAGAGAGGAGAGAGGGAGAGAGAGAGAGAGAGAGAGAGAGAGAGAGAGAGAGAGAGAGAGAGAGGAGAGAGCGAGGAAGAAAAGAGGAGCAGAGGTGAATAAACTGGACCTAGAAGTTGGTACTGATCTGGGAAAAGCAGCAGAGTTTATCAAGACTGACAAGTCTATCAGCTTGAGTAGGTGGAGAGTAGAAGGGGCGCTTAACCACTAAGTCACATCCCTAGCCCTTTTTAATTTTGAGACAGGGTCTCACTAAGTTGCTTAGGGTTTCATCAAGTTGCTGGGGAAAGTCTTGAACTTGCGATCCTCCTTCCTTGGCTTCCTGAGTTGCAGGTGTGCATCCCCACCTGGCAGCCCTGTTAGTTCTTGACAGCTGGGAATCCTCATTGATGAGCTTTACAGAACCTGAGACCTTGGGCCAGGTTAGTTGAGCCACCATCCTCTGGATGGAGGGAGAACAATTAGGTGGAATCTTCCTGCCAAAGGCAACAGACTTTTTTTTTTTTTTTTTTTTTTTTCCAGTGCTGGGGATCCAACCCAGGGCCTGATGCGCGCAAGGCAGACACTCTACCACTGGATCACACCCCCAGCCCAGCAGTAGACTTGTTGACTGAATCCCTGTTAAGGGTGACTAGCCATTTCTCAGAGAGTAAGACAGAAACTGTGAGAAACTAAGAGCAGGAGGGGATGTGCTCTTTTGAGAATCAAGACAGATTGAAATTGGGTGGATTGTGGCTGCCCTAAGTAAAGGAAACAAAAGTCAGACAATCCTTGTCCCTCCTTCCACCCTACCTCCTGGGCCATCTCAGAGCTGGCACGACCCTGTGCTGGGAGCCTCCTACAGGTCTCTCAGACAGCTTTCCCATCCTTTGTCTCCCCAAAACATCCATCCATAGCTTTTTAACTGCTACCTAGACTGGAGACCAGGCTGCCTGCCTCCTGCACACTGGGTGGGATGGGTTTCTCTGGTAGCCCATCACCCAGGGACTTGTTCAGATGCAGAAAGGGGAGTAACCTCCACAATGGCCCCTTTAATTAAATGTTTTGGGGCTGTGCTTTTAACTCTCCTGATCCCACACTGGCCCTGGGTAGTAACAGCCATAGCAGACTTTTCTGTGGCACCTGTAGGCGGGCCTGGTTCTGAGTACTTTACTTACACCAAATCATTTGATCCACTTTGCAGCCCTTTGAAATGCAGGCTTTATTATCCCCATTTTACGGACGAGGAAGTAGAGGCCCAGTGAAATGAAGTAACTTTCCTGATATTGCACTCGTGTTGTGGGACGTGTACATACTTATAGATTTCAGCCTGCCCCTTGCACTCCCCTGTGTGTCTCCTTCTCCCACATCCGGTGATGGTTACCACAGGGCTGACTCAGTCCCTCTCCCCTCAGATCTCTAGAGGTCATTAACCCTTCCCCAAGCCCACCTCTGCTTACCCTCTACAACCCAACCCCGGGAGCCGCCTCCCTCCCCAGGATTGGATAGCCTCCTTTCTTGATACTCCCAGTTTCAACACAGGAGGCCCCCCTCCTGCATCCCTCCTTTCAGGGAAGTGGCCTTGGCTGGGCCCCAGGAGGACCAGGCCATGTGTGATTCGTCCTTTCAAACAGCCACGCTTCCTGCAGGGCTGAGAGCCAGAGGCTCCACGAGGCAGTGTGGGCCCAGCCACGTGAGGCCCCTTCCCCTGCCCGTCACCCCAGGCTCCACTGACTCAGAGCCTGGCAGCTGTGGTCACCCCCCTCGGGGAGTGCATGCCAGTGCGGGTTGGGTGGGGCTGGGGCCACCCTCCCGACACTCCTTGGCGGCCACACAGACTCCCGTGTGGGGAGGGTGGGGACGCTTCTTACCTTCTGTCCCACAATCGACTGTCTTCTTTGAACACTAGATTGTGAATACTCACATCGTGCAACATTCTCTCCAGGCATGACTTTCACAGCTGCAAAGCAGCAATTCTCCATTACTCAATTGTCGTCTCCTGATTATTTCCAGATTCTGTGTGCCCATGGACCTTCCTGTCTAAACTTCTTTCTGTACCACCAACAGTTTTATTGCCTGTGGAAAGAAGGGTGTCCCTCTGTTCAATTTCAGGGATCAGGGATGAAGACTTTATAGAAATCATGTTTTCTAGATTGTCATGGGCTATTGTTAACAGAGGACTCAAGCCATTTAACACAGAGCTAATTAACTCTAGAGAGTCACTGATTTTTGCTTCCTTTTTATTGAAAAAAAGATGCTTTACTACTGAGCTACACCTCCAGCCCTTTTTATATTTTATTTAGAGACAGGGTCTCACTAAATTGCTTAGGGCCTTGCTAAGTTGTTGAGGTTGGCTTTGAACTTGTGATCCTCCTACCTCAGTCTCCCAAGCCACTAGGATTACAGGCATGTGCCACCAGGCCTGGCTAAGTCACTGATTTTTAAAGAATTTGACTTGACAGGAAAAAAATCAAAGCAAGTCATATTGGCACATGTCTATAATCCCAGTTACTAGGGAGGCTGAGGCAGGAGGATTGCAAATTTGCCACCAGCCTTAAAAACTTAGTGAGACTCTGTCTTAAAATTAGAAAATAAAAAAGGGGGGGCTGGGGAGATAGCTCAGTCGGTGGAGTGCTTGCCTTGTAAGCACAAGGCCCTGGGTTCGATCCCCAGCACCCCAAAAAATAAATAAATAAAAAGAAAATAAAAAAGGGGCTGGGATTGTTGTTCAGAGATAGAGCACCCCTGGGTTTCATCCCCAGCACCCCCCCCCCCCGAAAAAAAATCAAGAGTAAGGCAAATATTGCCTATATCTTTCAATATAGGAGTCAGAAAAAAGGACTGGGTCTGCATCACTCAAACACCTGCTGTGGCCACATGACAGTATAAGGGTTCAGCCCTCAGAGTTACCAGAGTTCTTTGCTATATACAAAAATCACATTCTCTCATTGAGAGACAGAAATTACAATTTGCCAACCTTTTTTTTTTTTTTTTTTAACCAGGGATTGAACCCAGGGGTCTTAACCACTGAGCCTCATCTCCAGCCCATTTTATTTTTTATTTTGAGATTGGATTTTGCTAAGTTGCTTAGGGCCTCACTAGGTTGCTGAGCCTGGCTTTGAATTTGCGATCCTCCTACCTCAGCCTCCCCAGTCATGGGATGATAGTCATGAGACATTGTGCCTGGCTACAGTTTGCCAGTTTTGACTGACAAGAATGTGGAACAAGACCCTCAGACATTGCAGGTGGGAAGGTGACTTGGTGTAAGGACCTTGGAGAACTGTGGGGAAAGTACTAAAGCTGAACACCTTGTACTTCTGGATGTATTTCCAGCACAGTTTTCAATTCCCAATAGAGTAGGATGAACGTGTTCCATATCTTTCCCACCCAGTACTGGGGCATTCTATCACTGAGCTACATCTGTAGTCCTTTTAAATTTTGTGACAAGGTCTCACTAAGTTGCCAAGGATTCTTCTGCCTCAGCCTCCCAAATTGCTGGGATTCCAGGACGTGCTGGGTTGTGTCCCACATATCTTGATTGTGGTGATGAATACAGAACTGTATGCACTTGTCAAAACTTACAGAACTAGCTGGACATAGTGGCACATACCTGTAATCCCAGTGACTAGGGAAGCTGAGGCAAGAGGATCATAAGTTCTAGGCCAGCCTCAGTAACTTAGTGGGGCCCTAAGCAATTTAGCAAGACATTGTTTCAAAATAAAATAAAAAGGACTTCAGATGTATCTCGGTGGTAAACAAAATACGAAAACAAATCTCAGAACTATATGCTCAAAAGGGTGAATTTTACTACATATAAATCAACATTAAATTTTCTTTTCTTTTTTTTTTTTATTTTTCAGTACTGAAATTGAACCCAGAGGTTTCTACCTCTGAGCTACATCCCAACCCTTTTAATTTTTTATTTTGAGACAGGGTCTCCCTAAGTTGCCAAGGCTGGCTTCAAACTTGCCATCCTCCTGCCTCAGCCTCTCAAATCATTGTGATTGCTGGAGCGTGCCACTGTGTTCAGTTAATTTTTTTTTTTTTTTCTCTCTCTCTCTTTTTTGAGTTTATTTTGGTTTATGGTTCTGGTCCAAGTCAAGGACCACATCTGGTGATAGTTTCTTATTGGCAGAGTCCTGAGGCAGTGTAGGGCATCACATGGCAAAAGACAGGGAGAGAGAGTGTGTGTGTATGTGTTCCCCTTTTCTTCTTTTGTTTGTTTGTATTTTGTTTTGCCTGTTTGAGATGGGGTCTGTATTGCCCAGGCCAGCCTTGAAATGCTGGATGCAAACAACCCTTCTACCTCAGCCTCCTGAGTAGCTGGGACTACAGGTACATGCTGCTGCACCCACCTATACTTTAACTTTTAAAAAAATTTCAAAACGTAAGAGGGCTTGGGATATAGTTCAGTTGGTAGAGCACTTATCCAGCATGTGTGAGACCCTGGGTTTGATCCTGCAAATAAAATCAATACAAAAGAAAAAAAAGTTGAATGAACTAATACAATTGAAGGATGCATATCCATATCATGAGGTACTTATTCAGCAATGAAAAAGAACAAATTCTTGCTAAATGAGAACATGATGAGCATCAAAATCATTATGCCAAATGAAAAAGTCAGACAGAAGAATACTCACTGTATGATTTCATTTAACCAAATTACCATGATAGAGGTCAAAATAGGGGTTACCTCTGGAGTGGGAGTCATGGGAAGGGACATGAGGGACCTCCTAAAATGCTAGAAATATCCTTACCTGATGTGGTGGTTCTTCAGGTCTACAGTCTATGCTGATGACGTGTGATTTTGATGAAATCTGAACATTCTTCCTTTTAAAAGGAAAATGTCCTTAAACGTTGTCATTGAATAAGTTACTGGGTGTGCAATTCAGACCATGAATCAGATAAAGATTTTTTTCCCCCATGCCCACCCCCTACACCCCACTGGTGCCTGCTGCCTTGGCCAGGCCAGGACGGGCCAGCTCCCTGCCCTAGTGCCCAGCCAACCCCACACAGCTCTTTAACCATGTGAACGCACAGCACGTGGCTGCTCCTGGGCTCTGGCAGGCTGGAATTCCTGCCCCGCCCCGGCTCCAGCAAAACAACCTTCGAAAACTGGCTGGCAGCCCAGGATTTTAAACAGCCTCTCTGCCTGATCTGCTTCCCTTTAAGAACATCCAGGAAGAAAGTTAAAGCTTCCCTGCTGGGGGAAGGGAGATGGGGCACTGTGCCCCTCTGCCCGAAGTTTCCACAAGAAGCAGGATCCTGGCCTGAGTCAGAAGCCAAGAGGCAAACCATAACACCCCTTGCCCAGGCCCCTTCTTCCCTCAAAGTGGATGCCAGTACCCATATTGGCCTTCTCTTGGGGGGTGGGGGGGACTTTTTTCTCCCAATTTGACCAAGTGCTCCTGTTGACCACCTCCCACCTCTCTGGCAAAATGAGCTAAATGTCCTTCTCCAGAGGTTGAGGACATATGTCTAAAAGTGTTTGCAGCATAACCAAGTGTCTCATGACTGCAGCTATGACTCTGATCGTTCATGATGGGGACAGATGTGGTTACGGACATTAGCACATGGCACAGGCCTGGTGTTGTAGATATTGGGTCCACGCTCCTTCCTGTTCAGTGTTCTGATCTGGAGAGCGCAGGAAGAGGATACTCACAAGAGGTCAGCACTCCAGCCCCGTTGGCCACTATGGGACCAAGGTGGGAGGTATAGGGTGGGAATCCTGGGCAGACTAGAATGCCTGCTATTTATTATCTGCTGTGCGACTTGCATCCAGCTGCCTTCCTATGATACCAGGAGTAAGGGTGGGGCAGACAAGTCTCAGTATGATGCCGAGTTCTCAGCTTGTCATTTTGAGACAGGGTCTCATTTGGTTGCCCAGGCTGGTCTCAAATTTGGCAATCCTACCTCCACCTGTGGAGTTGTGGAGATTATAGGTGTATGCCACTGTGTCCAGACCCACAATTTTTTAAATTGGAACTTGAACCCAGGGGCACTTTACCAGAGCTGTCCCCAGGCCTTTCTGAGACAGGGCCTCACCAAATTGCTGAGGCTGATCTTGAACTTGTGATCTTCCTGCCTCCACCTTTGGAGTACAGACAGGATTACAAGTGTGCACCACTACACCCAGACCTGTTAATATTTTTTTCCCCTAATACTAGGGATGGAACCAAGGGGTGCTTAACCACTGAGTCACATCCCCATCCCTTTTTATATCTCACCAGGAAGCTTTCAAGCCTCTCCTGGCCTGCTTCTCACTCCAGTCCCACCACCGAGGTCTGCTGTGGTCTTGCCAAGAATTCCAGAGATCACAATGCTTTCTTAACTTGCTTAGTGCTTTATTGAACCAAGACCCTAACAGATGTCTCATTGGGCCTTCAAGCACAACCCTTCCCCCACCTTGAGATTCAGAATCCAGAGGTTGCTCGGTCCTTGGTTTAGCTGCTTCCACATTTTTTCTTGAATATTTCCAAATGCTAAGTGTAAAGACTTTTTTGTTCACACATACATTCCTGCCGCAGGCTGTCATGTTCACCAAAATGCTTCCAATTTATAAGCACATGTGTGTGCAAGGCACCATGCATCCATGGCCATCCATCCGTCCATTCATTCATCCATCCATCCATCCATCTGTGACAGGACAGCAGCAAGTTCTGACCAGTCAGGCCCCAGGGTTCACAGCAGTGGGGCCTCCAGTAGGCTCCCGATTCAGTCCTTAGCCCTTTCCCCAGGGACTTCCAAGAATAACATCCCTTTCTGGGGCAATGAAAGCCAGGACAAGGGGTAAATGACATTTGAATCTTTAACCCCAACTGGACAAGGGGAGACTACACAGTCAGTGATTGTGTCCTCAGACAGGTAAAAGACAAACAAATGAAGCATGCAGGTAATACTGCAACAGGAAAGAGTAAGAGCTTACGTTTACATGAGAGGTGCTTGGACAAAGGGACAGGAAAAAGGAAAGGCAATGTGGCAGACACACCCTTGACTCCTGCAGAGAGGCAGGGGCAGCCCTGGCCCATCCTCGTGCTCAGGTGCATGGCTGTCCTGCAGCCTCAGCTCACACATACACACACACACACACACAAAGGAGCTTTTTTGGCCAAGAAGACAAAGAGTTAACCCAAACAAGGAAGAAAAGCAAAAAGGTTCCTGCTGAACACAAAATGCTTCCTCTGAGCTGGTTTTAACCCACCGGGTTGGGCTCTTCCATGGGTGATGTTGGCACCAGGATATGGAAAATGACTGCAGTGAGACGAGGGGAATCAGGGACAGGGGCAGACAGACAGGACACCCATGCTGTCTTTCCCCTAGATAGCACCTGGGGCCTCCAGAGGGCCCATGGTACAGCAGGCACCAGGGCCTCGTGAGACGAGGATGGTGGCAGGAGGGGTGCTGGCTCCTCACTGATCTTGCAGCCGGCTACAGAGTTCCCGACGGCTCCGCTCCCCAGCCCAGCTGCGTGTCTTGAGGCGGAAGGTCCTCAGCTCGTCCTTGAAGGCCTCGTGGTTCATGGGTCGGTAGTTCTGGGGTTCACAGAAGTTCTAGGGCAGGAAAGGAGGGGTCCATCAACATGGAGGAAAGGGTAGCTTTGTGGGGGAGCCAGCCCTTCCTTCTTCTTAGGTCTATGACCTGGCCAAGCCCTTTCCCTGCAGTCTGTCACCCAGAAGCTGTGACCACCCCCACTCATGGTACCGGGTGCTGTGGGAAGAATTCCTTGTAGCCGCCTTTGAGGATATACATCTCAGGGTAGTACAGGCTGGGGTAGTCGTTGGCCGCACGGTCTCGTTCCCTAATGAATCGGCACCTGGAGCATCATGGGAGGGGATGAGGGGGATTAGAGTTGGACACATGGTGGGGTCTACATAAGGGGGCTGGTTCCCTGCACCCATTCCCTTGAAGGCCTTGGGAAAGTCACAGAAATCTTTTGAGCACGGGAATGTCAGCCATTAGAGGACCAGTCTGATGGTCTTTACTGGGCAAAAAAGAGGTTGGGGTGATGGCAGGAGGGAGGTGGTGACCTCTTTATTTTTAGAAGACCTTTGCACAGTATTCAGTAGAGAAATCTGTGGCCTAGACCAGGAAAGAAGAAGCAGGAGCGGTGATGAGAGGACACAATTCAAGAGATACATTCGGGGCTCCTGGAGCAGACTAGGTAAGGGCCAGAGAGGTAAGGGGCAAATGCTGTTCATAGTGAGGGAAAGAGGTCAGAAGCTCCAGGCCATCAGATGGGGCAAGAGCCCCAGGCTTGAAGGCTGGGCTCATCCCTCTGGTCATTCCAACAGCTCTAGCACCTACAAGTCTAGACAGGAAAGGCCAAGGACACGCAGGCACTAGCAAGATGGGCAGACAAAGCTGGGACTCACATACGGGGCCCACGCTCAGATGAGAATTCACAGTGGAAAATGAGGATGATTCTCTTGTCCAGGTTACAGGGCATGATGGGGTGCTGCAGCAGGAAAGTCTCGGCATCACGTTCCAGGGGCAAGTTCACAGCGGTCTGTCAGAGATGCTGGGGATGAGGTCACAGACCCTGCGTCTGGGAGGCAGACCCCTCCCCCTTGCTGTTCCCAGACAGGATACCCTATCTTTGCTGGGCAAGTTCCCCACCATGAGAAGGCACACATGGGCCTTCTACTGATGGAGACTTGCAGCAGGAGTCCTGAGCCGGGTGTGGTCCTCAGGCCTCTGCCCAGTGCCCAACCTCACCTTAATGTGTCCTCCTTCATATTCGTAAGGGTATCTGCAGTCCACAATCACAAACTTCTCCACGATGTTGCTGAATTTGCCGGTCAACAGGGCTACCATCTGTAGGAAGTGGTGCTACAAGGTCAAGCTGGCAGCCAAGGGCTGGCCTTTATCCTTCTGTTGGCCATTCATGTAGCCCATCCCCAGGGGAGATCACAGCCAAGAGCAGTCTAAAGACCCCTGGAAGATGACTCAACTCTGCTTACCGTTTCTGGTGAGATGTATTTGAGGTCTTGGTGTTTGCCATCCACAGTCTGTAGAAGGAAGGCCTGAAGGGAAGGCATGAAAGAAGAGAGAAAATGAAATTGGTAAGAGCAGGAGCCTGAAAAGGATGGAGCTTTGCTCCCAAGTCCAGAGGCCACACCTGCTTTGGCCTTCAAATTCAGCTCTGGTTCCCATAGCAACCAAGAGGCGCCTCCTGGGGCTGATACCCAGGGAACAACCTTCTAAGGGGAAGTAAATGAAGGAGGTAATAGAAAACATGAACTTTCTGCTTCCTGTTCCATAGGTTCTGCTATGCCTAGGAGTGAGACACGTTAGATCGGTTTGGAAATATTTTCTAAGGCTGAGGTACAATGGTTGCCTGGACAGATCTGGGGTAAAAGGAGACCAAGAAGAGCCAGAGGGAGGAGTCTGCATGGGAACAAAGGACGCAAAGATAACAAAGGAAAAATAAAAGGGAGCCCCTGGGGGGAGAGGAGGAACAGAAGCAGCTCCAGGGAAGGGGTCCCCATGCCACCCTGTACCTTGGAGTAATCTCCTATTAGTCCGCGGTGGTCACTGTCCAGGATGTTCTCAATCTCATCATGGCACAGGGACTTGGAGCGGAGGACACGGGCTTTCTGGAAGGCAAGGCAGAAGGGTGCAGGGATCAGGAGCGAGGCTGTCTCTTCTCTCAGTGCCCTATCTGGCTGCCATGCCCAGGACACCACCAGTTCCCTACCCTCTGCCATGAACCAGGCCGAGAGGGTGGCATCCCAGGTGATAGTGGCATCAAGGTGATAGTGACAGCCTAGTCCCAGGAGAACGGTACTCACAGGTTCCTCAGGCTGCTGCTGCTGCTCCTCCAGGGGGGTCACGCTCCTCCTCCGCTTATTTTGGACAGGCACATCCCTGTCCTGGGGCCGCTCTAGCCTCTTGAGGATGGGTCGGATCACACTGCAGGGCATGGATGGAGAGCGGAAGAGCCGCTGGCACTTGCTGAACATGATGAGGTCCTGGCAAGGGTGGCAGGTCAGGGATCAGAACACTCAATCCCCCAATCCCACTGCAGGGTAGGGCCTCGCCCCTGTAAGTTCTGAGGGGGCCACCCCAGAGGCACACCTGTTCCTCTTCCTTATCCAAGGTCTTGACCAATGGGCCGCTAATGAGGCTCTCCATGCCTGGGGGAACTGCATCATCATCCTAAGATCAAATCAAATCGGCAAGGACACAGTCACAACCACAGGCACAGGTCAAAGCCCTCAGGCCTGAATCCTCCAACACAGCCTTCTCTGCCTCCCCCACCCCACCACTGCAAACACCAGGCCAGCAGCCCTCCTAGACCCTGGTAAGTTTCTCTACCCAGAACAGCACCCCTGACCCCCAAAGCTGTAGGAACCTACTTGCTGTTGGGGCTTGCACTGGGCTGTGCATGTCCCTTCACCCTGCCCGGCTTCCCTTCCACTGTGGCACCAGTCATCTGCCCTTCTGATTGGCCAGAGATCAGGCTGTGACTTAGTTACCTCAAATTCTCCTTCAGACATTGAAATGAGGTCATGTCTTGCTGCATGATCCCTAGATCCTTTGACACCCCTGGGGGCCAGCCCAGAGAGAAAGAGATAGGGACTGGACGGGCTGAGACTGTTAACCTTTAAGTCACTCTCCAGGATGTCCACAAATCCATCATCTTCCTCAGTAGCCACCTCAGCAGGGGTCAGGGAGAAGCAGGATTGAGCTGAGGGGCTCAGCTCCTCTACTTCTATCTTCCGCTCAGGTGTAAGACACTGCCAGAGTGACAAACAGGCACAGCTTATTCAGGGGTGGGGACCAGAGTCAGTCCTCAGCCCCTTCCTTCTGAGGACAGATCCTCAGTGCCTAGGGGGGTCCCACACCACCCTTTCCTTCCCCAAGCTGTGTCCTAAGGGCCCTGCAAAGGGTCAGCCATCTTCATGTACCATCAGGTCAGGGGCTGAGCTTGGCCTCTGGGTAAAGGCCTCTCTGCGGCTGGCCCACTCTGCTAGAGCATGGGTAGGGCTGGGATGTGTGGGGTTCCATGGCATCTTGAAGACAAATCCATTCTGTGGGTGAGATGCGAGAGGAGGCATCACTGGATGCTAGAGAAGCACCGGTGTGCCCTCCTCTCTCCCTGGAGTTCTCCCATTCAGGCCTTCCAGAAGCTCACATTTTCTTTGTCCTCCCCAGGATTGCTGGCAGCTCTGCCACCTGCCTCACTCTTCCTCCAGCTTTCCAGTGCTTGGGAGTTGGTGATGTTGCGTAGCACAGGGCTGTGGCCCAGCAGCCGTACCTAGGGAGCCAGGAAGGGCAGCAGGTACAGAAGGCTGCATTTCTTGGCCACCAGCCTAGACCCTATTCTCTTCTGCCCCTCCTCCAACTCCCCTGGCCTGCTCAGCCACCTGTGAAACCCCATGTTCACCGGCCAACTGGGAGGCGACCCTGAGATGCCTCTGCCCCTACTCAGTCAGCACTTGTATGTTTTCTGTTGGGTCTTAGGGAATACTTACCGGCAAGGACTGGAAACGTCTGATGGCAAACTGCTCACTACAGAAGGAAATGGGGACAGGTCAGGGCTGAAAGTCCCTGGGGACAGGGACTAAAGGCAGGTAGGATATCCCTCCCCTAGATCCCTTGACATCACTGGGGGCCAGCTTGTCATGGGTAGAGAGGGTCAGGAACACTTACTTTCGAATAACCCGGCTGGATGCCTGGATGGCCTGCTCAAACCTAGGAGACAGAGGATGTGACCCTCTTCCTTTACAGCCCATCACCCACCCCAGCACCAGGCCCCAAATCATAAGGCCCAAGGACCAGGGCTTAGGCCAAGGCAAAGGGAGGGGGAGGAAGAGGCCCACTGCCAGTGGGGCCCAGGTACTGGGGAGGGGGAGATGAGAGGCAGCCTGGAATTTTAAAGGCTTCCCTGAATGCAAGAGGGCCCAGAGACAAGCAGTGATGGAGACAGCTGGGGCAGGTCACAGGGTCACTGAGGCGTCACCAAGGCAACAGTCTCGCCAGCCTGCACGCAAGCCTTCCACCTGTATGCAAATCACCTAAGCAGGACCATATGGCTGCCAGGGAAGGCATCCATTCACCCTGTGATGACAGCCACGGGCATCCAGCAATATGAGTTTACTCAGGGGTGAATGCCAGCAAGGCTGAGCTCTCCTCCCCGTGTGAGGAGCTGGTCTGGCTCCTTCCAAGACAGGGGCCTGCTTTAATGGCTCCCTGGGCCAGCCCTAGTCTGCCACAGCAGACCCCCTAGTGACAAATGTGCAGGGTCACATCCTTTCCTCCCTCCTATGGAATTTTCCAGGACCCAGCCTCTGTTCCACCCCTTCCTCCTGCCTTAGAAGAGGCCAGCAGGCAAGGAATTCCAACAGATGTTCCTTTTGAGGCTGAGACATAAGCTTCTGTATATAGGCCCCGCCTCCCAGCTATGTTACTGGAGACCACCTGCCACGAGGAGCTTTTGTGCATGTGTGTGTGCACACGCTCTCACACACACCAGCTTCTTTCTGAGAAACTATAACCGTCAGAGCAGGTGCAGAGGTGGGCCCCCTGCCCCTTGGGCCGAAGTGTCAAGGGGTATCCTTGTCCCCCCAAGAAAGGGCTGTACCCAGCCAACTTGGCATCAGGCATGACCAACTTAACTGGCTTCATTCCCAATTTGCACCTGGTCTTTAGGGGTAAGACAAGAGCAACTCTGTGTTGCCACCAAAAAACAACCTGCAGTTCCCCTCCACCCCCACTCAATTCTGTTTCCTGTTTGTGAACACACCCTGCACCCCGCCCAGTGGGATCAAAAGTTAAGGGAGGAAATATCACTGCCCTAAACCCAAAGCCACAGTCCCCTCAGCCCAGGCTGGGGATACCCAGCTGCCCCCAGTAATGGTTGGCAGCTGCTCCATCTGTCTGGGCCTTAACAGCTGGATGGGAACAGCTGTGCTCTGGAAGGCACTACCCATGCCCCTTAACAAAGGGAAAGATATCTGCCCAGAGCAGAGCCCACCGGCTCTTTACTTCTTCTAGCAAAGGGCTTGGTCCAGGGGTTGGCCAGAGAGTAAAGTGTCATGAAACTAGAGATTGCTGATGGGCCAAGGGCCAAATCAGTCTGCAGCCAACTGTGCTCTATTTGGCCTAAAGCACGTTAAAGTTTTGAATTAGAGGGACCATACTTTTAGGTCCCTCTACAGCCCATACAAAAGGTATATGGGGTGGGGGGGGGGGGAAGTAACATATAGGGTTGGACTGAAAAACAGGACTTGGTTAGTGGGAGCCATCCTCTGCTCCCAGGGAATGCCGTCCCTACCACCCCTGAGCCCACTCTCATCTGGTTCCCATAAGAGCAGACCCTTCCCTGAAACAGAACAGATTCCCAAGGCCTAGGAAAGTCAACCAGCCCAGACATATGTTGAGGGCTCTGGCTACTTTCCCTGGACTCCCCACTGAGTTTGTTAGAACTAGGATTCCCAAAGGTAAGTGGTGAATCCTTGTAGTAGGGATCTCCCCCCCTCTACTTACGTCTGTTCTGCCATCTGGGGGTCCATAGGGCTGGGGGAATCCATGCAGAGACCTAAGGGGACAGAGCACCTTGATCTGAAAGTAGCATTTTCTGTATACTTTCCCCACAGCATCCAAGGAAAAGAAAAAGAAACCTATTTCTATTTTAAATCTGGACACCTTAAAAACAAAACAAAAACCTACACATGGTTCCTGAGGGTGACACACTGCCCATCAAAAGACACAGGGCTTCACTCCCTATGGGAACCTCCTCTATGCATGTTTTTAAGATCACAGTGCTTTCCAAGCACTTTTCTTAAATTGATTTAAAATAATTTGGAAGACACAGTGGCTTTTTAGAAAAATATTCTAGACTATAAAAGAATGCTCTAAAAGACCAACTTTTAGTAAATGCCTTCCAGGTGGGGCTGTGGTTTAGAGATCTTGGCACCTGGTTTTAAATAGGTAAGATCTCACCTTGCAGAAGGCCCCACCCTCCCACCTCTCCACTGACTGGGTTGGGCGTGGTGAGCCTCACCAGAGGTGTGTCTTCCAGCTTTGTGGGCAGGGTGGGGGAGGTTGCTAGGCCCACCAGGTTGTCGGAAGGATGTTAATCTGATTGACAGGGAAGGCAAGAGGCCCAGGCGGTTCCCCCACCCTCCTGGCACTTGGAGAGGTCCCCAGAGACCCCGGGTCTCACCTGCATCAGAAAATTCAGAGGACTCTGATGACAGAGAAGATTCAGATGCCCGTCTTGACAGGGATAGGCGTGTCAGACGACTTCGAAAGGGCAGGCTCCCTAGGACACTCTTTGGGGTCTCGCTGGGGAAGGAGAAGGGACCCAAGAAGGGACCCAAGGAAGGAGAAAGGTAAATGTAGGACTCAAGGGCTGGTAGGCCCACGTTCCCACATTCCACCACCTCTGAAGGGCCCACCCAGCCTCCACATTGTCCCAGGGAGTCAGGGAAGAACAGGCTTGCTGAGGGAAGAACTTGTGGGAGGTAATCCCCTCAGATCTACCACTCCTCTCAGGTCAACAAAGCTCCATCTATTAATTGTCTTGTTTGGATTGACTGGTTTAGGAAAGATTCTCCCAGGTGCAGGGAGAGATGAGCCCAGGAACAAGAGCAAGGAGGCTGGGCTTGACACCAGCCTGGGGGTCAGAGAGGGGCAGCGCTAGAGAACCTTCCCGGCTCTCGGACCCGCACCCATTCAAGCACCTTCCCGGAGGAAGGGCCAAGACCTGGGTCTCTATTGCTGCTGGCAACCCAGCCTGCACCCTCCCGACACCCTACAGGCTTGCTTAGGGAGCGGGATCCTTCTTTAATCGCTATCCCTGGGGGCAAAATGGGAGTGGGGGGGGGTGGCAGGAAGCAGAGGGTTGAACCTTTGAGAATCAGAGCTTTGCCATCCTCAGGTTCCCCCTCCAGGTCCGGGATTCCCTGCCTGGGGCAAAATGGTGGCTATTGGGACAGTGATTAGGGAGACAGCGTGGTAGAGACACAACGAGGGAGGGGGAGGGGAAAAGAGGGTCCTATCAGGTCACCTGGAGGGTGTGAGCCACAATCTGTCTCAGCGCCCTTACCCCGGGCTCCAGAAGCAGGGGCAAGGGTATCTCTGCTCTGTCCGGAAGCCTCCCCACTCCCTTGTGGATTCGTCTCCCGTGCCCAGTGTCCCAGGATCCTAGCCCCGGCCTCCTCCGGGCGTCTTACCTGCCAAGCCCGGCGAGGTTGTGCATGGTCTGGGTCAGGGTGGTGACCGGAGAGGAAGAGGCAGCGCGCTCCGGGGACCCCAAGAGGCCTTGAGTACCCAGCCAGAGACCCGGGAGGTGGCCTGGACGCTGGGCGCCCCCGCGTACTACGGCAGGATTGAGAGCCGAACTTGGCGCAGGCTCGGGCTGGGGCACCTCCATCGCTGCGGGGCGGGCAGAAGGCTGGCTGCAGGGCCCGGCGCAGGACGGCCAACAGACGCACAGCACAGCTGGCCGGGACCAGGGAGGGTGCAGGCCGGGGTGGGAGTAAGGGAGGGAGGGAGGAAGAGCAACGGGACCCGGAGCGAGGGAGCCCAGGGGGAGAGGGATGCGGGGAGGGTGGGGAGGGGTGGAGGGACGCAGGACTCAAGCTGCTGCCGGGGAAGCCTCTAGTTGCAGCTGCCACCTCCACCTCCTTATATATTCGAAAAATAACAGCGGCCGCGCCGCCGGACGCCACCAATGGGGGCGCGGGTTAGAGGAGGGCGGGACCGAGGGCGGGGCCCGCCGGGTGAGCATCGCCTAGGCTGGACAAACCCAGCCCGCCCACTTTCCAGGCTTTGGGTGAGGCACAGGATTTGGGGTTTAAGGCACACCCACTCATCCCCAGCCCGGGGGCACCAGGATCCTGATCTCCAGAATTGCGCCTCTTGGGACAAGGTGTGGAGCAACACACCCCCAGAGGAAGCACCGACCTCCTAGGGTGGCATCAGAAGGACCCCCCCCCCCCCCGCCCGCCCCGCAGCGGTGTAACATTGCGCACGATCACCGGAGGAACCTTGAGATGCTCCACCTGGCTCCAGGAAGTTTGCCAAACACAGCTGTGCTGAGGGTCTGCGTTCCCTGTTCCATTTTAGGGACAGAGGCGTTGAGGCATGGAGAAGTTCATTAATTCCTTCAAGGTCACACGATTGGGCGAGTGGAGCCAGGATATGCTTCCTCCCAGGAGCCTCTGATCCCAGCAGCCTACCTGTCCACGCAACCCTCAACGCCAAGCAGCCGCAGAGCGTAATTCGCAGACCGAGCCCTTTGCGCAGGAGGTGGGCAGGCTGTGGGGACTCAATCGGAACTGACTCGCACTTGGGGGAGACCCCCAGGTTGGACCTGACCCAGTTTTTTCCTGGCAACTCCAGAGAAATCTCTCACAGTTGGACTAGGCATGGATTTCTTTCTTTTCTTTTTTATTTTTGGTATTAGGGATTCAACTCAGGGGCGCTTAACCACTGAACCACATCCCCAGCCCTTTTTATTTTTTTATTTTGGGGCAAAATCTCGCTATGTTGCTGAGTCTGTTTTTGAACTCGCGATCCTCCTGCCTCAGCTTCCCCAGTAGCTGGGATTACAAACCCTCAGCGCTCGGTTTAGGCCTGAATTTATGCCGCGGGAATTTGGGGGGTGTCAGCGACCAAAGAAGTATCTCATCTCATTAATGGCTTGGCTAATTTGGTGTCAATGACACCATATTGTTTAATTGGAGTTTCTTTGATGAGGAGGGAGGCTGAATTTGTCATTAGTTTAGAATGATCATCTTCTAATTATCTAATCATCTTCCAGCCAAGCCCATTTGCCTGGAAGGAGGGCACCCAAAAGCTAGCTTTTGCATCCCATCCCCTCAGGGAAGAGGCGGCCCCTTGCTGGGAGCTGGGAAAGCTGGAGTTGAGTACAGTTTTGCACACTTTCCCTTGCAGTCCCAACTATTTGTCCTAGGGCACTAGGTGGAGGTGACAAAAGGGAGGACTTGGTGGGGTCAGTGGGCACCAGGTGGGTCACCAAATGTGAGAAGGAAGACCTTAGCCTCTGAGAGGAGGGACCAAGGTAGGAACTGTGACCTTTCCTTCTCAGTATTTTGCCCAGCTCCTACACTATGCTAGGCACTATACTGCTGAGGCATTCCGGAATACCTTATTTGTGTGTGTGTGTGTGTGTGTAGGGGGGTTTATTTAATTTATTCGTTTAAAGTATACAATTCAATACTTTTAGTGTGTCCAGAGTTGTGCAACTATCATCACAATTTTAGATCATTTTTACCCCACAAAAAAATGTCCTATTCATTTTCAATGACTCTCTGTTTTGTCCAATCTCCATACCCAACCCTTCCACAAATATAACTAACCTCTAAATGACTTCCTGTCTCTCTTTTATTATAGATTTGTTTATCCTTGGCAATACCTTTTTTCTTGTTCATTCTCCCTGGGTCTCAAGCTAGAAATCTTCAGCTCCTCTGTACAGTAAAGGCCTTAGCTCCAGGAGGAGGGGAATGCACTGTGAGAACTCCCACCCCAACGACTAGCAATGAAACCGGCCCTGAGGGTTCAGTTAGAGAATCCACACAGCAGGGCTCCACCTCCCCACCACCTCCCCCACACACATCCCCACAGGGTATGTGAGGGGGAAACCTGTTGTGTGGATTCTGCAAATCCCAGGAATCCTTTGGTATCCCACAGGTGGAGGCCCATACATCAGCTCTGTGTGTCTAGCTGAATCTCCTTTTGCCAATTAGATCATGGAGTATGTGCTCGATTAAAAAAACAAAAAACAAAAAGCCAGTCCATAAAAATAAGTTAAAAGAAACATTCACAACCAGCATAGTAAGGACCAAATCCAGCCACATCCTGTTCAGAACACTAGAGGACTATAGAAGGCTCCATCTTCCCAAGGAAGCAAACACCATGGGTCTTAGCACATCAAACTCTAGATTCATTCAAGAACATCTGATGTGCCCCCTGGGGCCTGGGCAGAAGAGCAGGAAACATACTTCTTGGTGGTGTTGTTTTGACTTGTAATGAAAACTTTAATGCTACTAAATAAATCATTTTTAAGCTTGTCAGTTACCTTTAAGAGTGCCATGCTATTTTACTCTATGATACTATTTTTTAAAAATTATTTCCACAGTTTTTAATTGGTGCATATACTTCTTCATGTTTCCATAATCCCTTCTGATTCTCCAAGTCAGCTCCCACACAGCATAACCTTTGTGGGATGCCCCCCACCCCCAGGGTTTTTCTGTCTTGGCTCATGACATGTTTAATGTTTTGTTGTTGTGTGTGTATGTATATGTGCTAAAGATCAAACCTAGGGTCTCCTGCAAGCTAGGCCAGTGCTCTTCACCAAGTTACAACTCCGGCCCTTCTTTTATTTAATTAATTATTTATTTGGTACTGGGATTGAACCCAGAGGGAATTTTACCAATGAGCCACATTCCCACACCTTTGTATGTATGTATGTATGTATCTATTTAAATTTTTGAGACAGGGTCTCACTAAGTTGCTTAAGGCCTTGCTAAATTACTGAGGCTGGCCTCAAACCTGTGATCCTCCTTCCTCAGCCTCCTGAGTCATTTTTATTTTTATTTTTAGACACAGTCTTGACAGTCTGGCCTCCCACTTGTGATATTCCTTCCTCAGGTTCCTGAGTTGCTGGGTTACAGGCGTGGGCCACCACACCCAGCTATGTCAAATGGTTTTCAAAAATGGTTACATGGCACCACAGATTCAGACAAAGGTGAATATTTAAATGTTACAAAAAGGCAGGGAAAAAGTCAGTTCCCCTGCAACCAGTGTTTAGGACCCCTCCCCAGAGGCAGCTACTATTGTAAATTTGTTACATATTCTCCTAAATATAGTCTACTGCCAAAAGAAATGTAATGGCAGGCATGAATGTGAGCCCCAGTATGGAATTTAAAATTTTCCAGTAGTAACCATGTTTTTTTAAAAAAAAAGGAAAATGAGAGTAGAGCATGCCTGTAATCCCAGAGGCTTGGGAGGTGGAAATAGGAGGATCACAAATTAGAGGCCAGCCTCAGTAACTTAGAGAGGCCCTGTCTCAAAATAAAACATAAAAAGGACCTGGGATGTAGTTTAGTAGTTGAGTGTCCTTTGGTTCAATCCCTTCTACCAAAAAAAGTAAAAAGGAACATGGGAGGTTACTTTTAGTATGTCTACGTGTCAATAATTATTATATTTTATATAATATAATAATCCAATAGGTAGCTTTAAAATCTGGATATCTTTAAAATCCAGTATGCATGTTACACTCACAGAATATCTCAACTTGAACTTGCCACATTTCAAGGGCTCCATAGCCACATGGAGTTACTGAACAATGCAGGAATATATGTCTACAAGCATATGTATGCCTCTACTTAAAAAACTACAAAAACAGCTGGCTGAGGTGGCACAGGCCTGTAATACCAGTGGCTTGGAAGGCTGAGACAGGATGATCGCGAGTTCAAAATCAACCTCAGCAAAAGCGAGGTGCTAAGCAACTCAGTGAGATCCTTTCTCTAAATAAAATACAAAATAGGGCTGGGGATGTGGCTCAGTGGTTAAATGCCCCGAGTTCAATTGCAGGTACCAAGAAAAAAGAAAAAAAAAAAAACCTACAAAAACAATATATGAAACATTGTTCCATACCTTTCTTTCTTCTCTTTACTTAGAGATGGATCCATATTAGTACCATAATGACCTGTGCTTACTCAAGTCCCTAATGCTGAACATTTTTAGCCTTATCTCCAGATTTTGTATTTTATTTAGAGACAGAATCTTACTGAGTTGCTTAGGGCCTCACTAAGTTGCTGAGGCTGGCTTTGAAATCGAAATCCTCCCAAACAGCTCGGATTACAGGTGTGTGCCACCTCACCTGACTAGGTTATTAGCTTTGACAATGATTACAGCAAGTACATCTGTTGGTGCCTGTGTGCTGCTTATCTATAGAATAAATTCCTAAGAAGGGACTATTGGGAGGAATAGCATTTTGTATTGAAATCTCCTTTTCCCTTTTCCTGAGTCTTTTTTTTTTTTTTTAATTTTTAGATGTTGATAGATCTTCATTTTATTTACTTGTTTATATGTGGTGCTGAGAATCGAACCCACATATGCGAGGCACATGCTCTACCACTGAGCCACAACCTCACTTATCTCCTTAAACTGAGCTATTGAAAGGACAGGAATCAGGTCATTCACCTATTCCAGTCTCCAGGCATTTTTCATAGATCCAAGACCAAGGTTGGTCACTGACCTTAATAATCCACTTCTAAGGATTTCATTTAAGGAGAGGATAAAAGTGTACATGGAGATATGTGTATTGAGTCATTATGTTTCAATACAGAAGGTAGCTTCTCTGTATCTACAATATCTGCAGACTTTAAAGAGAAGGGGCACTTGGGAGGCTGAGGCAGGAGGATTGAAGTTCAAGGCTAACCTTGGCAACTTAGTAAGACCCTAAAATAAAAACAACTGGGGATGTACTGGGTTCAATCCTCAGTACTTTGTGGTGCTGGGGATTAAACCCAGGGCCTTGTGCATGTGAGGCAGGCACTCTACCAACTGAGCTGTATCCCCAGCCCCCAAAACAGGCATTTGAGCAGAGATGCCCGACATCTGATGGGCTCAATAAGCAAAATGTCAATTATTGAATGATTACATATTGGGTTCCTAGAAAATGGCAATTAAAAATATTTTGAGGTTTTATTTATTTATTTGGTACTGAGGACTAAACCTAGGGATGCTCTACCACTGAGCCACATCCCCAGCCCTTTTTATTTTTAACTTTAAGATAAGGTCTCACTAAGTTGTTTAGGGTCTCACTAAATTGCTCAAGCTAGCCTCAATTTTTTTTCCACTTTTTATTTATTTATTTATTTAATTTTATTAAATTTTTGAAATTTTTACAGACTGCATTTTGCATTTCAATTCATTGTACACAAATGGGGTACAACTTTTCATTTCTATGGTTGTACATGATGTAAATTCACACCATTCATGTAATCATAAATATACATAGGGTAATACTGTTTGTTTCATTCTACTATCTTTCCATCCCCCACCCTCTCTCACCCAATTTTCCTCTACATCATCCATTTTTATCTACATCATCATTCTTCTCTTCCCCCTGCCACCCCACCTGGTTATATATCGTCATCCACTTATCAGAGAAAACATTTGGGCTTTGGTTTTTTGGACTTGGCCTATTTCACTTAGCATGATATTTTCCAACTTCATCCATTTACCAGCAAATGCCATAATTTTATTCTTCTCTATGGCCGAGTAATATTCCATTGTGTATATATACCACAGTTTCTTTATCCATTCGTCAGTTAAAGGGCATCTTGGTTGGTTCCACAATCTAGCTATTGTGAATTGAGCTGCTATGAACATTGATGTGCTAGCCTCAAATTTGTGATCCTCCTGCCTCTGCCTCCTGAGTCCCTGAGGCCACAGGTATGTGTTACTGTGCCCAGCTTGGAAAATGGTATTTTGAACTTTTCCTAGTGTAAAAGAAGCATGAAATTCACTTATGTTGATATTTGTTAACATGAAAATATGTTTATAAAATGGGCTACAAGTAGTATACCGAATGTGTCCCATTAAAAACAATACACACGGACCAGGTGTGGTGGCATAAACCTGTAATCCCATCAATTTAAGAGGCTGAGGCAGGAGGATCACAAGTTTTGGGCCAGCCAGATCCTGTCTCAATATAAAAAAATAAAAAGGACTGAGGATGTAGCCCAGTAGTAGAACAATCCTAAATTTAATCCCTAGTGGGGGGAAAAAAACAACAGAAACAAAAAACAACTTGTGTCTGAACATATGAAGAGCTCCTAAAAGTGAAGAAAAGATGGGCTGGTAGTGTACCTGTGGGAGAATATGGGCTTAGCAATGCATAAGGCGCTGGGTTTGGTTCCTAGCACACACATGTACCCATATACATAAGGAAAGAAGAAAAAGAAAAGAAAGATAAATATAAGAAATACAGTCAAAGGATAGGACTAGAAAATTCACAGCTAGGTATGGTGGGGCACACCTGTAACCCCAGCAATTTGGGAAGCTGAGGTAGGAGGATGGCAATTTCAAGGCCAACCTCAGCAATTTAGCAAGGTTCTAAGCAACTTAGCAAGACCCTGTCTCAGAATAAAAACTAAAGGAATAGGGATCCCTGGGTTAAATCCTTAGTACCAAAAAAAAAAAAAAAAAAAAAAAAAAAACCCACAGGACTCAAATGCCAATAAACATATACATTAAAACAACAATGAGTTGTACTTGGTTCCCTTGGCTTTTAGACCACACTGGCCTGGTTTTCCCTTGTGGCTTCAGCTGCTCCTTATGCTTCTGTCCATGGGCCCTTAATCTTGGAGCACCCAGGGCACTGTCTTTGGTCTTCTTTTCTTCGCATCTACACCCATTCACTGGAACCTTCTTCCAGTACCAGGTCCTCAACCTGTCTCCTAGGGTTGTTGCTCTGCCAGACTTTTTAAAAACACTGCAATGAAATTGTTTTAAGAACTCATGATTTTTATGTGTTTGGTGCTGGAGGAGGAGGTTTCATGGATTTTTGTGTATAAATGCATATGTATATTCAAGACAATTCATTTTCAATAAGCATTTTCATATGTATATTCATTTATACAATTCATTTTCTATAGGTGCAAAGATGCATTTATGGCTATGTGTGTGGAAAACTCCAGGCAGTGAAACACTGAGATGTTATCAGTGTTTATCTACAGATTGTGGGGTTACTAGAACTTTTTAAATGTCATTAGCACCACCAAATAGATTCAAAACTGTCGTGTTGTCTATACAAATAATCGAAGTGTGTAACAATAGGTTACGTGTGTTAGTGTTCATCCACACTTAGAACTATGTACAACTCTTAGAAAAGCATTGTTCGCAATGACATTTACCAATATGGTAAAATTATTATCACTTGATTCTAGATAAAACAGTATGAGATGCCAGATATACGGTCACATAGCCTGATGCGTTTTATACAATCCATTTTAAAACAAACAAACAAAAAACCTGTGCCTGGAGAAAAGACTGGAAGGAAATGTATCAAAATGTTACCTGCGCATCTCTCCAGGTGCTGGTGTGAAAAGCGATTATTTAGCTTCGGGTATTTTTCAGTTTCCGGAAAAAAAATGTGGGTCATTTTTACCCTAAACCTAAGGCGGCGAGGGGAGCTATTTTGCTTTTTATACAGCAAATCGCTCTCCACCCAGAGCAGTGGCGGCGCTGCGCGTCCTCGCCCGTCCGGTTACCCGCGGGTCACCCGGAGGCCCGAGCACTGGCGGGTCCCGCAGGCCGCAGCGCCCCCGGTGGCAGGTCCGGGGCGGCGGGAAGGGGTGGGCGCCGAGGACCGGGAGGCGGCGCCGGGCGTCCCCGCGCTTCCCGCGAGATCCCGCTCCGCCCGCTCCGCCCCGATCGCCGCGCTCCCAGATCCCCGCGCCGCGGCACTTCCTGCCTTCTGCGCCCGCGCCTCCCACTCTCACCCGTGCCCGTCGCCTGCCGCCAGCCGCCCGGCGCCGCCCCAGGAGGTGCCCCCGGCCCGGCCGGGTCACCGCCCCGCCGCCGCCCCGCGAGCCGCTTTGTCTCGGGCGGGGCGCGCGGGGAGAGGCCGCCAGGTGCCCCCCGCCGCGGGCCCGGGCCCCCCGCCCGGGGCGGCGGCGGCGGTGCCGGGCCCCGGGGCGGGGGGCGCGCCGGGATGGGCCCCAAGCGGCGGCAGCTGACGTTCCGGGAGAAGTCGCGGATCATCCAGGAGGTGGAGGAGAACCCGGACCTGCGCAGGGCGAGATCGCTCGGCGCTTCAACATCCCGCCGTCCACGCTGAGCACCATCCTGAAGAACAAGCGCGCCATCCTGGCGTCGGAGCGCAAGTACGGTGTGGCCTCCACCTGCCGCAAGACCAACAAGCTGTCCCCCTACGACAAGCTCGAGGGATTGCTCATAGCGTGGTTCCAGCAGATCCGCGCCGCTGGCCTGCCGGTCAAGGGCATCATCCTCAAGGAGAAGGCTCTGCGTATAGCCGAGGAGCTGGGCATGGACGATTTCACCGCCTCCAACGGCTGGCTGGACCGCTTCCGCCGGCGCCATGGTGTGGTGTCCTGCAGCGGCGTGGCCCGTGCCCGGGGACGAAACAGTGCTCCCCGGACCCCAGCAGCACCTGCCAGCCCGGCTGCGGTGCCCTCGGAGGGGAGTGGTGGGAGTACGCCCGGCTGGCGCGCCCGGGAGGAGCAACCGCCGTCGGTGGCCGAGGGATACGCCTCCCAGGACGTGTTCAGCGCCACTGAGACCAGTCTTTGGTACGACTTTCTGCCCGACCAGGCGGCGGGGCTGTGCGGAAGCGATGGAAGGGCGCGCCAAGCCACCCAGCGCTTAAGCGTCTTGCTGTGCGCCAACGCCGATGGCAGCGAAAAGCTGCCCCCTTTGGTGGCAGGCAAATCAGCTAAGCCTCGTGCGGGACAAGGTGGCCTGCCCTGCGACTACACCGCCAACTCTAAGGGTGGTGTCACCACCCAGGCCCTGGCCAAGTACTTGAAAGCCCTGGACACCCGAATGGCTGCAGAGTCTCGCCGGGTCCTGCTGCTGGCTGGCCGCTTGGCTGCCCAGTCCCTGGACACCTCAGGCCTGAGGCACGTGCAGCTGGCCTTCTTCCCTCCGGGCACTGTGCATCCCTTGGAGCGGGGAGTGGTCCAACAGGTGAAAGGCCACTACCGCCAGGCTATGCTGCTCAAGGCCATGGCTGCCCTAGAGGGCCAGGATCGCTCAGGCCTGCAGCTGGGCCTCATGGAGGCCTTGCACTTTGTGGCTGCAGCGTGGCAGGCGGTGGAGCCTTCGGACATAGCCACCTGCTTTCGGGAGGCTGGCTTTGGAGGTGGCCCTAATGCCACCATCACCACTTCCCTCAAGAGTGAGGGGGAAGAGGAGGAGGAGGAGGAGGAGGAAGAAGAAGAAGAGGAGGAAGAAGAGGAGGAGGAGGGTGAAGGGGAAGAGGAGGAGGAGGAGGAAGAAGAAGGGGAGGAGGAGGAGGAAGGAGGGGAAGGAGAAGAGTTGGGGGAGGAAGAGGAGGTGGAGGAGGAGGGTGATGTTGATGACAGTGATGAAGAAGAGGAGGAAGAGGAGGAAAGCTCTTCCGAGGGCTTGGAGACCGAGGACTGGGCCCAGGGAGTAGTGGAGGCTGGAGGCAGCTTTGGGGGTTACAGTGCCCAGGAGGAGGCCCAGTGCCCTACCCTCCATTTCCTGGAAGGTGGGGAAGACTCTGAGTCAGACAGTGAGGAAGAGGAGGAAGATGAGGATGAGGATGAGGAGGATGAAGACGACGAAGATGATGATGAGGATAGTGATGAGGTGCCTGTACCCAGCTTTGGGGAGGCCATGGCTTACTTTGCCATGGTTAAGAGGTACCTGACCTCCTTCCCCATTGATGACCGTGTGCAGAGCCACATCCTCCACTTGGAACATGATCTGGTCCATGTGACTAGGAAGAATCACGCCAGGCAGGCGGGAGTTCGGGGTCTTGGACATCAAAGCTGAGCCCCTGGGCATAGCCATGCGCCTGACCCAGAAGGGCAGCACCCGCCCTAGGGCAGAGAACTCTGTGCAACCACTGTGGATGGAGCCAGAGGGGGAGCCCCAGGGCCTTTGGTAATGTTTCCTGGCCCTGCCGTAGGCCCAGGGACTGAGGTCTGCCTCACTGCCTGCTATTGCCTCTTTCTCAGAATCCTTTCCTCCCCATTTGCCCCTGGGCTGGGGGACCAGGTGGGGTGAGTGGGGAGCTGTCCGGTGCTACCACACCGTGCCATCAGTGGACTAGACCATAGTGGCAGCCAGGGATGAGCCCTGGAAGCTCCCGGCCGGAGAGTGCCTCTCCCCCTGCCGTCCACACCAGGTCTTCGGCGGGGGGGGACCTCAAAGCCATTCTGGGAAGGGCTCCAGAGGAAGGTCCAGCCTGGGTCCCCACAAGGCTGGCAGCCCCACCCCCACCCTTGGGCCGCCTCAAGAAGCACAGTCTAACTCATGGCAGGCTCCTGAGCCTGCCTCTGCCTGCTTTCCACCTCCCTAATCCCTTCCTTTGGCCCAGTCCTTATGACTTTGGCCCTTGGTTTTCTTTTCAGATTGGAGGTTTCCAAGAGGCCCTTCAGGGGAGTGACACTGGGTACCTCCCTTGTGGGCAGCTGCAGGCCCTGTGCCTCTCATCCCTCTCTGGCAGGGCCCCATCCTGGGCAGAGGGGCCTGGGGCTGGGCCCTGAGTCCAGCCATCCAGCTGCTCCTTTCCCAGTTTGAATTCAATAAATCTGTCCACTCCCCTTTTGTGGGGGTGAACGTTTTAACAGCCAAGGGTGCATCCTTCATGGTCTGGGCTTGCGTCTGTCTTGGGGGACACATCCTTTCCCTGTTCCCTTTGGTCCTTGCTCTGGTGGGACATTAGAAGCAAGGGTTGAGAGGGTGGCCCTGATTGGGTTGAGGAGCAGCAGGAGCGGTCAACGTCCATGTCTAAGTGTTACAGAGGCTTGGGAAAGAAGAGGTGATCAGTGTACCTCTAGGGTTAGATTTGAGGAAGCTTATACTTGCACTGGTTTGGGGATAGAGAGAAGCTCTTGATAACTTGACTGAGGACAGGAAGGGGGGGGGGGGGGGGAGCAACAGTCTGTTGGGCCAAATCAGGCAATATGCACCTGACAGCTAGGCCCACCAAGCCTGATTAAAGAAGATTCTTGCAAGAGTTTGGGCCAGGATAGAAAGATTGTTGGGACAGCTCTTGTGGGTCAAGTCAGAGTTTGGAGGGGCATATGGGGAACACTTTGATTTGCCTTTGGTGCCTTAAAAGAGATGTTTCATTTTGGTTTTCGAGGCCTTGCTATGCTGTCCAGGCTGCTCTCAAACTCCTGGCTCAAATGATCCTCCTGCCTCACTCTCCTGAGTAGTCAGGACTATAGGCATGTTGGTGGCACCTGGTTAAGAGGGAGCCCTTTAGGCCTTCATTGATTGCCCTCTGCAAACCTGGTGGCCACCCTTGCAGACAGTGGCAGGAGGAAGGTGAAATTGCTAGGAACAGATTTCACCACCAAGAAGCTGATGCGGTGCCCTCCAGGGACTCCCCTGTCCAAAGGGGAGGACAGGCTCTTTGCTGTCCTACCCCTTCTGCTTTCAGGACCTAGCCCTTTTTCTCCATAACCCTCCCTCATTGAGGCCCTCAGGCCCCAGAGGTTCCAGCCAGGGGAGGGCCTAAGCCTGAGCAGAACAGGCAGCTCTGGGGCTCAAACCGGTTTTCCTACCCTGTCTGGGACTGGCACATCACCTCTAGGGTTCCCTCCCCATCCCTCACCACCCCTTTCCACCAAGTTCCTCTTCACCCCACCCTGGAATGTTGGGTGGGGGCTATCCAGGTTGTCTTTTGTCCTTTGACTGCCCCCGGGTGTGGTTCCTTACAGAAAGGCAAGGCCACTATGCATCACTTTCAAACAAGAAGGTGGGGTGACTTCCGCTTTTGGCCTTCTGCACTTCTGGCACTCCCCTCCAGGCCTTGAAGGCTTTGAAACAAAGTGACAACCAAAAGGACTTGGGATTTTCCCTTGGCATCACTCCCATTCCTGTATCTGGAGGAGGAGACCACGGAGCCAAAATCAAGCCTAACCTACCTCTGGGGTGTGCTCTGGAGTAAGAAGGAACAGTGGTCTTCTCCCCAAGTGTCCCTGGCCAACTCAGGTCCCTCACCTCAAGTACCAACAGGCAAATCACTTCCAGCTGTTTTCTGCCAACAAGAACACCTCTTGCTGGAAACTGAGATGATCTCATTAAAGATCACACTGCTAATGCTAATAGGGCCTTACAGTGTGCCAGATTCTAAACACTTTGCAGAACCCCTACAAGATAGGAATAAAACCATGACAAACAGGCCTAGAGAGTTTTGGTAATGTACCCAAAGCCACATTTGTGTTAAGAAGCAAGCTTTCTCCCCAGGCTGACCCTAGAAGTACACCTTTACTGCTACTCTGTACCCATTCATTAATGAGGGATCCATCTTCCTAACTCTTGTAGGGCTGTATTGTTTTGAAATGGAGCTGTTTTCTAAAATCAGTTGCTAATCCATGGTTGAATAGCTCTTTGAAGAGAGATGAGGAATGCAGATAGATGTAGCTCTTGCTTCTGTACCTATAACCAAATCCCATTACCCCCAATTATCATACAAATACAGGTCTTTTGTAAATATTAACATCTTTCCATTTTGTAAGTTCTTTCCTACTACCCCATTAGGACAAGTAGGTGAGAACTGTCTCCATTTCTCAATGGAAGGAAATACAGTGCTGGAATTCAATGACCTGCTCAAGGTACTGACCTTGAACTCTGGTTCTTTCCCTGGGAGTTTTGGTTACATATTAAATGCCCCACTAAGACACTGGTGGGATGAGGAAGTGGCGATGGCCCTTTGAGTAGAGAACTTTGGGAGGGAACCAGCAAGGAAGCACTCACACAGAAGCCAATCGCACAGCTCAGATGGGTAGCAGATTATTAACAATGTACTCCCAAATAGGACTGATTATTATTATGGGGATGCTTCCTTCATTTAGGATTACAGCCAAAGGGCACAGAAGAAGGCTCCCAGCCCTGGAGATACTGCTGAAAGGGTTCTGGGAGCTACTCAGCTTTGGCAGATCCCAGAGTGGGTCAGCAGGTGGCGTGGGTGTAGAGGTGATACTTTTTTTGGAGCTGGAGCCCAGGAAAGGGTGGTGGTGGTGGGAGAACTACAACTCCCAGAAGCCCCTGCTCCCAGGCGAGTCGGCAATGGTTGCCATGGTTTCAGAAAACAATATGGCTGCTCCCAAATGGGACATGCGTCTTCGAGTTAGGGAGGCAGAGGCAGGTCTGGAAGCCCGCAGTGACGTTTGAGGGGTCGTGAGGTTGGGTCTGGACCCTGCACGATTGGGACGGCTTGACCTTGCCGAGAGCCCCAATGGCGAGCAGTGTGGATGAGGAAGCCCTGCACCAGCTGTACCTGTGGGTAGACAACATCCCTCTGTCCAGGCCCAAGAGAAATCTCTCCCGGGACTTCAGTGATGGAGGTGTGCACTCCTGTGTGTTTCTACTTATTCTGTATGTACATGTGTAAGGGGTCTGTGTGCATACTATATTTTTGGTGTTGGGTGAGTGTGGATGTGTGTATATGGGTGAGATCTACCTCCTGGGACTTCAATTGTGGAAGAGTGCACCTGTGTGTGCGTTTTCTATTTGTATCTATGTGTGAGCAATGTGTGTCCATGTGTATATCCATTTGTTCTACCTGGTGTGCATGTAATGTGTGTGTGTGTGTGTGTGTGTGTGACTCCCTCCAGGGACTTTAATCACTAAGATGTGTATCTATGTATGTATTTGTGTAGTGTATGTATTTCCATGTGATTATGTAGGTATCTATTTCAGTAATGTCTTCTGGGATTTCAGTGATGGAGTATGCTTTTCTGTATGTGCATATTTGAGGAGGCCATGTACATATGTGTCTCTGTACTTACATGTGTGTTCTACATGTGCACCTATGTGTATCTGACTTGTATTTTTGTTGTTGTTGTTGTTTGTTTTTGTTTTGTACCAGGGATTGAACCCAGAGGCACTTAACCTCTGAGCCACATTCCCAGCCCTTTTTTGCATTTTATTTAGAGACAGGGTCTTGCTGGTTGCTTAGGGTCTTGCTAAGTTGCTGAGGCTGGTTTTGAACTTGTGATCCTCCTGCCTCAGCCTTCTGAGCCACTGGAATTAAAGGCATGTGCCACCACACCCAGCTGGCTTGTGTTTTTGTCCTGCATGTCTACACATTCTGTGCTATGTGTATATCTGTAGTGGGATCTTATCACATGTCTCTGCCTGTGTGAGTCTGTGATTCTCTCTGGAACTTTGGTTTTGGAGTATGTGTGTCCATGTGAATTCCTAGGGTAAGGTCCCTTATTCCTGAAGGGCTCTCTTAGAGACTTATTCTGTTTTCCTATGCCCTGAGTTAATGGGGAAGAAATGCAGTTGAATCTTAAGTCTGACTGCTGATCTTTGTCTCTTCTTTGTCTCCCTCCCTATCATCCTTCCCCTTTCTGCATCTTCCTCCCCACTGGGTTCTATCACCCTGTTGCTTTTCCTACCCAATCCTTCTCTTCTCCCATCCCCTGTCCCTTATTTATCCTCCCACCTTCCATGTCTGCTTTCATGGTTACTCCCTCAGTCCTGGTTGCAGAGGTCATCAAATTTTATTTCCCAAAGATGGTGGAGATGCACAATTATGTACCTGCCAACTCTCTCCAGCAGAAGCTCAGCAACTGGGGTCACCTGAACAGGTAATAGAATACTTGGGTGCTGGAGTGGAACTCTTCAGTCCCTACTGAGTTCCCAGGAAGGCTGCCCCAGCCTCTTCATCTCCTATGGGATTTGTTGTTGTTGTTGTTGTGATTGTTTATGATCTCTGAGCTTTTAATTTCTTAAGAGGCATGTTGTTCGGTCTTAACTGTCCAAGCTGGGACTGTTTTGATGGTAGGGTGGTGAGGGCCAACACGACAGAATCTATCTGGTAATAAAATCAAGGAACTTTTCTGTTGGGAAGGAGACAAAGAACCTTGATGACACCCAGTTGGTGGCAGTGGGGGCAGGGCTTAGATGGCAATCCCTTCCTCTCCCCCCGGGGCTGCACACTCAGGACTAAGACAACTGTGCCCCCTCCCTTCTTCCCCACTACTTTCACTTTATTCCCCACAGGACCCAGTCCGCCACCTCTTTGTCTGTCCTATAGGAAGGTGCTGAATAAGCTGAACTTTTCGGTACCAGACGATGTGATGCGCAAGATCGCACAGTGTGCCCCGGGTGTGGTGGAGTTGGTGCTCATCCCGCTGAAGCAGCGCCTGGAGGAGCGGCAGAAACGCAGAAAGCAGGGTGCCAGCTCCTTACAGGTGGCTCCCGTTTGGAACCTCTCCAGATGCTTTGTGGCGGGAGGTTCCCAGGCAGGGAAAAGCATGAGTGTGGGGGAGGGGTGCCTGGCTAAGAGAACCTGATTTGGGGGACTGCAGAAGGGACAAGGGGCTTCTTGGGATATGGGTGAACCGAGACTCACAGTGGACCACTGGGGTTCTTTCAGGAGCTGCCTCCCGCCAATGGCAGTGGCTACTTGGATGTGGGTAAGGTGGCCTTTCTGTCTCTTCCCCTCAGGAGGAGCTTTCTTCCTATCCTTTCTATGGCTTGCAGAATCGGAGGAGAAACAGAATAGGGCTCCAGCAATGTCACTCTCCATTTGCCTTGTCTCAGATTTGTCCCAGAAGGCCCGAGGGGAAGGTGCACCAGAACCCCAAGGGGGAGAGCAGCTCAGGTAAAGAAGCTGGGAGCAGCGTGATCTCAACAGGCAGGCCAACTCCCCACACGGGCTGGGGGATCGGAAGGCAGTGATTTGGTCTGGGAAGGTGGGGAGGCGGAAAAGGGGAGAAGGGGAATAGTGAACGCCCTGCCGAGGACACTAGAAGGGTGACGGTGGAGCCCGAAGTCCAGGCCTCGGCTAAGATGCTTCCTATCCCAGGGCGGGGCGGCTGCCAGCGTCCCGGCCTCCCGGGTATAGCCAGGCGCTCCAGGGCGACCCAAGCTTCGTCCTCCAAATCGCTGAAAAAGAGCAGGAGCTGTTGGCCTCGCAAGAGACAGTGCAGGTGAAGGCGCGTTGGGAAGGCGCGGCGGGTGGGGGGCCTTGGGACCTGCAGAGGCAGGAACAGGACAGCCAGCAGCCAGGTTTGACTTCTGCGTGGCGCTGCCCAGGTCCTGCAGATGAAGGTGAGGCGCCTGGAGCATCTGCTTCAGCTCAAGAACGTGCGCATCGAGGACCTCTCCCGGAGGCTCCAGCAGGCGGAGCGTAAGCAGCGGTGAGCGGCGCCTGGCGCCGGGACGTCCCAGTACCGGTCAGAGCCCAGACGTCGCGACCCACCCACCCAACACCAGACGCAAGATTGGGAGGGCGGAGCCAGCTGCTCGGCCCTGGTGCCTCTCTCCTAGGGGATGGGAGTGAGAATGGGGGCGTTAGGACCGGAGCCCTCGGAACCGAAGTCCACGACTGAGCCGCCTCCTTACACTCCACCCGGGCCAGGAGAATGGATCGCTTTCCAGAGCCCAGAAGCTCCGTGCGGAGACCCAGCGTGCCCACCAAAGCAGTGCCCGTCACCTGGGGTCCCGCCTTGGAACCCCAGGCGCTGGGTCCTAGGAGGAGGTCCCTTGACTCAGTCCACACTCCCAGAGCCAGGTCACCGCCCAACTCTAAGGATAGTGATGTCTTCATACAGACTAGTTCTCCATGCCCTCAGACACACGGGAAGTTGCCCCCGGAAACCGAGTGGCTCCCAAGCCCCTCCTGGGTGCTCACCTGGGACCCATCTCGAGGCTGGCGACCGCAGCAGCTAGAAAGGAAGGTGTGAGGGGTGGGACCAGCCAGGAATAGGGGACAGATCCATGGGTGCCTATAACAATCTCCCTTCCAGCCCACTGGGTACTGTCGGGTGTGCCTGGGGTGTGTCTGTGACAGGGCAGCCCTCATTAAAGGTGGTGGTGTGCTTTCTTTCCTGTGCCTGTTTTCTCTTTCTGCCTGGATCCCTGAAGCCAGCAAATCCTGCCCGCCTTGTCCTCCACTCTGCCACCTTCCCAGTCCCCTTCAGTGAAAGAACCTTAAAACCTGGAATGGGTCTCATCTTGTGGGTGATGGGCCCCATGTACCCACTGCTTGGTATATTGATGATATCACCAGGGTCAGGTTTTGTGAACTATAACAGCCTGACTTCTAATCGCGGCTTAGATGGACCCCCAAACCTGCCTTCACAGTGTCCTGCAACTTTGTCCAAACCCAACAATAAACCCAGGCCTCAAATCTCCCCATCTGTGGCCACACCCTTGCCCTCAACCCTGCCCACAGACTGACCCTTAACTTGACTTTCTATATGACTCCTGACTGTGCCCACATACTGCTCAAGTTCTATGGACTGAGGCTAATTTTACTCTCAACACTGACCAAGACACCAGGGCCTTGGTATGACCTTAACTCTGATGACTTGCTGACTACCAGTAAAGTTCAACATTTGTAAATCCTGAGATCTAGTGATTCCATTCCTAGGCACATACCCAGGGGAAACTTAAACTCTTGTGTTCTGTGTTCTAAGAGACAAGTTACAGCAATGATCATAGCAAAACTCTAATGGCAAAAGAGCAAAAAATAACCTATATTAGTTATCATATAACAAATAGCCACTAAATTGGAAATTTAAAACAACACATTTGTTATCTCACATTTATCTCTGTGTTAAGAGTCTAGGTACAGCTTAGTTGGGTCCTCTGCTTCAAAGTTTCTTATAAGACTGCACTCCAGGTGCAGCCAGAGGGTCAGCTGGAGAAGGAACCATGCTCACTTGACTGGACAGAATCCAGTTCCTTGTGGCTATTGGACTGAGCTTTTCAGTGTTTTGCTGGTTGCTGGTGGGTGGCTGCTCCCATTTCCTTGCCTTATGGCTATCTCTGGCATACTAACTTAGCAAAGCCAACAAGGGAGAGAATAAAGAGTGAGCTAGCAGGATGGAAATTACAATGTTATCAAATGTAACCATGGCAGTGACATCTCATCATATTTGCTGACTTCTGTTTATTAGAAGCAATACACTGGGTCCCTCTCACATTCAAGGGGAGGGGTACTTATAGGTATGAATACCAGGCAGGGATCACTGGGAACCAGGTTTCCTCCTTGTGGTAACAAAGGGACAAATATCAAGAGGAAGCAGAGGGAAGAGATGAAGAAACATAGGAGTTGGTATAAGTTATTTGTAATAGTTTAGTTCTTAGAGGAGGTTGATAGGTATTCACATGTGTATTTTTTAGGGACAAACAGGAAGAGTGTCATGAATCAGGATTATAATTAGCCAAATTCAATAATATTAAAAATATTTAGGGCTGGAGTGTAACTCAGTGGTTGAGCACTTCCCTGGCATGGGCAAGATCCCAGGTTCAATCCCCAGCACTGGAAAAAAAAAAAAAAACAATAATAAATGAAAATCAAATTGATGACTACTCCTGACCTTGGTCTGAGCCCCATCCCTATGCTCAGCCTGGTCTTAGGTTAACATTAATTTTCTACCTAATCAAACCACTAGCTCCTCCCACACACTGACCACAGCTCTAGCACCATTAACTCTTTTGTAGTCTATGTCAGGTGTCCAGAGTTCTATTCTCTAAAACTTTCAATTGTGTAACCATATGTCTAGGCTCCTGTATGTGATACTGGTAATAATGGCTTATATGAAGAAGTCTGGAGAACCATCAATTGGAGCAGATTATGGTTCTGCCTAGCAGGAGCACAGTCACCCCAGAATACAAGTTCAGGGACTGGGGTTGTGCCCTCAAGAACCTGTTGGCGTCTACATGACAGAGGTTGGACTGAGTCCTGGAGGTTCTTCTTTCTTATATTAGTTGTTGATAGACATTTTATTTATTTATTTGTTTATTTATTTATTTATTTATTTATTTATTTATATACCGTACTGAGAATCAAACCCAGTGCCTCACACATGCTAGGCAAGCGCTCTACCACTGAGCTAAAACCCTGGCCCAGGTTCTTCTTTCTTGAGACCCCTCCATTCCTGTTATCATGATATACCTGAGATTGTACCAACCCACAGTCATATCTCCATGACCCACAAATCAAATCCCAGAAGCAATTGGAGGATTTTACTGAATGTCTTTGGGGGGATATTAAGGTAGATTACATCTTACATTATAAATCTATTTTAACTCTTCTTTAAATATCTCATTCCCCAAATTTCCCTTGGACAGTCAATGCAATTTTTCTATCCCCTCCTCATGCCTCTCTCCCCTTTCTGACCCCAACTAATTCTAATTTCCCCTGGTTAATTCATTCATTAATTCCTCAAATGTTTATTGAATGTATATGATGTGGCAAATGCCAGGAACACAATGAAAAGTATAAAATAGTGTTCACAATCCTGTGGGAGAGAAAGGCATGTAAAGGGTATCCAGACTTTGTTAGTTAAGCCAGTTGCAGTGGCACACACCTATAACCCCAGTGACTCAGGAGGCTGAGACAGGAGGATTGCAAGTTTGGGCAACTTAGCAAGACCTTATCTCAAAATAAAAAAAATAAAAAGATCCGTGGATGTAGCTCAGTGATAGAGCACCCCTGGGTTCAATCCTCAGTGCCAAAAAAAAAAAAAAAAAAAGTTTTTCTTGTTTTACCAAATTTCCCTTGTCCGTCCTCTACTTCAGAAGGCATTTATTTCCAGTCTTTTGTTATTAATAATACAACAATGATTAACCTTATACAATAATTTAGCATTGTGCATGAGTATATGTGTATGATAAATTCTAGATTGGTAGGTTAAAGACTATGCATTTTTGTCCTGTTGCTTGGGAGACTGAGGAAGGAGGATGATGAGTTCAAAGACAGCCTCAGCAAAAGCGAGGCACTAAGCAACTCAGTGAGATCCCGTCTCTAAATGAAATACAAAATAGGGCTGGGGATAGGGTTCAGTGGTCGATTGAGTTCCCCTGAGTTCAATCCCTAGTATCCCTCCCTTCAAAAAAGAATATATGCATTGGTAATCTTGATACTATGAAATTGTCCTGCACAAGGACATGGCTCATAACAGAGGTTGAAGACTGGTGACCTGTTACCTTGCTTTGACTTGCATGGTGTAGGGTTTTTACAAATTTAATTGCTAATTTTTATGTTGATGAGGATGTGAAGCAACTAGAACTCTCATGCTCTGCTAATGGGAGTGTCAATATTTAAAACATTTCAGAAAAGTTTGACAGTTTCTAATAAAATTAAACAGATGCCTATGTTATCATTTATGGTTTAATCAGAGAGGTAGAAGGGATTTCTTACAGGGATTTGACTTTTAGTAATTGTGGAAGTTGGTTAAACAGTCTCTGTAATGCTTTTGTTTTTGCATCTAATGCTGGAGCTTAAAGTCTACAATCAGGCAGTTGGGAAGATGAATATAAGGCAGGGGACAGAAAGAACACACTGGAATCTGTGAGCATAAGCTGCAAGCCTTGAGGACAAACTGGAACTCATGTCAGTTCTCATTGCCTCTAATCTGGATAATGTGAGTGAACTGCAGAAGCACTGGCCCCCTTTGTCATCTGGCCCAGGAGTCAGAGAAGTCAAAGAGGATCTAGGAAAGGTGTAACAGTTGCAGGCCTAGTTGCTGTCCCATGTCAATGAGATAAGCTGCAAATCAGTAACAATGTGCGTGGGCTACAAAGCTCCAGTCTGGAGTTTGCAAATGTCAAATCCGGTATTGTTGCAGCTTTTCTTTCTCTCTTCAAATCTCATGCAAAAATGTCTGTTGTGGCCCACCCTAATTGGAAACATACATTATAGAGAATTTGGGAAACAGTTTACTCTAGCTAAATTGACATATTATAAAACTACCACAGCTAAGTCCCAGCAATTCCATTTCTAGATATATACTCAAGAGAAATGCACACGTACATTTACCAAAAGACATGTACTAGGCTATACAATATATAATATGTTTTGTTCTTTTGTTCAATATCATGAGAATCATCCATGTTGCTGCATCTACTTAGTAGGATGCCATCGCTGATGGATAATATACCATTGTACAAATATAGTGCAATTTATTCATTTTGTTATTGATATATATTTGGGTTATTTCCATTCTGGGGTTATTGTAAATGCAACCATGAATATGTGTATACATGTCTTCTGGCATATAATTAAAAGAGAAATTACTGGGTAAAGGTGGGCATATATCAATTTTATTAGAGTCTGCCAAGCAGCTTTCCAAGGAGGACATAGTTTAATTTCTATTAAAAATAATAGAATTTAGGCTGGGTACACAGATTAGTGATTGTTTTAGTCAGCTTTTTCATTCTGTGATCAAAAGATCTGACAAGAACTATTTTAGAGGAGGAAAAATTTATTTGGTGCTCAGGATTTCAGAAGCCTCAGTCCATAGATGGTTGACTCCATTACTCAGGGCCTGGGATGAGGCAAAACATCATGGTAGAAGTGGGTGGAAGAGGAAAGCAGCTGGGAACATGGCACCAAGAAGCAGAGAGCTCTGCTTACCAAGGACAAAGTGTATGCCCCAAAGGCACGCTTCCCAGGGGCCCACCTCATGCAGCCACACCCTATCTGCCTTCAGTTATCAAGCTAATCCTATCAGGGAATTAATGAACTGATTAAACCTCTCAAGATCTGATCAGTTCATTTTTAAACTATCTTGCATTATCTCACACATAAGCTTTTTGGGGACACCTAATATCTAAACCATAACAGTGATGGAGTACTTTCCAGTACAGGTGAGGCCATGGGTTCGATCCCTACCACCAGTCTAGAATTACTATGTTTTTGGAGCTAGAATAGGTGTTTTCAATGTTCTTCATCTGTTCTCCTGACCTGGAGTTGCTCCTAGTTCCTTCCTATAGTGCCCCCATCTCCAGGGAGCCTGGTAGGAGCCTGTGGCTTTCCTTTTCAGAGTCATTTAGCTCTGGTAAGGCCCTTTGCATAGGAAGCCCTCAGACCCGGATACCACTCTGCTATTGGCAGATCCTCTTCTTGGTACACAGGCCCATTGGGTGGAGATGGTGCAGCCATGTAACTTCTACCCTGACTTCCTTCTGGCACCGAGTTTTGTTTTCTTCTGATGACTTTCTGGAACTGTGTGGCCTTCCCCAGGAGCATGTAGTATCTCCCAGTATGGGTAGGTCTGTTTTGTAGGTCTTCCCAGTTACCCAGACAGTCCAGGGTCTGGAGGTGTGAGGAGTGTTTGGCAGGAACAGGAAACCACAGTTCTTTTTATGTGGTGTCCCTCCCACACTAAGCTGGGGGTGCCTTCCACTCCACAGTAACTTGCTCATCATACATTCAGTAAATATTTGTTGAAAGGAGTTGACAATGAGGAAATGGCCCCTGGCAGTAGACAGCAGCTAGTCTGTTTTTGGGAGAGTCCACACCAGAGATGGCTTTCCAGGTGGGAGAGTACCATAGGAGGGGAAATGATTCATGAAACCAAATGTCTACACAGACTCAGGAGTTAAAATAAACAAGGGAAATAGGAATTGGTAGGGGTTACGGTGGTAAACTGATGTACTCCTAAAGAGGTAGCTACCACTCAGCATCAGAATTTGGTGCCAGCTGAAATAACTCCATGTTGTTAGATTTTCTGATTTTTCAAGAGCCTGAAAATCAGATTCCTTTGTCAAGAAAGGGAAGGAGTAAGGGGGAGGGGAGGAAGAATTATTTTTAAAATCTCATGTAGGTTAAACAAAATACATCTGCAGACTACTCTGGGCCCACTGTCTGACGAGTTAGAGAAAAGAAAGATATAGGAATACATTGCAGGGAGGTGGGGTGGAGACAGATATTGGGGCCCATGGAAGGGTGGGAGTGGGTAGCGAGTGGGAAGGTATGGATGGGCTGAGATCAGAATGTGGAAAACTCCCAGACTCTGCTCTGGAAGACAGTGTTCTCAAACGCCAGAGAGCGCACGCACGAATCACCCAAAATGCTAAAGTTTGTGAAGCTCAGCTGGAGACAGTCCCGGAGCACAGAGCGTCTTAGAAGAATGGAAGATCCGATGGAAACAATAGCTCAAAAAGATTATTTTTCAAAAGTGTGCAGACCAGAGACCAGGAAAGTTAGGGGCCTCAGGGATCCAGCGGGGAGTGGGCTTCTTGAGGATTCTTCAAAGGCAACGACCCCAGCCCTTCGGAAAGGAAACTGGCCCTCAGTTGTTAAAGCCCTTTCCCCTACTTATGTTGGAAGGAGAAAGCTGCGTGCTCTAGACGGTTCCCTCGCTGGCACTTTAGGGAACGTATCCCCGTCAACGAAGATGGGAATAGGGTGTTCAGCGACTGGCGGGTAGAGATGCGGCAAGAACCTCTGAGGACCCGGGGACCACGCCTCTGGTTCCCCAGCTCTGTGGAGGCGCCCACATCCTACCCCGCCGGGCTAAGCGAGGCGCATCTCGCTGCCATGGCGACCGCTTCCATGGAGACTGGGAGCAGGGGCTGCGGTCCCCGGGGGCGCCTGAAAAGTCTCTCCCAACCCCCCACGCTGCGTGCCTTTGTTCTGAAGCTTATCTGGGCTGGGCCGGGCTCTCGGGACGCGTCTCCGGTCCGCGCGGGCGCGCTTCCTCCGACGTAGGGGAAGGGGTAGAAAGGGAAAAAGCAGAAGCCCGAGGGTCGCAGAGCCGGACGGATGGCTGCTTAACTACTAAACAGGACTAGCGTGGTTCGTAAGACTGATGGTGCGGACGTGGAAACTTGGAGCGAGAAAGGCCACCTTTGGGCGCTCCACCTAGCCAGCAATCCCGCCTCACGGTCGCCCGAGGGGGCAAAGCCCAGGGGAAGCCCCGCCCAAGTGGAGGCCAAAGTGGGAGGTACAAACCCTCAGGCTGGGACCGGGACGGAGGCGGAGACTCCGAGGCGCTCCTCCTACCCTCTCTCCCTTGGGTCGGGTTCTAGACCCTGCCCTGCGGGGCAGCCTGGCAGCCTTCATCGCGAGAACTCGCCGGGTCCTGGGGGATCACAGGGCGCAGACGCAGCGCCCCCTGTACATGACGCAGGTAGCTAATCGCTCGTTGGCGGTTCTCTGAAGCTAGTTCATTGGTGTGAAGCGCCTTTCGCCCCACCCCCCGGCCAACCAATGGGCAGAGGCGGGGGCGTGCCGTGAGGCGGGCAGCCGGGCGCGGGGCTCTCTTCCTCGTGCTCAGCGTTGAGCCCCGGCTGCAGCCGCCGCCTGCTGCCGCCGCCACCGCAGCCACCGCAGCCACCGCAGCCACCACCGCGGTCGTCCCTGCCCGGCCCATCCCAGAGGTGCGCCTGCAAGGTGAGATTGTCCCTCCTCTCACAGCCTCCGGGGTCTGCCCATCTCACCGAGATTCCACTCCCGGCGGGGTCCCTGTCCTAGACAGTCGGTTCCTGAACCCCGCCCTCGATATTAGGAGGGGTGGAGCAGGGGACTCCGCTGTCGGGACCGGGCCTGAGGGACTTCCCGACTTCTGAGTGTGGAGATGTTAGGTCTTGGAGACGCGGGTGACCGTTAGCTGGTGGAGCAGGAATGTTTTCCGCGGGGCGCTGTCGCGGGGCAAGAGTGACACAGCGAGGGCGGGGGCGTAAGGCGGGGTGGGGGTTAGCATCGCCTTCTGCCGCGTCCCCGCTGTTTCTGCCATTTCGCAGTTTGACCTTGGGCGGGTAGCCTCTCTGAACCACTGGTGCCCGGCACCCTCGGGGAGGAGGGCGGTAATGTCTAGGAGTGCGGGCTCCGGAGACTCCTGCGTCAGCCGAGGTGAGGGCGAGGAGCGAAGGCGATTATCTCCGACAGAGCCGCCGCCTTGATGCTCAGGAAGGGTAGGATGGGGTACATCGAGCAGCATTTGTTTCCCAAGATGAGAATGATGTGAGGATGAGGGTGCCACACCCACGGGGATGGCGATAAGAAAGGATACAGAGTCCCACATTCGGTCCCCTACCACCTCTGGAGACTTGCTTTGGCCTCCCTGATGTCATGTAGCTGAAGTGATTTGATTTAGATTCTGGACCAGTGTTCCCAAGACCCTGTCAGACTGAAAAGGGCTTCTCAGCTTGCCTTTCCTGTTGAATCTTAGCATTGGGAAGTGGGGATAGGACATTGTTCTACTCCAGAGAGCTGGAAAAGGTCAGGAGTATCTGTCGCCCCCTGAATGCAGACTGGCCTCTGCTTCTTGGGTGCTTCAGGTCTCCAGGGCCAAGTCAGGGTGGGTCAGGTGGTCTGTAGGCTAGGGGGGTCTCAGTACCCTCTAGCTGAGGGCAGGGTTACTGAGGGGAGGAGAATATTTGTCTAGGGGACAGGAAGGAGGGTGGGAGTCCCTTTCCAAATTCAACCCTTGCTCCACTGTTTGTGAGAGGAAAAATAAAAACAAAAACCATACTTAACCTTCACATCTTTGGCCTGCTGGAGGGAGGAGGAAATGAAGTTAGGTCAAGGCTGAGTTGATGGGAGGCTGCTTCCTCACCTGACCTCCAGCCTTGCCTTGCTGTAAGTATATGATCCTGCTATGTGTCAGGTTTTAGGAAGTAGGCATTCATTGTTGCCCAATCTCAAGATCTTATTGGGTATTTATTTTACAGGCTTGAGCTTCACTGGGAGGCTGAAGCACTAAGTGCTTCAACTAGTACTGAACCCCAGGATGTAGGGGAGGAAGTGGTAGGAAGAAAGAAAGGTTGTCTGGCCTGGCACAGAGAAAGACCTTGGGCCAGGTTGAGGTTAGGGGTTAAAGAGTTATTGAGAAACGAGGTCCTGAGAGATCAGGGACATACCCCCAGCCACACAGCAAAGGTCAAGTTGGAGCTGGCTGTGTGACACCTGCGAGTTTGGGGACTCCCTCTGGGGCAGAGAGTTTGCATGGATTGGGGACAAGAGGATAGTAGGTTCAGGAGCCCTGCTTTGCCATGGATAGACTTGTCTTTGACCTTTTTGACAGTTTGAAGCTTGGGCCATAGCATGGGGCAACCTGGAGCAGCAACCAGCACTCTGTGGGGCAGGACTGGGTTCCTGAGTAGCTGTCCGGCTGTCTGCCTGCTTGCTAGTCCCTGGTAGCCTCAAAAAAGCCTTTCTTTCCAAAGCCAAGAGGGATCTGGGATGGCATGTCTCTGTCCCCCAGATGGAAAGTTCTCCTGTTTCCCTGAGAACAACTGAAAGCCAAAGAAGTCCCAAAGGCCCTTGTCCCAACTTTCCAACCTTTCCTATCCTGTGACTGTCCAGAGTCTCACCCCTGACCTGCTGACAGCCACCCAAAGTGGAGGAGGGGTCATTTGTTTTGCCATGGAAGGAGAGCTAACATATACATTGTCCACATCTTTCTGAGCTCCTGTGGGGAGGGGCAGATAGGGGGCTATCAGCTACTTTCTTTCTGGCCCTCCCTGGGGGCCTGGCTACCCTGGGAATGGAAGAAGGGAGGGAGGAGGTCTTCTTAACCCTTGAGCTGTTTTCCAAGAAGCGGAAGTCCCTGGGGTCCACTCAGAGGGTCACTCCTGGCTCCTCCAGGATTGACCTGAAGTGCCTCTCCTCCAGTGCTTCTTTTCCAGTGAATTGCTGTTGCTTTAGAAACCAGGCCTTTGGGGTTCACTTTTACAGAGGTCTAGCGTGTGTGCATTTTCACAGATCTTAGGCACAGCTGCACCATACCCTGGGAGGAAAAGGCCACTGCTTATTCCTGCATATCAGAGAAGTGAAAGGAATATCCCATGCAGCCAGCAAGGGCAGAACCTGAATTTAAACCTGGACTGCTGCCTCTCGGAGACTGTGTGTCTTAGGCCACAGTGAGGAATTGGCACAGGAGGAGATTGGAGGCAGGGCTACCCTAGGAGTTGCAAGGTGGCCTAGCAGTTCTCTGTGGACGTGGCTGCAGCAGGGGAGGTCTGTTGCCCTCATTCCTGCTTCTAATGAGGAAATGGTGTGGATGAGAGTCTAGCTCCCAAAGGACAGCTGCTGGCAGGTTCTCTATTGTGAAAAGTGGTTTGGCTTTTCCAACCTTCTTTGGGCCCCTGAAGTCACTTGCCTTCCTGTTTTGTATTCTCATGGAGGGTTACAGGCAGTTGCTCAGGGACTGTCACGAGTTCTGACACTGAAGATGTGGGTTCTGCCTTGAGCAGTCTTTCCATCTCAAGGTAGGCCTGGGCAGATAACTGGCTTACTGTAGCAAGGCCAAGGAAGTCCTGGGGGAAGCCACATTGTGCAGGAAAGGGTGCCCTCAGGGCAGAGGTTTGCTCTGAGAGTTGCTGTCCCTGACCACACCATGTCTGCCTGGAGGGTCTGGCCAAGGCCCATACTTGGGCTCCCCTCAGGGTGGTCATTCATTCATTCAACAGATATGAACTGAAGGCAGCAGCTCCCTGTCAGGTGCTGTGCTGTGCTCAGGACAAAACCACAGTTAGTGCCCTTTTAAGGTGGAGAAGATAGATAATAAGTGATCCCAGAAGTGAAAAGGGGGGCTGGGCAAAAGCAGGCAGGGACCAGGCAGTGGGGTGGGGGAAGACAGGGGTCCTGCACATACTAGGTCTGAGTGTTTAGTGAAGAGGGCCTTTAGGAGCTTTTGCTCATCATTCTTTGGTTAAGAGTTTTAGCAGGGAACTTCAGGGTACCAGGGTAGGGGAGGCTTGTGGACATTGGACTGTCACTCCTCCATGGCTATAGAAGCATGGTTGGAACAGCCTCTTTGAGGAAGGAAGGAAGCCTGGCATCCTTGCTTTTGGCTATTTGTCATATGTTCTGAGTTTCTAGCTTGGGGCGGGGACGCTGGAGTGGATGGGTTGGGACAGACTGCTTTCCAAGGCCAGGTTCCTTAGAGGAAAGCTGACCCCAGAGCAGTCCTGGCCACAGGTGAGTAGGCCTTGCAAGTTAGGCCTGGGAACTAGCCTCCAAGGGAGGGGCTATTGCTGCTCTAACCTACTTTGCTTTCCACAGGTCTGAACCTTGCCCTTCCCTGCATCTCTAGGCTTCCTACCAGGGGACTTCTGGGACCCAAACTGTGAATACACAGCTTGGACCTGGGTGGACTTGTCTGGCTCAGCCCCTGAGGGATCTCAAGTCATGCATTTAACAGGCCCAGCCCCTGACTATGAGGCCACCCCATGGTTTTTCTTCATTCCCTGGACTAGCCAAGGTCATTCATTGGTCACTCATCTCTAAGCACTTTAGAGTGTTTCTCTGAGAAAATAAAGATGTACTCCTTTATGTGCATCTACAAATTCTATAATCTCACCTAACAAAGTCAACTAATTTCTTAGTGTCATCTACTATCCTGTTCACTTACATTCCCTAATTAGCCCCCAAATGTCTTTTTATAGGGAGTTAGAAACCCCCTCCCCCATGTCCTTTTTGCAGCTGATTGAGTGAAAAAACCAGGTCAGTTGTCCTGTAGATTTTTCTGTCCCTTAAGTATGTGTTAATCTAGAACAGGGGTTGGCAAAACATTTCTGTAAAGGGCTAGATGGTGAATATTTTAGACTTTGCAGCCATATGGTCTCTGTCACAACTGCTCAGAGTAGTTTTGTTTTCGTGCAAAAGCTGCCGCAATTTGTAAATAAATGAGAACAGTTGTGTTCCAGTAAAACTTTATTTACAAAAGATAGGTGGTGGCCTAAGAGGCTATAATTTGCCAATACTAACTAGAACAATCTTTCTGTATCTTTTTTCTTGCACCTTCAAAACAAAACAGGTCACTCGTCCTGTGGAATATTTAGCCTTCTGGGTTTGTCTCATTGTCTGCTCATAGCATCATTTGATTTGTTCTGCTGTCCTCTGGTTTTCAGTAATTGAGGAGTTGGGGCTAGAGGCCCTGTCAGATCCAGGTGAAGCATCTTTGGCAAGGATCCCTTGTCAGTGGTGCTGTGACTTTCGCCTGCCTCACTTCAGGAGGCATCAGTGTGTCAGGTTGTCCTGTAGTTAGTGAGGGGGACAGACCCATGTGTGGCCTGTTGGTGTCACATCCCCTCATTGCAAACTCGTGTTATTCCCCATTAAGAACACCAGGTCATTCATCCGTGGAACTTGAGCATCTGTGTGTATCTGCTTTTATCCACTTTTCCTTCGTGGTTCAGCATCTTCTCACTGTTGTTGCCTCTGGCATTTGTTTCTTTAGGCACTGTAGAATTGCTTGACATTTGGTTGTTTGTTTGTTATTTATTAGTAAGAAATCTGCAGTGAAGAAGAGCTTTCTGTCAACCACCAGGGCTTGCAAGAAAGGCTGAGGGACAGGTGGTATTATTTCTCTTTAAGGGGCACTGCTGCCATCAGTGGTGACACATGAGGGTTTGTGTTTGTTTTACTTTCCTTGTTCTTCTTTTTTTGTAATCTCTGTGAATGCTCTGATTTTATGTATTCCATCTGTTTCCATCAGTTGTGCTTCTTATTCTTTTTGATGCTTATATGGGGCCAGCTCAGTCCATCAGAGGCATCCTTAGGACACCTCACACATGCCTCTGCACTTGAGGCAGCCCTTGGGAGCTGAGCCAGGACAGGGTCTGGATGGTGGGTTCCTGAGATTCAGGGTAGGGTCAGGATGGTGGGTTCAGATGGGTTAATATCTCTTCCATGGGCTGCTGTTCAGTATGTGGCTCTGACTGACCACCAGGAGGGAAAGCTCCAAGGATAGATGTATCTCATGTGATCCCCTATTCTTTCCCATCTCCAAGCATGCTGTTGACTGACCAGCACTTAGCTGCACTGGATATGTGACATGAATAATGTGACCCCTGGGCATACCCTTTAGGGTCAGCAATGCCAGAACTGGCCCCTAAAAATTACTAACAAAGTTCCCTTTCTTTCTAGGCTACCTTTCCGGCCAGCCTCAGGTGGACTGAGTGCTTATCCTATGCTGGCACTTTGGCAACCAGAAACTTAGCCTGTGCTGGCAGGGCCCTGGGTCAGAAGGGGTCAGGAAGGGGTGAGGGCACTTGGTATATGTCAGACAGACCCCTGTGCTAGGGGATGCAGGCCCCACTTGGGCTGCTAAGAGTAGCAGCAGTTTGAGTCCTTCCTAAAGGAAAGTCCTCTGCTCTCCCCCAACCATGGGCTTATGGGTGGTCCTGACTGCTGCCCTCTCCATCCCCCATCCTTCAGGCTCCTGCTTGTGTCTCTGGAGCATGGGAGGCTGCTGAGCTTGAGCGGAGGTGTACAGCAGGAGCTGTGTGTTTCACCTGGTGGCAGGGAGGGCGTCCATGGCTGCGGCCAACAAGGGTGAGTGTCTTCCTGGCCTGTGGGTATGCATGAGATCTTAGGGGGCATTTTTGCTTGGGGGGCCTGCTTCAGCTCTTTGTGTGTGTGTGTTTGTATGCACATGTGTATGAATGTCATTCAGAATATGTCAGTGTGTGTGCCAGGTCCTGGAGATCACCCAAGCCCTAGCAGGGGCCCCTACTGGTTCCTTGGTTTGCTGTTTTCTGGAGGTGTGTGCTCCTGTGTCTCGTGTGAGCCCCTCTATTGTACTGCTAGTGGTCCGGAGACATGAGGGGCTTGTGGTAAGTACTGAAGGTGGGAGAGGAGAGGGGCAGGGTCACAGCAGGCTATAAAAGGGAATCTGGATTTCATTGAATCCAGAGGGCTGCTGGAGAGTTTTAGGCAAGGGTAAAATCTTATGGTCAGGTTAATGGAGTACAACAGGAACTGTGGATGTGCCAGGCTAGCCCCCAGGGCTTTTGCTGAGTGTCTAAGAACCCAGGCCAAGGCTGACCCAGGCCTTCCCACCAAAGGACTCTAGACAGGGCTGTTAGGAGGTCTAGGGCTGGAGTGTCAGAGAGGACTGGATTCATGCCCTTGGCCTCCCCCAGCCTGAGTGACCATTCAGACCAGGCACTTGGCCTGACTCCCCACCACTCTTCCCCTCTCAACCCCCTGATCTTTTAGGCCTCGGAGAACCAGACCCAGCTTGGGGACAGCCAAGGGCCTTGACAAGGGCTAAGCAGAGAAGGAAAGGGCATGGGGAGGGTGAGGAGGGTCCCCAGCTTCTTTCTTCTTGAACCTGCCAGTTATCAGTGAGCACTAATGGTAGTTGCAGCCTCTCCTAGGTGGATAGAGTGTGGTTTTTAACCCTCATCATTTCTGTTATCTCCAAGTAGAGCACCTAGAACCCGCTTCTGTCTCTGGCCCCCAGGTTGCTCGAGGTCATCAGGGGGAGTAGACTGGAGTCTCATGCACTGACAGACCTGGGAGAGAAGCTTCTAGGGTTGGGGAGCGTGGCACTGTGAAGGAGTGCTGAGGCCTGGGCTACATTGCTGAGCACCTGGGGAGAATCTGTGTCTTCCTGTCTCTGGTGACAGCCTCTCCCCTCCAAATAAGGGACCCACAACCATGCTGTTAGAGGACGGGCAGGTAGAAATGAAGTAGGGGATCTCAAGCTTCATGACTTCTAGTGAACTTAGTCCTGAAATTGGCCTGACCAAGTGGGTGCTGGGTGATATCAAGGAAAGTTTGTGGATGGCAAGTGAATAAGGGGGACACAGTTTTCTGGGGGTAGGAGAAGCTAGCCACCCTTGGATTCTTCTCCCACTCTTCTTAGGCAATAAGCCCAGAGTCCGGAGTATCCGCTTTGCAGCAGGCCATGATGCTGAAGGGTCCCAGAGCCACGTTCACTTTGATGAGAAGCTACATGATTCAGTGGTCATGGTCACCCAGGAGGGTGACAGCAGTTTTCTGGTCAAGGTATGTTCACATTTCCCCCAGAATCCACTTCACTCTACTTCCTCTCTGACTCTGCTCAGCTTCCTGGGACTATCTGCCCCCTTTCCTCAGTGGCATTCACAGGCATGCCGTTGTCCCTCCCTGAGCCTTGGTTTCCCCATCTGTAAAATGGTGGTGGTGGCGGCAGGTCAGTGAGAGGAATGCATCACCAGGTGACTGGAGCTGTTGCCATTGGCCTCGCCCAGACAGTAGGGATGGAAGGCTAGTGTTGAGGCTGTCATGCCACAGCCTGGATTCAGGTCTAGACCTGCCATTCTAGCTTTGTGACCTTAGGCAGGTCATCTCCATTTATTTTCCTTCCAGTGGAGACAGTTCACACCCCATATTGTTGGTATGAAAATTGAAGAATATAAGTATATGATGGAGATGTTTGATGACAACAAAGTGTGACCTTTTACTGTTTGCCAAACCTCTGACTGATTTGGGCTCTTTGTAATGATATTTATTACCCCATGTTTTCTTTTTTTGGTCCTGGGCATGGATCCCAGTGCCTTGTGCATGCTAAGCATATACTCTATCACTGAACCATATCCTGCTTCACCCCACATTTTCTACTTGGTGGAGCACTCCCTTCTCATGGCCATGTCTCACACATGCACCAGCATGGCTCCTTCAACTGCTAAGAGACTCTTAGGTCCCCTATTCACTTGGAAAGGGCAAGAGGGAATCTTTGGAGGGGCCAGATTGAGATCTTCAGGTTGGTCAATAAACTCAGGATCCAGAGTTGAGCAGAAATGCCCTGTGGTGGGGTGCAGAGGTTTGGTCCTTGAGAAAGGGGCCCAAGTTTGTATGTGTCTAACCCTAACATCTTCATTCTTTCTCCTACAGCTGACCTTTTTTCCCCAGGGAAAAATATGGAATGAACCAAAGCTTAAAAAACAAAAGTAAAACAACAACAAAAACCAAAAACAATTCCCTGCTTTCATTGCAAAATCCATTCATATCTATGAGAGAAAAATATAAGGAGCTGGGGATGTAGCTCAGCAGAAGAGTGCCTGTCTAGCATACATGAGACACTGGGTTCACTCCCCAGCACTTCACACCACTGAGTTTCTAAGGATAGCATCTGTCCCAGAAGGACAATGTTGGTTGCCAAACACTGTATATAAACAACAAATATGCAAGCAGGCATGATGACCCATATCTGACATTCCAGCTACTTAGGAGGCTGAGGCAGGAGCAAGTTGGAAGCCAGCCTCAGCACCTTATCAAGGCCTTAAGCAACTTGGTGAGACTTTGTCTCAAAATAAAAAATAAAAAGTGCTGAGAATGTATTTCAGTGGTAGAGCACCCCTGGGTTTAATTCCTGGGTTGGTACTAAACAACAACAAATTCCATGGGCCATGGACAGGGGCCTCTGAGTGAGCAGGTGGGTGTACCTGATGCCAGCAAGGCAGGCAGAAGCCAGGTCTGTGGGCCATCTGTGGAGTGACATAGCTGGTCTGGAGTTCGTTTTGGGTTTTAATTGGTGCTCAGGATCAAACCCAAGGCCTCACACATGCTAAGTGTGAACTAGCACTGAACTGTACCCCTACTCCCTGGTGTCCACTTATCTAATTCCATCCTATCCCTCATCCCATGATGTTTTTTGTTGCTTGGTGTTTCCAAATTAGGGACTGGAGGACCAGCATCCCTGACCCTGGGCTACTGGTTCTGAACAGGTGCTGGTAGTAGTGGGGCCTGGTAGATGGTCTGAGTTATAGAACTTTGAACCTCCCTTTGTGGAGAGGGCAGTGGCTAGTGTCTTCTGTGCTACACATGGCAAGAGTGGCTGAGAAGTCTAGGAAGGACTTTTCCCTGGTCACATAATGTGATCTCCAGCCAACCATTTTCTGACTTCCATCTTTATAAAATAGGCCACTGAGGAATGTGGGGTCCTTGACAGATGATGAGGATTGTGCTGGCCTTCAGGGGAATTGATTCTGCCAAAGGGCCTGGAGCCATCAGGCTTGGGGTAGAGACCAGCTAGAGTGATGGAAAGAGTCAGGCTTCCAGAGAAACAAGTGTTGGTGTCCACAAGGATCATAGGCAGCATGGCCTGGGTGGGCGCCAGGAGAAGCAGTAACTGGAGGTACCTGTCCTCTCATCCCTTCTACTACAGGTTGGCTTCCTGAAGATCCTGCACAGGTATGAGATTACCTTCACTCTGCCCCCTGTGCGCAGGCTGAGCAAGGACATCCGTGAGGCACCTGTTCCCAGCCTTCACCTCAAGCTCCTCAGCGTCATGCCCATCCCTGAAGGTGTGTCCCTTCCTGGGGTTCTGGAGGCTTGTCCTCCTCTAGCAGGTCCCAGATGTGAGTGGGATTGAGAATATGGGGTACTTCAAGTCAGGGACATGGTACCTCTTATGAGCTTGCAGTGATAACCTAGTAGTTCCCATGCCCCAGGCCTCCCTTCTTAGACAGAAGCTGTTGAACTCACCCTGCAGGCCTGCATCAGCCCATTGCCTGATGGTTTCCTTAGTGGGGAAGACACCAAGATGGGAGCCACTGACTTTGGGCCTCCAACCCTCCCTCCTGCCTGCCCTTAAGAATAACCTGCTGGAGCTGCAGGAACTTTGTGTGGCTAACTTCTAGCACCCACCAGTCCCAGGTTTTAGGTTTCACACTGCTTCTCCCAACCCTGCTGGCCTCAGGCCCTACTCTATCCCCTACCCTCAGCTTGGTAGAGGCTAGGGTGTCAGTTTCTTGTGCTGCCCACAAACCCCAGCTTCAGTCTCATATCCCCCTTTCCCTACCTCTTCATGACCTTGCCCTTCAGTTGACTTCAAGCAATGTGCCTCAGGCATTTGCCTTGCTCTTGCCACCAATCTGCTCAGTCTGCCTCCCTGCCTCCTTTGTTCTCCAACACCCCCCTCACTGCCTGCCTTTGTGTGAAATACACTGTTCTTTCTTTTGGAAGCCTGAGTTTGAGTCTGCCTTATCCTGGGAGCCATGCTGGGTGTGGCTGCAGGCCAGAGACATATCAATCTCAAGGGATGATTCCTAGGCCTGTAGGCCCATCTTAGCAGTGAGACTTAAGTCTCTGGGCTCTGGAGCGCCATCCTTGCCCCATTCTCCAGGAGGCTTAGCATGTCTTGTGATGGGTGATGACTATGCGTGTTGGGGACAGGATTGTGAAGCTGTGGGAAGTGCTAATGGCCCACCTGTCCCTGTCTTTGGGCAGGTTACAGCATCAAGTGCGAGTACTCAGCACACAAGGAGGGCGTCCTCAAAGAGGAGATGCTACTAGCCTGCGAGGGTGGCACAGGCGCCTGTGTACGCGTGATGGTACAGGCACGTGTCATGGGTGAGTGTTAAGGCATAAATCTGGCTGGAAGGGAGCAGATGCAAGATTAGCCTTGGAGATCCTTGTCCAGCCTGGGGTCCCAACCTCTTGGCTCAGGTCCTCCCAGTCCCCTCTCCCTGATCCCTAGGGGACAGGAGATCTTTAGGGGTGGGACCAGGGCACAAGGGACACACCAACCTGCATGCCTGCTTTGCAGACCGGCACCATGGCACGCCCATGCTCCTGGATGGTGTCAAGTGCGTGGGTGCAGAGCTGGAGTATGACTCTGAGCACAGCGACTGGCACGGCTTTGATTGAGCCCCGCACCTGGCCAAGCTGCCTTGGGGCCCCTCAGCCTTAAACCCCACCTGCGTGATGATGTGGCTTCCTCGCCCTTCCCCCAGGGTGGGTGAAGGGATGGTGTTGGGGCCTCACCCACACCTCTCACCTCTGCCTTCATTCTGCCACCACCCCACCTCTCCTGTGTTCTCCTCTCCCACTTCCTCCTCTTCGTGTGCCTCAGTCTCCTGCCAGAAGAAGTGGGTTGAGCCCCCAAGGAGGCTATCCAAGGAGGGGAAGGGGAGAGCCTGGGGTGGGTTGTATCCACTCTCCATCCCAAGCCATGTGGGCTCCAGTCAGGGTCTGGGAGAGGACTGAGTGGCTCTGTGACGCCAATGCCCCATTACTACTGCTGCTGCTGCTGCTGTTGCCTCTCTGCCTCAGCCACCTCTCCCGCCCCTCCCTCTTCCCCACTGCTACCCTTGTGAGTAGGAGGGAGGTGCAGTTCCCAGCCCCTGCCCCTCAGGTCTGTGTTACTTGGTTTTTAAATGACTGGTTGGGATAGAACCCATAAGAAATAAAAATTTCAGTGGATACCAGAGACCAATGCTTTTTTTGTTCTCTGGGGTCTCAAGATTGTCCAGTGCCTCACAGATGGGCCAGGGAATGACTTGGGTAACTAGTTCTTTCAGGAGGCAAACACACCCAGTGGAGAAGAGCCCCAGAAGAGCTGTGCACAGGTGGTGTGGCATTTTAGGCCAGAGGCTAGTTCTCCAGTTCGTTTGAGGATGGGCCTTCTGCCCTGGCCAGGGAGAGGTCTTCAGGAGTGGGGAGAGGTCTGTTTGGGCTATTTGATAGAAGACAGCAGCACCCCCCTATGGCCTATTCCCTGCCTTGTGCACAGCTGAAAACTTTCTCTCTTCTCTCTAGCACTCATGCCTCCCACAGTACTCCAACTATTAGGGTCCCCACTTGTGTGGTACCAGCAGGCTGTGGCTTGCCCTTGAGCATAAATGCTTTATTGTCATCTTAGTGTGAGCCTCAGGGTGGGGTGTTGCATGTCATGATTGAAGGAGATACCTGACATTTCACACTTGGGGAAGCAGGCCTGTGGGTGGTTAGGGAATGTTCTGATGGCACATGGATCAGTGGCAGAGTTGGGACCATCCCCCAGTGCTTCCTCTGTCTCCTTACCCTCCCTCAGCTGCCCATCCAAGCAGTGCAAGTGGGGTGGGTCATTCACAGGCTCTCTTTGGGTTCTGGAGCATGTCTTCACATCCCCTCACAGTTGCCTTCACCATAATAATGTGCCTTACTCCCCACTAGTCAGCTACTGCCCTTTCTACAATTAAGAGTCATATTTGGGTGGTGAGCATATCCAGGAAGTCGTTACTAACACCTGTCCCTTTAATGTCCACTTGTCATTTACCTGTGGCTTGGGGTCGCTCTGCCTGGCTCCCCTGTGGCAGCAGCCCATCAATTAGTGAACTGTGGCCCTTCAGGCCCAGACCCTCCTCAACCTCCCTCCTGTACTGGCACCTGGCAGCCTATCTTGCTGCTGCTTCTCCCTCAACCCATGTTCAGGTCAGGACTTGGTCTTATGTCGAATTCTCCCTAAGGGTTCACACACCCCCTGCCAGTCTGGGCCCTCCCATCTTGCAAACCTCTCAGAAGTTCTTGGTACTTGGTGGGGTGGGGGCCCTTCGGGCCCTTTGGCCTTCCAATCCGCGAATCAAAGAGCAGTCCCAAAGCGAGTCTCCATATGTACCCACCCTTCCTCTAGACTTCATCTCTCCAGGATGGAGGGCTGGGAATGGGGCGCTGACATCAGAACTGGTCAGTTCCTCTGCTCCTACCCACTCTCCAGACCGAGGGACCGAAAGAGGGCGGGTCCGATTCGCCCTCAGTTGGAAAGAAAGTCGATGGAGGCACGCACAGAACGATTGGTGCTGACGTCCACGGCAGTGACCTTAATCTCGGTGTCGCCAAACTGCATGGCGGCTCGTATCTCACGGCGGCCCGGGGGCGCGCTGCCGCTGTCTTGGCTGCTGTCGGCGGGCTCGAGCTCGAGGCTGAGCGCGCCGCACTTGCGCACGCCGGGGTCGGTGATGAAGCGCGCGTCCTCGGCGGCGCAGCAGTACAGATTGATGAGCACGCGCCGCTGACCCGGGCGTGCTGGGCAATAGCTACGCCTCACCTCCTCGCCTAAGGCCACCGACTGCTCCGCCGCGACGAAGCGCTCGAAGACATCGGTGCACCAGCGGCGGCCATCGCGCACCAGCAACTTGTCAGGCGGGTGGCGCCCATCCACAAAGCGATTGAGCACGCCTACGCCGTAGGTGAGCGGGGAGCGGCGCACCCGCACCACGCCCGGGGCCTGCCCGAAGAGCACCGCGCCCTTGAGGATGGTGAGGCCCACGTCGTGTGGGACCACAACGCGCAGGCCACGGGCGCCCAGCGCCGCTTGCACTGCATGCTGTAGCACCGCAGACTCCGCAAAGCCGCCCACCAGGAACAGCAATTTCACACCCTGCACCTCTGGCCGCGCCAGCAACGCCTCTGTAGGGCAGATGGGGGATGAAGAGGAGGGAAGGGAAGGGGAGAGAAAGAGCCACTGAGGCAACAACTTCATGGTAACTTGGCACCTCTCCCCCACCTGTGCTCTTCAGGCAATTAAAAACGAGCCATTTGAACTACGTCCTGATAAAAACACTGAGCACTTTCACTGAGAGCTCCTGGCAGTCCTCATGGATTTTGCTTCCCCAACACTCTATCATCACCCACTTCTTTTCCACCACCCCATGGAGGGTAAGGGATCGGGACCAGCATTTACAGTATCAAACACCTATTCACTGTGCAAGACAGCGTGCCCTCTCTCTAGACACTTCAGTTCATTTAATCCCTGTGATAGCATTTGAGGGAACTTAGTATGATCACCCCATTTTATAAATGGGGATGCTGAGGCCCCAGAGGTTCTTTAACTTGGCAGGGATACATATCATCCTTCTAGTTCATAATCGCTGCCACACTGCATGTTCCAGGTATTTCAGATGATTCTGGGTCTCATCCCAGTGAATGGATGTGTGGTGGCTACCAGGCACTGATGAGGGGAATTATTCTGTAATCAGAGTGAATGGAGGACAGAGCTTAGGCACTCACCTATGTGCTGGATGATACCATTGACCGTGGGCTGAAAAAGCTCATTCATGGCCTCACAAGACATCCGGAGCATCCCCTGTGAGGACCACTTCACGAAGTTCACACTGTAAGTGGTAAAAGAGGGCACAGGCCCATGAGTCAGGGTCAGGATGCTTGTGGAAGTTTGGAATCTGTGTTCTTCATTTCCTATCTCTGCCGCCAGGGGGATGTGTTTGGGCGCTGACTGCAGGTTGAACGTAAAGGGTTGACCAGATAGATGCTGGCATTTAATCTCCACCCGACTCCGCAGCTTTCTACAGCCCTAGGCAAGAGGTTCGAGGAGAAGAGCTTCCCCTTGACTAGGTGCAGAGAAGCCAAGGGACGTTACATTAGTTGGCCGGCTGGCAAGGTGAGAGGAGGGCAGGAGAAGATACACATCCGAACTCCCCCCACCCACTCTTTATTCTTCCTCTTGCCTAATTTGGGGTTTGGATTCCTGGGCTGCTCCACTGGGTACTTACGCCCCTTGCCCCGCCGAGATTTCTGTAATCCAACAGTCCACGCGGACAGCGACCGTCCTGTGGGGCCCACGACCGTCTCTGGCAGGGGCATTCCAGTCCCCAAAAGCAAATCCCGCCTGAGACGAGCCCCTGGACCCACCTGCTTCTGCGCAGGGCTGTCTCCACGTTGTGGCCTCGCTGCTTGCGGTAGAAGTCAATGAAGGAGAAGGGCAGCGAAATGTTGAGCGCCCCCGCACGGTGCGGGCCCGCGGTGCGTTTGCGGGCCTCAAAAGCGATGGTGAGATCCACCCAGGCCGCTGGCCGTTGCCTTTTGAAGGTGGCAATGAAGTCCTCACCGAAGATGCGGCAAAGCAGCTGCTCAAACGCCAAGTCCACGCCCACCGCGCCGTAGGGGCCGCCTACAGTGAGCCCGAGGGTGGAAGGGGTGTCAGCGCCCACCGGCCCACCAGGGACCATTGTCGGGCGCTGGGCCCTGCACTTCATAGCAAGGGTGCTGCCTGGCTACTCACCAGATGCCTTGTAGAGCTCCTTGAGGGTGCCATGGGGCTGCTCCAGCTGGTGCACAGTCAGGTCCACAGTGCCTCCCCCACAATCAGCCACCATGTAGCGGTCTCCTGCAACAGTCGGCACAGGCAAACACGCATGGTCTGCCTTGAACCCTCAATCCTGCTCCCCCTCCAGCCTTGCCCAGTCTCCAGCCCTACCCAAGGTCCCCAGCTCTGCCACTACCAGGGTGTGGGGAGGGATGTGAGGACCTTCAAGTGCTTGAACCTCAGGTCACCAAATATGGGCACAGGGTGTGGGAGAGAAATGGTTGCTGAGGCTCTGCAACTCCACTGACCCCTCCAGAGAACTCTGAAGAAGTGGGAGTTAGGGGCGCAGCTGTGAGAGGGAAGGTGCCAGTGACTGAGGGGACTGCCGGGTTAGGTGTGTCCTTCCTTCAATCAGTATATGGTTTCCTGAAGGGGCCAATAAGTGTCCTTCCATCTCCCCTGTACTGCACCTGCTTGCATTTCTGCCCAGAGCTCTCCCACGCCCGACTCCACCAGAAATGTGCGGCTGTGACGGGACCTTCGAAGCTGCTCACGGGCTAGGGGTTGGAGGACAGCAGGAGAGTGAAATCAGACTATGCTACCACGTTCATCCCCATCTTCCCTGCCAGGACCCTCCAGAGCACCTGGAGCAGACAGTGCTCCCGAAACTCCTACCCACACATACTGGGAGAGGGCAATATCTGGACACAGGACCTTTATTTAACCCAGGAGGGACCAGGCCAGGCAAAATCAGACTTAGAAGGGTTTGGAGGAGCTGGGGTCAGAGAGATCTGGGTGTGTCCTAGGGGAGCTCAGAACTTGGGGCCTCTTCCTGTCATGGGATATGACATTTGGGAAGATGATCAATGTTATCCATAGCTGTCCTTAGCCTCAGTGCCTGGTTCTGTTTAAGGGAATGCTCTTGAAGATGAGGGTGGGGGCAGACTTCCTTCTTGGCAGTGCCCACCTGAGCAACTTGCCCCAGGGCGGGCTGTGCCCCACCTCCAACCTCTGTCTCAGGCCTGAATGAGTCCTGCTCTCCTCGGACTATGTGCCTCTAGGCAAGGTGAAATCTCAATCCCTCCACCTCCCAGACTAGGGGATGGCTCCAAGAGCAGGGCTGCACCTCCCTCTATCAATTGAACTTCACCAGGAATGTTCCTGCCACCTCAAGATTGGAGCTTCTGGGGCTAGGGTTGTGGCTCAGTGGCAGAGCACTTGCCCAGCACAGGTGAGGCACTGGGTTTGACCCTTAGCACCACGTAACAAATAAAGTAAAAGGCATTCTGTTCATCTACAACTACAAAAAAAAAAAAAAAAAAAAAAAAAAGATTGGAGCTCCTTCTCCTTCATCTTGGACATGAGCCTGTGGCCTCAGTGACCCCAACACTCCAAGAGCAACTGTCTTCAACCCAGTGCTGGGCAAGGTCCCTGAGGCTGCTCACCCTGACGGAAGCTGGAGTCAATGGAGCGGCGCTCACCCAGGCGCCCACCTCCTGGGGTCCGACCACTAAGGTCCATGAGCTGGTGCAGGCGCAGCTTTCGGCAGTAGACGGAGGCAGCCTCAGGCTCCAGGGCAATGAGCAATTGTTCTGCATCCTCTCGAGACACCAGGCCAGCCTGTGGGTGGAGGGTGGGCAGGACCAGACAGTGCTATGGGCTGTCACACATAAAATGGACACCAGGGGGCCCCCACCTCTACCCTGGTCACGCCCCACCCATGCTAGGCCCCTCAGACCCCTTCATGCTGCACAAATGTAGAGCTCACAGCCACTCTGTGACCAGGCTGGAGGCCATGGCCATGGCCAAAGGAAAACAGGGGTTTCCCAACAGGAAGATGACAGAACTGTAGCAAGGTTCCCCTTTGCAGGCACAAGCTGGGGTGTTAGCAGACTCTAGCCCAGTGTTTGGGGTGTGGTAGAGCAGAGGAGGTGGTGGGGGCCCCCTTGGGCTCACCAGGCTGGTGTCAGACACTGGCCACAGGCTGCCCCACTCCCAGGAGAACTTTGTTCCCAGAGAATCTGATATAGCAGGAAGGAAACAGTGAAATTCCAGGCACCAAGATAGGCCAGTGTGGGGGGAGAAAAACACTTGCAATTTGTTATTTCCTGCATTAGGACAGGAGATCCCTTTGGGAAGTATTTTAGGTGTTTTGGGGTTCCTCAGATTCTGACCAGATGCAGGAGGGGCACATGGGTAGGGATGGAGACTTTCTGCACAGGGTCAGCCCTTTCTGAGCTGGCAGCAGGGAGCAGTGTGGGAGGGAGCAGGGCTGGTAAATGGGCAGAGGGACACTAGGACAGGAGGGTGTTCTTGCTGCAGACAGCTTTGCTTCCATCCTGATCTCTGAGGGGAGATGCCCATTTGCTCAGGGCTGGCTTACAGTGAGAAGCATAGATACCTATAGACCTGGCCCCTACAGTATGCCTGGCCCACAGGGGTGGAGGTGGGGGGGCACTGATATCCCCGGGGAGCCTATAGGCAAGATCCCTTTTGGGTGTTCTAGGATCTGTCCCCTAAAACTCCAAGGGCAAGGCCAAGCAATGAGTTTTGCTTTGTGAGGTTGGGTTCCCTCTCTGTTCACACTGGATAGGGTAGTGCCTGTGCACCCTCCTCTTCCTCCAGGCCTTTGGACATCTCCGTGGTAGGAAGACCGGCATACGTTGGTAGAATCACCTCCCTTCATAGTTTCATAGTCCTTTCCCTCCGTTCAAGAACCTACAATGGCTGGGGCAAAGGCAGGGGTGTTCCTGAAAGTACTGATGCCAACTAAAGTGGATGTCCGTGGTGCCCTGCCTGCGGCTGTGTCTGCTGCTGTTGGCTCACAGCTGCTCCTTCTCTGGACAGCTGTCCTCAACTGAATGGGAACAGCCTCTCTTGGACAGGCATCCCTCACATTCCCCCAGCAACATGTCACTGACTGACATGGGCCCTTTCCTCACTGTGGCCAACTCAGTGCTATAATTCTCCCTCTGGAGTTCCCTGGGAGACCAGGCTGAGGCTAGACTCCTGCAAGATCACATCCCTGTTCAGCTCTCTCCTGTCCTGCTTCCTCCCTTCCCTTTCTCCTGAGAGCTTGTTTTCAATAGAAAACCACATAAGACTCTCCATCTTGAGCTCCGTTTCTAGGAAACTCAAGATGCTGTCTAGTGCTCGCTTTGGCAGCACATCTACTAAAATTGGAACAATACAGAGAAGATTAGTATGGCCCCTGCACAAGGGTGACACATACTCATGAAGCGTTCCATATTAAAAAAAAAAAAAAAGGGTTCTGTCTATACTGGCCTGGGCTGGGCCTCTCATCATTCTGCTTCCTGTTTCTACAGCCCTTCTTTCCTGGTGGTAATGGCCCTCCAAAATTCCCACTGGGGGAAGGCTGGAGGTCTTTACACAATGATTTGTGGTCCCAGGGGCGATGAGGAGATGAGGGTCTGGGGCCAGCCCAGGACCTTCCGCAGCAGCGTTCTCTGCTCTGCTTGCATTCCTCACCAGGTAGGCAGCCTCCCGCATGAACTGCTTGGCCGGTTGTTTCCAGATGGCAGGCACCGTCAACACCCAGCGCACAGTGTCCCTCTCTGGGAGAGATGGGCACTGCTCCCTCAGCTCCTGGAGGAATAGGGAGCGGTGAGGGGAACAGCTGGCTTGGGAGCATCTTCAGCCCTCTGTGGGATCTGGGGGAGCTAACCAAATCCCAGGAAGGATTTCCAGGATGAGTTGGAAGACTCTCCCTCCTCCACCTATCAGACCAGATAGAAAGACAGGGGACTAGAGAAGATGGTCTATAATATCTGGCAGTAGTTAACTATCCATCTGATGGACCGCGTGGGATAAGAGGAAAGGAAGGAGTAGAAGGGCCTGGGAGTCCCTTCCCCAGTTGGTTGGAATGGGGTGGCAGCACACCTGAAGGGCGTGCTCCTTGAAGAAGCGGAGGGCATGGGCAAACACCTCCAGGGCCGGCATCTTCTTTCCATTTACCGCCTCTAGCTGGGTCTTCAAGGTGAGATCCTGGCAGGGACACAGGGAGACTCTGCCGTAAGCCAAAGGTCTGCCACCATTCCCTGATGACCTCTTTCTCCTTAGCCTCGCTCCTCCTTTAACTTTTCTTGACCCTGAGTCCCGCTCACCTTAGCTCCGCCCCACAACCTATGAGCCCCGCCCACCTCCTGGACCAGCTCTCTTCAGCCCCGCCCCTTAGCCATCCTTCCATCAGACTCCTCCTCGTTCCTTTTAGCCGTGCCCCACCCTTCACTTACCCCGTCCTTTCCCCTCCTGGCCCCGCCTCCCTGGCCCCAGCCCTGCCCCGAGCCCTGCCCCGAGCCAGAATGTGGCTCACAGTGGCACTGTGGATCTTCATCTTGAACTTCTCGAAGTAGAGCCAGTCCCGCGCCTCCTCGGGGTCTAGGTCATGGTAGTAATCACGGGCAGTGTAGCCAAAACTGTGAAAGGATCCCTCCGGGGTCAGCAGCAGGCAGGTAGGGGTCTTCTGGTGGGCCACGCCTGGATCCCCGCCCTCCCATTTCCTGTGGAGGCACAGGGCGTGTCGTCAGTGGGTTTGGCGGCAATCATCCTTCATGGGATTGGGTGCTGGCTCTGCGGCCAGCTGTGTAACCTCAGGCAGGACACAACTCTGAGCCTCAGTTTCTGTAAAATGGTATAATGATGGTATCTACCTCTTAGGGTTCTTGTGAAGAGTAAATGAGGGAAGATTTGTTCTTGGGAAAAATAGATGGCACCTACTTAAATCTCCATAAATGCTACTGATGGGATCTTCCCTATCCAGGGGGTCACTGGTCCCATCTGACCCCTGTTTCTTCCATTAAGTCACACCATTTGACCTCTCCTCTTTGTATCCCTTCAAGCAGCAAAAAGCCACCATCTATTGGCCTGGATCTGGTCTCCTGATGTTTTATCTCTGGAACACTGGCAGAAGCCATCTCCCAGCCAGCCACCTTGCCCTCCTGGAGGCCATCCTCCAAGGCCAAGCTCCTTCAAAGTCTTTCAAGACCACCTCAGCAGTTATACCTTAGGAGACTGCACCTCTGGCAGGTCCCAAAACTCTGACTGGGATTCTGAAACTCCCTGTCTACAGGGACTTCTGGACCTACACTCAGAACTCCCTGCCCACTTTCTTCCCTGGCAAATCCTTTCCTCCCCGTTCCTCTTCCTTCTCTGATGCCCTGACCCCTTCAGGCCAAGTTTGCCATTGCAGCCCTTTGGGGGAAGGAATTGGGCATCCAGGCAGAGAGGAGCATGTGCAAAAGCTTAGAGGTGTGAAAGAGCAGGGGAACCAATTCTAGATTGGCTCAATATGCAGCAGGAAAGACAAATACAGGAATTCTAGATTAGGAAGAGCTTTAAATGTCATACCAGAATTCTATCTTGGTGGATTTTAAGTAAGGGAGTAAAGGGATATGACTGCATTTACCTTTGGAAAGGGAGGTCGCTGGTCCCCGTGTAGAGCAGATTGGAGGGAAAAGAGGATGCAGAAGCTACACCAGGAAGGAGGATGTTGCAGCAGGGCACGTGAGAGAGGATGGGGGCTGAACTTAAGCTGGAGTCGTGGCCATGGAGAGGAGTGGATGGGTATGCCAGAGATATTAGGGAGGCCTAGAAATGATGGGGCTTGGTGGTTGTTGGTGGTGAGAAGGCCTGGGACGTCAAGATGTTCTTCAGTTTCTTTCTGTTACCATCCCTTTCATGGGACAGTGTCCCTTCATGTGTTCATGGGACCTGGCATGGCCTCAGCTGTGTATGCTCCTAGAGGGTTCTAAGTGCCTTTGTGGCCTCCTATCATGAGGAGGGAGCAGAGAAAGGGGAAAATCAGTCCCGGTTCACAGGAAGCTCAAGTCTCATGTTTTTTGGGGTCAGTGGTCTCTGTCTCTCCATTTACCCTTCCGCACAGCTTCCCAGGTCTTGTGAAGCTCCCCTGTATCTCCCATACTAGTCTGGGTTGAGAGTTTGGAGTCTTCTATAGCTTCACCTATTGGTGGCAGCCCTAGTAAGATACATTCAAAGGATCAGGGTCTTGAGATCCAGAGAGGAGTTGCTATGGCTTGGATATGGTTTAAGTGTCCCCTAAGGTTTCATCTGTTGAAATTTAATCCCCATTGTGAGGTACTAGGAGGGTGAAGATTTAATCCATTTATGGTGTTTACAGGTGAGGCCTTCAGGAAGAGATAAAGACTAAAATAAGGCTGTTAAGGTGAAGACCCCATGACTGAATCCCAGTGGTTTTATAAGAAAGAGAGAGCTGGCACTGTAGCACACACCTATAATCCCAGAGACTCGGGGGGCTGAGGCAGGTGGATTGCAAGTCCAAAGTCAGCCTCAGCAACTTAGCAAGACTCTGTCTCAAAATAAAATTAAAAGGATTGGGGATGGCAGAACACCCCTGGGTTCAATCCCCAGTACCACAAAAATAAATAAATACATAAATAAAATAAAGCAAGTTTTATTATAGCTTTTATCTTGAAAACACATATATTAGATATATATGTTTGTGTATAACCCAATAAAAAGTGTTTTATTGCAAGTTTGTTATATCTCAACAGAAATTTTTAAGTTGAAAATAAATTCCCCTAGTACTGCCCCAAACAAACAAACCTCTGAGCTGAGAGGTGTTGCTCAGTGGTATAGCACCTAGCACGTGCCCCAGGTTCCATTGCCAATGATGTAAAAGTAAATAAATACATAAATACTTAAAAATGAAATTAAAGTCCCACATTTCAGGCCGAGGGGGGAGTGCTCCACTTGAGGACTGGAGACCAGATGTGAGGCCATCCTCCAACCTTTTGTCCCAGTGGGGAGCCTAGACTAGGGATGGAAGCAGCTCTAAGAAGACCCCATGTCTCAGTGACTATTTCTGGGTTCAGGGTCATCTCAGGATTTGGGGATCCCCCTCCCCTCAATCTCCCATCCCAGCCACTGTCACCTCATCATGTGGATGGCCTCGGGGTCACTGGCAAAGCTGAAGGCATAGCCACTGGATGTGGTACCGAAGTCAATGGCCACCACCACGGAGAAGGAGGCCTGCTGAGGGATTCGGGCCTCCGGCTTCTGCAAGTCCAAGACCCAGAGTAAGTGAGCAGCCAGCAGGGACTGGCCAGCTGCCAGCAGGGAACTGGCCCCCTCTGCTAGCTATGGTCCAGAGCAGCCTGGCTCAGCTCCACCTGCCCACCTGCCCGCCAGGGCTCCCCTCCCCTCCCTGGCTCCAGGCTGAGGCCTGGGCATACCAACTGCTCAGAAAGCCCGAGGTTTCTCAGGTGGCCCTGTGGTTTTGGGCTCCAGCAGCTGCCTTCCCATTTCCAATTCTTCACCCAGCTACTGCCTGGACTGCCTTGGTCCAGCCCCATCTCACACCATCTTCCCTGCCTACACCAGTCTCGGCACAGCTAGGAGCCATTTTGCTCCTCTGGCAGTTTTACAGCTTTACATGGACCTGTGCATATTTTACCCTTTTACTCTTTTGGTGGCCACAGCGACACAAATCAGATTCTGTCCAATTCTGTGGCAGAGAGGAGAGGACCCATGCTCATACAGACTTCTCCCAGGCCAGGCCTCACCAGGTCAAGACCCTCAGGGAACTGGGGGCGAGAAGGCTATTTCCTAGAAACTTCAAACTAGTCGTTTTCAAACTATTTTTTTTTTTTTTTTTTTTGGCAACCTACTTCCCCTCCTCCAGTGCGTCTTGAAGTAAGGTGGGTCTTTGGTTGGCAGGAGGTGGAGCAACTCTGAAAGGCCCTAGTGCTATGAGAACCTATCAAAACCATATGTCTGCCCCACCACCCACCGCAGCCAGCTGCAGTGGCCCCTGGGTGTCATCCTGTGGCAGGGAGGGCTGGGAGTTAGTTATGTGGGAATTACCTGCCCAGTAGCCCAAGGCCACTCAAGGCTAATCCTCCTGGGGGTGTGTGATTAGAGTGCACAGGGGCAGGGCGAGGCGGAATGCGCCTGCCCCTTCTTCCTTCCCAGCCCAGGCCCTGCCATAACTCTGCCAGGTTCCACCCCCTCTGTGCCACCCAGGCCTCCCATAGCCCCAGTCCCTGATCTGGGCTTACTGGAGAATGTGAGGGTGTGAGAGGGGCAATGCCACAGCTCTCCTGGGTCCTTGGGGAGCCAGGTGGGCTGGGTATTGGTGATCGCTCTGGGTTGGAACCTGCAGAGAAGAGAGAGCAAGTCATTCTGGCATGATCAGTTCAGCAGGGTTCTAGGCCTGGCACCAGGAGGTTCTCCATCACCAGGAGGTTCTGTTGGGGATGAGGGACTGGAAGGGAGTAGTAGGAAGGACAGCTTTGAGGCAGGGGCAGGGGCAGGGGCTGAGGGCCTGTTATCAGTTGAAGGCAATCTTTCCCTGGGGGGTGGTCTATGTGTCACTTGGGCTCACTGACTCCCTCAGCAACCCTCAGATACAATTAGCTAGGGAGGAGAGGAGACAGCGATGCATCATATGGTGGGGAGACACTATCCAGAGATGGAAGGGCAGGAGAGGGTGGGTAGGTGAGCTAATAGGGTAGGGATGGAGGGTGGAGAAGTCACAAAAGAAGGGGGAACTGTAGATCTAAGTGACTGGGAGGTAGCATAGCTGGCCTAGAAGTGGGGCTGCTCCCCTCTACCCTAAAGTTGTGCCACATGGTTCTAATCAGGGTTTGAGGACCTTTCCCTCCCCCATCATCTGGGCCACCGACAGGCCTAGGGAGGATCAGGATGGGGAGGCCAGCACCTCCCTCCAGTCCAGCCCTGAGTTTAGGCATGTCCACAGCACTAGGAAGTCAGATCACCCAACCCTTTAAACACACACCCCCATACACAAATACACACACCCCAGCTATCATGTAGGGGCAGGAGGTTCCATTGAGACCCCTTTGCAGGCTCGGGACTGAACTGGATCTTAGGTAAGAGGTCACCAGTAGCCCCCAGGAGGCAGCCCAAGGCTTTCCCTGAAAGATCAGGCAGCTCACTGGGCAGGAGGGCCTGCCTGGCTGGACACTCACAGGTGTGGGTTGGCAGCTGGTCACCATCATTACAGAACATTGCTAAGGGTCATGTGGGAAGTACTGGGGCAGTCCTGAGTTCCATGGATGAGGACAAGGAGGTTGTCCAGAAAGGCCGAGAGAGACCTGGCATGAAGATTTACAGACAAATAGGCAGGTCTGTCAGGCTGCATGCTGAGCCAGGGAAGGGATCTGAGACAGGTCCCTAAGCCACAGTCTGGCAGTGTGACCTGAGACAAGTCCCAGCCTTCACTGGCCTGGGATAACCCAGGAACATGTGAGGGGTAGGGGTTGGGATTGAATGGAATTCTGGGAAATGCCTGAACAGGGCTGTAGTCTATTTGAGTGCCAGAGGGGCAGGGACATGGTATTCACATTCTGAGGGTTCCCCGTCCTCAGGCATCCAGCACAGGCTTGGCCCTGCCACCAGCTCCAGCATGAGAGGCCAAGTTGCTGTGGCCCCAGCCTGGGAAGGGAGGCAGGAAGGAAGGGCCCAGCCCGCCAGGTCTTTGTGAATGGACTTCCTGAGGAGTGTCCCTCCTGCCTGCTAGCCTCCCACCCCTGCAGAGAGCCCAGAGCCTGCCCCTAGACTAGGCCAGACACATAGGCAAGTACAGACTTCTGTACTCACGTGCCCACCTCAGACTACCCCCCAACCCAGGTCCTATGAAGACACACACACACTAACACACAAGGTCCTGTGCACACATGATCTGCACAAAACACGTGTACATGAAGACAGTTGTGTGTGCACACACCCTCTCTGCACTCACACCTGTGTATGCACAGAGGGGTTCTGTGACCAGATGGAGCATGTGTATACACAAGCACACAATGGCTCTCAAGAACCTCTGCTAGGAGAGGCACTTGGGGACAACCTGCAGGTGGAGGGGTCTCAGGGCAGGGCAAGTCGGGTAGTGGTCAAGGCAGAGTAGCCAGAGGCAGGGGGAGGGGGTCTTACCAATGTACAGCCCCTGCAGGCCCATCTCTGGGACAGCCAGCATCCTTGCAGCCTTGTAGCTGTCAACAGGAACAGACAAGCAGAATGGGATTTACTTGTTCCTTTGTTCCTCCACTGAATGCTTATTTATTTTATTTATTTACTTTTGGTTGGAGTCCTTTGAAGCTAATCCCAGTCAGCATGTTGCTTCACCTATAAACACTTTAACATGTCTCTCCAACAGATAAAGACATTTTGAAATACATCATCACACCACCATTATTATGTCTAACCAAATTTACAGCAATTCCTTCATCTCATCTAAAGCTCAGTCTCACGGGCCCAGTTTGTCTTAAAAATGGCTTTGCTTTTTAGGACTCAGGATCCTTCTCAGTGTTTTCTGGTGCCCACCTCTGTGCCAGGTGCTGGGGGACATCAGTGATCTGGAAAGACCCTGTCCCTGCCCTCGGGACTCACAGCCTGGTGAGGGAGATGATCATAATCTGATAATCAGGGCAAGCAATTTTGAGATTATAAACAATAATGGACTGTGAATGTGGCAGCTGGACACAGCAGATGGGGAGGGGGTAGGCTTGTAGGCAGGCCCCTGTGGACCTTTCCTTAGGTTGAAAGGTTTGAAGTGGCATAAATTCATTTGCACTTTGAGATGTCCCTCTGGCTGCCTGGGGAGGTGGATTGTAGGAGACCATGGAAGCAGGAGACCAACTGAGCTACTGTAGCCCTGCAGGCTATGGATGATGATGGCATCTGTGTGCCTTGGGAAGGGTGGAGACATTTAAGAGACAGTGGTTAATAGAGCTGATGGTCAGGGAGGAGAAGTCAAGGTGGTATTGCCCGGCTCAAGCTGAGACAGATGAGTTAGATAGTGAAGGGGCAGGTTGGCGGGGAGAAGCGACAGAATTTGGAACTAAGAGAACATACCAACAAGTCAGATGATATGTATCGGAAGGTCAGGGATAAATCCAAGTTGGAGATATGTGTTTGGGAGTCATTTTTATGGGAGGCCTGGCAAAAAGTAGAGGGGAAAGGGAAGAGAGGAGAAGCAACTTAAAAGCTGAATAGGGCAAGATGGGTTGGCGGAAGGACCAAGAAGCTTCCTGTGGTTTCATGAAGACTATGATAAGAGGGTGAAGGTAGATGCCTTTAAGAGATCCTTAGACTAACTGGGCATGGTTTGCACGTCTGTAATTCCAGCTACTTGGGTGGTTTGAGACAGGAGGAACACAAGTTTGAGGCTAGCCTGGGTAATTTAGCAAGACCATCAAAATAAAATAAAAAGGGCCAGGGATGTAGCTTGGGGGTAGAAGGCCCTCATGTTCAATCCCCAGTACCAAACCAAACCAAACCAAACCAAACCAAAAAACCACCCTTAGAGGAGACTGCAAGCATCTATCTTAATGGTCCAAGGCAGGTTAGTCCAAGTATGACCAAAAGCAGGAGGCAGTTGGGCTAGACCATCTTAAAAGATTGGCTGAGATCAGGAACAGGGCAGTAGCTGGAGGGAAGGGCGGAAGGATATTTTTTTTATTTCTTAAGATGGGAAGAACTCGAGCTTGTGTCTACAAAGTTCTGGGAGCCAGGCTATAGGCAGGACCTTCCAAATTCTCAACAGCATTGCTACTCAAAGCATGGCAGCATGGGCATCTTCCTGGCATCTCCAGGGGGTTGTTGGAAATATAGAAACTCAGGCCCCATCTGGACCCACTGAATTAGGACTTGTAATGTTAAGGAGAGATCATGTTAAGAAGAGATCCCCAGGTAATTTGGATGCACATTAAAGTTTGAGAAGTGCTGCTCAAGTGTCCCTCCGTCTCAATAGCCTGCAGATCTTGGATGCTACTGTCCTTATCTGTGGGCCTGATTTCCCCACTAAAAAAGGTGGGGGCTGCCCAGGGCCCACTCCCTCTCTGTAGCCATTAGTAGAATCAGGAAGTTTTGCTAACAGAACACAAGCCAACACACAGCTGGCACTGGCACGCCCTTACATATATGTACACACCCTAAATCATGCAAAGTTTAGACAAACCCAGGATAAAGGGAACAGACACCCAGACTCCTACACCCTTTTGCATGTCCAGGATACTCCTGCATGGCCAGAACCATGCAGTCTTGCTGTCCTCCATGTCACTGGAGGTACACAGTTGGATACCCAGGAATCTGAATCAGGGGAATGATTGGGGTTGGCTGTGGGCACTTGCAGAGTAGTGGCCAGATGATGACCAGAAAAGGGAAAGCCAATAGATAGCATTGAAAGGAATCCTGATCACCAGGGACAGGAGCCCAGCTCAGAGTGGCATGCTAGAGCTGGATCCCACAAGCTCCCCAGAGCTGACATTGTGTCTCTTCTCTCAATTTGTATTCATTGATATCATGTTGGTAGCTTGAAATCAGTCATGGTGGGAATATTTATACAATGGGAATTGGCAAACACTACAAAATCAGATTTTTCTCCCTCTCAGAGATTTGACTGTAAAACATTGACCAGCATTTCACTGGATCCAGGCACAATAAAGAAGCTGGCAGTCCCATTTGTATGGTCTTTGTTGTTGTTTGCAATAGTAGGGATTAAACCCTGGGACTCTCAACTACTGAGTTACATTCCCAGCCATTTTTATTTTTTTTATTTTGAGAAAGACTCTAGGTACGTTGCTGAGGTTAGCCTTGAACTTGCCATGCTTCTGCTTTAGTCTGGAGTTTCTGGAATTATAGACATACACCATCACTCCTGGCATGTTTGGGTCTTCTGAAAATACATATTAGGTGTTTCTTTGTGCCAGTCTCTGTGCTAAGTGTTGGGAACCACTTTGTTGGATGGATGGATGGATGAATGGATGGATGGATGGATGGATGGGTGGATCAATGCTACTTGAACCAAAGAAACAACCAGGAACTCAGAAAAAAGAAAAAAAACTGAGTTGTTCATCACTCTAAGCTGAATTTCATTCCCCAACCATGTGCCTATAATCTCCTCAGTTCTGAAGTTTGCTATCACCTATCTTTGAGAGTGTCATGCATGGAGTGCCCCTACACTGGTCTCTCAGGGATGGCAGGGGCTTGAGTACCTGATGTGAGTACATCATGGCACCTTGCATGAATACGTCATGTCACCTCTCTGCACCTCAATGTACTTTCCTATAAAATGGGTGACACGGGGGACTTCAGAGGATCAATAAATCTAGGTATGGAAGGTGTTGATAAAGGCAGAGTTGGGCATGTATGAGCAGTGTTCTTTCTTTCATAGCTCCATGTAAATTTTGAACTTTGGCTTTTTAGAAGTTTCTAGTCTTACTGAGAATTTTATTTAGTCATCCTGAGTTCTTTGTCAAGGAGGTAGGAACCAAATCAATTTGTGCTAAAGAAGGAGTTTCCTACTGATTCCCTGAGAGTTGTAGGTAGAAGAGGATGGCAGCCATAAAACATGCACACATGCCCCATGTGTCTCTGGGACCTCCCACTGACCTCCCACCATGCAAATGCACCCAGACATTTAAATGGAATGCTGACCAGGAGGCTCAGGACAATCTAGTTCCCAAAAGTTAGGTCTAGACAGAATCTACAGCTGAAAATGAGGGAGGCAGACCCCTATTCCAGGGGCCCACAATTCCAAGAGTGATGTCTATGGGTTTGAGAATATTTGGCTGGGACAGTTTGATTTTACACAGAAAGTACCTCCATTTCCTGGCTGAAAGCACATGCCAAATTCTGGCCCCAATCTGATCCCTACCCTACCCATAGACAGACCCTTCACTTTGCTCATGGATGACTCCTAATTCTTGGTCTCATATTGACCTCTAATCTACAGATTCTCTCTCACCCCTGGTCCTGATTTCTACCCAACAGCCATGCTCTATCAGTCACTGGGGACCAGGACAGGGTGTGGCCAAGTAGGGACTTACACCAGAGACTGCCTAGAGTGCTCCCTAGGTTCATAGTAGCTTAGGCCTTTTTTACCTGATGGAAAGAATTCTCTGAGGGTCTCTTCCTGTGTTAGGGGTGTTTAGTCTGGGCACCTATGCCCCCCGCCCCCCATCTCTGCAGTTGTGTGGTATATTGGATTTCAGGAATCCACACAGTGTCCATGAGGACAAAGAGCCCTCCACATCTTTACAATTTCCCTCCTCCGTGGGACCTTACCTCTCTTGTCCACTGCTGCCTGCTCAGCATACTGCAGGCCCTTTAATGGAACAGGACTCTGTCAGCGGGCTAAGTGAGGCCACAGGCATTTATTCAATTCACAGAATGGGCCAACCAACCAGGGTCCAAGGGTCAGATCAGAAATGGCACCCAAAAGACTGCCCCACCCTGAATCTGGAGAGGAGCACTCAAGAAGGGAACTATAGGGAGGTTGTGAGGTGAAGGGGCTGCCCCCTCCTGTGCCTGGGCAAGGGTGACAGAAACGGCCTCCCATAAAACCTCCCTGTCCTCAACTTTGCCCCACCTGCCCCACCCCCTTGGGTCCTCATCATGGGAACAGTCAGTTCACAAACAACCCCTGTCCCACAGGATCATGAAGTCCTTCCATCTCTGCTCCATCAGTCTCCATCACATCCCTCACTTTCCATAACTCCTGGGTGGGTCTGTTCCCTGGAGTCCTGGCTAAGATTTCCCTTCTTCCCATCTCTCCCCAACACAAGTTTGCTCCACAGACAGCCCCAGGACCCCTATGGGAGCCCAGATGCCACCTCAAGAGAGAAACCCAAGGCCGGGACACCAGAACCCTGACCACCCAGCCACTTTCTTGCAGCCCAGACCACAGGGCCTGGGGGCTCTGAGGCAACTCCCCAAACACACTTACATTTAACCTCCAGTCTCCATCCCAGGCCTGGGCACCATGTCCTCACAACTGCTTCCCCAGAGCAGGCCCCAGCCCACACTGGCTCTCCTGCCAGCCCCCAGGCACAGGAGTCTCTCCAATCCTCCTGGCAGAGCCTCCGCGCAGCGGTGTGGGGCCCTACAGCCCAAGTAGGAGCCCGCTCACCACGGCCCCGCTGGAGATAAGGGCTTGCAGAACTGTCTCACCGGAGTCAGGAGCCGTTCTCGTGGGGTCTCCGCAGACAGCCCGGGAAGGCCAACCTCTGCGCCTCTCTCCGCTCCAGGAGTCCAGCAGCCTCCGCCCTACTGCTCACCTCCGCCCTCCCGACAGCTCGGCCCGGGTCCTGCCGCCTGGATCCCGACCCGCAGCGGACGGCAGTGCCTGCCGCAGCCCTCGACGTGCGCCCGGCCAGCGGCCTCCGGCTCTGCTCTGGCCCGCGCCCCCTCCCCCAGGCCGGATGGCCGCGCTCCCGGCCCAGATGTGCGAGGCCGGGGCGGGGCCTGCCTGCGCGGGCCTCTGCCGAGGGGCCCAGCCCCGCCGCGTCCAGGGCCCCTCCCTGCGCCCCTCCTGCGCTTAGCGGCGGGTCGGCGGGTCCGCGGCGCCTCCCCCGCTCCGCCCGCAGACCAGGGGGTGGGAGAAGGCCGAGGAGGGCGGAGGAGAAAGGGGAAGAGGAATTCCAGACCCCTCGTCGGCCTCCTGCGGCTCCCCGGCCCCGCCCCAACAGCCCACCTTGGGGCTCAGCCTTGGCCAGCCCATCTGCATGTGTCCAGGCCTAGCACCAGCGGAGGGAGCATTCCGCCCCAGACCCCTCCAGTGTCTAGACCCAGAAGCAGACCCCCGCTTAGTCTGCAGTTTCCTAGCCGGGTCTCCCGTGTTGGAAGAGGCCGAACTGAGGGTGAGGAGGCCCTCAGGTCCCTCACTGTGACCCAGTCCCGTCCTTGCTTAAATTGGGGACAGCAAGGCAGGGCCTCTCACCTACCAGGGCCCCACTCCTGCCTGGTCAAGGAACCACTCAGAACTCAACCCGTCTCAGCAACACGCAACACTCAGTCTCTTTTAAGTGGAGCTCATACCTGCCTTCTTGTCTTAACCCAGGTTCTCTTAGGGATGCCAGAATGTGGCTTCTGAATAAGGAGTTTGTGGAGCTGAGACCTGGTTCTGCTGGGCCCCTTATGGAGCTTCATAAGCAGCTGACTTACCCCTGCCTTACCCTCCTGGACCTGGCAGGGCCTAGACCCCTTGCCTCCTCTCATTGTGCCTGGCAGCTTATCCATCTATGTCTCTTTGTGTCTGCTCCTCTTGCCCCATCAGACAAGACCCCGCACTTCAGGGAACACCACTTATGCTCTCCCCAACCCAAAACTTGGGCAGGGGCTATTTTCCCTCTTGGACTACTTTCCCTGGCCTGCTTTCTGCCCAGCCACAATGCTCTCAGCTACAGTATCACCTCTCCTTATTATCAGGGCTACTGTCCCAGAGGTGTTCCCCTCCCACACACACACCTCCCTCTGTACTGGGGATCAAATCTAGCGTTTCACACATGCTAGGTAAGCACTATTCCACTGAGCTACATCCCAGTCCTTTTTATTTTTATTTTGAGAGAGCTCACTAAGTTGCCCAGGCTGGCCTTGAACTTGAGATCCTCCAGTCTCAGCCCCCTGAGTAGCTGAGATTATAGGCAGGCACCACTGCCTTCAGCCTGAGGACCTTTGTAATGAGATCACACTGGGGGTTGCAATGCACCGACAATTCTGGATGTCAGTGCTTGTCAGTGACAAGCCAGCGAAGTATCTAAAGAGCAGTCTGCACTGGCTGCCTGAGTGTGTTATCTGTGTATTGTGTATGTGTGTCACTGTGTCTTGTGTCCTTGTGTCTGTGCGTGTTTGTGAGTGTGTAACAGGAGTCCTTGATCAGGGGCTAGCAGACCTCCATCTCATTTGAGACTGAGTCAAGCCAGGAAGGACTGAAGTACGAGTGTAGTGAGTGTATGGGCAGCGGGTGAAGAGGATGGATTCGCACACGCGCGCCCCTTGTTTATCATTCTTGCCTTACACTTCCATCCCCCAATCCCAAGGATGGGCTTGTCTCTGATGCCACAGCAGCAAGCTCCAAGCAGGACTTGAGGATGCCTTCTTATTTGGAAGCTCCCTGATTCTCGCAACATCAGGCCCCCTTCAGTCTGATTCAGGAGTCACAGGCTCCACCCTTGGGCATCCTCCAATCCGACAAGAGAAGGACAGCAAATGATCCCAGTGAATCCTTGATCCATGTTAGAGGAAGTTCAATTACCACATAAAGTTGGGCCCCAGAGGGTTCTGCAGAATCTCTGCCCTTCGCCTCTCTGTGGTCTCAAGTCTCCCTCCTGCTCCTTTCCAGTGCCACTGTGGGCCCACCCACTGACCTCACCGAGTTTCCTCCCTCTATCCGGGTGGGGAAAGCACAAACAAAGATCAGCCCGAGTGTGTCCTCCCCAGCCACGGCCTCTTGCCAGGCAGAACCTCCCTTCTCTGGTCCTCTGCCTGGGGCCTTCCCCTCCCGGGGGATGCCCTAGCCCCCAGCCCTGCCCCTTCAGGCCATCTCTAGTGTGTAACTGGAGATTTTCGAAGGTGAAATCTGGCCCATCATTTCCACTCCAACACTTTCCATGGCTGCCCAGGACCTACAAGAGAAGAGCCGAATGATTCAGTGCTTGGACTGTCCTTGGCTGACCTCTCAAACTCCCTTTCCCAGCCCTAACCATCAGTGTCTGTCCTGCCCTTGTGGCACAGCTTCCCTTCTGACCTTCTGAACCTTTGCTCCACCTTGGCCAGCCCCCAGCTTTGATCTGCTGGTCAGCATCCTTCCCTTCTCAGGCCTTTGGGAGAAACTGGCTCCTTGAACCCTATTGTGGGTGCTGTGTTTGCTTAGAAAGTCCCCAACCCTAAGAAGTGCCAGGTGGGGATCCAAGGAGACTGGATTTGGAAGGCAGGAAGGTGTAGACTCCCCTTTCCTGGTACTCAGGACATGGAGAGCAGTAGGTGGCTTTAGGGCAGAGGGTAAAGTTTTTAGGATGTGCCATCCTGCCACCTAAGCCTGTTGATGCTGGGGGGCTGTGGAGGGGACTTCAAAGTCTCCCCTCCACCTCCTGCCTGTGTCCCAGAACTTGGGGCACACACACACACACACGCACACACACACACACATGCGTGTGCGAAGAGCAGACAAGGCTTTTTCACAGTTAAATGAATCACATGGTGGGCAGGTGCCAAGCTGGGGACCTTCCTCTGCAGCCTCAGTTACCCTCAGCACACTCATAGAAAGAAGGCCTCACTGCTTCTCTCGGATGAGAAAGCTGAGAGAGAATGGGAAATTGCCCAACCTTATTCAACAGGCCACCTCCCGGCCTGTGCTCTTGTGTGCCACAGTTGAAGGGGCCTGGAGATGGGACTTGGTACCTCAGCACCCCAGCTCAGGTGATACGCTCCCTTTGGTTGCCCAGCTCTGCCTGCTTGGTCCTGGAGATGGGGAGGTGAGCAGCTCTTGGGACAGAGACCTCTAGAATGTTCCTCTCCCAGATTCCTGAGGTGTGAGCTTCCTTCCAGGAATTACTCTGCCTGCCCCCACCCAGATGAACTTCCTCTCCCTGGCCCACAGCCTCAGACCTCGGACAGCATCATTTTCCTCACTGGAAATGGGCCTGTGGGAGACCCAACCCCTCCTCCATTGCTCGTGGTAGGTTGGTGGCTGGGAGCTCCAGGCTAAACCTTGGTGACTCTTGCTGTTGGCAGCTGGTGCCTCCTTCTTCATAAAAAGATAGACTTGGGGTCCCATCTTCCAGCTGAGCCTCCCCTTGCCCTGCCCCAAATGGCACCCAAAGGACCAGGAATGGACTTTCCTCCAAAACTCTGTACTGACCCCTCTCACTTGCAAGTCCTTCTCTCAATGCTGCATTAGAGCTTGCCACAGGGACACTGAAAAGGCTTCTTGGAGGAGGTGGTCTCTGATCTGAGCCCCACAGGGTGACTGAGAGCCACATGAAGTAGAAAGGGTATTCCAAGGGGAAGAGGCAGTGCAGAGGCATGGCGGGCGGTGCCAGCCGGAGGCAGAATGGAGTCGACGTAGTTGGCAACCAGCCTGATGAAGAGCTGGGCTCTTGTCCCTGCTGCTTTTGATTACAGACCTACCCATTTCCTACCCCACGGGCATTCTGGTCTTCGCACAGAACCCCCAATCCCACTTGTTCCACTTGAGTGTCTTCTGTTGGGGGGGGGTCTTCTCTTTCCATTTGTGACCCTAGGAGTTGGGCTTCATTGCCCAATCCTTCAACTTAGTTTGGGTGAGACCTTCCTCTTGCCAGCCCCTGCCCCACAGAATTGCTCTTCTCTGAGGTCAGGGGTGGGGGCAGTATAAAAAAGAGCAAGATGAAGGGAAAAGGAAACTGGAGAAGATGAGATTTCCCCTGAGGAGATTGCAGGGCTGCGGACTGGTCAATGTTGGTTGCTCCCTACCCCAATATCAACTCTCGGTTTTTCTTTTCTTTCTCTTTTCTAGCTGTGTAGGGGTCAAACCCAGGGCTTTGCACATGCTGGACAAGAGCTCTACTCCTGAGCTGCATCCTCATCCCTACTCTCACTCAGCACAAAGAATATATCTCCCAGCTTCCCTTGCTGCAAACTGTGGCCACATGATTAAGCTAATGATATGTAAGCAGAACTGTTTTGTGGCCTTTTCCAGAATTTTTCCTTGAAACAACTGGTTGGGTGCCCATTGATCCTTGTTCCTGCTCTGCTCCATCCTGTAGCCTGGATTGTCAATGGGATGACTGGAGCTTTCACCCCCACTTTGGACCATGAGTTTAAAGGACAAACCTGAACAACAGAAAAGCAGTGACCTTCAAGGAGACTGAGCCCTGGAGCAGTGTCCCCATGCTAGCCCCAGACTGGGTAGTTCCAGACTTTTAAATGTAAGAGAAACTCTTTTGTTTAGGACACTGCATTTTGGTCTCTATTACTCACAGTGGAATGTAATCCTATCTAATTCAACACCACAGGGAAATGTTGACTAGGCAGTTGGTCCATGGAACTGGAGCTCAAAGTGGAGTTTTGGGTTGTGGGTAGAAATTTGGCAGCCATTCTCAAGGAGGTGGAAATTGAAGACATAAGGATAGATGAGCTCACTCAGGCAGTGTGTGGTATGAAAGAGAAAAGATGAGGGCTGCTCAGGAGGCCGGCCTGCTCCCCTCTGCCATTGCACTGTCTCCTCTTACCCACGAAAGAGCCTTTGTCCACTCAGTTTCATCCACCACCTTCCAATATCACACAAGGAGGCTTCTGCCAGCTGGCGGGGTGGTGCACACCTCGAATCCCAGCTACTGGGGAGGCTGAGGCAGGAGGATTGCAAGTTAGAGGCCAGCTTGTGTAACTTAGTGAGAGGTGGGGATGAACTCAGAGGTAAAGTACCCCGGGTTCAGTCCCCAGTTTAAAAGAAAAAAAAAAAAAAAAAAGAAGTTTCTGTCTTCTTAGAATATTTTTTGGTTTTTATAATGTGGAATTGAATGGAGGGGGTGGTGGGGGGAGGACAAGAAGTGTATGGAATAGGTTGTATAAGTTTGTTTTTTGTTTTAGTATAGGACTGAACCCAGGGGCATTTTACCACTGAGCCACATCCCCAATCCTTTTCATTTATTTTGAGAAAGGATCTCACAAAGTTGCTTAGGGCCTTGCAAAGTTGTTGAGGCTGACCTCAAACTTGAGATCCTCCTGCCTCGGCCTCCCAAGTTGCTGGGATTACAGGTGTGAACCACCACATCAGGCTCCTAGATTTTATTTTTAAAAACAGTTTTAGATTTACAAAATTATTAAGTGATAGTATGTACAGTTCCCATGCATCTCTTCCCTCACACAAAGTTTCCCCTACTCTTAACATCTTGGATTGATATAATACATTTGTTAAAATTAGTGAACCAATATTGATACATTATTAACTGAAGTCTATAGCTTTCATTAATGAAGTTTCTCCCCTCCCCCCTCTTTTTCATTATTAAAATATTTTTTATTTTTTTCAGACTGCATTTTGATTTACTGTACACAAATGGGGTACAACTTTTCATTTCTGTGGTTGTACACAATATAATTCACACCATTCATGTAATCATACATATACATGGGGTAATACTGTCTGTTTCATTCTATCTTTCTGTCCTCTATCCTCTTCTACTCCATTTTTCTCTACACCTTCCAAAATTACTTCATTCTTCTCTTCCCCCCATCACACCCCCTCGTTATATATTGTCATGCACTTATCAGAGAAAACATTTGGCTTTTGGTTTTTTGGGCTTGGCCTATTTCACTTAGCATGATATTTTTCAACTTCATCCATTTACTAGCAGATGCCATAATTTTATTCTTCTTTATGACTAAGTAATATTCCATTGTGTATATATACCACAGTTTCTTTATCCATTCATCAACTGAGGGGCATCTAGTTTGGTTCCACAATCTAGCTATTGTGAATTGAGCAGCTATGAACATTGATGTGGCTGCATTCCTGTAGTGTGCTGATTTTAAGTCCTTTGGGTATAAACTGAGGAGTGGGATAGCTGGGTCAAATGGTGGGTCCATTCCAAGCTTTCTGAGGAGTCTCCATACTGCTTTCCAGAGTGACTGCACCAATTTGCAACTCCACCAGCAATGTATGAGTGTGCCTTTTTCCCCACATCCACGCCAACACTTATTATTTGCTTGTGTTCTTGATAATAGCCATTCTAATTGGAGTTAGATGAAATCTTAGGGTGGTTTTAATTTGCATTTCTCTAATTACTAGAGATGATGAGAATTTTCATATATTCATTGATCACCTGTATATCTTCTCCTGTGAAGTATCTGCCCATTTCCTTTCCCCTCTCTTTTTGTGACAGGATCTCACTATGTTGCCCAGGTTGGCCTTGAATTCCTGGGCGCAAAGAATTCTCTTGCCTAAGTCTCCCTAGAAGCTAGGACTACAGGCACATGCCACTATACCAGAGTTAACAAGGGTTAACTCTGTGTCGTACTTTCTGTGGGTTTTGACAAATACATAATACCATGTAACCACCACTACAGTATCATATAGAATAGTTTCACCGCTCTAAAAAATTTCCTGTGCTCCACCTTTCCTGTCCCCAGAACTCTTGGGACCTACTGCTTTTTTTTTACTGTCTCTGTAGTTTTGCCTTTTCCAGAATGTCAAATAGTTGGAATCATTTAGCATATACCTGTTTGACTGGCTTCTTTCACTTAATGATACACATTTGAGATTCTCCATGTCTTTTTTGGACAACTCTCTCACTGCCGACTACTACTCTGTGGTGTCGATGTTCCATTTTATCTATTCACTCACTGGAGGATATCTTGGTAGTCTCCAGGGTTCTAGTAATTATGGATAAAGTTTCTGTAAACATTCCTCTGCAGTGTTTTGTGTGGACGCTTTCAGCTCAGTTTGATAAATATCTAAGAGTGCAATCACTAGGTTCAATGATAAAACTATGTTTAGTTTTGTAAGAAACAAACTGTCTTCAAAAGTGACCATTCTATTTTACCTTTTCACCAGTCATCCATGAAGGTTCTGTGTCACATGCTTATCAGTCTTCGGTGGTTTCAGTGTTGTGGATTTTAGGTTTAGTGGCATCTCATTTTCATGTGCAATTCTCTAATGACATATGATATTGAGCATCTTTTTTAATGTTTACCTACAACGCGTATCTCTTCATTGGTGAGGTATATGTTCACATATTTTGCACAGTTTAAAAATTATTGCTATTACTATCAAGTACTGGGGATTGAACCCAGGGGTGCTTTACCACTGAGCTACACCCACAGCCATTTTTAGATTTTTATTTTGAAGTAGGGTCTCACTAAAATGCCCAGGCAGGCCTTGAACTTGAGTTACTCCTGCCTCAGCCTCCTGAGTTGCTGGAATTACAGGCATGTGCCACTAAGCCTGGCTTTTGTCCAGTTTTAATAGGGTTGTTTGATTTGTTTTTGTGTTTTAAGAGTACTTTGTCTATTTTGGATGACGGTTCTTTGTCAGAATTGTGTTTTGCAAATGTGCCCCCCACCTGTGACTCCTCTGTTCATTTTCTTCACAGATTGCATTTTTAATTTATTTGTTCTTCTCTGTGAATAGAATCATTCCACATCTCCTGAATCTATTTGCCTGATTCCAGCTACTCAAAGATGCCAAATACTGTCCCAAATACAATCTCTTAGCCTCCCAAATTTCCAGGAGACTCTTATTTGACTAGTTTAGTGATGTGGGAAATTAGTTATGACTGGATGGCGTGATGGCATTAGGCAGCTGGAGAGAGTCTGGGAAATAGAAATCTAGTTTTCCAGCCTGTGCAACACAGGAAGACAAACTAAAAGGAGTGGGAATGAATCCTGAGTGTCAATTTTTTTTTTTTTTTTTAAGATCAGGGATTGAACCCAGGGGTGCTTCACCATTGAGCTACATCCTTAGCCCTTTAAAAAAAATTTTTTTTAAGATATTGATGGACCTTTATTTTATTCAGTTGTTATATGTGGTGCTGAGAATCAAACCCAGTGCCTCGCACATGCTAGGCAAGCGCTGTACCACTGAGCCACAACCCCAACCCCCTGACCCCTTTTTATTTTCTATTTTGAAACAGCCTCGTTACTAAGTTGCCAAGGAAGTCCTGTCACTTGCGATCCTCCTGCCTCAGCCTCCTGAGTTACTGGGATTTCAGGCATGCACCATCATGCCCAGCCTTCAGTTTTTCATGTAAACACAAGGGGTAGAGCCCTGTGGATGGAGGGAGGGCTGATGGTGTGATGTGGGACATGGAGGTAAAGATATGCAGCCATTACAAAACAGGATGAAGTGAAAAGCAAAATTTCCTACTTCCAGCCTCACTCCTCAGAACTTTGTCCTTTTTTAGATTTTCTGGAATTTTAACATCATGGTTTTAAATATGCTTTCCCTCTGTTTCTTGATTTAGTAACTTGAGAGATTACCCGCGGATACCTCATTATTTAAGCAAGAAATTTATTTAATTAAGAGATGGGGTCTTGTGTTGCCCAGGCTGGCCTCCAATTCCTAGATTCAAGTGATCCTCCTTCCTCAGCCTCCTGAGGAGCAAGAACTACAGGTCAATGTGTTCCAGTGTACCTGGCTGAGCAAGGGATTTAAATCACATTATCTCTCATCTCCCCCCAGGTCTGCTGTCTCAGTTTCGTTTGCTGTATTATTGCAGTTCTATGTTGGTGTTACATACAGTTCTAAACAATCTGTAAAATTTAAAATTTAGTTCCTGGTTCATCAACTTCAAACGGAAGTTCCTTATTTATTTGTTTTTGCAGCTTTGGGGATTGAACTCAGGGCCCTGCACATGCTAGGCAGGTGCTCTACCCAAGCCCTTCAGACAAGATTTCTTGAGCTCGATTGCTAGGTAAGAAAAAAGAGCTCCCCATGCCACCCGACACCCCTCTCCCCACCTTCTAATTTCGGTTGGTTTTCTCTTTACATCGCCATGGTCAACATTTATAACAATGACATCCTGTTCTGGAATCATAATGAAATCCTCCACGCTCTGTCTTCAGGTTGGTTTGGAAAGTTGAAAGCCAACCAATGCCCTGATTATATAACCATTATTTACTGCAGCACCAAGTAATGAGAGAGCTCCTTTGAGAAGGAAATCTAATTCCCTTTCCTCCACCCAGTGCTGCTGGGAGGAGAATAGTTGCTGTTCCAAAGTCAAGGTCGATCACATTCTCTCTTCTTATACTACACTAATTGCTCAAAATCATGCCTCACACGTGTTGCTTCATATTTGGTTCCTGGAATAGACTTTTGTTGTCTCTGGTTTTCTAATTGCTTTTCTTTCTTCTTCTTCTTTTTTTTTTTCCCCCTGAGAGAAGAAACAGATGTCATCTCCATTTTGTCACCAGAAAGCCTATTTGCCATGTGCACCTTCTCATGCCAGGTCCTTTGTGAGTGAAGTGAGATGATGGAGCTGTTGTTGGGTTTATCCAGCATTCCTACCCCTGCCCCCCCATGACCCCCCTTTTTTTGGTGCTGGGGATGGAACCCAGGGCGTGGCTGTGCTGAGCACACACTGTACCACTGAGCTACACCCCAGACTTCTCCTCCCCTTTCTTTTCATGAACTTCTGCTCTCCTAGTCTAATACTGTGATTTAGGTGTTTTTCCCCAGTTGCAAACTCGGTGGGGATCTTGTAACCAAGGTCTGGCAGTTTATCTTGATGATGATTCATCTGAGGGCTGGACACAACTAAAGGATAATTTGAGTCCTTCTGTGGGATTAAGTCAGTGGATATTAAGTGAAGCACTCACTCTTTAGCTTCAGGTAAGGCTTGATCCAGGGACTCAATGATGTTATTAAGAATCCAGGGTCCCTATGTACCTTTCCTCTGCCCTGTGTTGTCTTTGTCCCCTGGCTCCTCCTAGTGGACTATCAGAGCAGCATGATCTTCTTGTGTTGTAAACCGGGCAGGAGTCAATCCCACCCATCAAGGTGGGAAATCATACAGGAGAGAAATCAGGTTTCTTTTTTTTAGTAGAAGAAGAGTGAATTAATTTTGAAGATCCAAACCACAAATGTTCACATCTCTCTCTTTTTTTTTTTTGTTCACATCTCTATGAAGTTTTTTATGCTAGCAATTCTATTTTAAATTTCCAAGAATTTTTTTCTTCCTTTCATAACTGTCTTTTTGTTTTATGAATGTAATAGCATCAGAGTGTTTTTCTCTATATAGTTCTCTTATTTCCTCTAGGACTGGTTTGCCCACCTTCTTTTAGTTTATTAAGAAGACAGCGGTGCTGCAGCTTGCTGGGGCAGTCAAGGCGTGCGTGAGAGTTCTGTCTGCTTCTTCCTTTGTCGTGAACGGCATGGAGGTGCTAGCGCAGGAGTTTGGAAACCTAACCCCGGAGCAGCCGGCAGCGCCGATCCCGACTGTAGAGGAAAAATGGAGGCTGCTTCCAGCATTTTTAAAGGTGAAAGGCCTTGTGAAACAGCATATAGACTCATTTAACTATTTCATTAATGTAGAGATAAAGAAGATAATGAAAGCCAATGAAAAAGTTACAAGTTATGCTGACCCCATGTGGTACTTAAAATATCTTAATATCTATGTTGGGCTTCCTGATGTTGAAGAAAGCTTCAATGTAACCAGACCAGTGTCTCCTCATGAGTGCCGTTTGAGGGACATGACCTATTCTGCCCCCATTACGGTGGATATTGAGTACACCCGGGGCAGCCAAAGGATCATCCTAAATGCCTTGCCCATTGGCAGGATGCTCATAATGCTTCGAAGTTCAAATTGTGTTCTTACAGGGAAAACACCAGCAGAATTTGCCAAACTGAATGAATGTCCATTAGACCCAGGTGGCTACTTCATTGTTAAAGGAGTTGAAAAAGTCATTTTATCCAAGAGCAGCTATCGAAGAACAGAATCATTGTGGAGGCGGATAGGAAAGGGGCCGTGGGAGCTTCCGTTACCAGCTCCACCCTGAGAAGAAAAGTAGGACCAACATGGCTGTGAGCAGGGGCGGTTTTACCTGAGGCTTAACACTTTGTCCGAGGATATACCCATTGTCATCATATTTAAGGCCATGGGTGTTGAGAGTGACCAGGAAATTGTGCAGATGATTGGAACAGAGGAGCACGTGATGGCTGCATTTGGGCCCAGTTTGGAGGAGTGCCAGAAAGCTCAGATTTTCACACAGATGCAGGCATTAAAATACATAGGAAATAAAGTAAGAAGGCAAAGGCTGTGGGGAGGTGGACCAAAGAAAACCAAAATAGAAGAAGCAAGAGGGCTCCTGGCTTCTACCATCCTGACCCATGTGCCAGTTAAGGAATTCAATTTTCGAGCCAAATGTATCTATACTGCAGTGATGGTGCGAAGAGTAATTCTGGCCCAAGGTGATAATAAAGTTGACGACAGAGACTATTATGGTAACAAGCGGTTGGAATTGGCAGGACAGCTTTTATCTCTTCTTTTTGAAGATTTGTTCAAAAAATTTAATTCTGAAATGAAGAAGATTGCAGACCAGGTGATTCCTAAACAAAGAGCAGCCCAGTTTGATGTTGTGAAACACATGCGCCAAGACCAGATTACCAATGGCATGGTGAATGCCATTTCCACCGGAAATTGGTTTCTAAAGAGATTTAAAATGGACCGCCAAGGTGTGACCCAAGTCCTGTCTCGCTTATCATATATATCTGCACTGGGCATGATGACAAGAATCTCTTCCCAGTTTGAAAAAACCAGAAAAGTGAGTGGTCCTCGTTCCCTCCAGCCATCTCAGTGGGGAATGCTCTGTCCTTCGGACACTCCTGAAGGAGAGGCCTGTGGTTTGGTTAAAAATTTGGCCCTTATGACATATATCACAACCGACATGGAAGATGGACCCATTGTTAAATTAGCCAGCAATCTGGGAGTGGAAGATGTGAATTTACTATATGGAGAAGAGCTCTCTTACCCAAATGTGTTTCTTGTTTTTCTCAATGGTAACATGTTGGGTGTCATTCGAGATCATAAAAAGCTAGTGAATACATTCCGACTGATGCGAAGAGCAGGATATATCAATGAATTTGTTTCCATCTCAACAAATCTTACAGATCGGTGTGTTTATATATCCTCTGATGGAGGAAGGCTGTGCAGACCTTACATAATTGTTAAGAAACAGAAGCCAGCAGTCACGAACAAGCACATGGAAGAGCTGGCTCAGGGGTACAGGAATTTTGAAGATTTCTTACATGAGAGTCTGGTAGAATATTTAGATGTGAATGAAGAAAACGAATGTAACATTGCACTCTATGAACATACAATTAATAAAGATACCACCCACTTGGAGATTGAACCCTTCACTCTTCTTGGCATCTGTGCTGGCCTGATCCCTTATCCTCATCATAACCAGTCCCCAAGAAACACCTATCAGTGTGCCATGGGGAAACAAGCCATGGGTACCATTGGATACAACCAGAGAAACAGAATTGATACTCTCATGTATCTGCTAGCATATCCACAAAAGCCCATGGTTAAAACAAAAACTATTGAGTTGATAGAATTTGAGAAATTGCCTGCTGGACAGAATGCAACAGTTGCTGTGATGAGTTACAGTGGTTATGATATTGAAGATGCACTTGTTTTAAACAAGGCCTCCTTGGACAGAGGCTTTGGACGTTGCCTTGTGTATAAAAATGCTAAGTGCACATTGAAACGGTACACCAATCAGACTTTTGATAAAGTCATGGGACCCATGTTGGATGCTGCTACAAGGAAGCCCATCTGGCGACATGAAATTTTAGATGCAGATGGTATTTGTTCTCCAGGTGAAAAAGTAGAAAACAAACAAGTGCTTGTAAACAAGTCTATGCCCACAGTGACTCAGATTCCTTTGGAAGGAAGTAATGTGCCACAGCAACCACAGTACAAAGATGTGCCCATAACTTACAAAGGGGCAACAGATTCATACATTGAGAAGGTGATGATATCGTCCAATGCTGAAGATGCCTTTCTGATTAAAATGCTGCTGAGACAGACAAGGCGACCAGAGATCGGAGACAAATTCAGCAGTCGTCATGGACAAAAAGGTGTTTGTGGTTTGATCGTCCCCCAGGAGGACATGCCATTTTGTGATTCTGGCATCTGTCCGGACATCATAATGAACCCACATGGCTTCCCATCGAGAATGACGGTGGGAATGTTAATTGAGCTGCTGGCCGGCAAAGTGGGTGTGTTAGATGGCAGGTTCCACTATGGCACTGCATTCGGAGGGAGTAAAGTGAAGGACGTGTGTGAGGACCTCGTTCGCCATGGTTATAACTACTTAGGGAAGGACTATGTCACATCTGGCATCACAGGCGAACCCTTAGAAGCCTACATCTATTTTGGCCCTGTGTACTATCAGAAACTGAAACACATGGTGCTGGATAAAATGCATGCCCGGGCCCGGGAACCATGAGCCGTCCTTACTAGGCAGCCCACTGAAGGGCAATCTCATGATGGTGGCTTGCATCTTAGAGAAATGGAACGTGACTGTTTAATTGGCTATGGAGCCAGTATGCTTCTGCTAGAGAGACTGATGATTTCAAGTGATGCCTTTGAGGTTGATGTCTGTGGGCAGTGTGGACTTCTGGGGTACTCCCACTGGTGCCATTACTGCAAGTCATCGTGCCACATGTCTTCCCTCCGCATTCCGTATGCCTGCAAGCTGCTCTTCCAGGAACTACAGTCCATGAACATCATCCCCAGGTTAAAACTGTCCAAGTACAATGAGTGAGGACGGAAACGATGGTTATGTGAAAACTACGGTGGGTAAGTCTGATGCCATGCCACGCAGGAGGGACTAAGGACTGTTTCTTCTCTTGCAAATGACTTCCAGGATTATTTGCTCTCAAAAACTGATGGAGAAGCTTTTTTGTTCTAGAAGTCTGACTAGACAGCCTTCATCAATGAGCTTGAGCCATGGGAGAAATACTGACAACCGGGACTGCAGTGCCACCTCCATCCACAAGTGGACGTGACCCGAGGGATAAATAAACTTTTATTTATGATCCGAAGCATGAAATCTATTCATTAGAAAGACCTTACTCCTGGGGCTGGGGTTGCGGCTCAGTGGTAGAGCACTTGACTAGCATGTGTGAGGCCCTGGGTTTGATTCTCAGCACCACATGTAAATAAATGAATAAAATAAAGGTCTAGCAACATCTAAAAACTGTATTTTAAAATTAAAAAAAAGAAAGACCTTACTCCTGAAAAAGAAAGTTTGGGTTTAAGTTCCCCCAGTATCTTCTGGTTCACGCAACTCAAGGTTCCCTTCCTGAGGTTCAGCTGGGGTGTCTGATTCTGAGCAGTGTGTGGAGGCAGGAGGACTGTGAGAAGCTGAGAAGAATCATCCAGCCTGTGAAGCGCTGGATTTCTTATCTGGTTCCGTGAGGGGACAGATTTTCCCAACAATTAAATCTTGCTGTCACATACCCAAACTTTATGAAAAATCACAAAAAATCTTGGTGAAATACAATAAATATATTCCTACCTTAAAAAAAAAAAAAAAAAAAAAAAAAGAAGATAGCAGGGTTGAGCTTGGGAGGCCCTAGGTTCAATCCCAATACCACACAACCAACCAATGAGAGGTGCAGCATAGTTGATTGATTCAGAGCACATCTCAGGAAACAGGCTTTGGCATTCAAATTCCATCTCTCTGTCCCTTAATAGCTGTGTAAATCTTCTCAAGTTACTTTACCTGCCTGCGACTCATTTTATTATAAATGGAGACAACCCTTAGTACGTCCTCAATAGCTATTTGCCATTCATTTATTAATCAATCCTTCTTTTCTTTTCTTTTTGCAGCATTGGGGATGGACCCAGGAGAGTTCTACTACTGAGCTCCATCCCAGCCCTTTTTATTTTTTATTTTGAGATGGAGTCTTGCTGAATTGCTTATGGCTTCTCCAAGTTGCTGAGGCTGACCTCAAACAGGTGATCCTCCTGCCTCGTTCTCCTGAATTGCTGCAATTACAGATGTGTGCTAATGCCCGACTAGGACTGAGCCTCTTAACCATCAAGCTGTATGATTTCTTCTGCTCCCACATGACTGGAGCATAGTCCTGAAGAGTGTGTGTGTGTGTGTGTGTGTGTGTGTGTGTGTGTGTGTGTGTGTGTGTGTGTGTGTGTGTGTGTGTGTGTGTGTGTGTGTGTGTCTAAAGGCAGAGGAAGCAGAGGACTTTGGCTCCCTCTGGAGGAGATAGGAGGTTCTGCAGAGTGAGCAGGGGCTTGGGATTGAAATCCAGGTAGGTTCAAAGAATAAATGACTTCATTAGCATCTTTGTTGCTCCATATGAGGGCAGGCCTTCATTTCCCCCTGCTTCTCAATAATGAGTCCACAGTACTTACCAGTACACACCCTTTATTAGAATAAAGTCATAAGACCTTGTGACTAACTTCTGGTTAGTAGGATAGAAGCAAAACTGTGCAAATGAAGGAGTTATCATGAAGCAGGAGGCATGACCTCCTTTTCCCCTTTCTCCCTCCTGCAGGAACCAGCTATAATGGCTGAGGCTCAAGCATCCATCTTGGACTAGGAGTAGAAGCAATCTACTGATGACTGGCAAAAGGAAGGGAAATTCTATTTTAAATTTCCAAGAATTTTTTTCTTTCCTTTTCTAATTGTCTCTTTTTGTTTTATGAATGTAATAGCATTAGTTTCACAATGATCATGGAGTAGCCATATCGATATTTGATGCCAATGGTAACTGGAGGGGAAGGGAGGTATACTACTATTTTATTTACACCACTGGTATTTTGGGGTTTTGGTACTTGTAGTCAAACTTATTTATTTATTTTTTTTGCATCCCAAAAGTTTTGCTTTGGGAAAATTCTCTAACCTCTCTATACTTTGTTTCTTATATCTAGGGTGAGAATAATAGTACCCACCTCACAGAGTGTGCTCATGAAGGTTAAATGTATGTGTAGTAATGTTACTTATGAAGAAATCTCTGTGTACCTTTTTTTTTTTTTGAAATTTAGTAAGGCTGCTGTAGACTGAAAGAAATGAGGAAAAGCAGTGTTCCCTGACTGGGCAAGGTAGACAAATCTCTTTACCCTACAGAGGTAAGCAAGTTCTGTGCATGTTGTCTTACATAAAGTTTATGTAAGACTTAGGTCTTACATAAAGTTGCTGATGCAGTAAAATGAACTACCACAGAATTCCCAGGGGTCTGGGGAGATAGCTCAGTTGGTAGAGTGCTTGCCTCACAAGCACAAGGCCCTGGGTTCAATCCCCAGCACCACAAAAAAAAAAAAAAAAAAAAAAAAAAAAAAAAAAAAAAAAAATTCCCAGGGGCATCCAATGATAAGCCTGTACATCTAGGGTGGTTCAGGTCTGCTGATATAGGCTGGGCCTATCGGGGCTTTGTTCCAGGCTAGAGGTGTGGTTCTGGTCCTCTTCGTGTGTCTCTCATCCTCTTTGGACCTGCTGGCTAGCTGGAGTCTGTCCTTTGTATGACATCAGCAGAGACACATGTGGGAAGGTCAAGCACATAAGTACATTTCAAGACCTTGCTTACGTCTTGTCCACTTACCTCCAGTGGCAGAGTAAGTCACAGGGCTAAGGCCAAAATCCAGGGCCAGGGGAATGTGCTTTCTCCACCATGAAGCAGTGGGGCAGATGGATATGTAGTCTCTGGAGGACTGAAGGGTTAGTACCAATAGGTCACCATCCCTTAGGCCTACAGCTGGAGTCCCCAGACCAGTTGTCAAGGAAGGAAGCAATGGCACGAACCCTTTGGTTGAAAGAGGAAATTACCCAAGCTTAGGAGTAGATAGAGGAACCATAATGGAGGACAGAGTGACAGAGAATGAATCTCTGAGGATTTCGCATAGAATGTCACCAGACCTCTACTCTGGGTCACCATGGTCTGGAATCTCGAATCTGCTCTGATTTAGGGTTTCACCTCCTTTTGGATCTGCACATGCAAGTTTGTGTACAGGGACAGGGACCTCATCTGCTATAGCTGGGCTTCCCACCAAGACAGCAGGCAGGGACTGAGTTGAATTGACTTTGAATTGAGAAATGGGAAAAAAAAAAGTGTATCTGAGATTTCTTGAAGCATTTAGCATCTATCCCATATCTCAGGTGCACGTAGTAGGCCCTCAAAAATGGACTCCAGTATTAGAACCAGGATTGGTGGGGTCTTTCCTTTTCTGTCTTCAGGGAGTGAGGGTGTAGGACAGTGAGGGAGAGAGAGGAATCAGCCTGTGGAATGTCCCGGATGTTGGAGCTTGTGTTCCCCACAACTAGGGCCTGCTTCTAGGGAAGCTCTGAGAGTATCCAGGTGGCAGTGGGGTACAGAGAATCTCCCAAAGGGCTTGGAGAATAAATGCTCTGGTCTGGGTACTTTGTGATGCTGCCCCACCCCAGGCCAGATCGCTTCCTTCCTGGTCATCAGGGAAGACCACTCCCCTTGGTCTCTCTCTGACTCCCTCCAAAGGCTAGTTGACCCAGAGAGAGGGGTGTGGGCATGGCTGGTGAACAGGAAACTCCACCCCCATTTTTCACTTTGCCTGGGAAGAGTCACCAGTGTGGCCCAAGGTCCCATTTCTGCTTGCTTAAGCCTCTAGGTCCTGGGCCTACTGGGGTCCTCCCCTGCTTAGGTCTTTCCTGTCCTGGTATTGTGCAAGGCCTGCAGCTGCCTCCCTGGCCAAATTCTGGGCTGGGGAGAAGAGCCTAGGGCTTTGGGAAAGAGGAAGCAGCCCCAGAGACTGGATCCTCCTCTCTTGGGGTAGCAGAACCCAGGGGAACCAGCTGCACCAAGAGCTCCTGGTCTTTCTTCCGTTTCTTCTTGGCAGGTCTGCCAAGCCCGCAGTCACTTCCTACCGTGGAGCAGGTACTCCCCAACCCTGGGCCTGGAGGGCGGGGAGAGGGGAGGAGTGGGAATGTAGGGAGTAGGGAGAGGCTGAGACTTACTGGGGTCATCTGGGTATGAGTGCTAGACCCCAAACCACCCCAAACCCAAGACACCAACCACAGCTGTAATCAGAACTCAAATCCCTCCACCACCCTAAATCTTCCGCAATGCAGAGCACAGTCCCAGCCCTAACCCTAAGCCTGCACGGCCTCAGTTCCTGTCCCAACCTCATCTCTCTTGCGTGGCAACCCCAACCATTCACAAGTCATCTTCCTCATCTAATCTCAGATGATCCACCATCATAACCCCAACCCTGTCACCCTCATCCTAACCCAGGGGTCGCCTCATCCTAACCTCACCTGTACCCATCTCCACCTTTCACCCTCACCCCAGACACCTTTCTCACCTGGCAACCCCAATCCCAGCCCGGATTCCATTCCAATTCCCAACCATCATCCCCCATCCCCATCCAAGCTCAGCCCAGTCTTAATCTCCTCTTTGTTCTAACCCAATCCCACTCCACTCCTTCCATCACCTCATCTACTGCAAGAGGGACCCTCAGTACTGTCGGTAGCAGCTCAGGAAGGGGTGGCTCCAGTTGGGGACATTTAGAGCCAGCTTAAGGAATGAAATGTGAAATTTTTTTTTTTTTTTTTCCGGTGCTGGGGATTGAACCCAGGACCTTGTGCTTGACAGGCAAGCGCTCTACCAACTGAGCTATATCCCCAGCCCCCAAAATGTGAAATTTCTAATGCTCCCATCAAAGCCCATGGATATTATGTATGAAATCTGTGGCTTGTAGAATTAATGTTGGACTTGTGTTTTGAACTTTTCTCTATTTTGAGAATAAGCTACTCCTGGAATTGCCCGACAGTACCCTGACTTCCTTTCTTTGAGCCAGAGCCCTCCAGCTGGCCTTATCACCCCCTGTCCCCCCTTTCACAGCTCAAGAGGGAAGTTGGGGGGAAGGCCTGGTGTCAGGAAACAGAAACTGAATCCTACCTATAGCGAAACTGCTTGGCCCTTTCTTTCTGACTAGACTTGCCTCTGGGATCAGAGGTCAGGGGCTTGGGGCCCTGGTCTACCCTTGGGTATTTGGTCTCACATGCAGCAAACACAGGTGCCTACAGGGCACCAGTCCATCCAACCTGCCACATGCCAGTTCTGGGGATTTAAAACCCTGCCCTTGGAGCACCCAAGAATTGGAGACACAAGGATGAACATCAGGGACTTCGGTCTGGAGGGCAGTGCTGTCCAGAAGAGTCCTCGTCCAAGAGAAGGTTTTTCAGAGCGGCAGGGCTCCTTGTCCTCCAGTACATCAATGGCTCCCTTCCCTAGGACTGAAATGGTTCCTCTACCACCAGGGGCACTAGGTGCCCACTAGGCCAACCAGCTCCATTCCAAGCTCAGGGGGCTCCTTCTCCTCCATACCAGCCTTTCAAACAGAGATGAGGGTCTTTCTTTCTGGGGTTGTTTCTGCTCTTTCTTTTTTCCAGGAAAGTTCTCTGGGCCAAGGTTGGTTTTTGGAATGGACCAACTGAGCCAATAAGCTGGCCTTTGGTGTAAGGGCTGAGCTACGTTCTGGTGACATCTGCAGGATGTGAGCTAGGTGGGTCCAGAAAGGTTCTCCCACATTCTCCACCTGTCCAAATCCTACCATTCCTCTGTGAGGTTCAGTGTTATCCATTCTAGGACCCCAAATGGGAAAAACCAGGGAACTGGGGATGTTACCTGCAGCTGACCCCAGCTGGCTAGACTCAGCTGTCCACCTGCATAAGAATAAGCTGCTTCTCTGCAGTTTGATAAAACATCATTACACTCATTTTTCCTTTTTACATCATGTATGTGGGTAGATGGCCAAGTCCAACTAGCTGGAATCCAGGTAGTTTCCTTGGCTTGGCTGCCAGTGATAGGGACAACATGGACATAACTTGCAAATGTCCCCTGCTGCAGAGAAATGACCTTGACACCCTGTGTAGGTCTGGCCATGCCTACCCCAATGTGCCCAGTAGGTTGCTTTTTCTCCAAGTGAGAAGTACAACTTTGGGCCTCAGAGTCCTATCCTATCCTATTTTATCCTTTGGGTCCATCTCCTATACAGGCTGCAGATATATCTTCCTGGAAGGGGAGTAGGTCTAGGGATGTCAGAAACTGAGGACGAGATGTTAGATCAGTGCAAATGACCTGGGTCTCTTGGGGTGCAGAATTCCTGACCTGCCCATGCCCTTTGCTGTGCTACCTTCCGGAACATCCCTTCTGCCTTCTGCACTGAGCTGAGTACTGCTTGGGCATCCTGATGGCAACTCAGAACTGGTCCAGGCCTGGGCATCTGCTCAGCCCTCCCCAGGTGTGCCCCTGGAGATAGCAGAGTCAGCAGCACCCAATCCTTGAGGCGGATGGACTGGGGGCTGGGAGAGGTCATGAGTTTCCTGTCCCCATGTCCAACCTCCCCAGGCCCTTCTGCCACTCTGCAGAGTCAGCAGGAACTAGGGAGGATTGCAGAGTTGACAGCAGTGTATATGGTAAAATATACATAGTATAAAGTTTATTCATTGAGTGTGCAATTCAGTGGCATTTACAATGTTGTGTAACCATCACCACTGTGTCTTTCTAGAACTTTCTCATCATCCACAACAGAGTCTTGGTATCCATTAATACTAACTACCCATTCCCTCCTCCCCTGGTAACCTCTATTTCACTTTCTGCCTCTAGGAATTTGTGCTTTCTAGATGTTTCGCGTAAGTGGAACTATACAATATTTGCCCTTTTGTGTCTGGTTGATTTCACTCAACGTAACGATTTTGAGTTTCATGTGTGTTATAACAAGTGTCAAAATTTCATCCCTTATTATGATAGATTAATATTTCATTGTATGCACAAAACATATTTTGTTTATCCATTCTTCTGTTGATGGGCACTTGGGTAGTTTCTACCTTTCAGCTATTGTAAATAATACTGCTGTGAACCTTGATGTACAAGTACCGGTTTGAATTGTTTTTAATGCTTTTTGGTTATATGCCTAGGAATGGAATTACTGGGCCACATTGTAACTCCCTATTGACTTTTTAAAAAAATTTTTTTAGATGTTGATAGACCTTTATTTTATCCATTTATTTATATGTGGTGCTGAGAATCGAAACCAGTGCCTCATGCATGCTAGGCAAGCACTCTACCACTGAGCCACAACCCCAGCCCCCCTGTTGACTTCTTGAAGAAACTCCAAATTGTTTTTTATACCATTATATTCCCACCGAGTAATAATGCACAGGGTACCAATTTCTTTACATCCTCATCAACATTTTTCATTTTCTGCTTTCTTGGTTCATTGATAGCCATTCCAAATGGATGTGAACTGGTAGCTCATTGTGGTTTTGGTTTGCATCTCTTTAATGGCTAATGATGAGTATCTTTTTCTGTTTATTGACCACGTGCTTATTATTTTTTTCCTCCTTCCTTCCTTCCTTCCTTCCTTCCTTCTTTCCTTCCTTCCTTCCTTCCATCCTTCCTTCCTTTCTTTTTCTTTTCTTTTCTTTTTTTTTTTTTGGTACTGGGGATTGAACTCAGGGACACTCGACCACCTAGCCACATCCCAAACCCTATTTTGTATTTTTTTTAGGGACAGGGTCTCACTGAGTTGCTTAGTGCCTCATTTTTGCTGAGGCTGCCATTGAACTCACAACCCTCCTGCCTCAGCCTCCCGAGGTACTAGGGCTGTAGGTGTGCACCACTGTGCCCAGCTCCATGTGCTTATTTTCTTTTCTTTTTTTTTTTTTTTTTTTTTTTTTGGTGCTGGGGATTTGAACCCAGGGCTTTGTGCTTGCAAGGCAAGCACTCTACCAAGTGAGCTATATCCCCAGCCCCTACGTGCTTATTTTCATTGGAGAAATGTCTATTCAAGTCCTTTGTCTATTTTCTGAGTTAGTTTTTTTTTCTTTTGAGTTGTAAGAATTCTTTATGTAGTCTGGATATTAATCCCTGATAAGCAATGATTTGTGAATATTTTCTCCTATTCTATTATTATTATTATTTAATCTATGAATAGTGCCCTTTGATGTACATAAGTTTTTCTTTTTTTTTCTTCTCTATTCCTTTTTTTTTTTTTTTTTGGTCTTTTTTGAGATAGAATCTTACTATGTTGTCTAGTCTGGCCTTAAACTCCTGGGCTCAATTGATCTTCCTGCTTCAGCCTCCCAGGTAGTGGGGACAACAGGCATGACCCACTATGCCCACCTCAAAATTTCTTCATTTTGATGAAGTTTAAGTTGTCTGTTTTCCTTCCTTCTTCTCTCTCTCTCTCTTTCTCTTTCTCTCTCCCTCTCCCCCCATCTCTCTCCCTTTCTTCCTTTTTCTCTCTCTTTTTCAAGACTGAGGTCTTGCTATGCTGCCCAGCCTGGCCTTGGCCTTGAACTCATGATCTTCCTGCCTCAGCCTCCAGAGTAACTTGGATGTACAGGCACATACCCTCATACCCAGCTTCTGTTTTTTTTTTTTTTTCCCCTGTGTTTTTGATGACATTCTCAAAAACTGATTTAAAGTGGTAGAGATTTTCATCCATGTTATATTCTCTAAGAGTTTTAGAACTTCTGGTGTCTTGGAGTTCTCTCCCATTCCATGGCACAGAGCCTGCCTTCTTGTGCATAGTATACAGCAGGTACTTAACTCATATTTATGGGATATGTGTAATGTAGGACCCTTGTGCCACCTGTTATACCTAGACTTGCTCTGTCACCTCCCTGCCTCTGCTCCGAACCCCTAAGGACCTTTCTCACCAACTAAGGGGGATCCTTGTGTGCCTGGGGGCTCTGTGCTGCCGTGGATCACATATCCTCAATCCCAGGATTTCCAAATGGAGGCTGCCAAGAACAGGGCAGACACAGAGAGAGTGCTCAGGTGACTACAAGGACCCCGGAGAAGTTCCAGTGTAAAGGCCACGGGTGTTGCGCATGGAAGGCAGAATAAGGTTTCAGCAGGCAAAGACCATCTGTGGTAGAGATAGAACTGGGTAGCTAGGGAGCCACTGAGCAGAAGGACTGACCCCAGGGTGGGTCTGTGGGAAGAGGGAATAGGATGGAGCAGTAAGCAAGAAAGGGGTCCCTTTCACATCTTGCTGACAATTGGGAGCCACAGAAGGTTTTTGAACAGAGGAATGATTCTTAAAGGCAGCACTTAGGTTAAATTCAATCAAACCCCATTATGGCCTGGAGCTGGTAAAGCTAGTGATAGGGAGACAACTCTCAGGTGAAAAAAACAAACAAAAACTCTCATTCTCACTGGGTGCTCTGGATCTCTCTGGGCTCTAGTTCCTGATACTTTGGGTGGCATGGATGGTGCAGAGAAGTAGGGGAGGAGGGAGAAACAGCTGCTCATCTGCCAGCAATTGCCCTGATCCTTGAGGGGCGGGGAAAAGCAGAACTTAAATTTGAGCCAAGGGGAGCAGAAAGTTTTCTTGGACACGCCACCAAGTGAGGATATTTGTGGGCATAGCCTGGACCAGAAACGTGGGCTCCTGGCTCCCTGCTGGTGGCCACCTGAGACATCATTAGGAAACTTGTCCTCTCCCTAGGCAGGTAAGCACAGCAGGTAGAGACACAGGGCTGGACCCTCGGTGCCCGGAGGTGCCCCTGAGTGCTCAGCCATCCCTGTGTACCACCTCTCAGGCACTGGAACCCACCTGAGGACCTACTATGGGCTTCCTGCTCTGGCTGCTCCTTCTGGTCTCATTCTTCCCACCAGGTAAGCCTATGTCACAGGGCCCAGCCTTGGAAGGTCCAGGCCTCTGAAGACTGGTTATGCCTTGGTCAAGTTTGGCTGCTGAGATCAAGGGAGGTCACAGGCAGGCAGTGGCAGGATGCTGACCAGGAGGCCAAGTTTTCTCTTGAAGTCACCCTGCCGGGCCTCTGACAGCCCTCAAGGGATACCCCCATCCTTAGGGCACTGAGTGGGCCTGAGCTATGGGGGCACTGTGAGGGCAGGGCAGGACAGGGTTTGGGGGATTTACCTGAGGCATCTTTTCTGGGGTGAATGGTAGGGCATGTGGTGTCCCCAGGCCTGTATCACCCTCCTCTATGTCACTCTCCCATCCTCCCCCCAGGCCACACCTCATGGGGTGTCTCTAGTCCTAAGACTGCGCAGGGAGTGAAGGGGTCTTGCCTGCTCATCCCCTGCATCTTCAGCTTCCCTGCCGATGTGGAAGTGCCTAATGGCATCACAGCCATCTGGTACTTTGAATACCGGGGCCAGCGGCAGGTGGTGACTCACTCTGCGGAGCCCGCGAAGGTGGAGGCTCGTTTTCGCGACCGTGCCCAGCTTCTGGGGAATGTGGAACGCAACGTCTGCAACCTATTGCTGAAGGACCTGCAGCCTGAGGACTCAGGCACCTACAGCTTCCGCTTTGAGATCAGTGTCACCAACAGCTGGGTAGATGCCACAGGCACCTTGGTCTCTGTGACAGGTGAGGAGTAGGGTAGTCTGGCTATTGCCTGGAAAGAACTTCCAAGCTGCATCTGAACCCACTGGCTCATAGCCCCAGACTTTGTCCTAAACTTTGCCCTGGTCCTTTCTCAGCCTCTGTTCCAGCCCCCCAACCTGGTCTGAGCCCCAGCCACACTTTGCATTCACCAAAGTAGGGCTAGGGGTTGAAAGTAGCCTTTCTTTGCCATTAAGTCCCCTAATCTAGTCTCCTCTCTCAGCTGGGGTTTCCAGGGCAAGAGGTCTCAGGTGTGGCAAAGGGGAGTCCTGAACCCACCTGTCTCTGTCCTCAGAGAAGCCCAGTAAGCCCGTCATTACCTCCCCCATGGAGCTGCGAGAAGGCATGGAAGTGAACTTCAACTGTTCCACGCCCTACTCGTGCCTGCAGGAGCCAGTCAGCCTGACATGGCAGGGCCAGGACCCCGCTCGTTCTGTCATCACCAGCTTCCAGAAGCTTGAACCCAATGGTGTTGGCCACCTGGAGACGCTTCACATGGTTCTGTCACAGCAGGACCATGGCCGGACACTGCGCTGTGAGGTCTCAGTGGCCAGCCTCAGGAGTCAGAGTGAGATTCACCTCCAAGTGCAGTGTGAGTGTGCAAGGGGTCATACCTTCGTTACTGAGCCCACGTCTGTGGCTCCCCAGTGAAAAACAGAGACTGTGTCCCTGGGGCAAAACCAGGCATACAGTCAGGGCAGTGCTGATGGAGAGAGTGTTATGCTCTGAGAGCCACGTTTAATGACTCCCTTCCACCTCTGTTGGCCTCAGAAGGGTCTATCCTCAAGGCCAGACTGGGCAGAGAAGGGGAAACACAAAAGGTCAAGGAACAGAAGCCTCCATGTGGCTTTGGGGGTTGGTGACAAGAGCCCCGGGATTCAGTTCCGCTCTGGAGGATGCTGGTGAGATGGAGTCTACCCCTTCTCTGCTTTAAGCTGCTCCTGGTCATGATGAACAGGGTATCACAGGGGCCTGGCTGAATCAATGCGGGGAAAGCCTGGGTTTCCACTGGTTAGGCATCATCCCATCTCAATAAAATGGGGCAGCTGTTCTAGAACAATTACTATGCACAGGCACCGGGCCGCTGGCCCCCATCCACCAGATGAGTAAACACTGGGCCAGCCACTTGTTTCCCATCTGTTTTCTCATCTGCTTAGTGGAGCTAATACCTCATTCCTGTCTCACAGAATTGAACGAAAATGAAAGGAGCTGACACAGGTATGTAGTTAGAAGAGTGCTGGGCACTTGAAATATTAGCATTTGTTAGTGTGTTGACATAAAAAGAGACCTTGGAACAAGATTTAAAGAAATGTAGTTTCTAAGTATGGCTGGTTCCTTCCTTACAAACCCTTTGGCTCCTGCCAGTAGGTAACTGGTCCCTCACCAACATCCACCACAGGCCACTAATGCAAGCAAAGTGGTGTCCATGACCTTGTTCATGCAACTCACCCCCAAACAGAACAGGGGCAGCAGGCATTATCCTGAAGCAGAAAACCCTAGAAGGCAGCATAAGCTGGACGCCAGGCCAAGCATCACATTATTAGAGTCTCAGTGGAAAAGGAAGGGAGTCTGGGATAGGGGAGGACAGGACAGGGGAACTCTTGGGACCGATGTTTGCTCTGGGTGACCTTCCGTAAAGCAGAGTTTTGACAGGAAATGAGAGGTGCGCTACCCCCTGCCTTACCAACACCTGCATCATGACTTGCAGATGCCCCTAGAGGCGTGGAGGTCCGCCTCAGCCCTGCGGGGCGGAACATCCTTCCAGGTGATCTGGTCACACTCACCTGCCAAGTGAACAGCAGCTACCCTGAGGTCAGTTCTGTGCAGTGGCTCAAGGACGGGGTGCTCCTGGAAGCCAATGGTCGCGTGCTGCAGTTGTCCCAGGCAGCCTGGAGCGATGCTGGCGTCTACACCTGCAAAGCTGGAAACGGCATTGGTTCTTCGGTCTCACCCCCAGTCAGCCTCCATGTGTTCAGTGAGTCCTGGGTGAGGCTGGATCTAGTCAGAGGGTGGGATGGGGTCTAGGCAGGGGACTGGGGAGAGCCAGGCCAGGGCAGATCTAGAGGCTGGCATAGCTCTGTGCCTCTGGGACGCACGTGTGGATCCCAGCTCTGCCTCACTGTGAGACACATGACAGGGTGGGATGTCATGAGGACCCCCGTCAATAGGACAGAGATGCTGGACAATTCCAGGAGGCTTCCCTGCTTGGGGAGGGGTGCAGTAGAATCTGTAGAGATTGAAGCTGATTGACTTGCAATCTGGACCTCTGAGGGGTTGGGGCTCCAAGTTGGCTGGGTGTCGCTCTAGCATGCCCTTTGCTTCCCTCATAGTGGCTGAGGTCAAGGTGAGCCCAGCAGGCTCCATTCTGGAGAACCAGACTGTGACGCTGTCCTGTGGCACTCCCAAAGAGGCGCCCAGTGAGCTCCGCTATACGTGGTACAAGAACAATATCCTGCTAGAGGAAGCGCGAAGTCCCACTCTCCTGCTGCCCTCAGTCACCAGGGCTGACACTGGCTTCTACTTCTGTGAGGTGCACAACACCCAGGGCAGTGAACGCTCTGGCCCTGTCAGTGTTGTGGTCAACCGTAAGTGGCCAGGGTTGGGTAGCACTGGATACTACCAGGGCAGACCCTGAGGGCGGAGCCCCATGGGAGGCTTGGGGTCGTGGGCCTGGGGCTCTGAGGTCACAGCTCAGTGGCCTTGAACTCACATACCAGTTCTGCACACCTTGACTTTGGCAAGGCTTTGACCTCTCTGGGCCTCAGTTTCCTCCTACGTTTTTTTTCATTTTTTTTTATTGTAAACAAATGGGATACATGTCGTTTCTCTGTTTGTACATGGAGTCAAGGCATACTGTTTGTGTAATCATAAATTTACATAGGGTAATGTTGTTTGATTCATTCTGTTATTTTTTTCCCTTTCTCCCCACCCTCCTCCTACTTTTAAAAAATGTCTTATTTGGAAAAAAGTTCAAATTTATGAAAAGTTGCAAGAATGGTAGAAAGAATTATATATCTTCAACCTCAAGTCCCCACTTATTAATATTTGGGTATGTTACTTTATCTTTTTCTCTCTCTTTGCACACACACATGCATATATATATATATATGTAAAATATGTATGCACTGATATGTTCATGTCGTACACACATTTACTCTCTATGTAAACACATGCACTCTCCAAGTACATGCACAATGCATGTATATGCTATTTATCCACCTTCATACAGATGCTCCTCACTTTTTGATGAGGCTACATCTCAAATAAACCTTTCATAAATTGAAAATGTCGAAGTCAAGAAGCTACTGAACAGTGTAGCTTAGCTTCTAGCTTCACCTACCTTCAACATAGGTGCTCGAAACAAATTAGCCTACAGTTAGGCAAATACATCTAATGTGAATCCTACTTTATAATAAAGTGTTGACTAGTTCTTGGAATTAATGGAATGCTGTATCCCCAAAATTTTGGCCACACAGCATATGGTAGGGTGTCAGTAGCTTCCTCTCATGGTCTCAGGACTGACTAGGGGCTGCACCGCCCAGCACGAGAAAGAATCACACCACAAAATTGCTAGGTTGGAAAAAGATCAAAATTCCAAATTCAAAGTTCAGTTTCTTTTTTTTTTTTTTTTTTAGTACTGGGGACTGAACTCAGGGGCACTTGACTACTGAGCCCCATCCCCAGCCCTATTTTTTGTATTTTATTTAGAGACAGTCTCACTGAGTGGCTTAGCGCCTTGCTGTTGCTGAGGCTAGCTTTGTATTCTAGATCCTCCGGTCTCAACCTCCTGAGTTGCTGGGATTATGGGTGTGCACCACTGCACCCAGCTTCAAAATGCGGTTTCTCATGAATGTGTATCACTTTCACACCATTATAATGTTGGACTAATTGTAAATTGAGGACCATCTTGATTTATATCGCTGCAGTTGCAAACATGATATCTCTTTACCCCCACTTTCTTAGTGAGTATTTCCTAAGAACAATCACTTATGTAGCCCCAGTACAAAGATCACAATCAGAAAGCGTGACATTGATCCAAGATGATTATCTAACCAATAGTCCATATCCCAATTTTAGCGATTGACTCCACAATGTCTTTTATGGCAAATATTTTTCTGGTCCAAGATCTGGGCACACACATTGCATTTGGTTGTCATACATGTCTCTTTATTTTTCTGTTGTGTCTCTCTAGGACAGTTCCTCAGTCTTCCCTAATCTTTCATGACATTGAAGCTTAAAGAGCGCAGGACAGTTGTTCTGTGCTGTCCCTCAGTTTGCATTTGTCTGACTCAAACAGCCTGAGACCCTGAGCTTGGGCTGAAGGTCGCAGGTGTGATGCTGCGTCAACCCCCGTGCATCCTATTGTTTTTTTTTTTTTTTTTTTTTTTTTTTTTTACGGTGCTGGGGATTGAACCCAGGGCCTTGTGCTTGCAAGGCAAGCACTCTACCAACTGAGCTATCTCCCCAGTCCCCGTGCATCCTATTGGGAGGCACCTGGTGTCAGTTTGTCCCGTGCTGGTAATGTCCCTCTCAATGGCTTGGTTAGGGCGCTGTCCACCTCCTGGTCTTTATCTTTTTTTTTTTTTTTTTCATCTTTGAAGTGGGGCCCCAGTCCCTGCTTGCAATTTTACCATGAGGACTGTCTGGGACAACAGAGTGATTTGCCTGACCCAGGAGCAAAAGGGCATTTGGCAGGTGCTCAGGAGCTTCTGGGATTGCCCCTTGTCCTGGACCATTATGGGCCAAAAGGGTGCAGGGACATAGGTTATAACAGGGTTTCTCCCCCTGAGGGTGACAGGCCCACCTCTCGTCTCCACACAGACCCACCCCTTGCTCCAGACCTGACCGCCTTCCTGGAGACACAGGCTGGGCTCATGGGCATCCTCCACTGCTCCGTGGTCAGTGAGCCAGTGGCCACACTGGTGCTGTCACATGGCAGACACATCTTGGCCTCCAGTTCTGGGGAGAGGGATTACAACCCCCGCTTCAGCATCTCCTCTGCATCTAACTCCCTGCGACTGGAGATCCAAGACCTGCAAGAAGCTGACAGTGGAGAGTATGAGTGCTCAGCCACCAACTCCCTTGGAAATTCAACCTCCATCTTGGACTTCCAAGCCAATGGTAACACAGGCACAGATTGCAGGAGAGTGGGGAGGGGGAGCCCTCAAAAGGAGGCATGCTCTGACTTCTTCCCTTAAAAGTCTAGCGGACTCAACTGAGAGGCTGAACTAGTTTGTTAGGTCCTATCAAAAACCTGAGCTATCTGGTCATCCCAACCTTAGAGAGTCCTAGAAGCCAAGGCAAAAAGGGAAATGTGGCAATGCACATCATTACTTTTGCAGATTACACTCTGACTCTGAACTTGGAGGGTCCTTTATGGACATTTCTTTGTTTTTTTATTTGTTAAACTCTTGGGGCAGGCTCTGTGCTAAGATGCAGAAAGTGAAATAGAGAAGCGAGGTCTTCCCAATGCTGCTTTTCCCTTCTGAGGCCATGGGAGATGTAGCCAATTCATCAAGCGAGGCTTTTGACACAAGCCTGGGCTCTTGCTCAGAGACCTTCTCAACTGTGTGGCAGCATCAAGGCCAAGTCCTCCTGATCCACCACAAAGCTCACACCTACCCACAGTCATGTGGGGAAAGAACCTGGAGGGTTTCCTGCAGCAGGTGACGTGGAGGGGTGGGGACCTCACAGCCTCTCCAAGCCTCCTCTCTCCTCCTCCTGCCAGCGGCCCGCCTCACCATCAGTCCGGCAGCCAAGGTGGTGGAAGGGCAGGCCGTGACTCTGAGCTGCAGAAGTGGCCTGAGCCCGACTCTGGACACCCGCTTCTCCTGGTACCGGAACGGAGTCCTGCTTCTCGAGGGACACAGCAGCAACCTCCTGCTTCCTGCTGCCTCCAGCAGCGATGCCGGCTCATACCACTGTCGGGCCCAGGACAGCCACAGTGCCAGCGGCCCCTCCTTGCCTGTCATCCTCACCGTGCTCCGTGAGTAGCCTTGCCACCAGCCACCGCCTGCAGTGGGGAGGATCAACCCACTGGGACTGCCAGCTGCCCCCAAGTCCTGCCCTGGGATCTACATCAGGAGAGTGGTCACAGGCCTGGCCACAGTGGCCCTCTCCACCCTGGACTGGGGAAATGATTTGGGACCTCCTCTGCTTCCTGAGTCCTGCCCTCCAATCCCAATCCCTTTGCCCCTACTCTCAAAGCCACCATGGACCCATATCCAAACTGCCTTCCTGGGTGACTCAGGGCTGTTGTACTCCTATACATGTGCACATACCCCCTAGGCTGAGCCCTCCCAGGCTCCTGTAGACTCTAGGTCAGAACCCCTCAGGGCCTCTGCACCAGCCCTTCCATACCCCACCAAGAGGCGATGCTCCGTATTATCTGGAGGGGCTGCATAATATTTAGAGCATGCTTAAGTTCCAGAAAATCTCCCCTGCCCAGTGTGTGCAGGGACAATGTCTCAGGATTGTTGTGAGGGCAGCACCTTACCAGGGGTTTCTGAGGGGGTCAGGTGCGGGGTATTGACTGATAGCTGTCATGGGAAACCTCTAGGAAGAGGCTTTTTTAGGCATTATCCAATGTCACGGGAGCCTGGTTGGAGATCAGGGAGGAGGTAGGAAGGACCCTGAGGCAACGCTCAATGGAACCAAAATCAAGACTCCAAGGGACTGCTCTGAGGGTGTTGGGCTCAGAAGCAGATGGGACTTATACAGAGTGGTCTCTAGCCCATATGGCATCTTGGCCCCAGCTAGCAAATGTCTCTCCTTCGGGGATGATTAAATACAGTACCAGGGTACAGGTTAGAGCCAGGAGCGTGGGCTGAATCCCACCCACCCTGGTCTGGTTGCCCTCGTGCAGTGCACAATGTACACAGGTGTTTGAGGTCACTCTGGGGACATGGATTGTTCAGTGTGTCCTGGAGGCCTAGCCAGCCTGGAGTGGATCTGGGGCCCTGGGATGAGTGGCCATGCTCTTCCTCCCCACAGACCCTCCACGCCAGCCTCTGTTCACCGCCCAGCTGGACCTCAGTGCTGCCGGAGCTGGGGCCGGACGGCACGGCCTCCTCTTGTGCCGCGTGGAAAGTGACCCTCCTGCCCAGTTACGCCTGCTCCACAAGGACCATGTTGTGGCCACTTCCCTGTCATCACACAGTGGCTGCAGCACCTGTGGGGGCTGCTCCCAGAGGGCAAAAGTCACCAAAGCCCCCAACTTGCTGCGGGTGGAGATCCACAATCCAGTGTTGGAGGACGAGGGCGTGTACCTGTGTGAGGCCAGCAACGCACTGGGCAACGCCTCAGCCTCGGCCACCTTCAATGCCCAGGGTGAGTGGGTGCAGGGAACAGGTGGACGGGGGACTGGGGTGGAGCTCCCACCTCCACCTCCCCTGCTGGGGGAGGGGCTGATCAGGCAAAACCACTCCTGTTGAGCAGTGGGAGGCAAAGCTGCTCCCAGTGACAGAAGAGGGGGTCCCGGGGCCCCCACACTGAGGGAAGCCAAAGCTTCAGGTCCTTCCCATGCTCAGTTTTGGTCAAGGGACAGGCCTGGAACCGTGAGGTTGATCTCTGAGCAAAGGACAGTAGGGCTGTCTTATCTTCTTTCTCCTTTATTACGCCCTGCCTCTCTGACCTGGGTCCCATGTCCTCTAGGACCCACTTGTCATGGGCTCTCTCGTGAGCTCATTTGCTTTCCTCCCCACACTGTGGGCACCCCAGGGGGTCTTCTTCCCTCCCTGCTCCAGGCCCCTGGGTAGGGCAGGGGGTGGTCAAAGTGAGGCCTGTCTCCAATGAGCTGGTGCTGCCTGCTGTCCAGCCACCGTCCTGGTCATCGCACCATCCAACACGCTTCGGGAGGGCTCAGAGGCCAACCTGACTTGCAATGTGAGCCGGGAAACCACAGGCAGCCCTGCCAACTTCTCCTGGTTCCGAAATGGGGCACTGTGGGCCCAGGGCCCCGTGGAAACTATGAGACTGCTGCCCGTGGCCAGAACCGATGCTGCCCTCTACACCTGTCACCTCATCACAGAGGATGGTGCCCAGCTCTCTGCTCCTGTGATCCTGAGTGTGCTCTGTGAGTGCTGGCCACGAGCAGCCGGGGGCTTGCAGGGTGGAGGGTCCCAGGGGCAAAAAGGGCTGGGACTAGGGTTTGGGGAGGCGAGAGCCTGGTCTGGCCATGGGCCAGATTGGGCCTGGGCTGTGCGTGTGCCAGAAGAAGGGACCGTAGGGTGGCAGTTGGAATGTGGTGAGCTGGGCTGCAGTCCCTGAGTTCTCCCTGTTCCTGCAGATCCCCCAGACCCACCAAAGCTGTCAGCCCTCCTGGACATGGGTCAGGGCCACATGGCTGTGTTTGTTTGCACTGTGGACAGTCGTCCCCTGGCTCAGTTAGCCCTGTTCCATGGGGAGCGCCTCCTGGTCAGCAGTCTGGGACCACAGCTCCCATCCCATGGTAGGCTGCAGGCCAAGGCCACGACCAACTCCCTACAGCTAGAGATTCGAGAACTGGGTCTTGGGGATTCTGGAAGCTACCGCTGTGAGGCCACAAATGTTCTTGGATCAGCCAACACCTCGCTCTTCTTCCAGGTCCGAGGTGAGTGTCAGTACTCTCACAGAGTGAATGACATTGATGCCCAGGAAGGCTACTTAGGTCAGACTTGGGTCTGGGAGCTATCAATTTTGTACAGAAATGTGTCTTTTAGCATTGGTTAGGGGACAGTTTCCAACCAGCCAGCAGAATGCCTCCTACTAGGTTTTTATTGTTGTTGTTGTTGAAACTAATGATTGAACTCAGGGCTATGCCTCCAGTTCTTTTAAAATTTTGAGACAGAATTTTGCTAAGTTGCTGAGGCTGGCCTCGAACTGCAATGCTCCTACCTCAGTCTCCCTAATAGCTGGGATTGCAGGTATGTGCCACCATGCCTGGCTTCCACTAAATATTTTCACCTGTAATAACTGTAGCAACCACTAGGAGGCAGTGGCAATTGCACAAGATGGTTTGCTTGGTTGGAGCACTTTATTGTAATACTATAATTTTGTTACATAGTAGGTATTCTCATACGAAACTGAATATGTATGTGTATTATGCATACATGCACATATACTCATACCTGTGTGTATTCCTATTCATATTCTTTATTCATATACATGTATACATATTTATATAAGTATGTATGTATGTAAATATTCTCTATAAAAATTCTCCCTAGGCAAATAAAACAGAAAAAATGAAAGATGATACCTGCAAAGAAAAGGCCCCAAAGAAAAATAAGTGTTTCTTCTTCTATAATGACAAACAGCAGCAATTTGGGGGCATTTACTTTGGACCTTGGTTCTGTGTATATTTTCTTAGTTATTATACCCATTTCATAGGCAGAGAAATTGAGGGTCAGAGTCTTAGGAGCTTGATCATGGGCGTATGACTAGTGGGCCCTGAACTCTGGACCAACTTGGTTCTGGTCTTGATATGGCCTCTGCTCTCAGTTACCAACCCAGCTGTCCCTCCTTCTCACCCCCACCCTGGTCTCCTGCTCTAGAGCCAGGGACTGCCAAGAAACTGACCTTTGCTCACTGCCCAGTACCTGGACTCTTGTGACCTGGAGCCTGGGTGCTGGACTGGGCTGGAGATGGCAGAAAGAACTCAAGGTCACACAGCTGCCAACCTCTCCTTCCAGTTCTCGGCTACCCACACAGTCCCATTCAGTCAGGACAATGTCCCTCGCCATGACCTAAGCTCCTTCAGTGCTTCATGGGTCAATCCAACATTTGTCAAGAGCTGACACATGAGGTGCTATGCCTGGCAATGGGGTTATAGGTCACACCAGCCTGGTTCCTATGAGGCCTACGCTCTGGTAGGCAAGATTGACTGACAGAGCAAAACCATAATTCCAGGTGGTGGGTGGTAAATGCCAGGATACAGCTTGTGCAGGCAAGTCTGGTAGAAAAGCAGAAGCATGGAGCTGAAGGTGGATCCTGGGAAGTGGTCTGGAGGAAAGCTATGGCTCCCAGATGTATGGGTAGGGTCGTGCAGTCCTGTGCAGAGATATAAACAGTCCCAGACTGTGGGGGGTCCCAGACTGCGTGGGTGTCGGCAAGCCCTCATCTGACCTTGGTTTCTCTCTGCAGGTGCCTGGGTCCAGGTCTCACCATCGCCTGAGCTCCAGGAGGGTCAGGCTGTGGTCCTGAGCTGCCAGGTGCCCACAGGGGTCCCTGAAGGGACCTCATATCACTGGTATCGAGATGGCCAGCTTCTCCAGGAGTCGAACACTGCCACACTCCGTTTTGCAGCCATAACTCTGAAGCAAGCTGGGGCCTACCATTGCCAAGCCCAGGCCCCAGGCTCAGCAACCACCAGCCTGGCCACTCCAGTCAGCCTCCGTGTGTCCTGTAAGGGTGTTTTCCCATTCACACGTGGGGGAGAGGATGCATTCCCTGGTCCTGGACTCTGCCACCATGACAGAGCCCTGGATGAGGGACCCAGGGCCACATCCTGACCATTCCCCACCTGGTGTAGACTCTCCACGCCAGGCCATACTCACCACCCTGATGGACACGGGCCCGGGGCGACTGGGCCTCCTCCTCTGCCGTGTGGACAGTGACCCTCCAGCCCAGCTGCGGCTGCTCCACGGGGACCGCCTTGTGGCCTCCACACTACAAGGTGTGGCAGAACCTGCAAGCAACTCTCCTCGGCTGAAGGTGGCTGTGGCCCCCAACACTCTGCGCCTGGAGATTCACAACACAGTGCTGGAAGATGAGGGCATCTACACCTGTGAGGCCACCAACACTCTAGGCAAGGCCTCAGCCTCGGCCAACTTCGATGCCCAGGGTCAGTGTGTGTGTGTGTGTGTGTGTGTGTGTGTGTGTGTGTGCGCGTGCATTTGTGTGTGTCTGTGCACGTGTGTCTCCTGGAACTGGGGAGAGAAGGAGGGAGAGGGCTCTAGAAGCCTGGGAACATAGGGGGCTTCCCATTCCCATCCTGCCTGAGGCCAGTGGTCTCAGGCTTAGGTTTCACTGAAGAGCCTTTTTAAACAGAATTTTTCATGGATGCCCAGTGGATAAAACTAATCAGAAAGGGCCTCTCAAGGGGAAACCACCACAGTGTAGGATTTATAGTGTTCACCCCATTTGCCTCCCGCCAGAGTCAGGGAGGAGGGGCTTGGGCCCTTCTAGGACTCTGCAGAGCTCCACTAGGGACCACCTAAGAAATAGTGAGCTATTTCTGAAGCTCAGCTCAAGACCCTCACTGGTGTCCTTGTGCCCTCCCTCTCTCCCCAGCTGTGAGCGTGCAGGTATGGCCCAAGGCTGTGGTGCAGGAGGGACAGCAGGTGAACCTGACCTGCCTTGTGTGGGCCACCAACCTGGCCCAGCTCACCTACACGTGGTACCAAGATGGGCAGCAGCGTCTTGGCGCCCGCTCCATCTCCTTGCCCAACGTCACGGTCACAGATGCTGCCTCCTATCGCTGTGGTGTAGGGCTCCTTGGCCAGGCACCCCGCCTCTCCAGACCTGCCACCCTAGACATCCTCTGTGAGTCCGGCTGGATGCAGGGTGGGCTTGGAAGGAATGATAGCAGCTCACAGGAATCAGGGAATGGCCAGAGTCTCACAGGGGTTTAGCCCAAGGACTCAATACCCAGCCAGCTGATGGAGTGCTGGACAAGGGGCATTAGAGCGGGGAGCAATAGGGACAGGTCTTTTTTGGGCAGAGGAGCAGTGCCCCAGATTGGATAATTAGAGGGCCTGTGGGGCAGGGAGCAGGGCCCTCCTCAGTCCCTATGCACCTGCAAACTAGCCTTTGCAAGGCTGTCATTTAAACTTGTCTGCCTCCTGGGTCTCTACAGACGCGCCCCGCAGCCTGCGTCTGACCTACCTCCTAGAGAGCCATGGTGGACAGCTGGCCCTGATACTGTGCACTGTGGATAGTCGCCCACCTGCCCAAATGGCCCTTAGCCACGCCGGCCGCCTCCTGGCCTCCTCAACTGTTGCTTCTGTCCCAAACACTTTACGCCTGGAACTACAGGAGCCACAGCCAAGAGATGAGGGGCTCTACAGCTGCTCTGCCCACAGCCCCCTGGGCCAGGCCAACACATCCCTGGAGCTGCAGCTAGAGGGTGAGCGGGGCCAGGTTGGGGCCACAGGTGTGGGAATCAGCTGTGGTGTCTGGCTGGCCCCAACTGACCCTGACTTTCTTGTTTCAGGTATACGGGTGACACTCATTCCCTCGGCTACTGTGCCTGAGGGGAATCCCATCACAGTGACCTGTGAGGACACCGCAGCCAGCCCACCCAGTCTCTACATCTGGTACCATAATGGCCATTGGCTTCAGGAGGGGCCAGGCACCACTCTTGAGTTCCCAATGGCCACAAGGGCTCATGCGGGTTCCTACTCCTGCCAGGTGCAGGATGCCCAGGGCACACGCAGCTCCCGGCCTACGGCCCTGCAAGTCCTCTGTGAGTGAGAGAAGCTGATTGGGGCTGCCCAGGACGAAGGTGGTGGGAGGTGCTTCTGGGATCCAGTGAGAGAGGGCATGGGACTGTGGTGGGCTCAGGAATGGGCACTTGGGGAAACAAGGATATAGGTAACGAGCAAAGAGACCCTATGGCCCTGCAGGACTCTGCCTGCAGGACTCCTGAGAAGGTGTTTGTTTTAGGAAGTGACCATTTGTCCAGAGGCTTCAGCCTCAATAACATCAGGCAGGTGGTCAATGGGCAGCGCACAGGCAAGGCCCCCAACTGTGCCCTGCCTCACCCCTAGATGCCCCTCGAGATGCCGTCCTGTCCTCCTTCCGGGACTCCAGGGCCAGACCCATGATTGTGATACAGTGCACTGTGGACAGTGAACCTGCTGCCGAGCTGACCCTGTCCCACAACAGCAAGGTGTTAGCCACCAGCAATGGGCTCCATGACTCAGCATCAGGGATGGGCCACGTGCAGGTGACCCGCAACATGCTGCGGCTGCAGGTGCAAGATGTGCATGCAGGCGATGATGTCTACGTTTGCACAGCCCGCAACTTGCTGGGCTCAGTCAGCACCACTGGGCAGTTGCAGGCAGAAGGTGAGTAGGAAAGTTGGAGCAGGAACAGAGCTTGGGCTTGGAGTTTGGGCACTATGAGGCCAGAGTCTATGTGAGGGACTAGGATTTCCATTAGAGGGGGCTGTCCGGCCTGAAGGTGTATAAGAGAGTCCTGCCCTGAGAAGTCTAGACCAATGGAGGGGGTTGCCCAGTCTGATGGTGAGGATACAGCAAGGGGGAGGTATTGGAATGCCCAAGGGAAGTGGGAATGGAGAGGAGATAACCCCGCCCTCATAGAGCCCAATCTGGGGTGACAGACCTGCCCTGGGAAAGCCTGGAGCAGGGAGAGAGACAGAGCCTTATTCTCAGATTGGATGCATCAGAGAGCCTGTCTATAATGGAGGTACAGCCCTGTCCTGGGAGCCCCAGAGTATGGATGTAGAACGGCCCTCTCCTTGCCCTCATTGTGAAGGAAGAGACAGTCCCACCTTGCAAGGACCAGATCCCAAGATAGATTGTGACCTCCCTGTAATGCACAGAGGCAGGATACCACTCCCTGACCACCTTCCCATCCTTGGCCCACAGGTGTGCATGTGGTAGCTGAGCCAGGCTTGGATGTGCCTGAGGGTGCAGCACTGAACTTGAGCTGCCACCTCCCTGGTGGCTCTGGGCTCCCAAGCAACTCCACCTTCACATGGTTCTGGAATGGCCGGCCACTACACACTGAGTCTGTGCCCACTCTCACTTTCACCCACGTGGCCCGTGCCCAGGCTGGGCTGTACCACTGCTGGGCTGACCTCCCCTCTGGGGCCACAACCTCTGCTCCAGTCTTGCTTCGTGTGCTCTGTGAGTGTGAATCCCCTCCCATCAGCCTTGGTCTTCCTCCTCTTCTATCTGCCAAAAGCAAAGGCTTTACAGGAATGGAATCCTGGGTTGGAATCTGGGCTCTTCCATCAATTGATTGTATGCCCTTGTGCACCTGTGCCATGATTTCCTCATCTGTGAAATGGGGCATATTCTGAGTGCCTGGCATACAGGGTACCCTTGTCAGCCTTGGTCTCCCACTCCAGTCTTTACCAGCACCCATGCTGCATCAGTCAGCTGTTGCTGTGTAACAAGCCACCTCTACATCAGTCAGCTACTGCTACATAACAAGCTACCCCCAAACTCATAATTCTGTGGGTCAAAAATTTGAGCTGGGCTTAGTTGGGAAGTTCTTCTGCTGTTCTCGCCTTATGTGCTGTAGTTGTTCAGTGGCTTCACTAAAGCTGGATTGTTTAAGATGGTCTCACTCATGGCTGTGATTAGACTACATGTGCCTAGCATGTTGGCCTGAGCTTCCCACATGGTTGCATTTCAGGAGGCAGAGTGGACGCTTCAAGGTCTCTTGAGGTCTATCTCTGAAGTCCCACAATGTCACTTTTGCTTTTAATTGGTTGAAATGAGTTACAGAGTCAAAAAGTTAGGAAACAGGCTCTACCGCTTCATGAGATGTGCAGCAGATAAGCTGTTTATGTGCAGGAAGGGTGGAATTTGTGGTCGTTTCCTACATTCACCATACTCTTTACCTCCCCACAGACCCTCCCAAGATTCCCACCATGACAGTCTTTGTGGAGCCTGAGGGTGGCCTCCAGGGCATCCTGGACTGCCAAGTGGACAGTGAGCCCTTTGCCAGCCTGACCCTTCACCTTGGCAGCCGACTGGTGGCCTCCAGCAAACCTCAGGAAGCTCCCACTGAGTCACACATCCATGTCTCAGCCTCCCCTAATGCCCTGAGGGTGGACATCAAGGAGTTACGGCCCAGTGACCAGGGGGAATATGTGTGCTCTGCCTCCAATGCCTTGGGCTCTGCCTCTGCCTCCACCTACTTCGGGGTCAGAGGTGAGGGGAGGGGGCTTGATCTCCAGGCCACTCTGCAGAAAGGCACAGTTCTCAGGTCCAAAGTTTGCCTTCCCTGAATCTGTTTGGCTACCATACAGACTATCTTTCTAGTCTAAACAGATTGCTTAGAGTTCCCTTGCATGGCCAGGGTTGGGAGGTTGGAAATGAAATGAAAGTTAGACTAGAAGGTTTCATCTTGGGTGGGCCAATGTGTTTGGAGGGAGCGATGGGGCTATGAGCCATAGCCTCCCCCTGACTACCTCCTCCACGTTCCAGCTCTACATAGGCTACATCTGTTCCAGTGGCTCCTCTGGGTTCTGGGACTGCTGGTGGGCTGCCTGTGCCTGCTGTTGGGCCTGGGGGCCTACCATAATTGGAGGTGGGTCCAGAGCAAGAGAGGGTTGGCCACCTTTCTATACCCTTTTCCCCCAACATTGCCCCATATCCTTTAGGGGAACCTTCCTCTTACCAAGTTCACAGGCCACATACTTCTTAGCCCACCTCCTCCAAACTTGGAGATCTCTTCCAGAATTGCCTCTACACCCATATTTCTTTTTTCTTTCCTTCTCCCTACACTGTTTGGGTTAAAGAAAAGGCTGGGGAAGAAGCAAGATAAGGTGTCCCATGCGACCCAGGGCTTCCCCTCCTCTGTATAGTGGGCAGTCTTGGGCCAGCATGTGGGGACCGGAGGGAGGTTGGGGGCAGGTGGTGGGGAGGAGGGAGCCTCTCTGACTCCATTCCTACATGTAGGAGGAGGCGTTCTGATAAACTGAATGTGGGCGAGAATTCGGTGGAGATGGCTCCTCAGAAAGACACCACACAGGTAATTATTCAACACACAGGCACCTGCAGGCATGAGGTCTGGGCCACAGTGCCTGGCTGGCATCTGGAGGCTATGCTCATTGATAGGATGGTGCCTGGGACCCAGGGTGAGTTGGGGAGGGAGTACCGGGAACCAGGATCCCTTGGGAGATGGGGAGAGCAGGGTTCTAATCAGGGTTAAGAGTTGCCACGTGTTTTCTCCCTGGGTAACTGGCTCCCTGGGTGACTGGCTCCCTGATTCTGGTAGACTGGACTAAGCAGCATTACCCCCCACTTCCAAGATTCTTTGACTTTTGTTTTGAGGTCTCTTCCCACCTCCTGAGTCTGCCTGTCACCTGATCAAGGGTGAAAGTCTGTTTCCCCTCCCCTGGGATATGCCCCTTCTTCTGATGACCCATCTGGTGGGTCATAGCTCTTAAACCAGTTTCAGTCATTCAAAACTCCTACCAATTCCCTCGGGACTCCTACCAAGGGCTGGGGGCTAGGGGTGGGGAATGGACCCACAGTCCTGTGACCGGGATTTTCTTTGTGAGAAGCTCATTGATCCTGATGCAGCCACATGTGGAACTTCATCCTGTGCTCTACCCCTGAGCTGACCCGTGGTATTACCTGCCCTCAGGAAGAGGAGGTCGCTGGCATCTGTAACGAATCTGGAACTGTGAAGGAGGCAGCGTTCTACCTCTGTGCAAATAGAGCAGTGACCTCTGACTTTCTATGACTAGCTCCAAGTCTCTTGCCCCCAAGAAAAATGGGTGGTAAGAGGTGATGATGAAACCCAGTCTACCCCAGGACTGTGTGGACTCTGTGGGATTCTGAAGAGAATCAAGTTGATCATGCTGTCTACTTCTCTCTCTGTCTCTATCTTTTCTCTGGGTCTCTTTTTGTCTCTCCATTTCTTTTCCAAAGGGGGCACTGCTCCTTCACATCTTTCTTCTCAAACCCCACCCTGGACCTTTTGGATGGATTAGAATAGAAGAGTATCTGAGACCACAGAGACTTTTCCAGAAACTTTGTACCAGATGGAATACAACTCAGGCTTCTCTTATAAGAGATCAAATACTGTGATATCAACATGATACGATATTATTTTTTCTCTTGCATACTAGTTTGGGTATGCTATGGTGATATAAGGTGTTGGGGCTTGAGATTCTTCTATCTTACTTTTCTCCATCCCTAAAAGGTTGTCTTATGATTGTGAGGTTCACTATGGCCCCACTGTGTCTACAGCCCTACAGTGAGAAGAGGGAAAAATGGAAATGGAAGGTCTTTGGTCAATCAAACTCAGAAGTGGCACATGTCAATTGCACTCCCTTCCCATTGGCTAGTCATGTGACCACTCCAAGCTGCAAGGGAGCCTGGGCAATGGAGTTTTTATTCTGAGTCCAAAGTACATTTGGAACGTCTATTTCCAAAGGACTCCCAACTAATGACTCATGCCTGGAACTTTTGACATTGATGGAAATGCTGGCAGCAGGCCAGTTCTGTCACAGTGACCCAAGCCATTCTTGTCATGGGCTTCCTGGAGGAGGTAGTCCTTCTCGGCTCTCAGAACTGAGGAAAGCAAGATTTGGTGGTCCCTATGGTGAGGACATGCCAGGCTGTGAGGGTGCCTGAACAGACATCTTTGTAACAGATCTGGCCCCCGGAAGAAGAGATGCTTCCATTCCCACCCAACTCCAGGGGTCGGGCCCTGCTTAACTGGCTCTCTCAAGCATGAACGAGGCGCAGACAGATGTCGTCAGCATCTTTGTTGCTGACAGGTGCATCCCTCTTCTTGATTGAGTGAGCTCCTGTCCTTTTCCTGTGGGCTTGTGTACCACATTGAAGTGAATGAGGGTTACCAAGAAGGAATAAAGTGCTCTTGGGAAATCAGGGATTGAGGGGAACCAGTTTTCAGGTGGGCTGGTGACTCCTGCTCCTGGTAGCCTGTATCAGAGAGTGGGAGAAGTAAAAGGACTGATCTGGGCCTAGGATTTGGGCTAGAAAGCATGGTAAATAGTGGGGCATTGGCATGGGGGTTAACAGATTGGAAAGAAATTGAATGCCAGTTAAGCTTTGTGCAGCTGACATTGCACCCACCCTCATTCCAAACCCCATTTCTTTGTGCCTGATTGCCACACTCTTCCTTGGAATCTGTCCAGCATGTCCCTCCAATAAACTTCCATCCAATGATGCAACTGGAGTGAGTTTCTTGTAACTCAAACTTCTGGGCTGGAACACAGAGGATTCAAACATTGGTGGGTTTTATTCTTGGGGAATATTAGCGAGGTGGCCAGGGAGTGCACATCACATGACACTTATCACTAACTGCCTTCTGTTGAAACAATTTCTGTCCCTCCTTGCTCCTTGAGGCTCTGGTTATGTGATGTTCACCCCCGGTCACCAGCACAGTGCTTGGCATGGTTTCTTCTGAATTATTGTTGAGTAGGAGGGTGGAAAGAATGGGCTAAATCCATAGGTGGGAGAGGGAGAGAGAAAACCAAATGCAGCCAGATGTTTGGGGGCTGTCTAGGGAAGAGAGAGAGAGAGAGAGAGAGAGAGAGAGAGAGAGAGAGAGAGAGAGAGAGAGGGGAGAACCTCAGATGGCTGCAGGAGGGGTGAGGGGTGACTTCTGGGGGGTCTGGGGACATATAATGTGAGAGTCTTCATCTGCTTCTGTGTCCCTCCAAGGGATGCATGTCCACCTTGGGTTGCATAGTGCTCAGAGCATTTTATTGGGTCCATCCCTAGTGATCTGAAGCCCCCTCTTAGACTTTTGAAATAAACTTGTAATTGAAGTATAACATACACACAGAAAAATGCACATAGTATAGGTGTGTACAGCTCAGTGACTTTTCCAAAAGTGAACACACACATGCCACCAGTGTCAGATCAAGAGACAGAACATCACCAGAACCCCAGAGTCCCTCCACGGCCCCTCTGTACTCTCCAAGGGCAGCTACTATCTTGATTTCTGCCACCATAAATTTGATTTGCCTATTTTTGAACTTTATATAAATGATATCATTCAGTGTGTGTGACAACTTTGGAAAACAGTTTGAAAATATCTATTGAGATTAAAATATCCCTCCCATGACCTTAACATTTCTCCCCTGGGTATTTACTTAAGAAAATGAGGGCTTATGTCACCATAAGACTTGTACTAGAATGTTCACATAAACACTACTCATGGCCAAAAATTAGAAACAATGAATGCACAACAGCAGTGGAGTGGCTAAAAAAATTGTGCTATGTTCACAAAATGGAATATTATAACAGTGAGCAGGAAAAAAATGGGCGATGCTCTCAAACAATGTTCAGCGAAAGGAGCCAGATGCTAAGAACACAGGCTGTATGCATTAATCAGTTCTGTCTCTGTGGCCAAAATGCCTGAGAAAAACAACTTAGATTCCAGTGGCTCAGGAGGCTGAGGCAGGAGGATTGCAAATTCAAAGCCAGCCTCAGCAATTTGGCAAGGACCTAAGCAACTTAGGGAGACCCTGTCTCAAAATGAAAAATAAAAAGGGATGGGAATGTGTCCCAGTGGTTAAATGCCCCTGGGTTCAAATCACTAGTACCAAAATAAATAAATAAATAAATAAATAAATAAATAAACACCAAAAAGAAAACTTAGAGGAGGAAAGATTTATTTTGGCTCATGGTTTTAGAGGATTCAGTCCACGGTTGTTGTTAAGGTGTCCCCCTAACGCTCAGGTGGGAGACAATGCAAGAATTATCAGAAGTGAAATGACTAGATTATGAAAGGTATAGCTAGGTTAACTGGGCAGTAACTCAGGTAAGTAGGGGCAGCAGGAGGAAGTGGGTCACAGGGGTGTGCCTTTGGGGTTTTATTTTGTCTTTGGTGAGCACAGCTCTCTCTACTTCCCGATTGCTACATCCTGAGCTGCTTTCCTGTGCTATGTCCTTTCATCAAGATGTTCTGCTTCACCTGTGGCCCAGTGCTACATAGAGTCAGCCAACCCGGAACTGAACCTCTGAAACTATAAGCCAAAATAAACTTTTCCTCCTGTAAGGTCGATCTTGCTAGGTCTCTTGGTCACAGCAATGCAAAACTACAACATCACTAGATGTTCTGGTCACTAGAAAGTTGGCTAGCTCCATTGCTTTGTCCCGGAGGCAAAGTGGACATCATGGCAGAAGGGTGTGGCAGAGGAAAGCAACTCAGCTCTTGGCAGTCAGGAAGCAGAGAGAGGAGAAGGGGCCAGGGACAAGACAGAGTACCCAAGGGCACACCCTCAAGGACTCACTCCTTCAACTATGTCCCACCTCTTAATAATGTCATCCAGTTATAAATCCACGAGGTAAGAGCCCTTGTGATCCAATCACTTTCCCAAAGCCCCACCTCTGGACATCACTGCACTGGGGACCAAGCCTTCATTCAATACATGGAACTTTGGAGCAGACAGTGAAGATCCAAACCATTAACACCGTGTGATTCCATTTTTGTGAAATTAAAGGATGGGCAAAACTAATTAATGGTGATATAAGTCAAAATGGTGGTTACCAAAGGGGGAAATGATTGAAATGGGCCATGAAGGAGCTTTCAGGGGGCCTGGGAATGTGCTCTGTCTGGGTCTGGGTGCATGTTGTATGGGGGTGTTTACTTTGTGAAAATTCATTGAATGGCTTACTTTTCTGAATATATGTTATATTTCAGTAAGAAAGTTTAAAAGAAATCTTCCACTTAGCTGGGCATGGTGGTGGGTACTTGTCCCAGGTACTTGAGAGGTTAAAGCTAGAGGACTACTTGAATCTAGGAGTTAAAGGCCAACCTGGGCAACACAGTAAGACCTCATTTTTTTCTTTCTTTCTTTCTTTCTTTCTTTTTTTTTTTTTTTGGTACGGGGAGTGAACCCAGGGTCGCTTAACTATTGAACCACATTATCAGCTTATTTGTATTTTATTTGCAGTCGGGGCCTCAAGGAGTTACTTTAGTTCCTAAGTTGCTGAGGCTGGCTTTGAACTTGTGATCATCCTGCCTCTGCCTCCGGAGTTGCTGGGATTATAGGCATGGGCCACCACACCTGGCGAGACCCCATTTTCTTAAAATAACAACAATAACAACATCAACAACAAAAACCCCACCACCACTACCACCAGAAAACTCCCACCTTTTATGCTTGATAATCAGTTTACCCAAATCGAATCCTGGCTGATTAATCGGTTTTCTAAGCAAGCCCTTCACCTTATCAAGGGACAGTATATTTCCCTTTGGTTGTACCAGGGTGTCAGGGATGGTGCCTTGACTGTGACTTTGGGATACTCCATTCACACGCATTGCTTTTTCTGATGCACTCAACCATGGCCTGGCATCTCCAGGTGCCACCCTGGACATGTGGGTGAGTGGAATTGGCAGTGTTTCTCCAGGACAACCTCTGCTGGATCACTCTTTCAGGCAGAGTCCTGTTAGTTTGTGAATGTTACCCACCACAAGCACTTGTTCTATCTTGTTTCCAGGACACTTCCCGATGCTCCTCAGAGAGAAACACCAACAAATCATTTGACAAATTATCTTTCCCATATTACTGGACATGAACACTGGGCTGATTGGTGACTTTCTAGGATCCACCTCCCTCAACTTTGATCCAACACCTTCATGTCCTCCTCTGCAAATTCAGAAGTAAATTTACAGTTGCTCTGAGATTTTGGCAGAAAAGTTCTCTGACGCACTTGGACATAGCTCTTCTCAGAGCTCTGACATCAAGGGTATATTAAAAAGAAAACAAAACCAAGCTGCAGAAAAAGGTTAAGCAAGAAATGTCTTTACTGTCTGGGTATGTATAAAACCTGTATAAGAAACTAATAGCAGCTTCCTGTTGGCTGATGAGGGTTGAAAGGATAGAGACAGAAGAGTTAGAAAGACTTTTTCCTAAGCATTTTATCATTCCTTAATTTTTATATTTATTTATTTAGTTTTTTGAGACCGGGTCTTGCTGTATTGTCCAGTCTGGCATCAGGCTCTTGGGTTCAAGTAATTGTTCAACTTCCTGAGTAGCTGCAACTACAGATGGGAGTCACTGTGCCAGGATCCATTATACTTTTTGATGCTGGAATCATACAAATGTAGGATTCTCTCGAAGCTGGAATTTTTACTGACTACATTACTAACTCCAAAATCTTGGAAACAGATTGGTTTAAAAGTTAACATCCCTCCCTATCTGAATGTACACCTAGTACTCAAACCAACCAGTCTTTCTACTAGAAGCTACTGACACCAAAAGGATCCACGGCCCCCAAACATGTTACTGACACGGAAAGGTGACTCCCCCGCCCCAACATCCCCACCCCAGCGTCTGGGAGTCTATGACTTTGTACAATTCTTTCCTCCGGCCATGGCCTGGGACAAAGGTGCCCCAACCTGCGCCTGCCCTGAAGTGTCGCCTTTGCTCCGTACCCAAGACCACAGCCTCTGCCACTCCCCCCACGCCCTGCAACTACCACCACCACCCCGCCAGCGCGCCTCAGGGACGGAGGCTGGCAGCCACTGCAGTTCAGAGGCAGCTACACCTGACAGTCCCTCTCTCCCTGGGGGCACCCGGCGCAGATGGATGAACCCTCCCGGGGGTTCTCCCCTAGGTGCCTCTGGGCAGGACACGTATTAAGTCAGGGTGGGGATAGAGGTCGACCCCAGAAGACCACCGAGAGGGGCGTCTCGGGACCGACCTGAGCAGCTGCGGTCCTCGGAGAACCTTCCCCGCGTTCCCGCCCCATCCCCACCCCCCGCCCCCAAGAGTAGGGACGCTGAGGGACCGCGCGGGCTGGATTCCTGCCTCCGCCCGGCGCGGCTTGGCTCTGTCCCTCGACGGCCGCTTCTTCCCCGCGCTGGTCGTCCTGGCTCCCCGGCACGCACAAGGTCGATTCCCCCGAGACTGCGTCTGGACAGGATCCGCTGCGGTGGCTGCTCCGCGCAAGGTCGCGCGGGAGCGTTGGGAGGCTGAGGGCCAGGCTGCGCGCGGGGCGTGGGTCGGCCTCTATCTCGCCGGGGCGGAGCCCGCAGCCAGCTGCTAGAGATTGGAGACCCAGGCGCTCTCAGCCATGGGCTGGGGGTCCCCGAGAGCTCGGGGGTCGCTGGTGCTGGTGCTGCCGCTGCTCCTGCTGCTATCGCCTTGGCCAGTGCCAAATGCCTTGGTGCTTCCAGGTGAGGACGCATGGGGGGTATGCCCCTGGCGCAGATGAGGTAGTTGGTGGTGATGGGTCCATCCAGCTCTGGTCAGCAGATGGAGGTTATGAAAATCTGAGACCACCTGGCTAAGAGGACAATGCAGAATTTAGGCAGGCGTCTCGAGACCTGTCTAGAGGCTCTGAATGCTTGGGGTGGCCTCGGGGCCCAAATTGCCCACACTTCGTACCCTGTAAAGCAGAGGGGCAAGCTAAATTCCTCCCTCTGCTGACATCCAGCCCCCCAACCCCTTTTGCCTGAATTCTCTTCTCTCAAAACCTTCCAGTCCCCAACTGCCAAGGAGATTGGCTTCTGTGCCTCCAGTCTCCAGGGTCAACAGGTCTCACTCCTCCAAGAAGCCCCTAGGCCCACTGAGTCCTGCTGTGTCCCTAGAGTCCTGCTGTGCCCTCAGAACCAGCTGGTCCCATCGCGCTTCTTCCTCCCCTCCTCCCAGGGACTGGGGCAGTGTGTATATTGTTGATGGAGTTGCCTAGTTTGGTCAGAGAGACTGGGACTTCTCCAAATGGAAGTGCCTGGGGAAGACTGCAGCTCTCTCTTCCCAGAGACCTCTGCAAGCTCCCTGTAGGTATGGGCTGTTCACAATAGTCCCTCCAGGAACATGGGGGAATTTTTCAGAGCCTGTACAAGTGCTTAACAAGAGGCTGAACTGGCAACTGGAGCAGTTGGGAGCACCAAAGACTGGAATGGGAAGCCTAGGAGCTTCAGGTTCTACAACTCTGAACTGAGGGACCCCCGAGGTATTGCTCCTGCTCTGTTCTGGCCAGAAAGAAAGGGACAACAGTTGTCATACTTTTGGGAACAAGCCCTAGGGATTTCACTGTTGTCTACCCTCAGAGCTCTAGCCTGGAGTCAGGGAATGGTGATGGGACTCCTGGAGAGAGGGGCTCTATTCTTCAGCTCAGACATGATCCCGTGGTTTCTGCTCCCATGCACCCAGGCACCAGCTCCATCTTTGCTTTGCCGATGTGCAAATGGTCAGCAAGTGTATGCAGGCCACATGGCTAACACTCACACCCACTTCTATACATTGCACCTTCCGAGGCCTGGAACCAGAAAGCTTGTTTCTCCATACCAGTTAAGCTCTCTCTGGGCTGAAAAATGCTGCTTCTCACCCAACCCCTCCCTACAATTAGCTCCTTTAGCCTCTGTTCTGAAACAGTCTCTCCCCAAACCTGCCATCTGCCTGATGGCAACTTGGTCATCAATTAAAGAAAGTTTCTTAAGGAAAGGTTGCTCCTGGAGCTGCTGTCGCTCTAGGTCTTTGATGTCTGCAGTCTAGGAGAGGAGATGGAGGAGGAAGAAGTTGGGGTGGCCTGGGAGTAGCTGAGCCACCTCCATAAGCAACCATCAGCTTGAGCAGCAGGATTAGGGCCAGGGCTGGTAAACAGGGGACTGCTTTTCTAGGAGATGGGCTTGCCTTAGGGATTGAGGATCAGAAGGGTGGGAGGGCCAGCTGCTGGCTCTGGGTGGTTGCTGCAGGGTTGGTTGGGTGAGAGTTGCTGAGGCCAGTTATGGGGAAGGGAGGGGAGGGAGCATTCCAGGGGAGAATTCCAGGCACCCTTTGAGTAATATTTGGCTCTGGGATTCCTCCTAGAGCCCCCTTAGGCACACTGCCACAGGAGCACTGAGGCTCTGTCCCCTGGCTTTCTATTTGAAGACAAAAAGAGGGGACTTCTGGGCCAGGGTCCTTGTGCCTGTCACCAAGACCCTAAGGGAACACTGGGCATAGTGGACCTTGTGAGATCCAACATCTGGTTGTTGTTTTTCTCAGATGGTGGGGGAGACACAGGCAGCCTCTTCTCACAAATCTCTCATCCTAAAGGCATCTGCTGCCCAGTCTAAAAATACAGAGGGTGCCTCCTCCTTCCCTTTTTTTCCCTTCCCCTCTGTACTTCAGGCCTCTTCCTTGTGACCTCTGACTCCCCCCCACCCCCGGGTCAGGCAGCTCCCAAATCCCCAGCTGAGTTATTCCCTCCCAGGCTCCTCTGTCTCTCTCCTGCCATCTCTCTGGTGGCTCCTCAGTTCCAGGGTTTCCCCATGAGTGCCCACTCTTTCTTCCCCAGGCTGAGCCCAGGATTATTGAAGATGGTGCCTGCCCCTAGGACCTCCCCTCCCTCCTTCCCAGACACCTCAGGTCCCCCTCACTCTGTGCTCTGTCTTCATCCCAGGAAACACCTGTGGAGAGCCTGTTACCCCCGAGTGGGTCTTGGATGGACGACCCTGGCACAAAGTTACCCTGGAAGAGCCGGTCAGTGCCAGAATACCGCATGTTCAGCAGGGGCCCGGGTCTCCCAGCGTTTTGCCCTTCCCCCATTTGCAGCATGGCCATTTTCCTGGGGTCTCAGAACCATCAACTTACTGCTTCCTTAGGCCCCTCCCCACCAGGCAGGCGGTGGGGTGGGAGATATCTAGATGGCTGAGCCTGCACACATGGAAGTCATTTTCAGTTTCCTCCCTCACCTTCCTTCTTCCCTCCCTCCCCGTATTATCCAGGCTACCCCCACCCCCACCAGGCAGAAATGGGTCCAGAGTTTGTGGGGCCTGAAGCTTTTCAGGAACTGCTTTAAGAAGAAAACAAAATATCTTCCTTTGGCCAAATTTACCAGAACATGTGACTCTGTAGATACATTGCTTATTGTTCCTCCCAGGACCCTGCCACTGAGGGGCCCCAACTCTCCTAGTACCTCCAGATGCAAGCCCATCCCATCTTGCTTCTCCAGAACACTCTGCCTGGCCTCCTCCCAACCTCTGTCCATAGTATCTTCCAGAATAATCATCTCCCATCTGTTGCCACAACATCTGTACCACAGACTGAGGCTAGTAGCCTCAATATGTCCATTTTACAGAAGGGTAAACTGAAGCCCAGAGAAGTTAGAAAATCATCCATGGTCAGATAGGCCAAGACCAGTTAAGGTCTGAAAGACCTTAGACCACTGGTCACCCCCACCCAAGCCTAGAGAGCACAGAGGTCTGAATTTCCAGGCAAGAGAGGGCAGCTCCACTGTTTAAGGAGAGTACTACCATGTGGGTTGGGGTTACTGGAAGGCCAGTGACTCCCAACCCAGGGCCTTCATTTGGGTCCCACAGACCTCCAGGGCCCCCATTCAACAGGTCAAGCACAGTGCTGGCCTGCACTTTGAGATTGTTGATACCTGGTGGAGGTGAAGGCTGGACACAGGTTGGGGTCACCCTGACTGTGGGCTTCCTTCTCTGTCTGTCCTGGGCTGTGACTAAGACTAGGATCCCATAGGGCCCTGCTTTAGCTGATTCTGGCCTCTGCCCCCAGGAAGCCTGCCAGTCCAGGATGGCTCAGGACAGGAGACTAAGCTTTGACAGGGTGTCCTCTTCAACAGTCAGGGCACACTCACATTTCAGGGTGTAGATGGGGCACAGGGTAGGTGGGCAATATCATCAGGAGGGCAAGAAGCAAAGGCAGCAGGGGCTGTAGAGGGGCAGGGACCTCCAATGTGTTCTTCCATCTGTGGGCCACAGCCTTTCTCCCAGTGCAAACCTTTCCCCAATAAAGCAAGTGGCATTCCAGCCATATGAGCTCATGCTTGGGTCCTTGTGGAGCCTGTGACTGGGGAAGTGAGGGCCATCTGCTCCCCACCTGCAGGGAAAGAGCCTGCCTCCAAGACTCTGAGTTCCTTGGCCAGGGCCCCAGCCCAGTGCATTTTAGGATAAAGGGGAGGGCCAGCAGGGTGGGGGAAAACACTCTGAAGATACACCCCCCAGGACTCTCCTGGACTCGGTCCAACTCTGGGCCCCCAGCCAGGCTGAGCAGACAAGGGAGGGAAGATGGGGTGTTCCCATGGGGTTCAAGGGGGGAAGAGGGTGAGGGGAAGGGGAGGAGGGCTGGCTGGCTGAGGCCAGCCCCGCAACCCCTGACATCTATCTGAGAAAGTCAGAGTTCTCTCTGCCTGGATGGAGTCCATGTTTACTTTGTGAGCTCAGGTATGAGGCAGGCCTGCTGGAAGCCACGAAAAACTTTGAAAGATGGGGGCAGTTTGCCAGAATTGGAGGTGGAGGAATAAAGTCTGAATTCTACAGGAAACGAGGGGCAGCAAGATACAGAAAGAAGGGGCTGGGGGTGTAGTTCAGTGATGGAGCACTTGTCCAGCATGCATAGAGCTCTAGGTTCAATTCCCAGCAGAAACAGAAACAGAAACAGAAACAAACCCCCAGATAGCACAGGGGCTGTGAGGGGACCCAGACCACGGCTACTCAATGCCTGTTTTTGCTTTTCATGCTTCCTGGGAATGAAAGAAGAGGGAAGATCAAGGGGGAAGGCCCAGTGACTGTGGGAGAAGCAGGGCACCTTTCTGGGTCCCCTCATCTCTAGGGATGACATGGTGTGCCCTGGAAGGTTTGTGCACCTTTGAGTGGCTGTTGTCACATCAACAAACATCTCAGTTTGGGAATATCTTTATATGTTCCCACTCCACACCCTCTACATTCTCCATGACCCACGGGGTCTACTGTACCCATGAACTCGTTCACCAGCCAGCTCTAACCCCTACCTGCTCCCTGGCAGGCAGGCGACTCAGAGGCCTCCATCACAGCCTGTCCTCCTTCTTGCTCAGATCTTGAAACTCAACTCAGGGCTGGTGGTCTTGGAGGCTGAAGGCCAGGAGCTCCTGCTTGAGCTGGAGAAGAACCAGTGAGTACCTGGTAGGGGTGTTTGGGAGCCAAAAACAGACACTTTCTCTGGAGGGGATCAGTCCTGGGGACAGGAACTAACTAGTTAGAGAGAGAGCCTCAGAAGGGGTACCGGTGACAGGAAGAGACTGAGGTGGACTGTTGAAGCTGGGTCAGCCCTGCTGTGGGCATATCATGTGTCCCAACCTCAGGAGCTGCTTTGCTTGGCAGCTCCCTGCTGGTGATGAATGAGCACCACCTAGTGGGGATTCCCAGGACGTGTGGAGCCAGAAGAATCTTAGAATTCCACAGATGGGACAGCATTCCAGGTAGAAGAGATGGCAGGGACAAAGGTTCAATGGCTACAGGAGTCAAAGCACATTCAGGGGTGGCAATTTGGACTTTCTGGACAGTCTCCATCTGCAGGGAAGAAAGCAGGGGGAAATGAATGTGGAGACTCTCAGTAGGGCCAATCACCAAAGGCAATTTCCTGCTGTGTCCTGCATATGAAGAGCCAAAAAATTTGAGCTGGTGAATTATCAGGCAGAGAGGGGCTCAGGATGGTGCCCTTGGCTGAGTGGGCTGGGTGTCCAAGATGGAGAGCGGGGTCTTGGAACCCTTCAGTCTATATTTTCAATAGATATCACTTAGTGAGTAGTAGTTTCATTGCATTGACGGTTCTGAGCCTTCTACACATATTTTATTTTCTCCAGTGGAGTCAGACTGGGAACAAACTCGAATTCCACCATGCCAAACCACAGTTACCTTGGGGTTCAATGTCCCTACCTATTAATGGTGTGTGTGTGTGGGGGGGCACACGTGTGTGCATATGTAATAGGGGAGCAAAGCTGGAGAAGGTGGAGGAATGACTAGGAGTAGGAAAAGCAGGAATGACAGGTGTTTGGAGGTAGAATGCAGGTAAAGAGGTTGAGGTGAGGTTGGAATCAAGGATTTTTTTTAAAGAAGAATGATTGGCTTATGCTTGATCTGTCCTCATGGAATAGGGTCTGGAGAAGGTGGGGAGGGGGATGCCTACCCAGGTGGTCAGGGCAGAAACAGATATAGGCAGGTGGATTTCTTTTTCCTCTGGAAGCAAGACGTGAGCATCACTGAGGGACAGATGGGAGACATGTGGGGTCTGGAGGCCTTTTGAGGAGAAGATTTGGAGAATTTAGGGCGGAGGGAGGCAAGAGGATTGACTAGATGGCCAACAAGGTAGGCAGAGGCAGGGGTATTCAGGGAGTTTACCACACTTCTTTGGCTCCCAGTCTTACCTCCGCAGCAGTGTCTCCAGAATCCTCCCCTTTTGACCTACAGATCCAGCTGCCTGCTGCAGGCCCCACAGGACCACAAACCCTTCCTCTGCCTGTTCCTCCCTGGTGCTTTCCATACTCCCACCTCCCACTTCTAAGCCACGATGAAACCTGACCTTCACCTTTCTCTCTAGCTCAGGGTTTTTCTGAGCTGGACAATGCACAGCCTCTCCTGTCCCTTCCCTAACACACACACTGGGTGCACCCTGTAGAGCTGCTTAATTAGCATTCGGGGAGGATGGTGGAGGGCAACTTTGAGGAGGTGGGCTAATTCCTAAAACACCCCTTCCCAGCAGGCTGTTGGCCCCTGGATACACAGAAACCCACTACAGCCCAGATGGGCAGCCAGTGGTGCTCATCCCCAGCCACACGGTGAGATGCTTCCAGGGGCTCGGAAGACAGGGTGCTGGGTGCTGGGGATGTGCTGCTATTCCTACCCATTCCCCAATTCCCATTCCTAAGGAAGGTTGGAGCCAGTTTTCCTCTCTTCCTTCCCTTTGCTCCTCCTGCTTCAGCCCTGGCTGAGATGTGGGGTTGGGTTCCTTCCTCTCCAGGATCATTGTCACTACCATGGGCGTGTGAGAGGCTTCCCTCACTCCTGGGTAGTCCTCAGCACCTGCTCTGGGATGAGGTGAGCAGCACTGGGGGAGGGGACTGGGATGGGGCTGAAATAAGAGCTCCCTCACATCCCCCTCTGCACCCCTCTGTACCCTAGTGGCCTGATCAGGCTCAGCAGCAATGCCAGCTACTATCTGCATCCTTGGCCACCTGGGGATTCTGAGGACCTCTCAACCCACAAGATCTTCCGCGTGGATCAACTGCTCACTTGGAAAGGGGCCTGTGGCTACAGGGAACTCAAGGATAAACTAGAAATGGCCAGCCTTCTTCCTGCCCCCCAGAGCAGGGTCAGGGACACAGATCCAGTTGGAAGTGGGAATGCAGTATCTGTAGTACTCCAATTCAGAGGAGACAGGAATGTAGGCCCAGACCAGGGCCACCTGTCCTGATATTTTAACTCAGAGGCTGAAGAAACAAATCCTAGCAAAATTTAAAAACTCTTCTTTCTGGAAATTGGGGTCAGTGGTCACGACTCAAGCCCAGCATCCATCTTGTCACTTAGCTTCATTATTTGTCCCTCCGTAGGAGAGGCGAGAGTACCGCAGGAATCCGAGGTACCTGGAGCTGTACACAGTGGCTGACCACACCCTGGTGAGGGGAGACCCAAGGGGTTTGGCAGGGCCTGGCATGAGGCCAGCTCAGCCTTCACTCCAGGGCAATTCTGCCCTCCCAGTTCTTGATCCAGCACCGGAACTTGAACCACACCAAACAGCGTCTACTGCAGGTCGCCAGTTATGTGGACCAGGTTGGGGATCGCGGGGACAGGGCAGCATGGTGTAGAGCGGGAGGAGAGGGTCGCAGCCACCAAGAAAACTGGTGCCTGGTTCCCGCCCTCAATCCCGCCGTTCCACCCTCAGATTCTCAGGACTCTGGACCTTCGGGTGGTGCTGACAGGCCTGGAAGTGTGGACTGAGCAGGACCACAGCCCCATCACGCCAGACGCAAACGCCACGCTCTGGGCCTTCCTGCAGTGGCGCCGGGGGTTGTGGACTCGGCGGCCCCACGACTCTGCGCAGTTGCTCACGTGGGCGCCCCTAACTCTATTGCGGATCGCGGGCCGGGAGATCCCGACTCACGGTCCCGCAGGGTCACGCCGTGCTCCACCCTCAGGGGCCGTACCTTCCAGGGTACCACTGTGGGCCTGGCGCCCATCAAGGGCATGTGCTGCGTCGAAAGTTCTGGAGGCGTGAGCACAGTGAGTCCTCCCAGGGACCCAGGAGAGCAGAGCTGCTGGGAGTCAGGATCACGGCCCACAATGATGTCCCCACACTCTCCCAGGACCACTCGGAGCTCCCCATTGGCCCTGCGGCCACCATGGCCCACGAGATAGGCCACAGCCTGGGCCTCAGCCATGACGCGGACGGTTGCTGCGTGGAGGCCACGGCGGACGAGGGCGGCTGCGTGATGGCAGCGGACACTGGGTACGCGCGTAGGGCAGGAGCCGCTGGATCTGGGCACGTTTCTCTTTGCGTTTCTTTGGTTATCCCTCAGTTTCCTTTGCTGTATAATGGGGATGATGATAACTACCTGCCCCTAGGGGTTATGAGGCCTCAATGGAAAGTGGTTTCTCGGGAATATATAAAGATTAGTTTTGGAACAACCTACCAAGTTTACTCCAACTCTGGAATAGCACCGCTGGGTCGCTATTCCATCATGGGTCCTTGGCTTACCCACTCTAGGCGTCACACTCTCCCGAATCAGGCTCCCGCCAAATGGCCCAAGTGGTTTCCCTTTTCTGAACTCAGACTCTGGAGGATTCAGGCCTCCCACTGATCAGGAGATGTTTGCGCATCTGGCGCATCTGGCAGCTTTGTGGCTAACTCCAGGGGTAAGAATCCAACTCCAGTCGGCTTTTGTGGGGTTGATTCTCGCATGTCCGACACCCTTCTCGGTCCGTAGGCATCCGTTCCCGCGTGTGTTCAGCTCCTGCAGCCGCCGCCAGCTGCGCGCCTTCTTCCGAAAAGGAGGTGGCTCGTGCCTCTCGGATGCCCCGGATCCCAGGCACCTGGTGCCGTCGGCGCGCTGCGGGAACGGCTTCGTGGAGGCAGACGAAGAGTGCGACTGTGGTTCCAGCCAGGTCAGGTTCTCTTGCCCGGCCTCGCGGGACCAAGGCTGGACCCCGCTCGTCCCCTCCCCCGAGGTATGGGGCGCTGTGCCCTCACTGTTCCATTCTCACCTTTCTAATCCCAGGAGTGCCCGGACCCCTGCTGCATCGCGCATAACTGTTCGCTGCGTGCAGGGGCCCAGTGCGCCCACGGGGACTGTTGCGCGCGCTGCCTGGTGAGAGAATGGAAAGCCCAGGAATGACCACTTGGGGTGCTTGGCCGGCCAGTAGGTCTTGGCTAATTGGTGCCCTCTGCTTCCCCTATTGGGTGCAGAGGGCTTGGCTGTCTGTGTGAGTCCCTTTGGATCTCCTGCCGGGTCCTCCACTCTGAGCCGAGTTCTTGGCATGGTCCTCTGACGGTCTAGTGTCTCTCTGCGCTTCCCTAACTGTGTTACCTACGGCAGCTGAAGCCAGCAGGCACGCCGTGCCGCCCGGCTGCGGGCCACTGTGACCTCCCGGAATTCTGCACGGGCACCTCCCCACACTGTCCCCCGGACATTTACCTACTGGATGGCTCGCCCTGCGCCAATGGCCGAGGCTACTGCCAGGACGGCGCATGTCCCACGCTGGAGCAGCAGTGCCAGCAGCTCTGGGGGCCTGGTAAGACCATGCGCGCGCCCTCACCCTGATCCCTCCTGGACTCTGCCCAGTTGTTCACTGTGGGGACGATACAGGGCAGAGATACTGAGGCAACCTGATTGCCAGCCCTGTCCTGCCCATTCTTCTTCAGGGTCCCGCCCAGCCCCAGAGGCCTGTTTCCAGGTGGTGAACTCTGCAGGAGATGCCCATGGGAACTGTGGCCAGGACAGCGAGGGCCGCTTCCTGTCTTGTGCCCAGAAGTGAGGAGTGGAGTGGAGCAACCAAAGCTGCGAAGTAAATTGTGGGAAGAGGGAAACTCCACACTGCTGACCATCCTCCACTTCCTCCCCAGGGATGCTCAGTGTGGGAAGCTGCAGTGCCAAGGTGGGGATCCAAGTCCTCGGGTGCCACACATTGTGCCCGTGGACTCCATGGTTCCCTTGGAGGATGGTGAGGTGGCCTGTCGTGGAGCCTTTGCACTTCCAGAAACCCAGCTGGACCTACTTGACTTGGGCCTAGTAGAGGCGGGGACCCAGTGTGGACCTAGAATGGTGAGCCCTGCCCATCCCACCACCTCCTGGCCACTTGAGTCCTGCAAACCAAAGCCCCGCCCCCCCCACTCATTGCCCAATTGGTACATTGCCCATAGGTGTGTCAGGACAGGCGCTGCCAGAATGCTACATTCCAGGAGTTGGAGGGCTGCCTGATTGCCTGCCACAACCGAGGGGTGAGTAGCCTGAGGGGTGGAGGTGCCCTTGGGGTCCCTGATCCCTGGTGACCCTCCTTCATTCCTCTTCTCCTTTGCAGGTTTGCAATAGCAACCATAACTGCCACTGTGCTCCAGGCTGGGCCCCACCTTTCTGCGACAAACCAGGCTTTGGTGGTAGTGTGGACAGTGGCCCTGTGCAGCCTGAAAGTATGCCAGTGGGGTTGGGGGGCTGGCAGATAGGGCCAGGGATGGTGCACCTGCTCAGGACTCAGCGCCCTTGTCCTCTGCAGAGACAGATGCCTTCCTGCTAGCCATGCTCCTCAGCTTTCTACTGCCTCTGCTCCCTGGGGCAGGCCTGGCCTGGTGCTACTACCGGCTCCCAGGATTCCATCTACAGCAGTGCCCCTGGGACTGTAGGAGGAATCTCCGGTGCAGCCGGTAGGCTCTTGAGTACCCAGTCTCTGAGGGTTCTGGTTCTTCCTTCTGAGGTACTTCAGTGATTCCTACTCCTCGGAATTCTGCTGGGGCTGCAGAGAAATTAGGCAGGGGCCTCAGCCTTGTCCGCAGGTGCAGAGAGATATCTGAGTCATTTGGAAAGAAATCTTGGCCTTCCAGGCAAGACCAGGGTGTGAATCCTTGCTCTCACCAGCATTCAGGGCATGACCCTCCCATCCTCCCTCCATAACAGCCTTTCTTGGCCACATCCTCAGCTTCGCCCACCAGGTAGTTACCTTACCTTCGACTTTGCCTTATTTTCTCACCAGCTCCCACAGTTCATGCTCCGTCGTGCCCCTGGAGGCCTCTCCAGGCTCTCTGTCCCCTGAATTTTCAGTCCTCTGCTACTTCCTCTGCCCATATCACTTCTATCACTCCCTTCAAGTTCCCCAGTGCTGGTCTGCACACGTTTGCCCTCCATGCCACTGGCCAGCTTTGGTGCTGTCTGCTCTTATGCCCCAAATCCAGTTCTCTGTGATCTGGGAGGAGGGTTGCATAACACTAAGCGTGGTCCACCTAGGGCTGCCCCTTTGCTGGGATCCAGTATCGTGTCTGACATAGCTTGACCTCGAAGTGCTCTGAACCAGTGGAAGAAGAGAGCAGGGTTTGGATTGGAGAGGGGGCAGAGGGCATCCCCAGCAGGGGCAGGGTACCAACTACCAGTTGAGAGGGCCTTGACCGTGGCCTGTGGGCAGAGGAGAAAAGTGGGCAGAGCTTGGCATGTCAGGGGCACTGCACAGGGGTGGCAGTTGCATCTCATTGCCAGGGTGTGGCCTTGAGGGCAGTGACTGACTATTCAGATGAGACATCAAAGGAAGTGGCAAGGGCTGGTGGTGTAGTTCAGCAGTGGAAGGAGACAGCAGATTTTGGATTTTAAACAGGGCAGAGGGCACCCTGGTAGGGGCAGGGCACCAATTAGGTCCCACTTGAACATTCACCTAGCATGAGCACTGCAAACAAAGTGGCAAGACCCTGGGAGATGGCTTGGGGTTATAAAGGGCAGCAAGGCCCCCACCAGCAAGGAGTGCAGGCAAGCTTCCACTGGGCAGGGGCAGGGGACATCCAGTCCTCAATGGAACATGAAGGATGCCAACATCTAGAGGGTTCCAGGAGGCTGGGATGACACCAGAGCTTGGAAGAAACATCAGGACTGGAGAGAAGGGGACCTGGAGGGCGTGGGTTCCAAGTGAATCCTGGGGCCCATGGGCTCCTCTCAGGTGGGAGCAAGAAGGAGCCAGAGAGAATGCTTGGAGCAGAAGGGTGAACACAGTCAATGCAGAACTACAGCTGGGCTTCATGCTGTGGGGAAGCAGTTCCTGGGTCCCTTGCTTGGGGTCATTCTTCCAACCTCCTGGCCTCTGATTCTGGTGCTCAGGCCCAAAGATGGCCCATGCAAAGACAACCCCCTGGACAGCGTTGACCCCATGGAGTTGGGCCCCACAGCCACTGGAGAGTCCCAGGTCCTAGGTGAGTGAAGCAGCAGGGGACATGGGGAGGGAAGTGAAGGAGTGAGCTCCTGCTCTCTGCTTCTCTCTAGATAGGCCACCTCCTCTCCATTTAATCCCTAGCCACCTTGAGTCCCTGCCCCAGCCACAGGGACTCCTGCCAGCTGTGTTCTTAGCATTCATCCTCCACCATTCTCCCAGACCCTGTGACCCTGCCAGAGCCCAACAGCCACTCTGAGAAGCCTGTATCCCATCGCCCTGCCTGATCCCTAAGGTAGGTGGGGACCCTGACGCTATGCCCATTACTTAGCACCTGCCTCTTTCTTCCCTTAGCTTCATACTCCCTACACAGATTTCTGGGCTTGGGTTCACATGGAAAAGGGACAGACCTCTCAGAGAAGCTGTTGGCATGGAGACCAGGATGCTGAAAGCCCCTGGGGTAGGGGCAGGAAAAGCTGTGGTTCTTCTTGGGTCATGGGTCCTCACTGAGAGAAGACAGGGTGTCTCTCCCTCATGACATGTAGCCTGGGGCCCTAGCCCTCAGGGAATAACTCCCGGTTCCTCCATTCCATTCTCAGCAGGATAAGTCCAGAAACCGAGATCCTGTGTCTGGGGAGAGGTGACTCCTAAGATAAGAATTAAAGACAAGTGACCATTGACAATCACTCCAAGAACTTGGACTCCAAGGGCAAAGCCAGAAGGCTCTGAGTGATTTCCTTCACCTTCTGCAGCCTTTTAGTTTCTTCTGCCAGTTGAGCTCTGCCCCACCTACTCCAGGACCCTAAAGCCTTATCAGAAGTTACCTCTGCTATGTTGTTCCCAACCCTGAGAGCTAGGGCATTCTGGGTACATCCTCCACCCCAAAAATCCATCAGCAAAGGAGTAAAGGTCCTATAGTCCCCAACCTCTCCCACCAGGGGAGGCTGAGTCACATTGGACACCCAGAAACCTTTGTCCTGGGAGCCTGGCTGTGTCTCCTGTTTTCCCCAGATGCAGCTCTGTGGAGGGCAGAGATTCCTGAGGCCTGCCTTTCAGATTTTATTCCACACTTTAGTCCTGGCCCCTGCCAGCAAAGCAAGCAAACAAACAAGCATAATCTTTGGGAACTTCTTTCCTATCTCCTTATATCCTAGACTTTTCCTTGGTCCCCAAACCCATTTCTAGCTCTCCATCAGAAGTTGTGGAGGGGTGGGTCGGAAGTAAGACATGCTGTCCTAGGGCCTCTGTATCTTTTCAAAAGGTGGCAACCCTGGCAGGGGTCTGTATCAGGGCCTTGGACGAGCACTAGAAACAGTGATTCTGGTGGTGCCAGGACAGTGAGCTTTGATGGGAATCATCTTGGAGAAGGGTGGACTTTTCAATGAGCCAAAGCAGAAAATGAGGGAATGAACATTCCCATGGAGTTGCCATATACTTTCAGTGGTACTATCTCCTGCTAGGATACTGGGGTGTGGGTACGGTCACTTCAAAATTCTTGGTGCCTGTATTCGTTTTCTTTCACTGTGAGACATCAAAATTTAGTTTACAACAACGACATTAGTTTATTATCCCCAAAGTTTCTGTGGATCAGGAATTCATGGGTGCCTTAACTAGGTGATTACGGCTCAGGGTCTCTCATTGAGGTTGTCGTCAAGATGTCGGCCTGGGCTGCGCTCATCTGAAGACTTGACTGGGGTTGGAGGATGCACTTCCAAACTGGTTCACGCACATGCTTGGCAAGTTGTCCTGACTCTAGGTGGGGGGCCTCAGTTCCTCCCCACCTAAACCTCTCCACAGGCTGTTTGAGTGTCCTCATATCATGGTGGCTATTTTCCCCAAAGAAAGTGATGGGGAAGAGAGAGAGAGAAGTAGAAGTTATCCTTTGTAGGACCTTATTTCAGAGGCCACACAGAAGAATGCCACCACATTGTGTTCGTTAGACTTGAGTTGCTAATTCTGGCCTATATTATAGAGGGGAGGAATTCAACTTCAACTTCTAAGGGAGTGTCAAAGAATTTGGGAACTTTAAAAAAAAAGCACCACCGTGCTTTTAGTTCAATAGCCAGCTGTAACATGGATTATGAAATCCTTTCCAGCTTCATTTCTAACCAACTTGCTCAATTATCTTCTTTTTACAAATTTTTGTTGTTGTAGATGGACAGAATGCCTTTATATTCCTTATTTTTATGTAGTGCTACCAAGTGCTTCACACGTGCTAGGCAAGCCACTGAGCTATATCCCCAGCCCCTCTTCTTCTTTTTTTAATTAAAGGAATTTTATTCTCTAGAAATGATAGCTCTAAAAGAGTGAATTCATACATTAAAACACATCGGGCTTAGAGGGCTTTTTATAACACAAGTTCTGGAAAGGGAAACTACATTATCTGGGATTATGAAATTATTTTCAGAACCATTCATTAGGTTTTCCATCATAACTGCCTGATAAACAGGTAGCATTTTACTAATGATTGTTAGAAGAGATGTCGGGTTTATAATTAGAGTGGTTGCAGATGCTTCCCCAAAGAACTACTTTTTTTTTTTTGTATTGTAAACAAATGGGATACATGTTGTTTCTCTATTTGTACATGGCGTAAAGGTATACCATTTGTGTAATCATAAATTTACATAGGGTAATGTTGTTTGATTCATTCTGTTATTTTTTCCCTTCCCCCCACCCCTCCCACCCCTCCCACCCCTCTTTTCCCTCTATACAGTCCTTCCTTCCTCCATTCTTGCCCCCCTCCCTAACCCTAACTCTAACCCTAACACTAACCCCTCCCTCCCCCCATTATGTGTCCTCATCCACTTATTTTTTTTGTTTTTTGTTTTTTTTTTTTTTTTTTTTTTTTTTTTTTTAGCGGTGCTGGGGATTGAACCCAGGGCCCTGTGCTTGTAAGGCAAGCACTTTACCAACTGAGCTATCTCCCCAGCCCCCCCCCCATCCACTTATTGGTGATATCATTCGACCTTTGGTTTTTTGAGATTGGCTTATCTCACTTAGCATGATATTCTCCAATTTCATCCATTTGCCTGCAAATGCCATAATTTTATCATTCTTTATAGCTGAGTAATAGTCCATTGTATATATATGCCACAGTTTCTTTATCCATTCATCAATTGAAGGACATCTAGGTTGGTTCCATAGTCTGGCTATTGTGAATTGAGCAGCTATGAACATTGATGTGGCTGTATCTCTGTAGTATGCTGATTTTAAGTCCTTTGGGTATAGGCCAAGGAGTGGGATAGCTGGGTCAAATGGTGGTTCCATTCCAAGCTTTCTAAGGAATCTCCACACTGCTTTCCAGAGTGGCTGCACTACCAAAGAACTACTTTTAACTAGCAGTTTAACCAAATCCCAGCACATGAAGTGGGCATCCCATCCTATAATCCACGAGGTCCAAACCATTCCACTTTGTGCTCACCACTCCACGCTGTTTTTCTCCCCAGATGGATCCATGAACGAACCCACATGACCGAGACACAAACTTACAGATTCTAATGGTCAGTTTGGAAACTGGCTTTTTATCATGAAGTAGGCAAAAGTACAATTTATGAAAAAAACAGAAATCCAAGCAATTTGTGCACAGAATTTCACATAATTGGAGAAAAGAAAGGTCCCTGAGTTCAAGTTGTCTAGGTATCATTAGGAAAGTGCGTGATAAAAAACAAAACAAACGAAAACTCCTAATGATACAATCAAGGATAGTTTGTTCACAATATCGAATGACATTTGTCCTTAAAGGAAACAAACCCACCATGGTAACTAGAAATAATGACAAAAATTATGGGGCAGAAATAAACATCTCTTTCTTTTTTAAAAGAAGTTTTTTTAGTTGTCAATGGATCTTTATTCTATTATTTATATGTGTTGCTGAGAATTGAATGCATTGCCTCACACATGCTAGGTCAAGCACTCTACCACTGAGCTACAACCCCAGCCCACATGAGCATCTCTTAAGAGACTTCTCTACCTGTTTTACTGACTTATCATTTTTTCATTTCATAAATGAAAATCATTCTCCTTTTGGTGGAGCTGTGATTTGGTTCAGATTGGATCACTGCTTCATACAGTTCAGGGTCCACACTGTCTAAGGAAAAGGGCTTGAAAGGTCAGCCTGCTATTTACCAGAACTGAAGCCATCCAGAAGCCCAGGGAGTGACACTGGTACACCTTAATACAGGCTGGAAATCCCTCTCTAAGCTGGCCAGCGGCCTCAATCTCTCATCTCTAGGGTCCCCTGAGTACTCAAAGGATCATTTTGAAATCTTGTCTGATGTCTGATTTTGGGAGACCAAGGGATTGAACCCAGGTGCTCTCTACCACTGAGCTGTATTCCCTGCCCTTTTAATTTTGAGAATTAAAATTTTGAGAGTGAATTGTTGATCCTGGCCTTTAACTTGTCATCAGCCTGCTTTTGCCTCCAGAATCGCTGGGGTTACAGGGGTGACCACTCCACCTCATTATTTTTTTTAAACACCTACACAGTATTAACATTTTAAAGCCTCAAGAAACTGTCCAGAGCAAATTCCTCCACTCAAGAGAACAGAGCTCTAACATGCAACAGGGAAAGAGTGTAATACAGGGTAGAGAAATGGTATGTACAGGGTAATTTTCTTCTTTCTGAATAGTTTTCAAAAACTTCATTGGTTCTTTTTAGTTATATCTGACAGCAGAATCCATTTTGATGTGATTATACAAGCATGAAATATATCTTATTCTAGTTAGGACCCCATTCTTATGGACAAACATGATAGTGGAATTCACTATGTTGTCTTCATATATATGTACATGGGAAAATTATGTCAAATTCATTCCACTGTCTTTGCTTTTCCTATATAATCAAATAAACAATTGGGCTGGGAGAGTACTTCTTAGCATGTGTGAGGTCCTAGTTTGATCCCCAGCACTAAATAAATAAATAAATAAATGAAAATAAGGTAAGATAATCAATTAGGGATATAAATAATCAATACGTGTATATATATATATATATATATATATATATATATATATATATATATCCCATCATGCACCACACTACAATGGTGGTCCATAAGATTCTATCACCCAGTGATACAGCCATTTTAGTTTGTGCAGTTGCACATGGATGTTTGCACAATGACATAGTGGCCTAATAATGCATTTCTCAGAAGATACCCTGTGGTTAACCAACACATGCCTGTAGTATGGTCAACTCCTGTTTCTTTAATCATTAGAATGCCAACCTGTGCTCCTTAGGAAGAAATTCAGTGTCTTCCTGAATCCCCTCTCTTCTCTACAGAATGACCCAAGAAACCTGGGACTTATTCCATCTTAAGTGGCCAGTTCAGCTTGAAAACAAGTTAGCCAAGCCAGTGTCATCTAACTTGTGAAAAATGGAAGCTAGAGGGGACACTGAGAACCATCCCGTGTTTGCAGGGTGAGGGTGACAATGTACAATGCATTGCTCAGACCTCCTGCTGTGGGGAGCTTAATTGGCAGCACCAGCTGCAGCTCCTCTGGTTCTGCCACTGTTTTTGTGCTAATGCAGGCTGATTTCCCAGAGATACAGGACTGCTCCAACTAGCTACTTGACTCTAGGACTCTACATTGGCTGGGGAGAGACTTTCTTGGACCTGCTCTGAGGTCTGAGCTTTTTGTCTGTGCATGTGTGGTAGTGGGTTTTAACCCAGGGCCTTGCATCCCAGGCCAGTGCTCTACTACCAAATTACATCCCCCACCCTTTTTAAAATGTCATTTTGAAACAGGGTCTCACTAAGTTGCTCAGTCTGTCCTTGAACTTGCAATCCTCCTGCCTCAGCCTCCTGAGCAGCGGGGATTGCAGGTGTGTGCCACTTCCTTCCTTCTTCCTTTCCTTCACAGCTGTTAGATATTTATTCCAGTCTGAGTCCTCTCTTTGCTTTTCTGGCTTCCTTCTCTCTTATCCTTCACAGACGCTTCCCCTAATAAATCTCTTGCAATGTCTAATTCTGTTCTGGCATCTGTTTCTCAGTGGACCTCCCAGGCACACTCAGTGCTGGCACTGGTTCCCACTGCTTGGGAACCACTCTTCCCAATCTGCTCTCCATGACATGTTGGTAGCTTGACAGAGGTCATGGTGGGAATATTTACACCATAGAAATCAACTAATGCCACACATGAGGGCGTTTCTGTCCCCAGTGAGCTATCAGCATACCGCTGGGCTATATTGTGCACCAAGAGACCTGTATTGAATTCCTAGGCTGTTCATAACATTAATATTCATAGTATCTCCAAACTAGAAACTGTCCAAGTGTCCACCAGCAATAGAATAAAACAGTAATTTGTCATATTATGGTTTTTATATTTTTATATGATAGAAAATAGCAATGAAAATAAATACCTACTATGTACAAAAATATGGAAGAATCTCACAAATATAATGCTGAGTGAAAGAAGCCAGAGACACAAAAAAATCCATACTGTAGGATTCAATTTACACAAAGTAAACAAACAAACAAACAAAACGAAACTGGTAAAAACCAATCTATTGTACAAGAAGTCAAGAGAGTTGTTCTCTTGTGGAGTTGGTGACGGGGAGTGGGGCAGAGAGGTCCTGATGATGTCATATTTCTTGATCTGAGTGCTGCTTATTTGGATGTGTTTACTTCATGAATATTTATTGGGCTGTATATGTATGACTCTCTTCACCTTCCTGCATCTGTGTTATACTATAGCAAAGAGGGTTTTATTTTTTTTAAGTATACTTTATAGGTGGAGGTTATCCAAAAAGATGACTTCAGTTTGGGGACTTCTAATTTGAAGTCCTTCTTCATGGCCATATTTAGCAAGGCCATCTCCCTTCTAAGAATCTTACTGTTTTCAAGATGTCTTATCTATATACAAGAAAACCTTTTTGTTTTCTATTGTAGAAATTTGGAAGAAGGGGCATGAGTTTAGCTCATCCAATAGAAATTTCAAGTTCTCCTATTTTAAATTGATGAGCTCAGTTCTGGACTGTGTCCTCTGAACTGATTTAAAGGCCACTTCCTACACTTGTGGGGCCCTGGGATCTCTGTCAACACCTCAAGGGGCTAATCCTGCACTCTCAGATCAATGACTCCTAAATACGTCCCCTTAGAACCTGCCAAGGACTAGATGGGAACTTATGTTTCTAAGTTGACCCTTCCCTCGCACAGGATACCCAATAAAATTTCTGACAGAGCTTAATGCCTACTTGGGACCCTCCCAATTGCTTGTTCCAAACTTCAAGGTTCAACCTTTTTCACAGGCAACACAGCAAGTACTTTGCCTGCTTAGTGAGCTCCTGACATCTATAATCAGAGACCTGAATGGTTCCATGTAGACTAAAGTAAAAAGAGACCATTGAGACATGTTGATGTTTCAGATAGTGCAAAAACAGCTTGACGAGGACTGGGGACGGTCAGATGGCCAATCAGATCTTGCCAGGGCAAAATTCTATGCTTGATATATAGCAGGTGTTATATGTAGTAGACACACAAAAATATACTGCTGGAACTTCTCCCAAGTTTTCTATGCTGGATCCTTCTTGGTGCTATAAGTGTTGACTGCTAAATGAGCATGGGATGTGTTCAAAATGCTGCTTCCTTACCTCAAGGTAGTTTCAACTCTTTGGTATGATTGATGTTCCAGAACTACTCATGGTGATCTGAAGCTTGCTTCCAGACAAGACCACATTCTTGCTCAGTTCCCTTTCCTGATCCTTCTTCCTTTGTTTCATTTCTTCTGAGAACACTCTCTTAATAAATTATCCTCTAAAATTCTGCTCCAGGCTCTGCTTCTAGGGAAACTGTCTTGGTCCATTTTCTATTGCTGTAATAAAATACCCGAGACCCCAATTTATAAGGAAAGAGCTTTATTGTGGTTTATGGTTCTGGAGACTGGGAAGTTCAAGAGCATGGTACCAGAAAGAACCTCGTGCTGCTTCAACTCAGGGTGGAAAGCAGAAGGACAAGTGAGAGTGTCCAGAAGAGAGTAAAAAAAAAAAAAAAAAAAAAAAACAAACCAACAAAAAACAACAAACAAACAAACAAACAAACAAACAAACAAAAAAAAAAAAAAAAAAAAAAAAAAAAAAAACAAGGAAAAGGAACACCCTTTATAACAATCTGCTGTCCTGGTGAGCAATCCAATCCCGGAAGAAGGAAACCATGTGACAAAGGACCATGGACCCAAACATCTTCTGCCAGGATCCTCTTCCCAATACTGCCTCACAGGGAAACAAACCTCAACATGAGTTTTGGTAAGGACACAGTATATTCAAACCATAGCATTGTCCTAGGACATGCATAAACAAAAGCCAACAATTATAAAATCCATCCATGTCCATGACCAGGAGACAACACAAACAAAGATACAGCAAATGATGACATGAAATCAGAGAGAGGAAAATAGCCATATAGCGTTGCCTTTCTCTAATGAAACTACACAAAGCCAGGCAGAGGCACCTTCTAACCAACTAAGTGGGTGCAAACCTCTATGACGAAACTATTGGTGAGGACTCTTATTTAGAGACTGCACTTAGAGCAACTTCAGATCAAAGTCTGGGAATTTCTTGTTATTGGCATTAAAGTTTCTGGACCTGGAAATGGCCACCTCCATAATGATCAGTGGAGAAAAATGTTGCATGTCATATTGTTGTGGAAACAAGACAGCAGAGAAACCAAGCTTTATTTTACACCAGCGGGCCCAGAGGAGGTTAGCACTCCAAAATTCTGAGCCCCGCTGACCAATTTTTCATAGCATTTATAGGCTGTCTAGTGTGCTAAATTTTCTAGTTGAAAATAGTACATAATTGGACACAAGTTTTCAAAAAACAACATGATTGGGTATAAGGGTCTCAGAGTGGAAACTGTTTACAAAAACAGACTGCACGATGAGGGAAGCTGGCTCACGAGGTCTTCTGTATTTCTAGCCTTGAGCTCTGAGATTTCACAGGGGCATTTACACTTCAAAGGGACGTGGTTAGGTCCCAGGGAAAGTCCTTTACATTCTAAAAGGAAGGAGTAAATGGTGCTAATTAGTTCTCCTGAAGCCCAGCTGGTGGGAACAGGGGAAGGGCAGCTCTCTCCTGGGCAGTGTCCTCAATTTACTTTATATCCAGACCTGGGTCAGTTACCCACTACATATCCCCACTTCTGATGCCCCCCCATAAATCCTTTAAGGGGCATCACCTCTGTCTATGTCCTACAAACGAAGCCGCTCGTAACTCTGGAGAACCACTGGGGATTTTATAGCTGCTAAGTGGGAGGAGACAAATTGGGTAAGCATGTTAAGAATGCAGGAGTGCTGGGGGATCAGGAGAAGGGGTCCAGCCAGCAGTAGGAGCCAAGAAGTCCAGCTCCAAAGATTGCTCCAAATGCTCCATGAATTAGATAATTCTTATCTCCTTTTTGTAACCCTCTCTTTTAATTGTTGGGCTATATATCTGACTATTTCAGACTGGCTTACGTAAAAAACAGCATTCTTCATTTGAGAAGAAGCACAGTTCTCCTTTATTAGCTGTAATTAAATCTAGTTCTCTTTGGTTTTGTAAAATTACTGATGTTAGAGAGTCCAGTTGGTCTTGTACAGCCAGTTGATTTGGCCACACGCTTTATATCAGCTGCCATGTCCCTAGATAATTGACTGTAAAAATTAACTGATGACCCAACTCCTGTAAATCCAGTCCTTATTCCAGCTGTGATTCCCAGACCAACCAGCAGTGGAATGAACTGGACAGCTCTCTTTGTTAGAGTATGTCCTGCTAGAGGCACAATGAAGTTCTGGTTGTCAGGGACTTTGTCTATTTGGGGGTGAGGACGACACCACATTGAATTTGGCTCAATAAGGTCCCCAGTCCACTTATCTTTGATAGTTTGGATATACTGGTCATTAGTCAGGCTTCGTACTGGGATTGTTTTAAATGAGGTTTTTTTGTTTGTTTGTTTTTGTGTTTTTACTGGCAATGCACGTGGGAACTGAGATAACACCCCCACCCCCACCCCATCCCCTGCAGAAAGGGTCTTGTTAAAGGAAGGGTCTGGGAGTGAGCCTTTACTAGTCAAATTGTTAGAGGTGCTGGTGAGGTCAGGTAACAGAGGCGCTTCCAAGGGTAAGCAGAGTCAGCAGTTTCTTGCTAATTGGGGGCTTAAATCACTGAGGAGACGATGAGTCATGTTTAGGATCTGATGTAACTTAGGGTCTAATTCATATATCTTATAGATTTGAGTCCAGGCAAGGGCCAATAGCCTGGCTCAGTTTCCCAACAGGCTGAGTCTGAAACCTTGGGGCAGTCTTGGTCTGAGAACCCCCAATATTTTTGTGCTGTTATAGTTCTTGTCTAGTATATCTTCCTACCCTTGTGGCAAGGAAAAACTTTTTTTTTTTTTTTTTTTCTGCCAGGTAACACTTACTTGGCATTTTAGGGTAAATAAAAGCACAAGGGCACATTGGTGATCCTGTCGTCTCTGCTGTCTGGGTGCCACATCTGTTTCCCACCTTTCCAGCACATAACACGGTTCTGTTGGAATAGAGGATCCGACACTTGACACGGTTCTCTTGGAAATGAGGACCGGACACTTGACACGGTTCTGTTGAGTGGCTATCCCTCCTGGAGGTCAGAGGCATGGCATACCCCCACAGACAATTACTTTTAATAATAATAATCAATATATCCTTAGAAATCTTATTGTAAAAAATACTGGGGAGGTTTCACTATACTGGGACACAAAATAACATACAATAAAGTTTAATATTAATACATAGAGTAATTAATAAATCATTATAGTTTGCTCAAATTTGTGAAGAGCCTGTGATTTCTTTTGTATAAAAATTCTCTAAACATTATATATAGGTGAATAAGAATGTATTCCTCTGAGCTTAGATGTGGTGTTTGGCCTTCATTGCTTTCTTAGTGTTTATGATTAAGTTTAAGGATACTTTACCTACATAATAAAAAAGACATAGGTTATGAGTAGAATTTGTATTTTTCTTATGTCTACTACTTCTTTAAGGATCAAAATAAAGTTTCAGTCTGCCATTAAGTAAAGAAAAATAGAATAAACATTAACTATAAGCTGATTTCTTTATTCTCTGTTAGTAGTAGTAAAAACTTTGCACTGTTAATAACTACCATTAGAGTTCATGGAAAGGGTAACTTCTCAAGAAACTTAGTGATGTATTTGTTCTGGGAATTTAAAGTTAAACAGAACTTGGTGCCCTCAATATGGCTAGAGGGCAAGGTTGTTTGATCTAAGCTATCATGCAGAAAGAATGTGTTCTTTGGGAAGGTTCACAAATTGTGCTTTTGGAGATTTTTTTTTTTTTTTTTTTTTTTTTACTTATTATTTTCTTGTACTAATCAGATAAAAAGACTTGTGAAAAAAATAAAGATTTGGATTCAGCCTCAGAACACTTGGTGTCTCTGCTGTTTCTGCACTGCACCGCAGCCTCTAAGCCACTTAGGACTCCCGACCCCTGCTAGGACTGGACCCCGGCAATTGGTGCCCAAAGTGGGGCCCGAAGAGTGGTAAGTAAAGTCACATTTCAGGAGGCTAGGATCGTATCTAGAGTGCTGCAGACCCCTCGATAAAGGTAAAGCCGAGTGAGGAAGGACAGGTAATCACAGAAATATAAAAAGTTAATAAGAAGAATGGGACCCTCAGAATCTAAGGAAAGAAGCTTATTTATAGACGTTGCAAAAAATATGCTTACTAAAAGAGAAATTTCTGTCTCATCCTCTCAGTTGAGACCTTTCTTTCATTTTGTATAAGAATGTTCTCCGTGGTTTCCTGAGGGAGGTACTTTAAATTTGGGAAAAACTAGGGGATAAAATGAGATTGTATGATCAATATCATGGGGCTGAAAAGGTCCCTGCTGATGCTTTTGCCCTTTGGAATTAGAGATGCACTAGACCCAACTCATGAAATTATGTATCTTAGTAAGCATGCTTCTTCTCTGGAAGAGCCCTTTCTGGAGGAAACACTTCTGTTAAAATGTTCTTTTAAGGTACAAAATTTCCATGCTACCTCCTCCTCTGAGAGTTCATCTGACTCAGAGAAGGAAGATAAGGAGTCACTTTCTCCACAAGATAAAACAGATTTAGAAGAGGCAGTCACTAAATATCATAATGAGGACTGGCCACCTGCTGTTAAGGTAGCAGCCTCTGCACCACCTCTACCAAAGCCAAGGAAAAAGCGACCAACTCCAACTAAGATAGGATTTGGGGGAGCTATGACCAATGCTCATGCCCAAGGTGATACTTCTTTTTCTTTTTCTGTATTATCCCTTGGAGAACAAGATACTGATCCTGTATGGGAACCTCTCCCTTTTAAAACAGTAAAAGAATTAAAAACAGCAGTTAAAGATTTTGGTCCTTCGTCTCTACACTTTGCAATTAGTAGATACTGTTGCAGGTGAATGGATGACTCCTTTTGATTGACAACAGACTGCTCGCTCTTGTTTATCACCTGGGCAATATTTATTGTGGAAAACTGAGTATGAAACTGAGTATGTTTTGATCAAAAAACAAATTGTAAAAAGGACAAGAGATCAAATAACTATGTCTATGTTGTTAGGAACTGAAGATTATTTTGCTCCTCAAGCACGACTTTCCTTGTCTAAAGCAATGTTAGAGGAAGTATCAAAAATTGCAGTCACAGCTTGGAAGCGATTACCATCTTCTGAGACTAAAACTACTTTTCTCAGTAATATTAAACAAGCAGCCATGGAAACTTATGAGGATTTTTTGGCAAAGTTAGAAGAAAATATTTCAAAAAATGATAACTAATCCTGAGGCAGCTAAAATTTTACTAAAACAATCAGCTTTTGAAAATGCAAATCCAACCTGTCAAGCCTTACTTAGACCTATAAGGTGAACAGGAACTTTAAATGATTTTATTAAGTTCTGTATGGATTGTAGTTCTGCCCATATTCATATGGCCATGGCTGCAGCCTTACAAGGAAAGACTTTTTCTCATTAAAAATGTGGGTCAAAATCCCGGCCCTTCCAATAAGGCCAAACCATTTACATCTGGTGGAGGGAATTGTTTCTCTTGTGGCCACTTTAGCAGGAGCTGTCCTAATGGTAATAGAGGAAATATTGTTCCTGGGGCAGTTTCTCAAAGACCTCCCACTACAGTGTCTCCTAAATGTCAAAAGGGATTTCATTGGGCAAAGGAATGTCGTTCTAAATTTCATAAGGATGGACATTCTTTAAATGGTGTTTGTGAGGAGGCTTCACCTCCTTTTGAGTCTCCTGAGATGGAGCCAAAAATCGGGGCTTTGGGCCAGCCCCCTACAAAAACAGGGGCTTTATGTGCCCCCAGAACCCATTCATTGGACAATAATCAATGACTTGGCAAGGGCAACACCAGGAAGTGCTGGATTAGACTTACCTTCTTCACAGCATTTAATAATAACTTCAGAATCTGAAGTCACCCTTGTTCCTATTGGCATATATGGTCCCTTGCCAGAGGGACATTTGGGTATTGTTATTGGCAGAAGCTGTATGTCTAAGGCTGGGATACAAGTTATTCCTGGAGTCATAGATTCTGATTACCAAGGAGAAATTAAAATTATGATTCATCCTCCCTTAAAAACCATTCAATTATTTCCTCAGCGTGTGTGGCTCAATTGTTATTGCTTCCTTATTTGCATTTGCCAAATCAGATATTTCAAGATTGTAGGAATGATAATGGATTTGGATCTAGCAATGTAGTTGCTTGGATTCAAAAGATCAGTTCACAGAGATCTATGAAAAAGTAAAGGTGGAAGGAGAAACAATTAAAGGACTCCTTGATACAGGGGCAGATGTGATGTGTATAGCTGCTAAAGATTGACCTTCAAGTTGGCCCACCACAAAAATGCCATCTACATTGGTGGGTTTGGGACTTGCCTCCAATGTGGCAAAAAGTTCCCAAATCTTACATTGGACTGATGATAAACATTCAGGAACTTTTCAACCTTATGTTATCCCTTCTCTCCCCTTTTCATTATGGGTAGAGATCTTATGAGACAGATAAATGTGATGCTTACCTATGAATCTGATAATCTTTTTTTTCTAGGGGCCACTATTCTTAAACAGGCTGACCCAATTACTTGGAAATCTGCTTCCCCAGTGTGGGTAGAACAGTGGCCCCTCACATCTGAAAAATTAAATGCAGCCTCTTTATTAGTCAAGGATCAACTAGACAAAGGACATATTGAGTTTTCAAATAGTCCTTGGAATATTCCAATCTTTGTTATAAAAAAGAAATCAGGTAAATGGCGACAACTTCAAGATTTGAGAGCTATAAATGAAACTATGGAAATGTTACAACCTGGCCTCCCTTTTCCAGTGGCAATTCCAAAAAAGTCATATTATTGTTATGTATGAGATTGTTATTTTACTATACCTTTGGCAACTCAAGATTGTAAGAGATTTGTTTTTAGCTTACCATCCTTAAATTTACAGAGATCTTACCAAAGATATCAATGGAAGGTTTTGTCTCAAGGTATGAAAAATAGTCCAACATTATGTCAAAAGTTTGTTGATCAGGCTCTTGAGCCTATTAGACAACAGTTTCCAGATTTGTACAGGATTCATTATATGGATGATATTTTACTTGCTCACTACTCAAGTGATATGTTACAAAATATATTAAAAGAGTTAACAGAACAATTACAGAGGTGGGGACTTGTGGCACCAGAAAAATTTCAAACTAACCCACCCTATAATTATTTGGGATAAATAATTAATACTTGTACTATTAATACTCAATAATTACCAATATAAACTGACAAGTTAACTACTTTAAATGATTTTCAAAAGTTATTGGGTGATATTAACTGGATTAGACCATATTTAAAATTAACTACAGCTGATTTAAAACCTCTTTTTGATATTCTTAAAGGAGATACAACACCTACATCTCCTAAATATCTAACAGAGGAAGGGAAACAAGCACTTAAAGCTGTTGAAAAGACCATTCAAAAACACCAGTTACAACAATTAGACTATACCAAACCTTGGTCTTTAATAATAATAAAGACTAGTTTTACTCCAACTGGATGTTTGTGGAATGGATACATTTGCCAGCCACCTTAAAAAAGATTGTTGTTTCTTATCCTTCACAAGTGGCCTTTTTGGTAATTAAAGCAAGGCTAAGATGCAGAGAATTATTTGGGAAGGAAATGCAAACAATTGTTCTTCCATATACTAAAGAACAATTTTTACGATTACTTCAATTAGAAGACCAATGGGCTATTTCCTTTCGTGGTTTTACAGGACAAATTTCATATCATTTGCCAAATCATCCATTAGTACATTTTGTTTCTCATACAGAAATTATTTTCCCTACTAAATATTTTCTGGTGCCATTGGGATCCCCTGCCTCTCTTATATTTACAGATGGTTCCTCTAATGGAAAAGCAATTACAATTATTGATCAACAGCCTCATATTATTAATATGACTCAAGAAACTTCTGCTCAAAGGACCGAATTAATTGCTGTTATAGTGGCTTTTCAAAAGGTTTCTCAGCCTTTCAACCTTTATACAGATTCTCGATATATTGTTAATCTATTTCCTGCCTTGGAGACAGCTACTATTTCTTATAATTCTTTAATAGCTCAAAAATTTCAAAATTTACAAAATATTATTAAATATAGAACTTCTCCTTTTTACATCGGACACATTTGTGGCCATTCTGGGCTTCCTGGCCCTTTGTCTGAAGGTAATAACAAAACTGATATTCTGATTAAAACAACAATTTTCACTGCCGTGAGGAAGCAGCAGCAGCCCGTAAGTTACATCAGCAAAATGCTTCCTCTTTACAACATCAATTTCATATTACTCAAGAACAAGCAAGAGCTATTATTAGATCTTGCCATACTTGTCCATCAGTTTTTTCCTTCCCCCCAGTTGGGAGTAAATCCCAGGGGATTATTACCCAACAAGTTATGGCAAATGGATGTTACTCATATACCTGAGTTTGGAAAATTGTCTTTTGTACATGTGACTGTTGATACTTATTCTCATGTAATTATAGCTTCTGTAAGATCTGGAGAAGCTTACAAAGATGTTTCTCAACATTTGTTTTTATGTTTTTCACAATTGGCATGCTTTCAAAGTTAAAAACTGATGATGGTCCAGTCTATACTTCTAAGGCTTTTAAACATTTGTGTGATATGTTCCACATAACTCATTCAACAGGAATTCCTTATAATCCTCAAGGACAAGCTATTGTGGAACGAGCTCATCAAACATTAAAAACTCAGATTACTAAATTAAGAAATGGGGAATTTGCTTACAGCTCCCCTCATCAGATATTCCAACATGGCTTATTTGTGATTAATCATTTGCTGATTCTCAAGGCAAAATTCCTATGATGAGATATTGGGAAAATACTTCCGTAATAAAACCTCTTGTAAAATGGAAAGATTTATTAACAGGGCAGTGGAAAGGACCTGATGTTCTATTGACATCGGGCCGAGGATGTGCTTCTGTGTTCCCACAGGATGCTGACCTCCATTGTGGATTCCTGATCAACTGATTCGACACCATGAGCCACCCTCACAGAAGGAGGGTTCCTCCCCAACCGTACCCACAAATCCATTTGACCCAGGATGATCAGCTCACTGAACAACTCGCTAACTACATTGATCTTTGCTCTCTTTGCTCTTGACAGGCTCTACTATTCCAACTGGGGACAACTAAAACGCTTAACTACCAGAGCAGAACAAATGGTGTTATTGGGCTTATTTTCCTGATCCGCCTCTGTTACATCCCTCATTCTGGAGTAGAGTTAATTTAAAGGTTTTTACTAGCCACGCACAGTTATTGGGAGGCATTTCTGATACTTTGATTCCACATAAGATATTTCAAGAGATATCTTTTCATGGTTTAGTAGATGAGATTCCCTTGTGTTTTTCTACTCATAGTGAATATGTTCCTTTGGGATGTCTCCCCCTTAGTTATAGAACATTTCTTATTGATTTACCTCAATTTGATCCCACGAAACGATATGTTTGGTCTTTTGAAATAGTCTCAATTGGATATGCTAATTACAATGAATTTTATGAAAACATGACTATACCCTCTCCTATTGAGCCTCCTGAAAATAAATCAGAACATACAGATGTGCATTGTAATCAAATAGATCAATCTGTAGATTTTCCAAAATGGTTTGAATGTGGCTTTTCTCATACTGCCCAGATCCATGTCCCGTTAATGTCAAAACAAAAATCATGGATTGGTCATTGGTCCTCCCCAAATTACAATTATAAAACATATTTTATACAAAACAAAAGGAATTTCAATTTTAAGAAGTTTCACATTGTTAAGCCTCTTCATAGATGGTTTACTTCAGGATGGGTAACTCCTATATACAAAAGTGTTTTGAGAAATGGCAAACATTCTCATTTTCCTGACAGATCATCTTCTTACAGCTACTAATATGGTACTTTTAAAGTGTCCTACCTTAAAGGTTCCTGTTGCCCCCAAACCTTATAATGTTAGGGCCTGTGTTAATGCACCTCATGCTATTTTACTTGCACATGCTGATTGTGTAAATATTTCTAAGACTAAGGAATCTTATTCTATACAATGTGATTACTGTATATTAACCAACCGTATTAATTCTTCATTTCCAAAAAATTATACTATTCTTTTGATAGTACACCAAACCATCTTTTGTACTGCTACCTGTAGTTTTGGAGGAAGAGTGGTATAATGACCTGGGAACTGAAGTGTTTAAACAACGTAATGAACTTATGAGACCTAAACGTTTTGTAGCTGCTTTGATTTTAGGCAATACTGCATTAATAAGTATAATTACTTCTTCAACTGTGTCCACTACTGCCCTTGTACAGGAAATACATACAGCTTCTCATATAAATGATTTATCTCATAATGTAGCTTTAGATTTGGCAGCTCAGGAAAAAATAGACAAAAAACTAGAAACCCACCTCGATCCCTTAGAGGAAGCTGTTCTTTATATTGGCAATCAAATTCAAAATATAAAAACTCAAATGACTACTAGATGTCGTGCTAATTATAAGTGGATTTGTGTTACCCCTTTAATACATAAGAAAGAAACCTCATGGCAACAAGTACAAACCCACTTAAAAGGGATGTGGAATAATTCTAATATAGCACCTGATGTAGAAACCCTACAAATTAAAATTAAGGATCTATCTCAGGCTCATTTACAAATGTCCCCTACTGGTAATCTGGCATTAGAAATTTATAAAAACATCAAAAGTACAATTGGAAGTTGTACATTCCTGATGTTTATTATCCAAATTGGAATAGGAATATTTTGTGTTCTAATATTGTTGTTTATCTTTCCAGTCATCCTATGTCTAATCTGAAAGAGTGTTCATAATCTACATGCTCAAATTGAAACCATCAAGTTAAAAAATAAAAAATAAAATAAAAATGGGGGAAATGCCACGTCTATTTCCCACCTTTCCAGCACATAACACGGTTCTGTTGGAATAGAGGATCCGACACTTGACACGGTTCTGTTGAGTGGCTATCCCTCCTGGAGGTCAGAGGCATGGCATACCCCCACAGACAATTACTTTTAATAATAATAATCAATATATCCTTAGAAATCTTATTGTAAAAAATACGGGGGAGGTTTCACTATACTGGGACACAAAATAACATACAATAAAGTTTAATATTAATACATAGAGTAATTAATAAACCATTATAGGTTGGTCAAATTTGTGAAGAGCCTGTGATTTCTTTTGTATAAAAATTCTCTAAACATTATATATAGGTGAATAAGAATGTATTCCTCTGAGCTTAGATGTGGTGTTTGGCCTTCATTGCTTTCTTAGTGTTTATGATTAAGTTTAAGGATACTTTACCTACATAATAAAAAAGACATAGATTAATCATAAGTAGAATTTGTATTTTTTCTTATGTCTACTTCTTTAAGGGTCAAAATAAAGTTTTAGTCTGCCATTAAGTAAAGAAAAATAGAATAAACATTAACTATAAGCTGATTTCTTTATTCTCTGTTAGTAGTAGTAAAAACTTTGCACTGTTAATAACTACCATTAGAGTTCATGGAAAGGGTAACTTCTCAAGAAACTTAGTGATGTATTTGTTCTGGGAATTTAAAGTTAAACAGAACTTGGTGCCCTCAATATGGCTAGAGGGCAAGGTTGTTTGATCTAAGCTATCATGCAGAAAGAATGTGTTCTTTGGGAAAGTTCACAATTGTGCGTTTGGAGATTTTTTTTTTTAACTTATTATTTCCTTGTACTAATCAGATAAAAAGACTTGTGAAAAAAATAAAGATTTGGATTCAGCCTCAGAACACTTGGTGTCTCTGTCTGCTGTTTCTCCACTGTGCGGACACCTGTCATCCACTGAGGACTCCCAACTGCTGCTTACTTGGCATTTTAGGGTAAGAAAAAGCACAAGGGCACATTGGTGATCCTGTCATTTCTGCTATGTCTGGGGAAGGAGAACCTGGGGAATAGGGACAGAGGGGGGAATATATTCCTGATGGGGAAGTGCAGCATAATAGGGCAGTGGGTCTGTTGTGTAGGTTTATCCCTCATGGAGGCAGAAACCATGGGGGATTGAACCCAGGGCCTTGTGCATGGGAGGCAAACACTCTACCAACTGAGCTATCTCCCCAGCCTGTATTTCTGACAGGAGCATGATGGAAAAAGGCTACGACCCATTGCCCTAGGACTCAATAAGACACAAATCATCACAAAAAACAGCAAATTCCCACACTTAAGTAACATAACACTGGAGCAGCCCTTTGCACCCGATTCCAGTCAGACCTACAGAGAACAGCAAGGCAATTAACATCATTAGTCTTAGCACAGCAGGGTGACATCATGACCATCACACTCCTGGTCCACTGTAGAATTCTTCAGGCGGTGTGTTGACTAGTCAGCCTCCAGGTGTGGGACTGGAGCAGGGCTGTAGTCTTGTCAGGTCTCATTAGCAGGCAGGTCGCCTCTGGGATGGCTGTGCAGAGCTGTCACAGGATATCCTCCCGAGTGTCAGTCCGAGTGGGTGTTCAGGGTTGACTTTAGACCTCCAGGTGGTGAATTTCTCAGTGGCAGCTGCTTTTTTTTTTTTTTTTTTTTTTTTTTTTTGCGTGTGCGTGCGGTGCTAGGGATTGAACCCAGGGCTTTGTGCTTGCAAGGCAAGTATTCTACCAACTGAGCCATATCCCCAACCCGGCAGCTGCCTTTTTAACTCGAGAATGTTGTATCCACGGGCCTATCCCTGCAACGTTAATGGCAGTGGGAGAGGTTAATATGACAATATGAGGCCCTCCCAGGTGGGTTGAAGTGGCTCCTTCTTCCAGTTTCTAACCCACACGGAGTCTCCAGGCTGGTGTGTGTGCACCTGGTTTCCAAGTGAGAAGGGGGCTCTCTCCTGAACATCCCTAGATGTTCTCCCCTAGGGCCTCAAGCTGTTGGGACAGGCTAAGTTCACCACACTGATGTGTATTCCCCTTTATTCCAGTTTCTTTATTCCAGGTGGGGGAAGCCCAAACAGGATCTCAAACAGGGTGTATCCTGTGTTCCCAGGTGTTCAGCAAACCCGGAGAAGAGCTATGGGGAAGAGATCTACCCAAGACTCCCATTTCATGACAGAGTTTAGGTGGTCTTCAGGGTGCGGTTCATAGGTTCAGCTTTCCCTGAACTCTGTGGTCAGTGTGCAGCATGTAGCTTCCATTTAATTTCCAATATTTGGATGATGCCCTGGACAATTTCCACTATGAAGGAAGGCAGGCCCATTGTCTGACCCAATGGCTAAGGGCAGGCCATACCTGGGAATGATTTCTTTTAACAGGACTTTAATCACTTTTCTGGCCTGCTTTGTCCGGGTGGGTATAGCCTCCACCCACGCTGAGTAAGTGCACACCATTACCAGTAGGTACTGATATTCCTTGCTTGGTTTAACTTCTGTGAAATCAATGTGTGCACAGTCTCTAGCTTTACTCGGGGGTTCTCACATAACAGTAGGCCATCCAGGAGCTAGTTGGCCATCGGTAGCCTTTACGATCCACCAAGGAGTGACTGTGTGTGGAACTTTAACACTGATATTCTGTCCGACGGTCAGCTTGTTAGCTTCTTGGATTAAAGTCACAGTGACTGCCAGAGCACTCTTAGGCACGCCACTACTGGGTCCAGTTGTTTTGATAAATAAGCCACTGGCCATTGCCAGGGGCCAAACTCTTGAGTCAGGACCCTGAAGGCAGTTCTACTTTTTTCTGCCACAAATAGGTTAAAAGCCCTTGTTATATGGGGCAGTCCAAGAGCAGGCGCTGAAGTTAATTGCATTTTAATCTCCTGGAACATGCATTCCTGTTCAGTTCCCCAACATAGGGGGTCTTCTTCTGACCCCTTGGTGGCCTCATACAATGGTTTAGCCAGCACCAAATACCCAGGCATCTAGATTCAACAAAAACCTGCAGCCCCTCAAAACTCATGTATTTTTTTCCTGGTGTTGGGTCTGGGGATGGAGTAGAGGGCTTGTTTCCATTCAGGTCCTAAAGACTGTCAGCCAGGTGTATTGTGAAACCTGAGATACTTCACTTGCTGCAGGCAGATTTGGGCCTTTTTTCAGGAGACTCTGTAACCGGCTTCTGAAAGGAGGTCAGCAGAGCTTTAGTTCCAGTCCAGCAGGCCTCTTGATCCGGGTTGGCCAAGAGGAGGTCACCAATATATTGCAGGAGAACACAATTCAGATGGTCCCCAGAGAAGGCTGCTAAATCTCTTCCTAATGTCTCCCCTAATAGAGTGGGGGAGTTCTTAAATCCCTGGGGAAGTCAGGTCCAAGTCAGTTGAACTTTCTTTCCAGTTCTTGGATCTTCCCATTCAAAGGCAAAGAGGGGTTGGCTGAATGGGGCAAGCCGGAGACAAAAGAAGACGTCCTTCAGATCCAGGTAAGTAAACCATTTGTCCTGAGGTGGAATTAGACTGAGAAGTGTGAAAGGATTAGGGACCACTGGGTGAAGTGTAACTACTGACTCACTAACTGCTCAGAGGTCTTGGACTGGTTGATAATCTTCCATAATCTTTGCTATTGGACTTTCTCAAGGGCAGTAAGGGGGTGTTCCAGGGGTACTGGCAGTTCAGGATCCCAAAGTCTCTCAGTTTCTGGAGGTCCTTTCTTATTCCAAAGCGTGTGTCTCTGGAGAAGGGATATCATCTCAGTCTGATGGTCTCTGCTCCTGGTTTCAGTTCAACAACTATCAGGGGTGAATTCTCAGCTAACCCAGGGGAGTTATTTTCTGCCCAAACTGACGGGAACTCTTGAAGCAAGGAGGAAGGATTTTCGGTGGCAGTAGGATTTTGAGCATAAAGTCTCCATTCATTTTCCCTGGATAGCATACTGCCATAATCATGTTGAGTCCCTTCCCTAAGGTCATACAGGCAGGGCCTACACCGACCCTTGGAGCTAATGCTAAACCGCACCCACGAGGGCAAAGCCTTGGCAATCTGGAGCCAGGAGTCTATGTAGGGAAACTGATCTGGGTCATCTGGGGTCCCAATGGCAACATGTACACTGTGTTGACAGTGGGGACATGGAGAATGACTTCTGGAGGCCAATCACCACCAAAAGCAGGCCATTCATCCTCACAGAGTGCAGAGTCTGATTCTTTGTCAGTTTAATACCATAATCCTCAGAATAGCACTTCGTAGAATCCTCAAAATGCTTAATCATGCAGTCCAGGACTGTAGATTTAGACTGTGCTCCTCCCATGTCCCACCCCGTATCAGTGTTGCAAGACAGACGAGGAGGAGGGTCAGACAAGGCACCCGCCTGGCCATGTCCCCAAAGGGAAGAAGTGCTTCTTGGCTAAAGGCGTACCCACATAAACCCTGGGCGCGGTCAGAGCTCCACTGCAGGGCTTGAATCGCCATTATGCCTTTTGAAGCTCCCACGTAACTGCAGGTCAGGACTCGCTCAGACTCCGAAGCACGAAGCGATGGAGCCATAAACAGGCTCACATCCATTCACACCAACACAGACACTTAGGGGTTTAAAGCATTTCCTCCCCTGTCCTTTTTCCGTCAGGCTTCCCTACACTGTCAGCGCCCTCACGGGTAGCCGCGGGAGGTGATCAGGATCCCCTCTGTCCTTACCTGTCTACAGTTCTGTGTCCTGGGACCTTACCTTTTCCAGTAGACTGCACAGGGATTTTGCCCTACTCTCCAGGGAGTCTGGGGCAGGGGCAGTCACTCCGGAGGCGCAGGCCCAGCAGGCGAAGGAGATCCTGGAATTCCTGCGGGGGGGCACTGTCCCTTTCAGTCTGAGGGGTACCACGGACTCTGGTGTGGCTGCTGGTGTAGCCAGCACGGTTATTGCTTCCCCGCCAGCGCATCAGAAAAGTGGAAAAGACAAGGAGGCACGTGAAAAGTAGGATAAACCAAGCTTTATTGTGCATCAGTGGGCTCAGAGGAGGTTGGCACTCCAAAATTCTGAGCCCCTCTGACCAATTTTTCATAACGTTTATAGGCTGTCTAGTGTGCTAAATTTTCTAGTCGAAAACAGTACATAATTGGACACAAGGTTTCAAAAAACAACATACGATTGAGTACAAGGGTCTCAGAGTGGACTGCGATAAGGGAAGCTGGCTCACAAGGTCTTCTGTATCTCTAGCCTTGAGCTCTGAGCTTTCACAGGGGCGTTTACACTTCAAAGGGACGTGGTTAGGTCTCAGGGAAAGTCCTTTACATTCTGAAAGGAAGGAGTAAATGGTGCTAATTAGTTCTCCTGAAGCCCAGCTGGTAGGAACAGGGGGTGGTCAAGTCTCTCCTGGGCAGTGTCCTCAGTTGACTTTATATCCAGGCCTGGGTCAGTTACCCACTAAAAAATCAGGAGCGATAGTCACAGAACCTTGGTGATAAGGCACATGGAGTAAAGCACATGTGCTTCCAGAGTTACAGTGACCCTTCCCTTCCATAAGTAACATCTGGGCAATAGTAACAAAACTCACTTTGTATGATATATGAATGATTAATTATATATTCAATATTCATATATAATTATACTGTCCTTCTTAATTCTTTTTTGTGCGTGGTGTCCAGGATTATGTTAACCATTTGGGAATCTAGTCTACCTCACTATACTTCTTGACCTTGGAGGAAACAAGTTATAGAGTATTCTAGTAATCTACTGTTATGTAAACTAACCATTGCAAAGCTATGGCTTAAATGAATACTTATTTTGCTCATCTATCTACAAATTGGAGTGTGTTCTGCAGGGTGATCCGCTCATTGCTTCATGACCGAAACCCCACATGGAAAAACATGAATGTCTGGGGCTAGAAAAGCTGGGAGCTGCCTTCCTCCCAGCGTGACAGCCTCAGAGTAGCTGAACTTCTTTTATGACAGCTGGCTTTCCAGGAGCAAATGTTCTAAGACACCTAGGAGGAAGCTGCAAGATTCTTATGACCTAGTCTCAGAAGTTCCAGCACAGGTTGGGGATATAGCTCAGTTCGTAGAATGCTTCCCTGTCAAGCACAAGGCCCTGGGTTCAGTTCCCAGGACAAAAAAAAAAAAAAAAAAAAAAAGTTCTGGTTTGTCTCTTCCACCATAGCCTATTGGACAACAAATCACCAGGACCAACCCAGACTCAAGGAGTGGGGAGATTAGGTTACTTCTCAAAGAAGGAGTGTAAGGGACTTTGCAGTCACCTTTAGTTAACCCCATGGGGCAGAAAATGTAAGGGACTCTTCATAAGAGCAGTAAAAGCAAACAAAGCTAGCAATGATTTCCTTTACAAGTAAGATTTATTTGTTTGGCTGGGCCTGGTGGCACGTGCCTGTAATCCCAGCGGCTGGGGAGGATTGCAAGTTCAAAGTCAGTCTCAGCAACTTAGTGAGGCCCTAAGCAATTCGGCAAGACTGTCTCAAAATAAAATATAAAAAGTGCTAGGGATGTGACCCAGTGGTTAGGTGCCCCTGGGTTCAATCCCTGGTACCAATAAAAAAAAAAAAAAAAAAAAAAAAAAAAAAAAAAAAAATTGTTTGCTTTTAAGGACAAGATAATTTGAGCATGTATGAAGTCTGGGGAAAAGGAGCCAGAGAAGGAAGTAGATTAAGGAGATAAGAAAGAGAATGTTTATTGTTGTAGGTTCCAGGGCTTCAGACAGGAAACATATGTAGCACAGCACAAGGCTTGCTGTACTGTAGGTGCAAACGCTTTCTATTATTCCTGAGAGTTGGTAAAATCAAGTGAAATTTCACAACCTGGGCTCAGTTTTTCAGTGAGGAGGGAGGGGAAGCTCTGGTTCTACTGCTGTCCTGAAAGAGTAGAGGGAACAGTGTCTCCTGCAGACTGGGCATGGTCCACGTCAGCTTCTCCTGTCTGACCAGAGCCTGCCAAGGTAGGGCCATATATTTAATTTCCCCATCTCACCCTACACAGCCCTGTGGAGGACATTGCAGCAAACATAACCCACAAACCAGAATAGCAATGCTAGAGCACAGGCCAAACAAAAGATCTCCTGCGGGAGTGGGAAGGATGTGTGGGTGGAGCTGTGTAGGTGCAGTTGAACCTCACCAGGCTTGAAGGGGATGCTGAGTGAGGAAGGTTGGGGTATGGGGGTGTACGTGTGGCGAACATCCTAGTATCTCAGAATCTGTGTCATGAGGCAAAGCTGAGAGGTTCCCCCAGGTCTATGAGGGATTTTCTTTGATTCCACCCAGAAAGTGAGCCCTTCCAATGCCTGACTCTGCTGCTGAATAAAAGGCACAGTTGCTGATCCACCAAGTCTGCTTTCGTCCTGGTTATTTGTACTTTCATTATGGTGCTGAAACGGTTTTGGTTATTTTTGCTTACAGTAAGGGAAAAGATTTAATACATAAAGAATTGGTTACTTAAGTATTTGAAAGCCTATTACCCGAAGAGATAGCTATTGTACATGTGCCAGGACATCAAAGGGGCTATAACATAGAGGCCCAAGGCAATAGACTAGCAGATGAAACAGCTAAAGAAGCTGTCCTCCAATCGGAGGCCCCTGTTTTTCATTTTATCCCTGTTTTATCCCTTTCCCCAATTATCCTGATATTCAGCCCACAGGAGGAGAAACAAAATAAAGTTGGGAGCCTCCAAACCCCCAAAAGGGAAAATGGCTTTTATCTTATGGCAGAGAGATGCTCACAAAGCCTATTAAGAGGGAGATGATGACCTATTTGCATAAAGGTAGCCACTGGGGCCCACAAGCCATGTTCAATGCTATATTAAGAATGTACGGGTGCATGGAATTTACACTGAGGCCAAACAAGTCAACAAGAGCTTGTAGAAGAGCAAATAAACAGCCTTTGAGAAAACAGCCCCTAGGGAGGAACACTGGATTAAGACCCTTCCAAAGCATCCAGATCAACTATACTGAAATGCCCAAAATAGTCCATTTAAAATACTTACTGACCAGAGCCTGCCAAGGGTAGAGCCATATATTTAATTTCCCCATCTCACACTACACAGCCCTGTGGAGGACATCACATTTTACCAGTTTGGTAGGAGCTATCCTGCCCAGTGCCACTGCCAACAATGTGACCAAGGTCTTATTGGAATCTATAATTCCTTAGTTTGGTTTGATAGAAAAAATAGATTCAGAGAATGGTAGCCACATTAGGGCAACCATTATTAAAGAACTCATGACAATATTAAACATAAAATGAGAATATCACACTCCCTGGCACTCAAGTTCCTTAGGAAAGGTGGGAGCAATGAACCAAACTCTAAGGAGACAAATCACTAAGTTACTATTAGGAAGAAAACTCCCCAGGACTAAGCGCCTCCCGATTGCTCTCCTTTGAATTAGAATGGTTCCATGAAAAACATAGGATTATCCCTATATGAAATGCTATGTAGGTTACCATAATTAGGGAAAACAATGGATTTTCCCACCTTTGAAACAAAGGATCAGTTTCTTAAAAAATTATATTAGGTCTGTCTTCTGCTTTAACATTCCTGCAATTACAGGACCTCCTGGCACAGACACCAGCTCTGGAATTCCCTGCACACCCACATTGAACAGGTGACCACATCCTGATCCAGGATGGGAAGAAAAACAAACTGAACCCTGCTTGAGTCCTGCTCACAACTGAGCCAGTTCTTTAGACCACAGAACGAGGTTGCAAATACTACACACAAGTAAAGGGAGCCTCACCTTCGAAGAGGGAGAAGCAATGGCCCTCAGTTCAACATCCAGATTTCACTAAATTCACTTTGAGAAAAGGCTCTAATAATGTTCACAGTTGTTAGCACAAAAAGACCAGGCAGGATGCAAACCTCACAAATCATCTCAGCTGTTTATTCAGGAAAGGGATGCAGGGACGAAATGGTGCCAGCAGACCCACTTTCCTGGTGGAAAATGAGCCACTGAACAAAGAAAGGCACTGGGTTTATATACGTTGTTTCTGAGGAGTGGTCTAGTGAGCATATCAGTTTGGGCACTCAGGAAACAGGTTTACGAGAATTTGAAAATTTGTTTTTACTGGGCAGTATTTTTACTTGGAGAAGAAAGGAGGGTCTGGGGGTCAGCGTTGAGTATTTATCTCTTTTCCTTCAGGATCCCATTTTACTGTCACTGGGAAAAGATGAATTTGGGGAAGGATCAATGCTTTGGCTTCTTTTCTAGGGATTGTTCTGTCATTGGGAAAGAATGCGCTGAGAAAGCTATCAATGTATGGCTTGCTTTTTCACTCCCTTTTCTCAGGTCTCACTGTTCTTGTTTTTTTTCATTTTCCATGTCTAATAATAGTGATATGGAAAATGGCATCCTGTAGCTTGATCATTAATGTAACCCAGACCACCTCCCCTCCGATTGTTAAATTTGATGCCTGTGGAGGTTTACACATTCAGGGGCAATTATCTGGGACAAACAGATACCATTATCCAGCATATTCTGGAGAAAGTAGTCCCTGGAAATCTAATGTTTCCAAGATGATTTTAGCAGTAAAGGATTTACAACAAATTCTTAAAGTAGCTATTGGGTACAGTGAGACCAATGCCTGGATGGAGGGATTAAATATTCTGTTCACACGTTAAATAAAAGTAACGGTTAATGCTTGTGCAACAGGAAGGCTGGAAGCTCAAATGGTCCCATTCCCACTTGGCTGGGCCTCAGACCCCTGGGCATGAGTTGTATGTGAAGGAAATAGAACATGACATCCCCCAAGAAAAGGAAAAAGACAGCACCCAGGGCGGAGGGAGAATGATGGGTCCTGGGAGAGAGAGAAGGTCAACATTAGGCCCTGGGCTCTGGGCTTTGATCCTTTCCCAAGGACAATGGATTCCGGGAGAGAAAAGGCAAACAAATGGGCTCTGGGCTCTGAATTTTATCCCAGTAACAATGAGTTTCAAGCTTTTACAACTGTTTCCCTGAGTTAGATTTTTTAAAATTTTGTTTTAGTTGTAGGTGGACACAATACATTTATTTTATTTTTATGTGGTGCTGGGGACCAAACCCAGGGCCTCATGCATGCCAGGTGAGCACTCTACCAGTGAACCACAACCCCAGCCCCTGAGTTTTATATATATATATATATATATATATATATATATATATTTCTTTTTTATTTTAATTTATTTTTATTGTAAACAAATGGGATACATATTGTTTCTGTTTGTACATGAAATAACAGCATACCATTTGCAGAATCATACATTTACATAAGGTAATGATGTTTGATTCATTCTGTTATTTTTTTCCTTCCCCCACCCCTCCCACCCCTCTTTTCTCTCTATACAGTCTCTCCTTCCTCCATTCTTGACCCCCTCCCACCCCCCATTATGTGTCATCATCCACTTATCAGCGAGATCATTCATCCTTTGGTTTTTTGGGATTGGCTTATCTCATTTAGCATGATATTCTCCAATTTCATCCATTTGCCTGCAAATGCCATAATTTTATCATTCTTTATAGCTGAGTAATATTCCAATGTGTATATATACCACAGTTTCTTTATCCATTCATCAATTGAAGGACATCTAGGTTGGTTCCACAATCTGGCTATTGTGAATTGAGCAGCTATGAACATTGATGTGGCTATATCTCCGTAGTGTGCTGATTTTAAGTCCTTTGGGTATAGGCCAACGAGTTAAATGGTGGTTCCATTCCAAGTTTTCTAAGGAATCTCCACACTGCTTTCCAGAGTGGCTGCACTAATTTGCAGTCCCACCAGCAATGTATGAGTGTACCTTTTCCCCCACATCCTCTCCAACACCTATTGTTGCTTGTATTCTTGATAGTTGCCATTCTAATTGGGGTGAGATGGAATCTTAGTGTAGTTTTGACTTGCATTTCTCTTATTACTAGAGATGTTGAACATTTTTTCATATGTTTGTTGATTGCTTGTAGATCTTCTGTGAAGTGTCTGTTCATATCCTTAGCCCATTTGTTGATTGGGTTATTTGTATTCTTGGTGTAGAGTGTTTTGAGTTCATTATATATTCTGGAAATTAGAGCTCCAACTGAAGTATGAGTGGCAAAGATATTCTCCCACTCTGTAGGCTCTCTCTTCGCATTGCTGATAGTTTCCTTTGCTGAGAGAAAGCTATGAAGTTTGAATCTATCCCAGTTATTGATTCTTGCTTTTATTTCTTGTGCTATGGGAGTCCTGTTAAGGAAGTCTGATCCTAAGCCAACATGTTGAAGATTTGGACCTACTTTTTCTTCTATAAGATGCAGGGTCTCTGGTCTGATTTCAAGGCCCTTGATCCATTGTGAGTTGAGTTTTGTGCAGGGTGAGAGATAGGGGTTTAGCTTCATTCAGTTGCATATGGATTTCCAATTCTCCCAGCACCATTTGTTGAAGAGGCTATCTTTTCTCCATTGCATATTTTTGGCCCCTTTGTCTAGTATGAGAAAATTGTATTTATTTGGGTTTGTGTCCATGTCCTCTATTCTGTACCATTGATCTACCTGTCTATTTTGGTGCCAATACCATGCCGTTTTTGTTACTATTGCTTTGTAGTATAGTTGAAGTTCTGGTATTGCGATACCCCCTGTTTCATTCTTCCTGCTAAGGATTGCTTTAGCTATTCTGGGTTTCTTATTCTTCCAGATGAATTTCACAATTGCTTGCTCTATGTCTGTAAGGTACGTCATTGGGATTTTCATTGGAATTGCATTGAATCTGTATAGCACTTTTGGTAGTATGGCCATTTTGACAAGATTAATTCTGCCTATCCAAGAACATGGGAGATCTTTCCATCTTCTAAGGTCTTCCTCAATTTCTTTCTTCAATGTTTTATAGTTTTCATTGTAGAGATCTTTTACCTCTTTGGTTAGATTGATTCCCAAGTATTTTATTTTTTTTTTTGAGGCTATTGCAAATGGAGTTGTTTTCCTCATTTCCCTTTCAGCTGTTTCGTCACTTGCGTATAAAAATGCTTTAGATTTATGCATGTTGATTTTATAGCCTGCTATTTTGCTGAATTCATTGATGAGGTCTAGAAGTTTTCTGGAGGAGGTTTTTGGATCCTCTAAATATAGAATCATGGGCTGGGGAGATAGCTCAGTCGGTAAAGTGCTTGCCTTGCGAGCACTAAGCCATGGGTTTGATTCTCAGCACCACAAAAAAAAAAAAAAAAATATATATATATATATATATATAGAATCATGTCATCCGCAAATAGTGACAGCTTAAGTTCCTCTTTTCCTATTGGTATCCCTTTAATTTCTTTGGTCTGCCTAATTGCTCTGGCTAGTTTCAAGGACAATGTTGAATAGAAGTGGTGAAAGAGGACATCCCTGTCTTGTTCCTATTTTTAAAGGGAATGGTTTCAGTTTTTCTCCATTAAGAATGATGTTGGCCATGGGCTTAGCATAAATAGCCTTTACAATGTTCAGGTATGTTCTTACTATCCCTATTTTTTCTAGTGTTTTGAGCATGAAGGGGTGTTGTATTTTGTTGAAAGCTTTTTCTGCGTCAATTGAAATAACTATATGATTCTTATCCTTAAGTCTATTGACATGATGGATTACGTTAATTGATTTATGGATGTTAAACCATCCTTGCATTCCAGGGATGAACCCCACTTGATCGTGGTGCACAATTTTCTTTATATGTTTTTGGATACGGTTTGCCAATATTTTGTTAAGGATCTTAGCATCTATATTCATCAAGGATATTGGTCTAAAATTTTCTTTCCTTGATGTGTCTTTGCCTGGTTTGGGTATGAGGGTGATATTAGCTTCATAGAATGAGTTTGGTAGGGCACCCTCCTTTTCTATTTCCTGGAATACTTTGAGAAGTATTGGAATGAGTTCTTCTTTGAAGGTCTTGTAGAACTCAGCTGAGAATCCGTCTGGTCCTGGGTTTTTCTTGGATGGTAGATTTTTAATGGCTTCTTCTATTTCATTGCTTGATATTGATCTGTTTAAATTGTGTATGTCCTCCTGGTTCAGTTTGGGAGGAGCATATGTCTCTAGAAATTTGTCAATGTCTTTGGAAGTTTCTATTTTGTTGAAATACAAATTTTCAAAGTAGCTTCTCATTATGTTCTGTATCTCAGGTGAGTCTGTTGTGATCTTTCCTTTCTCATCACGAATTTTAGTAATTTGAGTTTTCTCTCTCCTCTTTGTTAGTGTGGCTAAGGGTTTGTCTATTTTGTTTACTTTCTCAAAGAACCAACTTTTTGTTTTGTCAATTTTTTGAATTGCTTCTTTTGCTTCAATTTCATTGATTTCAGCTCTGATTTTAATTATTTCCTGTCTTCTACTACTTTTACTGTTATTCTGTTCTTCTTTTTCTAGGACTTTGAGCTGTAATCTTAGGTCATTTAGTTGTTGACTTTTCATTCTTTTCTGGAATGTGCTCCATGCAATGAATTTTCCTCTTAGTACCACTTTCATAGTGTCTCAGAGATTTTGATATGTTGTATCGTCGTTCTCATTGACCTCTAAGAATTTTTTTGTCTCCTCCCTGATGTTTTCTGTTATCCATGTTTCATTCAATAGCATATTATTTAGTCTCCAGGTGTTGGAGTAATTTCTGTTTTTTATTTTGTCATTGATTTCTACTCTCAGTCCATTATGATCTGATAGAACACAAGGCAGTATCTCTGCTTTTTTGTATTTCCTAAGGGCTGCTTTGTGGCATAACATATGGTTGATTTTCAAGAAGGTTCCATGTGCTGCTGAGAAGAAAGTGAAACCACTCATTGATGGATGGAATATTCTATGTATGTCTATTAAGTCTAGGTTATTGATTGCATTTTTGAGTTCTATGGTTTCTTTGGTTGGTTTTTGTTTGGAAGACCTATCTAGTGGTGACAGCAGTGCATTAAAGTCACCCAGAATTATTGTGTTGTGGTCTATGTGATTCCTGAAATTGAGAAGGATTTGTTTGATGTACAGGATGCACCATTGTTTGGGGCATAAATACTTACTATCATTATGTCTTCCTGATTTATGGTTCCCTTAAGCAGTATGACATGTCCTTCTTTATCCCTCTGACTAACTTTGGCTTGAAGTCCACTTTATCTGATATAAGGATGGAATTCCCACTTTTTTACTGAGTCCATGTGCGTGGTAGGTTTTTTCCCATCCTTTCACCTTTAGTCTGTGGATGTCTTTTTCTATGAGATGAGTCTCCTGCAGGCAGCATATTATTGGGTCTTTCTTTTGAATCCATTCTGCCAGTCTATGTCTTTTGATTGAGCTGTTTAGGCCATTAACGTTCAGGGTTATTATTGAGATATGATTTGTATTCCCAGTCATTTGGCTTATTTTTGGTTTTTAAATTGGCTTGGTTTCTCCTTTGAGTGGTTTTTCTCTAAGGTAGTTCCTCCCTTTGCCGACCTACATTGTTGTTTTTCATTTCCTCCTCATGGAATATTTTGTTGAGAACATACTGTAGCGCAGGCTTTCTATTTGTAAATTCTTTTAACTTTTGTTCATCATGGAAGGATTTTATTTCATCTTCAAATCTGAAGGTTAGTTTTGCTGGGTATAGGATTCTTGGTTGGCAACCATGTTCTTTCAGAGCTTGAAATACGTTGTTCCAGGCCCTTCTAGCTTTTAGAGTCTGAGTTGAGAAGTTGGCTGCTATCCGTATTGGTCTCCCCCTATATGTAATCTGATGCTTTTCTCTCATGGCCTTCAAAATCCTATCTTTATTTTGAATGTTAGGCATTTTCATTATAATGTGCCTTGGTGTGGATCTGTTGTGATTTTGTGCATTTGGTGTTCTGTAAGCCTCTTGCATTTGATTTTCCATTTCATTCTTCAGGTTTGGGAAATTTTCTGATATTATTTCATTGAATAGGTTGTTCATTCCTTTGGTTTGTATCTCTGTGCCTTCCTCAATCCCAATAATTCTTAAATTTGGTCTTTTCATGATGTCCCATAGTTCTTGGAGATTCTGTTCATGATTTCTTACCATCTTCTCTATTTGGGCAACTTTATTTTCAAGATTAAATATTTTGTCTTCATTGTCTGAGGTTCTGTCTTCCAAGTGGTCTAGTCTTTTGGTGATGCTTTCCATTGAGTTTTTTATTTGGTTTATTGTTTCCTTCATTTCAAGGATTTGCATTTGGTTTTCTTTGAGAATCTCTATCTCTTTGTTGAAATGATCTTTTGCTTCCTGCAGGTGCTCTTTCAGCTTATTGGTATTATCATTTATTGCCTGTGTTTGTCTCTTATCTCATCCTTTGCTTCATGAATCATCTTAATCATGTATAATCTGAAGTCTTTTTCTGACATTTCTTCTAACATACTGTCCTGGATTCTATTAATATAGAATCTAGATTTGTTTGGATCATTTTCTTCCCTTGTTTTTCCATGTTGTTCATGTATCTTCCCCTCTAGCAGTGCAGATCTGGGGTATTGTAGATTTCCCCCTATAGGCTTATAGTGGCCCTATAGGTTTCCAAAACCCTTTCTTTAAGGGGCGATCAATATTAGCAGTGCCCAATTCAGACACTATGCAATCCTAGGCCAAATAGCCCCTATGAGGACAATAACAAAATTGTCATAATAAACAGAATGAGTTCAAATATTATCTTCAGTAAAATAAACAGATTTGCAATAAGGTCTGCAGTTTCTAATGGAGGACAAAGAGGATGCAGAGGGATGTAGAATGTGGCTGTTAATGGGATAAGAAAAGAATATACAGAAGTTCCAGAAAATAATAAGGGTGAAAGTGTAATCAAAAGAAATTGGATGTTAGCATGCAAAAAAGGGAGAAAGAGACTCCCAGGGAACAGGTAAACAAAAGAAAAAGAGAGCAAGAAAATTAAAGAAATAAAATCTTAAATTTTTTCAATAAGAAGAAAAAAGAAAATCTACAGTATAACAGTCATATAGTATAGAAACCTCCCAGTGTTCTGTAACCTGATGCATGAGAGGTACCTGACATTGAGCTTCAAGTCTCAGGATGGGATTTGCCCCACCTAAAGATCGGAGGTCTGGCTTCCAGGATTATCCAAGATGGCCGCTCTGGCTTCGAAATGTGTTGGCACATGGGGAGCTGCAGCTTAGGGTGTGGCCATGGTCAGCAGGAGGTCCTGGAGGCGGGATGTGGTTGGTCAGGCGGGGGTCCTGGAGTTCGGGTGTGTTTGGTGTGGATGTGGGATCTGGAGGCCAGTTGCAATCAGTCGGTCTGGGGTCCCAGTGATAGGGCGCAGTCAGTTGGTCTGGGGGTCCTGGCGGCAGGGAGCCGTCAGTTGATGTGAGGGCCCCAGACGCAGGGAGTGATCAGTCGGGCTGAGGGATCCTGGAGACAGGGCTCAGTCAGTCCGGCCCGGCTGGCTGTTATCTCAAAATGGAGGCAGCCACGTGTAATCAAACCTGCAGGTACTGTAACAGTGAACTTCCAGGCAACAGCAGGCAGCTGATACTCCACTGGCAGTCGGTGATCAGTTTGCTGACTGTTGTCAGCGATTGGGAGGTGAATCTCATGCGCTCGGTGATGGATAGGTGTAAGGCAGGCGATAGGCAAGAGGCAGGCAAATGGTGGATGATAGATGCCTGACAGTGAGCAATCTGCTCAAAAAAGGAGTCAATATGCTGGCAGACTGCAGGTCATCATAGCAGACAAATGGGGTAAACACCAGGGGATCGATAAGCAGCAAAAACTGCCTCACCAAGAAACAGATATCCTCTGCTTGAAACTGGAATTACGGAGTGACAAAGAATGCAGCCTCCCTCTAGTCCGCCATCTTGGATCTCCCCCTGAGTTATATTTTTAACCTGCTCTAGTTTCCTGACTACCCAATTGCACTTCCTCAGTCTCTAATGATTAAGTCACACTAAACATTCTGCTATGATTCTGATTCTCACTAACACCTATAAAAACAGACCCCTCTTATAACTGATCACCATTTTCTCCCCTGAAAATGTACCATTCCACTACTGTTTAATAAAGACAGCTTGCTGCTCCAAGGTCTGCTCCCATTTCAGCCTTTTTTTTTTTTTTTCTTACAGTATGATATCCCTCTATCAGGAAAACACAGCTTTGGGGAATAACTCTTGCAAGATCCTGTGAGTGCTGTTCCCAGCAGTCAAGGGCCTAAGGCAAGAGCTCCCCCAAATTCCTATCTCCTTCCCTTGGAACCAATTATACCTCATGCCTCTTTGCAGGTGGGTGGGGAGCAATTGACCTTCTTGGGAAATATATCTAGTGGCAATGAAAGTTGGTCCTTTGAGGGATATCCAATCAATCGGCACTTGCTATAGCTGGAGCTGGTGTCTGGTGGTATTGTGGAGGGCTGTTACTTGAGAACTTATCTGACAGTTGGAGTGAAACCTGTACTTTGATTCAACTGACTACCCATTTCTTAGATCAAATCAATCCCAGTTCTTTGGGAAGAAGAAGGATTTCTCTTCTCTGGGGTCATCTGACCGCCATATATACATAGATTTAGTCAGAATTCCTTGAGAGGTTCCTAATGAGTTCAAAGCCAGGAATCAGATAACAACAAATTCTGAATCAATTCTCTTTTGGTGGTCTACAATAAATAAGAATGTAGATTGGATTAATTACATTGATTATGAATAACAAAGGGTCATTAATTATATGAGAGAGGATCTCAAAGGCATTACAAAAAATTAGATGTTACAAATAGAATGATATGGAAAAAACTAATCTCATTTATTATTATCCCTTTGTTATATTGGGAGTAATGACTACAGTTAGATATTATACAATTTCATGTATGGGAAGTCTTGTTCAATGATTTGGCTCTCACCAAACTCCAGTCACATATCAAAATAACCTTCCTATATTAGTCAAACTGAATGTCAAAAGCTGTTATCCGTACTTGAAGAAAAGAATTTATATAGATCATATATGAGGAGGAGATTTTAAGATTTATGGTTTCTTTTCCACCAAAGTTAAACCTGTAATGCAACACAGGCATATTTACAGTAACTTAAGTTTCAGGTGTATAATAGAGCCATCTCAAATTAGGGAACCATGTGGTCAGAATGCAGTCATCTTAAATCAGGGACTCAAGTGATCAGAAAGGAGCCATCTAAAATTAGGGGATCATATGACCAGAATGGAGCCATTTTTAAAATTTTCTAACAGGTATCCAATCACAACTATAGCCCTTTTTAGTGCCACCCCAATTTTAAAATTAGCTAATGGAGAAATCGTACACCCCACCCCCCACTCTTCCTATCAGGAGCCAGGGGCAGCACCTCCGTAGGGGTAAATGTTAGCAGACTGCCGGCCCAGGCGCGCGTGCTGGCTGGATCCCTTCCGACGGAGTGCACCCTTCTGCAGAAGTACAGTTGTGCCTTGCGGACCCACTTCGACCGTGTGTTTGATTTCTTGTGGCACCCTGTTACCACGGGCGACTAGGCTGTCTTCAGTCTGTTAGGTATTTATTGCTATGCCAGGGTCTTAGTCCACGTGTTATTTTGTCGCAATTTCAGAGACTCGTGCAGCGCTCTCTTCTACAGGACAGCACCACACCACGAGGAGCCTCCCGGGCGTTCTCGCCCCGCAACTGCAGTGGGTGCGGAGCGCTGCTGGGCGTCTAGAAGGACCACACTCAGAGGCCGGCGTGGCTTCGGAGCAGTCATGGGAAGGGAGACACTTCGGGGCCTCTACCTCGCCGCCGCCTAGTACGACAGGCAGAGCCCAAGGCAGGGAGCCTCGGTAGCGGAGGGAGGGTCCGCAGGCACACGATCAGCCTCCGCTAGCCTCTCTGGTCCCGCCCTCCGGATGGATCCCAGGAGCCACTGTGCGCCCCGCCCCGCCCGCACCGCCGGGCGGTGATCCGGTAGGCGTTCGCCGGGCGCGGTCTCCAGCCCTGGGAAGATGTTGGCAGCGGCCGCAGCGGCTGAGACAATGGCAGCGCCCGTGGGCAGGAAAGGTGGGAGGCAGCGGGACCAAGACGTAACCGGGACCCGGAGGCTGAGGTCCGGGTTGCGTCTCCCGAAGCTGCTGGTAGTGCTCCCGCCGCTGCTGTTGCTCCTGCTGCTCCCGCTGTTGCTGCTATTGCTGCTTCCCGCAGAGGCCGGGGCGGCGGCGACGTCGGGATCCGGCTCACTGGCATCCAAGGCCAAGGACTGTGATCCGCTGTGTGTCAACGGCGGCCGCTGCGACCCTGGCACCGGCCAGTGCGTCTGCCCCGCGGGCTGGGTGGGCGAGCAATGCCAGCACTGCGGGGGCCGCTTCAAGTGAGTTGGGGTGGTGTTGGAGAGTCCGGCGTGGTGAGGGGCGCTTGAGACCGCTCCAGCCCAGAGATGAATTCGGGACAGAAAGTGGGGATGGAGGGCGGCCCTGCTGTATTTGAGATCCGGGGAGATCACCATCTCTGGCTTGGATTTTTTCCTGTGGCGGAAGGTGAAAAGATGCGAGGCAGGAAGGTGGGAGTATCCCAAAAGTATTTGGGTGCTGAGGGTTAAATTGGAAGAATGCTTCGGATTCCAAAAACTATCAGAGCCAGTTTTGGAAACGGCCTAGTTTTGATAAACGATATACCACGAAAAAGGCGAGTGAAAAGGCGTTCTTAACTAAATACTTCATTTTTAAAAATTGTTCAGTTTTTTAAAATTTTGATTCATTTTAACCTTCCCTTTTGCCCTCGGTCCTAATGAGTTCCCCAACTGTTGGAGGTGTGGGATGCTCTGAAGAAGCCGGGTCCTGGAAGTGATTAATTGGTGGAGATAAGGAAAGGAAAGGCGTGAGATTTTAGGGATAGAAGACCAAGTGGTTGTTGACTAATGGAAAGTGAGGAGACTAGCCTTTAGAAACTCACTGGCCAGGGGCATATTAGAACAGGGTCTTTCCTGGAGAGGGAATGGAAAACCACTCCTCTTTGCTCTGGTTTCTGAGCATATGGAGTTTGGAATTGGCTTGGTTTGGGGCAGTACCCTTTAGAGAGATCACTCACTAATTAATCAGCAGTTATGTATATTTGTTTCAGTTGTGCAAAGATTTCTGGATAAGACACACAAATAGATTAGTCAGACTTTGGCCTATTCCACAAGGAGTTTGGAAATAGAAAGAGGAAGATCAATACACAAAGTTAAAGATTAAAGTCATTTAGACTTTGGTCTAGTCCATAAGGAATTTGGAAGTAGAAAGAGGAAGAAGATCCATACACAAAAATCCTAGTCATAAGTACTACAGTCGTCAAGCCTTTGGCAGATACTGAGTACTTTCCGCATCTGACCTGAGGGAGTAGCAAAATGTGGCAAACAAGACAGATTGGGTCCTACTCTCAGGGATCTTCCATTCTAATGTGGGTGACAAGCAGTTAACAAGTAAATAAATGAAGGAATGATAAGATCATTTCAGCTAATGGTGAATGTGATCACCAAAATAGAAACAGGTTGATCTGATAGAGAATTATAACCAGCCATGACTTTTGAGGCCCCTTGATTTGAGACCTCAATGAAGCGCTGGAGAACCTGTGAAAACTTAGGGATGGAGGGGTTGTGACTAGCTGGGACCTGCAAGGAAGCAAGACTTGAAGGAGCAGGTACCACTGGATTTGAGCATTTGAGGCTAAGTAGAATTTGGAAATGTGGAACTGGGGAAAAAAATTCCCAGATGGAAGGAAGGATGAAGACAGGGTTGTGGAGGAAAGATTCGTTGGTGCCTCTGTAGAAGAGTTGTGAGGGAGCACTTTGGAATGATACAAATCATGCAATAAGATCTTCTAGGGAACTCAAAGAACATGGAGCATATGAGAGCTTTATTTTAATGAATACAGAAACCAAGTGACTTCAGGACCAGTGTGTAGTGGGCTAGTTTTATAACTTACTTAGGAAGTTCTGATTTTTGAATTCTGTTAATCTGCACATATTTATTGAGGGCTCCTCTGTTTTTCTTTGTGTGTGTGTGTGGGGGGGGTTACTGGGAATTGAACCCAGGGGTACTTTACCACTGACCTATATCCTCAGCCCTTTCTATTTTATTCTTTAATTTTGAGACAGTGTCTTGCTGAGTTGCTCAGGTTGGCCCTTTGAATGTGGGATTGTCCTGCCTCAGCCTCCCAAATAGCTGGAATTACAGGCATGTGCCACCACACCTGTGAGACAGAGTGGCAAACAAGTCAGATACAGTTCTGCTTTTGTGGAGCTAACCTTCCAGTTTGGGAATTAAAAAATCCAACAGTCAATCTATAGTAATTTTGTTTAAGGCTGTTAGGTAAAGAACAGGGGGCAGAGGACTTGACTTGTTTTGGAATGGGGTGAGCTTAGTCACTGGGTAAATGAGTTGAGATCTGAAGGGTGAGATGGTCCTACTACCTGAAGGGTGGGATACTGAGAGGCCATCATGTCCAAAGGTTTGGGGATGAGTGGGATCATGGCAAGGTGGCAAGGTGACTGGAACAAAGGGAGCATGACAAGGCTGGACAGATTGGTGGGACCAGGTATAGTGGATATCTGTTGTTCAGATTGAGAATTTTGACCTTTAATCTAAGAACAGTGTGATGGCATAATTCACTCTTATTTTCATGATGTTATGGGCTATTAGATTATAGTTAAAACAGAAATAGTTTTGAAGGTGAGGCCAGAACATTTTGAACTTGAGGTGCTTTCAGGATCAGGTGAATGGTTGATTGAGTCAAGTGAGGGTCCTTAATGTTCTGAAAATCTGGGACAGGGTGGTGGGCAGTGGGACCCCCAGAGTAGGAAGGGGCATTTGTAGCAAAGTCAGTCTGTCTGTAATATTCAGAGTAGGTGGACTCACTGAGCATGAGAGTCCAGGGGGGTTTCTAAGTGGGGTCTGTTTGCATGAGTCAGAACATCAGTAATGAGAACCTGAGGTAGGCAGTCTGAATAGGAGGCAGGGCTAGATGCTGTGTGGTGTTGCAGAGGTAAAATGGATAGGTCTTTCTTTGAAAATGGTTTGCTTTTGAGAAGAGAGAGGATTGTGGTGAGGGAACAAAAACTAGATCCTACCTCGAGTGATTCAGTGATATTATTAACAGACCTGGAGACACAGGAGAAGTCAAATTTTGTACATACTGAGTTTGGGGTGGTCTTAGGTATGCACATGGCACTCATAAGTGTTGGAGGTATCCCACCTAAGAGGGATTGCCAGGGAGAGAGACTGGTCTTGTATCCACATGGATAGTCCAGAGGATTAGAGAACTGCTTGTAATGGAGAACAGACACTCTTGATACTTATTGTCTCAAATAGTGTCACATGTAAGTGAATGAGCTCCCCTAGCTATTGAGGACACTCCCTTTGAGCTGCTTTTAGCTGATATCAGTGCTTTTTAATGAACAAACAATTATAACTGGTTCTGATGATATTATAATACATGCCTTCTGGAATTTACTTTTTTTTTTTTTTTTTTTTTTTTGCAGTGCTGGGGATTGAACCCAGGGCCTTGTGCTTGCAAGGCAAGCACTCTACCAACTGAGCTATATCCCCAGCCCTGGAATTTACATTTTTTAAAATGAAAGCAGGAGAAAGTTGTCAAGTCTTTAAAAAAAATCTTTCAGTTGAAAATATTTTGGGGTAAAGAGTTATGTGTTTTGATTTAACTATTAACTTCTTTGTTATTAAACTGAAGGGTATTAAATGAATGCATTTCTGACTTACAATAGCATCAAGTCATTAATTTCTTTTTTAATTGTAGCGGAATACAACACCTTTATTTCATTTGTTTAGTTTTATGTGGTGCTGAGGATTGAACCCAATGCTTCACACATACTAGGCAAGCACACTACCACTGAGCCACAACCCCAGCCCAAGTCATTTCTTTAAAGCTTATGAGTTATATAAATCCTGTCTTATAATTTCTGTTATAGGTCTGTTTCTTTTTTTCTCTTTTTTGTGGTACTGCAGATTGACCTGAAGGGTGGTCTACCACTGATCTATATTCCCAGCTTCCCTTTTTATTTTTTGAACTTTAAGACTGGCTCATTTGACCTCTGACCCTGGGTAGCTGGGATTATAGGCATGTGCCCGATTTGACAAGAGACATGAACCTATGGATTCAACAGTGTAGGTAAACCCCAAGTAGTAAAAATGCAAAGAAACAGATGCCAAGACACACCAGACTCCAACTTCTGAAAACTAAAGAAAAAGAAAAAAATTTTGAAGTTAATAAGAAAATACTGACACATTACTTTTAATGGACAAAATAATTCAAATGACAACAGATTTCTCACCCCAAACTATGATTCCTAGAAGGAAGCAGCACAGCTTTCTTCAAATACTGAAAGAAATGAACATTGTTTAAGTCACCCTAGAGTTCTGTGTCCAATGAAAATATCTTTTAAGAAAGAAGATATTGGTAACTCAATTTTGCTATCCCAGCTAATAAAGAGACTGAAGCAGGAGGAACAAGACCAGTTTGGGCAATTTAGTGAGACCCTGTCTCAAAATAAAATGAAAAAGCACTATATGTAACTCAGTGCAAGAGTGCTTGCCTAACATTCTGGAGGTACTGAGTGCAATCCCTTGTCCGGAAAAAAAAGGAAAAAAGGAGCAAACTTTCTTATAATTAGAATTTCAGAGAGAAAGGGAGAATGAGATTGGGGCTTAAAGAGTATTTGAAAGAAATAACGGCAAAAGAATCCAACCTGAAGATACAAGTAGCTGTGAAAGTCCCATAAAGCATAAAACTCAATGAAATCCATCCTAAGATGCATCATAATTAAACTCTTAAATTCTAAAGGCAAAGAAACTGTCTTAAAAGCAGCCAGAAAGAAATGATGCATTGCCTGTAGGGAACACCAATTCAAATGACTGGAAGTTTCTCATCTGAAACCATGGGAGCCAGGAGGAAGTGGCATAAAACTGTCAGTCTCAAATTCTGTTTCTGTTGAAACTGTCCCTTAGGAGGTAAAGGGAAATAAAAATGTTCTTAAACCATGGAAAGCTAAAAGAGAATTTGTTGCTAGTATACTTAACCATTAAAGATTGACTCAAGGAAATGTTTTAATCAGAAAGGAAATGATGAAGGAACAATGAAACAATTGGAAGGAAGATAGAACAGAAATATGGGTATATTTAATAATAGGTTCTCTTTTCCTTCTAAGTCTTAGCAATCATATTTGATGATCAAATAGAAATATAAGACTGGTACTAAACATGATATTTATGTGAAGACAAAAGCACCTAAATGGAAGTGACATTTCTATACTTCACTCAAAGTAGTGAAATGTTACTAGTAAATAGATTAAAGTACATGTTTATATTCTACTAACCACTTAAACAACTCTGCAAAAAAGATAAAAATAATAACAGTAATCAAGATGGAATGTGTGATGGTTAGTTTTAGGGGTCAGCTTGACTGGGTTAAGTGATACCCAGAAGATATGGTGATATAGCTCAGTGGTAGAGCTAGCCTAAATAAGGAAAATTTATATGACCTCACCTAGTGGAAGGTGAATTTTATTGTTTTCCTGGAGCTGGAAACCAATCTTCTTCTGCTCTTAAACATCAGAACTCCAGATTCTCTGATCTTCAGACTCTAGGACTTACACAAGCTTCCCTCTAGTTTTTCAGGTCTTTGTCCTTTGGCTGAGGGTTATTCCATCGGCCTCCCTACTTCTCAGTTCTTTGGAGTTGAACTGAGCTCTGTCACTTGCTTCCTTGATTATCTAGCTTGCAGATGGCCTATCATGGTACATTTCAGTTTCCATAGTGCATGAGCCAATTTCCCTAAAAGATTCACTCCATGTATCCTATTGGTTCTTTTTCTCTGGAGAACCCCAGTACAGAATCCTAAAAAATGTTCACATGAGCTATACAAAGGCAAAGAGAAACAGAAGAAGAACTTAACCCTGAACATTATAAATAACTACCTAAGAGTAAATGGGCAAAATACTAATCAAAAGACAAAAACTGACCAGGCTCCATGATACACACCTTTAATACTAGCTAGTTGGGTGGCTAAGGTAGGAAGTTTGCAAGTTTGAGACAACTTTCTCAAAATAAAGGTTTGGAGAATAAGACAAGTAGATCTCTGTATCAGGAAAGCATAGCAGAAGGAGAGAATTGCAAGGAAGCTGAGAGATTTTCAGGATATGATTGTTGTGATGGACCATGGAATCTTAACCAGGTAAGTGAGAAAGTGAAACGTGTTCATGGTAAGTAATTAATAGTGAAGAAGTGGTAGTTCCATGTATTGGCAGTCCCTATGAACTGAAGACTCAATAGAAAGGGGAAGGAGGATAAATGAACTGGAGAGATAAGAGTGCTTAAAATGCATACTCCAGTATGCATTAATGTACCCAGTCTGCTTAATTTGCATTGTATTGAGAATTAAGAAAGATATTAATGGCTGAAATTCTGACAGATTGACTTTTAAAAATTTAAATTACAGGCTAACTGGATCTTCTGGGTTTGTAACAGATGGACCTGGCTATTATAAATATAAAACGAAGTGCACATGGCTCATTGAAGGACAGTAAGTAGTAATGACTGACTTCATTTTTTATTTCTGTTTTTTATTTAGGATAGAGCTCAGAGTGGCATTATTTTTCCAACAAATGAAATTACCAAATTGTAGCATAAATATCTAAAATATATTTTATTTGATAACTTTTCATTTGGTAAATGATTCTAATTTTGAAATTTTCTTCCTCTTCCTTTTTTTTTTTTTGGTGCGCTGGGGAGCTGGGGATTCAACCCAGGGTCTTGTGTTTGTTATGCAAGCACTCTACCACTGCTATAGCCCCAGCACCTTAATTTTCATTGTCGATTTTTTTCAAATTTCAGATTGATTGAAACTGCTACAAAAAATCGTATGCACCAGAAATTTGTACATTTTCAACTGTGATAGTTAAAAACCTGTTAAAGTTTGAGAGATGGAAGGAAAAATAGGTTTATTCTGGGAAATGAGAACTTCATGGATTTTTGTCTACAAAGCTGAGCATAAGCAGGAAGGTGGAATTGGCTGGTTTGAAATAATCACTGAAAACTAGTGATTGTGGAGATGGAGGGCGAGTTAGTAGTAGGACTGCAGGCAGAATCCAAGAGATGGGTACTGGAAGCAGTCTGCCTGGTGGTATAACATCTCCAGTACAGCTGTTTTCTTTGGACTCAATCCAAAGAAAACATTTATCAATCAAAGCTGATAAATGTTTTCCCATGGATGAGGGCTTTTGCCAAGCAGTACAAGCAGAGGGCAGGGAAGTTTGGAGAACTGGCAGGTGTGTTTGTGAATGATGCAGTGTGAAATCTGAATTGGATAAGAAAGAAAGTGCACAGGTGGAAGGGCTAATGCGTTGGTTCAGAGGCTGTTAGACTCTGGCTGTTCCAGACTGCTAAACGGACTGTAAAGCCCCAAGAGTCATGGACCACATCTGTTTTGTTTCCCATTGCATGTTTAATGTCTTCTTGCACGTAGTAAGTACTGAGTGAGTCTTTGACAAACGAAGGAATGCTGTTTGTATACTATTAATTTCTTTTCTTGTAAATTCTTAAAAAGTTTCTATTTTCTCCAATGTTTAATGGTTTTGATGATCATTATAAATTACTGTTTTTGTTCTTTTTCAGGCCAAATAGAATAATGAGACTTCGTTTTAATCATTTTGCTACAGAGTGTAGTTGGGACCATTTATATGTTTATGATGGGGACTCGATTTATGCACCACTAATTGCTGCCTTTAGGTAAGCTCAGTCATATAAGTAGTAAGTCATCATTATTTTATTTCTGAATTTAAACCTATCTTCTACATTGCATTCTTACTGGATTCACTGTTAATATCACATAGCATATTCACTTCATGGAACCTGTAGTTCTGGAGTCCAGTTGCTTATGTGCTAGTCCTGACTTGGTTCCTCTGACTAGTGGGTCAATTTCTGGGCATAGTGCTTGATCTCTCTTCCATTTTGCTGATCCGTAAAGGTGTAATAGTATTACCAAGTTTACCTGCTCTTCATGGTGGGGGTGAGGTTTACCTTTTCAGAAAAATGTTTGAGCAGTATGTTAATATAATATTTTTGTGAAAATTAAAATTGGAAACCATGTCCATCTTGTTCTTATGTGTTGTTACATAGGACTTCAGGAATTCTTTGCTGAATTCAAATATGGATTGTGTGTGTTTGTATGTGTGTGTGTGTATCTGCATTAATATACATGTATATGTATTTATGTGTGTGTTATTATGGACAAGGGAAAGTTTTGGAAGAATACACATAAAATGAAGAGTGGTTACCTGCTAAGAACAAGATGTTTATTTCTCTTATTTATTTATAATTAATAAATAATAATCATTATTTTTTGTTATTTTTTTCCAACAAGTACATTCTACATTAGAGGTTAAATAAAACAATCTCACCAACTATATGGGATGTTCTGAATTGCTTTGGTATCTTAGTTTTAATAAATAGTATTATGCAGCAGCATTGTTTATTGTTTTTTACATAAGTACTTTAGTATATATTTTCAAAGAATAGAGATATTATTAAGGGACATAAGTAAGTTTTTTTAAAGAAGTGGGGTCTTACTATATTGGCCAGGCTGACCCCAAACTCCTGGGCTCAATCAATTCTGTTGCCGACCTCCAAGAAGCTGGGAATACAGACGCTCACCACTGTGTCTGATGAAGACTTAAAAGTCTTTTTTTTTTTTTTTAAGTTGAAGAGGGACACAATACCTTTATTTCATTTATTTATTTTTATGTGGTGCTCAGGATTAAACCCAGTGCCTCACACGTGGTAAGCAACGGCTTTACCACTGAGCCATAACCCCAGCCCAAAGCTTAAGTCTTAAGGCACAGTTTTCATCTTCAAAAATTTTAACATTGTACAACAGTTCAACCTACTGCTTTTATTACACTTTGTCAGCAGACCCAAAATGTACTTTATATAAATTTCCCCCTCCAGTACAAGATCTAGTCTAGGTATTGCTTCTAATTGCCACAGCTCTTTTACCTGCTTTAATCTAAAACAGAGGTTGGTAAATCTTTTCTATAAAGGACCAGATGTAAACATTCTCAGCTTTGTCTCTGAGAGTGGAGAGGTTTAAGTTGACTCTGAACTGGTATATCACATTTATATTTTATATATTAGAGTTTTAGAAAAAATCAGAATTTATTTGCCATACAAATATGAGAACAACCAGGGTGATTATTTTAAAGACTCTTGGTGCTCTGCAGCACTGTGGCTTTGCTGGGTATTCCACAGGTACACGTGTGGAGCACCTTGTAGTGCAGGTATTCTGCTAGGTCCATGGGTAGGAGATGCAGAGGCGGTGGTGATGCAGAAGGAGGGTGGTTTTCCTCCCTGGGAACATTCTTCCAAAGAACACTGTTCCTTTTAGAGTTATGATTTTTTTTTTTTTTGGGGGGGGGTGCTGGGAATCGAACCCAGGGCCTTGTGCTTACAAGGCAAGCACTCTACTGATTGAGCTATCTCCCCAGCCTAGAGTTATGATTTTTTAAAGCAAGTGATATAGTGATGAGGCAGTTGTTAGACTGTGAACAGAAGCCTTCTGAAAGCAGGGCTCAGTCGGTCTACTTCTGTGATTTTCACAACTGGTTCTAAACAATGATGGTCTGTGTTTAAAATATAAAATCATGAGCAACCTGAGAGCAGGCCATTTTTGATTTGCTCAGGTTGAACAAGTGGCTGTAGCCCAGGCTGAACCTACACTTACTGCCTTCCTTAGGGGCAGGGGTAGGGAGGTGGGAGCTGCACAGGGTGACAGCTGGGGCACGCCTGCAGCACCCTTTCCTCACCCACAGGCCTTCCTTTGTCTCCTGTGCTGAGAGAAGCCGTTTGTTCATTTACTCTGTAAAAGTTCATTTTTGTCTTAAACCAGTCATTTTGCTTTCACGCTGGGAGAAATCCACATACTCCAAAGCTGTCACAGTTTCAAATTTATGAAGCAAACAGTAGCGAACCCTCCCTGACAGTGGGAAAGTGATCCACTTTCTCTGGTTGGTAAAGTCATTCATCCTGCATATTTAAATGTCCCCACCATATGAAGAAGGCCACCAGCTATCACTTACTGAGCACCTCCTAGTGGGAGGCTTAAGCCCTGCATATACTTGACCAATTTGTTCCTCATGATGTCACTGTGAGCTGCATAGGATTTCTCCCACTGTGCATTTGAGTAAATTGAGGCTCAGAGATGTTGGTGACGTGGAACAAGGATTGGAGCTCAAGTCTCTTTGATCCTAAAATTTGTGCTGGGCTAGCAGAGAGTGCATGACCTCTTGCTTGCGACTGCATTCCCAGATCCTTTCTGGAATGTGCCTGTATTTCTTATGGGAAGATTGTTTTTGACATACCTGTTTGTAGGAGGCCCTATAATTATCCCTTCAACATTCTGGTACAGATAGAGTATTCCTAATCCAGAAATCTGAAATGCTCCAAAACATAAAAAAATTTTTTTGGTACTGAAAATTGAACCCAGGGGTGCTTAACCACTGAGCCACATGCCTAGCCCCTTTTTATATTTTATTTAGAGATAAGGTCTCTCTGAGTTGCCTAGTGACTTGCTAAGTTGCTGAAGATGGCTTTGAACTTGCAATTCTCCTGCCTCAGCCTCCGCTGGGATTACAGATGTGTGCCACGGTGCCCAGCAAAGTTTTTGAACAGTGACATGATGCCACGGGTGGAAAATTCCACATCATGGAACTTTGTTTCATAAATTATTAAATATACTGTATAAAATTATCTTTGGGTTATGTGTATGGGGTGTGTACATGTAATGTAAATCAGTTTTCTTTTTTTAATTATTTTTTATTTGTTGTTGGACCTTTATTTAATTTATTTATATGTGGTGCTGAGAATCAAACCCAGCGCCTCAAACATGCTAGGCAAGCACTTTACCACTGAGCTACAACCCCAGCCCCTAAATCAGTTTTCTGTTTCTGTTTATGTCCCAGGTCCAAGATATCTCATTATGTATATGCAAATATTGCCAATTCTGAACAATTCTGAGATTTGAAACACACATGGTCCCAAGCATTCAAATCAAGTCTGCTTGACCTCTGTGTAAAGCAAATAAAAACATGGTGATGGCAAAACTTTCACTTAGGATTCTGACCGAATGTCCCATCTTCCGAGAGCCCTTCCGACCGCCTTTCTGATCCAGCATCTCCTGCTCTCTTCCTCTGCCCTGTTTCCTTTCGTGGCATTGTGAGAACACACACATGTGTGTGAGGGTGTCAGGGCTTATTTGTTTTTCTAACTGAACTCCTTGAGGGTAGGAACATTGTCTTCTTCACTGTCATATTCCTGGTGTCCAGAACAGTGCCTCATGTGTAGTAAGAGATTAGTAAACATTTGTTAGCTGAATACCTGGTAGAAAATATGTCAGTGTTTTCTAGACACCCCTGGGGTGCCTTCCGAGTCTTAGGGTTCCTGAGTTCTATCTTCATGTTAAAAATTAAGTGGAAATCCCATCCCTTCCTGTCTTACTCCATGTTTATGTAGTCTTCAGTCACATTTATATGTTCAGGTCAATGTACACATATTCTAGGCCTGTTGTTTTGCTCCTGCCTGTCCCATCAGGGTGCACAGGTGAACTCCTGAGGCCCAGCGCCTGGTTCATCAGCTCCCTGTGGATGAGTACTTGGATGTTTTCAACCTGTTGTCATCCGAGTGGTGCTGCAGTTAGGAGTCTTGTGTATTTTCCTTTGTGAACAGGAACAAGTGATTTCTCTACAAAGAGATTCACTAGGTCAGAGTGAATGAGCACTTAAGATGGTCATGGCCCTGAGGTGGGAGTTTTCCTGGTGTGTGCTCTAGGAAGGGACTGAGGTTGAGGGTGAGAGAGTGAAGGGTAGAGTGCTAGGGATGTTTGTTCAACGAGTGGGAGTGCGTGCAGCAGATTCCATGGGGCTTGGTAAGGATCTAGGCACTGGCCAAATGAGATGGTGGGGGAGGTGAATCAATAATGGGGAGGCCCTGAGCATGTGAAGAAATGCAAATGGCAAGTAGACATAGGAAAGTCATTAACCTGAGGAGCAGAGAAGAATGCAAAATCACAAAAAAGTCACCTATTAAATTAGCAAAACTAACTTAAAACTGGCAATCATACTTGGTAGTGTGAGGTGGGATAGACCCTTTCAATTTGGTTTGATACAGATTAAGATTTCAAATTAGCATATCTTTTGTGGAAAACAAGACATTTGACCCAGTCATTTTCTTCCTTACTTGGATTTATTGGCCCCAAACCAGTACTTATTTAAAATGTTATGTGTTGGCCTCTGAAGTCCTTGGGAGAGCTTAGGGAGCGTTTAGTAACAGGGAATACCTGTGGTATGTAATGTGCAAAATAGAATGTAAAATGTTCATGATATCAATTAGGGAAAGAAAATGCATCAGAATGCCAATAGTGTTGGAGTTTGGGTTTATCTAGCTTCTTCATACTGCTATGTAAATAAATATTTCATTTAACAATATTTTGTGTTCCAGTACTACATATTTGTCATTCATCAACTCATAAAGTTTACTACTTTATGTCATGGAAATTTAGAGAATTATAAGAAGTTGTATAAAAAAATAGAGCCTTTGATTTCAAATTTTATTCGAAATGCAACCCAGAATAAAGGAAACCTAGCAAAAGATGGACAGCTAATAGGGTAGCTGTGTGCATCTATCCTAGGACTTCACCCTCTGCCTGCATGTGCTTTCTAAAGGTGAAAAGATGAATTCCAGTTTTGAATTGTCTCTGCTACAGTTTAACATGGCTGACATTGTGCTATAAGAAATGTGTTTCCATTTCAGTGGCCTCATTGTTCCTGAGAGAGATGGCAATGAGACGGTCCCCGAGGTGGTTGCCACATCAGGTTATGCCCTTCTGCATTTTTTTAGTGATGCTGCTTATAATTTGACTGGATTTAATATCACTTACAAGTAAGATACTTAAATCTAATTTTGTGATTTTATTCAAAAGACAATATGTTTTAATGATAATAATGAAAACATTGAGGGCTTACACTGTGCCAGCATTTCAATAAGCAGTTTTTATGGGTTTTCTCATTTAAAGTTCTTTTAAAAACTCAGTGAGATTCAGGCACTGTTTTTCTACCTATTTTACAACTGAAGAAAATGATGTGAAAAGGTTAAACAAATTCCCAGTGTAAGCGGTGGGAACCACCATTTCAACCCAGGTGTTGCTGCTGTTGAACTTCTCCTGGAGGAAAGGGGTGTTTTCCTGCTAATAGATAATAACATCAGGGGGTTTTACTAAGTGCAATTTAACAAATGTTATCAGTTTCCGTGTACTCAGTACTAGAGAAATTTGTAGTCTAAAAGTATCTTTTTTTTAAATTTATTTTTATTGTAAACAAATGGGATACATATTGTTTCTGTTTGTACATGGAGTAACAGCATACCATTTGCATATTCATAAATTTACATAGGGTAATGATGTTTGATTCATTCCATTATTTTTTCCTTCCCCCCACCCCTCCCACCTCTCTTTTCCCTCTATACAGTCCCTCCTTCCTCCATTCTTGTCCCACTCCCACCCCCCATTAAGTGTCATCATCCGCTTATCAGTGAGATCATTCCTCTTTTGGATTTTTGAGATTAGCTTATCTCACTTAACATGATATTCTCCAATTTCATCCATTTGACTGCAAATGCCATAATTTTATTATTCTTTATGGCTGAGTAATATTCCATTGTATATATATACCACAGTTTCTTTATCCATTCATCAATTGAATTGCATCTAGGTTGGTTCCACAATCTGGCTGTTGTGAATTGAGCAGCTGTGAACATTGATGTGGCTGTATCTCTGTACTGTGCTGATTGTAAGTCCTTTGGGTATAGGCCAAGGAGTGGGATAGCTGGGTCAAATGGTAGGTCCATTCCAAGTTTTCTAAGGAATCTCCACACTGCTTTCCAGAGTGGCTGCACTAATTTGCAGCCCCACCAGCAATGTATGAGTGTACCTTTTTCCCCACATCCTCTCCGACACCTATTATTGCTTGTGTTCTTGATAATCGCCATTCTAATTGGGGTGAGATGGAATCTTAGTGTAGTTTTGATTTGCATTTCTCTTATTATTAAAGATGTTGAACATTTTTTCATATATCTGTTGATTGCTTGTACATCTTCTTCTGTGAAGTGTCTGTTCATTTCAGTGGGTTATTTGTATTCTTAGTGTAGAGTTTTTTGAGTTCTTTATATATTCTGGAAATTAATGCTCAATCTGAAGTATGATTGGCAAAGATATTCTCCCACTCTGTAGGCTCTCTCTTCGCATTGCTGATAGTTTCCTTTGTTGAGAGAAAGCTATGAAGTTTGAATCTATCCCAGTTATTGATTCTTGCTTTTATTTCTTGTGCTATGGGAGTCCTGTTAAGGAAGTCTGATCCTAAGCCAACAAGGTGAAGATTTGGACCTACTTTTTCTTCTATAAGATGCAGGGTCTCTGGTCTGATTTCAAGGTCCTGATCCATTGTGAGTTGAGTTTTGTGCAGGGTGAGAGATAGGGGTTTAGTTTCATTCAGTTGCATATGGATTTCCAGTTTTCCCAGCACCATTTGTTGAAGAGGCTATCTTTTCTCCATTGCATATTTTTGGCACCTTTGTCTAGTATTAGAAAATTGTATTTATTTGGGTTTGTGTCCGTGTCCTCTATTCTGTACCATTGATCTACCTGTCTATTTTGATGCCAATACCATGCCGTTTTTGTTACTGTTGCTTTGTAGTATAGTTGAAGTTCTGGTATTGTGATACCCCCTGTTTCATTCTTCCTGCTAAGGATTGCTTTAGCTATTCTGGGTTTCTTATTCTTCCAGATGAATTTCATGATTGCTTGCTCTATTTCAGTGAGGTACATCATTGGGATTTTCATTGGAATTGCATTGATTCTGTATAGCACTTTTGGTAGTATGGCCATTTTGACAAGATTAATTCTGCCTATCCAAGAACATGGGAGATCTTTCCATCTTCTAAGGTCTTCCTTAATTTCCTTCTTCAGTGTTTTGTAGTTTTCATTGTAGAGATCTTTTACCTCTTTGGTTAGATTGATACCCAAGTATTTTATTTTTTTTTGAGGCTATTGCAAATGAAGTTGTTTTCCTCATTTCCCTTTCAGCTGTTTCATCACTTGCATATAAAAAATGCTGTAGATTTATGCGTGTTGATTTTATAGCCTGCTATTTTGCTGAATTCATTGAGGAGGTCTAGAAGTTTTCTGGAGGAGGTTTTTGGATCCTCTAAATATAGAATCATGTCATCCGCAAATAGTGACAGCTTAAGTTCCTCTTTTCCTATTCATATCCCTTTAATTTCTTTAGTCTGCCTAATTGCTCTGGCTAGAGTTTCGAGGACAATGTTGAATAGAAGTGGTGAAAGAGGACATCCCTGTCTTGTTCCTGTTTTTAAAGGGATTGGTTTCAGTTTTTCTCCATTAAGAATGATGTTGGCCATGGGCTTAGCATAAATAGCCTTTACAATGTTCAGGTATGTTCCTACTATCCCTATTTTTTCTAGTGTTTTCAGCATGAAGGGGTGTTGTATATTGTCAAATGCTTTTTCTGTGTCAATTGAAATAACCATATGATTCTTATCCTTAAGTCTATTGACATGATGGATTACATTTATTGATTTACAGATGTTAAACCATCCTTGCATTCCAGGAATGAACCCCACTTGATCGTGGTGCACAATTTTCTTAATATGTTTTTGGATACGGTTTGCCAATATTTTGATAAGGATCTTAGCATCTATATTCATCAAGGATATTGGTCTAAAATTTTCTTTCCTTGATGTGTCTTTGCCTGGTTTGGGTATGAGGGTGATATTAGCTTCATAGAATGAGTTCAGTAGGGTACCCTCCTGTTCTATTTCCTGGAATACTTTGAGAAGTATTGGAATGAGTTCTTCTTTGAAGGTCTTGTAGAACTCAGCTGAGAATCCGTCTGGTCCTGGGCTTTTCTTGGATGGTAGATTTTTAATGGCTTCTTCTATTTCATTGCTTGATATTGATCTGTTTAAATCGTGTATGTCCTCCTGGTTCAGTTTGGGAGGAGCATGTGTCTCTAGAAATTTGTCAATGTGTTCTGTAGTTTCTATTTTGTTGGAATACAGATTTTCAAAGTAGCTTCTCATTATGTTCTGTATCTCAGTGGTGTCTGTTGTGATATTTCCTTTTGCATCATGTATTTTAGTAATTTGAGTCTTCTCTCTCCTTCTCTTTGTTAGTGTGGCTAAGGGTTTGTCTATTTTGTTTACTTTCTCAAAGAACCAACTTTTCGTTTTCTTAATTTTTTGAATAGTTTCTTTTGTTTCAATTTCATTGATTTCAGCTCTGATTTTAATCATTTCCTGTCTTCTACTATTTTTGCTGTTATTCTGATCTTCTTTTTCTAGGGCTTTGAGCTGTAATGTTAGGTCATTTAATTGTTGACTTTTCATTCTTTTCTGGAATGCGCTCCATGCAATAAACTTTCCTCTTAGTACTGCTTTCATAGTGTCCCAGAGATTTTGATATGTTGTATCATCATTCTCATTGACCTCTAAGAATTTTTTAACCTTCTCCCTGACGTTTTTCGTTATGCATGTTTCATTCAATAGCATATTATTTAGTCTCCAAGTGTTGGAGTAATTTCCTTTTTTTTACTTTGTCATTGATTTCTACTCTCAGTCCATTATGATCTGATAGAACACAAGGCAGTATCTCTTTTTTTTGTATTTCCTAAGGGCTGCTTTGTGGCATAACATATGGTCTATTTTCGAGAAGGTTCCATGTGCTGCTGAGAAGAAAGTGTATCCGCTCGTTGATGGATGGAATATTCTACATATGTCTATTAAGTCTAGGTTATTGATTGTGTTATTGAGTTCTATGGTTTCTTTGGTTGGATTTTGTTTGGAAGATCTATCTAGTGGTGACAGCAGTACATTAAAGTCGCCCAGAATTATTGTGTTGTGGTCTATGTGATTCTTGAAATTGAGAAGGATTTGTTTGATGTACAGAGATGCACCATTGTTTGGGGCATAAATATTTACTATCTTTATGTCTTCCTGATTTATGGTTCCCTTAAGCAGTATGAAATGTCCTTCTTTATCCCTTCTGACTAACTTTGGCTTGAAGTCCACTTTATCTAATATAAGGATGGAAACTCCCGCTTTTTTACTGGGTCCAGGTGCGAGGTAGGTTTTTTCCCATCCTTTCACCTTTAGTCTGTGGATGTCTTTTTCTATGAGATGAATCTCTTGCAGGCAGCATATTATTGGGTTTTTCTTTTGAATCCATTCTGCCAGTCTATGTCTTTTGATTGATGAGTTTAGGCCATTAACGTTCAGGGTTATTATTGAGAAATGATTTGTATTCCCAGTCATTTGGCTTATTTTTGGTTTTTAAGTTGGCTTGGTTTCTCCTTTGAGTGGTTTTCCTCTAAGGTAGTTCCTCCCTTTTCTGACCTCCATTGTTGTTTTTCATTTCCTCCTCATGGAATATTTTGTTGAGAACATTCTGTAGTGCAGGCTTTCTATTTGTAAATTCTTTTAACTTTTGTTTATCATGGAAGGATTTTATTTCATCTTCAAATCTGAAGGTTAGTTTTGCTGGGTATAGGATTCTTGGTTGGCAACCATGTTCTTTCAGAGCTTGAAATATGTTGTTCCAGGCCCTTCTAGCTTTTAGAGTCTGGGTTGAGAAGTCTGCTGCTATCCTTATTGGTCTCCCTCTATATGTAATCTGATGCTTTTCTCTCACGGCCTTCAAAATCCTATCTTTATTTTGAATGTTAGGCATTTTCATTATAATGTGCCTTGGTGTGGATCTGTTGTGATTCTGTGCATTTGGTGTTCTGTAAGCCTCTTGCATTTGATTTTCCATTTCATTCTTCAGGTTTGGGAAATTTTCTGATATTATTTCATTGAATAGGTTGTTCATTCCTTTGGTTTGTATCTCTGTGCCTTCCTCAATCCCAATAATTCTTAAATTTGGTCTTTTCATGATGTCCCATAGTTCTTGGAGATTCTGTTCATGATTTCTTACCATCTTCTCTATTTGGGCGACTTTATTTTCAAGATTCAATATTTTGTCTTCATTGTCTGAGGTTCTGTCTTCTAAGTGGTCTAGTCTTTTGGTGATGCTTTCCATTGAGTTTTTTATTTGGTTTATTGTCTCCTTCATTTCAAGGATTTCCGTTTGTTTTTTTTTTTTTGAGAATCTCTATCTCTTTGTTGAAATGTTCTTTTGCTTCCTGCAGGTGCTCTTTCAGCTTATTGGTATTATCATTCATTGCCTGCATTTGCTCTCTTATCTCATCCTTTGCTTCGTGAATCATCTTAATCATGTATAATCTGAAGTCTTTTTCTGACATTTCTTCTAACATACTGTCATTGGATTCTATTACTATAGAATCTAGATTTGTTTGGATCATTTTCTTCCCTTGTTTTTTCATGTTGTTCATGTATCTTCCCCTCTAGCAGTGCAGATCTGGGGTATTGCAGATTTCCCCCTATAGGCTTATAGTGGCCCTATAGGTTTCCAAAACCCTTTCTTTAAGGGGAGATCAATATTAGCAGTGCCCAAATCAGACACTATGCAATCCTAGACCAAATAGCCCCTATGGGAACAATAACATCATGTAAATAAGGAGGAAAGCAACTCTGAGGGAACAGGTAAACAGAAGGAAAAGAAAGCAAGAAATGTAAAGAAATAAAAACTTAATTTTTTTTTAAAAAGGAGAAAAAAGAAAGAAAATCTACTGTATAATAGTCATATACTAATGAAACCTCCCAGTGTTCAGTAGCCTGATGTATGAGAGGTACCTGACAATGAGCTTAAAGCCTCCAGCAGGCGTCTCAGGATGGGATTTGCCCCACCCAAAGATCGGAGCTACGGCTTCCAGGATTATCCAAGATGGCTGCTCTGGCTTCTAAATGTGTTGGCAAATGGGGAGCTGCAGCTCAGGGGTGGTCGTGGTCAGCTGTAGGTCCTGGAGACAGGATGCAGTTGGTCCGGCAGTGGTCCTGGAGGTCAGGTGTGTTTGGTGTGGTTGTGGGATCCAGGAGGCCGGGTGCAATCAGTTGGTCTGGGTTCCCGGTGATAGGGCACAGTCAGTTGGTCTGGGGGTCCTGGCAGCAGGGAGCAGTCAGTTGATGTGATGGCCCCCGAGGTAGGGAGTGATCGGTTGGGCTGAGGGATCCTGGAGACGGGACTCAGTCATTCCGGCCAGGGGTCCTACAGGGCCTGGCTGTTGTCTCAAAATGGTGGCAGCCACGTGTAATCAAACCTGCAGGTACTGTAACAGTGAACTTCCAGGCAGCAGCAGGCAGCTGGTTCTCTACTGGCGGTCTGCAGTCAATCTGCTGGCAGCGAGAAACAGATATCCTCTGCTTGAATCTGGCGTTGCGGAGCGACAAGGAATGCAGCCTCCCTCTAGACCGCCATCTTGGATCCCCTCTAAAAGTATCTTGATAGTACATGTTTTAGTCAGTTTTTTTTTTTGTTGTTGTTGTCGTTGCTGTGACCAAAAGACCTGGCAAGAACAACATAGAGGAGAAAAAAGTTTATTTTGGCTCATGGTTTCGGAGGTCTCAGTCCATATAGATGGCTGACTCCATTGCTCTGGGCTTGGGGTGAGGCAGAACATCATGGCAGAATGGTATGGTAGAAGATCATGATATAGGAAAGTAGTTCAGGACATGGCACCAGGAACCAGAGATAGGGAGAGAGAGAGAGACAGAGACAGAGAGAGAGAGAGAGAGAGACAGACAGACAGACAGACAGACAGAGACAGGGCTCTACTTATACTTACCAGGGACAAAATATATACCCCTAAGGCACGCCCAAGGGACTTTCCTCCTCCAACCACACCCTACTGGCCTACAGTTACTACCCAGTTAATCTTTATCAGTGGATTAATCCATGACCTAATCATTTCACCTCTAAATGTTCTTGCATTTTCTCACACCTGACCTTTTGGGGGAAACCTCATATCCAAACCACAATAGTTCATTTATCTCACCTACTTTTCCCTGACTTATGTTGTTTCTAGGTGTTATCTATATAGTTATCCAAAGCCATGTTACTATGAAACACATTATAATAGAATGAACTCAAATGGTCTGGAGTTGTATCTCAGTGATAGAACACTTGCCTAGCACGTGTGAGGCACTGGGTTCGATTCTCAGCACTGCATATAAATAAAATAAAGGTTCACTAACAACTAAAAAAATAATAATTAAACTCATACACTAAGTTATATGACTCTACTTCATTCATCTGAAATGGGTCAAGTTACTAAAGAATTTTAAATATAACATTCTGGGCAATAATCTTAAGTTCTACAAATTATCAGAGACGGTCCAGAGGGCTGTGTACCATTAGCGTGTGGTTGGAACTTTGTCCTTTTCCTTCCCACACTTGCAAAGGTGAATTTGGCAGTTGGGTGGCTCCTGCATCTAGAGGGTTACCGAGAAGAATAGGATGGTTGTCCCAGGCTTGAGCAGCCAAATCTGGACAAATGTGCACAAATCTCTTCTCTCCTTGTGATTTCTTTAACTTTATGAGTCACTTGTTCTTGCCCTGTTCTCATGAGGCTCCACCAGGGTGCATTTGAGCTCTCGTGCTTGAGCTGTGCAGTGTGGAGTGACCCCTGTGGACTGAGTGGTAAGCACTGCATTTATGCTTCTGAATGAGCTGAAAAGACAGGGAAATCCTTAAGTGTTACGTAGGAGGAAGTTCTGCTAAGTTCATTGATGTATTGCTTTGTGTTGACTTAGTTTTTTCCCTGTCTTTATAGTTTTGACATGTGTCCAAATAATTGCTCAGGCCGAGGAGAATGTAAGACCAGCAACAGTACCGGCAGTGTGGAGTGTGATTGTTCTGAAAACTGGAAAGGTGACTCGTGTGACATTCCTTACTGTACAGACAACTGTGGTTTTCCTCATCGAGGCATCTGCAATTCAAGTGATGTCGGAGGATGCTCCTGCTTCTCTGAGTGGCAGGGTAGGAACTTCTTTCTCTTGTTTTTCTTTCAGTTCACAAATTGTTCCCAGTTTAGTACATTGTTAGTTGACTTTATTCTTAGCATGTGTACAGTTTATGTTCATCGGATATCAGGAGGCATGTAAGCTTTCTCCTCACTTAATCCAGTTTCTTACAAATCTTTCAATGTCACACGTATGTGGTTGTGGTCTCCTTAGAATTGTGGACAGGTTTCACATTGTATGCGGCTCATTCATGAAAGTTGAAGAACTCCGTCTCAGCCATAAGAGGATGTAGCAGAGAACCAAGCTGGGAGATGGGGCAAGAACTGACAATAATGTTATTTCCCCTAAAACTTTTTTTGAGTTCTGAGAAAATTGCTGTCAGTTGTGCAATGAAAACTTAAAGCAGTCACCTAAAGGCATTATCTGCATAAATAGCTTATTAAAGGAGCTTTAGGGGATTCCTTAAAGGCTAAGGGCAGTTGTCGATTTGATGACTTTGTTTATATACCTATTCCTTCCTCAGAACTTTTTCATTTTGAAAGGAAATGTGATTGTTTAAATGCTTTGATCTTTTGGGTTTGGTGATACTGAGGAGTTAACATTTGGAATATTTGAGTACCTTTCATCTTGCAACAGGTGCAGCAGAAACCAGACCTTCCAAGAACAGATTCTGTCTCTTACATCTGTTGAATTCTTTGCTTTACTAGAAGATGGGTAGTTTTTACTATCACTCCCAGGTCTAGTTGTTACATTTTAGGTTTTTCAATTTAAATTAATAATTCCTTTATACAGTCTTACCCTGAGAACTGTTTACATAGGGTTTTGTTTTGTTTCTTTTTTTTTTTTTTTTTTGTGCCAGGGATTGAACTCAGGGCACTTAACCACTGAGTCACATCCCCAGCCTTATTTTTATTTTTTATTTTGAGACAGGGTTTCTCTAAGGTTTTAGGGTCTCACTAAATTGCTGAGCCTGTTTTTGAACTTGTTATCCTCCTACCTCAGCCTCCCACGTTGCTAGAATTCTAGGAGTGTACTACCACGCCTGGCTAAAAAAGCCTAACCTGGTTATGGTGAAGTCAGCATTAGAAAGGATGTGATTTTGAATTAGGGATTACTCTTTGCCAATACCTTGAGTAAATTAAAAACACAGAGATATGTCATATATGCAATGCTTAAGGAAAAACTATGTATTCTTTTTAAAAATTGTTGCATTTAGGTGATTAAAACTTGAAATGAAGTGAGCTTTCAAGATGCATTTAGTGAAGCTAATTTGTTATGTTTTATTAGGCCCTGGATGTTCAGTTCCTGTGCCAGCTAACCAGTCATTTTGGACTCAAGAGGAATACTCAAACTTAAAGCTGCCCAGAGCATCTCATAAAGCTGTGGTCAATGGAAACATAATGTGGATTGTTGGAGGATATATGTTCAACCACTCAGATTACAGCATGGTTTTAGCGTAAGTTGTTTTAAACATTTTTGCAGGAAGCTTAGTTTTGCATTTCTTTTGAAATTTATAAACAAGCAAAAAGAAAAGATATCATCAATAATTCTACCACTTAAGGAAAATCTCTGGATTTTTTTCCACATTTTAAATTGGCATATTGTTGTTGTACGTAATGAAGGGGTTTTTATTACATATTCATGTATGCTCACAATATAGCGATATCATTAGGTCAGTATTACTCCTCAGCACCTCCCCCCTCCCCTGCCTAGAAATTCTCTGTTAATGAAAAATATTTCTTATAAAAGTATTCCAAGCTTTTTTCAAATATGTTGAATTATTGAAGCTGAAATCCAGAAAGAATTTGTTGGCATGCAATAATTTATCTTTTTGAGAGAATTTTTTTGATATTTTGCTTTAGGTACATACAGTAGGTTCTATAAATAGGGAATTACTCTCTATTTTAATTGAATGAATAGTTTCATGGAGACTGACTTTCATAAGAAATTTATGAACAATTACTCAGTGATTTTGTGACCATGAAATATTTTCTAGGCCTTTGCTATTAGTGAAAATTGTAAAACACCAGCATCTGTTCTTTAAGGTGTTCTGGAAATATGGCAGTGGTGACATGGTTTCTGAATCCTCCTAAATAGTCATTAAAACACATAGAACAACTAAATAGCAAAATCAAATATACATGATTGCCAGGTATGCTGGTTCCTGCCTGTAATCCCAGGTAGGCAGGAGGCTGAGGTAGGAGGATCTCAAGTTTAAGGCCAGCCTGTGCAACTTGTTGAGACCTTGTCTCAATAAATAAATAAATAAATAAACAAACAAATGAATAAATAAATAGAAAATGGTGGGGATGTAGCTCAGTGGTAGAGCATCCCTGGGTCCAATCACCAGTACTGCAAAATCACAGAAAATAAAAACAAAAACCCACAAACACATGAGCAACATCTGTAAGAAAACTTGGTCTGGAGGTTTCTTGACTGTGTGGGGCTGAACCACTGATAACTACAAGCCTTGTGTGGTGTCAGCTTCTGTGCAGAAGTAAGTAGCAGGCACAGAAAGTAGAAGTAAGTATCAGTAGTAGTAGCGAGAAACCCATAGCATTCAGAATGGCTGGAAGTTACTCACTCATGGGCTCAGAAAACCACGTTGAGAGCCACAGCTGGGACTGGAAGATGTTGTGTATGCTAGTAGCCAAGTAAACTCAAGGCATCCACAGTAGGAGTTGAAGACGCTGGAGCGGTTTGTGCCAGATTTACTCTCAAAATGAAGCAGCCAGTTTTCTTCCTTCTTTTTTCTCCCTCTTTCCCTCCCTTCCCTCTTCTCTTTCTTTCCCTCTCTCCTTCTTTTTTTCTTAACTGCCCAGTCACAGTTTCTTTGCAGGAGAAATGCTGGGGATAGAATTTATATTGAACAGGAGAGGGACAGTAGAGACTAGGTGAGCAAAGATTGAGATAGCAGTGAGAAGGGAACAGAGCCAGGTGTTCTTACCAGGTGAACTGCCACCTGCGGGAACATTCCATTGCAACAGCAAAGAGTGAGCTCCAGAACTGAGAAAGTAGAACTATCCTACAGCTGACCTCCCCTGTGAAAACGCAGGGAGAAGCATTGTTACTTTAAAATATCAAGGGTAAATATCTCATGGACAGTTCTTACCAGAAAAAGGAGAGTAAGGACTAGAATAAGCCCCTTCATAGAGGAAAGAATTAAAATGGAAAGTTATGAAGCATGAAAATTATAACACATGCTGGTCAAGGTGGCGCACGCCTGTAATCCCAGTGGCTCGGGAGGCTGAGGCAGGAGGATCGAGAGTTCAAAGCCAGCCTCAGCAAAAGTGAGGTGCTAAGCAACTCAGGAGACCCTGTCTCTAAATAAAATACAAAACAGGGCTGGGGAAGTGGCTCAGTGATCGAGTCCTGAGTTCCATCCCTGGGACCTCCCCCAACCCCCAAAAAGAAAGAAAATTATAACACAATATTACAAAACAAGCTTTCCTGGTTTACAATATGAAAATGATACACAATAGGAAAGAACAATCTAATCAAGAACTATAAAAATTCAGAAATGAAATAATAGAAGTTGAGGATTTTTTAAAAATTTAAAGATAATTACAGAATTGAAGACAAATCTAAAATGACACAGTGAATAAATGCAGTAAGTAGTGTTTTAGAAATAGAATATGAAAAGAAGGGCTTTTTAAAAAAACTTAAAAAGATATAAAGGTCACTTTCCCCTATTTTTTGTTTTAGTGGTAAGTACAGTTAAAAACTGGACTCTGTAAAACAAACATGAAGAAACTCTGAAATTAAGACATTCTCTGATGAAAGAATGCTAAGATAATATGTTTCTAAAATAATGGTAAAGAAAGGTCTCTAACCAGAAAGGAAATGAGAAAAGAGGGAATCTCAGAACCTGAGGAAGAGGACAGAAAAGTAAAAGAGCAAAAATGTTGGGAAAATGCCAAAAATTTTCTTTCCTTCTCTTGATTTTTAAAAAATAAATGTAACGGTTGAAACAAATATAACAAAACAAACTTTGCAGCTTAGAAGAATAAGTCGCCAAATGTTTGTGAAGGGTATGTGGGAAATGTGCTGAACTGCTGCTCTTGTTTTTAATGGGAATTTTATTCCTATCAGTCGGGCAGGCGTCAGTCTCTGAACTTGTTTCTTCTCTGTAAAATGAGGGGTGGTTGGATGAGGAGTGGAGTTCTTAACATGTAAAGTTCCTTTTCTGGGTTAGTTTTAGCAATCTTATACCAAAAAAATGATCCCCCACCCCAAAGTCTGAAAATTAGATGGAACTTGCATTACACTTATTTAATGATCTCCCCATAAAACTGGATTTGAAAGCATAGTCCCTGTTTCCTATAAATGCTCTCCTTGGTAAAATAAAAACAAAAACAACAACAGCAAAAAAACCCACATTTTAGTGGAAAACAAACTCTTTCTGAAAGACCATAACTTTCAGTACTAATCATGCTCAATCTCCAGAATGGATATTCTGAATCACCTTAGATGTTTTCTTGCTCTTAATCCTGATATCAATGACATCACCTTTCACCAGCCCCTCAGTCAAGCTAAAATCCTGAAGTTTTCCATTAATCCCTTCTCTCCTTTGACTACTTAGGTCAAGACCAACAGGTACACTTTCAAAGGGTCTCTCAGTAAAACTTGTCCGGGCACTGTTCCCACAGTTGCTGTGTTAATTCAAACCCTTTAATTTCTGATCAGATCCCGGCCATAGTCAAGTGAGGTTATTCCCCCACCAGCTTCTCCTCTTTCTCCATACCATAGACTCAAACTACTTTCTTTGCCCACAGCACGTTTTCCTTAATATGAATTTTAAATCTTCTCTTATTTAAGATTTGTGTGTGTGTGTGTATGTGTGTAAACAGATTTAAAGCAGTTTCATGTTTTTCTTTGGTAGAATTGTCTGCCAGCATGAGAATAGTACAAATAGTACCTGGAGATCTATGGAGTGGTTCCATACAGAGCTTCTTCTGCACATACACCCCTTCCCACTAAGGGAAAGACAGTGATCAGTCTCTGCTCTCTTTGCTGGACTACCCAGAGAAAGCTCCATAGTGTTTCAGGGCTAATCCTGCTCTCCTGTTCAGTGCTCCTCAAGCACATCATTAGTGTGGGTACCTCCTAAACTGTGTCATTATCAAAAACTGCAGCCCCTCCATATGATTGCAATTCTAAGCATTCTACATTCCAGTCACTCTCTTCCAGACACTGTTGGTGCCCAAGTCCCAGTACCCTTACCTGGCTGGTGCACCCAGTCACCAGCTGTTGTGAAAGTTGGTTGTTGTCAGCTCACAGCTGTCTCCTTCTCTAAAGAATTCTCTTAGCAGATTGAAGCCATCTTACCCAGAAATACCTGGAAGGCAATGTATTTGGGACTCTCCCAGGTATAGCATTGAGAAACCTTGCATCCCAGGAAATTCCTTAGTCCTGAGCAAACTGGCATGGTGGTCACCATAGCCCTAGTCAGTGACTGACTGACGTGGATGTTCAAGAGTCAGACTCTGCTTCTATGTGGGAAGACTGTGGTGCCATTCTGGATCCAGAGCTCCCCTTGAGATCATGCTAAAGCCCTATCTCAGCTGAGATCACATTTACCTAGCCTTTCCTTCCCCTGTATCTTGATTATCTCAGTCCTGACATGCTTATCCAGAGAGTATTCCCTTGTTTAGTCACTTGCTCAAGAATCCTATTTCAGGTTCTCTTTGCAGGGAACCCAAGACACTTTCCAAGCTTTTTGGATTTTCTTTCAGTACCCCATCTTCAACCATCTTTGACCTCAGAAGGGTCCATAATCCATTAAATCTGTCTTTCTTTCCCATTCATTCTCCTATTCTACTCTTATACCTCTTTTTCACATTTTAAATCTCCACAGCCTTTTTCTCCTATTTTTCTGAACTAATGGCTTTGCTTTGTTTCTGTTTTGAAAGATAAAGCTCTTCAGAAAAGGATTTGCCCAAGCTCCCACCACAACATTGACCCACCACAGTGCAGATTTATCCTGCACTGATTTATTCTTTCTTCTGGTTCTGTAGACCAGTGGTTGTCAGTACAAGTTCTGGGGGATAATGGAGATGTTCTGTGTTTACTGTTGTGTCACCAACCATATGTGGTTATTAAGCACTTGGAATGTGACTGAGTAGCTTAATTTTTTATTGCCCATTCTTAGTCCTTATCTTGTTGGATATTGAACCAATGTTTTGTCACATTTATCTTGATTTTTTTACCTATTTATTTATTCCTGCTTAGACTCTTGAGCTGGTTCCTCTTCATCTGACTTCTTTCTGAATGCTGGTGTACCCCAGGGGTTGGTCTGCCTCTGAATGTTGGTGCACCCAGGGATTGGTCTATATTCACTCTCTTGGTGATCTCATGTGATATCTTGGCCTTAACGCTGGTGATTCCCAAATTTATAGCTGCAGCTTAGACTTTTCACCTGAATCCATATCTCCTGTTCTTTACTTAACATCTCAATCTTTTGTATTTATATGAATAAAGAACTCAGCATGTCCAAAACTGATAATTCTCTCCTGCCTGCTTTTCCTCCAGATTTCCCCATCTCAGTTAATGAGCATGCCATCCTTCTGTTTGCTTCATCCATAAATCTTGACCTCATGCTTGACTTATTGTTTTTTCCCACCCCATATTGGTATGAGTATCAGTTGCCTCTTACTGCATAACAAATGCATCTTGAAACTGCTCACTTTTCTTATTTGACAATTTCCATTGGTTGGGAGTTTGATTCTGTGCACTCAGGGTGTCAGCTGTTCTGCGTTCTCATCCACACAAGGAATATTGACCCCCAAGCTTACTCAGGTTACTGCCAGAATCAGTTTACTGTGGTTGTAAAGCTGAGGATTCCAGCTTCCTGCTGACTGTCAGTTAAAAGCTGCCCTCAACTCATAGAGGCTGCCTTTAGCTCCAAGAGGCTACAATCCATTCCGTGTCACTTGAACCTCACTGATGTGGCTGCTTATTCATCAGGCCATAAGAAGAGTCTTGTCTGACTGCTAGCAGAGTGGATCACAGAAATGACATCCCACCATCTTTGCCATATTGTTTATTTAGAAGCAAATCAGTAATCCTATTTACTCTGAAAGGGAGGTGATTGTATAGCTGGATGTGAACACCAGGAGGCAGGGATTATGGGGGCAACAATAAAGTCAACAACTCTTCCTAGTGCTGCCTTTAAAATTACCTCAAGTCTAACCACTTCTATTTCTTGTGCTGCCACCATGAAATAAAAAGGTAAAATTAAACTTGTGAAAGTGATTGTTCCTTCCACTGTCATGCTCAATATTTATGTTGCCATTCATGTCATTTTACCCTTGCATCTGACATCCTTCACTTCTCTTGCAGCAAGAAATCTGGGAGTCACTTTGATGCTCCCTCCCTTCACCTTTTTGTTTGTGCCATAGCCTCATCTCAAGCTCCATCAACTCTCATCTCACATCATTGTTCTTTTACATGCCCAGGCTGACGTCATCTACCTGGTCCTCAGCAGTGGATTCCTGTCAAATGTGTATGTTTCCATTTCTTCCTGTTAATCTGCTTTCTACAGATGAATTGGGGTGATATTTTAAAAGTATAAATCATGTCATTAATCCCTTCTTACAACCCACCGATGCCCTCCCTTTACCCTTAATGATCCCACAGGATCCGACCACAGTTGCCCTTCCTAGGTTCAGTTGATTTCTCTTCTGTCTTCATTCTCTGTGTTGCCCCACCAACCTTTCCACCCAAAGCTCATCTTAAGCATCCTTACTTCATGGGACTTTGCATTTGCCATTTCCTGATATTATACTTCTGGGCTGGTTTCTTCTCACCCATTAGAGCTCAGTTTAATTGTCCCACAGAGAGATCTTCTCTGATCATCCAGTGCAGGCAAGTTAGTCTCTGATGTTCTTTTTCACAGTTCTCATTTCCTTTATAGCAACAGTGATTATTTTCAATTATATTTGTGCCCATTATTTTGTGCTCTCATTTTCTGCTTTTTCCAGTTGAGTTCTCCAAGGACCTTGTTTCCGCCCTCAACTCAGGGCTTAGCTCATAGAAGGGACTCAAATAAATATTTACCAAATACATTAGGGAGCAAGTAAATTATTTATTTCCCTCACAAATATTTTTCCTTGGTATATTATTGTCACATAATGCTTTTATTTGCCTGGTGTACCTTGTGAATCATTTGCTCTTTAGTTTGTAACATTGTTTTCTACTTGTACTTGATGAAAACATGACTTTTACAGCTTTAGATATTTGGTATAAATATTAATATAGTTTCAAATAATGTTTTATCAACTTCCATGGAAAGTGAATACAGTGATTCATTTTAATAGTAGTGTTTCTGAAACTTCAATTGTAAATTATATAGTCATTTATACTCTCAAATAAACACATTCCAGGAATTGCTCTTACTCTCTATTTTTCCTATGACCCTTTTGTCCCAAATCTTTTAAGTTGTATTGAAAAAGCATTGTCTGTTTTATGTCTCCCAATGTTCTTCTTGCAAAATAAGGGCTTGGCCTACTGAGTTAAGATTGCCAGCTGAAATATCATTACTTATTTCCTTTCCTTAAGCAAATAACAATTTTTTTAAAAGTTAAAAATTGAGCAACAGGCCAGGTATGGTGGCACACACCTGTAATTCCAGTGACTTGGAAGGCTGAGGCAGGAGGAGCATAAGTTTGAGGCCAGCCTCAGCAACTTAATGAGGCCCTCAGCAACTTAGTGAGACCTTGTCTCAAAATAAAAAAGATTTAAAAGTCTGGGGGTCTAACTCAGTGGTAGAGCATGCCTGGGTTTAACTCCAGTACCAAATAGGTAAGTAAGTAAATAAATAAATAAATAAAAATTGAGCAACAAGTAACCAAGTAAGGAAAGGAGTAACACCTTATCCAGTGAACTTTAATTCATTTCATTCCATTGACCCAGATGAGGAAAACATATTAAAAATTTAAATATAGTGTATAATTATCTAATAATAATATAATTTGCAATATACTAATTATAATGTGATAATATTAATAAATATAATAACATATAAGTTCTAAATTATGATTTCCAACCTATTTTAATACATCTGTGTCAATTTCACTGAAACACTCACAGAATTAAAAACTTGGGACTTAATGGATTAGAATAGACTCAGGAGAACTTCAAGGTTGACCACTTCTGTACCTCACAGAAGTCATACTGGACAATATGAGAATTGTCCCCAAATAGCCCAGAAGTCAGGGCTTCTATTTCAATAGCGATACATACTGGGGTAGGGCATTTGAACAAGCTCTCAGAGAGTCTGAGTATTTTATTCTAACACAGTGTACAACCATTAATTCAAGTTCCAAACATTTCCTTGACTTTAGAAAAGTTATATTTATCCATCAGAAAAGTGGATGGAACGTAAAGTGCCAGCTAAAGTAGAATTGCAATGTTATAAGCTTGTCTAAGAAACAGAACTGAGAAACCACCCATACCCCATACTTTGCATGTAAAATGTCTGGAGAGCTATGTCTAAGAACAAAAAAGATGAAAGAAATGACATTATACTAATGCAAATGTTCTATGATGAAAAAGTGAAGAGGAACATAGAATGTAGCATGTAAATTCTGATAAGAACCCATCATCTTAAGAAGTCACTTCAAGGAGATTACTTTCAAATGTTTTGTGCTACAGATCTGCTTAACTTAGAATTTGATTCAGAAAAACAAGCCAAAAGACAAGAAGATAATAACAGTAAGATATGGGATCAAAGTCATATACAACCACAAGAATGCGAAGGCATACTCCATGAACGTATAATATATCAAAATGCATTCTACTGTCATGAATAACTAAAAAGAACAAATCAAAAAAGAATGGGAGATTATAGATCAATTAGAAAACAGATTACAGATCAATTAGGAAAAATAAATCAATTAGATTCAACAAAACCTAGAATGAAATCAAATGACTGACAAATTGAGATAATTCCAGTGAATGCAAATGAAAAAGCTGAAGAAAATTATTGAAAAGTAAAAAGCACAATGAGAGGCAGGAAGTCACTGAGGAAAAGAGTAACGAACAGAATAAATGGATGGAAGTATAATAGGGTGTTTCAGGAAAATTTTAGTTTCTCAATGAGAAGACCTGATTTAATCAAGTTGTTGAACTTTTAGAAAAAAAAGGACAAGTTATTGTTTGGGAAGGTTCAGGTAGTTCTGTGCTTCCTGCTGGCTGGGGTCAGGTCCTGTCTCTGCAGAACCTTTGCTGTGGTCTTTGGGGCTTCCAGATACTGTTATGGAAGTTTCTGTGGAAGATACCCACTTGTCCAGGACTTAGAACTAGTTGTTGAAGATTCTGTTATCTTGGACTTGGCTCCCAGAAGGAAGTGAATTTATTCAATCCTTGGAATTTCTTATATTTCATCAATATGTTTCTAGTTTTATATTTGTTTCTCTTTTGTAAAAAAAAAAAATGTAAGAATCTTCTAGGAGTTCACCTTAGTTATATTATAGGCATCTGCATGTCTCTGACAAGCTTTGGCCTGGCAGATTGGCTGAGGAGAAGCAAAATACTTTAAAATGTAGACTCAGCACCGTTCGTGCCACTTGAGAGAGATGTGTATGGGAGCATCTAGGGACTTATTCTGTGCTTCCTGTGTTTATTTCTTTTCTCTTAAATTTACACACAAATTATGTGTATGTTTGTGGTTGGAAGCCTTGTAAGTCCTTAGGAAACACCTTCCATAACCAGAATTCTACAAAGGAGTAACAGTGGTATTCAGTACATCTTGAAAAATACATTTTCCTGATTGAATTTGCATCACTTCTACTGTGAGAAAATATAGTCTTGTTTCTTAAAAAAAATAGTGAGAGGTAGTAAGAATGTGTGTGTGTGTGAGTGCATGAGTGTGTGTGTGTGTGTGTGAGAGAGAGAGAGAGAGAGAGAGAGAAGAAGAGAAGAAGAGGAAAAAGGAGGGAGAGTGAGGGAGAGAGAATGAGAATGATGGAGAATTCTTCAGGCTTCCTGACAGAAAAGCAAATCACATAAAAGGAGGGAAAATCAAGCTGGCCTCAGACTTCTCCATGGCAACATTCAAACCCAGCAATGTTGAAGGCAGTAGCCATCTGCAAGCCTGGAAAGAAAGGACAGGGCCACCAACATTATACCCAGCCAAGATGCCATTCACCTGTGAAGCTAGCATGTAGATGTTCTTAACATGAAAGAACTCAGGCAAAGTAGTGTACATGTGTGTGGCTTTTACAAAACATCACTTGACAGTGGTGTTTATGTTAATTATGTATAAAGAGCTTGAGAAGGAAAAGTTGTGATAAGTGGACTGTGAAGATTGCCTCAGCTTAAGTACAGGTTCAGTAGCAAATACATATGGCATTATGGTTATGGAATGGAATATGAATGAATGAATATGGACGGGGTGTGAATTATACAACAGAACTTAGAGGAAGAAATGGGATTGAAGATGTGAATGCTAAGGTTTTCAACTTTTGAAGCTGGAAGTTAGCAGATCCTGTCCAAAAGTAAATTATGTATAATTTTGAAACTTAAGTGAATAACTCTAGTTAATATGATAACAATTTATTTAATAAAACTAAAATAATAATTAGCTACTTAATAACTAATTATTAAATAACCCTAAAACCTAAATTTTCCTTTGTTTTTAAAAATGTGGGTTGTTCCAAAAATATACAAAATAATAACCAACACAAATTTATGTGCTATTCACATTAATAGATATTGCCATTTGCTTCAGCTCATGTATAAACTTTGTAAAGCAAAAGAAAAGGTGTAAAGAAAAATTAATGAATATGGTGCATTCACATCTCAGGTTAAAAGATAAAATATTGCTAATACATTTAAAACTCTTGCATGCTTCTCCAAAATCCCAAAGAAAATGAGTATCCTGATTTTAGTTTCAGTTATTCACATATATTTCTTTATACTTTAAAAATACATAAAAATGTTAATAAATGTTCCATTATTAGTCTTTCTAAAAACAGTATTCTGCATTTTGTTTGAGTATATCTCTTATTCTGTGTAATTACTCAATTATATAGATATACAGTAGTTTGTTAATCCATTAGTAATTGATGGACTTTTTTTTGTTGCTATTATGTTGTGATAAAGATTTCTTACATTTTCTTGTTGCATACGATAATTTTTTTACAATTTTTTAAAAACTTGGGTTATTCATGTAAACTCTTCTAGAAAAGATACATTTACTCAAGGTATAACAAAAGCACTGGTTTTCCTTTGGTTTCTTTTTTTCTATTCTATAAAAATTAAAATCAATACTTTTAAAGTATCATCTAAGGTATTTTCTCTTTGTATAAATTTATTTCATAAATCTGTTGATCTGTGTATATGCATAGAAAATGTCTGGGATGATGGCTTCTTACTGTTAATATTTATTTCTAGGGGGGAGTCATGTTTTAAACGTTTAGTTCTTTTTTTGCATTGGTGATATTCTTCATAATGAACATGTATGATTTTTATAATAGCAATAAATATTTTTTCTCAAATACTGAGCGTGATGGCAATTCAATAACATGAATCAGTATAACTTCCAGAGCAAGAGTATAAATTATTTTCTTTTTGGCATTTCAAAGGTCTATATGTAGATTTATAGTATAATTGAAATGCTCTTATGGTATCCTGGCTTTCGTGAAAGTATGATTATAAAATCAATTAGATTTTTATAATTTTTTAGGTTTAAACATTTTCGAGTAATATTCTTTTACATAATGAATATTCTATTTTTGGTTTCTTATTGTAAAATGATGAAAAAGTTATTGTAATAAAATCAGCTAAAGTCCCTTTAGCATGAGGCAACCTTCAAATGATTTAGACTATAGAGGAGATTTCCAGAAGAGGCCTTAGAAGCTTTCAGCAGACTGTTATTTCCTTCTTGCCCCAGTGTTGCGTAGTCCACCTCCCCTTCCTGAGTTCTCAGGTGCCTAGTGGGCCCAGGGGTCAGGAGTATTTGCCATGGTAGCAGGTGCCTCCCTCTGTCCTTGGTAGATTTAATGAGCATCTCAAAACTGGATTGTTTCAAATAAAAGAGTACAAGATGTTGTGTTTTGTCATTTGGATAAAACTCTGATGTTTGTTTTATAGGTATGACCTTGCTTCTAGGGAATGGCTTCCACTAAACCATTCTGTGAACAATGTGGTTGTTAGATACGGTCATTCTTTGGCTTTATATAAGGTAAAAATACCTCCACTCTGTGCTAAGCAAGGAACGGGACTCTTCCTCAGTTAATTTATGTATTATGCAGTTGAAGAGCTGTTGAATGTTGTTTTTTTAATTGGGGCAGACTTTCTCTTGGGGTTGGGTTATAAGATTGACTAAGTTGTAAGTGGAAATTGAAGTTGCAACTTTCTGAACCCAAGAGGTTTTAATGAATCAAACCATACTGAGGTATTACTGATTATGGTTCCAAGTAGTTAAAACTGTAGATTAAAAAGTATCCATTAGCATTTATGCCCATTCCAGGTTTGGCTAAGAATTGCCAAGCCACTCAATAATAATTTTCATCTCCTTCTTTTTGGAGGTATGTGGTGGGATGAGGCAACTTTATTTTTCCAAGTCATTTTATTCTGTAAAAGATCTCTTGTCCAAGAAAATGACAGTTTTAGAGATATACAGTATGACTGGTTTATTTTGTTCCTTTCTGCATCCTCTTCCTAATTATTCTTTGAATGGTCCATTAATAAGTTGAGAATAATGTTGAGGTTTTGAACTGGTCATTTTCTGTTCTCAGATTTGATTTTTAATGTTTTTTAATCCCATTTACATTTTTCCCTCTAGGATAAAATTTACATGTATGGAGGAAAAATTGATTCAACAGGCAAAGTGACCAATGAGTTGAGAGTGTTTCATATTCATAATGAATCATGGGTATTGTTGACCCCAAAGGCAAAGGAGCAGTATGCAGTGGTTGGGCACTCGGCACACATTGTTACACTGAAAACTGGCCGGGTGGTCATGCTGGTCATCTTTGGTCACTGCCCACTCTATGGGTATATAAGCAATGTTCAGGAATATGACTTGGGTAGGTATATTTTTTCCAGTGGACATGTTTTAAATATCAACTTAAAAACCTCTCCCTTTATTGTTAGGATAGTGTTAGGATATTATTGTGAGAAAAGATTCAAGCTAACCTTGATGCAGTCCGTCATCTTGAAATGCAGATAACATGGATGTATGACCAGTAAAATTGAGGTTACTAATGCCCCTTTGTAGCATGTACATGCTGTTGTCAATTTGCAAGGAGCCAAAGAAGGCACTGAATATTTGGGGTGTTACAAATAAAATAAATAAAAATAGTTGTAAACAACATATTATGAAAAAGTTTAGATGGCCCTTTAGTGGTTGGTTTAATGAAGTGTGAATTTCCCTTAATATGTAATCTTTCCTTTGGTTAAGTTTTATTTTATCTGTTACTGTTCAGTGGGAGTATCAGCTATAATTGACATTTTGAGATATCTGGTCTATAAAGTACACACGTGTACTGATTACTAAAGGTCATAGGGAATTAAATTCTCACTTGAGGGGAATCTGAGTCTTTTATTTAAAAAAATGTTTTTAAACTTCTGCATTTATAGCCAATTTATTCTTTATTGTCTCTTTTCAAGCTTTTTGTTTATTCATATTTTTATTGGTTCTTTTTAGTTATACATAACAATAGAATTCATTTTGATATAATTATACAAACATGTAATATATCTTATTCTAATTAGGACCCCATTCTTATGGATGTACATGATTGTAGGATTCACTGTGATATATTCATATATATACATAGGAAAATTATTTTGGATTCATACCACTGTCTTTCCTTTTCCTATCCACCCCCTCTTCTCTTCATATCCTTTGTCTAATTTACTGAATATCCATTCTTCCCCTCTCCCCCCTTATTGTGGGTCAGCTTCCACATATCAGCAGAAACATTCTACCTTTGGCTTTTGGGGAGTGGCTTATTTCACTTAGCATGATAGTCTCCAGATCGATCCATTTACTTGCAAATGTCATGAAGTCTTTTTCTTTGTGGCTGAGTAATACTTTATTGTGTATATATAACACATTTTCTTTATCCATTCATCTGATGAAGGGCACTATGTTGGTTCCATAACTTAGCTATTGTGAATTGGGCTTCTATAAACATCGATGTGCCTGCAATCTGCATTTATAGCCAATTTATTCTTCGTTGTCTCTTTTCAAGCTTTTAAATTTAATGAAATTCTTTTCCTGTATAGTATGTTAGAACATCAGAACATTTAACAGACTGGAGTTTGACCATATGACTTTTTTTTTTACAAGTTTTAGGTGGATATGGCTTTTTTTTTTTTTTTTACAAGTTTTAGGTGGATTTTTCAAAAGATAAAAACATAAAATTAGATGCATCAGTTCCCCCGAAATCCCTTCCCCATCCTTGAGCTATTTTGATGTTGAGTATTAAAGAAGGGGAACCTGCATGCCTTGACTGTTTTTCCCTTTCCAGATAAGAACACCTGGAGTATTTTGCACACCCAGGGTGCCCTTGTGCAAGGGGGTTATGGCCACAGCAGTGTTTATGATCACAGGACCAAAGCCCTGTACGTCCACGGTGGTTACAAGGCTTTCAGTGCCAATAAATACCGGCTGGCAGATGACCTCTACAGATACAATGTGGACACCCAGATGTGGTGGGTGCTTTTTCTTGAGCTTTTGCTTTGAAGTGTGAATTCTATAGAGGCAATTGTTGGGAAACTATATTTGCTATATTTTTTTGTTTTCAGGCCTGGTGGATAATTCTGTTCAGCATTGTATATAGAGAAATTAGGAAAAAGCATAGGGTAATAAATTAGCTGGTATATATTTTGTTGCATTATCCTACAATTCTGTAATATGATGGTTAGAAACTACTTGGCATTTTGGGGTTGATTTTCAGTTTTCATACACTGAACACACCTGTAAAAATTTTTTTTCTTTCAGAATCCTAAGGAAGAAAGTATAAGTTGAGTTTGTACACTTATTTATAATTAAGTAGACTATATCCTTTTTTTTTTTTTTTCCTTTGGTGGTGTTTGAGATGGAACTCAGGGCCTCACACATGCTAGGCAAGTGCTCTGCTACTGAGCTGTTCCTCCAGTAAGACATATTCATTTTGAACCTTGTCTTGATGATCAAAGTGTCATCCTTGGGGGGGCATCATTCAAAACAATCATCAAGTAGGATGCTCTTCCTAATCGATAGAGCTCTCCTCACGCTGAACTACAGGTCAGCCTATAAAATGTATGTTCATTTTAACATGTAAAACTAATTTGAGTTATGAAATAATGTAATTTTTAAAGCAATGTTTCCCCCCTTTTTTTTTATTTCCTCACATATTTGAGACTGTGCCCATTGATATGGTTTTACATTCAGCCTGTCATAAAAATCATCATTTTTGGTAACTTTGTAATAACTCTATCTTGTGAATCTACTGATCTGTATGACTGGAACTTTTGATTTCTAGCTTTTGTCTTGTTAGTAAAGTATTGTGCAGAGGTGTCTCTCTGTGTTTCATATAATTTCTTCCCAGAAAGTGGAATTATAGTGTCAGAGGTTATGAACATTTGAAGGGTCTTAATATCTTTTGCCAAAATTCTCATAGGATTTTCCATGTTTGTTGAGAGAGTTACTTCCATGTAAGGAAAATTCTGCAAGAATTTGCATTTGGGTTTGAAGCTAATAAAATGGCTATGTTTGCATTAGCAGATAGATAACTGTTCTTTAAAAACTAACCTTATATTTGTTATTTTTAAATAAACTCAAAGGACCATTCTTAAGGACAGCCGGTTTTCCCGTTACTTGCACACAGCTGTGATAGTGAGTGGAACCATGCTGGTGTTTGGAGGAAATACACACAACGACACATCTATGAGTCACGGTGCCAAATGCTTCTCTTCAGATTTCATGGCTTATGACATTGGTAAGCTTCCCAGAGCCATTTTTCTCTTCAGAAATGTTTTTGTATGTAAGAAACATTTAAAAAGAAACTGAAAAATATCACTAGTTCAAAACTGTCAGGTCACTTGAAAGAGGTCCAAATGGTAGTTTTGTATTTATTTGACTAAGGTTATACGTTTATTAAAAAGCATTACTTCTACATTTGATTCTTTTGGAAGTCACTCTTGTTAATTGCTTAAGTGTTAATTTTCAAGGATGAGTTGAGATATCTAGTCTTTCCTTTGCGAGCCTTGAGCATATTTAAATGCTGTGGTGAAGGCCAAAGGTGGATATGGAGTCCCAAAGGAGAGAGGAATCTTGTTGAATCAAGAAAAGGACCTTTGAGATGAGAGAAGAGGAAGGGATCCTGCCATGCTGGTTTGGGGGAAGGAAGCAGGTGGGAAGGCAGGAAGTGGGGGCAGTTATAGCCTTTGTACTCCATGTTGAGGAAGATGGGGTGGAGACTGGTAAGAGAAAGCCATGCAGATTGTGGTCAAGGTTGAAGAAGTTCTCCTTAGGTAGTGTCCCAGAGAGTGAGGCAGTGAGCACGTGGGTGGTGTGATACAGGAGCACCCTTGGTGTTCAGTCAGAGGGAAGTTGCTACCATAGGTCAGGACAAAGGAAGTTCAATAGATCTAGGAGATGGAGGAAAGGGCTTTAAAAATTTACAATAAAGTTTAATTTTTAAAATTTTATTTTCTACTTACATTTTTCTACTGTAGTTACTAAGTTTGGACAAATCAATATGGGAAGGAGTAGAAAATAATTGTGGAACTCACATATTATACTCATGTAAGCTTTGTAGAATATAAAATTTGCTTAAGTTAGAAAACATTCTGGTAAGCCAGGGATGTAGTCCAGTGAAACTGTGCTTGCCTATCGTGTGCAAGGCCATGGGTTGGATCCCCAGCACAGCAAAAACCAGAACCAAAACCAGATCATTCTGGGGTGTAAAATTGATAGACTTGAGTGATATCATGGGTGTCAGATGCTAATTGGAATTGCCATGTGACCCATCTTTCTTTTGTACCTACTGCTCCACTGCTGCTGGTTTTTACTCAGCAATCACAGCGTGACTAATAGAGTTGAGAGGTAGGTTTTACGAGGCTGTGTGTGTGTTAGTTTTCTTGAAGACTCAATTCCTGTTGATTATGAACAACAGTCCTCTCTGAAACATGTTTTTCTTGCTTCTAGCTTGTGACCGCTGGTCAGTGCTTCCCAGACCTAGTCTCCACCATGATGTCAACAGATTTGGCCATTCTGCAGTCTTACATAACAGGTAATTGGAGAAGTGCTTGCTTCTTTTCTCTTGTGCTTTAGATGGAATCAAAATAAAATATTAAGATGTGAAAGTTGACTAATATGATTTGCAGGATTCCTTCATCCAATTAGTTTTTCACAGAGTATGAATTTCCTGATTGGTGTTTAAAGTATTTGATGTGACTATGAATTGCTTCAGATGCCATGTTTATTTAGCGGGTATTGTTAGCACACAGGCACATGCTATGTTTGGTGGTATCTGAATGAATGGGGCAACAAAAAAGCTACATGCATGTTACTATATTAGGTCTGTGATTCTTTTTGGCACTTAGGTTATTGAGTTTCAAGTAGCTGTATCTGAACAGTAAGGAGAGATTAAAAAAAAAAAAGCAGAGGGCCCTTTAGGTGAGAGATAAAGCAGGGGAGGTTGTAGAGCTTGATATAGGGCCAGTCTGTAGTCCTTGGATGATCTGAAGTCTACACTCTATTTCACTGCCTTGCTGAAAAACACCTACGTCAGCTACACCTCATAAATATATATAGATATGTGTGTGTATGTGTATACATATGGATATTCAGAAGTATTTTGATTACCTTGTTATTTTGAAGTATTATATTCCATCTCAAAGCTTTCTAGCAAATGCCTCTTGAGGTTTTCCCTTGGAAAGCGGTGGGAAGTTGGGTATCACCTTGCCTGTGGCTACGTGTTCCCGGCTGTCCTCATCTTGACATTCCTGGTGTTTTCCTGATGTAGTGTTTGGCACACAATAGGTATTTGCTAAATGTCAGCTGTTAGTACAGTAATGATAACTATCAAGTAGACCAATCTTCTATTAAAACCTTCTTGGGTTTTGTGCAAACTCAGCAAAGTTGACCACTTACCATAAAATGTAGTTTAAATCAATTCAAATGTGGAATGGTTTACCTGAGTTATAATGTTATTTTTATTCTTGTGTAATTCCAGTGGTATGTTTGAGCCTGATGTGTAAGTGTATCTGACTGTGGAACAGACTTGGCTGGGGCAAGGGATGATGAGGGAGGCTGTGTACTAGAAGGCTATGGTTTCAGTTTAATTTTAGGGACTTATGTGCTGAAAGAGAAACTTTCACCTTTCTTGTGTGTTGCTCTGCAATTCTGAGTTGGCTTTGCCTGATGTAGTTGTTCTGAGTGTGGTATTGATTAATCATTATTAATCTTTTGTTGTTGTTGTTGTTGTTAGTACTGTGTATGGAGTCCATGGCTTTGTGTATGGTAGATAACTGCTCCACCATGGACTACATTCCCAGACCTCTTGATCTCTTTTTAAGTTTGCTGTTCTTTCCTCTGCCAGTTCAGATCTGTTGCTGAGTACTTTGTTTTTCTTATTGTATTTTCAACTCAAGAATTTTCAATTATTCTTTATAATGTATGTCTCTTTATTGCTATTCTCTGTTAAGTCATTGATGTTATGCTTTCATTTAATTCTTTAGACAGTTTCTTTTAGTTCCTTAAATATATAATAGCTGTTTTGAAGCCTTGTTCTCCTGAATTCAACATGTAGACCCCCTCAGAGATGGGGTATTTGCCACTTGTTTTTCTTTTCTTTTCTTTTCTTTCTTTCTTTCTTTTCTTTTTCTTTTTTTTTTTTTTTTTTTTTTTTTTTTTTTTTTTTTTTTTGCAGTGCTGGGGATCAAACCCAGGGCCTTGTGCTTGCAAGACAAGCACTCTACCAACTGAGCTATCTCCCCAGCCCCGCCACTTGTTTTTCTTTGTTTGCATATTTTATAACATTTTGTTGAAAATGGAACACCTTAAATAATATATTGTAATAAGTCTGGATTCTGATTCCTCCACCATCATCACTGGGAGTTGTCACTATTTATTTAGGACTTTGCATATTTTAATTCTCTCCCTTCTGCAATGTGCCATTGCTGATTTTTCTGCTCAGTTGTTTTTTCTTGTTTTTAATGTTAAGCCTGACTTCTTCTGGTTTGCCCCTAGATTGGTAGCTTAGGGTTCAGCCAATGATTACTCAATGGTTATGCTTAAACACTTGCAGCCATTAAGTATCCACTATTTACTGTTGGGTTTATTTGTGATTTGGGGGAATGCATTCAAAGTTTTGGAAGTTTATAAATCTGGTCTAGCTTTTACTTTTTTGCATTCTTAAGGCCTGACATCCAGCCAGGTGGGAGTGGATACCTAGGGCTGCCTTCTCTGTTATCTTCTGCATGTTATTGAAGCCTTATGTAGACACACAGTCACTAGACCACTAGAGTAGTGAAATTTTATTAAAGTGCACTACAATTGAAGTAGTGTAGAAGAAATAAAAGATAAATAGAAAGGAGAGAAGAGGGATGGCAAGAGAATCTGTAGCTTAAATATAAAAGCCCCATGGATGGAGTTACTAATCCTTTTACTTCCCAAGTCTTCCTGGTCTGTCACTCCCAAATTCTTAAGAAATCTATAAATCTTAAAGTTCTGCCATTTCCCTCATCTATGAAAACTGTTTTGCTTTAAGGCTTATGTGCACAGACAGTTAACTTACGCTGTGTCTTTCTAGATTAGACAACACAAAGGGAGATGTAGTTTAAATATATCATTTGGGCACATTCCAGACCTTACCTGCTAATCAGAGAAAACGGATCAACCTAGAAGATCCTGAAAGAGACCAGACCACTGTAAATGTCTTGAGATCCATCAGCAAAGAATTGAGTTCCCCAGGCTCCAGTACCTTCCCATGCCCACAACTCACAAAGTTTCTTTTAAAAGAAAGAGCTGAGACCCCCCCCAAAAAAAAAAACATGTCTTACTCTGGCAAAACCCACACTCTGAGAATGTGTACCTTCACTTTCTGTAATAAGCTTCCTTCTTGGCTACTGAGACTTCACTCATCCTCAAGTTCTTTTCTGCAACAAGTCAAGAACATAGAAGGTCTGAGTAGAGGTCTGATCTGCCTCTGGAAATACCTTCTCAAACCCCCATATGGTAACATGATCACCATGTCCCTGAGGGAGATTTGGACTTGATTTAAAAGTCATAAAACCTTGATGTGAGACTTTTGGAGAACTTTCAATTCTGAGACTTCTCTCACTGAAAGACATCTAAAAGATGTACAGTAAAGACACAACAAGATAATGAGGAAAGAGTGGGCAGAAACTAAATAAAATTCTTTTCCTCCCCAAAAGATGTTAAAACTTTTTGTTGTAAAAATTTGAATGATATAAAGAAGTAGAGAGAATAGTATAATTAAGCCCCAGGTGCCCCTTACTCAGTTTTAGCAGTCATCAACTTCTGGCCACCCTAAGCCAGTTCAGATTACTTGGAAGCAATTTTCTAGCACAATAGAATTTCACAAGTAAATATTTCATTGGGTGCAATGATGCATGCCTGTAATCCCAGCGACCCAGGAGGCTGAGGCAGGAAGATAGGGAGTTCAAAGCCAGCCTCAGCAAAAGCAAAGCACTAAGCAACTCAGTGAGACCCTGTCTCTAAATAAATAATACAAAATAGAACTGGGATGTGGCTCAGTGGTTGAGTGCCCCTGAGTTCAACCTCCAGTACCCTCCCCCAGAAAAAAGTAAATATTTCAGATTTCAGTTGCTTTTCATTATTCACAGCGGTTATGTTCTATAAAGTCCTGCACACAGTGAAATTGGTGAATATTGAATCTCTGCTCCTAGAGGATATTTAGGTTTCTACAAGCCTCTCATCACAACATTTTCCTAAATCAGCCAGTACATTAACTGAAAGCACCCAGAAACCACTCTGGACGCGTGAACTCATGCAAGAGATTTTGCTAAGCAGACAGGCAGTGTCTGCCCACAGGATGAGAGAGAAAAAAATGAGAGAGAGAGAGAGAGAGAGAGAGAGAGAGAGAGAGAGAGAGAGAGAGAGAGAGAGAGAGAGAGAGAAAGAGAGAGAAGAGGAGAGAGAGAAGGAGAGAAAAAGTGTGAGAAAGAGCAAGAGGGTATGCCAAGTGCATGGCAGAGAGAATGGTGGTGGAGCTATTCTTAAGTAGTAGAATTTCTTGGGCTAATAACAATGGGCCAATGACTGCCAAGAATGTTTTCTGGCTGAGGAGCGGACCAATGGCTGGCTAGGATGTTCGCAGACTGATGATCTGGGTTGTAAAATGGTTTGTGTGGGAGGGGCCAGAATACCGGCAGCAGCTGATGCCAATATTAACCCTGTTCAATGTGTGTTTCTCTTTAAACACAGAATATTGTTGATTTCTTACCATTGAGCTCATGGCCACCAGCACTTTGACTCACGCCTAAACAAAGTTTATCTAACACACATATTTCCTCCATAAAGGCACATCACAGCTTAGAACAGGAGACTGCTTGAGCCCTGCACTGGGGATCATTGTAAACAATGAAATAACCAGCATAAAGCACAAAAATGCAGGAAGGGGACACTAAGTAAACCATGAAAGGGACACTTGTTAGAGTAGGAGAGCTGAGGCAAGAAGTCAGAGTACGCCTTGTCTGACCTGAGCTGGGAACGTGTTATGTTTGTCAACTCAAATGTTCCACCACTCTGCATGCACTTGCCTGCAAGTGACCATGAAGTGCTGCAAAGTATTGATTTTGAAGATAGAAATAAATGTTAGCATGAGGAAAATTAACAAATACAGAATCTGCAAATAAGGAGAATTGTCTCCCTTTTGTTAAAGGCTTAAAAACACAGCCACTACACACATCATATTTTTAAAGTTAATTATAATCTGTTAACATCATTCAATGTCCATTTAATATTTCCAAGATGTCTCATAACTTTTATGAAGTTTTATTTGTTCCAATCAGCATCTAAACAAGATCTGAGTGTTATATAAAATGTATTTTAATTTCTCTTGATCTACAGGTTCCCCACCTGTGATGTTTCCCTTTATTGCTAGAGACTGAGTTGTGTGTCCTATAGAGTTTCTTATAGTCAAGATTTTGAGGCTTGTATCTGCATGCTTTCAAATATATATTGTTATTGTGACTTCCCTCCTCAACCAATACATCTTAATTAAGCTTCTCCAGAGACCCTCACCATAATTGTTACTGTTAACAGAATATCGGCAAAGATTTCTGCAAAAGAGCTCAGTGTGGTTAGAACTTCCTATTTCCTGTTGCTCTGCCTTGCAAAAGCTAAGTTTAACTGCAGACTTGATGATGTTACTCCTGTTTTTGTGGTAAAACATGTAAAACCTTTGACTGTTCTAAAAAATGAGACAAAAAGCACTTTCTGAGAACTCAAAGGAAAAAAAATTACTTTTATGTAAACTCCTGCAAAAATGTAAACTTCCAAGCCCCCCTCCATCCCCCACCAGTGGGTGTAAAGTTCAAAGAATTTCTAGACTCATGGTCCAAAGAGTTTCAGGCAATAGTCCCTCTGGACCCTGTAGCCAATAAACCTGCTTCCTGCTAATTCCTCAGGTGTCCAGCCTCATCTGACCTACATCAGTATCTCTCCTGAACTTCCTGCAAATTAGTGCAGTCAGTTTCACTTCAGGATTATGGCAAGATCACCTCATAAGTGACTGTTTCTCTTTATTTACCAATTTTCAAAAATAGTGAACTGATTTCTTTGCATTGTCCACACATGACAAATGAAGTTTCATCTTTGGGGTCAGGAGGTATTTGTCATTATGAACTCGAGGATTTAAAAATAATCATGTGTTTCAGTCCATTGTAGTTCCTCTTTTAAAAATGATTGTTTATGTTTTTATCAGAGCATTATAGTCACACATAATAGTAGGGTTCATTTTGACATTCATAAATGCATATAACATAATTTGCCCCACTTTGATCCTCCCTTCCGAATACCCTTCTTCTACTCTACTGTTCTTCCTTCTAGTTTATCTGTTTTTTTTTTTTACTTTAAAAACATTTTTATTGGTGCATAATTAAATATAACAATGAGATTCACTGTGACATACTTGTACATGCACATAATTTGATCAACTTAATTTCACCAAGGAATAGCTTATCTTATTGACAAGCATTCAACACCATCCAGTCACCACCACAATAAGGGAACTAATAAGCACATGAAAGGTACAAGTTGTACTAATGCATTCTACTGTCATATACAACTAATTAGAACAAATAAAAAATGTTTTAAAAAAGAAAGGCACAAGTCCCCATTGACCCATTGAAGACACAGGATCTCTTTCCAGATCCATACTACTCCACTTGGTATTCTCCTCCATGCACAGAAACACTGCTGTCTTTGCCTTGGACTGTAGCAAGCTGACAAATGTGAAGTAGGAGGGGAGAGGAATCTTCAGTGTAAACAAGAGTTTGTTTTAGGATTTTTAGAACTTAGTAGCCACTCTTTCCAGATAATTGCTTCAGAGGCGTCTACTTGATAATGCGGCTGATTCTCATGACAATGTCAGGGAAAGTTTTCCAAGAACACATTCAGCTGATACAGATGGTTTCTCCCCTTCAAAATAATTGCAAACAAGATTAAAATCGCAGTCAGGAACTATTCCAGCTGACTTTTGGCTTCTTCTGATGTATGCTCCTCAGCCTCCCGCCGCCAGCGTCACAGCTTCCAACCGCACTGGTGCTTCCGTCCCTAGTTTATCTGTTTTTTTTTTTTTATTGGTGCATCATAGTTATATATGAAAAGTGAAATTCATTGTGGTATATTCATGTATGCACATAGCATAATTTGGTCAATTTTTTTTTTTTTTTTTTTTTTTTTTTTTTTTTTTTTTTTTTGCAGTACTGGGGATTGAACCCAGGGCCTTGTACTTGCCAGGCAAGCACTCTACCAATTGAGTATATCCCCAGTCCGATCTGGTCAATTTCATTCTGAAGTTCCTCCTCTTTTCTATCCCTCCTCCCTCCTCATCAATTCCCTTCCTTTACTCCATTGTTCACCCTCCTGTTTTCATGAAGTCTGCCTTTTTTATTCCTTACTTCTCTCTAGCTTCCACAAATGAGATAACACATTCAACCCTTGTCTTTCTGAGTCTGGTTTATTTAACTTGGCATGATGTTTCCATGTTGTCATTTATCACTAAATAACAAAATTTCATTCTTCTATCTGACTGACTGAAATTCAATTGTGTAGATATACCATGTTTTCTTTATACATTTGTCTGTTGACAGGCATCTAGGCTAGTTCCATAACTTGGCTATGGTGAATTGTAGTTCTTATTAAGTTCCAAACATCTCCCCTCTGCAGCCAGTGAGCATCTCTTCATGGTAGCTCTTGAGTCTTTCCAATACTACTCTAGTCTTTCTTTCTGGTATAAGAAGACCTTACAGATTTCATTTATTCAGATGTGACATTAGATTTTTTTCTAAAAGGTTCTACTTTGGGGTGGTGTAAAGGTTAATTGGGGTCCACATATAAGGGTTAAGGGGAGACCTAATAAAGAGGTAAGCACACAGGATGGCAAAGAGCAAGAAGTGGTTCCTGTGGGAAAGCCAGTCCAGTTTATTCTCTATTCCAGGGTCGTTTCAAGTTACACTGGGTTACATAGTGTAGTTTGCTTTGCTCATGTGCAGATCACATAACTTGCTTGCTTCTCAGAGTCCACTAGTACCAAAGGTTATTATAATAAGATAATGTCTCCAGGCCTCAAGGACAGAGGAGTTGCAGAGCATTTCTAAGCCACTCAAACAGAAGGTCTTTTATTGTCCTGAGGAGTTTACTTGACTCGAAGGACTTTTGCTCTTCTGTACATTGACTGGCCTGAAATCCCTACAGGGTGGGGCAAGGAGCATGGTTTTTAAATACCACAGTCTAAGTCATGGTCATATTCATTGCTACTGGATTGGTCTTTTAAGAAGACTGCTTAAAGAGAAATTGTGTGGTTCTTATTTTTCTTTTAAAAAAAATTCTGTGTGTTTGTGTGTTTGATCCACTTCTTCCCTCAGTAGATTAATGACCACATACTCTATATGCTTTTCTCTGTATTGCTTCCCCCTGCCCATATAATATATATTGAAGATCACTTCCTAAGTGATGTATAGAAATATCCTCATTCTGTTTTACAGCTGCCTAGTACTTCATCATGTGACTGATCATAGTTTATTCATCACAGTCCCAATTGATGGACATTTTGGTTCATTAGAATCTTTTCCTATTATTATTAACAATCAATTAATGAATTGCTTCGTGCGTACTTCTTTTTGTATTTTTGCTATTATATCTTTGTGATAGATTTCTAGAAATGTGATTTCAGGTTCAGAAGGTAAATATGTAATTTTGTTAGAAATTGCCAAATTCCTCTCTGTAGGTTTGTACTATTTTACAAACCCAGCAGCAGAGTATGCATATGCCTGTTGCCCCACAGCCTTGCCTATTTTTCTGGTCTTTTTCTTTGCAAACCTGATAGATGAGACATGCTATATAAGTGTGGTTTTAGTTTGAATTTCTCTTATGACTGAGGTTAAGCATCTCTTCTCTTCATATGCTTAATGTCTTTTTTCCTATTTTTCTCTATAAAATTCAAGCATTCTCCATATTAATTTTCTCCCACCTTCTGGATTTTAAGTCATGTGGAGGTTTTTCCTACTCTCAGGCTATAGAGAAGCTTGCCCATTCTTTCTTCTAGATCTTATTTCTTTTTCCAGGTGATTCTCTGATCCATTTGAAATTTATCCTTGTATATAGAGTGAGAAAGGGCTTCAGTTTTATCTTTTTCATATGTTTAGTTATCTTGATACCTTTTATTGAAAAGTCCATCTTTTCCCTATTAATTTAAGATGTCACTGTGTACTAAATTTCCATGTACAGTTTTTTAGGTAGTTTATTAAAACTATTCTGGGTTACCACAGGTCAGGATGAAAGGGTGGAATTTGAGAGAGAAGAGAATTATACTGATTACTAAACCCTGAAAAATAGTTTCTTAGAGAACTTTTGATACTTAAAAATTATCTGAAATTTGTCTGTACAAGTGTATCTTGCATTTGTACCGTAACTTTTCAGCAAATTCATTCTCTCCCTTTTTTCCCTAGCACCATGTATGTGTTTGGCGGTTTCAACAGTCTCCTCCTCAGCGACATCCTCATATTCACCTCGGAACAGTGTGAAGCACACCAGAGTAAAGCTGCTTGTGTGGCAGCAGGACCTGGTATCCGATGTGTGTGGGACACAAGGTCATCTCAGTGCATCTCCTGGGAGTTGGCAACTGAAGAACAAGCAGAAAAGTTAAAATCAGAATGTTTCTCCAAAAGAAGTAAGTTTTCCTCTACTTAGAATTTAATTAGAAATCTCATTTTGTCAGAATTATGAAGAAGCTTAGCATATGTACACTTCTTATGTTCACCTTTTCATCAATACTAGTTTAGTAATAACTTGTGCAAAGTCTTTCTGGGTGTTTGAAAATTGGTTTGTACACATCTTTATACATGTCATGTAGCTCCTAGAAGCTGTCTGTGAATGATAGGGACCAGTCCTTCTTGGCAGGCGTAGGTTTTGTCCACCAGCTCCAGGACCTGGCTACAGTTGATCCAAGGCAGTGCTATGCAGTGGAACTTGTTTTGATAATGGAACTATTGTTATGTGCCCTGTTCAAGTCTGGGAGCCACTAGCCACATGGGGATATCAGACACTGGAAAGGTGCTAGTGTGCCTGAAGAACTGAATTTTTAATTTATTCCTGGCTACCATATTGGACTGTGGAGGTCTGACGTTAAGGATGAGATTAGGAAGGTCAGCCCAGGAGAGCCTGTTGTAGGTAGATAGAGGTCAGGTCGCTGTCCTTATCAACTGTTTGCTAGCTCTTCTAGTTGGAGACAGCAGTGAGAGCCAGACAGACAGTTGCTGAGGATGAGCAGTGATCCCCACTTCTGGAAGCTCCCCCCATGTTTTCTAAGCTATTCTCTTCACCCTGCCTACTTAGCTTCTTGCCCTTTTGCTGTGACATAGAGAGCACAAACAACACAGTGAATAAATGTGTGAGAAAGTCCTTTCAAAGTAAGAAGGATGCCTCTGCAAAGTGTTTGTTCACATCAGGTAAGAATATTGGCTGAATTCCATAGCGAGTTACTGTGACCATTATGATGGAGAGAAGCAGTTTTATTTTCCCGGGATGCTCCAAATTAATCTGTGCAGAAACATAAATCCTTAGTAAGAACACCCAGGCAATCAAGTTCATGGTTGGAGAACAAAGATTACCAGAACCTTGTAGGATTACTCATTGTCTTCTGAAAGGGATAAAATCAGTGCAACAGTTATTTTTTTAACCAGATTTTTTTAAAGTTCAAATTAAATGTTCAAGTATATATATGGGAAATAATATTGAATTATCAGTATCAACTTCCTATTTTACTCTGTTCTCAGCAGAGGTGACCCTAATCCTTCAATGATGATCAGAGAAGGAAGAGCAACCTCAGGGTTTACTTCTGGGGCCTTTATGAGGGTGGGCCCTGGGCCCTCCCATTGGCTTTTCCTGGGTTCCACCATGTGGCATGTCCACGAGATGGTTCAGCAGATGAGGCAGCGTGGTGGTGTAGCTTCTCTTTTCTGGGGTCAACAGGAAGTGTAACAAGTCTACAGTCACCCCAGGGTTCTGCAGCTTGTTTTCTGGAATTCATGTATATGTGTAGAACATGCAGCATGGCTCAGCTCACACTTCCTTTGGGGTCTGGGCACTGCCTGCTGCCTGTGCTCAAAATGAGCCTTGGTATTTGTAACTGGGAGGAATGGTTTGGTCTCCTTCATAACTTTCTTTGGATCTTGGCAGTTTCTGGTGTTTATTGTTTTGGGGGGATTGAGGGTATTGGGGATTGAACTCAGGGACATTCAACCACTGAGCCACATCCCCAGCTTTATTTTGCATTTTATTTAGAGACAGGGTCTCACTGAGTTGCATAGTGCCTTGCTGTTGCTGAGACTGACTTTGAACTCAAGATCCTCCTCTCAGCCTCCTGAGCTGCTGGGATTACAGGTGTGCACAACCATGCCCAGCTTCTAGTGTTTATTTTATTGTTAGTTGGTTTCTTCTTGGGAATGAAATTACCCAGAGACCCAGATCTTATTTCTATTTAATCTTAGACTTGTTAAATTAACTTCTTTGCTTTTCACTTCCTGTTTGATATTTTTTTTAGTAAAAAAAAAAAAAAATCTTTCTTCAGATTGTCTTTTTCTAAGTCCTATTTAACCTGAACATCCCAATATATTTTGCTTCCAGTTTCAGTGTTTGTTTTACTTCCCAGCCATTGTTAGGGTTTTTTTTTTTTTTTTTAAATCTGTCTCAGATTGTGCTTAACAGAAACTGTCACAGTTGATATTTTTTCTCTTCCTAGCTCTTGACCAAGACAGTTGTGACCAGCACACAGATTGTTATAGCTGCACGGCCAACACCAATGACTGCCACTGGTGCAATGACCATTGTGTCCCTAGTCATCTCAGCTGTATGGAAGACCAGGTCAGACGTCATCTCTCAGAGGATAGAAATATCCTAACTGTGTTTAGGTATAGGTTGAATGTATGACATAAATAATGGCCCAGATTGGTTTTTTTCAATATTTTTTTTTATTAGTGCATTAAAATCATATATAATAGCTGGGTTGAAGTTTTTTAATGGGATATAGATTTGGATTTTCTTATAGACCAGATTTTCTTTTAGGAAAGGATGCTAAATAAATCCTGATTCAGGGGTCTCAGTAGCCCCAGGAATTTGTGTGTGGTGACTTAGAAGAAGGCAGAACTGCTATCTGAGGACAATTGTCCCTGGGTGTAGCTGTGGTTAAATACCTGGTCCTTGGTCTGAGGCTTATAACAATGAGCTCACTCCACCTGTGCGAGGTCTTGGGAGAAAGCTTGGGCTTGAGGCAGGTGTGTCGTGGTCCATATTGAATTGGGGAATTGATAGACTTTGCAAATTCTTTTTGTCTAAATGTTGTATCTTGGCTCAGCATAATTTCAGTGCTCACCATACAGAGTTTTAAAATTTAGGTTATACTAAGACTGAAAAAGATAAGATGACCTAGCTCTTATACTTTATAAGACTTTTTTTTGTCGTTGTTAGTTTAGTGCTCTTTATAAGTAAACTTTTAGACTGTGAAAGGCATTTGGAAAGCAGTGCGTTCCACACCCTCATTTCACCAATGAGCAGGTTAAGGGATGCTATTTTAAAGAGTAGGCTGCTTCCTTGCCAGTTAAAGACATCTCTACAATAGTATTTCCACCATGGAAATGCTCCATCTGCATTTTATTTCTCTCTTTGTTTATTTGTTTATTGCTTCTTCAATTAGATTTGGTTGTCTTTAGTATCCTGTTGGTCACCACCATGAGTTATCTCTATGTATATGTCCTGTGTTCTAGATCTCCATTTCTAGGTATGAGAATTGCCCCAAGGATAACCCTATGTACTACTGTAACAAGAAGACGAGTTGCAGGAGCTGTGACCTGGACCAGAGGTGCCAGTGGGACCCCCGGAATCAGGAGTGCATCGCCCTGCCTGGTAAGTCTTACAGGGCACCTGGAGTATGGGTCCAGAACTTTGGCCTGCTCCCCCATTCTTGTCCAAACTGGGTTGAGCCCTAGCAGAGAGGAGGAATCTATTCTATCTATTCATCCCTACCCCCAGTGTTATGTTTATTTGTTTGTTAGTTTTTTTAACTAAAATGCAGGTCTTGAGTATTTACTCCAGCTGTTCTTTGATGTAAAGTCAATCATTATCTGCTCCTCTGGAGAGTGGAATGATAGTCTGGATTTGTGTCAGTGAAACGCTTCTTCCCCTCATACCCACCTGGCTGTGATAACCTGGGACTAGAACTCCGTAGTCTCAGCTGCCAGTCTTCTGGGCACTGTATGGAAGAGCGTTACTGAACAGGGGGATCTGGTTGTTGGCACCTCTTCAGGGGCTTCTCTGAGCAGAGGGAGAAGAGGATTTCTATGTTAGCCCCAACTTCGAGGTGACCTCCAGTCCTGAGTACCTGTTGACGGCATCCTGAGGTTTAGGATGATGACTTTGGATGCAGCCAGCTGGGACTGAACCCCTGTGATGTATTCGCTCCAAGCTGATATCCAGGAAGGGGAAGTTGTGTGGCACTATGCAATAGCTGAGGCATGAGCAGGCCACTTGAGGTGGACCAGGGCCCTTTTGAATATCCTTTGAGGAATGCAATTCAGCTTGCAGAATGGGCTTCTTGTTCTTCCACTCTTGTTCTGAGTCTCAGGTATTCATGTATAGCAAAACACCTGGGGATCTTGCCCAAAGGCATGTTCTGGTACAGGCCTGGGGTGGGTCTTCATTTTAATTTGTACTCAATGATATGAAAACAGTGCAGCATTTGGAGACTAGATTTATTCATTCCCAACCCATTTCCATGTTTGCAGTTCTGTACTCCACTTTTCCAATGTGCATATTCATCTGTCTGCTCTCCACTTAGGATTTAGTCTTATTTCTAATTGTTCTTCTAAAAGAGCTGGTACCAATCTAGCATTGACACCAAATGGGTTTTTGTCCAAGTAACAGGAGAGTTGACCTCAGAATATGCTTCTTGAGATCCAATAAATATGATTGACAAACTTGTTTTTTTATCTCTTATATTCTGTGTCTGGAAGTGAATAATGTATCTGTTGCCCTTGCCACATTCTAATGGAGCACCTGGAATTCAAATCACAAGGATCACTTAGGTGTTCAGTAACTTGAACAAGTAATAAAGTAGTTTTCTGTAACTTCTAAAGCTCTTTTTTCTCTCCCCCTTTGTTAAAGAAAGTATCTGTGGGGTTGGCTGGCATTTAGTTGGAAACTCATGTTTGAAAATTACTACTGCCAAGGAGAATTATGACATGGCTAAGCTGTCCTGTAGGAACCACGATGCCTTCTTGGCTTCCCTCACAACCCAGAAGAAAGTGGAATTTGTCCTTAAGCAGCTACAAATAATGCAGCCGTCACAGAGCATGGTGAGTGAACCCTCAGAACCTGAGTTTCTCATACCCACTTTCTGCTGAGGGCAGGACTGCAGCTGATGCATGGAAGGCTGTGAGTGACGTGCTGGGAAGAGGAGGAATGCAGGATGCACCGTGTGGTAGATGTAGCACTATGCTGTCATTCTCTTCCTTTAATGCTTTTTACCTGACCTTGGAACTTTCGCTACTTCATATATTATTCTTAGTCATATCTATTAAATTATAAGATATGAAAAATATTAGGTGAGATGAACAGTAATATGTGTGTGTGATGTACTATGGTGACATCACTAGATGATTTCATACCTGTTTTTTCTCTAGATTCTGTTGGGGTGGGGAGCGAGGGGTCCACAGCCAGTAAGGTGTCAGATTTAGACACTTATGTCGTTTAGATTTAAGGTATTAATTCAGCACATGTCACTGCCACTAAGACACGTACATCTGTTTGGATCTTTCTAGACCTGGCCAGCGCAACAAAAGAGAGCATTTTCTTATGAAGGGCTTCTGAGCTCAGAAAGGCTCACACTCTTTTCACTGGTAGAGTCAGCTTTGCCCGTCATGCTGGGATTTCTACTGGTGACTCTCAAGTCCACCTCTGTGGGAGACTACCTGGGTAGAGAGGTTCCACCATCCCAGCTGGCCACAGGTGTACCTCTGGTCCCTCTCCTCTCTTCTTCAGGTGTTATAGCCCTACCAGGTCCTGGGTGGCACCTTTAAAAAACAGAAACCCACACTCTTGTGATAAGACAGATGAGACAACTAAAGTGTAATGTGCTCCCACAGCTTAAACTCCAGATGTGGCCCAGTCTGTAGAGCCCAGGTGTGTATAAAAAGCAAGATAGGGTAGAGGCTGTCTGGAAGAGGTAACCCTGAAGGTGGGAAGAGTAAAGAGGAAGGGGAAGGGCGGGCTCCCTGTGCCTTGGTACCATCCTGTGCAAGTTGTAGAGGTTGAGGGAATGGCTCACTGAGAGAGCTACAGGTCAATTTGTGTGTCCGGGGCAAGTTGGATAGGAGGAAGATGCTATAGCTGGGCTTCGAGAAGGGACCATGGCCAAATCCAGAGATACCTTGTCCACAATGCTAATGACTTTGCATTTTATCATGAAAGCAAAAAAAAATGTTATTAAAAATCTATAAAATGTATTAGTTATAATTATGTTGTTAAGTAAAATTAGAAAATATAATAAAAGAGTATAAGAAAACAAATTTATTAATATCACTAATAATTGTTTTGAAATGTATTTCTTTTAAGTCTTTTAATAGGCATGTATTTTTTTTCCTCAAAAATGAAACGATATTGTACATTCTGTTTTTCAACTGCAAAAATTAAAAATACCTTTCATTTCTGAGTCAAACATTATACTTGATTTAAAAAAAATTTTAAAGATAATGGCAAGGAAATTTTAGGAGAGTAGGAGACAAAAACTATCCCAGGTGTTAATTGCTCTATTATTCTTTATAAAATCCAGTGCTAAGTGAAGCAGTAGATTAAAAAATGTAGTAAACACACACACACACACACAGAGGATTATGATTCAGCTTTAATAAAGAAGGAAATACTGTCATTTGCAACCACACAGATGGAGAACCTTATAGTGAGTGAAGTAAGCCAGTCACAGAAAGACAAATACATGACCTTGCTTATGTGTAGAATGCAAAACAGTCTAACTCACAGAAACAGAGAGCACAATGGTGTTTCCAGGACCTTGGGAGGTGGGGTGAGAAATGGGAACATGTTGATCAAAGTGTTTAAATTTTTAGTTATGGGTGGGGACATAGGGAAGAATGAAGGAACCTTGGATTGTGCAGAGGGGAGTGAGGGGAGAGGGTGGGGCAGTGGGGCTGGGAAGGACGATAGATGAGACAGACATTCTTACCCTGTGTACATGTATGATTACCAGTGTGACTCAGCACCATGTACAACCAGAGGAATGAGAAGTTATGCTCCGTTTATGTACAATGTGTCAAAATGCATTCTACTGTCATGTATAACCAATTAGAACAATTTTTTTAAATGCTATTAAAAAAACAAAGTTCTAGTTACATAAGATGAATAAGTTCTGGAGATCTAATGCATGCGATTGTGATAATAGTGTAGTTAATATAATAGTTAATATAATAGTGTATAATAGTGTATAAAATAGTTAATATAATAGTGTATACTTAGTATTAAGTATGTAGATGTTAAAAGTTATTGGCTGAGAAAGGAGGATCCTGAGTTCAAAGCCAGCCTCAGAAAAGCAAGGCACTAAGCAACTCAGTGAGACCCTGTCTCTAAATAAAATACAAAATAGGGCTGATGATGTGACTCAGTGGTCGAGTGCCCCTGGGTTCAATCCCCTGTACCAAAAAAAAAAAAAAAAGTTCTCACCACATAGACATAATATGGTCACACAATGGTAAATATGAGAGGTGATGGATATCAATTAGTTGATAGTGGCAACCATCTCACAATATATACAATTAACAAAACATCATACAGGCTTAGCTCCTGATCTGAGGATAGACATATAACCAATATTTTATAAAGGTTGGTGAAATGACTTCATTTGTGAATGGGCATTTAAACCCAATTTGGTGTGATCATCTCTTGGTCACAAAATAGCATTTGCTATAAAGTGCAGAAAATTTGGAACTCAGTTATCACTTTGCTATGGATCTCAGCGAAATTTTCGATACTTCTTTTCTCTAAGCTGTATATTTGTCCTTTGTAAAATAGCCATATGGAAGTGGTGATCTATCCCATCTGCCAAGTTTAGGGTATAAGGAGGCTTTCCTACACCTGTGGGTATACCTAACCTAGTGGGTTTTTATCAAGTAGGCTGTTTGGTCAAGACATTGGTTGTTTTCATAATTGTGTCTGTTTTGCCCACAGTCCGAGCCCACCTTAACCCCATGGGTTGGCCTTCGGAAGATCAATATGACCCACTGGTTCTGGGAAGATGTGTCTCCATTTACCAATAGTTTACTGCAGTGGATGCCATCTGAGCCCAGCGATGCCGGGTTCTGTGGAATCTTGTCAGAACCCACTACTCGGGGATTAAAGGCTGCAACCTGCATCAACCCTCTCAATGGCAGCATCTGTGAACGGCCCGGTAAGGACGCTGGTGATAGGTGTTCCGAGAAGTTTCAGAAAGAAAGTATAGTCATAATTAGATATCTCTTTTATTTTACTTTATTTTATTTATTTTTAAATGATACTGGAGACTGAACCCAGAGGCACTTTACCACTGGAGCTACATTCCCAGCCCTTTTTATATTTTATTTTGAAGTGGGGTCTCACTAAGTTTTTTAGGGCCTTGCTAAGTTGCTGAAGCTGGCCTTCAACTTGTGATCCTCCTGTATCAGCCTCCTGAGTTCTGGGATTACAGGCATTTGCTACCACACCTGGTATATTTTTAATTTTTTATTGGTGCTTTATAATGATGCATAATAGTGGGATTCATTGTGCCATATTCATATATGCACATAATTTACTCAATCTCCTTCCCCAGTACCTTTTCCCACTCCCAATCTACTTGCTTCTTCTATTATTATTATTATTTTATTAGTGCATTATCATTATATATAAGTAAGTGGGAGTCATTGTGGTATGTTTGTGCTTAGATATGGTATAATTTGGCATCTTTCATTTCCCACTACGTAGTTAATATTGAGATGTGTGAAATCATCTTGAATAGAGTTGGAGAATTGATTTCAGGCATATTTCAAGCAAAACCCAGAATTTCCAAAGCAGAAGGAATTACTCTGTGGCTCTGACTAGTTTGAGCTATAAACAAAACAAAAAATTAATAATTTTACTTGAAAACCTAAAACTCTAATTAACATTGAGATTGATTGGTTTGTTGACCACAAAAAATGTTGAGAATTGCTCCGAAGGGCATATTTCTTGGTGGTGGCAGAAACATGTTGTGGAAGAAAACAAAGCAAAATAAAAACAAAAGATGAGAAAAGCAACCAAGTCACTGTGGGACAGTATTCAGGAAGCTAGTCTCAGCAGGGAGGAAAATGGTAAGAGAGTTTTGTGACAGGAGATAGAAGCAAGTCAGAAATGTGTGAGAGCTGTGACTGAGTACTGAACAGTCAAATGTTTTGAGTAGTTTCTTAATTTTTATGTCTCTGGGGGCTAAGTTTAGGCTCCTTGATTGCAGGCACAGGGGCAGCTTCTATGGCACACAGAGGAGTTCAAGACCAGCTTTTCCTTTCTGCATGGGGGCTCACACGCAATTACTGCAGTATTTGGTGATTTGCGGATCTAAATCATGTCTAGTTTTAGAACAGCACTGTAAGTTGTTTGAGAAATACAGAAGTGTAGAAGATAATTTGTAGCATTGTAGGAATTGCCTTAAAACAAGATTTCTAAACTTTGTAAGGGAGCTTTTCAACCTTTTTGAATTAATTCTAAATGCTTTGGTGAATTTAATGCATGTTGTGGTTCCACTTATCCTCAAAATTATAAACATAGGACTTTACAAATTCACATGGGTTGTAAAACTCCTAAAGTTCACCCAGGGTCCCCTATATTCTTTTTCTTCTTCTTTTTTAAAACATATTTCTGGTGCTTTATAATTATACATAATTGTGGGATTCATTGTTACATATTTATACATGCACATGATGTAATAATATAATTTGGCCAATATCATTTCCCAGTATTTTCCCCCTTTTCCTCCCATCTTCTATTTTTCTGGTCCCTTTGCTCTACTCTACTGAACTCCCTTTGATTTTCCTGAGATCTCTTCCCCAACCCCTGCCCCACACTGAAATTTTCATTTTTACTTTCTGGCTTCCACATATGAAAGAAAACATACAACCCTGGACTTTCTCAATTTGGCTTATTTCACTTAACATAATGTTCTCAACTTCCATCCATTTTTCCTTCAAATGATATAATTCTTCTTAAAACTCCTTTGTGTATATTTGTATTTTCTTCATCCATTCTTTCATTGATGGCATGGTCCCCTTTGTTCTAAAGGGTTTCAGACCCTACTTTTTTTGAAAGATTCTCTTGTTCCTTCACCTTTGTCCTCAGTGGTCTTTGAATAGAAGGTCCATTTCGTCCCTGCGTGTGTAAATACCTTGACTAAACAGTACATGATGATTCCAGTGTTTTCTGTTTTCTCTATGTCACGTAGTGCCTTCATTGAGTTTGTGGCACTACTGGGTCACCAACCCATACTTGAAAAGTCTCTGACCTTAGCGAGAGCTCTTCAGTGTCCCTTTTGGATTTTATTCCCAGTTGTTCAAAGACCCAAGTGCCGTACACCGTGCGCCTTGCGGACTGCGTGTGGGGAGTGCACCAGCAGCAGCTCTGAGTGCATGTGGTGCAGCAACATGAAGCAGTGTGTGGACTCCAACGCCTACGTGGCCTCCTTCCCTTTCGGCCAGTGTATGGAATGGTATGCCATGAGCAGCTGCCCCCGTAAGTGCAAAAGGGAGTTCAAGCACTCTTGAGTGCCCAGCGTATGGTGACAATAATGGTGACAGTAACTTGCATGTGGTGACAATTGTGGCATGGGGCAGTGTTCTCAATCTCTGAACATCTTACAGGCTAGTTGGATTTGACCTTCTGCTTAAGTCAGCTACTCCTGCATCATGAGAACCTGCATACAGAATCAGGCACAGTGACACATGTAAATAAGCTGAGTAAATCTAGGATAGATCACAGAATACAGAAATTAACTCTTCAACTTCAGGGTCATATTATTCATGTAGTGTCTCTGCCTCCTACTTTCCTAATTTATAAAGTAATTGCTCTCCTGTAGAGGCCCTCTGAGGTTTCTTTTGCCTCCAGCATCCTGAGATTGAGAGGAAGGAGGTATCCCTCTGATGTGTTGGGCAAAATATTGAGCTCTTTAAATTTGTTATCTCATTTAAATGTTCACTATAGGGTAGTAATTTGGATTTAAGTTAATCTGTTATCTTCATTTAAAAATAACGAATTTAGATCTACCTGATAGTGAATTGCTTACCGTTTGTTCTTTTAATAGCTGAAAATTGTTCAGGCTATTATACATGCAGTCGTTGCTTGGAGCAGCCAGGCTGTGGCTGGTGTACCGATCCCAGCAACACTGGGAAAGGGAAGTGCATGGAGGGATCCTACAAAGGACCAGTGAAGATGCCGCCACAGGCCTCTGCTGGAGCCGCCTATCCACAGCCCCTTCTGAATTCCAGCATGTGTCTGGAGGACAGCAGATACAACTGGTCTTTCATTCACTGTCCAGGTAAGCTGCCTGTGTATCCAAATTCAAGTCATTCACTACCTGTTGACAAGGAACACAAACTTGAAAGTAATATCATTCACATGAATTTCCTTTAAGCGAAAAATATCGTTAACATGCCATTTTAGGAGAAAAGAGTTTCATTTAAAAAGTATTTTTAATGTCAGTTAACAAAAATATTGAGAACTTCAGGTGAGTTACTTTACTAATTTTTCTTACAATATATTCTTTATAAAAATGTTACAGATATATACAAAATAAAAACTGGAGTTCCTCCTTTTCTCTCTGGTTCTTTATAAATACTTTTTAAGAATTTAATATAGATACTTCCAAACATATTGATTTATATATTTTTAAATACTGTGCTATAAGTAGGTACATCATACATATTGTTCTTCAGTTTGTTTTTTACTTAAAAACACATCATGGCAATTATTGGAAAAAATTAAAAATGAAATCTCCTGCAAACCCAGAAATGTGTCTTCACAAATGTAGAAAGGAAACAAAACAAAACAAAACAGTTTTCCTATTAAATAAGCAATAAACCATACTGTTACACATCACAGATAATCTACTAGTGAGATTGAAAAGATGGAGGGAAATTTTAAAATAACCAAGCATATGTAAGCAATTATATACATGACCTCAAAGACAAACAATAACTTGTCTTCATGAACTTTAATTCTTCATGTAGATATTGTTCCTGTGCTGTTTTTAAAAAGACTGTTTTGTTTTTACCATTGAATTTTCTTGGCACCCTTGTGGAAAATTAGTTTTCTGTGAACAAAACAATTTGATAAAATTCAACATTCCTTCATGATAAAAACCCTGAATAAATTAAATATAGAAGGATTATAGTTCAATGTAATAAAGGCTGTATAAGACAAACCCATTGCCAACATCAAACTGAATAGGGAAAAACTTCTCTAAAATCAGAAATGAGACAAGGGTGTCTACCCTCACCACTTTTATTCAATATTGTACTAGAAACTAGCCAGGACAACCAGACAAGAGAAAGAAAAGGAATGCAAATAGGAAAGGAGGAAGTCAAATTATCCCTGTTTGCAGATGATGTGATTCTATACCTAGAAAACCCTAAGGAATCTGTCAGAAGTCTCTTAGAACTGATAAGTTCAGAAAAGTAACAGGGTACAAATCAATATACATAAATTGGTAACTTTCCTATACATCATCAATATGAAACTTGCTAAGAAAGAAATCTGGAAAAATTGTTACTCACACAGCCTCAAACAAACAAAAAGCACCTAGGAACAAACCTAACTAAGGAGATAAAGATATCTACCACAAAAATTATAAAACATCAAAGAAATAAATTGAAGAAAACCCTAGAAGAAAGAAAGTCATACCATGTTCATGGATTGGGAGAATTAATATTGTTAAAATGACCATGCTGATCTTTTCTCTCTTGCTTTTCTCTCCTCCTGACTCTCTTTCTCCTCCTTGCTTTCCGCTCTCTCTAGCGCATGCCCTTTCTTTTTCCTTTCTCTTTTCCTCTCATTTTCTCTCTTACCCTGCAGGGAGACACTCTGTTTGCTTAGTAAACTCCTTTATGTGAAAAAAAAGAAATGATCATGCTATGGAAATGATCTACAGATTCAATGTAATACCCAGCAAAATGACATTCTTTAGATAATTGGACAAAACAATCATAAATTTTATATGGAAACATAAGATATGGAACTGCTAGGCAATTATGAGCAAAAATAACAGTTTGGGAGACTTCTGCTGCCATCCCATCAGCCAGTCCTCAGTTCTAGCCCTAGTACCAAACCTGGCACCAGCAACTCAGGCCTCTAAATGTGCATTCACTACTTGCTGAACCTGGGACCCTCTCCAGGGTTATGAACATGCACAGTGCAAGGCCTGAGGACCTGATGAATGTGCAGCACTACAATCTCCTCTGCTAGCACATGGACACCAGATGAAATACCCCTTCTACCAAGGCCTTTCCTGGCCCCCACTCTCTTACATTACTGAGGATGAGAATGGGAAGATTGTCTTGGCCAAAATGGAAGAGAACCCAGATGATGTGCTCTATGGACATACCACCTCGCTGACTGTTAAGCATTCCCACCAGGGCCTTGACTTGGCTCTGAAGCTGATGGACCAGGCCTCTCAAGCTATGTGGTAAAGAACTACAGTGCCAAATATGTCTCCCTGCATTTCAGTTAGAGTAACCGGGCCACCCTGCATCTCTATTCCAACACCCTCAACTTTCAGATCAGCTAATGGAGCCCGAATACTACACAGGTGGGGAAGATGCATATGTGATGGTGGGGAACCTCACCTGATGACTGATAAGCTGAGGTGGCACCTGGAACTGAAGGAAAAGGGCAGACACAGGGTACCGGGTACCACAGAGGACAAGGTAGAGAGCAAAGACAATTCACTTCCAAGCTCAGGAGAGGCCTGTCATGAGAAGGGCCTGGCTGCTGAGGATAGTGGTGGGGACAGCAAGGACCTCAGTAGGTCAATGAGACCACAGAGAACACGGGTGTCAAGGACAGTTCAGAGGCCTCTGACTCAGCCTCCTAGAGCCTGCCCCATCCCATCCTCACCCACAGACTTTTACAGTAAACCTCAGCTATGGCCTTGGGGGAAATTAAAAAAAAAGAACAGTGCCAGATGTATCATAATAACCGGATCAAATTATACTAGAGTCATCATAACAAAAACAGCTTGGTATTGACATAAAAATAAGACACATAGTCCTATAGAATAGGGACCCAGGACCCATGTATCTACAGGCATCTGACCTTGGCAAAGGAGCCAAAAATATACATTGGAGAAAAGACAGCCTCTTCACATGGCTTTCATGGTGCTGGGAAAATTGATTTTCCACCAGATTGGAACTACATCCCTATCTCTGAACCTGCACAAAAATCTACTCAAAATGGATCAAAGAACTTTATGTAACACCTGAAACTTTAAAACTACTGGAGGAAAGCATAGGGGAAACACTTCAAGAGACAGGAATAGGCAATGATTTCCTGAAAATAGGTCTCTAGTAGCTCCAGATGATAAGAATTGGCAGATGGGATGACATCAAATTAAAAAGCTTCCGCGCAGCAAGGGAAACAATCAACAAGCAAGGAGACAGCATGTGGAGTGGGAGGAAATCTTTGCCAGTTCTTCTGACAGAAGATTAATGTCCAGAATATATAAAGAACTCAAGAAAATTTAACCAAAAAAATATCCCCCAAGTAATTCAATTAAGAAATGGGCAAAAGAGGGCTGGAGTTGTAGCTCAGTGGAGGAGTGCGTGCCTAGCAAGTGTGAGACACTGGATTCCATTCTCAGCACCACATAAAAATAAATAAATAGAAATATTGTGTCCATCTACAACTAAAATTTTTTTTTTAAGAATTGAACAGATACTTCTCAAAAGAAAGCACAAATTACCAGTAAATATATGAAAAAATGCTCAATATCTTTAGCCATCAGGGAAATGCAAATCAAAACTACATTGCAATTCCATTTTACCCTAATCACAACAACTATCTTCAAAATAAAATAAATGCTAGCAGAAGGGGCATGGGGGAAAGAACTATTAGTGAGGAAATGTAAATTAGTATAGCTGCTATGGAAATCAGTATGGGGATTCCTCAAAAACCTAAAAACAATGAAGTAGGTAGAAGAAGTAAGGATAAGTAGAATAGAAACAGAGAGACTGTCTCTTTAAATCTAAAAATTCCATGAACACCCTCACCTTCACCACCACCCCTACCCCAACCGTGCAACCCCTGCACGCAGGCCTGTTTTCTGCCAGACCTAAATTCTTAAAAAATCTAATAAAGTTTAGACTACTGTAAATCCAGTTAATTAGTGTCTTTATGCCTAGTTTACATACAGAATTATTTTTAAACTAATTAAAAGAAGCCTAGGAGAAATAACAAGACCTATGATATCCAAATGCTATTAACTAGATAATGTTAATAACCTGAAGATTCTCAAAAGAAGCAGACAACCATGGCTCACTCTGCTGGAAAGGAACTGAGTTCATTAGGCTGATGCTACCCCTTATGCTTCTCATGTTCACTATAGACATGGTTTCCTTTAAAAAAAGTCTGAGACCACCCCAAAGCATGTCTCATTTTCAAGTCCCTGCTCTCCCTGTCTCTTTGAATGTATATCCTGCTGTTTCTTACTTCCCTGAATAAATCTCTGTGTTGATGCAACCTTAAAATCCTTTCTGTGGTGTAATTCAAGAACCTGCTAGGGCTGAGTTGAGGTCCCCCTTCCCAAGGACCTCCTCAGACCCCATTTCAGTGACAGAACTACCATATAATTCAGATGTACCATTCCTAGGTATATATCTGAAGGAATCAAAGGTAGCATACTATAGAGATATGTGCATACACGTTTATCCTGGCAGTGTTCATAATGGCCAAGTTATGGAAGCAGCCAAGGTGCCCATCAGCAAATGAATGGATAAATAACATGTGGTACATATACACAATGGAGTAGTACTTGGTCATAAAGAATAATGAAATCATGTCAGTTGTTGGAAGATGGATGGAACTGGAGATCATTATGTTAAGCAGAATAAGTCAAACTTAGAAAGAGAAGGATCGCTGGTTTCTCTCATTTGTGGAATCTAGAAGAAAAAAAATGATGTAAAAGTAGAAGTGGAGCTAATAGGTGTTAGAAATACTGGGGTGCCAGAAGAATCAGACACAAACTCGGAAGTACCTTGGCAAGGCAAACTTTACCTCTTCAGGAGGATGTGCTACTGAACTAAGTCTGGCAAGCAAGCACACTGGGGCCGGGCAGTCCACCTGTTTTTCTCCCCCAGGTAGCACTGCCCCTTCCTCTGATAGGAGGAGCTCAGGTTACAATATATGTGATTGGCTAGCTTAAAAATTGGGGTGGGAACAGGTTGGGAGCTCAAAATGGCTGTGATAGGATACAGGTTGGGGAGCTTGGAACTGCTAATTGGAGTCCATAGGCTATGGTGCTTTTGTGTCTTTGCATTCTGCTCTATTTCCCCTCTATTTCCCAATTTTACCTTTAAGGCTAAATACTATATTCTGAAAATGGACCATCAGACTTTCTATTTCTCACATAAGGAAGGAGGGGACCAGGAGGAGGGGAGGGAAATAGGGAGAGAGGAGGAGGGGGGATATAAATGAAGTCTTTTCATTGTATGCATGCATGGTATTGTCACAATGAAACCAGCATGTTATACAATTAATATGCACTAATAATTGTAATAAAATATGGAGAATAAAAGCAGGAAAATACTGGAAGAAAGATACCAAATGTGAACACCATTTTCTGAGTGGTGGGATAGTATTTTTCAAACCTATCATGAGCATATATTAATTTCTACAATGAATAACAACAAAATTTATCTTTATATTGGTATGAATTTTCACCTCACTGTGATAATATTTCTGATTTTTTGGACTAATTTTTTTTCTTTCCACATTTTTATTGGTGCATTATAGTTGTACATAAAATGTACATATAGTTGTACACTTGTTTTTGATTATTTGACCTTTTTTCTCAGATTAGTTTCAAGTGAGTTGGTTTTAATTGACCCATATTCCAGTCATTTATTCTAGAGGCTTCCATACTTTAGAGGGCAAAAGAATCTGAGGGTTCCAGACTCAGAACTCCTGATTCTAATAAGCTCCCAGGGGTGCTGATACAGAGGCTGTTGGTTCTGGAGACAGACTTTGAGAACCACTCATTCCCCCACCTTTCTATGAAGAGTGTGATAGCTTCGGTCCTTTTCAGCTAATAATGTTCTCAGCTTTTGTTAACCAGCATCCTGGCATTTAAGTAAAACATTGAACTTGCTCACTAAGATTCTGCCTATCTGGATCTGCTTTAGCTCACCAAGCTCTCAGGCTCAACTAATTGACCTTCATGAGCCATCATTCTGCTGCACCTTTTCCACAATTTTCCAACAACTCTTCCTCTCAGGCTTCACTTGTCTTCCACAGCAAATAGATCCAGTCAACTTGTAGAACTCAGCATGATTGTCATTTTTTTTTAAATTTATTTTTATTGTAAACAAATGGGATACATCTTGTTTCTCTGTTTGTACATGAAGTAGAGGCATACCATTTGTGTAATCATACATTTACCTAGGGTAATAGTTTTTGACTCATTCTGTTATTTTTTTCCTCCCCCCACCCCTCCTACCCCTCTTTTCCCCCTGTACAGTCCCTCCTTCCTCCATTCTTGTACCCCTCCCACCCCCCATTATGTGTCATCATCCACATATAAGCGAGATCATTCGTCCTTTGGTTTTTTGAGATTGGCTTATCTCACTTACATGGTTTATTTATGTAGAGATTCCAGACTTTTCAACCCCTCATGCCTGTGTTAAACAGGATAACCCCCAAAGTAATAGTGAATTAAAGAAGTGTTTCTGAAACTCACCAGTTGCTCCTCTTTTCTCTTTGCATGCTCCTTAACTCTCACAGATGGTCAGTCTCCTTGATTTTAATTTTGGCAAGGGCCCCCTCTTTAAACATATTTTATTCATGATAACAGGAAATAAAAATTAACTTCAAGACTGCCATCCTGGTGTGTCTAACAGGTGTTTTTTCCTTTGATAAGGATTAGCAGAGTAGGATCATTTTTTAAATTATTTGTTCTTTTAAGATATACATGACAATAGAGTGTATTTTGACATTATACATACGGAGTATAACATATTTTAATTAGAGGTGTGGTTGTATACGAAGTGGCGTTTCACTGGTCATGTACTCATATATGAACATTGAAAAATTATGTCCAATTCATTCTACTGTCTTTTCTTTCCATTCCCCTGCCTTCCTTCCCTTTACTCCCTTTTGTCTAATCCAATGAACTTCTATTCTTCCCTGCTACATCCCAGTAAGTCAGTTTTGATGATTTTTTTTTTCTAGTTTTGTTTTATTTTGAGACAGGGTCTTGCTCTGTTGCCCAGGCTGGCCTTGAGCTCCTGGGCTCAGGAGATCTTTCTACCTCAGCCTTCCAAGTAGCTGGCATTATAGGCATATACCCCCATACCCAGCTAGTTGATGATTTTATTTGTACAGGCAGTAGGAACTTAAAGATGCAGATAAATCTCATGGAACTCACCACACCCAGTTGTGCCACGGAGGCCCCTCAAGTCCTTTTCCTTTCAGCTTGCCAGTGCAACGACCACAGCAAGTGCATCAACCAGAGCATCTGCGAGAAGTGCGAGAACCTGACCACCGGCAAGCACTGCGAGACCTGCATATCTGGCTTCTATGGCGATCCCACCAATGGAGGCAAATGCCAGCGTAAGTCGTGTGGGTCAGGCTGGCTGAGTGCAGATCAGGTGGAACACAGGACTTCTCTGACTTGAGTACCTAGGGGGACAAAGCCACTTGTCTGTGGATACTGCATTTCTTAGAAGTCATAGTGTCAGGAGCTCAACTGAGCTGGGAGAGAAAGCTGACCTGTTGGATGTGAGAGTAGCCTGGTGAAGCAACAGCTCAACAGTGAAACAGTGAAAACCTTTATAGCACTCAGCCATGGGATAAGCAAGGGGCCCCAACCAGAGAAGTGCTGACTGCCCGGTTTCCATCTTCCCTCGAGGAACAGTGCAGCATGGAGAGTCGGTGGCTCAGTGCTGGTGGAGCAGTGTCTCACCACGAGGGAGTCTTCCCAGCAATACTGTAGCCCCCGAGGCTGTGGGAGGGAGGAAGGAAGGACTAGGAGTGGGGAGGTCCTGGGCACTGAGTCAGTGTGAAGAAAGTATGTTCAGACTTGGACCCCAGGCCCCATAAAGAGGCCTCAGCAGAGGCCCCTGAAACCAACCTGTGCTGGGGGCTTTGAATGAAGACCCTTGGGAATGAAGGCGCATGTGAAGCGTGACCGGCCGGGGGTCCAAGGCCTTGACTACACCTCCCATACAGACTGCAGTGCCTGACTGTGCCCTGAGTCTGCTGAAGGAGGGCAGTTGTCCTCTAAGGCCACCAGGTAAAGCCTTTTCAGTGACCTGTGGTTGGGCCTGAAAAACCACACACAGGTTTTAAATCGGGAGCTGCACTCAGCCCTTGTAGTATCTTAAAAATTTCAGTAGTCCCATGTTCCCTCATTCATGGTAGATAGAAGCCTATAAGTTACGACATTTTATTGTTGGATTCTAAACTGCTTTTTAAAAGTGAAAAGTGTAACCAATGAACTGATTTTGATTTGTTCTCGTTCCCAACTGAAAAATATTTTGAATCTATCCCCTCTCCGCTGCCACCTGGTTCTGGGGGTTGAACCCAGAGGTGTCTTACTTTGAATGACAACCCCAGCCCTTTTTAGTTTTTATTTTGAGACAGGGTCTCACTGAACTACCCAGACTGGCCTCAATATTGCAGTTTTCCCACTTCTGCCTCGTGAGTTGATGGGATTACAGATGTGTGCCATTGTACCTGGCAATTAAGAGTCTTTTAGTTGAAAGACTACTCAAGTTCTGAGTGGAAAAAATAAGAAGGGACATCTCTACCTCAGATTCCACCTCCAGACTCCTTAACATGACCCTTCAGAATCTGATCCCAGGCCAGCCAGGACAGAGTGGCATACACTAGAATGCCCTTCACCTCCCTGGAGTTGTTTCCTCATCTGAAAAACAGCAGTTTGGAGTAGTGTTGAGATTAAAGCAATGGGAGCAGTACATGGCACATAGGTAACACTCAGTAAATGTGAGCCATTACTGTCCCCATTCTAATGTCATTTCCTTTTCCTCTTAAATAAAGTGGTATGCACAGATTAAAAGGTGTCCAGTAAAAACATTTATAGATGAATTTGCTTCCTCCATTTGATAGTAATCAGAACACATAACATTACTGAGGGGTAAATGTATATATACAAAGCTTTGTGCTGACAGCCTTTGGAGACAAAGGTACTTTTATTGTCCCCAAGGTCATATAGCCTGCCCAAGATCTCATAGTGAGATGTGGCCAAGCTGGAACCTCATTCAGTAAGTGCTAACTTTTAACTACTGACCTGTTGGTACCTCCAGGCCACCATCCCCATATCTGCAGCTGCCAACTAGAAAAATCGAATTTTCCTCTGTGACATCTATAGGGCTTTAGTACGCTTTTCCAGAACTTAGAGATTGCTTTATTTTCTGGGCCCCAACCCACACAATAGAAGCATAGTTTTTAAAATACTGTGAGTGGCCCCAAGTCTTCAGTGTTTCCTCTTGCAATGGTGTAGTCCTGAGCTAAGGATAGCAGCCATGATGTATTGAGTGTCATGTTTCAGATAACATACATGCCTCCCCTTTTAGATAGGTGCTAATATTATCCACATCATGTGGACAAGGAAGCAGACTCAGAAGGGCTAAGGGGCATGCCCAGAATTCCAGAAGGGCTAAGTGGAGGGCAGAGGATTCAAACTCAGGAACACTGACATTAGGCCTCTGCTTTTCACTAACACTGCTCAGCAGAGCAAGAGCTGAACACTTATTTTCTGCTCCACCATGCATTCTGATAATCTCTGCACTGTTCAGATTTGCAAATTTCTTTGGGTTTTCTTTTTCCTTCTCAGAATTTATTTATTTATTTTTATTTTTATTGTTTTTGATACTGGGGATTGAACCCAGGGGCACTCAACCATTGAGCCACATCCCCAGCCCTATATTATATTTTTATTCAGAAACAGGGTCTCCCTGAGTTGCTTAGGGCCTTGCTAAGTTGCTGAGGCTGGCTTTGAACTTGCAAGCCTGTATTTATTTTAAAAATACACCTTTAGCCAAGTATGGTGGCGCCCGCCTATACTCCCAGCTGTTAGAGGGGCTGAGGCAGCTGGATTATGAATTCAGAGCCAACCTGAGCAGCTTAGTGAGACTCTAAGCAACTCAGGGAGATGCTGTCTCTAAATAAATACAAAAACGGGCTAGGGATGTGTCTCAGTGGTCGAGGGACCCTGGGTTTGATCCCCAGTACTTAAAAAAGTACGTCTTTACTCCAGCCTAATGTCCTTTACTTTATGTACAGAAAGTCAGGGTGTACAGGGAAAAGTTGTTGGGCACAAAGACGTTTGCATTTACTTCAAAGCTCCCCTTGCCATGGGGGTCCCCTTACTTATGAACCCTGGTGGATTTTAATATGTGGCCCACTTGGAGAAGGCTCATCAGCTGAGGCACAGGACAGTATGGCCAACCTCCTTCTAGAGGCCAGTCAGCAAACTGAGCGTCTCACTTGGGGCAGGGACCACCCAGCTTTGGAGATGCTTCATAAATATTTATTGAACAAATGAAACAATCATAATACTGAGACAGTGTCAGTTAAAAAGATCAAGATATCACCTCAGCTGGGAGATGGGAGCCAGCTTTCTCTTTCCTACAGTCCCTTTACTGTTACTTTAATCTTTCCTTTATATTATTAGAGATAAATTATTACTTTAAAATCGTGACTCTTACCTACTAAATGTCTTTGTTTTAGTGTGACTTCCTACCAGGCCCAATTCAGACAGAATTCTTTGTTTTGGGACAAGTCTGTGATAGTAATAATCTTTTAAGCCAGATGTGTCCTGTGTTCTTTTTCCTTTTCTCCAGCATGTAAGTGCAACGGGCACGCTTCCCTGTGCAATACCAACACTGGCAAGTGCTTCTGCACCACCAAGGGTGTCAAGGGAGATGAATGCCAGCTGTGAGTATCTGTTCCATACCAGGGAGGGCCCAGAGGCTAGGAAGCTACATGAACCCTGCCTGGGAGCTGCCCCTTCCCTGTGCTTTGTTGCCATGGATTCTGAGGGATCCCCACAGAGATTAGTTTGAAATTTTGCCTTTTCTACTTCTGACAGGTCAACGCCCAAGCTGAGGGATCTTCAGTAGCAATTCTTTTTTTTAGCGGTAACCCACCCCTACCACTCTTTTGTTTTTGTTTTTGTTTTTCTTTTAGTTGTAGGTGGACACAATACCTTTGTTTTATTTTGTGTGGTGCCAAGGATCAAACCCGAGACCTCTCACATGCTAGGAGAGCGTGCAACTGCTGAGCCACAAACCCCAGCCTAAGTAGCAATTCTTTAATGGCTCTTTAATTCACATTAAAAGAAAAATGTTTGAGTGGTACTGATTTTTCCTCTCTTGCTCGTTTGGATTAGTCATTTTAACGTAGCAACTACTCAATTTTTGTCCCATCAGAAGTTTGCACCTTTTCTGAGGGATGGAGTTGGAGGAGCTGGTGTTCCAGTGCTGGTGTTTCCTTGACATTTTGTTTCTCTGATAGTGGAGGTGATCCTCTTGCCTTAGTATGTCCCTCCTACTCTAGGACTTCCTTTGGAGAAGTGTGTTTATCATCTTCAAGGGGAGGGCTTCAAGTCCATGAGATGCAGACTCAACTTCAGGCAAACTTGGGTTTCAGACCTAGCTGTGCCTCCATTGAGCAGGATACTCTGAGGCAGATGGCAGAACCATGCTGAGACGAGTTTCAGCATGCTGAGATGAGTTTCCCCATCTAGCAAGGAGGGGAGTAGCAATAATAGTTTTTAGTAACACGGAGAGTTGAAATAAGAGAGATTGCCCCCCATTAACATAGTCCTGTCTGCCATAGTGGGAAGCTTGATGAAACATACATCCAGGCTTACCCAATCTCTCTGGAAGAGACTTAAGAGAGACATGTTTAGTGTGAAAACCTTGAACAGATACATGCAGATACATCATCATTAACAAACTTCACTTTTCTTAAAGAATGTCACTCGTATTTGAGACATGGATGCTATTCAGTAGGGAATTGGTCTAGCTACACTTTATAGATTATATTTTAGTTTATGTAAATGTACATGGTTGTAAATTTGATGCTTCCCCAAAGCCAATGTTAAGAAAAGTCTAATCAAAGTTTAAATTTAACTTTCAGATTCAGGTTCATTTTCACAGAAAAATGTGAGAGACCAAAATTAGTCACTGTTGTTCTCTGTTGGGGGAAATAGTAAAGACGCGAGTTGGCACACAGTGGAGGACTTCCAAGTCTCCTCTAGAAGTTGTAGATAGAGGCAAATGCCTGTCACTTCCTTCCCCCTCTTCTCCAAAAGGCCCCAGGGCTGTGGCCCATTCACAAATACCTCAAGGGGGAGGGGAAAGGATGGGGCCATAGCTGTTTTGTTTAACTGGAACTGGAAGAGGGCTCATATCCTAATTTATGCCCTTCCTAGAGATCAAGTTTGCACCTCTGTCCTGATCACTGTGGTCGTCATTCATCATATTGAGTTTACCTTCCCCTAGGATTGATAAATTCAGGTTGAAGCTGGAGGTATGTAGCCCTCCAGTGTCATAGAAAAGCTACTCACTGACAACTGATCTCTCCATTCAGAAATGCATAGTCTTAATGTACAGCGATGAGAAATTATTTTACGATCTTTTCATTAAAAGCTTGATTGAAATCAAGCAACGAAAATGACCTGTTGTCTAAATAAAAGGATCTTCTTAATTTTAAAATGAATGTAGAGTCTGCATTAAATAGCAATAGCAAATAATTTCATTTTTTTTCTCCTAGATGTGAAGTAGAAAATCGATACCAGGGAAATCCTCTCAAAGGAACATGTTATTGTAAGTGTTTTTGTAATTCTCATTCCTTGAGGCAGTAGTTCGACAAAATTCCATTGTTCTTCAATATGGTTTGAGAACGGGAAGCACTGTAGCAATATAGTCATCACCATGGAATTGTCTCCTGACTTGATGGGTTTGCCTATGAACACTATTTGAAGCTTTTTTTTTTTTTTTTTCCAGTAGTGCTTGGGATTGAACCCAGGGGCACTTTACCACTGAACTACACCCCCAGCCCTTTTTACTTTTTATCTTGAGACAGGGTCCTGCTATGTTTTTGAGGCTGACCTCAAACTTACCATCTTTCTGCCTCCACTGGGCACAACTATTTGAAGCAGTTTTAACGTGACCATGTTTATCAGTGTGTAGTGGATAGCAGGAGCCAAAACAGTGTGATGTGGCCCCAGATTTCCTTGTTCAGGATTTGGATCAAATCAGAATTCTTAAACTACAGATGAAGTTTCATCATTCTTCTAGAGTTGATTTACATTAACTACCTCTTTGGGAACAAAATAAAAATACTTAATACCTGTGAGATCTTAAGGAAACTCCTCTCTAGACCTTAGGATTGTTTATCTGTAAAGTGACATAACAATATTTACTTCTATTTATTTCTTCTATTTATAAATATTGGTAAATATTACATACAACTTGGTAAATGTTATTAAGTTATAAATAAATATTTATAGTTATAAATAAATAGAAATTGGGGCACTTGATGAGATATTTTTCTAGTAAAAGTGAACTCCCAAGTGTTGACAAACAGCTGCCCAGAGGATCCTGGGAGTCTGGCTTCTCCGACACAGGTCAGAAGGTGTAAATCATTGTGCCCTACTTGTTCAATCCCCACTACCAGAAGGAAAAAAAAAACAAGAAGAAGGTTTAGTGGGTAACTCAAATAAAATGATACTGCTGAGGGGCTTGATTTCCTTTGAAAAACTTGGGTATAGGTGAGACAAAGTCCTTTCCTGGCTTTTGAATTTATCAGAAAAGCAATGTATATCTTCAGATACCTGTTTGTTTTTGTTTCAATTTTAAATGTACATTTCTTTCTTTCAATAGATACTCTTCTTATTGGCTATCAGTTCACTTTTAGCCTCTCCCAGGAAGATGATCGCTATTACACAGCCATCAATTTTGTGGCTACTCCTGATGAGGTAAGATTTTTTTAAAATATTTTTTAGTTGTCAATGGACCTTTATCATGTTTATTTTTATGTGGTGCTGAGCATCAAACCCAGTGCCTTGCACATGCTAGGGAAGTGCTCTACCACTGAGCCACAATTCCAGCCCCTGAAGTAAGATTTTTAAGCCTATTTTGCTTTGAATTTGTGTGACTCCTTCTCTTGGTCATCATGGGTTGAAGGACTGCCTTAGCAGTGGTCTCAGAAGGAAGCACACAGGATGATGTTTCGAGGCACAGGAAAAAATGTGAAGAGTCTACATTTTATCTCCTTTCCATCCAAAAGGCAAGAATGGTGTTAGAGGACTTACCAGGACCTGATACACAGGTTGATATTGACACCACACATACTTAATATTCCTGTCAGCCCATCACAGCTCCATACAGAGGAGATTGAAAGAGGAACTCCATCATTCAAGGGCAGCTGGCAAAGGAACCAGAGGCTTAAAAATCACCCATGAAGAAATTGCTAGGTGAGAATGGTGGCACAAACCTGTAATCCCAGCTACTTGGTGGACTGAGGCAGGAGGATCACAAGTTCAAGGCTGGCCTCAGCAATTTATCAAGACTCTGTCTCAAAAAATAAAATCAAAGGAAGGGCTGTGGATATAGCTCAGTGGTAGCACGCCACTGAGTTTCATCCCCAATACCACAAACAAACAAAAAATACCTGACTGAAATTAACTAATGCCATGATGCAAGCACAAGCAGACATCATGGGAGGTATGTGGTGACATTTCTGCTGCTAAAGAAAATTTGAAGCTCATTGGGAGTTTAAAAAGTTTAATTAAAAAGTTTAATTGGTCCAACAAGAGGTTGACCAGAAATAATATAAGTGGTTAAAATTACTATTTGAAATATGCACAAATGCTTATTATCTTTAATTATAAAACCCATCCTGCCTAAAGGCAATATGTACTAGAAGACGGGAGCCAACACAGCATGACATTTAAAAGCAGAGCATTCCACACTTAAAGGTTCAGTATACAATTTCTACTTTTCTTTTTTTATTAATGCTGGGGATTGAACTCAGGACCTTGTTCCTGATCAACTTGAGCTCTCCCACTGAGCTGTACCCCCACCCAATGTCCTTAATGAAGTATAAGGAAATTTTCCTCAACTTGATGGTAAATTACTTAGGAAACTCCTCAGAGATTTCCTCTCATCAACATACACAAAGCTATTTACCATCACTAAATTCCTGTCATAATCAACAAATAATACATGGATAACAATATGGTAATGAAGAAATGTGTATTACTCTAACAAATGTTATCAATAAACATCACTATATTTTTTAAAAGAATAGAACAAACTCCATGGTGTGGTATATTTACCAATCAATGAAAGTTAGATTTGTTTTTAATATTCCATTTCAATGATAAAATTAAGAAAAGATGGACTAGAAAAGATACATTCTCAAGAGTTAACACGTGTGTGTGTGTGTGTGTGTGTGTGTGTGTGTGTGTGTGTGTGTGTTGTGTGTGTGTGTGTGGTACTCAGGATTGAACCATGGCCACATGTATGCTAGGCAGTGTTCTACCACTGAGCTACATCCCCAGTTCCCAAACCTTATTTTTTAAATTTAGTATACTTATCTTTATGTTTTTATGTTTTGGGTTTTTTGTGGTACTGGGAATTGAATCTAGAGGTGCTCTACTTCTGAACTACCTCCCCAGCCCTTTTTAATTTGATACAGGCTCTCACTAAGTTGCTTAGGTTGACCTTGAACTTGCCATCCTCCTGCCTTGGCTTTCCAAATTGCTGGGATTACAGATGTGCACCACCATGTACAATATATGCTTTTAAAGAAGCATTTCCAATTTGGGAGGAAATTTACACCATATTATAACCTATGATAAACCCAGAAGCACATGGGTTAAGATATAAATACATACAAATTGGAGCACTGTGTCAGGTATTTTCCTACCTGAGTTCAAGAGTGAACTCTGAATGTTTGGAAACAGCTGCCCTGAGGATCCTGAGAACTCTACCTCCTCTGACACAAGTCCACAGATATAAATTACTATGCTCTGACAGGGCCTCTTTAAAGGGTACTTTTCCTACACAATTATGCGTCTGATAAAGCACTGAATTATATACACATTACTGGGAGGAAATGAAATTTCATCTGGGGCACAATGCTTATATTAAGGAAAATTGGTTAGAAATTTTGTTAATTCCTCTATAAACACAAGTTTTTCTTGAAACATTGCAAAACTTTCTGTCATAATATAAATCAAGGGTAGTAAAATCTAATTATCATTATAATTAATTTTCTACTTATTTGCACCTCTCATCAGCAAAACAAGGATCTGGACATGTTCATCAACGCGTCTAAAAACTTCAACCTCAACATCACCTGGGCTGTCAGCTACTCAGGTAAAGACATACCTAGCAAAGACATGTGAGCAGAGGTGCCAGGTTGAGAACTATAACATAGGAGTTGGGAAAGGGGACTCTGGAGACAGATGGATTTCAAACCCAGTTTTCCACATACTATCTGTGAGACCTTGAGCAAGTATCCAGATCCCTCTCTGGATTGTTCATCAGTAAAGTGAGCATAGCAACATTTACCTCCAAGAGCCCTGTAGATTAAATGAGATGAAAGCCACCATCACCTACCATGGTTCAGGCTCAGTAGGTGGCTCCTCCCTCCTCCCCACTCTACCTCCCCACCACCACCACTCACACCCTTACAGTGGCCACTGCTCTGCCACTGTCTGCAACATCCAGATGCTTCAGAGGGGAAAAAATTTAGTGACTCCGTTTCAAGAAATGGAAATGTTTTAAATAAAATGAGATTGTAGTAGGTACAGAGAACCATACTTTGGATATTCAACCAAGCTCTGAAAGCACAGCTTTTGCTCTCTGGTTTGTCTTAACTATGATTTAATAGTTAAGATCTGCTGACCCTGATGTAGTGGTTAGGACAGATTACCACTACTTACCAGGATAACTCGACAGAGCTGGGTTTGAGTTCTGCCTGTTTTTTATTTGCACTGTGCTGTTGAACAAGTTACCTAGGCTCTCTGAACCTGTTCCCTTGTGTGTGAAATGTGACGTCCAAACACCTTGCTGCATAGAGTGTTGTAGGGACAACTTGAGATGATAAATGAAGTACTCGATGTAATGCTTGAACATGGGCAGTTGTCACTGAATGGTAGCTCTGTTTCATCAACATCACTGCTGTAATAATACTCCTGTTTTTGTCAACACAAAACCGAATTAGACTGGTACAAAATAAGAATATAATCTTTGCTGTCATTTTGGGATTTATTATGCCTTAAAAGATCTCCAGTGACATCTCAATGAACTATGAACCTAGTCAATGGACTAGGTAGGGCTCTAGTCCCACAGTTTAACTCAACATGGAAAAGAGTGCATTTTGTGAGTCTTTATTCACACTTGAGTTGAGGGAGAATCTGGAATGTGGAAAGACTGTCTAAGAACACATGGAATTACATCAGGTAGGGGGCACTTAACTACAGTGGCATCTGGTAGCAGAAGGCAGGACTGAGTGGCACCTTGAGCACCTACCTCCCTGTTGAGACTTGAGGCCACTGCTGGTTGGGAAGTGAGGGGTGAATCAGTGTTTTTGGTACATGGGTCTGGAGCACCACCACACAGATGTCAGGGGGAAATGCAAAGGAATTGAGGTGTTATGTGCAGAGCGGGTGACAGTACATATAACAGTACCCTGATGGTGTCTAATTTCCTGACCACGTGTTCCCAGTTTCAGGGGTGGTGGTGGGGAGTCACAGAGGTACCTGATAAGACCCCTTCTGATGTGGGGCACAAGCTTGTGAATCAGCCTCCCCAGAATCAAATCCAACTGCATTCCTTGCAGCCTGAGGCAAGTTACTTACTTTCTTGGAACTTTAGTTTCTCAATCTGTAAATATGGATGATGGAGTTATGAGATTTAGGGAGATTGAACTCTTAATGGCTTTTGCTAAGAAATTGTAAGTATTTAATAAATGCTATTAATTCTTATTAACAAGGGCAAGTTTTGCCTTTGTCGGATCCATTTTTTTATTTCTTTTCTCCCTGACAGGTGGAGCCCCGCCTGAGAAAGAGATGCCTATTGTTTCAAAAAACAACATTAAGGAGTACAAGGACAGCTTCTCCAGTGAGAAGTTTGATTTTCGAAACCACCCCAATATCACTTTCTTCGTTTATGTCAGTAATTTCACCTGGCCCATCAAAATTCAGGTAAGATGTGCTTTTTGGTCTCAGACATGCAATGATGGTGAACTCTCCTCCATGGAGACTAGATTCAGTAATGTGGAACTTGTGGTAAACAGAGTGGACAGTTTTGCTCTGCCTTTGTGAGAACTATGGCAAAGGAGTACTGGGGACATCATGTGTCCCTTGTGAGGGACGTTGAAAGGCCCTTCTGGAAGCAAGTTGGCATATAACACACTTGGTGATTACCCATGTATTCATTTCTTCATTAATCACTTGCCGTGAAAGAGGCTGTAGGGCCAAAGAGCCTCAGATCTGAAATGGACAACGTGAGTGTAGAGGAAGCAGATGCACTTCTAATCAGCGAGAGCCAGAGCAGGGGAAGTGACGTAGGAAAAATGTCCCAAACTGCAATCAGAGTTTACCGCAGGAGAGTGGGTGTAGGAGAAGGTGGAGTGTGGTGGGTGTGAGAGCACAGGCCTTGCAGTGGGACGGAGGTGGGTTTGACTCCTGGCTCCTGTGCAGACTGTAGGGCCTCTCCAAGTCTCGGGTCGTTTGTGACCTGAAGGGTAGTGCTGAGTGTCTGTGTTGCCTGCTGTGGCCTCATCCACCTCAGAGGGCCAGTGCCCTGCCTCCCGTCCAAGACTCTATGGCCCCTTTTGAGCTTTGAGAGATCACGTCCCCCGAGCCTGGCCTCAGTCCTTGCTGCTCTTGCCTCCTTCATTTCGGGTGAATGTGGACGTCAGGGATGGTGGACTTGGAAGGACTGGTTTGCCTTTAGCCCTGGAAGTGTGCTTACTGGGCTGGGGCTGGGGCTTTACAGTGTTGGCAGCAGGTCACACAGTTGCCTGGGATGGGTGTGGAGCTACTCGTGGTGCTGTGTCTTCATGCTTGGGGCTGTGACTAAAGGACGGTTCATCTTTTCCTTTCTGGAATGTGGAGGACAGGAAAGCTGTTGTGTCTTTTCCCACCACCCTCTCTCCTTTTCCTGTCTGGGTGTCTGCACACTTGTCCATCCTCTGATCTGCTTTTCCCTGTGCTCTTGCACACTCTGCTTCTCTCCTCAGTCAGGCTTCTTGTAAGCCAGGGCCACGCTCCCTATTTCTGTTCCTCATCTCTACTCATGTGTCAGTCCCCAGCAGTCTGGCTTCGTGCCTGTCACAGTGAACCTCAGCGACTGAATGGTTCAGGCTTCTTTTCTTTCCCATTGCACAACTTGAGTCTCTTTGCTTCTTGCCTGCCCGTTCTTTTCCTTTCCTTTTCCTTGGGCCAGCCTCTTTAGGGAGTCCTCTTTCTTAAACACTGGGGTTGTCCAGGATTCAGTCTTAGTCCTCTTCTCTCTCTGCTGCAGCCAGCTTCCTGGGTAATTCTATCCCACTTTTGCACTTGTGGTACCATGTCTGTGCTGGGGATTCTCAGTACCATCTTCAGCCCAGCTTCAGGTGGGCTGCACAACAGTATTCTTGGTTGCTGCCAGACATCTCTACCTGGATATTTACAAGCTTCCTGCACTGGACACTTAATGGCTCTTGTGCTCTTAGCTGTAGTCTGTCACACTTTCTTTCTCAGTGAACAGCACCACCAGTCACCCTGTTGCAGCAACCAGGGCCTGGAAATCATTTGCATTCCTGGCATAAGCCCAGCGTGGGCATGATGTACCATTCCCTTACTTTACACATAGCTGGGGTCAGTTTGCTAGTAGCTTGGTTAGGATTTTATTTCAATTTCATGAGTGAGAATGTTCAATAGTTTTTGTATTCTGTCCTTGTTAAAGTTTTGATGTCAAGGTTAAATTAAGCTGATGTTTAATAATTATAGCTTGAGGAGTTCTCTTTTTCCTAGTTCTGGAAGAGAAGTCAGATTAGGATTACCGTAATATCCACCTCTTGAGGTCATTTGATTCTAAGAGATTTTTTTTTTTGGTAGTGAATCAACTTCCTTTACTTTTGTGGTATTCTGATTCAACCAAAGGGTACTTAACCAGTGAGGTATTCTCCCAGCCCTTTTTTCTTTTTATTTTGAGATATGTCAGTAAATTGCCAAGGTTTACCTGAAATTTGCAAGTTAATCAACTTATTTGGGATGTTTTGGATTTTCTCTTTCTACTTGAATCACTTTGGATATTTTTCTCTAGATAGTAATTTATTTCCTATGTTTTGAAATGCATTGAAATAAACCCAATAACACTGCTCTTTTATGTAATCTTTGAAATATTTGTGCTTATATAACCCTTTCTGTATGCCAATGTTTATAATAGCATCATTCCCAATAGCCAAAAGATGGAAACTGTCTAAATGTTTATCAACAAATAAATGGATTCACAAAATGGTATGTGTGTATATATATGTGTGTGTGTGTGTGTGTGTGTATATGTACGTGTATATATATATATGTATATATATGTACAATTAATTATTATTTAGACTTGAGAAGGGAAGAAGTGGCTGGGAGTCCCCCTCAGTAGCAGAGCAAGTGTTAGCCTTACACAGGGATGTGGGTTAAGTCCTTAGCATACATAAGAAAAAAGCAAGAGGCAATGAAATTCTGATACACGCTATAACCTGGGTGAACCTCAAAAACATTATGGTAAGTGAAGTAAGACAGTCACAAAGGACTAATGTTATATGACCTCACTCTCATGAAGTACCTAGAGTACAAAAATCAATATAGCCATGCAGTAGATTAGAAGTTATCACTGACTGGGGAAAATGGAAATTGGAGGTTACTTCTTCAGGATTATTAGAATTTCTGGTGGGGAGATGAAAAGATTTCAAGGTAGGTGGTAGCACTTATTTTACAAAATTGTGAATTATTGTCCCTGAAACATAACACTTAAAAATGTTTAAAATGAAGTCAGACTTGGTGCTATGCCCCGTGCAATCCCAACTATTCAAGAGCTAAGGAAGAGTGAGACCTTTTCTTGGGGAGAAAAAAAATCTAACCAAAATTTAAAAAAGTTAAAAAAAGATCACAAGATATTTTTGGAGATGTGTACCACTTTATCATAAATATTTTGAAAGGATAAAAGTTCCAGAATAGCTGTAACAGTTTTGAAAAGGAGGAATAAAATGTGAGGATCATTGTACTCCATGTTAAGGCTTACTGTTTGGGTACAGTAACCAAGACATTGTGGCTGCTGTGAACAGTTAGTCCAATCAGTGGCACAGGCTGATCTGCACAGCCCAGAAATAGAAGCACATAAATCTGTCCAGCTGAGTTTTAGTAAGGATGCAAAGGCCATTCCATGGAGGAAAGAAGGTCTTTCAACAAATAGTGCTAGAGCATTTGGACAACCATAGGCAAAGACACAAACTTCAATGTAAACTCCACATTTTATAAAGAAGTTGGCTCAATATAGATCAAAGACGTAAAGGTAAAACATAAAACTATAAAATATTTAGAAAAAATACACAAGGAAGTTTTTCCTTCTAGAGCTTGGCAAAAAGTATTTAGATTTGATCCATAAAATGAAAAATGAGTGTATTGGACATAAAAGCCAAAGTTTTTGGCTTTGTGAAAAACCTTGTTAGGAAAAGGGGCAGGCGGAAAGCTATATACTCAAAGAAAATATTTCTGAATCATGTATCTGAAAAAGCACTTGTATCTAGAAAATATCAACTCTCAAAGCTCAATAGTGAGCCAAGTGCAGTGGTGCACACTTGTACTCCCAGGTACCGGGGAGATTCAGACATGAGGATCACAAGTTCAAGGCCAGCCTCAGCAACTTAGTGCAGAAAAATGAGAAAGGTTCTTGGAATTAGGTACAGTGGTAGAGCACCCTGTACCTAATCCCAGGAATCTAAAAATACAAAAACCGGTAAAGAAACAGTTCAATTAGAAAATGAACAAACCAGGGGTAGGAGTGTGGCCAGTGTAGAGCATTTACCTAGCATGTGCCAGGTCTTGAATTTGAACTGTAGGTCCACAAAGAGAGAAAGGGGGGAGAGAGAGAAAGAGAGGGAGAGGGGGATATGGAGGGAGGTAGAGAGGGAGGTAGAGAGGGGGAGAGGGGAGAAGAAAGAAAAGGAAAGGGAGGAAGGAAGCAGGGAAGGTGAGATGGAAAGGAGGACAGGAAGAAGCAAATGGGGAAACCAAATCCATGAGACACTTTACCCAAGAGGCAAATAATCACATGAAAAGATGTTTAGCATCAATAACCATTAGAGAAATGCACATTAAAACCACAGCAAAATATCACTGCATATCTACCAAAATGGCTAAAATGAAATAGTGAAAAGACAAATCCTGTAGAGGACAAAGATTACTCATATGTCGTTGGTAGGAACCTGTGATGGTCCCTCCAGTCTGGAGAATACTTTGGCATTTTTTTCTAAAACTAAATCTGTACTTACTAGACAACCCAGCAATTGTATTTCAGGGCATTTAACCCAGAGAAATGAAAAGCAGCGGTCACAAACACCTGGTCACCAGTGTTTATAGCACCAGTGCAGCAGTATTTGACAGCTTTGTTCATAATAGACAAGAATTAGAGACAACCCAAATATCCTTCAACAGGTGATTGGCTCAATGAATCATGCTGCATACACACTGGAATAATAATACACACTATGGGATAATACGCAGCAGTGAAAAGAAATGAACTGTTGATGCACAATAACTTTGATAAATCTTGAGGATATTTTGCTGCCTGAAGGAAAAAAATCTTAGAAATTCACATTACTTCATCACTCCATTTATATAACATTTGAAAATAAAATTTGAAATTTTAAATGTCTGTCTACACATGAATATACACACAATACTGAATATGTATGCTGAACCTTCAAATTTCTCTGATGCCTTGTGGCTCTGACTTCTAAACCTTTTAAAATGGCTCATCAGCTTAGGTCAGGCCCAGCCACACAGGAGAAGGGGAATGTGCAGGGTGTGCATCCCGTGGTGGGAATCTTGAGGGGGCACCTCCTGAAACCTCCCGCCATGAAGTGCATTTGGACCAGGACTAGTGGGCTTGAGACGGCTTGTCTGAGCTCAGGGAGGTTGAGCTCTAAGCTCCCATCAGTGAAATTCTTCCCTTTTCCTTTCCCTCTGTCTTGCCTATCTCTTTCCCTTTCCCTTTCTGTTCCTTCTTTTGCTGGGGATTGAAGCCAGGGCCTCAAGCATGCTAAGCACACACTCCGCCACTGAGCCATGTCCCCAGTCCTTGGGTACAAGGTCAATTTGGTGACATTCGACACTGTCAGTTATAGATCATACACATTTGTTGGAATATCTTGATGTAGCCAACTTGATTTGGGATCTAGTACGTAAGATTGATTGACCTGTTCAGAGTTGAGATTGTTTTCTTACTGACCTCGTCATAGTCCAGGTCCACTGGAACAGCAGGCTGTGTTGTTATAGCTGTAAAGTGATCAGCATTTTTCAGTCTTGGTGAGAATGTTGTCTTGCGCCATGGATGTTTTCCCCGGTGGGAAAGAGGGTTCGTGCACAGAAGCAGCTCTTGTGTGGCGGTAGCCCTGCCGTTGCCCGTGCCAGCTCTAGTTTTTTTCCTCCCAGTGGCCTGTGGCTCCACCCTCTGAAGTCCCAGACATGGTGTTAGAACTGTCCTTCTAGAAGCAGATCTTCCCTGCATTTGCTTTTCAAGGTAATCATTGTAAGAATCAAGGAGATGTTGGTTTCCCCCAATTTTTGGGTTCTCCTTCCCTGGGCTGGGCTGCTGACTTGAGTCAGATCCACGTGTGAAAGCTGCAAGCAGAAGCACTTGTGAAAACAAGCAATGGCTGCTCACCATTGAGTCGACCAAGCTGTCCTTAAACACAGGTAAGTTCTCTGGGAAACATGTCTTTGCTCTGTGGTTCAGGTGACTGATGTGTCTACCAACGGTGTGACTAGACCTCTGGCATCGTGTGTTCTCTGCTCCCAGGAGCTCAGTCGAAGCTAGCTCTGTGCTGGAAATGATCTGGCTCTGTGCTGTGCGGAGGGCTGAGCCCATGTCCTCCTGGGCATTCTCCACAAGAGGTTCCTTATTGCTCTACTTTTCCCAGGGCTGTAGCTTTTCTAGGTGTAAAATAGTGCTTAATTGTTTGTGTGTGCATATGCACAGGCGTGCCCACACACACACACACACACACACACATTGTGTCCCCCTCTCTCTCATCCTCTCTGCGACAGTACAAAGTCTGTGAAAATGTGGAGACATATAAGGAAGAGAGTGGGGAAACATCTAAATGGTGGAGAGTAGTTTGTTCTCTTCAGTTTCAGCATGACTTTCAGTGCAGGCGAAGCCTTTGAGTCTCAGCTTTTAAAGCAAAGGAAATCTAATTCTTTACTTAGAAATTCATGTCAACATTGGTGCTTTATAAATGGTAATGCCAAACTTCAGTTCCTTCCCTCTGGACTGATCCGGGGTTCTTTTCCATAATTAGAAACAGATCAAAACCTGTAACTGCTGCGGGAATTTGGAACAAACTATAAAAATCTTTGTAGATGCAGTTTAAAAATTTTTTTCAAAACCCAACATACTCAGACTGAAAAGACCTGTGTGTAGGAGAGTGGCAGTGTGTTGGGGCCAGTGGCGCCTTTTCTGGCCAGTGGTTCCTGTGGGTGAGGTCCCTTCCCTCAGCGTGGTCTTTCTGAAAGCTCTCCTAGTTGTTTTCCCGGTGAGCAGGGGCTCAGTGGCTTCTGCAGTGCCCACAGTGTGGGGGGTAGGTGTTCAAGACAGAGAAGGGACAGGCAGGCGTTGTGTGTGCAGTGGGGAGGTGGGTGGTGGGGCTGGGCTTTGGCTCGTCACTCACTCTGCACAGAAGTGGTTATTGTAGATGGAACTGACATTAAAGCCCTCTCCGTGCTGGCCGTTTCATGTCCACCAGGGAAGCCAACCCAGGATTTGCCATGAGAACTGGGTGCTCCTTCCAGCTTGCAGGGATGTTTCTGGGTGCTGATAGGATGGCTGTACTGAGCAAGGGGTGTGTGAAACTTTTGTTCCCTCAGATACATGTTTTAAAGTAACAGCTTCCCTGAGATAGAATTCACACCCCATACAACTCGCCCAGGTGAAGTGCAGTCATGGGGTTTAGTGGTCGCTAGAGCTGTGCAGCCCTCACCACAATCACTTTTGGAATATTTTTATTACTCCCAGGGGAAGCCCATTAGCGGGCCTTCCCCGTGTGTCCTACCTCTGGCAGCCACCCTCCTGTTCTTCCTGTGCCTCCATTTGCCTGTGCTGGACATTTTAAATGAAGTAAATGATATAATGTGTGGTCCTTCATGGCCAGCTTCTTTCACTTGGCATAGTGTTTTCAAAGATCATGTTTAGAGGGCTGGGGTTGTGGCTCAGGGGTAGAGCACTTGCGTAGGCACTGGGTTCAATCCTCAGCACCACATAAAGATAAATAAAATGAGGGTATTATGTCCATCTATAACTAAAACATTTTGAAAAAAAAATCATGTTTAGGCTGTTTCATTATTTTATTTCTTGTTAAAGCTGGATGATAGTCTGTGGAATATCTGTGCACATTTGTTTATCCATTTATCTGTTGCTAAAGGATACTTGGATTGTTTTCACCTTTGAGTTATTATGAGTAATGCCAGTTATATATTTAGTTAGTTACTTAGTTTGTGTGTGTGGTGATGCTGGGGATTGAACCCAAGCCCTAGGACTTGCTAGGCAAGTGCTCTACCACTGGGCAATATGCCAGCTCAAAATATGGTCATGCATTGTGTAGTGACAATGCATTCACATGACTCCTGGTGCTGGTGTCTGAACCTTCAGTCTTAGGAATCATAAAACTGTGAAAAACACTTCAAACTGAACTGCAGTTAAAGTATGAGTCTTTCTTTATTCCAAACTACATTTAAAAGGTTCTGGTCCTGCTTGTGGTTTTCATTGTGGGGGAGAATTCTCCTCCTTCTTGAGAGTCTCCTCTCCTGCTTTTTACCTGTGTCTCTAGCTGTTTCTTCTCAGTCTTTTTTTTTTTTTTTTTTAAATAAATCTTTCCTTCTTTTTAATTTTTTTTAGTTGTCAATGGATCTTTTATTTTATTTATTTATTTATTTATATGGGATGCTGAGGTCAAACCCAGGGCCTCACACTGCCAGGCAAGCACTCTGCCACTGAGCCACATCTCCGCCCCTCTTCTCAGTTTTTTACCACTGTTGTTTCCTGGGGTTTCAGCTCAGTGGTATTAACTGACCTTGTGGTACTGACCAGAGCTGGGGTCTACATTTTCTGTGCCAGCACAAAGAAGCATTAGACAGGTAATGAGTAAGACCAGGTGAGAGTCACTGGGATCCAGTCCAGGGCTATGGTCTCAACATAGAGTTCCGTATAGACTTTGGTTTTTAAAAACCTGGAAAATTCAAGTTGGTAATAGTCCTGGACCCAGGTTAGGAGACACTCAGCTGGTGTCCACAGAGTCTTCCACCCTTGGCCGTTTGCAGACAATAGACCTAAGGCCTTATGGGAGGACTCAGTCCTCTCCTGGCTGCCAGCCTTGCAATGTTCGGAACTATGTGCCAAGATTGGCATGATCAGACCAGGAGCCCTGAGGGCAGCCACGGCCACTTAGGCTCTGTCTGGACCTGATGTGAGGCATGGACCCTCTCAAGGTCGTCAGCATTTGCCCAGCGTCCCCTAGTTTGCTTGCTTGTAACATTGAAGGTCTTGGTCTCCACCAAGATAAAGATAAAGTAGAAGTTCTTTATTCTCTCTTTTCAAACTCTCAGTGATCTTTCCCCAATTGTCATTCAATATTCATTCATTGATTCATTCATTCATTCAAAGTTTTTGAGTGTGTACTTTGTGGATAGCACATAGTAGATGCAAAATTCACATGATTTTTTTTTTTTAAAGAAAACATTTGTTCCATGTTAGTTAAGTATAAGAGCTGTTTCTTTTTTTCCCCTTAGGGTACATTGGGTTCAGGCTTTAAGTAAGATGAGAAGTTCATTCTCTAACTGTTTTCACAGAGACCCATTCCCTTCTCTCAGAGACATACAAAAACCTCTGGGCTTCACCGACCCCAGAGACTTGGAAATGTTCCTTTGATCTGATCCTCATTTTCTGGCTGCTTCTCCTACTGCCCTGGGCCCTCTTCTTACCGAGGGCAACCACCCTCACTCATGTATGACAAGCATGGATACAGAATAGTCACTGAGGTTCCAGATCCTCCATAGGCTGACCATGCGGACATTCCATAGTCCTAGGCACTTTAAAAATGCCAAAGCATCCTTTCTGTTCCCTCCCTTTCCCAGAGATCATGTATGGGCCCTTCTGCTTCAACACATTGTCCTCTGCGCCTCTATCCTATCCTTCCCAACCCCTCTCTCCTCCCTCCAGGGCTTTAACCTAAACAAGTGAAGATTAATTTTTTCAGTGCAGTTCCTAAACCACTAAAGATTTTGTTCAGTGGACTAAGTATGGGAGGAGATGCTTTTTTAGTTCTTATTTCTGAGTTTCCCGAAGCGTGGCCTTTGGACGTGCTTCAGACACAGGAGTAGGAGAGGGGCCAGGGGTTCTACTGCAGCAAGCTCTGCAGAGTTGGGAACCAAAGTACTTTTTGTAATATAATGGCATTTCTGTTCTCGTGTGACAGGTACAGATGACCTTTTCATTCTTTCACCTATAACAATTAAAAAGTCTGGAATTGCCAGGCATGGTGGTACATAACCTGCAATCCCAGCTACTCAGGAGGCTGAGGCAGAAGGATCCCAAGTTCAAGACCCTGTCTCAAAAATAAAATTTAAATAAGAGACCATGTAACTCAGTGGCACAATGCCTCTGGGTTCAATCCCATTAAAAAAAAAAAAAATGTCAGGAATTGGTGTCTTCATGGTGAACAATACAGCAGTCTTCTCCAGGATATCTTGATATCTTTGTATCCACAGCTGTAACAGAAGGTAGAATGTGACCAGAAAGTAGACTGTCACATGCCCTGAAAAGGAAGTGAATCAAGTGCCAAGAGATCCTAGAGCAGAGTGCGTCAGTTCCATTGGTGACTGACTGAGGGAGGGAGAGAGAGATAGTGCTGGGCCCCAAAAGACCAGGAGGACCCACTGCAGACAGGGAAGGAGGCTCTCTGGTGGCCTGGCATCAAGGACAGTAGTACAACACACTAAAAACATTTGTTTGAAGCACAGAATTAGTGTACGGAAAGTGGAGATCCACTGTATTTTGCTCAAATCTCTGGGGCTTGCTGGGCTTTTGAGTTTCTTAGAATTTGTCTAACATACCCGGAGGCACTTGAGGCAAACATGCCATAAGCAAGCATCTTGGTGAAAGTTGGGCTGGAACCAACTTGTAGAAATGTAGGGACACAGACTTTCTGTTCCTTAGACTATGGATGTAACTACCTACTGTCGAAAGGGAAAAGAATGATGCTGTAAGTTTTGTTTATAAATAAGAATGAGACTTTCTTCTTTGTATTAAAATAGAAGTTAGTATAGGAAGTTCTCATTATCTTCACATTCAGGAAATCCCCCAAATCCATTTCATCACTTTCAGAATCAGTAAAAAAAACTCTGACTGGAATATTATTTTGAAAAATGAAACCAAAAAGAATGAAAAATGTTGTTTTAAATTTTATAGTTAACAAAATTTAAACTATAGTTGCAGCCATGACCCCGTTCTTGAAAGAAAGAAAAATCAATAATTTCATGCTGAGTCTTGGGAGAAAGAGGTCATTTTTTTTTCTCAATTATCATATTCATTTATTCAGCAAATTTTTATTAACATGCCTATTATGTGTTCCTCTGGGCACATCTACTCTGAGCACTGGAGATATGGTAGTCATTACGGAAGGGTAGAGCCCCTGTCCTCCATTCTCACAGATTCTACTTTCTAGTGGAAGAAAAAAACCATAAATGAATGTAAGAGCTGAGAAGAAAATCAGAGCAGGATAAGGAGGTAGAGGTGGGTCGTACGTAGGTTGTATGATGGTGCTCAGAAAGATGATAGCTCCAGAGTGGAGTCCTTCACTTCAACCCAAGTGAGTGGTTGAGGCAGGAGGATCACCAGTTCAAGGCCAGCCTGGGCCATTTATCAAGACTGCCTCAGAATAAAAAAAAAAAAAAAAAAAAAAAAAAAATTTTTTTGTACTAGAGATTGAACCCAGGGGTGCTTAACCACCGAGCCACATCCCCAGCCCTATAATATATATATAAAGGGCTGGGGATGTAGTCTTATTAGAGACAGGGTATATATATCTTATTTGAGACAGTTACCCTGGGATTCTTTCTTTTATTTTCATAGTCTTTGTTATTTTAATTTCATTTTCCATATATATATCTTATTAGAGACAGGGTATCTGTATATATATGTTATTAGAGAGGGTCTCACTGAGTTGCTCAGGGCCTTGCTAAGTTGCTGAGGCTGGCTTTGAACTCACAATCCTTCTGCCTCAGCCTCAGCCTCAGTTTCCCAAGCCACTGGGATTATAGGAATTTGCCACCACGCTTGGCTCAGAATGAAATTTTTTTTATTTTAATTTATTTTTATTGTAAACAAATGGGATACATGTTGTTTCTGTTTGTACATGGAGTAACAGCATATCATTTGCGTAATCATTCATTTACATAGGGTAATGATGTTTGATTCAGAATGAAATATTTTGAAGGGCAGGGAATTGACTTAGTGGTAGAGTGCTTATTCTACCATTTATGAGGCCCTGGGTTCAACCCCTAGCACTGAAAAAAAAAAAAAGTTTCAGATTTTAGAGCATTTTGGATTTTGAATTTTCACCTTCAGGATATTCAGCTGGTAAAGTCTAGGCAAATATTCCCAGATCAAAAAAAAATTTCAGATTTTGAAATACTACTCTCAAGCATTTCCAGATGAGAGATACTAAACTGGTACCTATGTCTCTTCAAGAGGGCTTTACTCTCTAAAGAAAGGAGGGGAAACACCTTGACATCTGGCCAATAGTAAGTAAATTGTAGGTGATCCCGGTCACAATTATTATATTTAATGAACTGAGATACACATTTCTTCATATTCTAAAATGCCTGAAACCACAATGTATCTTACAGCCAATGATTTAAAACACCTGGCAGTGTTTGACAGTTTTTTTGGTTTTTTTTTTTTTTTTTTTTTTTTTTTTTGTGGTGTTGGGGATCAAACCCCAGGGCCTTGTGCTTGCAAGGCAAGCACTCTACCGACTGAGCTATCTCCCCAGCCCCAGTTTTTTTCTTAATAGTACAAAAATAAGGGCTGGGAGTGTAGTTCAGTGGTAGACCACTTGCCTAATATGCGGGAGACTCTGGGTTCAATTCCCAGTGTGGAAAAAAAAAGTAGTACACAAAATAATCTTGCCTCTTTCGGTATGGTGTCTTAAATTTGCTGAAATACATTGTGGGTTGGCACAATGTATTTTTTTTTTGGGGGGGGGTCTAAAGACTGTTGACTGTATAGTAAAATTGAGTTCCACCTGATAACATATTGTCAGATGATAATGTAGCAAAACTCAAGACACAATTTCATAAACAAAGGAAAGCATCTTGAGTTGAATACACATTGGGTACACAAATGTTGAAGAATGAGGACTTAAACAGAGTCGGCCCACCTGAGGTAGATCCAAGGGTCAGTCCTGGGATGGAGCCAAGAGAGCAGAAGAGAGCATTGTGTCCAAGGGAGGGGCTGGAAGGGAGGGAGCAGATCCTTTTGCCCATCATTGGGGTTACAGTGTCACCACTGGGGTTTCAGGATAGGGGTCTGAGGGGTCAGACTGAAGGAACTTCGGATCCAGTGTACAGTGCAGAGGAGGCTGTAGGAAGTTGTGTGGAAGCCTTAGAATAGGTTTTGGGGTTTGCAACCCAACAAGGAAAGAAACTAAAGGGTGGGGCACTTTGCCCTAAGTGAAAAATTTTTTCATTAACTTTTTTAAAAATGTAAAGTCTGTCTTTCAGCCTAACTCTTGAAATGAGGAGGCTGAGTCAGTGGTGCTATTTTGTAGCCAAATAACCTGCCACCTGTTTTTCTACCACAGATCGCCTTCTTTTAACACATCAACTTTATGGACCTGGTGCGGTTCTTCAAAACTTTCTTCAGGTAATTTCTTTCATATAAATAATACCTTTTTTAAAATTAAGTCCTTAATTACATAATCAACTCATAAAAAATAAAGGAATAGCCAGATGTGGTAACATTTACCTGTAATCCCAGTTTGAGGCACAAAGATTGCAAGTCAAGTCAATTTGGTACTTTAGTGAAACCCTATCTCAAAATTTAAAAAATGTAAAGGACTGGGATGTAGCTCTGTGCTAGAGCACCCCTGGGTTCAATCCCTAGTCCTGTAAAAATTTAAAATTAAAAAAGATAAAATAATAATCCTATGTTTCCCAAAAGATCAAAATTACTTTATATGTGTCCTGAAAAGTTGCATGTCAGTTACATTAATGTAAACTCAGTCTAAACTGATAAAAGGAAAACATTTGATTTGCATGTTCTGGCTTGGGTGGGGGCAGCTTTGCATGTACCCTATACTAAATTACAGCTAAACTGTATCTTCATATGGAAATAGTTTTGGACTAAATGTTAACTATGATTATTGATGTGAGCTACATGTATGCTTCCTCTTGTTTAAGAGATGATTATTCCAGTGATTGATCATGTAGTTTTGAAGCTAAAAGTGGTTATTTTTCAGCCCCCAGGATTCTCTCTTTTAGTTTCATAGTCTTGCTTATTTTAATTTCATTTTTCTGGAAATACTATATAGAAACAATTTTAAAAGGTGAATACATGCTGCCGTGCTTATAAGAGAAAGCCACAACAGCCTGCCTCACACCTTCCCGTTATCTCCTCCCCCAATTTAAATTGTTCTGGCTGTTTTGTACCTCTCTACACTCACACTAATTCTTGATTTTCAGTTCAGTTATCTCTTGATGTCCTCTAGGAGATGAGGATTTATTGTCTCACATTGCCCCACCCAGCAACTCCCTCCACACCACACATGCATACAAAATCTCCTGCCTCGCGTTCATTTGATTCAGTTATATCTTAGGGTTTGGCCAGATTAGTGAACCCTATTCATGTTATTATGACCCTAACACAGTTATTCACAGCTGAATTGAACTCAGTGCCTCCCTGTTTTCTGAATAAGTGATCACTCTCTGGTTATCCTAAATCTAATATTTGCCATGTTTTGTCTTTTCCATGTTTGTCTTTTCTACAAACCTATACCTGATTAATGCCTGTCCTCTGACAGAAATGAAACATCTGTCACTATGGTGAAACCCAAGCAGGTGTTCTCTTGGAGACGTGTGCCCTGGAGCCCTGTTAGCCTCCTGCCCTCCAGAGCACTAAGTTGTCCCAGGCCTGCTGTGCACGACTGTCATCTTAGGAATGTCCTGCACCTTCCTCCTCTGTTGAAGTCTGTTTCCATGTCATAACTTTGCTGTATATCCCCTCCTTTCACTGGAGCATATTTTCCAGGAGGTTCCTGAGAAATGTACATGGGAGGTGCCTTCCCTTTCCTGTGAGCTTCCCCTACTGGAAATAAAAATGTCTTTTTGCAGGGGGCAGGGAGCTGGGGATTGAACCTGGGACCACTTACATGCCAGGCAAGTGTTCTACTGCTGAGCTACACCCCCAGCCCAAATGTCTTTATTTTTGTCCTCACAATTTGATTAAGAGTTTGATTACTAAATTTTAGGTTGGAAATAATTTCCCACTTCAACTATTTTCAAATAAATTTAAGGTATTCTGTCACAGAATAGTTAAAAAGAATATCAGAGCCCCATGCAGTGACACACACCAATAATCCCAGCTACTTGGCAGACTGAGGCAGGAAGATCATAAATTTGAGACCAGATTCAGCAATTTAGTGAGACCCTGTCCCATATTTTTTAATATAAGGGCTGTGAATATAACTTAGTACTAGAGTGCCCCAAGGTTTAGTCTCCAGTAGTGGAGGAAAAGAAAAAAGGCATATATTAGAAAACACATTCCTCTCAATAAATTAGAAAAAAAAAAGTGCTCATTAAACCTAAAGAAAACAGCAGGACTGGGAATGGCAGCACAGGCTTGTTATCCTAGTGACTTGGTAGGTTGAGGCAGGAAGACTGCAAGTTCAGGGCCAGCCTGGGCAATTTAGTGAGACCCTGAGCAACTTAGCAAGACCCTACTTCAAAATAAAAGACAAAAAGGGTTGGGGATGTAGTTCAGTGGTAAAGTGCCTCTGGGTTCAATCCCCAGTACCCTCCACCAAAAATTTTTTAAAAGGAAAGTAGAAGGAAGTATGGCATGTAAATAGGTGCAGAAATTAATGATCTAAGGAAAGAAGTCCAGTAGACAGGATTAAAAGAACCATAATTTAGATTTTTTTTAAAAAAAATTTATACCAGGGATTGTACCCTGCAGTGCTTCACCACTGAGTCACAATCCTATCCCTTTTTTTATTTTTTATTTTGAGGTGGTCTTGCTAAATTGCTTAGGACCTTGCTAAATTGCTGAGGCTGGCCTTGAACTTGGAACTGCCTACCTCAGTCTCAGAAGTTGCTGGGATTACAGGCATGTGCCACCATGCCCAACTGCTAAATTGGATATTTGAAAAGAATGATATTTTAAATACCAATGTTGGAAATAAAAGGGAGTATTACTCCAAATTCTACATTTTCCCCTCAGAAGAGTATTTAATGAACAACTACATGTGAATAAATTTGAGAACATAACAGATGGAATGGGAAAATTAAAAAGAGGACTATTTACACCTTATCAAAACTGACACAGAAGAGATAGAAAACCCAAACAGTCTATATTTATTTTAAAAATAAATATAATATTTATACATAGTTTAAATTTTCCTGCAGTGAAAACTGTAGGCCTTGTGGCTTCATTGGTAACATAACCTTTTAAGAAAGAAATAATATCAATATAACTAATTCTCAAGAAAGGATAAGGAAGGAACACACTGCAATTTGTGTTATGATCCTAGCACAACCCGACAAAAATATCATGAGAAACAAATTTACAAGACACTCTCATGAAAGAAGAAACAAAATCTGTCAGTAATAGAAATGCTACTAACTCATAACCCGGTTGGATTTATGTAGGAATTGCAAGATTGATTTAGCATAAGACAGGCAATCAGTATAAATCACATTATTTGCATAAAGGAGGAGAATGATCTGATCATCTTCATTGCTGAGGGAAACATTTAATAAAAAGTTAATAGCTCTTCATTTAAAAACCTCTTCAAAACTAGGAATAGAAAGAAACTTCTTTAAATCTGATTAAGGATCTATAGAAAGTCAGCAGCAAAATACATTCTTAAAGAGAAAGAGACAGATATCCGATATCACTTCTATTCCACATTGTAATGGAGGTTCTAACCACTACAGAAAGATTAAAAAAAAAAAAAAAGTAAGTAAAGGATGGACATCATCATTACTCATGATATGATTGTATTCCTAAAATTTCTAAAGAATCTACAGATAAAGTATTAGAATTAATGAGATAGGGCAGGGGGAAATAGGTGTGGATAGCCTGGGAGCTGGCTCAGCCAGGCATCCTTCCACCATATGACTGGACAAAAGCAGTCTTTCTGACCACAAGGTGGCCATGCTCTCCACGCCAGATCCAATTGGTTTCACACAGGCACACCAGAAGAACCTCCTGACCAAACTTGACCTTTCTGCTCATTTTGACTGATTACCATGGGTCATCACCCACCCCTTAGCTGCATACTTAGATGCTAATGAGGCTAGGTAAGATTCCATATGAACCTCCCAATCCAGAAAACTTTATCCATAATCAACCCCTGCTTTCTGAATATTCATTCCCTTCAACACTACAAAGCACCTCCCACCTAAGAGGCAGCTCAGTTCTTTTCTTTTCTTTTTTTATTCATTGTACACAAAAGGGGTACATCTATCATTTCTCTGATTGTACATAGAGTCACACCATTTGCATAATCATACATGTACATAGAGTAATGATGTTTGTCTCATTCTATTATTTTTCCTTCCCTCCCAACCCCTCATTTTCCTCTATGAAATCCATCCTTCCTCCATTCTTGCCTCCCTCCCACCCCCACGACCAAACAGATGATGTTTGGTTTTTTGGGATTGGCTTATTTCACTTAGCATAATATTCTCCAGCTCCATCCATTTACCTGCAAATGCCATAATTTTATTCTTCTTTATAGCTGAATAATATTCCATTGTGTATACATGCCACAGTTTCTTTATCCATTCATCTACTGAAGGGCATCTAGGTTGGTTCCACAATCTAGCTCTTGTGAATTGAGCAGAGGAAGCTCAGTTCTTGAGGATGCCCACACTCATAGCATGTGTATCTTTTGCTTTTCAAACAATCTTTTCCTCTGCTCCTAAAACCTGAAGTGTCCTGAAATTCCTTTCTCTGACCTTGGTGAAGAGCCTGGAGGGTTCAAATGAAGGTTTCCTCTACTCTAAGAGACCTCAGAGACCCCTAGCCAGTGACACTAATAAGTGAATTCAGAAAAGTTGCTAGTCACGAGAGTAAGGTTAAAAAGTCAATTTTACATTGTCCCAACATCTCTCTCTTCCAGGCCTTATCCATAAGGGTCAGTGCTGACACAAGAACCATGCAATTGTATTTCCCTCAGCAAACCATCTAGTGACCTCCTTGGGGACCCTTTTTACCATGAAAGAAGAAATCTCTTCCTGGGGGATGCTGGGAGCAGATGGGCTTGAATCAAGACTCATCCCCATCCCCTATGGACCCAGTCTGCCTGCTGTGAGCTGATGAGATTGAAAAAGAAAACTGTCGACAAGATCCAACTCGCCCTTCTTGATAAGTTTCACTTGAGATATCTTTACTTCAGTTGCATTTTGTTCTCTGGAGGGTCAGAGACCAAGCGTTTTCTACAGCCTTAATTAGCTTCTGTATATTGACTCTCCACCAGCAGCATGGTCGTGGCCCTCCAGGCTTGGAGGGAAATAAAAAGAATTAAATAAAGACATTCATTTCTAAAATATTTCTAAAGGAAAAAAACATTTTGTTTCTATATTTCACCAACTACAATGAAATTCCCATGTTTGTGTTCCTTTGATCAATAAAATTATTCAAAATTACAATGTATCTAGACCAAGAAAAAATTGGGGGTGGGGATAAGACAATCCACTGTGCCTCCCCCAAAGTGGATATTTTGTTAAGCTCAATAATCATTGTGGCACTGGCACAAAATCAGATTGGCCAGTGGACTACAAGGCATAACCAATTTGTGCTGGGAGAGGTGGCACACAGCTATTATCCCAGCTCTTCCAGAGACTAAGGCAGGAGGATCGCAAGTTCAAGACCTGCCTGAGCAATTTGACAAAACCCTGTCTCAAAATCAAAAGGGCTGAGGATTGTAGCTCAGTGGTAGAGAGCTTGAAGAGCATGCAGGAGGCCCTGGGTTCCATCCCCAAATACGTACACACACAAAGTAGAGAAAGTTAAAAAACATGATTAATATACCCACCTTCTCTTTTGGCCTTCAGGAGGAGGTGTCCAGACTCCTTGGGACTTAAGCCATAAAGGACTCGAAGGGAGGCCAAACTCAGCCCTCTTGACTATTTCTTAAGAGTGCCCTGACCTCCACTCCCACTCTTCACCCTACGTGGAGACTTCTGGAAGAGCCAGATGGGTCTGAAAGACAGCAGTGGGAGGAGAAATCCAGGTCTGAAGGGAGAGACACAGCTGAAGCCTGGGATCCCCTGGCTCAGGGTGGAGGGCTCAAGGACAGAGACTTGGGAGAGCAGAGCTGGCACCAGGCCAAGAGCAGCAGGATGAGGGGTACAGAAGAAGTTGCAAGACAGGAGGGAGCCTTGGCAACCTAGAACTGAGCAGGGGTGCCGCGGGGCAGTGGACATCAAGCTGTGGGGTGCTGAGCCCAACTGAGCTATGCCTTATTGTCTTTGGCCATCCACCTGCCAGCTGCTCAGGACTGCCCCTGGGATGGGCTGTCCTTCCTCTGACACTGTGGTGTGCAGGCATCTCTCACCCCCTTAACCCCCACCTTGAGTTCCTCTACTCTAAAGAAGGGAAGTGTTCACACCTCTGAGTGGTTGTGACCACCTACAAAGGTGGAAGAGGTCGCTGCCCCATCACACCTTGGTCTTGAGTTTCCTCCTTCTCATCTACTCTCCCCTCCCATGGACCAGAATACAAGTAGATTTTGTAGAATTAAAACCCAACCCACTGCAACAGCATGATGCGTCAGGGGTCAGGGTCATCAGCAGCAGAAAGCCTACGGTGGCTTCCTGATTCATGAAGCAAATTGCCACAACAGACCACAGATAGATGTGTTACCGTAACTAGGGTGGCTAGGCTGATTGCGGTGCTTAGAATACACACTGAATGCTTGGGTTTTCTTTCTTCTTCTTTTTCTTTTTTTCCCTTCTGTTTGTTGTTTGTTTTCATTGCTAGTGATGGTCCCCAGGCCTTACACAAACTAGGCAAGTGCTTTACCACTAAGCTATATGCCCAGCCCTCCAATGCTTGGGTTTTAAAGATTAGTAAAAACAACAAAAATCACGTAGAGAAAGAACTACCATGTGGTCCTAAGAGGGTCTTCTGACTTCAAGTGACAGAAATCCAACTCGAATGAGCTTTGGTGAAAGAGACACCCATGGGCTCACATCACAGATATTGTCAGCTTCTGCATTCCCTCACTCTGTGTTTTGGCTTTGCTTTTCTCTAGGGTGGACTTTTGCTCAGGGAGGTTCATCTAAAGATGTCCCTGGTGGCTTTATGTTTCCTTTCATCCAACCTAACGCAAAGATGCACCTTCTATAGAACCAGAATTAATTGATTAGTCCAGCTTGGATTACATGTTCATTTATGAATCAATCACTATTGCCTCAGAGATAGACACTGTAATTTCACTGTAGGGCCTGGGTCATGGAAGACTGGGATGGTCAAGGCAGTACAGCCACAAAGATTGGAGAAGGAGTGTGTTCCACAAAATAAGAGACAGACTTTATCACTAAAAGGAAGGATGCCAGACAGACAAAAACTTGTCTCCTTTGTGAAGTATTTGCTTCTATGGTGACCTTTCTTTTTCAGCTCTGGAAGTCTTCAAGAAATTCCCTGCTAATCCTCTAATTCATTATCCTCCAGGATTTGCAAAAGCTTGCCCATACTCAGTCCAGCAGGGACTTGGGTGTATGCAAAACAAAAAGACAAAGAGGGGGTCCCAACAGATGTCAATGTCAGCTTGCTTTGTAAAAATGTATCTATACCAAACACAGATTTGTATGCTTTATAGAATGAGAATAATAGCAAAGAGACAGACTAATGTCATTGTGGGAGGCTGAGGCAGCAGGATCTCAAGTTCAAGGTCAGCCTGGGCAACTTAGTAAACCCTGTCTCAATAAAATATGTGTGTGTGTGTGTGTGTGTGTGTGTGTGTGTGTGTGTGTGTGTGTGTACAGCTCAGTCATAGAGTTCTTCTTGCCTAGCATGTGGTAGGGGGGGCACCATGAGTTCAATCCTAGTACTACAAAAAATAAAATAAGCAATATAGGAGAATGGCGGAGAAAATCTCACAGGCTTTTATCTTGTTTGTGTTATCACGTTCATAAATTTTTTTACTTACTAGGATTTTTATTCAACACAATAGGTGACTCTCTCTAGGAGATCAACACTTGTCTTTACTTTCAAATAATGTTTCAAGAAGGAAGAATTGTTCATGGCTTCTTTTAATAAGGAAGGTCAATCTGACCTGCACCTTGTTAATTGAATTCTACTGTTTTTTCATTAAAACCCATTTTGTCCCATTGTCCCAGATGTGGACCACCTATAAAAATTTATATTGAGCAACAAATATGCGGAGGATCCAAGATGGCAGACTAGAGGGTGACTGCATCTCCTGTCACTCCAGAACCCAGGATTCAAGAAGGGGAGGTACTGGGAGACTTGGACTAACATAGAGCCGCGGGGTGAGTCTCCCCCACCGGGTGAAGCTCGGCCCAGGCGGCAGGCCCAGACAGGGGCGGCTTTTCAGAGCAGGGAAGGGCAGCTAGAGTCTTTCCCAGGCAGCCCTGCTCCCTCCGGCGGCAGGCTCCTTCCACAGCCAGCTTCTCAGAGCAGGCTGCCCAGTGAGAGCCTTTCTGCACAGAGCCAGCTCCAAGCCCTAGAACCAGTAGCAGGCTAGGGGCAGCTTTTCGGAAGCACTGCATTATCCAGTTCCTCCAAGACTTCAGGCTACTGAAGGCTGGGAGGTGATATACTGGAAATCTACAGGGACACTATAAGCCAATAGAGGAAATCTGCAATATCTCAGAGTCCCACTGATATCTGACCAATATGAGAAAACAAGGGAAGAAAATGTCCCAAACAAACCTAGATACTATATCAATAAAACCCAATGACAGCACAGCAGAAGAAATGTCAGAAAGGGAGTTCAGAATATACATAATTAAAACAATCAGGGAAGCAAACGAGGAGATGAAAGAGCAAATGCAGGCATTGAAGGAGGAGATGAAAGAGCAAATGCAGGCATTAAATGATTGCACCAATCAACAGTTAAAGAGCAAATATGGGAAGCAAGAGATCATTTCAATAAAGAGTTGAAGATACTGAAAAAAAAAAAACAAACAGAAATCCTTGAAATGAAGGAAACAATAGACCAAGTTAAAAACTCCATAGAAAGCATAACCAATAGGATAGAACACCTGGAAGACAGAACCTCAGACATTGAAGACAAAATATTTAATCTTGAAAACAAAGTTGACCAAACAGAGAAGATGGTAAGAAACCATGAACAGAATCTACAAGAATGATGGGATATCATGAAAAGGCCAAATTTAAGAATTATTGGGATTGAGGAAGGCACAAACAAACCAAAGGAATGAACAATCTATTCAATGAAATAATATCAGAAAATTTCCCAAATCTGAAGAATGAAATGGAAAACCAAGTACAAGAGGCTTATAGGACTCCAAATATACAAAATTACAACAGACCCACACCAAGGCACATTATTATGGAAATACCTAGCATACAAAACAAAGACAGAATTTTAAAGGCCGTGAGAGAAAAGAATCGAATTACATTCAGGGGGGAAACCAATAAGAATATCAGCAGATTTTTTAATCCAGACCCTAAAAGGTAGAAGGGCCTGGAACAACATTTACCAAGCCCTGAAAGAAAACGGATGCCAACCAAGAATCTTATACCCAGCAAAACTTACTTTCAGATTTGACGACGAAAGAAGATCCTTCCATGATAAACAAAAGCTAAAGGAATTTACAAAAAGAAAGCCAGCATTACAGAACATTCTCAGCAAAATATTCCATGAGGAAGAGATGAAAAACAATGATGCAAGTCAGCAACAGGAGGAACTAGCCTAAAGGAATAGCCAAATAAAGGAGAAACCATTCATGTCAAAAAACAAAAATGATTCAAATGACTGGGAATACAAATCATATCACAATAATAACCCTGAATGTTAATGGCCTGAACTCATCAATCAAAAGACATAGACTGGCAGATTGGATTAAAAAGAAAAATCCAACAATATGCTGCCTGCAAGAGACTCACCTCACAGAAAGAGATACCCATAGACTAAAGGTGAAAGGATGGTAAAAAACATACCATGCACACACGGACACAGCAAAAAAGCTGGAGTATCCATCCTCATTTCAGATAATGTGGACTTCAAGCCAAAGTTAGTCAGAAGGGATAAAGAAGGACATTACATACTGCTTAAGGGAAGCATAAATCAGCAAGACATAACAATCATAAATATCTATGCCCCGAACATTGGCTCATCCATGTACGTCAAACAAATTCTTCTCAATTCCAGAAATCAAATAGACCACAACACAATAATACTAGGCAATTTTAACACACCTCTCTCACCACTGGATAGATCTTCCAAACAAAAATTGAATAAAGAAACCATAGATCTCAATAACACAATCAACAATTTAGAATTAACCGACTTATTTAGAATATACCATCCAACAAAGAATGAATACATTTTCTTCTCAGCAGCACATGGATCCTTCTCTAAAATAGACCATATTTTATGCCACAAAGCTACTGTTAGCAAATACAAGAAGATAGAGATACTACCTTGTACTCTATCAGATCATAATGGACTAAAATTAGAAATAAATGACAGAATAAAAAACAGAAGCTTCTCCAATATTTGGAGATTAAATAATACACTATTATATGATGAATGGATAACAGAAGACATCAGGATGGAAATAAAAAAATTCTTAGAAGTAAATGAGAACAAAGACTACATCATATCAAAATCTCTGGGACACTATGAAAGCAGTACTTAGAGGAAGATTTATTTCATGGGGTGCATTCGACAAAAGAAGTAGAAATCAACAAATAAACGACTTAACACTACAGCTCAAAGCCCTAGAAAAAGAAGAGCAGACCAACACCAAAAGTAGTAGAAGACAGGAAATAGTTAAAATCAGAGCTGAAATCAACGAAATTAAAACAAAAGAAACAATCGGAAAAATTAACAAAATAAATAGTTGGTTCTTTGAAAAAATAAACAAAATTGATAAACCCTTAGCCACACTAACAAAGAGAAAGAGGGAGAAAACTCAAATTACTAAAATTTGGAATGAACAAGGAAATATCAAAACAGACACGAGTGAAATACAAAACATAATTAGAAGCTATTTTGAAAATCTATATTCCAACAAAACAGAAAACCTCGAAGACATCAACAAGTTTCTAGAGACATATGAATTACCTAAACTGAAGGAGGAGGATATACAAAACTTAAATAAATCAATTTCAAGCAATGAAATATAAGAGGTCATCAAAAGCCTACCAACAAAGAAAAGTCCGGGACCAGATGGGTTCTCAGCCAAGTTCTACAAAACCTTTAAAGAAGAGCTCATTCCAATACTTCTCAAAGTATTCCATGAAATAGAAGAGGAGGGAACCCTCCCAAACTCATTCTATGAAGCCAATATCACCCTGATACCTAAACCAGACAGAGACACATCGAGGAAAGAAAATTTCAGACCAATATTCTTAATGAACATCGACGCAAAAATTCTCAACAAAATTTTAGCAAATCGCATACAAAAATATATTAAAAAGATAGTGCACCACGATCAAGTGGGTTTTATCCCAGGGATGCAAGGTTGGTTCAACATCCGGAAATCAATAAATGTCATTCACCATATCAACAGACTTAAAGTTAAGAATCACATGATTATTTCGATAGATGCAGAAAAAGCATTCAATAAAATACAGCATCCCTTCATGCTCAAAACACTAGAAAAAAATTGGGATAGTGGGAACATTCCTTAACATTGTAAAGGCCATCTACACTAAGCCCATGGCCAATATCATTCTAAATGGTGAAAAATTGAAAGCATTCCCCCTAAAAACTGGAACAAGGCAGGGATGCCCTCTTTCACCACTTCTATTCAACATCGTCCTTGAAACTCTAGCCAGAGCAATTAGACAAACCAAAGAAATTAAAGGGATACGAATAGGAAAAGAAGAACTCAAACTATCCCTGTTCGCCGATGACATGATTATATATTCAGAGGAACCTGGAAATTCCACCAGAAAACTTTTAAAACTTATAAGTGAATTCAGTAAGTAGCAAGTTACAAGATCAATGCTCATAAATCCAATGCATTTTTATACATAAGTGAAGAATCTTCAGAAAGAGAAGTTAGGAAAACTATCCCATTCACAATAGCTTTGAAAAAAAATAAAATACTTGGGAATCAGTCTCACAAAAGAGGTGAAAGACCTCTACAATGAGAACTACAGAATAAAGAAAGAAATTAAGAACACCTTAGAAGATGGAAAGATCTCCCATGTTCTTGGATAGGCAGAATTAATATTGTCAAAATGGCCATACTACCAAAAGTGCTATACAGATTCAAATCAATTCCAATTAAAATCCCAATGATGCACCTTACAGAAATAGAGCAAGCAATTATGAAATTCATCTGGAAGAATAAGAACCCAGAATAGCTAAAGCAATCCTCAGTAGAAAGAGCGAAGCAGGGGGTATCGCAATACCAGATCTTCAACTCTATTACAAAGCAATAGTAACAAAAACGGCATGGTATTGGTACCAAAATAGACAGGTAGATCAATGGTACAGAATAGAGGACATGGACACAAACCCAAATAAATACAATTTTCTCATACTAGACAAAGGGGCCAAAAATATGCAATGGAGAAAAGATAGCCTCTTCAACAAATGGTGGCTGGGAAAACTGGAAATCCATATGCAATAGAATTAAACTAAACCCCTATCTCTCACCCTGCTCAAAACTCAACTCAAAATGGATCAAGGACCTCGGAATCAGACCAGAGACCCTGCATCTATAGAAGAAAAAGTAGGTCCAAATCTTCAACTTGTTGGCTTAGGATCAGACTTCCTTAACAGTACTCCCATAGCCCAAGAAATAAAAGCAAGAATCAACAACTGGGATAGATTCAAACTAAAAAGCTTTCTCTCAGCAAAGGAAACTATCAGTAATGTGAAGAGAGAGCCTACAGAGTGGGAGAATATCTTTGCCACTCATACTTCAGATAGAGCACTAATTTCCAGAATCTATAAAGAACTCGAAAAACTCTACACCAAGGGTGGTAAGAATGGAGGAAGGAAGGACTGTATAGAGGGAAAAGAGGGGTGGGAGGGGTGGGGGGGGAGGGAAAAAAAATAACAGAATGAATCAAACAACATTGCCCTATGTAAATTTATGATTTTTAATAAAAAAAAAGAAAAGAAAAACTCTACACCAAGAATACAAATAATCCAATCAACAAATGGGCTAAGGAAATGAACAGACACTTCACAGAAGATCTACAAGCAATCAACAGATATATGAAAAAATGTTCAACATCTCTAGTAATAAGAGAAATGCAAATCAAAACTACCCTAAGATTCCATCTCACCCCAATTAGAATGGTGATTATCAAGAACACAAGCAACAACAGGTGTTGGCGAGGATGTGGGGAAAAAGGTACACTCATACATAGTTAGTGGGGTTGCAAATTAGTGCAGCCACTCTGGAAAGCAGTATGGAGATTCCTCAGAAAGCTTGGAATGGAACCACCATTTGACCCAGCTGTCCCACTCCTCGGCCTATACCCAAAGGACTTAAAATCAGCATACTACAGAGATACAGCCACATCAATGTTCATTGCTGCTCAATTCACCATAGCCAGATTGTGGAACCAACCTAGATGCCCTTCGATTGATGAATGGATAAAGAAACATATATACAATGGAATATTACTCTGCTGTAAAGAATGATAAAATTATGGCATTTGCAGGCAAATGGATGAAATTGGAGAATATCATGCTAAGTGAGATAAGCCAATCTCAAAAAACTAAAGGAGGAATGATCTCACTGATAAGCGGATGATGACATATAATGGGGGTGGGGGGGTTAGCGTTAGGGTTAGGGTTAGGTTAGGGTTAGGGTTAAGGAGGGTGGCAAGAATGGAGGAAGGAAGGACTGTATAAAGGGAAAAGAGGGGTGGGAGGGGTGGGGGGAAGGAAAAAAAATAACAGAATGAATCAAACAACATTACCCTATGTAAATTTATGATTACACAAATGGTATGCCTTGACTCCATGTACAGAGAACAACATGTATCCCATTTGGTTTACAATAAAAAAACATATGCCACTTATGGTAAATTTGAAATATTTGAATATTTGAATAAGATTTGAAAATTTGGGGACAGTGTGTTTGAAGTCCAGACAGAGGATGTGATTTCTTTTTTGTGCATTTTTAAAATCACAGTATTGAGATTTTTAATCTCAACATTTATTGATAGAATAACTTTTTGGTTAGTCGAAACAATGCTGTCCTCCTGCTGATCAGAAAAAAACATCAGATAAACTTAAGAGAAACATTCTACAAATATGCCTATTGAAGACTGGAATCTCCCTCTCACCCACCAGAATATTCAAGGATAGGAATAAGGAAAGGAGAAACTCCCTCAGATGGGAGGAGAGTGAGGAGAGACCACAACTAAATGCCTTGTGGGAAACTAGATTGAATCTTGGGACAGACAAAGAACATTAGTGGGAAAACCAGGGGCATCGAAATGGTCTATGATTTAACAGTATTGTACCAATGTTAATTCCCTAGTTTTAATGATTGTACTGTGATTATGTAATATGATAAAATTATGGGAAGCTGGGTGAAGGATATAAGGGGCATGCTAACATTTTTGCAAATTTCATATCAGCATTAAAATTAGTTACAAAAGGTTAACAATAAAAGTATAAAGAAAAGGAAAAAATTCTTAATTTAACCTCTTAGGTTTCTTAAAGTTAGAAGTTTAGCAAAGTCTCCTTGGCTTGTGTGGGTGTTTGCTATGAATGTACGGGAACCGTAGCGTGATGGGTCTGTCTAGGTATAGTTCAGGTGTTGGCTTTCATGGCTCTGGATACACCTGAAGGCGCAGGCCTGCGGGGGACCGAGAGGGTGGATCATCCCGCTGCAAAGGTTCCTCCCGGAGGGAGCAGAGCGCATGTGTCAGTGCAGACACCTGCGTGTCTGCTGCTCTTCTGTTCAAGTGCACTGTCCAGCCGGGAGTTCTTACCTGGAGCAGTCCTTCTCTGTTCTGGTCCTTCTCTGTTCATGATCAAGCATGGCTCACTGCATGGGGCCTGTGGCTGCTGTGCTGCTACTACTATTACTGGGTGAGTACCTGTCTCCTCCCTTTGAACCCCAAACCCTGACCTCTGCCCTGTATCTCAGAGGCAGTTCTGGAGGGTGAGAGGGAGAGTCCAGGAAAGCTGAAACACACAAAGGGGAGCAAGAGAAAAGGCCTGGCAGTCTGCCCTGCTGCACCACGCCATGTACACAATCTTCGGGCCTAGCTGAGGCCACCCACCTCCTAAGTCCCATCCTGGAACCTCTGACCCAGGTGCTTTCCTTTCCTATCGCCTCCCTCCCCAGCTGTCTTTCTGCCCCAGCCCAGTGCTCCACTCCTAGTCTTGAAGTATCACATGGGCTCATTGCCCAGCATCTTCAGTGTCTCAGTGCCTGGCAATTGCTGTACCCTCTAGGACTGTTCCTTCTCCACCCTGGGGCATCCACGGAGGGGTGACTTTCTGGGGTCTGGTGTGGTGTGAAGAAAGGAGTCTGGTAAAGGTTTTATGGCACAAGATATCTTGGAAGCTGAGGTGGTGCTGTTTTGAGAGTGGAGAGGAGCTAAAGGGTGTGCCTAGGAGGTAAAGCAAAGAAACAGGCGGTTACAAGACCTCAGGTAGCACTAGGTGCTGTTGTGCATGGGTTGAGGCCTGGGGGGGGGGTGTGCCCAGGCAAAGCAGGGGACAATTCTGCTCTGGGCTCTCGGTGGGGAGGGAGGCCCTGTCACTCTCCCATCTGCCCCCTACACTTATGTACTTATTCCAAGCCCTCAAAGTCTGTCCTTCCTGCAGTGCTGACCCCTGAAGACACAGCAAGAATCATAATCCAAGCCATTCCAACCCACAACCTAGGAAGAAAGACCTAGGTTAGCAAGTGCCAGAGAGTGACTATTGTTCTCAGTCCTGAGTCAGGATACCCCCTGCCCCCAGCAAGTCAGACATAGCAAGATAGATGAGGGGCCAGACTGGGCTCTATTATTCAGATGGGGGAACCAGAAAGCCTTCTCGTTTCAGTAAAGGGTTGGGAAAGTGGGGGAGGTCAGTTTGGTTTCAGTGACTCAGGTCCTAAGAAGGGGCTGCCAAGTCCTAACTTTGGATACTGTAGCTTCCCTAGTTTACAGGTGATAGATGGCACAAGTGAGCACAGTTTGCCCCCTGTCTACATCACCGGTGTGAGTCTACTGTGGCAGAAGCCCTCTCTGCTTCCAGGCAGGGTATCACCTGTCACTAGGATATGCCTTCATGGAAACCACTGATGAATCCCCTAGACCTGTGTCTCCAAAGTCCTGTGGCCTGCCATCAGGGACTTTAAAACCACACTCCGCAGTCAGGTTTAATTGGTCTCTCCAATGGCCTGAGCCCTTTCAGGGAATCCTTTTGCTTGGTTGGTGGAGGGCTGGGGAGCCAGAGTCCAGATTGGGCAGGATGACTTAGACCCCTGAGGGCACATCTGGAAGGACTAGGAGGGACAACACACTCCTGCCACAGATGAAAGGAGGAGGTGCAGGAGGTGACTAGGAAAGGGGAGAACTAGAAACCTATAGACCCAAAGGGTCTCTATGTGGGGCAAGAGTGGAGAAAGAGGAAGGTCAGGTGTCCCACTGTACTAAAAAGAAAGGATGAGCGGCTACTGTCCTCAGTGCCATCTCCAATAAATCTCTATTAGCCAGGTCTCCAGGAAGCCTCACTGATTCCCCATCAGGGAGGGTCCGTTGAGGACGGGAGGCGCCCCGCAGGCTCATTTCTGGATAAGTGCCTCAGTTCTGGGTGTGGGTGTACTTGGGGAGGATGGGCCTTAGCTTCTGCGGAGGGCGGGGACCAGCTTCCAGGCATCCCATCCATCCCTAACGTGTTGCAAGGACTCCAAGAACCTGCCGCTGCCCACTCTGTGAACTAGGTCAGGTCAGTGACAAGTGGCCACACCTTTGGTCCCCACTCTGTCCCGCTTGAGTCTTGAGCGCCCTACAAATTCCGGGGGTGTGGCCAGGGTGAAACGTGCACGTAGGGTGCACAGAGAACTGAAGCGTGCCCCCACTTCCACCAGGGTCTGCAAGCTTCGCTGGGGGGAACCGCTGCGTGGACGCTGCCGAAGCGTGCACAGCCAACGCGCTGTGCCAACGACTGCGCACGGAGTACGTGGAGCAGTGTCTGGGGAGGGTCGTAAACGGGGGGTGCCCCCCGCTCCCGCTGCCACCGCGCCCTGCGCCGTTTCTTCTCCCGCGGGCCGCAGGCGCTCACCCACGCGTTGCTCTTCTGTCCGTGTGCGAGCCCCGCGTGCGGCGAGCGACGGCGCCAAACCTTCGTGCCCGCCTGCGCCTTCTCCGGACTGGGCCAGGCCGCCCTCCTGCCTCGCACGGATGGACGCTTGCGAGAGGAGCCGGGTCTGCAGGTGCGTGGGGCGGGGCGGGGCCGGTCTGTCGGGCTGACCAGGGCGGGTCCTCTTGCCAGCTCACCTCCCTCCCCGCGCCCCCGCAGGCCCCGCCTCCTGACCTTCCAGGCCTCCTGCGCTTCGGTCCCCATCACCCAAGACAGTTGCCTGCGGGACCAGGGCCCCAGTTGCCTGCGCGCCTACGCGGGCCTGGTGGGTATGCACGGTCGGGATCCGGGCACGGGCAGGGGCTCTCCAGAGGATGCCTCTGCCAGTGTGGGCGATGACTCCGCTTTGGGGTCCCCCAGGCACCGCGATCACCCCCAACTACGTGGACAACGCGAGTGCGCGCGTGGCTCCCTGGTGCGACTGCAGAGCCAGCGGAAACCGGCGTGAGGAGTGCGAAGCCTTCCAGGGGCTCTTTACAAGGAACCGCTGCTTGGGTGAGGGCCCCTCCGCCCCCCGCGCAGGGATGGCTCGAGAGCCAGGATGGCTGCCTGGCTGACAGAGCCCATTTTAGAGGGAAGGAAACTAAGGCTTCTTGCAGCATCCACGCAGCACACTCCCTCCTCAATTGTCTGTCGTCTTGCCCCTGGGGGGTCTCTCTGGAGACCAGGTCACAGAATCCTAGTAGTATCAAAGCCGAAGTCTCTAAGGACAGGTGGGGGCAAGAGTTAAAACACGTTGCTCAGGGCCTGAGATTGGCCAGGGGAGACTTCTACTTCCAGCACTAATGAGTGGGTTCCTTCCCCATGTGCTTATTCCCTCTTCTGATGATTTCCTCTCATGGGGTCCTAATGGCTTAAATGTCTGGGAGTTAGGGGGCCCGAGTTTGAAACCCGACTCTATTTCACTTACTAGCTAAAAGTTGGTTAACTCCTCTAAGACTTTTTATGTTTGTCTGTAAAATGTGGGTATATTGTCACCTCCTATAAGGATGGAAGATTAGAGTTTGTGAGTCCTTATTTTGTTTTCCTTGACATGCACCTCCCATTTGTCCCAGAAGCCATTCCTTGAAAATGCCAGGGGGACTTGCTGTGCTTGAGGTTCCCAGCCAAGCCCACCCTGGACTCCTTCCTCCATAGATGGTGCCATACAATCCTTTGACAGCCAATGGCCCTCAATCCTGCAGGACCAGCTGGGTTCCCACCACGACCCTGGGCAGCGCCTCCTACAGGTAGATGCAGCCAGTTCTCACACTGTTGCTTTCAGAGCCTTCCCACCCAGGCCTGCAGAGATGGACGCCTGAGTGACCTGGGAGGGAGTGCAGGCAGAAAGCAGTGCCGGGTTCCTGCCTCCAGTCCTCACTCTGCTCCAACCCCTAGGTACCCTCTGCAGACAGGCCCCTGGAAGGGAGCTCCCTGCAGTCCATACTCCCTGTCCTGGTTCTCCAGGCCCTGCTCTGACTAGGACAGCAGACATTGGACCCCACAGCTGACTGCACACACTGCTGGGGTACAGGACAATGTCTCTGGTTTATTGCCCTCTGAAAGGGACTGGCTAGCTCTCCCACCTGTCCTTTGCCCATCTGGACACCTGTGTGCCTATGCCCTGGAGTGAGGGTTGGAGGCTGGGGTCCTGGCTGCAAAGCCCCTGATTTTCTATCAGTAGTCTTGGTTGTAGGTCCCTTTCTTCACAGACCTTGAGACAACTGGATTCTCTCACTGGGGATGCACAGGAGAGGGTCACCTTTGCAGCTGAGGCCTCACTAGCATCCCCAGATCTAAAGAAGGTCAGAGACCATCCGGACTCCTGGAACTCTAGGAAACTGTGTTGGCCTCTCAAGCAGGTAGCACCCTAAGGAATGCATGGGAGCAGACTCCCTCTAGCACAGCCCGCCTTTGAGGGCACCCTCCCACTTAGGCAATACCTGTGCCCCAGAACTAATGTTGGCAGATTGCTTCCTGTCCACGATATGCTGCTTGGTGGGCATCCCCTGGAACGAGAGGAGTCAGTCCCTGCCCTGCCCCTGCACTGCACTGGCTACTTGGTCATCCGTTTTCCTCAGCACTAGGAACAGTGCACGTGTTCAATAAACCCACCTGCACCGAGACTGACATTGTTTTCATGTTGTCTGCGTCCTGGAGCCTGGAGACCAGTGTTTGCTGTGGGGTGTGCCTCTCCTGGCCTGTGTGACCTCAGATGTCTCCAGAACTCTGGGCTCTGCCAGGCCCCCTACAGATGCTGAAATGAATCAACTCTCAGGTCCTACAGTCAGGGATTTTCTTTGCTTTTGTCTCTTCTCTGCCAGTTTTCAGATAAAGAAAGTACATTTTCCAACTTCCTTCACACTGGGATGGCCAAGTAACACATATTAGCCCGTGTGACCCGGCAAATGCTACAAACAATGTTAAATTGCAGTCCTGGGCTGGGCACGGTGAGGCTGTAATCCCAGCAATTTAGGAGACTAAGGCAGGAGGATCGCAAATTTGAGGCTAGCTTGGGCAACTTAATGAGACACTAAATAAATAAATACATAGAGATGGGGATATAGCTCAGTGGAAGAACACCACTGAGTTCAATTCCCAGTACCTGGGGGAAAAATGATGTTTAGTTCCATACCCAACACTGAAAAAAAATTGCATTTTGCAAAGAAGTTTGGGAGGATTGTGTACAATATCGGGGTTTGGGTACTAAGCCTCTGCCTGCTTCCTTCTTCCTGCTTCCTGCCTCTTCCTAGACCCTTCTGAGGTTTGATAGGAACCATGAAGCAGGCTGAGGTGGAGCTGTTGGTGCCTTGCTCAGAGACCCTGTGCAACCCTCCCTAGCTTCTTACCAAACTCATTCTCTAGAGAATCACTGCCCAGAAATGCCTGTTAGGTTATACTCTGCTCCTGAGACAACGACAGCCCACTACTGACTGAGGCAGGGGTACAAGGGCCTGGCCTGCCTGCCTCAGGCTGGGACAATTCTATCTGCTGAGATCCACCTCCTGCCTCCCTTATTTACAGGTTTCCCTAAGGGTATTTCCTTCATTGTGTGAGAATCCTGGTCTTGGGTTCAGCTGCTGGAGAACCGGACCTCAAACACAGTGGTTAAGCAGAGACCACACCAACACTGAGGACTAAGACTGTCCTGACCAGAACAGCAGCTGTGGGACTGGGTGTGCACACTGCAATTCACACCAAACCCACAAGCTTCTTGCTGATACTGTCATCCAGCTCCCAGCTTCAGCCAGGATGCTCCTGATTGCAAGAAAATAAGTCAAAGTGGTTTGAGCACGCACCTGAGTAACCTAAGCTTCAGGCACAGCTGTCTCCAGCGGTTCAAATGATATTGTCTCTACTGGTCTTCCCAGTGACTTTCCTCTGCAGTCAGTTAGGCCCTCACCAATGGTGGGTAGAATTCTAACACCCCAGGTTTATTAGCAGTCCCTGCAGAGAAAGGTACCTTTTCCACAGCATTCATGGGCCTTGATGGGCTGAGCATGAATTAAGGACTTTTTCTTTCTGTGGCCTGGAGCATATCAGCCTACCAGGGTCACCTGGTTTTCCAAATAAAGAGAAGATATTGGGCAAAGCAAAGCTGAATTCAGCCTGTTCTCCCCTCACAAAGAAGAGGGAGCTGGGTGCTGTGGTGCACAGCTCTAATCCCAGCAACTCGGGAGGCTAAAGCTAGAGGACTGCAAGTTCCAGGCCAGCCTCAGCAACTTAACGAGACCCTGTCACAGAATAAAAAATAAAAAGGGCTGGGAATGGTGTAGTGGTAGAGCATCCCTGGGTTCAGTGTTCAATTCCCAGTACAAAACAAAACAAAACAAAACAAAAACAAAACACAACAAAAAAAAAAACAGATGAAGGTAGATCAATGGTACAGAATAGAGGACACGGACACAAACCCAAATAAATACAATTTTCTCATACTAGACAAAGGGGCCAAAAATCATGATGGAGAAAAGATAGCCTCTTCAACAAATGGTGCTGGGAGAATTGGAAATCCATATGCAACAGAATGAAACTAAACCCATATCTCTCACCATGCACGAAACTAAACTCAAAATGGATTAAGGACCTTGGAATCAGACCAGAGACCCTGCAGATTATAGAAGAAAAAGTAGGTCCAAATCTTCACCTTGTTGGTCTAGGATCAGACTTCCTTAACAGGACTCCCATAGCACAAGAAATAAAAGCTAGAATCAACCACTGGGATAGATTCAAACTAAAAGCTTTCTCTCAGCAAAGGAAACTATCAGCAATGCGAAGAAAGAGCCTACAGAGTGGAGAATATCTTTGCCAATCATACTTCAGATAGAGCGCTAATCTCCAGAATCTATAAAGAACTCAAAAAACTCTACTCCAAGAATTCAAATAATCCAGTCGATAAATGGGCTAAGGAAATGAATAGACACTTCACAGAAGAAGATCTACAAGCAATCAACAAACATATGGAAAAATGCTCAACATCTCTAGTAATAAGAGAAATGCAAATCAAAACCACCCTAAGATTCCATCTCACCCCAATTAGAATGGCGATTATCAAGAATACGAGCAACAACAGGTGTTGGCGAGGATGTGGGGAGAAGGTACACTCATACATTGCTGGTGGGGCTGCAAATTAGTGCAGCCACTCTGGAAAGCAGTGTGGAGATTCCTTAGAAAACTTGGAATGGACCCTCCATTTGACCCAGCTATCCCACTCCTTGGCCTATACCCAAAGGACTTAAAATCAGCATACTACAGAGATACAGCCACATCAATGTTCATAGCTGCTCAATTCACAATAGCCAGACTGTGGAACCAACCTAGATGCCCTTCAATTGATGAGTGGATAAAGAAACTGTGGTATATATATACAATGGAATATTACTCAGCCATAAAGAATGATAAAATTATGGCATTTGCAGGCAAATGGATGAAATTGGAGAATATCATGCTAAGTGAGATAAGCCAATCTCAAAAAGCCAAAGGACAAACAATATCGTTAATAAGTGGAGGATGACACATAATGGGGAGGAGGGAAGGGTTAGTGTTAGGGTTAGAGTTAGGGTTAGGGAGGGGGGCAAGTATGGAGGAAGTAAGTACTGTATAGAGGGTAAAGAGGGGTGGGAGGGGTGGGGGAAGGGAAAAAATAACAGAATGAATCAAACAACATTACTCTATGTAAATTTCTGATTACACAAATGGTATGCCTTTACGCCATGTACAGAGAAACAACATGTATCCCATTTGTTTACAATAAAAAAAAAAAAAAACCAGATGAGGGACTACTCCCTTTCCCACACCTGCATGGGACTGGACACCTGTATCTGGGTTGGGGAGTCAGGGTGTGTTGGGGGAGGGTAGTGAAAGCATCATCCTGCCCTACTCACTGTAATCACACGGTGGTCCACATGAAGAATTAAGTGTCTGCTAATGCTTTTCATATGTGAGGGTGTGTTAAACCCTGCCCCATTTTCAACTTGGAAAGAAATGGGAATGACTCCAAATAAAAATAGGAAAGTATAGGCATATACGTTCCTAAAGATTGGGCAGATGAAGTGAACAGAACCTATTTGAAAATTGTAAAATTGTTCCATGGCTGCCGGTGATCCCAAATGTGCCCACATCCTAATCCCCACAACCTGCAAATGTCACCGTAGAGGCAAAAGAGTATTTAACCTTATATGGCAAAAGATGAGATTAATTATGGATCTTGAGAGGAGGGTGTTATCCTGGATGAGTCCAGTGGGCCTTAATTCCCAGTGTGGAAAAAAAAAGTAGTACACAAAATAATCTTGCCTCTTTCGGTATGGTGTCTTAAATTTGCTGAAATACATTGTGGGTTGGCACAATGTATTTTTTTTTTGGGGGGGGGTCTAAAGACTGTTGACTGTATAGTAAAATTGAGTTCCACCTGATAACATATTGTCAGATGATAATGTAGCAAAACTCAAGACACAATTTCATAAACAAAGGAAAGCATCTTGAGTTGAATACACATTGGGTACACAAATGTTGAAGAATGAGGACTTAAACAGAGTCGGCCCACCTGAGGTAGATCCAAGGGTCAGTCCTGGGATGGAGCCAAGAGAGCAGAAGAGAGCATTGTGTCCAAGGGAGGGGCTGGAAGGGAGGGAGCAGATCCTTTTGCCCATCATTGGGGTTACAGTGTCACCACTGGGGTTTCAGGATAGGGGTCTGAGGGGTCAGACTGAAGGAACTTCGGATCCAGTGTACAGTGCAGAGGAGGCTGTAGGAAGTTGTGTGGAAGCCTTAGAATAGGTTTTGGGGTTTGCAACCCAACAAGGAAAGAAACTAAAGGGTGGGGCACTTTGCCCTAAGTGAAAAATTTTTTCATTAACTTTTTTAAAAATGTAAAGTCTGTCTTTCAGCCTAACTCTTGAAATGAGGAGGCTGAGTCAGTGGTGCTATTTTGTAGCCAAATAACCTGCCACCTGTTTTTCTACCACAGATCGCCTTCTTTTAACACATCAACTTTATGGACCTGGTGCGGTTCTTCAAAACTTTCTTCAGGTAATTTCTTTCATATAAATAATACCTTTTTTAAAATTAAGTCCTTAATTACATAATCAACTCATAAAAAATAAAGGAATAGCCAGATGTGGTAACATTTACCTGTAATCCCAGTTTGAGGCACAAAGATTGCAAGTCAAGTCAATTTGGTACTTTAGTGAAACCCTATCTCAAAATTTAAAAAATGTAAAGGACTGGGATGTAGCTCTGTGCTAGAGCACCCCTGGGTTCAATCCCTAGTCCTGTAAAAATTTAAAATTAAAAAAGATAAAATAATAATCCTATGTTTCCCAAAAGATCAAAATTACTTTATATGTGTCCTGAAAAGTTGCATGTCAGTTACATTAATGTAAACTCAGTCTAAACTGATAAAAGGAAAACATTTGATTTGCATGTTCTGGCTTGGGTGGGGGCAGCTTTGCATGTACCCTATACTAAATTACAGCTAAACTGTATCTTCATATGGAAATAGTTTTGGACTAAATGTTAACTATGATTATTGATGTGAGCTACATGTATGCTTCCTCTTGTTTAAGAGATGATTATTCCAGTGATTGATCATGTAGTTTTGAAGCTAAAAGTGGTTATTTTTCAGCCCCCAGGATTCTCTCTTTTAGTTTCATAGTCTTGCTTATTTTAATTTCATTTTTCTGGAAATACTATATAGAAACAATTTTAAAAGGTGAATACATGCTGCCGTGCTTATAAGAGAAAGCCACAACAGCCTGCCTCACACCTTCCCGTTATCTCCTCCCCCAATTTAAATTGTTCTGGCTGTTTTGTACCTCTCTACACTCACACTAATTCTTGATTTTCAGTTCAGTTATCTCTTGATGTCCTCTAGGAGATGAGGATTTATTGTCTCACATTGCCCCACCCAGCAACTCCCTCCACACCACACATGCATACAAAATCTCCTGCCTCGCGTTCATTTGATTCAGTTATATCTTAGGGTTTGGCCAGATTAGTGAACCCTATTCATGTTATTATGACCCTAACACAGTTATTCACAGCTGAATTGAACTCAGTGCCTCCCTGTTTTCTGAATAAGTGATCACTCTCTGGTTATCCTAATCTAATATTTGCCATGTTTTGTCTTTTCCATGTTTGTCTTTTCTACAAACCTATACCTGATTAATGCCTGTCCTCTGACAGAAATGAAACATCTGTCACTATGGTGAAACCCAAGCAGGTGTTCTCTTGGAGACGTGTGCCCTGGAGCCCTGTTAGCCTCCTGCCCTCCAGAGCACTAAGTTGTCCCAGGCCTGCTGTGCACGACTGTCATCTTAGGAATGTCCTGCACCTTCCTCCTCTGTTGAAGTCTGTTTCCATGTCATAACTTTGCTGTATATCCCTCCTTTCACTGGAGCATATTTTCCAGGAGGTTCCTGAGAAATGTACATGGGAGGTGCCTTCCCTTTCCTGTGAGCTTCCCCTACTGGAAATAAAAATGTCTTTTTGCAGGGGGCAGGGAGCTGGGGATTGAACCTGGGACCACTTACATGCCAGGCAAGTGTTCTACTGCTGAGCTACACCCCCAGCCCAAATGTCTTTATTTTTGTCCTCACAATTTGATTAAGAGTTTGATTACTAAATTTTAGGTTGGAAATAATTTCCCACTTCAACTATTTTCAAATAAAATTTAAGGTATTCTGTCACAGAATAGTTAAAAAGAATATCAGAGCCCCATGCAGTGACACACACCAATAATCCCAGCTACTTGGCAGACTGAGGCAGGAAGATCATAAATTTGAGACCAGATTCAGCAATTTAGTGAGACCCTGTCCCATATTTTTAATATAAGGGCTGTGAATATAACTTAGTACTAGAGTGCCCCAAGGTTTAGTCTCCAGTAGTGGAGGAAAAGAAAAAAGGCATATATTAGAAAACACATTCCTCTCAATAAATTAGAAAAAAAAAAGTGCTCATTAAACCTAAAGAAAACAGCAGGACTGGGAATGGCAGCACAGGCTTGTTATCCTAGTGACTTGGTAGGTTGAGGCAGGAAGACTGCAAGTTCAGGGCCAGCCTGGGCAATTTAGTGAGACCCTGAGCAACTTAGCAAGACCCTACTTCAAAATAAAAGACAAAAAGGGTTGGGGATGTAGTTCAGTGGTAAAGTGCCTCTGGGTTCAATCCCCAGTACCCTCCACCAAAAATTTTTTAAAAGGAAAGTAGAAGGAAGTATGGCATGTAAATAGGTGCAGAAATTAATGATCTAAGGAAAGAAGTCCAGTAGACAGGATTAAAAGAACCATAATTTAGATTTTTTTAAAAAAAATTTATACCAGGGATTGTACCCTGCAGTGCTTCACCACTGAGTCACAATCCTATCCCTTTTTTTATTTTTTATTTGAGGTGGTCTTGCTAAATTGCTTAGGACCTTGCTAAATTGCTGAGGCTGGCCTTGAACTTGGAACTGCCTACCTCAGTCTCAGAAGTTGCTGGGATTACAGGCATGTGCCACCATGCCCAACTGCTAAATTGGATATTTGAAAAGAATGATATTTTAAATACCAATGTTGGAAATAAAAGGGAGTATTACTCCAAATTCTACATTTTCCCCTCAGAAGAGTATTTAATGAACAACTACATGTGAATAAATTTGAGAACATAACAGATGGAATGGGAAAATTAAAAAGAGGACTATTTACACCTTATCAAAACTGACACAGAAGAGATAGAAAACCCAAACAGTCTATATTTATTTTAAAAATAAATATAATATTTATACATAGTTTAAATTTTCCTGCAGTGAACACTGTAGGCCTTGTGGCTTCATTGGTAACATAACCTTTTAAGAAGAAATAATATCAATATAACTAATTCTCAAGAAAGGATAAGGAAGGAACACACTGCAATTGTGTTATGATCCTAGGCACAACCTACAAAAATATCATGAGAAACAAATTTACAAGAGCACTCTCATGAAAGAAGAAACAAAATCTGTCAGTAATAGAAATGCTACTAACTCATAACCCGGTTGGATTTATGTAGGAATGCAAGATTGATTTAGCATAAGACAGGCAATCAGTATAAATCACATTATTTGCATAAAGGAGGAGAATGATCTGATCATCTTCATTGCTGAGGGAAACATTTAATAAAAAGTTTAATAGCTCTTCATTTAAAAAACCTCGTTCAAAACTAGGAATAGAAAGAAACTTCTTTAAATCTGATTAAGGATCTATAGAAAGTCAGCAGCAAAATACATTCTTAAAGAGAAAGAGACAGATATCCGATATCACTTCTATTCCACCATTGTAATGGAGGTTCTAACCACTACAGAAAGATTAAAAAAAAAAAAAAAGTAAGTAAAGGATGGACATCATCATTACTCATGATATGATTGTGGATTCCTAAAATTTCTAAAGAATCTACAGATAAAGTATTAGAATTAATGAGATAGGGCAGGGGGAAATAGGTGTGGATAGCCTGGGAGCTGGGCTCAGCCAGGCATCCTTCCACCATATGACTGGACAAAAGCAGTCTTTCTGACCACAAGGTGGCCATGCTCTCCACGCCAGATCCAATTGGTTTCACACAGGCCACCAGAAGAACCTCCTGACCAAACTTGACCTTTCTGCTCATTTTGACTGATTACCATGGGTCATCACCCACCCCTTAGCTGCATACTTAGATGCTAATGAGGCTAGGTAAGATTCCATATGAACCTCCCAATCCAGAAAACTTTATCCATAATCAACCCCTGCTTTCTGAATATTTCATTCCCTTCAACACTACAAGCACCTCCCACCTAAGAGGCAGCTCAGTTCTTTTCTTTCTTTTTTTATTCATTGTACACAAAAGGGGTACATCTATCATTTCTCTGATTGTACATAGAGTCACACCATTTGCATAATCATACATGTACATAGAGTAATGATGTTTGTCTCATTCTATTATTTTTCCTTCCCTCCCAACCCCTCATTTTCCTCTATGAAATCCATCCTTCCTCCATTCTTGCCTCCCTCCCACCCCCACGACCAAACAGATGATGTTTGGTTTTTTGGGATTGGCTTATTTCACTTAGCATAATATTCTCCAGCTCCATCCATTTACCTGCAAATGCCATAATTTTATTCTTCTTTATAGCTGAATAATATTCCATTGTGTATACATGCCACAGTTTCTTTAGTCCATTCATCTACTGAAGGGCATCTAGGTTGGTTCCACAATCTAGCTCTTGTGAATTGAGCAGAGGAAGCTCAGTTCTTGAGGATGCCCACACTCATAGCATGTGTATCTTTTGCTTTTCAAACAATCTTTTCCTCTGCTCCTAAAACCTGAAGTGTCCTGAAATTCCTTTCTCTGACCTTGGTGAAGAGCCTGGAGGGTTCAAATGAAGGTTTCCCTTACTCTAAGAGACCTCAGAGACCCCTAGCCAGTGACACTAATAAGTGAATTCAGAAACAGTTGCTAGTCACGAGAGTAAGGTTAAAAAGTCAATTTTACATTGTCCCCAACATCTCTCTCTTCCAGGCCTTATCCATAAGGGTCAAGTGCTGACACAAGAACCATGCAATTGTATTTCCCTCAGCAAACCATCTAGTGACCTCCTTGGGGACCCTTTTTACCATGAAAGAAGAAATCTCTTCCTGGGGGATGCTGGGAGCAGATGGGCTTGAATCAAGACTCATCCCCATCCCCTATGGACCCAGTCTGCCTGCTGTGAGCTGATGAGATTGAAAAAGAAAACTGTCGACAAGATCCAACTCGCCCTTCTTGATTAAGTTTCACTTGAGAATCTTTACTTCAGTTGCATTTTGTTCTCTGGAGGGTCAGAGGACCAAGCGTTTTCTCAGCCTTAATTAGCTTCGTATATTGACTCTTCCACCAGGCAGCATGGTCGTGGCCCTCCAGGCTTGGAGGGAAATAAAAAGAATTAAATAAAGACATTCATTTCTAAATATTTCTAAAGGAAAAAAACATTTTGTTTCTATATTTCACCAACTACAATGAAATTCCCATGTTTGTGTCCTTGATCAATAAAATTATTCAAAATTACAATGTATCTAGACCAAGAAAAAATTGGGGGTGGGGATAAGACAATCCACTGTGCCTCCCCCAAAGTGGATATTTTGTTAAGCTCAATAATCATTGTGGCACTGGCACAAAATCAGATTGGCCAGTGGACTACAAGGCATAACCAATTTGTGCTGGGAGAGGTGGCACACATGCTATTTATCCCAGCTCTTCCAGAGACTAAGGCAGGAGGATCGCAAGTTCAAGACCTGCCTGAGCAATTTGACAAAACCCTGTCTCAAAATCAAAAGGGCTGAGGATTGTAGCTCAGTGGTAGAGAGCTTGAAGAGCATGCAGGAGGCCCTGGGTTCCATCCCCAATACGTACACACACAAAGTAGAGAAAGTTAAAAAACATGATTAATATACCCACCTTCTCTTTTGGCCTTCAGGAGGAGGTGTCCAGACTCCTTGGGACTTAAGCCATAAAGGACTCGAAGGGAGGCCAAACTCAGCCCTCTTGACTATTTCTTAAGAGTGCCCTGACCTCCACTCCCACTCTTCACCCTACGTGGAGACTTCTGGAAGAGCCAGATGGGTCTGAAAGACAGCAGTGGGAGGAGAAATCCAGGTCTGAAGGAGAGAGACACAGCTGAAGCCTGGGATCCCCTGGCTCAGGGTGGAGGGCTCAAGGACAGAGACTTGGGAGAGCAGAGCTGGCACCAGGCAAGAGCAGCAGGATGAGGGGTACAGAAGAAGTTGCAAGACAGGAGGGAGCCTTGGCAACCTAGAACTGAGCAGGGGTGTCCGCGGGGCAGTGGACATCAAGCTGTGGGGTGCTGAGCCCAACTGAGCTATGCCTTATTGTCTTTGGCCATCCACCTGCCAGCTGCTCAGGACTGCCCCTGGGATGGGCTGTCCTTCCTCTGACACTGTGGTGTGCAGGGCATCTCTCACCCCCTTAACCCCCACCTTGAGTTCCTCTACTCTAAAGAAGGGAAGTGTTCACACCTCTGAGTGGTTGTGACCACCTACAAAGGTGGAAGAGGTCGCTGCCCCATCACACCTTGGTCTTGAGTTTCCTCCTTCTCATCTACTTCTCCCCTCCCATGGACCAGAATACAGTAGATTTTGTAGAATTAAAACCCAACCCACTGCAACAGCATGATGCGTCAGGGGTCAGGGTCATCAGCAGCAGAAAGCCTACGGTGGCTTCCTGATTCATGAAGCAAATTGCCACAACAGACCACAGATAGATGTGTTACCGTAACTAGGGTGGCTAGGCTGATTGCGGTGCTTAGAATACACACTGAATGCTTGGGTTTTCTTTCTTCTTCTTTTTCTTTTTTTCCCTTCTGTTTGTTGTTTGTTTTCATTGCTAGTGATGGTCCCCAGGCCTTACACAAACTAGGCAAGTGCTTTACCACTAAGCTATATGCCCAGCCCTCCAATGCTTGGGTTTTAAAGATTAGTAAAAACAACAAAAAATCACGTAGAGAAAGAACTACCATGTGGTCCTAAGAGGGTCTTCTGACTTCAAGTGACAGAAATCCAACTCGAAATGAGGCTTTGGTGAAAGAGACACCCATGGGCTCACATCACAGATATTGTCAGCTTCTGCATTCCCTCACTCTGTGTTTTGGCTTTGCTTTTCTCTAGGGTGGACTTTTGCTCAGGGAGGTTCATCTAAGATGTCCCTGGTGGCTTATGTTTCCTTTCATCCAACCTAACGCAAAGATGCACCTTCTATAGAACCAGAATTAATTGATTAGTCCAGCTTGGATTACATGTTCATTTATGAATCAATCACTATTGCCTCAGAGATAGACACTGTAATTTCACTGTAGGGCCTGGGTCATGGAAGACTGGGATGGTCAAGGCAGTACAGCCACAAAGATTGGAGAAGGAGTGTGTTCCACAAAATAAGAGACAGACTTTATCACTAAAAGGAAGGATGCCAGACAGACAAAAACTTGTCTCCTTTGTGAAGTATTTGCTTCTATGGTGACCTTTCTTTTTCAGCTCTGGAAGTCTTCAAGAAATTCCCTGCTAATCCTCTAATTCATTATCCTCCAGGATTTGCAAAAGCTTGCCCATACTCAGTCCAGCAGGGACTTGGGTGTATGCAAAACAAAAAGACAAAGAGGGGGTCCCAACAGATGTCAATGTCAGCTTGCTTTGTAAAAATGTATCTATACCAAACACAGATTTGTATGCTTTATAGAATGAGAATAATAGCAAAGAGACAGACTAATGTCATTGTGGGAGGCTGAGGCAGCAGGATCTCAAGTTCAAGGTCAGCCTGGGCAACTTAGTAAACCCTGTCTCAATAAAATATGTGTGTGTGTGTGTGTGTGTGTGTGTGTGTGTGTGTGTGTGTGTGTGTACAGCTCAGTCATAGAGTTCTTCTTGCCTAGCATGTGGTAGGGGGGCACCATGAGTTCAATCCTAGTACTACAAAAAATAAAATAAGCAATATAGGAGAATGGCGGAGAAAATCTCACAGGCTTTTATCTTGTTTGTGTTATCACGTTCATAAATTTTTTTACTTACTAGGATTTTTATTCAACACAATAGGTGACTCTCTCTAGGAGATCAACACTTGTCTTTACTTTCAAATAATGTTTCAAGAAGGAAGAATTGTTCATGGCTTCTTTTAATAAGGAAGGTCAATCTGACCTGCACCTTGTTAATTGAATTCTACTGTTTTTTCATTAAACCCATTTTGTCCCATTGTCCCAGATGTGGACCACCTATAAAAATTTATATTGAGCAACAAATATGCGGAGGATCCAAGATGGCAGACTAGAGGGTGACTGCATCTCCTGTCACTCCCAGAACCCAGGATTCAAGAAGGGGAGGTACTGGGAGACTTGGACTAACATAGAGCCGCGGGGGTGAGTCTCCCCACCGGGTGAAGCTCGGCCCAGGCGGCAGGCCCAGACAGGGGGCGGCTTTTCAGAGCAGGGAAGGGCAGCTAGAGTCTTTCCCAGGCAGCCCTGCTCCCTCCGGCGGCAGGCTCCTTCCACAGCCAGCTTCTCAGAGCAGGCTGCCCAGGTGAGAGCCTTTCTGCACAGAGGCCAGCTCCAAGCCCTAGAACCAGTAGCAGGCTAGGGGCAGCTTTTCGGAAGCACTGCATTATCCAGTTCCTCCAAGACTTCAGGCTACTGAAGGCTGGGAGGTGATATACTGGAAATCTACAGGGACACTATAAGCCAATAGAGGAAATCTGCAATATCTCAGAGTCCCACTGATATCTGACCAATATGAGAAAACAAGGGAAGAAAATGTCCCAAACAAACCTAGATACTATATCAATAAAACCCAATGACAGCACAGCAGAAGAAATGTCAGAAGGGAGTTCAGAATATACATAATTAAAACAATCAGGGAAGCAAACGAGGAGATGAAAGAGCAAATGCAGGCATTGAAGGAGGAGATGAAAGAGCAAATGCAGGCATTAAATGATTGCACCAATCAACAGTTAAAGAGCAAATATGGGAAGCAAGAGATCATTTCAATAAAGAGTTGAAGATACTGAAAAAAAAAAAAACAAACAGAAATCCTTGAAATGAAGGAAACAATAGACCAAGTTAAAAACTCCATAGAAAGCATAACCAATAGGATAGAACACCTGGAAGACAGAACCTCAGACATTGAAGACAAAATATTTAATCTTGAAAACAAAGTTGACCAAACAGAGAAGATGGTAAGAAACCATGAACAGAATCTACAGAATGATGGGATATCATGAAAAGGCCAAATTTAAGAATTATTGGGATTGAGGAAGGCACAAACAAACCAAAGGAATGAACAATCTATTCAATGAAATAATATCAGAAAATTTCCCAAATCTGAAGAATGAAATGGAAAACCAAGTACAAGAGGCTTATAGGACTCCAAATATACAAAATTACAACAGACCCACACCAAGGCACATTATTATGGAAATACCTAGCATACAAAACAAAGACAGAATTTTAAAGGCCGTGAGAGAAAAGAATCGAATTACATTCAGGGGGAAACCAATAAGAATATCAGCAGATTTTTTAATCCAGACCCTAAAAGGTAGAAGGGCCTGGAACAACATTTACCAAGCCCTGAAAGAAAACGGATGCCAACCAAGAATCTTATACCCAGCAAAACTTACTTTCAGATTTGACGACGAAAGAAGATCCTTCCATGATAAACAAAAGCTAAAGGAATTTACAAAAAGAAAGCCAGCATTACAGAACATTCTCAGCAAAATATTCCATGAGGAAGAGATGAAAAACAATGATGCAAGTCAGCAACAGGAGGAACTAGCCTAAAGGAATAGCCAAATAAAGGAGAAACCATTCATGTCAAAAAAACAAAAATGATTCAAATGACTGGGAATACAAATCATATCACAATAATAACCCTGAATGTTAATGGCCTGAACTCATCAATCAAAAGACATAGACTGGCAGATTGGATTAACAGAAAAATCCAACAATATGCTGCCTGCAAGAGACTCACCTCACAGAAAGAGATACCCATAGACTAAAGGTGAAGGATGGTAAAAAACATACCATGCACACACGGACACAGCAAAAAAGCTGGAGTATCCATCCTCATTTCAGATAATGTGGACTTCAAGCCAAAGTTAGTCAGAAGGGATAAAGAAGGACATTACATCCTTCTTAAGGGAAGCATAAATCAGCAACACATAAAAATCATAAGTATCTATGCCCCGAACATTGGCTCATCCATGTACGTCAAACAAAAATTCTTCTCAATTCCAGAAATCAAATAGACCACAACACAATAATACTAGGCGATTTTAACACACCTCTCTCACCACTGGATAGATTGTCCAAACAAAAATTGAATAAAGAAACCATAGATCTCAATAACACAATCAACAATTTAGAATTAACCGACTTATTAGAATATACCATCCACAAAGAATGAATACATTTTCTTCTCAGCAGCACATGGATCCTTCTCTAAAATAGACCATATTTTATGCCACAAAGCTACTGTTAGCAAATACAAGAAGATAGAGATACTACCTTGTACTCTATCAGATCATAATGGACTAAAATTAGAAATAAATGACAGAATAAAAAACAGAAGCTTCTCCAATATTTGGAGATTAAATAATACACTATTATATGATGAATGGATAACAGAAGACATCAGGATGGAAATAAAAAAATTCTTAGAAGTAAATGAGAACAAAGACTACATCATATCAAAATCTCTGGGACACTATGAAAGCAGTACTTAGAGGAAGATTTATTTCATGGGGTGCATTCGACAAAAGAAGTAGAAATCAAAACAAATAAACGACTTAACACTACAGCTCAAAGCCCTAGAAAAAGAAGAGCAGACCAACACCAAAAGTAGTAGAAGACAGGAAATAGTAAAATCAGAGCTGAAATCAACGAAATTAAAACAAAAGAAACAATCGGAAAAATTAACAAAAATAAATAGTTGGTTCTTTGAAAAAATAAACAAAATTGATAAACCCTTAGCCACACTAACAAAGAGAAAGAGGGAGAAAACTCAAATTACTAAATTTGGAATGAACAAGGAAATATCAAAACAGACACGATGTGAAATACAAAACATAATTAGAAGCTATTTTGAAAATCTATATTCCAACAAACAGAAAACCTCGAAGACATCACAAGTTTCTAGAGACATATGAATTACCTAAACTGAAGGAGGAGGATATACAAAACTAAATAATCAATTTCAAGCAATGAAATATAAGAGGTCATCAAAAGCCTACCAACAAGAAAAGTCCGGGACCAGATGGGTTCTCGGCCACGTTCTACAAAACCTTTAAAGAAGAGCTCATTCCAATACTTCTCAAAGTATTCCATAAAATAGAAGAGGAGGGAACCCTCCCAAACTCATTCTATGAAGCCAATATCACCCTGATATCTAAATCAGACAGAGACACATCGAGGAAAGAAAATTTCAGACCAATATTCTTATGAACATCGACGCAAAAATTCTCAACAAAATTTTAGCAAATCGCATACAAAAATATATGAAAAAGATAGTGCACCACGATCAAGTGGGTTTTATCCCAGGGATGCAAGTTGGTTCAACATCCGGAAATCAATAAATGTCATTCACCATATCAACAGACTTAAAGTTAAGAATCACATTATTATTTCGATAGATGCAGAAAAAGCATTCAATAAAATAACAGCATCCTTCATGCTCAAAACACTAGAAAAAATTGGGATAGTGGGAACATTCCTTAACATTGTAAAGGCCATCTATCACTAAGCCCATGGCCAATATCATTCTAAATGGTGAAAAATTGAAAAGCATTCCCCCTAAAACTGGAACAAGGCAGGGATGCCCCTCTTTCACCACTTCTATTCAACATCGTCCTTGAAACTCTAGCCAGAGCAATTAGACAAAACCAAAGAAATTAAAGGGATACGAATAGGAAAAGAAGAACTCAAACTATCCCTGTTCGCCGATGACATGATTATATATTCAGAGGAACCTGGAAATTCCACCAGAAAACTTTTAAAACTTATAAGTGAATTCAGTAAAGTAGCAAGTTACAAGATCAATGCTCATAAATCCAATGCATTTTTATACATAAGTGAAGAATCTTCAGAAAGAGAAGTTAGGAAAACTATCCCATTCACAATAGCTTTGAAAAAAAATAAAATACTTGGGAATCAGTCTCACAAAAGAGGTGAAAGACCTCTACAATGAGAACTACAGAATAAAGAAAGAAATTAAAGAACACCTTAGAAGATGGAAAGATCTCCCATGTTCTTGGATAGGCAGAATTAATATTGTCAAAATGGCCATACTACCAAAAGTGCTATACAGATTCAAATCAATTCCAATTAAAATCCCAATGATGCACCTTACAGAAATAGAGCAAGCAATTATGAAATTCATCTGGAAGAATAAGAAACCCAGAATAGCTAAAGCAATCCTCAGTAGAAAGAGCGAAGCAGGGGGTATCGCAATACCAGATCTTCAACTCTATTACAAAGCAATAGTAACAAAAAACGGCATGGTATTGGTACCAAAATAGACAGGTAGATCAATGGTACAGAATAGAGGACATGGACACAAACCCAAATAAATACAATTTTCTCATACTAGACAAAGGGGCCAAAAATATGCAATGGAGAAAAGATAGCCTCTTCAACAAATGGTGCTGGGAAAACTGGAAATCCATATGCAATAGAATTAAACTAAACCCCTATCTCTCACCCTGCTCAAAACTCAACTCAAAATGGATCAAGGACCTCGGAATCAGACCAGAGACCCTGCATCTTATAGAAGAAAAAGTAGGTCCAAATCTTCAACTTGTTGGCTTAGGATCAGACTTCCTTAACAGTACTCCCATAGCCCAAGAAATAAAAGCAAGAATCAACAACTGGGATAGATTCAAACTAAAAAGCTTTCTCTCAGCAAAGGAAACTATCAGTAATGTGAAGAGAGAGCCTACAGAGTGGGAGAATATCTTTGCCACTCATACTTCAGATAGAGCACTAATTTCCAGAATCTATAAAGAACTCGAAAAACTCTACACCAAGGGTGGTAAGAATGGAGGAAGGAAGGACTGTATAGAGGGGAAAAGAGGGGGGGGAGGGTGGGGGGGGGAGGGAAAAAAAATAACAGAATGAATCAAACAACATTGCCCTATGTAAATTTATGATTTTAATAAAAAAAAAGAAAAGAAAACTCTACACCAAGAATACAAATAATCCAATCAACAAATGGGCTAAGGAATGAACAGACACTTCACAGAAGATCTACAAGCAATCAACAGATATATGAAAAAATGTTCAACATCTCTAGTAATAAGAGAAATGCAAATCAAAACTACCCTAAGATTCCATCTCACCCCAATTAGAATGGTGATTATCAAGAACACAAGCAACAACAGGTGTTGGCGAGGATGTGGGGAAAAGGTACACTCATACATAGTTAGTGGGGTTGCAAATTAGTGCAGCCACTCTGGAAAGCAGTATGGAGATTCCTCAGAAAGCTTGGAATGGAACCACCATTTGACCCAGCTGTCCCACTCCTCGGCCTATACCCAAAGGACTTAAAATCAGCATACTACAGAGATACAGCCACATCAATGTTCATTGCTGCTCAATTCACCATAGCCAGATTGTGGAACCAACCTAGATGCCCTTCGATTGATGAATGGATAAAGAAACATATATACAATGGAATATTACTCTGCTGTAAAGAATGATAAAATTATGGCATTTGCAGGCAAATGGATGAAATTGGAGAATATCATGCTAAGTGAGATAAGCCAATCTCAAAAAACTAAAGGAGGAATGATCTCACTGATAAGCGGATGATGACATATAATGGGGGTGGGAGGGGTTAGCGTTAGGGTTAGGGTTAGGTTTAGGGTTAGGGTTAAGGAGGGTGGCAAGAATGGAGGAAGGAAGGACTGTATAAAGGGAAAAGAGGGGTGGGAGGGGTGGGGGGAAGGAAAAAAAATAACAGAATGAATCAAACAACATTACCCTATGTAAATTTATGATTACACAAATGGTATGCCTTGACTCCATGTACAGAGAAACAACATGTATCCCATTTGTTTACAATAAAAAAAATATGCCACTTATGGTAAATTTGAAATATTTGAATATTTGAATAAGATTTGAAAATTTGGGACAGTGTGTTTGAAGTCCAGACAGAGGATGTGATTTCTTTTTTGTGCATTTTTAAAATCACAGTATTGAGATTTTTAATCTCAACATTTATTGATAGAATAACTTTTTGGTTAGTCGAAACAATGCTGTCTCCTGCTGATCAGAAAAAAACATCAGATAAACTTAAGAGAAACATTCTACAAAATATGCCTATTGAAGACTGGAATCTCCCTCTCACCCACCAGAATATTCAAGGATAGGAATAAGGAAAGGAGAAACTCCCTCAGATGGGAGGAGAGTGAGGAGAGACCACAACTAAATGCCTTGTGGGAAACTAGATTGAATCTTGGGACAGACAAAGAACATTAGTGGGAAAACCAGGGGCATTCGAAATGGTCTATGATTTAACAGTATTGTACCAATGTTAATTCCCTAGTTTTAATGATTGTACTGTGATTATGTAATATGATAAAATTATGGGAAGCTGGGTGAAGGATATAAGGGGCATGCTAACATTTTTGCAAATTTCATATCAGCATAAAATTAGTTAACAAAAGGTTAACAATAAAAGTATAAAGAAAAGGAAAAAATTCTTAATTTAAACCTCTTAGGTTTCTTAAAGTTAGAAGTTTAGCAAAGTCTCCTTGGCTTGTGTGGGTGTTGCTATGAATGTACGGGAACCGTAGCGTGATGGGTCTGTCTAGGTATAGTCAGGTGTTGGCTTTCATGGCTCTGGATACACCTGAAGGCGCAGCCTGCGGGGGACCGAGAGGGTGGATCATCCCTCTGCAAAGGTTCCTCCCGGAGGGAGCAGAGCGCATGTGTCAGTGCAGACACCTGCGTGTCTGCTGCTCTTCTGTTCAAGTGCACTGTCCAGCCGGAGTTCTTACCTGGAGCAGTCCTTCTCTGTTCTGGTCCTTCTCTGTTCATGATCAAGCATGGCTCACTGCATGGGGCCTGTGCTGCTGCTGCTGCTACTACTATTACTGGGTGAGTACCTGTCTCCTCCCTTGAACCCCAAACCCTGACCTCTGCCCTGTATCTCAGAGGCAGTTCTGGAGGGTGAGAGGGAGAGTCCAGGAAAAGCTGAAACACACAAAGGGGAGCAAGAGAAAAGGCCTGGCAGTCTGCCCTGCTGCACACGCCATGTACACAATCTTCGGGCCTAGCTGAGCCACCCACCTCCTAAGTCCCATCCTGGAACCTCTGACCCAGGTGCTTTCCTTTCCTATCGCCTCCCTCCCCAGCTGTCTTTCTGCCCCAGCCCAGTGCTCCACTCCTAGTCTTGAAGTATCACATGGGCTCATTGCCCAGCATCTTCAGTGTCTCAGTGCCTGGCATCTGCTGTACCCTCTAGGACTGTCCCTTCTCCACCCTGGGGCATCACAAGGGAGGGGTGACTTTCTGGGGTCTGGTGTGGTGTGAAGAAAGGAGTCTGGTAAAGGTTTATGGCACAAGATATCTTGAAGCTGAGGTGTGCTGTTTTGAGAGTGGAGAGGAGCTAAGGGTGTGCCTAGGAAGGTAAGCAAAGAAACAGGCGGTTACAAGACCTCAGGTAGCACTAGGTGCTGTTGTGCATGGTTGAGGCCTGGGGGGGGGGTGTGCCCAGCAAAGCAGGGGACAATTCTGCTCTGGGCCTCTGGTGGGGAGGGGAGGCCCTGTCACTCTCCCATCTGCCCCCTACACTTATGTACTTATTCCAAGCCCTCAAAGTCTGTCCTTCCTGCAGTGCTGACCCCTGAAGACACAGCAAGAATCATAATCCAAGCCATCCAACCCACAACCTAGGAAGAAAGAGGTAGCAAGTGCCAGAGAGTGACTATGTTCTCAGTCCTGAGTCAGGATACCCCCTGCCCCCAGCAAGTCAGACATAGCAAGATAGATGAGGGGCCAGACTGGGCTCTATTTATTCAGATGGGGGAACCAGAAAGCCTTCTCGTTTCAGTAAAGGGTTGGGAAAGTGGGGAGGTCAGTTTGGTTTCAGTGACTCAGGTCCTAAGAAGGGGCTGCCAAGTCCTAACTTTGGATACTGTAGCTTCCCTAGATTTACAGGTGATAGATGGCACAAGTGAGCACAGTTTGCCCCCTGTCTACATCACCTGTGTGAGTCTACTGTGGCAGAAGCCCTCTCTGCTTCCAGCAGGGTATCACCTGTCACTAGGATATGCCTTCATGGAAACCCCTGATGAATCCCCTAGACCTGTGTCTCCAAAGTCCTGTGGCCTGCCATCAGGGACTTTAAAACCACACTCCGCAGTCAGGTTTAATTGGTCTCTCCAATGGCCTGAGCCCTTTCAGGGAATCCTTTTGCTTGGTTGGTGGAGGGCTGGGGAGCCAGAGTCCAGATTGGGCAGGATGACTTAGACCCCTGAGGGCACATCTGGAAGGACTAGGAGGGACAACACCTCCTGCCACAGATGAAAGGAGGAGGTGCAGGAGGTGACTAGGAAAGAGGGAGAACTAGAAACCTATAGACCCAAAGGGTCTCTATGTGGGGCAAGAGTGGAGAAAGAGGAAAGGTCAGGTGTCCCACTGTACTAAAAAGAAAGGATGAGCGGCTACTGTCCTCAGTGCCATCTCCAATAAATCTCTATTAGCCAGGTCTCCAGGAAGCCTCACTGATTCCCCATCAGGGAGGGTCCGTGAGGACGGGAGGCGCCCCGCAGGCTCATTTCTGGATAAGTGCCTCAGTTCTGGGTGTGGGTGTACTTGGGGAGGATGGGCCTTAGCTTCTGCGGAGGGCGGGGACCAGCTTCCAGGCATCCCATCCATCCCTAACGTGTTGCAAGGACTCCAAGAACCTGCCGCTGCCCACTCTGTGAACGAGGTCAGGTCAGTGACAAGTGGCCACACCTTTGGTCCCCACTCTGTCCCCGCTTGAGTCTTGAGCGCCCTACAAATTCCGGGGGTGTGGCCAGGGTGAAACGTGCACGTAGGGTGCACAGAGAACTGAAGCGTGCCCCACTTCCACCAGGGTCTGCAAGCTTCGCTGGGGGGAACCGCTGCGTGGACGCTGCCGAAGCGTGCACAGCCAACGCGCTGTGCCAACGACTGCGCACGGAGTACGTGGAGCAGTGTCTGGGGAGGGTCGTAAACGGGGGGTGCCCCCGCTCCCGCTGCCACCGCGCCCTGCGCCGTTTCTTCTCCCGCGGGCCGCAGGCGCTCACCCACGCGTTGCTCTTCTGTCCGTGTGCGAGCCCCGCGTGCGGCGAGCGACGGCGCCAAACCTTCGTGCCCGCCTGCGCCTTCTCCGGACTGGGCCAGGAGCCGCCCTCCTGCCTCGCACGGATGGACGCTTGCGAGAGGAGCCGGGTCTGCAGGTGCGTGGGGCGGGGCGGGGCCGGTCTGTCGGGCTGACCAGGGCGGGTCCTCTTGCCAGCTCACCTCCCTCCCCGCGCCCCGCGCAGGCCCCGCCTCCTGACCTTCCAGGCCTCCTGCGCTTCGGTCCCCATCACCCAAGACAGTTGCCTGCGGGACCAGGGCCCCAGTTGCCTGCGCGCCTACGCGGGCCTGGTGGGTATGCACGGTCGGGATCCGGGCACGGGCAGGGGCTCTCCAGAGGATGCCTCTGCCAGTGTGGGCCGATGACTCCGCTTTGGGGTCCCCCAGGCACCGCGATCACCCCCAACTACGTGGACAACGCGAGTGCGCGCGTGGCTCCCTGGTGCGACTGCAGAGCCAGCGGAAACCGGCGTGAGGAGTGCGAAGCCTTCCAGGGGCTCTTTACAAGGAACCGCTGCTTGGGTGAGGGCCCCTCCGCCCCCCGCGCAGGGATGGCTCGAGAGCCAGGATGGCTGCCTGGCTGACAGAGCCCATTTTAGAGGGAAGGAAACTAAGGCTTCTTGCAGCATCCACGCAGCACACTCCCTCCTCAATTGTCTGTCGTCTTGCCCCTGGGGGGTCTCTCTGGAGACCAGGTCACAGAATCCTAGTAGTATCAAAGCCGAAGTCTCTAAGGACAGGTGGGGGCAAGAGTTAAAACACGTTGCTCAGGGCCTGAGATTGGCCAAGGGGAGACTTCTACTTCCAGCACTAATGAGTGGGTTCCTTCCCCATGTGCTTATTCCCTCTTCTGATGATTTCCTCTCATGGGGTCCTAATGGCTTAAATGTCTGGGAGTTAGGGGGCCCGAGTTTGAAACCCGACTCTATTTCACTTACTAGCTAAAAGTTGGTTAACTCCTCTAAGACTTTTTATGTTTGTCTGTAAAATGTGGGTATATTGTCACCTCCTATAAGGATGGAAGATTAGAGTTTGTGAGTCCTTATTTTGTTATTCCTTGACATGCACCTCCCATTTGTCCCAGAAGCCATTCCTTGAAAATGCCAGGGGGACTTGCTGTGCTTGAGGTTCCCAGCCAAGCCCACCCTGGACTCCTTCCTCCATAGATGGTGCCATACAATCCTTTGACAGCCAATGGCCCTCAATCCTGCAGGACCAGCTGGGTTCCCACCACGACCCTGGGCAGCGCCTCCTACAGGTAGATGCAGCCAGTTCTCACACTGTTGCTTTCAGAGCCTTCCCACCCAGGCCTGCAGAGATGGACGCCTGAGTGACCTGGGGAGGGAGTGCAGGCAGAAAGCAGTGCCGGGTTCCTGCCTCCAGTCCTCACTCTGCTCCAACCCCTAGGTACCCTCTGCAGACAGGCCCCTGGAAGGGAGCTCCCTGCAGTCCATACTCCCTGTCCTGGTTCTCCAGGCCCTGCTCTGACTAGGACAGCAGACATTGGACCCCACAGCTGACTGCACACACTGCTGGGGTACAGGACAATGTCTCTGGTTTATTGCCCTCTGAAAAGGGACTGGCTAGCTCTCCCACCTGTCCTTTGCCCATCTGGACACCTGTGTGCCTATGCCCTGGAGTGAGGGTTGGAGGCTGGGGTCCTGGCTGCAAAGCCCCTGATTTTCTATCAGTAGTCATCTTGGTTGTAGGTCCCTTTCTTCACAGACCTTGAGACAACTGGATTCTCTCACTGGGGATGCACAGGAGAGGGTCACCTTTGCAGCTGAGGCCTCACTAGCATCCCCAGATCTAAAGAAGGTCAGAGACCATCCGGACTCCTGGAACTCTAGGAAACTGTGTTGGCCTCTCAAGCAGGTAGCACCCTAAGGAATGCATGGGAGCAGACTCCCTCTAGCACAGCCGCCTTTGAGGGCACCCTCCCACTTAGGCAATACCTGTGCCCCAGAACTAATGTTGGCAGATTGCTTCCTGTCCACGATATGCTGCTTGGTGGGCATCCCCTGGAATGAGAGGAGTCAGTCCCTGCCCTGCCCCTGCACTGCACTGGCTACTTGGTCATCCGTTTTCCTCAGCACTAGGAACAGTGCATCGTGTTCAATAAACCCACCTGCACCGAGACTGACATTGTTTTCATGTTGTCTGCGTCCTGGAGCCTGGAGACCAGTGTTTGCTGTGGGGTGTGCCTCTCCTGGCCTGTGTGACCTCAGATGTCTCCAGAACTCTGGGCTCTGTCAGGCCCCCTACAGATGCTGAAATGAATCAACTCTCAGGTCCTACAGTCAGGGATTTTCTTTGCTTTTGTCTCTTCTCTGCCAGTTTTCAGATAAAGAAAGTACATTTTCCAACTTCCTTCACACTGGGATGGCCAAGTAACACATATTAGCCCGTGTGACCCGGCAAATGCTACAAACAATGTTAAATTGCAGTCCTGGGCTGGGCACGGTGAGGCTGTAATCCCAGCAATTTAGGAGACTAAGGCAGGAGGATCGCAAATTTGAGGCTAGCTTGGGCAACTTAATGAGACACTAAATAAATAAATACATACATAGAGATGGGGATATAGCTCAGTGGAAGAACACCACTGAGTTCAATTCCCAGTACCTGGGGGAAAAATGATGTTTAGTTCCATACCCAACACTGAAAAAAAAATTGCATTTTGCAAAGAAGTTTGGGGAGGATTGTGTACAATATCGGGGTTTGGGTACTAAGCCTCTGCCTGCTTCCTTCTTCCTGCTTCCTGCCTCTTCCTAGACCCTTCTGAGGTTTGATAGGAACCATGAAGCAGGCTGAGGTGGAGCTGTTGGTGCCTTGCTCAGAGACCCTGTGCAACCCTCCCTAGCTTCTTACCAAACTCATTCTCTAGAGAATCACTGCCCAGAAATGCCTGTTAGGTTATACTCTGCTCCTGAGACAACGACAGCCCACTACTGACTGAGGCAGGGGTACAAGGGCCTGGCCTGCCTGCCTCAGGCTGGGACAATTCTATCTGCTGAGATCCACCTCCTGCCTCCCTTATTTACAGGTTTCCCTAAGGGTATTTCCTTCATTGTGTGAGAATCCTGGTCTTGGTTTCAGCTGCTGGAGAACCGGACCTCAAACACAGTGGTTAAGCAGAGACCACACCAACACTGAGGACTAAGACTGTCCTGACCAGAACAGCAGCTGTGGGACTGGGTGTGCACACTGCAATTCACACCAAACCCACAAGCTTCTTGCTGATACTGTCATCCAGCTCCCAGCTTCAGCCAGGATGCTCCTGATTGCAAGAAAATAAGTCAAAGTGGTTTGAGCACGCACCTGAGTAACCTAAGCTTCAGGCACAGCTGTCTCCAGCGGTTCAAATGATATTGTCTCTACTGGTCTTCCCAGTGACTTTCCTCTGCAGTCAGTTAGGCCCTCACCAAGTGGTGGGTAGAATTCTAACACCCCAGGTTTATTAGCAGTCCCTGCAGAGAAAGGTACCTTTTCCACAGCATTCATGGGCCTTGATGGGCTGAGCATGAATTAAGGACTTTTTCTTTCTGTGGCCTGGAGCATATCAGCCTACCAGGGTCACCTGGTTTTCCAAATAAAGAGAAGATATTGGGCAAAGCAAAGCTGAATTCAGCCTGTTCTCCCCTCACAAAGAAGAGGGAGCTGGGTGCTGTGGTGCACAGCTCTAATCCCAGCAACTCGGGAGGCTAAGGCTAGAGGACTGCAAGTTCCAGGCCAGCCTCAGCAACTTAACGAGACCCTGTCACAGAATAAAAAATAAAAAGGGCTGGGAATGGTGTAGTGGTAGAGCATCCCTGGGTTCAGTGTTCAATTCCCAGTACAAAACAAAACAAAACAAAACAAAACAACAACAACAACAACAAAAAAAAAAAAACAGATGAAGGTAGATCAATGGTACAGAATAGAGGACACGGACACAAACCCAAATAAATACAATTTTCTCATACTAGACAAAGGGGCCAAAAATATGCAATGGAGAAAAGATAGCCTCTTCAACAAATGGTGCTGGGAGAATTGGAAATCCATATGCAACAGAATGAAACTAAACCCATATCTCTCACCATGCACGAAACTAAACTCAAAATGGATTAAGGACCTTGGAATCAGACCAGAGACCCTGCAGATTATAGAAGAAAAAGTAGGTCCAAATCTTCACCTTGTTGGTCTAGGATCAGACTTCCTTAACAGGACTCCCATAGCACAAGAAATAAAAGCTAGAATCAACCACTGGGATAGATTCAAACTAAAAAGCTTTCTCTCAGCAAAGGAAACTATCAGCAATGCGAAGAAAGAGCCTACAGAGTGGGAGAATATCTTTGCCAATCATACTTCAGATAGAGCGCTAATCTCCAGAATCTATAAAGAACTCAAAAAACTCTACTCCAAGAATTCAAATAATCCAGTCGATAAATGGGCTAAGGAAATGAATAGACACTTCACAGAAGAAGATCTACAAGCAATCAACAAACATATGGAAAAATGCTCAACATCTCTAGTAATAAGAGAAATGCAAATCAAAACCACCCTAAGATTCCATCTCACCCCAATTAGAATGGCGATTATCAAGAATACGAGCAACAACAGGTGTTGGCGAGGATGTGGGGAGAAGGGTACACTCATACATTGCTGGTGGGGCTGCAAATTAGTGCAGCCACTCTGGAAAGCAGTGTGGAGATTCCTTAGAAAACTTGGAATGGACCCTCCATTTGACCCAGCTATCCCACTCCTTGGCCTATACCCAAAGGACTTAAAATCAGCATACTACAGAGATACAGCCGCATCAATGTTCATAGCTGCTCAATTCACAATAGCCAGACTGTGGAACCAACCTAGATGCCCTTCAATTGATGAGTGGATAAAGAAACTGTGGTATATATATACAATGGAATATTACTCAGCCATAAAGAATGATAAAATTATGGCATTTGCAGGCAAATGGATGAAATTGGAGAATATCATGCTAAGTGAGATAAGCCAATCTCAAAAAGCCAAAGGACAAATGATATCGTTAATAAGTGGAGGATGACACATAATGGGGGGGAGGGAAGGGTTAGTGTTAGGGTTAGAGTTAGGGTTAGGGAGGGGGGCAAGTATGGAGGAAGTAAGTACTGTATAGAGGGTAAAGAGGGGTGGGAGGGGTGGGGAAAGGGAAAAAATAACAGAATGAATCAAACAACATTACTCTATGTAAATTTCTGATTACACAAATGGTATGCCTTTACGCCATGTACAAACAGAGAAACAACATGTATCCCATTTGTTTACAATAAAAAAAAAAAAAAAAAAAAAAAAAAACCAGATGAGGGACTACTCCCTTTCCCACACCTGCATGGGACTGGACACCTGTATCTGGGTTGGGGAGTCAGGGTGTGTTGGGGGAGGGTAGTGAAAGCATCATCCTGCCCTACTCACTGTAATCACACGGTGGTCCACATGAAGAATTAAGTGTCTGCTAATGCTTTTCATATGTGAGGGTGTGTTAAACCCTGCCCCATTTTCAACTTGGAAAAGAAATGGGAATGACTCCAAATAAAAATAGGAAAGTATAGGCATATACGTTCCTAAAGATTGGGCAGATGAAGTGAACAGAACCTATTTGAAAATTGTAAAATTGTTCCATGGCTGCCGGTGATCCCAAATGTGCCCACATCCTAATCCCCACAACCTGCAAATGTCACCGTAGAGGCAAAAGAGTATTTAACCTTATATGGCAAAAGATGAGATTAAATTATGGATCTTGAGAGGAGGGTGTTATCCTGGATGAGTCCAGTGGGCCTTAAATCCATCACATCTCTCCTAACACACACACACATAGACTAGATATAGACAGGAATAGGCAGGTGAAGTCAACAGAGGTCAGAGGGATGCAGCCACAAGCCCACGGATGTCAGAAGCCACCAGAACCTAGAGGCAAGGCGTGGACTCTCCCCAGAGCCTCCACAGGGAGCAAGTCAGAACTGTGAGAATAAACATCCATTGTTTTAAGCCATCAAAGGTGTGGTAGTTTGTTTCACTTGCCCTCAGGAAACCAATAAAGCTGCCTAAGCTTGTTAGAGTTTGGGTTTTGTTACTTCTAGCTAAAAGGGGCCTAGTTTTCTGGCCGAAAACCTCAAGGCTGATTCCAGCTGTGGCCCCCATCACCACATGCAAGCCATCTGTCCTGCCAGGTAGCTATTACTGTCATGGACATACTGTGGGAGACTGTAGTCCTGACTGGGGATTATACACACCCTGCAACTGGGTCTTTGTTACCTGTTGCCAATATTGATTCCTGATGGCTGGGACTGGGGCTGAGGCAGAAAGGCAGGTGCTGGAAACATCTGGGATTTGTTGGTGGTAACTTCATGGCTCATGAGTGCCTTTTTGGCTTGTAGCCCAGCATCTAAGTGCACAGTTAATGTGGAAAATACTCACTGCCCACTCCTCAAGGGAGTGAGGCCAGGCCAAGCTCACAGGACCAGCTCATTTTTGCAGGCAGCATGGACATTGGCCAAGGAAATTTCCAGAAGGCCAGGACAAGCTGGTACAGGACTTTCAGAGTGGTCCCCCACGTAGACAGCAGCTTACCAGAAAACATGGCATACCCATAAAGGTGGCAGGGACAGGGCCCCACCTTACTGGCCTGCAAAGGGTTGCATTGAAGGAGGTCCTGTATAACTGCTCTGCGGGAGACATGACAGCCCACACCCAAATAAACCTCCAGACAAAGGTAGAAAATACAGAGAAAACTTAAGATGATTATCCACATAAGAAAACAAAACACAAAAACTCAAGGGACTGGAGAAAAGGACAGGAATTAAGCAAAGAGCAGGAAAAGCTTACCAATGGGTCCCGGCAGCAGAGCTGAGTCAAACTGTGTTCAGCACATTTCAGTCACTGGGATCATCTGGTCTAACCCTTTCCTTGTGTTGAGGACAGAGTGGAAGGGAATTCTTACCAGGCATGTTACATAACTCATAACAAGGCCAGGAGGTATGTGTCTTTTCAGGATGTGACCCGTGCATGTGTGTGGGGGTGGGGACCCAAGATGCCAGGAATGACATTGCTGTTAGTGACAGAATTTTCCAAAATTGATCGGCTCTTGGTAAAGCTTTTAAGAAAACAAACTTCAGTCTTCCCTTGATTTATAAGTAGTTTAGTTGCATTTCTCAAAAACTGCATATTAAACCAGCTCTTAAATACTTTGGGTATAATAGGTATATTTTTCTATGTCTAAAATAATTAGAAATAGATCTTTTTCTCATCTTCACAAATAGCCAGCAAGACATTTGAAAGTTGGATCAATTTCTTTTTAGGTGGGAGAGTCTTGCCCATCACAGCCCACCCACTAAAACACAGAGGCACTTTCCTAAAAAGTCTCCAAGGGGCAGTACTATGCCTGTTGAGAACTATTGCCCAGCATGGCCCAGCTCCACCCTCACATCTACCGCTGCTTGCTGGAGCCCACTTGGCTCCAGCCACCCTGGCTGCCTGGTGAGTGTCTGGACCCATCAGGCATGCTGCCACTTCAGGGACCCTGCACCTGCTGCTCCCTGTTTGGAATGCTCTTCTATCAAACTTCTGTATTCCCACTCCCTCCATTCAGCTCTCCGCTCTGCTGTCACCTTACCTGAATGGCCCTCCCCAGCCACGCTTAAGTAGCAACCCCCCAGCACTTTCTACCCCAACCCTCCTTTTTTTACCTTTCTTCACAGAACTTATCACTTGACATTTTGTTATTTATTATCTGCCCCCCTAGAATCTAACTCTTCAAGGACAGGGAGTTTGTCCATTTTATTCACTGCAAACTACCTGACACTTTGTGCTCAGTAAAAAAATGAATGACTAGATGAATAAATCTAGAGGAATAATTAACTAAAATGGGCAGGGTAAGAGAAGATACCTGATCCCACTATTTTAGTTTATAGTGCCATTCCACAAAGTCTTAGGGACCCAGGCTCCTTCCATTCTGTTGTACTGCCATCTTCCACATGAGCCCTCAAGGTTGATAATGGAAGAGACACATTCTGAAGAACCTTGACAAGGAAGTGAACCCATCATTGGTGAGGAATAGTCATATGGTTCCACCCAGGTGACAGGAGCCTGAGTAACACAAGTGAAGCTGGGGTCACAAGAAGAGGAAATGGTGTGGTGAGCATCTAGCCAGTCTCAGGTACTGTTTACTATTCTGTCACCATAACCCATTTATTGTTCCTGCCTCACATGAACATAGGCACCTCTCTTAGGGGGTCAAGGACCCATCCCATTTAGACCTAAAAGTGGACACAGTCTCTCTCACCACCTAACAACTTATCCACTTCACCTCCCAACAGGCAGGGCTGAATGGGGCAGGGCACCCTCACAAACCATCTCAGGCAGGAAGTGATTGCTCAGAGCAATCACTGGTCTGCAGTGCCTTTCAGATCCTTCTGGACCCTGCCCTGGGGTGGGGGAAGTCCTTGTTCAGGCCCAGTTCTGCTCTCTGGGCTGCATTTAGGATGACATTGAGTGGTAACCCTTCCCTGTACCCAACTTTCACAACTGTCTTCCTGTTTTGAGGGTGGTCCTAAGGCTTCCTCAATAGTCCCAGGGTTTTGTTTTTGTTTTAAAGACTACTTTAATAGTTTCTTAAACTTACTAGATGTGGGGGTTTTTTGTTTGTGTTTTCAGTGCTGGGGAGCAAACCCAGGGCCTCCTGTATGCTTGGCCAACACTCTACCACTGAGCTTCCTTATTCACATATCTCTCCCTCAAGATGTTGGCCTGAAGTTAGCAGGTTCAAGTGGGGACACTATGGCCTCTATCTAATTTTCACAAGTCCTTGTCACTGTGTTCAACTAAGTCTCATGGTCTTTGTTGTTCACCTGTTCGGAGACAAGCAGTTGGCTTTTCCTGCAATATACTGTACTTCAGTTCTCTCTACCCCTTTTATGTTTTGCTGGCAAACTGGCTAATTTTTCTAGAACCAAATTTTTCCTTGTGATGCCTTGCCCAAAGCAGCCATTAACAACACATGCCACATTCTTTTCCCCTCAAGCCAAAAACTCAGTAGACATTTGGTTTGCTTTCCAAGTTATTTAACATAATAGCCTTCCCCAGTGTTATGGCAATGGCTTAGCAGGGACCTCCAGACAGTCTTCCCTGTTGCATCAGTTTTCACTGCATGCTCCTGAAAACTGGCCACTAAACCAATGCCAAAAGGCTACAGTGCCTTGTACTTCAAGGTACAGATCTGTGTCTTAATGAGAAGAACGGCTAACAGTTGTAAGAAAGGCCCTAATCTTGGTAGAAGTTTGCTTTTCAGTGATGTGAAGACCAGCATGGATCTCACGGAGCAGGGGGTTTGCATTCTGAGTGACTCAGGAACCCACGTTCCTTCTAACGTTTCTAACATGTGGTCTCCATGTGGTCTCATGTGCCAAGTTTGGACTCCAGGTAGGTGACATTGACTGCTCAAGGCCCGGCAGAGCTGCACTGCAGGTATACAAGCTATTGTGGGGCAACTGCTCATAAGCTGCCTGGGGCTTCCCAAGAGCTGAATTTCACCCAGAAGAGTGGGAGGCACCCCACAGGCAGTTTTACATGTCACCTTCATGACTGCCAAATGTGTACTCTGGGGCACTCTGAAATTTGGTAACATTTATTTTTTATTTTTATGTGGTGCTGAGGATCAAAGCCAGTGCCTCACACGTGCTAGGCAAGCGCTCCACCACTGAGCTCAGTCCCTAAAAACTTGTAACATTTTAAACATTTTTTTCCTTAAGGTTCTCATGTCCAAAATGTCAATAAACAAAACTAAAATTAAACGTTCAGAATAAAACTACATTTTTACCAGATCTACTTTTATTTCAGAAGGAAGTTTGTATTATAGTATTTACTTTTGTTTATATACAAGTGCTTCACATTTGTGTTTAAAATGCACAGACCTCCCTTAATTCTCTTGTTCCTGCTTAAATTAGCTGTTATTTTACAATACAAAAAATACCAAAAAATTGCAGTCCTAAATGTATGTATAACACCCACAATCCCAGCAATGAAATAGTTTACAATACTTACTCCATATTTACATGAGTGCAATAGGTGCTAAATTGTACATATTAACAAACTAAGCTTGAATCCAAACAAAAAAACAAAAAACAAAAAACAAAAAACCCCCCAAAACTGTAAATAACTATAAAACAAAGACATTTCCAGAGCCAGAATTAGTTCAACAAAACAGGCTTCACTAGTGTTCAGAATGTTTTGTGCACAAATTCAGTTCCTCAAAGTCGATTCTCTTATTGCCTTTGGAAGAGAAGTTGCCAGTTTTCCTCTGCACTCCCCAGCGCCTCCCTGTAGACATACCAGCGGCTCTGCTTATCTGGAAGCCATCCTGGGCAACTGTTTGGTCAGTCAATGGGCAAACATTTCAGACTTTCGCAGGGGAGCCAGGGAAGACCCAAGGACAGGAAGCCTCTGTCTTCCTTCTGCCCTCAGGATAGCCAATTCTCACAGAAGCGACCACAAGGAAAGATCTCCTGGGATGACAGAGCTGTGAGGTGTTGGGTTTTGTTGAAATTCTAAAGAGCTACTTTCCCATCGTGGTCACTGCCCTAGCATTGGGTTAGTGTTTAGTATGTTGGATGGGGGAATCCATGAAATGGAAAGATCAAACAGTGTTCATGAAAGTGTTACCATTACCCAAGGAAGTGAATCACCTCCCCACCCCCGACTATTCCATTAGTTGAAAGAGGAGGACCGGCACTGGAAGGTACAATCTTTTTCTCACCCATATTTCCCAGTGCACCTTAAATCTTGCCCCTTAGGCCTTATCCATGGATATTCCCATTCCCTTTTGCCGACAGTCTTCCTCCAGGTAAGCTCAGGGGAGTATGGGCTGCTTTCTCTCCATATCTCCTCCTACCTTGACAGGTGGCCCTTTGAGGGAAACACAGGCCTTTCTCCATACTGTGCACAGGGAGGGAAGGAGGTGGACGGGAGGCTAGAGTGTGTGAGGTCTCCATGGGGAAATAGAACTATTTATCAATGATCTGATCTTACTACTCCTGCCCCCAGTTTTCAGTATAAAAGACTATGGTTCCCAGAAATGATCATTAAAAAGGTAGACCAAGCCATAACAAAATGTAGCCTGGAGAGCCCCTTTTTTGAAAGTCTCAATTTCCATAGGTTATATAGTCTTGGAACTCAAAGACTAGAGAAAACATTTCTCAGGATGATACTAGTCATCCCTCACTCCCCAGAGTACCAACAGGCTGCCAGAAGATTCCAAAGGAGTTTTCAGAACCAACAACAGTGACAGACATTCCTGCTTACCGAGTCTCCTCTGGCACTGCCAAGTGAACAGACTTGCTGCCTGCCTCTCCGTAGGTATTCTGACAGACCAGTCTTGTCTTACGTCATCATCATCTAACTGGTACCAGATGCAAACGAACACTTAGTGCCAAGGTGGTATAGTTCTTGGCTTCATCATCAAAGCATCAGGGCCTGACAAAAGGACCTCCCAGAATTTGGATACCCAGTATATGGCACAGAAACATATTAGGTGAAACTCAGATGTCATTACATTTAATAAAAATACATGATGATATTTTTCTGCTTTATGTACACTCTGAATGTCTAAACATCCTGGACATTATTGAATAGTTATGTACAAGTGCAAGATCAATGTTTCAATGACAACTTTATGTACAGGCTCTCTGTGACTCGCAAAGTTACCAGATGATGGCCCAGTCCCTCCTGGTAACTGGCCTAAGCTGCACTCTCTTCCTCCCTGCCACTCCTTCTTCCCCAAGCCAGGAGGAAGCTGCTGACTGTCGGCTGCCAAGAAGAAGCAGGTAAATTCAACTGTTCCTCCACTGTGACGTAGAATTAAATCTCACTTGCTTCTTCCTTTTTAAAAATAAACATTATCTTAAAAAAAAAAAAAAAAGACAGACATAACCAGGTGGCTGGGGGTCACGGTGCATGTTATTTCAAGGCATAGGATTAACACGGGGAAGAGACTTCTTTGGCCAAAGAAATTTGGTCCTTTGAACAAACAAGGAAGATCTCCCTTGTAGGAGGCTGAGCCCCATCACCTCCCCCTTTCTTGGTAATACAGGGGCAAGGGCAACGCTGCTGCAGGCATTCTGCAGGTGCTCTATTCTGGTAGGGATGTGGGGAGCTCCTAAGAGGAAGGGTCTTTTCTAGAACTGTCCACTCTTTTAACAATGATGTGAAAAAGAAGCTTTCTGAGAGGCGAGTCTCACAGTAGAGGTGTTTTGTGCAAAAGTGTTTTATGGTTCAACTTCCGTGGAAACATCTTTCCAGGAGCTTCTTCTTGGGAGTGGGGTTAGTGTTGTGTTAGAGAACATACTCCCTCTCTAGGCACTGCATTTAAAGGTGAAATGCCATAGTTTTTGCTCTTCTGAGTGTTAATTTCTCTAAATTCACAAACTTGAGCACTGCCATCCAATAGTCCATCCCAATCAGGAAATGCCAGAGAGTCGCGGGTTTTGAAGCAGAAGGGAGACTGTGGGAGGCTGCTGCATAATGCCAGAATACAGAGCACCATAAATGGGGAACGCAACATCCAGGCAGTGCCCTGTAGCAGAAGAGCAGGGGACTGTCCTGCCCCTCTTAAATTTGGTCATTTTCCATTTGGCAGAGTGTTCCCTCCTTGTCCATCTTTCCCATGTGCTTTTCATCCTTATCGGCATTTGCTGCTCTCCTCACAGACACCAGCTTGGTCTGGAAGGAGGATAGGTGGGCCGAGTCCTGCTGGCTGGAGAGAGGGCAGACAGCTCCAGGTCCTTCCCCAGGCTCTGGGCAGGTGATGCCCGACAGCAGGGGCTGTCTTTATCCTGGTGTCTGCTGCACTCCCAGCCTGAGGATGGCCCACAGGTTCAGAGCAGGCTGTAAGAGGAACCCACAGCTGCTCTTTGACCCAGGCTTCCCAGGTGCACTCAGTGTTCTTTTCTGCTTAAAGGAGACTCATGACACAAGCAAGTCTCTTCCTTCCTCTGTGGTGCCCTGGTAGGAGGTGCATGGGAACTGTGCCTTCTTGACAGTGTCCTTTTGAGAACAATAAAAACAGGAGCTTTCACAGTTAGTTCATTTCTGCTTTCCTCAGTCTCTGCTGCTAGATCAAATTCTTGGGGTGAGAAAATTCTTTCCTGGCTGCAAATTAGATTTTAGAAAAAGAGCAGACTGCCAATGGTAGCTATTTAGATTTTACAAGAATGTAGGAATGCTATTATGTAAAAACTTAGGCTTACTAACTTTCCAATTGCTAGATCTATTTAAAGTCTAGGCACTTAGTGTGTGTGTGTGTGTGTGTGTGTGTGTGTGTGTGTGTGTGTGTGAGAGAGAGAGAGAGAGAGAGAGAGAGAGACAGAGAGAGAGACAGAGAGAGAGACAGAGAGAGAGAGAGGAGGAAAGAGGGAAAGAGCATTTCAAATGGATTAAGACTAAATCAAGTTGCTATAGAAAACTACTACTACATTTGTTTACATTCTAAGTAACACTACCGACCTTGACAATTAAAATAGCCCCCTTCTATTCTAATTTGATATGATTCAAAAGAGATGGACCATTATTAATTCTCAACTAGAAAAAAACTACTTCCTGGAAGAGAGATATCTGCCAAAATTGTGCAAGAGTAAACAGCACATCTTTTAAAAAGATAGCAGGCTTCAGATGAAACAAGTTAATTCATCTGACTAGTCTTTAAAAGACCAAGTTGAAGAACAACTGATAACGAAGGTCTGTGTGTAAACACTTCATCTTTCATTTTTTGCAGTTGAGACAGTCCCAAGAACAGTTCCACAAGTGAACATGGGTATCATTCCTAGTTCTCTCACTGGCTCTACACCAGCCTCCTCCAACAACAATCAGATCATCCCTGGACCTGTAATTAAATCAATTATTTCCTATGCAAAAGTAAAAGGTTAGATGCCGGACACAGATGGGAGAAACCATCAAAGAAAGCTTGTGATCATGCAGATGAGTCGGATACTTTGAGGGTTTCCAGTCTTCTGCCCCGCCCTGCACCGTTGCTTCCCTGTCTGCGCCCTCCCCTGCAGACGGCTCTGGTGGGCCACATGCTTCTGTGTGCGCGGGAGAGTTCCTGGCCCCAGCATCAAATGCAGGTTCCAGGTTGTGCAGGGGGCTGCTGCTTCCGGTTTCTCACAGCTCCTGACTTCTCTTTGTACACTATTGGCATCTGCTGAGAAATGTCCACCAGGGCGCTGGCCACGGCAAGACCTTGGGAGAACCCATAAAGGGGACACAAGTCAAGGAGCAGCTTGCTTTTATTTTTAATTTTTCTTTATATTTTCATGGTGAAAAAAAAAGGTATAGAGGGAAGAGTCTTAATTCTACACTACCCTCCCTCCACCTTCCCTGTTTCATCTGGATAACCTCTTTCATTAGTTTCATTTTCTTTCAGGTTTTTTATGCAAATGCAACTACGTATGTTCCTCCCCTCCCTGATTTTGACATAAATGGTGTAGCTTGTCAGTAAATCGTCTAAGGAAAGTGCTCTGCTGGGTAGTGGTGACATATGAATTAATACTGCAGCTATACCCAAGGTGTGCACCTTCTCCTGTCTGCCTCTACAAGGGTGGCAAGAAAAGGCATACTTCAGATTCATCCCACATCACTCAGTATGAGTTATTTTTACGTGTACAACAAGAAATATGGGATAGCTCTTAAATGCCTGGTTTAGTGCTTGGCAGAGTTGGGGAATCTATACCAGTGATGGCAAAGGCAGAGCCAGGTGCTCTTAGAGTTCAGAAAAAGAAACCACTTAAAATGGGGAGAGGCTGGGGGTATGGCTCAATGGTAGAGTGCTTGACTAGCATGTACACGGCCCTAGATTTGATCCCCAACACTACCAAAAAAAAAAGGTATGGAAGGGTTGGCACGAATGGCCCTACTACTGGGGTGGGTTCCAAGCAGTGAGCAGGACTTCATTAAGAATGTATATGTGGGGAGGGGAGCTATGCATTAAACAAAAGTTGGGGCAGGAAAGGTTACAGTATTGCAAACCTGTCACCTTCCCATGCTCATCCTATCTTGCCTTCAGGAAACCCTGTCTAAAGTTTGCTGAGCCTGACAATAGCAGGAGACAATCACTGCCCCACTGTCAACTCACAGAAGTACCCTGTCCTATGTACTAGTACCCATAGCTGGGTTAGGGGGCTCAACTTCCAGGGATTCTGAGATGAGATGAAGATAATGAATTGTCACCTTGCCATACCTAATGTTTCCTTTGTGAGGGAAACCACAGAACCCCACCATTCCACAAGCTGAATTGGAGGCCCTTGTGGGTCTGAGGGTACAGTGAAGTAGACAGGAATTCTGGGAATACTTTCCTTCCAGACCCAAAGTCTTCTTTGGCTTAGACAACCCTGATTCCCAGGATCACCACAACAGAAGGTTATCTAAAACTGTTTATGTTGCTTGAGGCATCCCTGTAAATACTTCATGATAATCAAGATTATTTCTAAAACTGTATTCCATACTGCCTTCATGATCAAAACAAGAGAATGTTCATGTAAATTATGATTCATGTATTTGATGGAAAAGTGTCAGACATTAATAAAATATGTATTAAGTTGTAAAAAATGTTAATGATAGATGAAGACAGAATAAAAATTAGATCTATTCAATCATTTCAGCTACATTACTGGCAAGGGCTGGGAAAGAAACAGAATACTGAAAATTGGTGAGTGTTAGCATAGTAGAACTGTGAGTAAAATTTCAAAATTCTCCTTTATGTTGTTATAATTATCATTAGGAGCTTACATTTAAAAGAGCAAAAGAAATAGAGTAGAGCTAGAAATACCAAATTGAGCACCACCAGCTTTGAGGAGATGGCAAGAAGTCAGGGGCATGGAGAACATGGCAGGGAAGAGGATATGGAGTCAAGGTGGGGAAAAAGCCTAAATTCAGGGGTGGGAGCAGAGCAAAGGGGGGATCAGAAACATGGAGAATAGAGGAAAGTGTATCCTGAACCACCCCTGCTACTCAGCGGTCAAGGAAACTGGGCAAGGTGAGAGGGCCCCTGAGCTTCTCCCCAGTAAGGGAATGGCAACCACAAGAAAATCGTTTTGGGAATAAATGACAATGAGATTATTCACCAAATCCTCGCCACAACCTGAAGTAGGCACTAGTCAACATCCTCTTCAGACCCTGTTCTCTAGGAAGAGGAAGAATCCAAGGCTTAGCTTCTTGACAGTATAATACATGTTTGTCACTACCATCTACTCACCTGACTGCCCAGGAGGAGGGATTCCACCCAGGCCTCGAGGAAGCCTCACAAACACAGAGAGGACAGCAGCTTTGTTGCCAAAACATGGCTCCAGAGCAATGGGTTTAGGAACGGTCTAGCAAAAGAAAAAAAAGTAGTATTACCTAAATTGGTGTTCCTCAAGCTTTAATCTACTAGACACTTCATGGTCATTGGTGTTTAAGAGCACTGACAACTTTAAGCACACAAAGAAAATATCACAGTACGGTAACCCAAATAACAAGAGTGAACAGTAGGAGGGATGCTACAGACTGCTACTTTTGACATTCACCCTCCCCAAAAAGAGCTGAACTTAGGAGAGAGCCATGTCTAGTTAGCTTCCTTTGGGCTCAGTACCTTCACTCAATTTTAAATCTTAATTCACCCTTGTCAAAGAAATGGCAGTGAGTATTTGATAGGATTGTTGGTTAGTTTTGCAAACCTGGCTCAAATATAGATCCTGAAATTATAGCTACTTCTTTTTGTTTTATTTCAAGCTTATTTCACTCAACAAGTGGATCCTGGTCTACCTGTTGAATGCACTTGGTTTTGGAGAACATGGCCTTCTTTTCTGTTGCAGCTTTTAGATGTGATTTGCAAAACTGCTGCCTATAATAATTTCTATTGCTATACAGCAAATTACTACAAAATTAGTTGCTTAAAACAACATCCTTTTATTATCTCACAGTTTTATAGGTCAGAAGTCCATGAAAGCTCTGTAGGGTTCTCTGCTTAGAGATACAGGCCTATTCATGTCTCTGATCAGTTCTGGAAAACTCTCAGCTGTTCTCTCACAAAGGTCTGACAAGGCTGAAGTTGAGTTATTGGTGGGCAGCCTCTGGGGAAGAATCTGCTTCAAATTCTTTCGGATTATTAGTAGAGTCTAATTCTTTGTGAAAATAGATCTGGGGAACCCATTTCTTCGCTGATTGTCAGGGGCCACTCTCTTAGAAACCACCACCATTCCTTCCCATATGGCCCACTCCACCTCAAACCAGGAATGGTGCACCTAATCATTCTCATGTTTCGAATCTCCCTGGTATCCTCTTCTGCATCCAGCCAGGAAACTCTGTAACTGAAGGTCAACCCTATTGGGACTTTTATCACATCTGAAAATTCCTATACAGCAGCATCTAGAGTGTTGTCTGATTGAATGATTGTGGGACAGAAATCTTGGGGACCATCTTTAGAATTCTGTCTACCATATTCACAAATATGTCATAAATTCCTTTAATCTGAGTGAAGAAAATCATTTCTAATACCCCTGGCTATGGCACAGAGAAGTGACTAGACAGGTAAAATGCTAAGATAGGCAACTGCAAGAATCTAAGGGAGAGATGACAGTGGCTTAGATCCAGGCGGTAGCAGTGGTGGTAGGGAGGGCATTGGCTGGGAAAAACTATATAAGACAGCATAAAATTTACTGCCAGACTGGCTATTCAATGAGAGGACAAAAGAGCAAGAGTAAGTCAAGCACAAGTCCACATTTTGGCAAACAACTAGAATAATGGGGTGATATTTGCTGAGTGGGAGAAGATGAGCCAAAGGAGTAGGCCTGGAGGATAATATCCAGAGATTGGTTTGGATATGTTAAGTATGAGCCTGTTAAGACACTCAAGTGGTAACAATGAATGAATAATTGAGTATATCAGTCAGTTGGGAGAGTTAAGATTACCAAAGGAATGGGTTTAAAAGAATGAGAAGAGGCCAAAAGATGGAAGCCTGGGCAACACAACTGTTAAAAGTTGGACTACCGGAGTGGCAGAGTACTTTCCTAGAATATGCATGGTCCTCTGACCTATACCATCAACACTTTTAAAATTTTTTTTATTTCTATGTAACTTTACCAATTAAAAAAAAGAAAAGAAAAAAATTTATTTTGAGACAGGGTCTCAGTTGCCAGGGCTGGATTCCAACTTGCCACCGTGCCCAGCTAGATTAATTTTTTTTTAATCCTGCAAATTATTATTTTATCAGGACACTGTTTAGATTTATGAACATGCTTATGATTTTATTTACTCACTATCCCTTCTTACACTGTAACCCACTGTGAAATTTCCTTCTTTCTAGCACATCTTTTAGACATTTCTTTTGTACAGGTTTGTTGGTAACAAATTCTGTTTTTCTTCTAATTTGAAGATTCCTTTATTTCATCCTTATCTTGAAAAGTAACTTATTGGGCACATTAGTCTAGGGTGGCAGTTCTTCTTTCAGGATTTTGAAGGCAGTCTTCCACTTTTTTTTTTTTTAAGTGGTACTGGGAATTAAACCCCAGGGCTTTGAACATGCAAGTTCTCTTTTAAATTTTTTTCTATGTTGAGATAGGGTCTCACCAAGTTACCCAGGCTGGCCTTGAACTTGCAATCTTCCTGCCTCAGACTCCCAAGTAGCTCGGATTACAGGCATTCATGACCATGCCTGGCCCGTTCTTCCATTTTCCATTCTGCTTTCTTTTGGCCACTGATGTTACTAGTGAGAAATCAGTTGTCCATTTGTCATTCCCTTGGAGGTGATCTTTTCCCAATTTTGTTTTCTTTTTCTGGTAGTACTGGGGATTAAACCCAGGGTGTCATTTATGTCAGGCAAGCATTCTACCACTGAGTAAGTCCTTTCCAGTTTTCAAAACCCTGTGATAAATATGTATAAAATTTACCATCTTAACCATATAAAGGTGTACGAATCTGTGGCATTAAGTACATTCATAAGCTGTGCAACCATAATCACTATCCATCTATGGAACTCCCCATTCTCCTCTCTCCTTTGCTCCTGGACACCAACATTCTATTTTTTTTTTTTTTTTTTTTTTTTAATGAATTTGACTATTCTAGGTATTTCATGTAAGTAGAATCACACAGTATTTGGCATTTTGTAACTAGCTTATTTCATTTGGTACAATGTTCTCAAGGTTCATCCATGTTGTAGCATGTGTTAGAATTTCTTTCCTTTTTAAAGAGGAATAATATTCCATTTTAGGTATTTGTTCATTGATGGACATTCAGTTGCTTCCACTTTTGGGGTATTATTATTAATGCTGCTATGAACATTGGTATATAAATATGTTTCAGATTGTGTTTTTGCTTCTTTTGGGTAGTCAGAAGTAGAATTGTTAGATCATATGGTAATTCTATTTTTAGTTGAAGATTAACAATACTGTTTTTCATTTTACAGTAGATGTATAAAATAATTCCACCAACAGTGCACAAGGGTCCTAAGTTCTTCACATCGTAGGTGATCTTTTTATTTCTACATTAATTTTAAGATGCTCTTTAGAGTTCTGCAGTTTCACTATGATAAACCCAACAGTAGTTTTCTGCTTATCTTCCTTCTTGCTTGCTTTCTTTAATCCTCCTTATGATATGTTTTGCTTCTGTAATCTGATATACATGTCTTCCATCAGTTCTGGAAAATTCTCAGTCATTAAATCTTTGAATATTGCCTTTCATTCATTTGTTCTAGTACTCTGAAAAATACATACATGGTATCTCCTTATCCTGTCCTCCATATTTGTATTATTCATATTTTCCATTTCCTTGTTGTTCTGTGCTACATCTATATAATTTTTTTCATATTCCTCCTTCAGTTCATAAATTCTCATTTGTATCAAATGTGCTCTCTAACAAAAAGAGTCATTTATTTTAAAAATTTCAACTATCATATTTTCATTCCTGCAAGTTCCATCTGGTTCTTTTTTCAGATCTGCTTGGCCATTCTTGACTCCTGTGACTTCCTCATCTTTATGGTTCCAATTTTTATCCCTTTAAACACTTAATACATAGCTATATTTTTTAGATGTCCACTCTAACATTCAGAGTCCTAGCTAAATCCACTGTTTGTTGTTTCCATTCACTCATTCATGATGGTTGCATTATGCATATTTGGTAATCATTAACTGTTTTATCTTGATCTGTGGGATCTTACAGTGACTGGGATGTTTTCCTATGGAGAGGATTTGCATCCACTTCAGTGGGGTGTTGTGGTATGTTACCAATTGGGAATCACTTTAGAAAACCCATGGATCTGGTTTTGGTCCATGGTTTGTTCTTTCTTTGGGGGAGGGAAGGAAGAGCATTCTCTGGAGATTTTACCTACTTTCTGTGAGCTCAGTTATGCTTTGATTATATGTTCTATTTGGGATGTACAACTGTTTTCCCAGAATATCTGAACTATGTCATCATCTTACTAAAAGAAAAAAGTCTTACCACTTTCTTTATCATTTCTGGAGGAGTCAAAATATTTATTTTCCACAGAGTACAAAGTGAGTTATCATTTTGAAGTGTAAAAAAAAAAAAAATCCCCAAAATATAAGTATAAAGAACAATGGGGAGCCAGGAATAGTGGTACATGCCTATAATCCCAGCTACTTGGGAGGCTGAGGCAGGGAAAACAAAAGTTCAAGGCCAGCCTGAGAAAGATACTGTCTCAAAATAAAAATTTTAAAAAAGGGGTGGAGGGCTGGGGATATAGTTCAGTGGTAGAATGCATGCCTAGTATGTGCAAAATCTTGGGTTCAATTCTAGTACTAGGGAGAAAAAAAATAGAATAATTATTTAACTATTTTCAAATAAAAAGTTTAAAGTATAATGCCACCAAATAATTAAGACTATCAGGGACCTGGTTACCTTTGGGAGTTGGAAACAGTGGCATACACCTATAATCTCAACTACTCAGGAGGCTGAGGCAGGAGGATAAACATATGACAGCTTAATGACATGAACCAATACTAGAAAATAAAAGCAAAAGAATAGAGAACCTTGGTGTTTCCACATATTCTTAAAGGGAAAGAAAGAAGAAAAACAAAAGGAAATAGGATAAGTCATTTGCCTTCTCTGGTTTGCCAGACTCAGAAGCTTGAGTTTAGAAGTTAAGTTATAGGGACTTTTGAATTATTTTCTCACCTTTATACTCCCCCCGATAAGATCAGGAGGCTCTTCATCTGTTTCCAAGGCAACATTTACAGAGGCAAAGGGACGGCTGGCCATCTGCTGCATCTCTCGAAGAAGTTGCTAATGAACAATACAGCAAGCATTAATGCAATGAGTAATGAGGGGATTTTATCAGCGAATATCATATATACCTTATGCTCCCTGATTCAAACAATCAAACCCAAATGATACTTCTGTAACAGCTGAGGAAAACTGGACATAAGCTATGTATTAGATGGCATCAAGAATTGTTAAATTTTGTTGGATGTGTTAACACTACTATTGATATATTTTTAAAAGTTCTTAACACTGGAGATACATGCTAAAGTACTGGTGAATATAATGATATGATATCTCTTGCTCAATATCTAAAATGATATAGCTCTATCTCTTCACATTTCTATCATTAAGGTCATTTCTGCTCTCTTCCTGCAGAAAACTGAACCAGGTATCCACACAACAGCAAAAAAACTGTGCCTCGTTACACATCAGACAAGAACTAAGAGCACTCTCCAGAGAGGTGGTATAAGCTAAAAACATGAAATTATGCAGAGCAGAGAAATGAGTAGGGACTCTGGATTTAAGGTGAGGATATGAATCCCTGCTCCAATTTTCTCCAAGTATGCAACTTTAAGACAGATGTTTAAAATCTCTGGGTTTGTTTCCTCCTCTCTGAAATTTGTTTTCCTCCCATAAGATTGTCATTAGGATTAGATGAGACACTATAGCACAGGGCCTAGCACATAGTGTGGTTATTTGTATATCACTATGGATTTTAGAGATCTTCTGGGCATGTTCTTGAACCCTTGAGGTTTATGTTATGGAAGACAAATAGGCCTTGCTTTCAACTACCTCCTTGGAGCTGTTATAGGAAACAGAATTCTGGACTACACAGATGATGACTTTTTTTTTTTTTTTTTACATTAAACATATTCTTAAAAACCAAAAATAAATTCCTACATTTCTTAATGTTGTTGGTCCATTTACTCAACAGATATATGCAGCAACCCTACTCTGGGTTCTGTGCTCTTCTAAGAGCTGGGGTCATAGTATGACAGTGCTCTTACCCTCCTGCAGTTCCTATTCTACAGCCCTTGTGAAGGGTATAGGAGCTAACGTGAGTACAAGCACTCCAAGCAGGGCCTGGTATGTGGCAAGGACTTAAACACTGTTCTTACTGGGAATAAATCATGACTGACATTCTAAAAATGATGAAATATATCCCGAATGGTCAGGTTTAGAGTTACCAAGACATTTCAAATTACAGGGTAAAAGTTTAGTTTATTATGTATATAGCAAGTTTAGTTGATTATGTGTATAGCAAGCATACTTTTAACCTTTTTAAACAGGTCGCTCATCTTATTTTCTCTCTCAAGTATGTTGCAAATATTTTCCATTTGATTGACTGTCTTCTGTATTATTCACTTATTTATTTTTATATACTTTGTGTATGGGAGGGGGGCAATATTGGGAATTGAAGCCAGGGATACTCTACCACCAAGCTATATCCTGAGCCCTTTTTATTTTTTATTTTGAGATAGGGTCTCACTAAGTTGCCTAGGCTGGCCTCAAACTTGGTGATCCTCCTGTCTCAGCCTCCCAAGTACCTGAGTTTACAGGTATGCACCACTGCACTTGGCTATTTTCATAACTTACATACTGATTTTTATGCAGGCAAATCTCTACTACACAACCATAACTCAATAACTTTATATAAAATAATTGTATTGCCTTTCCAATAGTAACAAAACTTACTGCTCTTTTAGTGCACAATCTAGAACATCCAGAACAAAGTGAAATGACTGTGGAAGCATAACAATTAGGAACATAGGCTATGAAGACAGAGTATTCTGGGGGTTGAACCCAAGCATGCTTTTTGTGAATCTTTCCTCTTTATAAACTGATTATCTTCAGTATTTATTATAGTAATGGAAAGGTGAGTAACAGTTATCTAGATATTCTTCATAGAGTTAAACAAGTATTTTTTAGTTTATTAAGAGTCTTTTTTTTAATATTTAATTTTTAATTTTGAGACAAGGTCTCACTAAGTAGCTGAAGCTGGCGAACTTGCAATCCTCTGACTTCAGCTTCCCAAACTGCTGGGGTTACAGGCATGCACCACCATATCCAGATGAACATTTCCTGTTTGTAAGTTGATTGTATTAAGTATTTGTTATAGTGATGGAAAGGTAACCTACACAGTTACCTAGATATTCTTCATAGAGTTAAACAAGTATCGTTGAACTTACTAAGAGATTTATTTTTAAATTAGGAATGCGTGTTACGTTTCAACCAATGACTAAATGATTACTTGGCTTCTAAGAATTGTGGTGTGATTTCTTTTTTTTTATCCACTGATTTTAAGAAATATTATAATAGGTGTTTTGACATTAAATGATCCTTTTATTATACTGGCAATAAATCAGCTGTACATATATTTATTACACAATTGGCCTTTGTTTTTTGATGCTACCTTTGTTAGGTTTTAGGATCAAGGTTTCTTTTTGCTTTTTTTGGTACTAGGGATCAAACCCATGGGGGCTTTACCACTGAACTACATATCCAGCATTTTTTGTTTGTTTGTTTGTTGTTCATTGTTGTCTTTTGAGATAGGGTCTCGCTAAAGTTCTGCAGGCTCACTAAGTTGCTGAGGCTGGCTTTGAACTCACAATCCTCCTGTCTCAGCCTTCCAAGTCACTGGGATTTCAGTTGCACACTACCACGCCTGGCTGGTATCAAGGTTTCTGTGTATAAAATGAATTAGAAATCTTTTAAGTGTTTTTTTTTTTTTTTTTTTTCCTTTGCTCTGGAACATTTTATAAATTTTTGGAAATATAATTCTCATAAGCACCCAAAGAAGAATAATTATCATTATTTCCATAAATCCATCTTAACTTTGAAACTTCCTGGGTCTAATGCTCTTCTTTCAGAAAATAATATTTTGACAAGGTTTCAATTCCTTTCTTTGTTTACTGGTTTACTATAGCTTCCTACGTCTTACTCTATATTGATAACTTGTTTCCCTAATATTGTATAATTCACTGTGATTTTTAAATATATCAGTAACAAATCTATTTAAAAAATTCCAGATTGCTTGAGTACATGAGTTCAAGGCCAGTCTAGGTAACATAATAAGACCCTATCTCAAAAAAACAAACATAAAAACCCCAAACAAAAAACCCTCTGAATATGTTAGCCCCTGAATTAAAAAAATAATAATAAAAAGGATGTAACAATACCTCTATAATGACATTACCCTCATGTATGTCAGAAAAAGTGATGCTGTTGCATCATATCCCATATCCTGGAGCCTATCCTAACCCTATGACAGACAGTAATCTTCTATGATTAGTGCCAGATGCTAGTGAATTGCCATTTTTAAAAAATACTCCCATTATCTTATAAATCTCATCTATAAATAACTGTGGGGTTTTTTGGGTGGGCAGTGCTGAGGATTGAATTTATAAATTTTTATACAGAAAAAGGCACAAGTAGATCCAAAAATGCAAGGAATACATCCAAGTCTAGATATTATATATGAGCATTTCCATTAGCAAAAATGTAACAGATATAATGATTAACAGAAAGGAATGCTGCAACTGAAAGCTGTAATAAACAGGTTTTTATATTGTAATTTTAAACTACGATTACTTATCTGAATTAGTCCATTGTGAATATCTGCTTAACTTATTACTTTTGGAATGGGCTCCAGTCAAATCAAGACTCAATTGAAAAATAAAACTCTAGGTAAAAACTCAGATATGTGTTAATAATTATTTGAATAATGAAGAAAATTTGAGATGCTTAAATGGCTATTTTTCACTCATTGTTTGTGCATTTGGTTGGGAGTGCTGGGGAATCTAACCCAGGGCCTTGGGCACCTGCTTAAGCAAGCACTCTACCACTGAACTGCATCCCCAGACCCTTGTCCCTCATTCTCACTAAAGGTTCTTTGATGACCATGCCAAATCATGTGCTAGCCATGGCTGTAGCAGGAATTAATGATGCTTTATGTAACAGTAATCCAAGTCTATAATGGTGTACTGCAGAACCATATGCTTTAGAAAGGGCAGTATTCTCTTCTCTACAGATACTCTATCAATTATCGTGAAACAGTTAAAACTGACTTAGTGTCCCATATGGCAGACAATTATAAATAAAACTTCTATTAAACGACCTCAAATTGTTGCACAATTTAAGTTTTTATAGGTGTCCCACATATGGGATGCTAGGACATATGGATTAAGAAAAAAAGGAAAAATTCTCTTATGATGATGCTTCAATTTTTATCCTCTAAGTCTTACCTCCCTACGCCTGGAAGCCCAACAACTTTGTTTGATCTTCCAAACCACAGCAGCCACCAGGAGCAAAGAGAGGAAACAACTGTGAAAAAGAAAATACTGAGTTATTATCTCAGGCCCAGAATCAGCACCACCCACACCTCAGGTCCAGAAATGAACATTCCCCCAAATCCCAACTCTGAGCTCCTTTATGATGATTCATCACAACATTCTGGTTCACAGAAAGCAAAGTGTGAGAAGACTTTGGTGAGTTGTGAGCTTCCTGTCCCTAAAGCCTAGGAAGGATCTCCCTCTCCTACTAAGTACTTGGAGAATGTCCTGACATCTCATTTGATCAGAATGGCCCATCACGGCTTAGACCAAATAAGAGAAACAATTCTAAGATAATGACAGCAAATAACAAGTAAGCCATTTAATCAAAGTAGCAAACATTTACAGGTGAAGTATAAGAAAATGAGAAAAGTTTATTATTTGAGTAACATCTTTTCATAAGAAGAGGTAAACAGAAGAAATGTACATGTAATGATTTATATTCATAATATTTTAAAAGTAAAAGCCTATTTTTTATAAAATAAAATACATTCAGTGCTGGGCATAGTGACCCATGGCTATAACCCCAGCAACTCAGGAAGCTGCAGCAGGAGGACTGCAAATTTGAGGCTAGTCATAGCAACTTAAAGAGACACTGTCTCAAAACAAAAAGAAAAGAAAATTTAAAAAGGCTGGTGATACAGCTCAATAGTAGAATGCCCCTGGGTTCAATCCCCAGTACTGCAAAAAGCGAGCAAGCAAGCAAACAAACAACAACAACCTACATTTAAGTGATCAAACTCAAGTCAATGACTCCCTTAAAAATACTAGGGAAAAATAACTCCCAGTTATTTATAACTGCAAAGGGTTTCTATGTTATCTCATCTATAAACCAAGTGTTGAATGGTTTGAAAATCTACTGTGATAGCAAAGAAAAGGACTGACTTGCAGTTTAAAAAGGTGTGGGCCTACCAAACCACCCTCTTAAATAACTGCTATAATTTTAAAATTGGTGTTAACTTGTAAAAGGGGCTTGCTGCAAAGTATTTTTCCAGAGTATTACAGGCAGATATAAGGTGCTCTATCCTGTTGCTGTCAGGTACCCTCTTGCAAGCCTCAGGGCAATGTCAATGTCATGCATGGCACCTTGGTATACCCAAGTGCTGACACTGAGACAACTACCCTTTCACAAACAGAAACCTCCAGGTTCCTGTAGCCCACTGCCTCCCCAAGAAGTACATTGGTTCAGAACCCTCCAAGAGGTGCCTTGACAAAAGAGAAGTGCCCCGAATCCCTCAGGGTCATCGCAATGGAGAGCCTCGAGTTCCTACCTTGCTGTCTTGCTGGGCCTCCCTCCCCCTTGAAAGCCAACAGTGTTCTTTTAATCAACACTTCACTGGGACAAGTACTGTCCTTGACCATTGAACACAACAATGAACAAAGATCTCTGGGTCTGTGGAGTTTACATTTCAGCAAGTACAGACCACTAGCATACAACATAAAGAAGCAAATGCAGAGCCTGCTGAAGGCAGCAAGGGCTACAGCCATAAAAATGCCAGGAAGGATAAGTACTTCAGGAACACCTGGCCTAGGGGTTAGGGGGTGTGGCTCAGTATTAGAGTGCTTGCTTTGCCCATGCAAGGCCCTGGGTTTGATTTCCAGGACAAAAAATGAAAGGGAGGGGAGCAAAAGGGAGGGAAGCAATAGTATATTGGCAGAGTGTGTGGACCTTCTTTCCTGAGAAAGTGACAGTGGAGCAGAGACTCAAGAGGATACTAGGAAAAGTGCAAAGTGTCCTGGGACAAAGAGATCAGTCAGTGTTAAGCCTCAGGCAAGGACCTGCCAGTGAAGGCTTAATGACACAGGAGATCAGTAGGGTTAAAATGGCCAGAGGGAAAGGCTGAGTAAGGGTAAGGGTGAAGGGGAGATCACATGACGCCCTATAAGCAGTACAGTGGCACTGAATTTTCGAGTAGGACAAAGAGGCTATACAGGTTTCTGAGTAGAGAAGGGTCATGATGTAACTTATGCTGAGGAGACCATTTGGACAGAAACTGCAGGACCAGGGAGAGAAGCATTTAAGTGAGAGCTGATGGTGGCTCGAACCAGGGTGATGGTAGCAGGGATATGCAAAGTACTTTGGAAACGGCTTAATTTGAAGGTAGAGACGACAGAAATTCTTGATGGGATGAATGCAGGGATTGGAGGAAACAGAACAGTCCAAATTTCTGGCCTGAGGGACTTGCCATCAACCTAGAATGGGAAGGCTTTGGATGGAACAGGAAGGAAATAGCAAATCAAGAATCCCATTTTAGACATGCCAAGGTGAGACATCCTGGCAGATAAACAAGTCTGAAGGCTGGGTCCCAGGTCTACCTGGAGTCATCAGCATACATGTGGAGTTTGAAGCAAGAAACCTGGATGAGGTCACCAAGGGAAGGAATAGAAACAGAGGAGAATGTCCCAACTGCCCAACATTGAAAAGGTGGGGAGAACAGGAAGGAGTAAAGGAATCTGAGAAAAACCTTCTCTGTCTTTCTTGTTTCCATGCATAATGCTGCTGCTTGTTATTTTTATTCTTCTAGCTAAGCACAGTAGAATGGGAGAAGCAGGCGGGCTCATTTTTGCTATAGGAGAGTAAACTCAAGCAACTTCTTTTTGGGGACATCTGGCAGTGTTTTTAAATTCTGATACAGTAATGATAGGATAGAAAACTATCCTGGAAAGACAGTCACAGAAAAATGAAAAGATATATGCAACAAAAACTGAGGATAATCTATAGTTCACACAAAAGAGGACTAATCAAATAAAATATGGTACATTCATTTTATGAGAAAAGTTGTTTTAAAAAATGAGGTAATCCCAGATACTCAGCAGGCTAAGGCAGAAGGACTGCAAGTTCTGGGCCAACCTGGGCAACCTTGTGAGACTGTATCTCAAAATAAAAAATCAAAAGGGTTAGGAATGTAATTCAGTGGAAGAGCACTCCTGGGTTCAATCCCCAATACCAAAAAAAGAAGAAATTTTCATTTTCAGTAGGGGAAGCTCACAGGAAAGGGAAGGTACCTCCCATGTACATTTCTCAGGAACCTCCTGGAAAATATCTCCAGTGAAAGAGGGGATATACAGCAAAGTTATGACATGGAAACAAGCTTCAACAGAGGAGGAAAGTGCAGAAAATTCCTAAGATGACAGTCGTGCACAGCAGGCCTGGGACAACTTAGTGCTCTGGAGGGCAGGAGGCTAACAGGGCTCCAGGGCACACGTCTCCAAGAGAACACCTGCTTGGGTTTCACCATAGTGACAGATGTTTCATTTCTGTCAGAGGACAGGCATAAATCAGGGGTAGGTTTGTAGAAAAGACAAACATGGAAAAGACAAAACATGGCAAATATTAGATTTAGGATAACCAGAGAGTGATCACTTATTCAGAAAACAGGGAGGCACTGAGTTCAATTCAGCTGTGAATAACTGTGTTAGGGTCATAATAACATGAATAGGGTTCACTAATCTGGCCAAACCCTAAGATATAACTGAATCAAATGAATGAGAAGCAGGAAATTTTGTACGCATTTGTGGTGTGGAGGGAGTTACTGGGTGGGGCAATGTAAGACAGTAAATCCTCATCTCCTAGAGGACATCAAGACATTACTAGAAAAATAAAAAATTACTGTAGGTGGGTACAGTGGTGCATGCCTGTAGTCTCAGTGACTCAGGAGGTTAAGACAGGGTAATTGTAAGTTCAAGACCAGCCTCAGCAATTTAGACAGACCCTTTCTCAAAATAAAATAAATAAAGTGGTAGAGTGTCCCTGGGCTCAATCTCCAGTACTAAAAACAAAACAAATAAACAAACAAAAGAATTAGTGTAAGCATAGAATAGTAAAAAACAGCTAGAAAACTTTAAATTTGGGGAGGAAGGGACGGGAAGGTGTGAGGTAGGCTGCTGTTACTTTCACTTATAAGCATGGCAGCAAGAATCTGTCTTTTCAATTGCTTTTACACAGCATTTTCAGAAAAATAAAATTAAGACTATGAAAATAAAAGGGAGAATCCCTGAGGACTAATTTACCTTAAACACTAGATAATAACGAAACTATCTCTTGAACAAGAGGAAGCATATACATAGATCATGTCAGTAAATATTATTTTTTAGTCCAAAATTCTCCCCATAAGAAGAGCTGTAATTATCTGTAATTTAATATAGAGTGCTTACAAAGCTGTCCCCCAAATCTAGAACATACAAACCAGAGGTTTTCATTTTATTGGGTTTTACTGAACTTGCATTATTGAAACTGAGAGGCAACTTTTCAGGACACATATAAAGTAAGTTGAATCTGTTGTGGAAATAGGATTATTCTTTTATCTTTTACAAGCTGATACTCAATTAGGGAATTAAGGGCTTGAACTGAAAGAACAGGAATAGTTTATATAAGGAAAATTACCTGAAGAAAGTCACGAAGAACTGTACCAGGTCCATAAAATTGCTGTGCTGAGAGAAGGCAATCTGTGGTAGAAAAACAGGTAGCAGGTTATTTGGCTACAAAATAGCACCACTCACTCAGCCTCCTCATTTCAAAAGCTGAGCTGAAAGACAGACTTTACATCTTAAAAAAATTAATGAAAACATTTTCACTTAGGGCAAAGTGCCCCACCCTTTAGTTTCTTTCCTTGTTGAGTTGCAAACCCCAAAACCTATTCTAAGGCTTCCACACAACTTCCTACAGCCTCCTCTGCACTGTACACTGGATCTGAAGTTCCTTCAGTTGACCCCTCAGACTCCTATCCCAAAATCCCAGTGGTGACACTGTAACCCCAATGATGGGCATATGGATCTGCTCCCTCCCTTCTAGCCCCTCCCTTAGACATAATGTTCTCTTCTGCTCTCTTGGCTCCAACCCTTCAATCTACCTCAGTGGGCAGTCTGTTTGAGCCCTCATTCCTTCAACATTTATGTACCCAATGTGTACTCAACTCATACTGACTTAAAAAAAAAATTGTGTCTCAAGTTTTGCTACATTGACTGTCATCTGACAATATGTTATCAGTTGGCACTTAAATAATTTTACTATATAGTTAATAGTCTTTATACCAACATTAAACCAATTTATTCCAGCAAATCTAAGATATCACTGACTGAAAGAGGCAAAATTATTTTGTGTACTACTAAGAAAAAATACCACCAAACACTGCAAGCTATGACATGTTTTTTTAAATAACTGTCTGTAAAATACATGTGATTTCAGGGATATTAGAATATTAATAAATGCATATCTCAGAATTGATTAAATAGAATTGTGACCTTCTTAGGTACTGACTACTGACCAAATGTCAAGGTGTTAGTCCCTGCTTTTTGTGGGGAATATGGCCCGCTTGAGAGACAAAGGCACAGGTTTAATATACCTCATCTGAAAATGCTTGGGACTAGAAGTATTTCATATTTTGTAGGGTTGTGTTGTTGTTGTTTGTTTCATTTGGGATTTGGGAATATTTGCCTAGACATTACTAATTGAACATCCTTAGGGTGGAAATGTGAGATCTGAAATGCTCAGAAATCTAAAATTGTGTGTGCGTGTGTGGTGCTGGGGATTAAGCCCAGAGCCTCAGGTATGTTAGCAAGTACTCCACCACTGAGCTACAACACCTGCCCTTTTTAAAATTTTATTTTGAGATAGTCTCTATAAGGTGCCCAGGCTGGCCATGAATGTATGATCCTCTTGCCTCTCACTTGGGATTACAGGTCTGTACCACTATGCCCCAGCTCAAATATCTTTTTCTTTTTGCAGTGCTGTGGATTGAATCAAGGTGCCTTATGCACCTTAGTCAAGTGCTGTACCACATCTTTAGGACTAATTAGAAACTTTTTGAGCATTAGTTTGGGATTTCAGATTTTCAGAATACGGTTATTCCTAAACCTATACTATTCTAGATGAAACAACTGCCAAGCAAGGCTACCTATCTCACTACAGAAAACAGGTATGATAGAAATCAGAAAAGTCAATGATTAGCATCTAGCTTTCCTAATCACTGCACCCCACCCCACCCCATTTTTCTTTTGCAGTACTGGGGGCTGAACCACAGCTTCCAGCATGCTAGGCGCAATTCTCTATCACTGAGTCACACCCCCACACCTCCTGCACTCTTCATAGCCTGGCTGACAACTACAGAAGGAAGATATCTGCTGTTTGCTTTTCTGATGTTCTTATTTACTTTTCGACATTCCACAAATCAATAAAGTTCAAACTACATACTAAAGCTTCAGAATCTCAAGTTTTTGTGTCCTCCCTCTAGCAACCATTTATAATCAGAAATATAAAGAAATATAATATGATAAAGAAAAACCCACTTTCTTTTCTTTTCCTTCATTTTTACAATAACCAGTCCCAAACCACAAGGGTCCTTGAAAGAAGAAAAGCTACAGAACACAAGTCATGGTCTTCACCTACAGGTTCTTCTTCCTCCTCTTCTTTTTGTACTGAAAACTGAACCCAGTTACACTTTACTGAGCACTACACTCCCAGTTCTTTTTATTTTTTGAGACAGGGTCTCCTCATTAAGTTGCCCAGGCTGGCCTCAAACTTGTGATCCTCCTTCCTTAGCCTTCCAAGAAGTTGGGATTATAAGTATGTGCCACCATGTTCATCTAAGCTTTTTAATAAGACTGGAAGACAACTACATAAACAAGGTCAATCAATATGGGTGAATCAAGATTCCAGATAAAACACAGAAAGAGGGAGAAGAAAACAGATTCCAATTCCTCCCAGCTCTGTTTATACTTGACTTATAAAACAATGGCATAAACACAGTGCTTACACTTAAGGAAATTTTACTCATTCCTGGGCACACAAAACCTTGGGTGCTAAGGATAGCCTTTCAGATACAGTCTGAGAAACATAAAATCTGTGCCCCTACATTTCCACAAGCTGGTTCTTTCACCAAGATGCTTGCTTATGGCATGTTTGCCCCAAGGGCCTCTTGATGTGTTAGACAAATTCTAAAAAACTCAGAAGCCCAGCTAGCCCCAGGGATTTGAGCAAAATATAGTGGATCTCCACTTTACATACATTAATTCTGTGCTTCAGTCAAATAAATATTTTCAGTGTGTTGTACTACTGTCCTCAACCTAAGGCAATTGGCCACCAGAGAGCCTCCCTGCCTGTATGCAGTGGGTCCTCCTTCTCCTTTGGGGCCCAGCACTATCGCTCACTCCCTCTCTCAGCCATCACCAATGGGAAGTAGCTCACTCTGCTCTAGAATCTCTCACACCAGATCCACCTCCCTTTCAGGGCATGTGATAGTCTACCTTCTGGTCATATACCACCTTCTACTATGGCTAAGAACACAGAGATCATGGAGAAGTTCCTGTATGGTTCACTACGGAGACACCAATTCCAGTTTTTTTTTTTTTTTTTGGTACTGGGGATAGAACCCCAGGTGATCCACACTAAGCTGAGCTACTTTCCCAGTCCTATTATTGTCCTATTATTTTTTGTTTTGTTACATGGTCTTGCAGAGTCATGCAGGCTGAGGCTCCCAAATATCTAGAATTATAGTCACTTGGGTTTTTATTGCTATTTCTTGATCTATCCATTTTAGGCTCCTCACTAATTGCCTACTGTAATGGAAGGATATTTAGATGGACAGCATCTCCACTCCCTAAGGGTTAAATCACTGCTTAGAGCTTCTGTCAGTACACTGGTGTTTTTATTCTAAGGATGAAACTGAGGGAAAGATGTCAGCAGACAGAAAGTAGATGGAACACCTTTGGATATAGGGAGAACATGTACCTGTCACCCACAAACAGCTGCTAGAACAAGAGACAATACAACATGGTCCTCTAGGAGCACCTTCCCAGGTCTACAGACCCCAGGGAAGAGCCCCAGAAACAGTCAAGACACAAGTGAAAAGCAGGAGAAGAGCCTCTAAAGAAGGATGATAAATTCTTCTCAAGTATAAAAGCCACAAGGCAGGAAAAGAAACATTTAAGAGTAATTCGAAATGTAAAAAAAACTCAAACTTTAATACAGTTCAGTTTGAAGTGTATTTCACAGTTTTATGATTCCGAAGACTCTGAAGGTTCAGACACCAGCAGCAGGAGTCATGTGAATGCATTGTCACTACACAATGCATAACCATATCTTGGGCTGGCATATTGCCCCGTGGTAGAACACTTGCCTACATTGGATTCAATCCTCAGCATCACACACACACACACAACCTAAGTAACTAACTAAACAAATATATAACTGGCATTACTCATAATAGCCGCAAGGTGAAAACAACCCAAATATCCTTTAACAACAGATAAATGGATAAATGAATGTGTACAGATATTCCACGGACTGTCAACCAGCTTTAACAAGAAATAAAACAGTGAAACAGCCTAAACATGATCTTTTTTTTTTTTTTTTTTTCAAAATTTTTTAGTTGTAGATGGACACAGTATCTTCATTTTATCATTTATTTTTGTGTGATGCTGAGGATTGAACCCAGTGCCTCACACATGCTAGGCAAGCGCTCTACCCCTGAGCCACAACCCCAGCCCTCTAAACATGATCTTTGAAAACACTATGCCAAGTGAAAGAAGCTGGCCATGAAGGACCACACATTATATCATTTAATTTATTTAAAATGTCCAGCACAGGCAAATGGAGGCACAGGAAGAACAGGAGGATGGCTGCCAGAGGTAGGACACACGGGGAAGGCCCACTAATGGGCTTCCCCTGGGAGTAATAAAAATATTCTAAAAGTGATTGTGGTGAGGGCTGCACAGCTCTAGCGACCACTAAACCCCATGACTGCACTTCACCTGGGCGAGTTGTATGGGGTGTGAATTCTATCTCAGGGAAGCTGTTACTTTAAAACATGTATCTGAGGGAACAAAAGTTTCACACACCCCTTGCTCAGTACGGCCATCCTATCAGCACCCAGAAACATCCCTGCAAGCTGGAAGGAGCACCCAGTTCTCATGGCAAATCCTGGGTTGGCTTCCCTGGTGGACATGAAACGGCCAGCACGGAGAGGGCTTTAATGTCAGTTCCATCTACAATAACCACTTCTGTGCAGAGTGAGGGACGAGCCAGAACCCAGCCCCACCACCCACCTCCCCACTGCACACACAACGCCTGCCTGTCCCTTCTCTGTCTTGAACACCTACCCCCCACACTGTGGGCACTGCAGAAGCCACTGAGCCCCTGCTCACCGGGAAAACAACTAGGAGAGCTTTCAGAAAGACCACGCTGAGGGAAGGGACCTCACCCACAGGAACCACTGGCCAGAAAAGGCGCCACTGGCCCCAACACACTGCCACTCTCCTACACACAGGTCTTTTCAGTCTGAGTATGTTGGGTTTTGAAAAAAATTTTTAAACTGCATCTACAAAGATTTTTATAGTTTGTTCCAAATTCCCGCAGCAGTTACAGGTTTTGATCTGTTTCTAATTATGGAAAAGAACCCCAGATCAGTCCAGAGGGAAGGAACTGAAGTTTGGCATTACCATTTATAAAGCACCAATGTTGACATGAATTTCTAAGTAAAGAATTAGATTTCCTTTGCTTTAAAAGCTGAGACTCAAAGGCTTCGCCTGCACTGAAAGTCATGCTGAAACTGAAGAGAACAAACTACTCTCCACCATTTAGATGTTTCCCCACTCTCTTCCTTATATGTCTCCACATTTTCACAGACTTTGTACTGTCGCAGAGAGGATGAGAGAGAGGGGGACACAATGTGTGTGTGTGTGTGTGTGTGTGTGTGTGTGTGTGTATGCACGCCTGTGCATACGCACACACAATTAAGCACTATTTTACACCTAGAAAAGCTACAGCCCTGGGAAAAGTAGAGCAATAAGGAACCTCTTGTGGAGAATGCCCAGGAGGACATGGGCTCAGCCCTCCGCACAGCACACAGGCAGACCATCCCCAGCACAGAGCTAGCTTCGACTGAGCTCCTGGGAGCAGAGAACACACGATGCCAGAGGTCACCGTTGGTAAACACTGCAGTCACTGTAACCACAGAGCAAAGACATGTTTCCCAGAGAACTTACCTGTGTTTAAGGACAGCTTGGCCGACTCAATGGTGAGCAGCCATTGCTTGTTTTCACAAGTGCTTCTGCTTGCAGCTTTCACACGTGGATCTGACTCAAGTCAGCGGCCCAGCCCAGGGAAGGAGCACCCAAAAATCGGGGAAAACCAACATCTCCTTGATTCTTACAATGATTACCTTGAAAAGCAAATGCGGGGAAGATCTGCTTCTAGAAGGACAGTTCTAACACCATGTCTGGGACTTCAGAGGGTGGAGCCACAGGCCACTGGGAGGAAAAAAACTAGAGCTGGCACGGGCAACGGCAGGGCTATCGCCACACAAGAGCTGCTTCTGTGCACGAACCCTCTTTCCCACCGGGGAAAACATCCGTGGCGCAAGACAACATTCTCACCAAGACTGAAAAATGCTGATCACTTTACAGCTATAACAACACAGCCTGCTGTTCCAGTGGAGCTGGACTATGACGAGGTCAGTAAGAAAACAATCTCAACTCTGAACAGGTCAATCAATCTTACGTACTAGATCCCAAATCAAGTTGGCTACATCAAGATATTCCAACAAATGTGTATGATCTATAACTGACAGTGTCGAATGTCACCAAATTGACCTTGTACCCAAGGACTGGGGACATGGCTCAGTGGCAGAGTGTGTGCTTAGCATGCTTGAGGCCCTGGCTTCAATCCCCAGCAAAAGAAGGAACAGAAAGGGAAAGGGAAAGAGATAGGCAAGACAGAGGGAAAGGAAAAGGGAAGAATTTCACTGATGGGAGCTTAGAGCTCAACCTCCCTGAGCTCAGACAAGCCGTCTCAAGCCCGCTAGTCCTGGTCCAAATGCACTTCATGGCGGGAGGTTTCAGGAGGTGCCCCCTCAAGATTCCCACCACGGGATGCACACCCTGCACATTCCCCTTCTCCTGTGTGGCTGGGCCTGACCTAAGCTGATGAGCCATTTTAAAAGGTTTAGAAGTCAGAGCCACAAGGCATCAGAGAAATTTGAAGGTTCAGCATACATATTCAGTATTGTGTGTATATTCATGTGTAGACAGACATTTAAAATTTCAAATTTTTATTTTCAAATGTTATATAAATGGAGTGATGAAGTAATGTGAATTTCTAAGATTTTTTTCCTTCAGGCAGCAAAATATCCTCAAGATTTATCAAAGTTATTGTGCATCAACAGTTCATTTCTTTTCACTGCTGCGTATTATCCCATAGTGTGTATTATTATTCCAGTGTGTATGCAGCATGATTTATTGAGCCAATCACCTGTTGAAGGATATTTGGGTTGTCTCTAATTCTTGTCTATTATGAACAAAGCTGTCAAATACTGCTGCACTGGTGCTATAAACACTGGTGACCAGGTGTTTGTGACCGCTGCTTCTCATTTCTCTGGGTTAAATGCACTGAAATACAATTGCTGGGTTGTCTAATAAGTACAGATTTAGTTTTAGAAAAAAATGCCAAAGTATTCTCCAGACTGGAGGGACCATCACAGGTTCCTACCAACGACATATGAGTAATCTTTGTCCTCTACAGGATTTGTCTTTTCACTATTTCATTTTAGCCATTTTGGTAGATATGCAGTGATATTTTGCTGTGGTTTTAATGTGCATTTCTCTAATGGTTATTGATGCTAAACATCTTTTCATGTGATTATTTGCCTCTTGGATAAAGTGTCTCATGGATTTGGTTTCCTCATTTGCTTCTTCCTGTCCTCCTTTCCATCTCACCTTCCCTGCTTCCTTCCTCCCTTTCCTTTTCTTTCTTCTCCCCTCTCCCCCTCTCTACCTCCCTCCATATCCCCCTCTCCCTCTCTTTCTCTCTCTCCCCCCTTTCTCTCTTTGTGGACCTACAGTTCAAATTCAAGACCTGGCACATGCTAGGTAAATGCTCTACACTGGCCACACTCCTACCCCTGGTTTGTTCATTTTCTAATTGAACTGTTTCTTTACCGGTTTTTGTATTTTTAGATTCCTGGGATTAGGTACAGGGTGCTCTACCACTGTACCTAATTCCAAGAACCTTTCTCATTTTTCTGCACTAAGTTGCCGAGGCTGGCCTTGAACTTGTGATCCTCATGTCTGAATCTCCCCGGTACCTGGGAGTACAAGTGTGCACCACTGCACTTGGCTCACTATTGAGCTTTGAGAGTTGATATTTTCTAGATACAAGTGCTTTTTCAGATACATGATTCAGAAATATTTTCTTTGAGTATATAGCTTTCCGCCTGCCCCTTTTCCTAACAAGGTTTTTCACAAAGCCAAAAACTTTGGCTTTTATGTCCAATACACTCATTTTTCATTTTATGGATCAAATCTAAATACTTTTTGCCAAGCTCTAGAAGGAAAAACTTCCTTGTGTATTTTTTCTAAATATTTTATAGTTTTATGTTTTACCTTTACGTCTTTGATCTATATTGAGCCAACTTCTTTATAAAATGTGGAGTTTACATTGAAGTTTGTGTCTTTGCCTATGGTTGTCCAAATGCTCTAGCACTATTTGTTGAAAGACCTTCTTTCCTCCATGGAATGGCCTTTGCATCCTTACTAAAACTCAGCTGGACAGATTTATGTGCTTCTATTTCTGGGCTGTGCAGATCAGCCTGTGCCACTGATTGGACTAACTGTTCACAGCAGCCACAATGTCTTGGTTACTGTACCCAAACAGTAAGCCTTAACATGGAGTACAATGATCCTCACATTTTATTCCTCCTTTTCAAAACTGTTACAGCTATTCTGGAACTTTTATCCTTTCAAAATATTTATGATAAAGTGGTACACATCTCCAAAAATATCTTGTGATCTTTTTTTAACTTTTTTAAATTTTGGTTAGATTTTTTTTCTCCCCAAGAAAAGGTCTCACTCTTCCTTAGCTCTTGAATAGTTGGGATTGCACGGGGCATAGCACCAAGTCTGACTTCATTTTAAACATTTTTAAGTGTTATGTTTCAGGGACAATAATTCACAATTTTGTAAAATAAGTGCTACCACCTACCTTGAAATCTTTTCATCTCCCCACCAGAAATTCTAATAATCCTGAAGAAGTAACCTCCAATTTCCATTTTCCCCAGTCAGTGATAACGTCTAATCTACTGCATGGCTATATTGATTTTTGTACTCTAGGTACTTCATGAGAGTGAGGTCATATAACATTAGTCCTTTGTGACTGTCTTACTTCACTTACCATAATGTTTTTGAGGTTCACCCAGGTTATAGCATGTATCAGAATTTCATTGCCTCTTGCTTTTTTCTTATGTATGCTAAGGACTTAACCCACATCCCTGTGTAAGGCTAACACTTGCTCTGCTACTGAGGGGGACTCCCAGCCACTTCTTCCCTTCTCAAGTCTAAATAATAATTAATTGTACATATATATACATATATATATATACACGTACATATACACACACACACACACACACACACATATATATACACACATACCATTTTGTGAATCCATTTATTTGTTGATAAACATTTAGACAGTTTCCATCTTTTGGCTATTGGGAATGATGCTATTATAAACATTGGCATACAGAAAGGGTTATATAAGCACAAATATTTCAAAGATTACATAAAAGAGCAGTGTTATTGGGTTTATTTCAATGCATTTCAAAACATAGGAAATAAATTACTATCTAGAGAAAAATATCCAAAGTGATTCAAGTAGAAAGAGAAAATCCAAAACATCCCAAATAAGTTGATTAACTTGCAAATTTCAGGTAAACCTTGGCAATTTACTGACATATCTCAAAATAAAAAGAAAAAAGGGCTGGGAGAATACCTCACTGGTTAAGTACCCTTTGGTTGAATCAGAATACCACAAAAGTAAAGGAAGTTGATTCACTACCAAAAAAAAAAATCTCTTAGAATCAAATGACCTCAAGAGGTGGATATTACGGTAATCCTAATCTGACTTCTCTTCCAGAACTAGGAAAAAGAGAACTCCTCAAGCTATAATTATTAAACATCAGCTTAATTTAACCTTGACATCAAAACTTTAACAAGGACAGAATACAAAAACTATTGAACATTCTCACTCATGAAATTGAAATAAAATCCTAACCAAGCTACTAGCAAACTGACCCCAGCTATGTGTAAAGTAAGGGAATGGTACATCATGCCCACGCTGGGCTTATGCCAGGAATGCAAATGATTTCCAGGCCCTGGTTGCTGCAACAGGGTGACTGGTGGTGCTGTTCACTGAGAAAGAAAGTGTGACAGACTACAGCTAAGAGCACAAGAGCCATTAAGTGTCCAGTGCAGGAAGCTTGTAAATATCCAGGTAGAGATGTCTGGCAGCAACCAAGAATACTGTTCTGCAGCCCACCTGAAGCTGGGCTGAAGATGGTACTGAGAATCCCCAGCACAGACATGGTACCACAAGTGCAAAAGTGGGATAGAATTACCCAGGAAGCTGGCTGCAGCAGAGAGAGAAGAGGACTAAGACTGAATCCTGGACAACCCCAGTGTTTAAGAAAGAGGACTCCCTAAAGAGGCTGGCCCAAGGAAAAGGAAAGGAAAAGAACGGGCAGGCAAGAAGCAAAGAGACTCAAGTTGTGCAATGGGAAAGAAAAGAAGCCTGAACCATTCAGTCGCTGAGGTTCACTGTGACAGGCACGAAGCCAGACTGCTGGGGACTGACACATGAGTAGAGATGAGGAACAGAAATAGGGAGCGTGGCCCTGGCTTACAAGAAGCCTGACTGAGGAGAGAAGCAGAGTGTGCAAGAGCACAGGGAAAAGCAGATCAGAGGATGGACAAGTGTGCAGACACCCAGACAGGAAAAGGAGAGAGGGTGGTGGGAAAAGACACAACAGCTTTCCTGTCCTCCACATTCCAGAAAGGAAAAGATGAACCGTCCTTTAGTCACAGCCCCAAGCATGAAGACACAGCACCGCGAGTAGCTCCACACCCATCCCAGGCAACTGTGTGACCTGCTGCCAACACTGTAAAGCCCCAGCCCCAGCCCAGTAAGCACACTTCCAGGGCTAAAGGCAAACCAGTCCTTCCAAGTCCACCATCCCTGACGTCCACATTCACCCGAAATGAAGGAGGCAAGAGCAGCAAGGACTGAGGCCAGGCTCGGGGGACGTGATCTCTCAAAGCTCAAAAGGGGCCATAGAGTCTTGGACGGGAGGCAGGGCACTGGCCCTCTGAGGTGGATGAGGCCACAGCAGGCAACACAGACACTCAGCACTACCCTTCAGGTCACAAACGACCCGAGACTTGGAGAGGCCCTACAGTCTGCACAGGAGCCAGGAGTCAAACCCACCTCCGTCCCACTGCAAGGCCTGTGCTCTCACACCCACCACACTCCACCTTCTCCTACACCCGCTCTCCTGCGGTAAACTCTGATTGCAGTTTGGGACATTTTTCCTACGTCACTTCCCCTGCTCTGGCTCTCGCTGATTAGAAGTGCATCTGCTTCCTCTACACTCACGTTGTCCATTTCAGATCTGAGGCTCTTTGGCCCTACAGCCTCTTTCACGGCAAGTGATTAATGAAGAAATGAATACATGGGTAATCACCAAGTGTGTTATATGCCAACTTGCTTCCAGAAGGGCCTTTCAACGTCCCTCACAAGGGACACATGATGTCCCCAGTACTCCTTTGCCATAGTTCTCACAAAGGCAGAGCAAAACTGTCCACTCTGTTTACCACAAGTTCCACATTACTGAATCTAGTCTCCATGGAGGAGAGTTCACCATCATTGCATGTCTGAGACCAAAAAGCACATCTTACCTGAATTTTGATGGGCCAGGTGAAATTACTGACATAAACGAAGAAAGTGATATTGGGGTGGTTTCGAAAATCAAACTTTTCATTAGAGAAACTGTCTTTGTACTCCTTAATGTTGGTTTTTGAAACAACAGGCATCTCTTCTCCAGCCTGGGTTCCAGCTGTTAAGGGGAAAATAATGAAAATTAGGTACTTTTTTGGCAAGATGTGGGAGATACAATTTGCTCTTAATAATAATAATATTGTTTATTGAATAATTATGAAGTCCTAAGAATAGCCTTGTAGATTCTATCTCCCTTAATCCTCAAAACAATCTCATTATCCTTATTTACAGGTTAAGAAATTAAGGTTCCAAGAAATTAAGTAACTTGCCTCAGGATTATTGGGCAACAAGGGATGTAGGTGGGATGTGATGCTGGGCAGGCTGATTCACAATCCTTTGCCCCAAACCAGAATTTTTTTTTGCCAGGAACCCTTGTGACTCTCCTACCACCCCTGAAACTTGGAACCCATGGCCATGAAATGACAGACACCAGCAGAGTTGTATTAACACATTATCACTCACTCTGTAATAATGCTACAATTCCTTTGCATTTCCCTTTCACATCTATGTGGCAAAGTTCCAGGCTTATGTACCAGGGAGGCTGGTTCAATCCTCATTTTCTAACCCACAGTTGTCTCAAGTCTCAACAGGGAGGTAGGTGCTCAAGGTGCCACTCAGTCCTGCCTTCTGCTCCCAGATGCCACTGTAGTTAAGTGCCCCCTACCTGATGTAATTCCATGTGTTCTTAGACGGTCTTTCCACATTCTAGATTCTCCCTCAGCCAGGAACTCAAGTGTGAATAAAGACTCACAAAATGCACTCTTTTCCATGTTGAGTTAAACTGTGGGACTAGAGCCCTACCTGTCATGTCTTCATTGAGATGTCACTGGAGATCTTTTAAGGCATAATAAATCCCAAAATGACAGCAAAGATTATATTCTTATTTTGTACCAGTCTAATTCGGTTTTGTGTTGACAAAAACAGGAGTATTATTACAGCAGTGATGTTGACGAAACAGAGATACCATTCAGTGACAACTGCCCATATTCAAGCATTACATCGAGTACTTCATTTATCATCTCAAGTAGTCCCTACAACACTCTATGCAGCAAGGAGTTTGGACGTCACATTTCACACACAAGGGAACAGGTTTAGAGAGCCTAGGTAACTTGTTCAACAGCACAGTGCAAATAAAAAACAGGCAGAACTCAAACCCAGCTCTGTCGAGTTATCCTGGTAAGTAGTGGTAATCTGTCCTAACCACTACATCAGGGTCAGCAGATCTTCAGTAACTCATAGTTAAGACAAACCAGAGAGCAAAAGCTGTGCTTTCAGAGCTTAGTTGAATATCCAAAGTATGGTTCTCTATACCTACTACAATCTCATTTTATTTAAAACATTTCCATTTCTTGAAACAGAGTCACTAAATTTTTTTCCCCTCTGAAGCATCTGGATGTTGCAGACAGTGGCAGAGCAGTGGCCACTGTAAGGGTGTGAGTGGTGGTGGTGGGGGAGGTAGAGTGGGGAGGAGGGAGGAGCCACCTACTGAGCCTGAACCATGGTAGGTGATGGTGGCTTTCATCTCATTTAATCTACAGGGCTCTTGGAGGTAAATGTTGCTATGCTCACTTTACTGATGAACAATCCAGAGAGGGATCTGGATACTTGCTCAAGGTCTCACAGATAGTACTTGGAAAACTGGGTTTGAAATCCATCTGTCTTCAGAGCCCCCCTTCCCAACTCCTATGTTATAGTTCTCAACCTGGCACCTTTGCTCACATGTCTTTGCTAGGTATGTCTTTACCTGAAAAGCTGGCAGCCCAGGTAATGTTGAGGTTGAAGTTTTTGGAGGCGTTGATGAACATGTCCAGATCCCTATTTTGCTGATGAGAGATGCAAATAAGTAGATATATAATTCTACTATTCTTGACTTTCTTAACTACAGAATATTTTACAATGTCTCAAGAGAACCTTGTGTTTATAGAAAAGTTAGCAAAATTCCTAAATAATTTTCCTTAATACAAGCAACACACCCAGATAAAATTTCATTTCCCTCCCAGAAAAGTACACAGCATTCACTGCTTCTTTCAGATGCCTAACGAATGAAAAATTTCCTTTTAAAAAGGCCCTGTCAGAGAACAATGATTTATACCTTCTGACCTATGTCAGAGGATCCAGACTCTTCAGGATCCTCTGGGCAGCTGTTTCCAAATCTGGATCTCCCACTTACTAGGAAAGTACCTGACCTAGTGTCCCAATTTTGATTTATTTATTTATAACTTAAATACATGTACTTTTAAATTCGTGGATTATAATAACATTTCTCCCATACTGAAATGGTCTTAAAAATTCATATAAAACTGAAATACACTAAATAATAATTAAATTACATTAATTCATAATTTTAAAACATTTCTTTCACTGAAAATATTATTTGAAGACAAATGTGAATGAGTAGGCTTTCTTAACTTTGAAAAACATCTTTACCCCTTAAGAGGTTCAGCATTTCAAGGGCCAGCCTAATTCATTTTGAATCTTGGTTGTCATAACTGAAATACTTATCTCTGAGGAATATGTTGATCCAGATGAAAGAAGACACTGCTGGCTGTGCTAGGTAAATTCTCATACTAATTCTTAGTTTTCACTGAAATGTGACCAGTAAATTTCTTCCTTGGGGGTCAATTCTTTCTGCAATCTAGGTATTATATTCTTACATTTTATACACTCATCCAGTTATGCTGTAATTCTTAATTTTAAAAATACTAAAACAGGTTAGAAAATTAACATTTTTTAATGATGTTGTTTTAATATTTATTATAACACAAAACTAGAACAATGGAAATATCTGCATGTAGTAATTTTTAAAAATGTGATCTCCAAATAAGAGGTTTCTCTCACAAGGTAGTTATTTTTTCACTTACTGGGAAAACCACACTTTCTGTTGCAAGAATAGTTCAAGAGTTTATTTATTTGTATTTAATATCTGCTGGCAGCATACAACAAACAACTGTTTCTTTCTGTGATAAGGATCAATAAACTCAAAATCCTTGTGGTTTTGTAAAAGAGAAAACACACACATTTGGACATGTCTATCAAATGTTCTTATATAACATAAATAGGGAAATGCAAAGGGGTTTGGTTTGATAAACCTTGGTCGTTGAGGTCTCTTCCCACTTTAAGAAATATTACAAATATTCTTCTATATTTATATTTTTTTAAAAAATCAAGTTAATATCATCGATTGTATCCTAAAATACGTTGAGCACTTCTACCGCTTGCTTATAAACATTAGGCAATAATAAATTTCATGTGTAGCAGTTTTGTTGTAACTTTGTCCTAAAATGTTTTTTAAAAATTCCAGATAATACAGTTGTTCAAATGACATTTACCTACACAGTCTTTCCAAAAAATGTCTTCACTTATAGTCACTTATTACTTTTACTTAAAAGGTCATTTGCTGTTCTTGTTTTCATATTTTAAGATGGGGCCTTGCTACCTTGCCCAGGATGGCCTGGAACACAATATTCTTTGGTGTCAGCTGGATGACAGGCGTATACCATCTTGACCAACAGTCATTCACTCTTGAAAATGTATCTTCTCTAGTGCATGTTTTCTTAATTTTATCATTGGAAATGGAATATTTAAAACAAATCTTACTTTTACTTAATACTAAGTATACCATACTATGGACTTTGTTCTACTTTTTAAAAAAATTTAGTTATTACTGATAACATGTTAAAAAAAAGGAATACACATTTGTTTACACTGTTTTCCATGTGTTACTTTGTCACATTTATTGTGACAGGAATTTTGTGATGATAAATGGCTTGAGTATGCCCATGAGAAGAAACCTCCAAGGAATGAACTAAATAACTTAAGATCAAGTTTAATAAAAGTTTCCCGAAGTATTGGAATGGGTATGGACTTTAGAGAATTCATTAACAAAACCACAGTTCAGTGGTAAAGCTCATACTTAGCAGGACTGGCCCTGCGTTCAATCCCTAGCATCAAAAGAAAGAAAAGAATTTATATAGGTGTATCTTCATGTTCTAGAAGCTTTGTTTTTAAATGCCATGCTGTGTTGGCTCCTTTCTGCAAGTAGGTAATGGCTTTTGGCAGGATGGACTTTATGATTAATGACAGTAGATATAAATGCACATTTCAAACAATCATTTAAGCCATTTAAATTATTTTCTGTGAGACTGCCCTTGGACTTGTGATCCTCTGACCTAGCTTTCCAAGAAGTTGGGATTATAGGTATGGGCCACCATCCAGACAGCAATGTTTTATGGCTGATTTTTAAACTTCCAGTCCCTTTTGTGAGTAAGTCTGGGCTCTGCCATCTGCTCCCTAATGATGGAGCTCCCTTTGCAGTCTCCTCTGTCTGAGGCTGTGATGGGCTGAAAAGAACACTAAGTGTATGTGGTGTGACTGTCAGTCTGTGCATCAGGTTCTGGTAAGTCTTATAATATTGCTCTTACCTTCTAGATGGAAATGAGATAAAATGTCAACTCTAAAATTTTTTTTCCTGCACCTCTAAACATCCTATATATTGTACTTTACTCTGAGACTATTATTAAAGCAGTACTCTATATAGGAAGACCAAGAAAAAAAATCCTAACAAATTCAAAACAAAAGAAGTAAACTTTTAAAAATCTTACTTCATCAGGAGTAGCTACAAAATTGATGGCTGTGTAATAGCGATCATCTTCCTGGGAGAGGCTAAAAGTGAACTGATAGTCAATAAGAAGAGTATCTATGGAAAGAAAGAAATGTACATTTAAAATTAAAATAGAACAAAAAAGAACAGTTTGCTCAAGATGCAGATTGCTTTTCTGATAAATTCAATAGCCAGGAAAGGACTTTGATTACCTATATCCAGGTTTTTCAAAGGAAACCAAGTCTTTTGGCAGTATCATTTTATTTGAGTTACACACCAAATCCTCTTTCTATAATAACCCTCGATGAGGTTTGGCTCCAGCCTAACTCACTCACAAATATAACTGAACATGTATACATGCTAAATTTTGCCGATGGATACAACAGTATAAATTATGGATAAAACAGTATAAATTACATGTATGCTGTGAAAGGAACCAGAACTCCATGGAAAAATAGTTGATTCCAGGACTGGGCAAAGAATACAGGCCTTGGATATTTTACTGCAGAAGAGAAGAAAGCATTCGTAGACTAAAGCGATAGAGTTCAAAAAGAGAGTTTAATGCCCAAAACCGGTAGTGTAATTTTAAAAGTTTTAACAATTGAAACTATTTAATAATGGGCAAAAAACTTGAACAGACATTTCTCCAAAGAATATACATAAAAGGCCAAAGAGCAGATGAAAAGATTCTGAGTAACAATGATCACTGGGGAAATGCAAATCAAAGCCACAATGAGATACCATCTCATACCCATTAAGATGGTTGCTATCAAACAAAAACAAAAACAAAAAAACCCAGAAAATAACAAGTATCGGCGAGGACCTGAAAACTGGAATGCTTATGCATTGCTGATGGGAATGAAAAATGGTGCAGTTGCTGTAGAAAAAAGTGCAGCTGTTCCTCAAAACACACACACACACACACAGTGCCAGCTTTCACTTCTATTTTTAGCTCTATGTCCATAGATCTATATCCAAATTCTACAATTCTTCCTTGAGTCTTCAACCTCCTCTCTTTCTCTCTCTCTCTCTCTGAAAAGTAATGATAAGATGTGGAGGAAGGAAAAGAAAACAGAACTGTTCTAAAGCCCTCAGTTAATAAGTGGTAATGGTCAGGAAGGTGGTGTGTACAGACTTTAAGATAGTGTCACTGGGACTGGGGGGATAGCTCAGCTGGTAGAGTGCTTGCCTTGCAAGCACAAGGCCCTGAGTTCAATCCCCAGTACTGCCAAAAAAAAAAAAAGGATGGTGTCATTGGAAGATTACTGGTGATCTGATCAGGGAAGAAACAAAAATCCAAATGTAGTAGGTCAAAGAAAGAAAAATAAGAGCCAATGAAGTTTAAAAAAAAAAAAGAAAAAAGAAAAAAAAGAATCCTTTATAACTAAATGGTTTCCATATTACTAAAAATATCAAACCCTGCTTTATTTCTTTGGTTTATTGGAACAGACAGATGATAAGAAAGACACTTTCTAATAAGAATTTTGAATTTCTTATTAATTCCATATGGCAGGTATTAGCATTAGTTTCTTTACTGGAACATGAGAAAATTTAATTTCAAAGAAAGATAGAAATTTCTCCAAGTTGCTAACAGATGTGAATTCAAGTCTGCTTAAATAAATGCAAAGTTATTTGTACTACTTAAAAAAAAAATTTGAAAACAGAATTCCAGATGATCTAACAGTTGCACTTCTGGGTACACACTCCAAAGAACTGAAAGCAAAATCTTTCATGGATATTCGTTTACCATGTTCATAGCAGCATTATTCACTACAGCCAAAAGATGGAAGCAAGCCATGTTCACCAAGGAATAGATAAGTAAAATATGGAATATACTATCAGATATTATTCAGTCATAAAAAGAAAAGGAATACTCATGTATGCTATAACGTGGATGAACCATGAGGACCTCACACCAAGTATAAGAAGTCAGTCACAAAAAGAGAAATACTATGCTTCCACTTAGATACCCAGAGAGGTCAAATTCATAGAAACAAAGTAGGATGTGTGGTGACCAGAGGTCAGGGGGAGCAGGCAATGGGGAGTTTCTGGTAAGTTGATATTTTTAACTGTTTCAGAAACTGCCAAATGATTTTCCAAAATGGCTGTACCCATTTAACATTCCATAAGCAATACACAAAAGTTCCTGTTCTTCAACATCTTTGCTAAAACATGGTGTTAGCTTTTATTCTTCCCAAAGAGAAATGGATTCTAATGTGCATAATTACAAAAATTTCACTGATGTGTCTCTGCTTCCAAATTTCAACCTTTAAGAAATGACTAGGGAGCTGGGGTTGTAGCTCAGTGGTAGAGCACTTGCCTGGCACATGTGAGGCACTGAGTTCAATCCTCAGCACCACATAATTAATAAATAAATAAATAAATAAATAAATAAATAAATAGATAAATAAATTGTGTCCATCTACAATTTTTTTAAAAATATGTTTGAAAAAAAGAAATGACTAGTTGTCCAGTTTCAATGATATCAAAGGATACTATCATGATGATCTGAGTTATTAAAATATTCCACCCTTTTCCAGTCTGGTGAGGTGAGATTTGCACATATTTTCTCTAGCCTATAGCTTGCTGATTTTTTGAACGGTGTTGTTTTTTTAAATACAAGTCTGAAATTTGGATAAAAGTCTCATTAATCAACTTCTTCTTTATGATTTATGTCATTAGAGCTATTCAACCCAATACAGCAGGTACATAACTACACTGGATATGTTGAACATTAGCTCCTTTTTTTGGATCCATAATCTAGTATACCATGTGGATTATCAAAGGGACAAAATCCATTTATCAATAAATAGTCACCTTGCCAGATTCACATTTCACTCCAAGATAATTGTGTGGTACTTTATTTTAAAAATTTGTTCCTAAAGAGGTAGTTAACACAAATGAGCTCTAGAGGGAATGATGAAACTTCATCTATATTTTAGGAATTGTTTATTATCTATATTCTGAAATATGAAATGTTAGATAACTTCAACCAAGTGGTGGCAAATGAAGTAAAGTTTCAAGAGAACATAAAAAACGGAAATTCAGGTGTGCATAACTCTGTATTGGCCTGTTATCTGCTTCAAACACATTACCATAAACATGACCACTTTAAAATAGTGTTCACAGGCAAACCCATTAAGTCAGGGGACAATTGCATGCTGGGGAATATATTCCTTTAGTGCTTACCATTCTCTAATCATGTTGAAGAAAACAATGGAGTTTTACAGAACTACTTAAAGAAATTAAGAATTAGAATGAAACATGGATAACAAAAAACATCAAGGAAGAGATTAAAAAATTCTTAGAGGTCAATGAGAATGATGATACAACATATCAAAATCTCTGGGACACTATACAAGCGGTACTAAGAGGAAAATTCATTGCATGGAGCGCATTCCAGAAAAGAATGAAAAATCAACAATTAAATGACCTAACATTACAGCTCAAAGCCCTAGAAAAAGAACAGAGTAACAGCAAAAGTAGTAGAAGACAGGAAATAATTAAAATCAGAGCTGAAATCAATGAAATTGAAACAAAAGAAACTATTCAAAAAATTGACATAACAAAAAGTTGGTTCTTTGAGAAAGTAAACAAAATAGATAAACCCTTAGCCCCACTAACAAAGAGAAGGAGAGAGAAGACTCAAATTACTAAAATCATGATGCAAAAGGAAATATCACAACAGACACCACTGAGATACAGAACATAATGAGAAGCTACTTTGAAAATCTGTATTCCAACAAAATAGAAACTACAGAACACATTGACAAATTTCTACAGACATATGCTCCTCCCAAACTGAACCAGAAGGACATACACGATTTAAACAGATCAATATCAAGCAAGGAAATAGAAGAAGCCATTAAAAATCTACCATCCAAGAAAAGCCCAGGACCAGACGGATTCTCAGCCAAGTTCTACAAGACCTTCAAAGAAGAACTCATTCCAGTACATCTCAAAGTATTCCAGGAAATAGAACAGGAGGGTACCCTACCAAACACATTCTATGAAGCTAATATCACCCTCATACCCAAACCAGGAAAAGACACATCAAGGAAAGAAAATTTTAGACCAATATCCTTGATGAATATAGATGCTAAGATCCTTAACAAAATATTGGCAAACCGTATCCAAAACATATTAAGAAAATTGTGCACCACGATCAAGTGGGGTTCATTCCTGGAATGCAAGGATGGTTTAACATCCATAAATCAATAAACGTAATCCATCATGTCAACAGACTTAAGGATAAGAATCATATGGTTATTTCAATTGATGCAGAAAAAGCATTTGACAATATACAACACCCCTTCATGTTCAAAACACTAGAAAAAATAGGGATAGTAGGAACATATCTGAACATTGTAAAGGCTATTTATGCTAAGCCCATGGCCAACATCATTCTTAATGGAGAAAAACTGAAACCAATCCCTTTAAAAACGGGAACAAGACAGGGATGTCCTCTTTCACCACTTCTATTCAACATTGTCCTCGAAACTAGCCAGAGCAATTAGGCAGACTAAAGAAATTAAAGGGATATGAATAGGAAAAGAGGAACTTAAGCTGTCACTATTTGCGGATGACATGATTCTATATTTAGAGGATCCAAAAACCTCCTCCAGAAAACTTCTAGACCTCCTCAATGAATTCAGCAAAATAGCAGGCTATAAAATCAACACGCATAAATCTACAGCATTTTTATACACAAACGATGAAACAGCTGAAAGGGAATTGAGGAAAACAACTTCATTTGCAATAGCCTCAAAAAAAATAAAATACTTGGGTATCAATCTAACCAAAGAGGTAAAAGATCTCTACAATGAAAACTACAACACACTGAAGAAAGAAATTAAGGAAGACCTTAGAAGATGGAAAGATCTCCCATGTTCTTGGATAGGCAGAATTAATATTGTCAAAATGGCCATACTACCAAAAGTACTATACAGATTCAATGCAATTCCAATGAAAATCCCAATGATGTACCTCACAGAAATAAAGCAAGCAATCATGAAATTCATCTGGAAGAATAAGAAACCCAGAATAGCTAAAGCAATCCTTAGCAGGAAGAATGAAACAGGGGGTATTGCAATACCAGAACTTCAACTATACTACAAAGCAATAGTAACAAAAACAGCATGGTATTGGCACCAAAATAGACAGGTAGATCAATGGTACAGAATAGAGGACACGGACACAAACCCAAATAAATACAATTTTCTCATACTAGACAAAGGGGCCAAAAATATGCAATGGAGAAAAGATAGCCTCTTCAACAAATGGTGCTGGGAAAACTGGAAATCCATATGCAACTGAATGAAACTAAACCCCTATCTCTCACCCTGGACAAAAATCAACTCACAATGGATCAGGACCTTGAAATCAGACCAGAGACCCTGCATCTTATAGAAGAAAAAGTAGGTCCAAATCTTCACCTTGTTGGCTTAAGATCAGACTTCCTTAACAGAACTCCCATAGCACAAGAAATAAAAGCAAGAATCAATAACTGGGATAGATTCAAACTAAATAGCTTTCTCTCAGCAAAGGAAACTATCGGCAATGCGAAGAGTGAGCCTACAGAGTGGGAGAATATCTTTGCCACTCATACTTCAGATAGAGCACTAATTTCCAGAATATATAAAGAACTCAAAAAACTCTACACTAAGAATACAAATAACCCAATCAACAAATGGGCTAAGGAAATGAACAGACACTTCACTGAAGAAGATCTACAAGCAATCAACAAACATATGAAAAAATGTTCACTATCTTTAGTAATAAGAGAAATGCAAATCAAAACTACACTGAGATTCCATCTCACCCCAATTAGAATGGCGCTTATCAAGAATACAAGCAACAATAGGTATTGGAGAGGATGGGGGAAAAAAGGTACATTCATACATTGCTGGTGGGACTGCAAATTAGTGCAGACACTCTGGAAAGCAGTGTGGAGATTCCTTAGAAAACTTGGAATGGACCTACCATTTGACCCAGCTATCCCACTCCTCGGCCTATACCAAAGGACTTAAAATCAGCACACTACAGAGATACAGCCACATCAATGTTCATAGCGGCTCAATTCACAATAGCTAGACTGTGGAACCAACCTAGATGCCCTTCAATTGATGAATGGATAAAGAAACTGTGGTATATATATACAATGGAATATTACTCAGCTATAAAGAATAATAAAATTATGGCATTTGCAGGCAAATGGATGAAATTGGAGAATATCATGTTAAGCGAGATAAGCCAATCTCGAAAATCCAAAAGAGGAATGATCTCACTGATAAGCAGATGATGACAATTAATGGGGGGTGGGAGTGGGAGAAGAATGGAGGAAGGAGGGACTGTATAGAGGCAAAAGAGAGGTGGGAGGGGTGGGGGGGAAGGAAAAAAATAATGGAATGAATCAAACATCATTACTCTATGTAAATTTATGAATATACAAATGGTATGCTGCTACTCCATGTACAAACAGAAACAATATGTATCCCATTTGTTTACAATAAAAATAAATTTTAAAAAAATTAAAAAGAAATTTCACTGTTAAAAAAATGTATTGAATATTCCAATCAATGTATAAATTTTCCCTCATGAGACTAAATTTAACTACGTACAGATGATAAAAGTAACTGAATTGAAAAAAAAAAAATTAAGAATTACAAAAACACTTACAATAACATGTTCCTTTGAGAGGATTTCCCTGGTATCGATTTTCTACCTCACATCTAGGAGGAAAAAAATTGATATTATTTTATATTGTTATTCAATATGGAATCTATGATCATTTGTAAATCAAGAAGATCCTTTCATATAGACCACAACCACTTTTGAATTCTGATAATTACAGTCTTCACCATTATTTAGATAAGGTGGATTAAGAAGAGTCTACATGAATTTTCATACTGATTGCCTAGCAGTTCCACCATCACTATATAAAAATAATGAATAAACATTTGCCAAGGCACAGGAGATAAACCCAACTGTCAAAAATCTAGATCTTATTTATTATAATGAAAAGCACATTTTTCCATTCATGTGAACTACATATTCTTCTAAAAATGCAGTAACAACATTTTTCAAATATTCATTTATCCCTCCTTTCTTCTCCTCCCTGGGTAAACTATTCTTGTTCGAAAACACAAATAAGAGAAAACTAAATACCAAGAATCATTTAAGGGGCTAGGGATATAGCTCAGTACACAGAGTACTTGCCGATCAAGTACAAGGCCCTAGGTTCAATCCCCAGCACCACAAAAAAAAAAAAAAAAAAAAAAAATCCTTAAGCAAGTGTTTGCACACCTGGAAACAGGAAAAACAAGTTCTACTTAAAAAGAACTATTTGTTTTCCCATAGATGTCATTTACAAACTTCAGCAAAACCCAGGCTCCCACTTCACAAAATCAATACACAAACACAGTGGCTATGATGCACAAGGGATGGAGGGCCGGCTGCAGGAAGCACTTTTCCCAGGTCAAATGAGCCAGGAACATTGCCCTTTCATCCAGGAAGATGACTGGCATTTGCCTCTATCTACAACTTCTAGAGGAGACTTGGAAGTCCTCCACTGTGTGCCAACTCGCATCTTTACTATTTCCCCCAACAGAGAACAACAGTGACTAATTTTGGTCTCTCACATTTTCTGTGAAAATGAACCTGAATCTGAAAGTTAAATTTAAACTTTGATTAGACTTTTCTTAACATTGGCTTTGGGGAAGCATCAAATTTACAACCATGTACATTTACATAAACTAAAATATAATCTATAAAGTGTAGCTAGACCAATTCCCTACTGAATAGCATCCATGTCTCAAATACTAGTGACATTCTTTAAGAAAAGTGAAGTTTGTCAAGGTGATGTATCTGCATGTATCTGTTCAAGGTTTTCACACTAAACATGTCTCTCTTAAGTCTCTTCCAGAGAGATTGGGTAAGCCTGGATGTATGTTTCATCAAGCTTCCCACTATGGCAGACAGGACTATGTTAATTGGGGGCAATCTCTCTTGTTTCAACTCTCCGTGTTACTAAAAACTATTATTGCTACTCCCCTCCTTGCTAGATGGGGAAACTCATCTCAGCATGCTGAAACTCGTCTCAGCATGGTTCTGCGATCTGCCTCAGAGTATCCTGCTCAATGGAGGCACAGCTAGGTCTGAAACCCAAGTTTGCCTGAAGTTGAGTCTGCATCTCATGGACTTGAAGCCCTCTCCTTGAAGATGATAAACACACTTCTCCAAAGGAAGTCCTAGAGTAGGAGGGACATACTAAGGCAAGAGGATCACCTCCACTATCAGAGAAACAAAATGTCAAGGAAACACCAGCACTGGAACACCAGCTCCTCCAACTCCATCCCTCAGAAAAGATGCAAACTTCTGATGGGACAAAAATTGAGTAGTTGCTACGTTAAAATGACTAATCCAAACGAGCAAGCCAGGAAACATCAGTATCACTCAAACATTTTTTTTTTTTTTAATGTGAATTAAAGAGCCATTAAAGAATTGCTACTTGGGCTGGAGTTTGTGGCTCAGCGGTTGCACGCTCTTCCTAGCATGCGAGAGGTCTCTAGTTCGATCCTTAGCACCACACAAAAATAAAACAAAGGTATTGTGTCCACCTACAACTAAAAGAAAAACAAAAACAAAAGAGTGGTAGGGGTGGGTTACCGCTAAAAAAAAGAATTGCTACTGAAGATCCCTCAGCTTGGGCGTTGACCTGTCAGAAGTAGAAAAGGCAAAATTTCAAACTAATCTCTGTGGGGATCCCTCAGAATCCATGGCAACAAAGCACAGGGAAGGGGCAGCTCCCAGGCAGGGTTCATGTAGCTTCCTAGCCTCTGGGCCCTCCCTGTATGGAACAGATACTCACAGCTGGCATTCATCTCCCTTGACACCCTTGGTGGTGCAGAAGCACTTGCCAGTGTTGGTATTGCACAGGGAAGCGTGCCCGTTGCACTTACATGCTGGAGAAAAGGAAAAAGAACACAGGACACATCTGGCTTAAAAGATTATTACTATCACAGACTTGTCCCAAAACAAAGAATTCTGTCTGAATTGGGACTGGTAGGAAGTCACACTAAAACAAAGACATTTAGTAGGTAGAGTCACGATTTTAAAGTAATAATTTATCTCTAATAATATAAAGGAAAGATTAAAGTAACAGTAAAGGGACTGTAGGAAAGAGAAAGCTGGCTCCCATCTCCCAGCTGAGGTGATATCTTGATCTTTTTAACTGACACTGTCTCAGTATTATGATTGTTTCATTTGTTCAATAAATATTTATGAAGCATCTCCAAAGCTGGGTGGTCCCTGCCCCCAGGGAGATGCTCAGTTTGCTGACTGGCCTCTAGAAGGAGGTTGGCCATACTGTCCTGTGCCTCAGCTGATGAGCCCTCTCCAAGTGGGCCACATATTAAAACCCACCAGGGTTCATAAGTAGGGGGACCCCCATGGCAAGGGGAGCTTTGAAGTAAATGCAAACGTCTTTGTGCCCAACAACTTTTCCCTGTACACCCTGACTTTCTGTACATAAAGTAAAGGACATTAGGCTGGAGTAAAGACGTACTTTTTTAAGTACTGGGGATCAAACCCAAGGTCCCTCAACCACTGAGACACATCCCTAGCCCGTTTTTGTATTTATTTAGAGACAGCATCTCCCTGAGTTGCTTAGAGTCTCACTAAGCTGCTCAGGTTGGCTCTGAATTCATAATCCAGCTGCCTCAGCCCCTCTAGCAGCTGGGAGTATAGGCGGGCACCACCATACTTGGCTAAAGGTGTATTTTTAAAATAAATACAGGCTTGCAAGTTCAAAGCCAGCCTCAGCAACTTAGCAAGGCCCTAAGCAACTCAGGGAGACCCTGTTTCTGAATAAAAATATAATATAGGGCTGGGGATGTGGCTCAATGGTTGAGTGCCCCTGGGTTCAATCCCCAGTATCATAAACAATAAAAATAAAAATAAATAAATAAATTCTGAAAAGAAAAAAAAAAAAAAAAACCAAAGAAATGTGCAAATCTGAACAGTGCAGAGATTACCAGAATGCATGGTGGAGCAGAAAATAAGTGTTCAGCTCTTGCTCTGCTGAGCAGTGTTAGTGAAAAGCAGAGGCCTAATGTCAGTGTTCCTGAGTTTGAATCCTCTGCCCTCCACTTAGCCCTTCTGGAATTCTGGGCATGCCCCTTAGCCCTTCTGAGTCTGCTTCCTTGTCCACATGATGTGGATAATATTAGCACCTATCTAAAAGGGGAGGCATGTATGTTATCTGAAACATGACACTCAATACATCATGGCTGCTATCCTTAGCTCAGGACTACACCATTGCAAGAGGAAACACTGAAGACTTGGGGCCACTCACAGTATTTTAAAAACTATGCTTCTATTGTGTGGGTTGGGGCCCAGAAAATAAAGCAATCTCTAAGTTCTGGAAAAGCGTACTAAAGCCCTATAGATGTCACAGAGGAAAATTCGATTTTTCTAGTTGGCAGCTGCAGATATGGGGATGGTGGCCTGGAGGTACCAACAGGTCAGTAGTTAAAAGTTAGCACTTACTGAATGAGGTTCCAGCTTGGCCACATCTCACTATGAGATCTTGGGCAGGCTATATGACCTTGGGGACAATAAAGGTACCTTTGTCTCCAAAGGCTGTCAGCACAAAGCTTTGTATATATACATTTACCCCTCAGTAATGTTATGTGTTCTGATTACTATCAAATGGAGGAAGCGTATTCATCTATAGATGTTTTTACTAGACACTTTTTAATCTGTGCATACCACTTCATTTAAGAGGAAAAGGAAATGACATTAGAATGGGGACAGTAATGGCTCACATTTACTGAGTGTTACCTATGTGCCATGTACTGCTCCCATTGCTTTAATCTCAACACTACTCCAAACTGCTGTTTTTCAGATGAGGAAACAACTCCAGGGAGGTGAAGGGGCATACACTAGAACGCCACTCTGTCCTGGCTGGCCTGGGATCAGATTCTGAAGGGTCATGTTAAGGAGTCTGGAGGTGGAATCTGAGGTAGAGATGTCCCTTCTTATTTTTTCCACTCAGAACTTGAGTAGTCTTTCAACTAAAAGACTCTTAATTGCCAGGTACAATGGCACACATCTGTAATCCCATCAACTCACGAGGCAGAAGTGGGAAAACTGCAATATTGAGGCCAGTCTGGGTAGTTCAGTGAGACCCTGTCTCAAAATAAAAACTAAAAAGGGCTGGGGTTGTCATTCAAAGTAAGACACCTCTGGGTTCAACCCCCAGAACCAGGTGGCAGCGGAGAGGGGATAGATTCAAAATATTTTTCAGTTGGGAACGAGAACAAATCAAAATCAGTTCATTGGTTACACTTTTCACTTTTAAAAAGCAGTTTAGAGTCCAACAATAACATGTCCTAACACTAATAGGCTTCTATCCACCATGAATGAGGGAACATGGGACTACTGAAATTTTTAAGATACTACAAGGGCTGAGTACAGCTCCCGATTTAAAACCTGTGTGTGGTTTTTCAGGCCCAACCACAGGTCACTGAAAAGGCTTTACCTGGTGGCCTTAGAGGACAACTGCCCTCCTTCAGCAGACTCAGGGCACAGTCAGGCACTGCAGTCTGTATGGGAGGTGTAGTCAAGGCCTTGGACCCCCGGCCGGTCACGCTTCACATGCGCCTTCATTCCCAAGGGTCTTCATTCAATGCCCCCAGCACAGGTTGGTTTCAGGGGCCTCTGCTGAGGCCTCTTTATGGGGCCTGGGGTCCGGGTCTGAACATACTTTCTTCACACTGACTCAGTGCCCAGGACCTCCCAACTCCTAGTCCTTCCTTCCTCCCTCCCACAGCCTTGGGGGCTACAGTATTGCTGGGAAGACTCCCTCGTGGTGAGACACTGCTCCACCAGCACTGAGCCACCGACTCTCCATGCTGCACTGTTCCTCGAGGGAAGATGGAAACCGGGCAGTCAGCACTTCTCTGGTTGGGGCCCCTTGCTTATCCCATGGCTGAGTGCTATAAAGGTTTTCACTGTTTCACTGTTGAGCTGTTGCTTCACCAGGCTACTCTCACATCCAACAAGTCAGCTTTCTCTCCCAGCTCAGTTGAGCTCCTGACACTATGACTTCTAAGAAATGCAGTATCCACAGACAAGTGGTTTTGTCCCCCTAGGTACTCAAGTCAGAGAAGTCCTGTGTTCCACCTGACCTGCACTCAGCCAGCTGACCCACACGACTTACGCTGGCATTTGCCTCCATTGGTGGGATCGCCATAGAAGCCAGATATGCAGGTCTCGCAGTGCTTGCCGGTGGTCAGGTTCTCGCACTTCTCGCAGATGCTCTGGTTGATGCACTTGCTGTGGCCGTTGCACTGGCAAGCTGAAAGGAAAAGGACTTGAAGGGCCTCCCGTGGCACAACTGGGTGTGGTGAGTTCCATGAGATTTATCTGCATCTTTAAGTTCCTACTGCCTGTACAAATAAAATCATCAACTAGCTGGGTATGGGGGTACATGCCTATAATGCCAGCTACTTGGAAGACTGAGGTAGAAAGATCTCCTGAGCCCAGGAGCTCAAGGCCAGCCTGGGCAACAGAGCTGTCTCAAAATAAAACAAAACAAAACAAATAATCAAAATTTACTCACTAGAAACTTGATGATTTTTATGAATCATAACACTTATTTAACCATCCCCATCCCCCTAAGTTCTAATACTTTGTTTGCTTTAAATTTCTCACTATTAGAAATATAATCAACTTTACATACAAGCATTTCCAGAGGAGTGTTACTAAGGCTGCTGACGGATACAGCATATAAAGCTTGGACTCCTCAAGACTACTTAAGACAGCTGTGCAGTCTGTATACTGCAGAATGTGGGTGTGTACACATAAGGCACAAACTGCACCACTATAAGCACAATTGCTAATTCTTCAGATCTTAGTTCATCAACATGAGGCAGTTTTTTGAAATCCTGAAAAAATTTCCATATCTTTGCATAGGTTCCATTTACTCATATTTTAGCTACACCTTTTAGCTGTGTAGGTACTTGAGGTGTTTTATACAGATCACAACTATAAAACTTAAACTACTGCACCACAATTATTTAAGATATGTAGAATATACATTTTGTTCCCAGGAAGATGAACAAAGAGAAAAGTACATGTATAAAATTACCTAAAAATTATGTATGAAAAAAACCTCCTTTCTGGTTTAAGAACAAAAGATACAGAAAATGCTTCTTTCTTCTAAAGTATTCAGGAATTTCTAGAAATTATTAAAGCAGACTGGGCCAATCAGAAAGAAAAGAAGAATTGAGACACCTGTATCTTAAGTAGGAAAAGGAAGGGGACTGCCAAAGTGACTAGATGAACTTTACTAATGGACACATGAAAAACTCAGCAGAGGCTGGAAACCAGAGGAGGCTTCAGCAGAGTGGTGGGCAGCAGAGGAAGCACTTGACCTGCTCTGCATCTATTCCCCCAGTTGGCTGAGGTGTGAGTTTAGGGGCTGCAGTGGGAAAGAGCAGTTCTGGATGGAACAGGGGTGAAAGACAGAGGAGGAGAGTCTGGGGTCAGAAAAATATCAGGGCATCATACCAGCTATCTTTAGGTTGCCATAGCACCAAAAGGTAGAGGTACAGGAACAACCATGAATGTGCCAAATGTATCCAGGTACAAGGGGCCACTGCTTCACAGAGAGGAGCACAAACCATTCAACAACTGTAAGGGCAGAAGAACTAAAACATCCTGAGGTCGGCTAGCTGGCTGCTCCCTTAGGATCTCATCCCACACCTTCACAACAGTTCAGTAAACACCACTGTTAATCAATACTGACAATCTACATGGTCAATTATAAATGGAAATCAATCCTGAGGATTCACAAGTTTAAGAAAATGCTTGCTGGGCAGGTGGCGCACACCTGTAATCCCAGTGGCTCATGAGGCTGAGACAGGAGAATCAAAGGTTTAAAGCCAGCCTTAGCAACAGCAAGGCGCTAAGCAACTCAGTGAGACCCTCTCCCTAAATGAAATACAAAACAGGGCTGGGGATGTGACTCAGTGGTTGAGTGCCCCTTGAGTTCAAGCCCTGGCAAAAGAAAATGCTCAAACCCTAGAAAAAGATAATGCTCAAACTACATACAGTCGCGGGATAAACATGCAAAGAAACTAACCCTGAAAGAGGGCTTAATGGAAGAAATAAAAGAGAATAAAAAATACTAATTTTAGAATATTCAAAGAGGCTTGAATAATTGAATGCACAAAAGAAGTCAAGCTCTGAAAATAACCTCACAAAATTTAGAGTATTTGTAAAATGTAAAAGGTAAATGAAATAAAATTAGACATATGAAAACAATACTCAATGGATTGTAAGGGGAATACAAAAGGCTAAAAAGTTGGGGGTAAAATAATCAACAAATATATGAAAAAATGTTCAACATCTCTAGCAATTAGATTCCATTTCACTCCAGTCAGAATGGCAATTATCAAGAGTGCAATTAACAATAAATGTTGGCAAGGATGTGGGGAGAAAGGTACACTCACACATTGCTGGTGGGGTTACAAATGGTGCAACCACTATGGAAAGCATTACGGAGGTTCCTAAGAAAACTTGAAACGGAACCATCATTTGGTCCTGTCATCCCACACACAGGTGTATACCCAAAGGACTTAAAATCAGCATACTACAGTGACACAGCCATATCAATGTTTATAGCAGCTCAATTCACAATAACTAAATTATGTAACAACCTAGGTGCCCTTCAACAGATGAGTGGATAAAGAAAATGTGGTATATATACAGAATGGAATATTACTCAGCCTTAAAGAAGAATGAAATTATGGCATTTGTTGGTAAATGAATGGAACCGGAGAATATTATGCTAAGCAAAATAAGCCAATCTCAACCAAAGGCCAAATGTCTTCTCTAATATGCGGTTGCTAATTCACAATAAGAGGGTGGGGAGAATAGAAGTAATTTGGACTAGACAGAAGGGAGTGGAGAGGGCAGGGGGGTAGGAATAATAGTAGAATGAATCAGACATTATTACCCTATATGCATATATGATTACGTGACCTGTGTAACTTTACATCACGTGCAACCAGACAAATGAGAAGTTATACTCCATTTATGTATGATGTATCAAAATGCATTCTAGTAGGGCTGGGGTTGTGGCTCAGTGATACAGTGCTTGCCTTGCACATGTGAGGCACTGGGTTCGATCCTCAGCACCACATAAAAATAAACAAAATAAAAATAGAAGGTATTGTATTCAACTACAACTAAAAATATTTTATGAAATGCATTCTACTGTCATTACAACTAATTAGAACAAATAAAAATAACATACAAAAAAAGTCAGATTTAAAAAAATATCATGACCCATATTTCAACAAATTTGAAAACAGATGAAATTGACAAATTCTTTAAAAAATAGACATCAAAACTGACTCAAGAAGAAACAGAAATTCTGAATAGATCTATAACAAGTAAAGAGATCAAGAGATCAAATTAATAATTTAAAATCTTAGCACAAGAAAAATGCCCAAGACTGGATGATTTCACTGGTGAATTCTATTAAAATTTAAAGAATTCTTGACAATTAACTCTTCTAGTGAAAAGAGTTTTTTTTAAATTTCCAACAACTTCCATGATGTGTTTTTAAGTAAAAAGTAAACTGTAGAGCTGTAAATATAATATGCCTAATATAGCAAAATATATTCTATATTAAAATATATAAATTGGTATGTCTGGAAGTCATATTAAATTCTTAAAAAGTGTTTACAAAGAACTGAGAGGAGGAACTCCAGGTTTTATGTCGGATACAGATTTTTTATAAAGAATGTATTATAACTCACACGAAGTTCTCAATATTTCTGTTTACTGACATTAAAAATATTTTTTAAATGAAACTGTCTTTTCTCCTAAAATGGTATGTTACTAATTATTTTTCCCTTAAAGGAAATTCATATGAATGGTGTTACTTTCAAGTTTGTGTTCCTTGTCAACAGGTAGTGAATGTTTACAGGCAGCTTACCTGGACAGTGAATGAAAGACCAGTTGTATCTGCTGTCCTCCAGACACATGCTGGAATTCAGAAGGGGCTGTGGATAGGCGGCTCCAGCAGAGGCCTGTGGCGGCATCTTCACTGGTCCTTTGTAGGATCCCTCCATGCACTTCCCTTTCCCAGTGTTGCTGGGATCGGTACACCAGCCACAGCCTGGCTGCTCTAAGCAATGACTGCAGGTACAATAGCCTGAACAATTTTCAGCTATTTAAAAACACACACACAAAAAAAAAACCTCAATCACACATAGATCTGAATTCAGTACATTTAAATAACCTTTTCATTAACAGACTAACTTTGGTGAGTCTAAATCACTACTCTATAGTGACCATTTAAAGGAGATAAAGAATTTAAAGAGCTCAATATTTTGCCCAACACATAACTGGGATCCCTCCCTCCTCTTTTAATCCCAGGATGCTGGAGGCAAAAGGGACCTCAGAGGGCCCTTACTTAATGAATTAGGGCAATTACTTAATGAATTAGGAGAGTAAAAGGTGGAACTATCATATGGATTGAACAACATGACCCTGGAATTAGCTAATTTCCGTACTCTGTGTGCCCAGATTTGCTTGACTTATTTAGATGCGTCACTGTGCCTGATTCTGTACGCAGGTTCTCATCATGCAGGACTAGATGACTTGAGTAGGTCAAATCCAACAGCCGATAAAATGTCCCATGCCATGCCAAGTATTGTCACAATGCCAAGAATTGTCACCACTATTGTCACCACATGCCAAGCACTCAAGAGTGCCTAAACTCCCTTTTGCACTTACGGGGGCAGCTGCTCATGGTATACCACTCCATACACTGGCCGAAAGGGAAGGAGGCCACGTAGGCGTTGGAGTCCACACACTGCTTCATGTTGCTGCACCACATGCACTCAGAGCTGCTGCTGGTGCACTCCCCACACGCAGTCCGCAAGGCGCATGGTGTTCGGCATTGCTTGGCACTGTGGTTCGCTGGGAATTAAATCCAAAAGAGACATTTAAGAGCTCCCATTATGTCACCTAAGGTCAGAGACATTTCAAATGTAGGTCTGTGACCCAGGAGTGTGCCATGAACTCAATTCAGGCCCTATATGACATAGAAAACAGATGATACTGGAGTCATCACATACTGTTTAGTCAGGGGAAAGAAACAGACCTTCTATTCAAAGAGCACTGAGGACGAAGGCAAAGGAACAAGAGAATCTTTCAACAAAAGCAGGATCTGAAAACTCGTATGTATGGGACCCCGAATGAACTTTAGAAGTTTTACAACTCACCTGAACACGTAAAATCCTATGTTTATAAATTTGAGTGTAAGTAGGAACACAGCACTCATTAAATTCACCAACACATTTAGCATTCAAAAAGGCTGAAAAGCTCCTCTACAATTTAGAAATCTTTTTTGTTTTGTTTTGTTTTGTTTTGTTTTTTTAAGTTGCTCTGGCCATTTTATTTTCACCCGTAACCCTTTATTTACCAAAAACAAAAAGTCACTCTTATTGACTTAACAATTCTGAGTTAATTGCTGCATCAGGGTTGCACACTGGCTGATCAGTTGCAGGTGTTCATCAGCACCATCTGCTAAGCATTTATCAACTTCAGCAAGTTTTTCTGTAATAATGGACTTCTGTTTGCCAGAAAGGTTCCATTTTCTACAACCACATTGTGGAGTTGATTTACAAGTTGAGTTCCTGCTGCATGACCCTCATCTATTAAGTCCTTCACTACAGCTTCCAGTTTGTCAAAGGAGCCACTCTGACATGCAGCAAATATTGCCTCAGCTGGTATTACCCCAGCAATGTCTGTGATCACTTTTTCCATCACTTCATTTCCATCTGTTAATTGAGTAGCACTCTGAAGAAATGTAATGGCTTTCCTTTAGTCTCCTTCTGATTCTTTAACAAGATAAGCTACTCCCTTATTACTAATTTTGATGTTTTCCTTCTCAGCAATGTCTAGTAATCACTGCTGTTGAGTTTTATCTGACAGGCTTGAAGCAGAATTTTGAACATCTAAAGGACAGGGGTTCAATTATTCTATGAACACAGTTACAGATGAGACAAAAATGTGCAGTTTTAGACTCTTTCTCCATGGTATGTCTTAGAGCTGCCTGAGCAGCTAAGGTCATAGAAACGGTTTCATTCAAAATTACAATCTTAAAAGGAGGACATGACTTCCTATCTAACCAACTTCCTGACACAGTTAATTGGGCAAAATTTTTAACTTTCTCTTGAACTACTTGTATTTCATGTTCACTGGATGCATTTAACTCAAGAAGTCTTAATCAAAACAGTTCAGGCCCAAAGAGTTCTCTAGCAGCTGCCAAAATAATGTATGTTTTCCCTGTTCCAGGTGGCCCATAACACAAGAGATTAGGCAGATCACCTCCTTCTAAAGATTTTTTTCAACACTGCAACTACTACTTCTTGGAAAGCAACTTCATTTACACATTTTGAGCAATATTTTTTCCACCCATGGAACAGGTTTGAGTTTCTTGTTCTATCCACTGCTCCTCAATCCCTGTCAGTGGTGGTTTAGTACTAATAGATGAGCCTTTTAGAAATGCCTACATGGTTACTTCACCAGTAGCTTCAGTCTCTATAGTTGCCTCTGTCCCCGTTATGGAATGGCCGAGCAAAGGGTCAGACATTCTGTTTTAAGGGGACTCCTACAGCACTACCATCTACACTTCTGTTTTCCTCAAATTACTGTACATTCCCACAACTGAACATGATTTAAATTCCCAAATCACCAATAATTCCACCTATCACTGGTAAGCCTCCATCTGTATGCTGCAGAGGCTGCCCCTGGCACCTGCCATTATGGAGCCTAAACTTAGTCCCCAGACACATGCAAACTGAGAAGCTACTCAAAACATATGATGGTTCAGTACTCAGCCACAGCTCGCACATGGTTCTGACTGGTTTCTGTCTCCTGTCACAGACCTCTCTCAACATTTTCCTCCCCAATGAAACTAGTTTCCTGAATATTGTCTTGTGGTGACTTGCTTGTTTTTCTCATCTTTGATTTTTATTTTCCTTTCTTTTCTTCCATAGCATTTTTCTGCTACCAACAAGAAATCTGCCCATAAGGGCAATTCTCAATACTTTTTCTGCTCAATGAATCAATCTATCTCAATGCTAATTGGACTATTAGGTTCTTGGAATAACATTTTATTTTTGGTTTGGTGTATGGCTCAAATTAAAGCCACAAACTATTTCCTTCTACTTTTAAAATTCTAGGTATTGCTTAAAATATGCCTGAAATTAATTTCATCTATTTTCAAGACCACTTCATGCATGTCAGTACTTAACCTGCCTCCTATACTTTCTTTCTGAAACTTGCCGGAACACCCATCACCAGTGTCCTTACCGGGCCGTTCACAGATGCTGCCATTGAGAGGGTTGATGCAGGTTGCAGCCTTTAATCCCCGAGTAGTGGGTTCTGACAAGATTCCACAGAACCCGGCATCGCTGGGCTCAGATGGCATCCACTGCAGTAAACTATTGGTAAATGGAGACATATCTTCCCAGCACCAGTAGGACACATTGATCTTCCGAAGGCCAACCCATGGGGTTAAGGTGAGTTTGGACTGTGGGCAAAACAGACACAATTATGAAAACAACCAAAGTCTCGACCAAAATAGGCTACTTGATAAAAACCCACTAGGTTAGGCATACACACACGTACAGGAAAGCTTTCCTATACTCTAAACACAGTCATTGGGGTAGATCACTACTTCCACATGGCCATTTTACAAAGGACAAAGATATAGCTTAGAGAAGAGATGTATCAAAATTTTCACAGAGTTCCACAGCAAAGTGATAATAAAATTCCAAAGTTTCTACACTCTGTGACAAATGCTTTGAAGAGATAGTCACCCCAAACTGGGTTTAAATGCTTATTCACACATGAAGTCATTTCACCAACATTTGTAAAATATTGATATATAAATATTTTAATATATACAGGAGCTAAGCCTGTATGATGTTTTGACAATTGATACATTATGAGATGGTTGCCACTATCAACAAACTGATATGCATCATCTCTCATATTATGTATGTATGTGTATGTGGTGAGAACATTTAACATTCACGTCCTTAACAATTAAACATACAATATAACGTTACTATTATCACCATAGCATGCATTAGATGTCCAGAACTTATTCATCTTTAGTAACTAAAACCTTGAACACTTGATCCACATGTTTCCATTTCTCACCCCACCTCCTAAGACCCTAAAAACCACCACTGTTGTTCTCTGCCTCTATGAGTTACACTTTTATAGATTCTACATATAAGTAAGGTCATGTATTTGTTTTTCTGTGACCGGCTTACTTCATTCAGTATAAGGTTCTCCAGATCCATCTAGTGTTGTTGCAAATGACAGTATTTCCTTCTTTTTAAGGCTGAATCATAATCGTGTGTGTGTGTGTGTGTGTGTATGTGTGTGTGTTTACAGCATTTTTCAATCTTGGCACTGGATTTTATGAAGAATAAGAGCAGCGAACACCTGGGATAATTTTTGTCTCCTACTCTCCTAAAATTTCTTTGCCATTGGACTTTTAAAAAATTTTTGGAACCAATTATAATGTTTAAAGCAGAAATGAAAGATAGTCTTAATTTTGGCAGTTGAAAAACAAAATGTACAATGTATTTTCACTTTTAAGAAGAAAAAATATGCACATATATTAAAAAACCTGAAAGAAATAAATTCCAAGAGGCTTTAGTGATATTAATAAATGATATTTTTCTTATACGTTTATTAGTATTTTCTAATTTTCCTTAAAAAACATGATTATAATACATTTTTAAAGTCTTTTAATAACATTTTTTTGCTTTCATGATTAAATGCAAAGCCATTAGTATTGTGGACAAGGTGTCTCTGGATTTGGCCATGGTCCCTTCTTGAAGCCCAGCTATAGCATCTTCCTCCTATCCAACTTGCCCCAGACACACAAACTGACCTGCAGCTCTCTCAGTGAGCCATTCCCTTAACCTCTACACAGGATGGTACCAAGGCAAAGGGAGCCTGCCCTTCCCCTTCCTCTTCACTCCTTCCCACCTTCAGGGTTACCTCTTCCAGACAGCATCTACCCTATCTTGCTTTTTCATACACACCTGGGCTCTACAGACTGGGCCATATCTGGAGTTTAAGCTGTGGGAGTACATTACACTTTAGTTGTCTCATCTGTTTGTCTTATTACAAGAGTGTGGGTTTCTGTTTAATTAAAGCTGTCATAGCAGACTAGACCACCCAGAACCTGGTAGGGCTATAACACCTGAAGGAGAGAGAAGAGGGAACAGAGGTACATCTGTGGCCAGCTGGGATGATGGGAACTTTCTACACAGATTGTCTCTCATAGAGGTGGACTTGAGAGTCACCAGTAGAGAAACCAGCACTATGGGAAAAGCTGTGAGACTCCCATTTCTTGAGGGAGTGAATGACCATAGATAGGAAAGGTTAGCTGACAGACAAGGACAGAATGCTAGGAGAGGCCAACATCTGGGGATAAGAAGAAGAGAAACAGCACAATCTCTGATGGAGATTATAAAATTAGAAAAAGTTATCAAAATATCATAAAATACCAAATGTGGTCCCTGAGGTAGGCACACTGAAGTATGTATTGCCAATATCTGTCCACACCATAACAAAGTTGCACTGGAAAAAACTATAAGAGAAAAGTAAAACACAGGGCACCTCTTCCCTCCCCATCTCAGAATGGCCCTTTAGGTAATACACAAAGTCAAGACCCAGGTCACACTTCCACACTGTCACTGGATGAAGCCAGCCCTGAGTTCCTCACTGCTTAACGAGAACATCACTCCCAAACTTCTTTCCACCACAGTCGACCCAGCTGAGAGAGTTCCCAGCTTTGTTCTCTGAATATCTGCTTAAGTGAAAGTATAATCAAAGGGCCAGCACTTAGGACTACAAATGGCAAACATGATTATAGAACACCAACTACAAGTCATTCAACAACTTGGGTGAACAGGAAGAGAACGTGAGGGCCTTTCTCAGCTCAGAAACCCTTTATAAGAAGATACCCTCTTTTGTTGGGCTGGCCAGGTCTAAAAAGATCCAGACAGATATACATTTCTTAGTGGTGGTGACAACATGTTCTGAAATAATACCTGTAAAGGACATAAGTATCTAAATATGACACCTAATTAGCTGTGACCCCTTGCTCCCCACCACAGCAGAATCTAGAGATAAAACCAGCATAAAATCATCTAGTGATGTCCCTAGAGTATGTGCACAAATACAAGTTACTGTTCATCTCACGTATTATTTTTCATTTTATAATAAATATGACTAAGAAAATATATGAAGTATCGAAAGTTCCAAGGTCAGGTAAAAGGCATTAAAGGAAGAGAATGACAGCGTAGTGCTACATCTACTACACGGTGCATCCTGCATTCCTCCTCTTCCCAGCACGTCACTCACAGCTTTCCATGCACCAGCTGCGATCCTGCCCTCAGCAGAGGGTGCATATGAGAAACTCAGGTTCTGAGGGTTCACTCACCATGCTCTGTGACGGCTGCATTATTTGTAGCTGCTTAAGGACAAATTCCACTTTCTTCTGGGTTGTGAGGGAAGCCAAGAAGGCATTGTGGTTCCTACAGTACAATTTAGCATTGTCATAATTCTCCTTGGCAGTAGTAATTTTCAAACATGAGTTTCCAACCAAATGCCAGCCAACACCACAGATATTTTCTTTAACAAAGGGGGAGAGAAAAAAGAGCTTTAGAAGTTACAAAAAACTACTATATTACTAGTTCGAGTTACTGAACACCTAAGTGATCCTTGTGATTTGAATTCCAGGTGCTCCATTAGAATGTGGCAAGGGCAACAGATACATTATTCACTTCCAGACACAGAATATAAGAGATAAAAAACAAGTTTGTCAATCATATTTACTGAATCTCAAGAAGCATATGCTGAGGTCAACTCTCCTGTTACTTGAAGGAAAACCCATTTGGTGTCAATGCTAGTTTTGTACCAGCTCCTTTAGAAGAACAATTAGAAATAAGATTAAATCCTGAGTAGAGAGCAGACAGATGAATTACGCACATTGGAAAGGTGGAATACAGAACTGCAAACATGTAAACAGGTTGGAAATGAATAAATCTAGTATCCAAATGCTGCATTTTTTTTTTCTTATTTTCAGGTACAAGTTACAACCAGGTGCACAAAATATCCCCCAAACGAGGAGGGAACGATCCTGGGAAAAATCCAAAGTACACACAAGGCAAGGTTTGTTACAAGTTCCTTGTAATCAGACTGAACCCAGGTAAGGTTCCACATGGAAGCTAGGGATGCTCCCTGTTCAACAGTGAATGAAACAGCAACTCCATCAGAACCAAAGTGACCTGGAAATACCATCAACAATGTTCATTACCAGAAACAGCCACTGAGATCACTGGGAGGTACCACGGGAAAGAGATCATTTGAGAGCATACAGACTTGCTCCTTGAAGCATGGAATGGATGACAAGTTAAAATGAAAACTCTAGAAACCCACCCCAGGCCTGTACCAGAACATGCCTTTGGGCAAGATCCCCAGGTGTTTTGCTATACATGAATACCTGAGACTCAGAACAAGAGTGGAAGAATAAGAAGCCCATTCTGCAAGCTGAATTGCATTCCTCAAAGGATATTCAAAAGGGCCCTGGTCCACCTCAAGTGGCCTGCTCATGCCTCAGCTGCTGCACAGTGCCACACAACTTCCCCTTCCTGGATATCAGCTTGGAGTGAATATATCACAGGGGTTCAGTCCCAGCTGCCGGGTCAAAAGTCATCATCCTAAACCCCAGGATGCCGTCAACAGGTACTCAGGACTGGAGGTCACCTCGAAGTTGCTGCTAACACAGAAATCCTCTTCTCCCTCTGCTCAGAGAAGCTCCTAAGAGGTGCCAACAATCAGATCCCCCTGTTCAGTAACGCCCTTCCATACAGTGCCCAGAAGACTGGCAGCTGAGACTACAGAGTTCTAGTCCTAGGTTATCACAGACAGGTGGGGGTCATGGGAAGGAACAGGTTCACTGACATGAACACAGAATCGTTTCATTCTCCAGAGGAGCAGATAAATGCTTGACTTTATTTCAAAGAACAGTATAAGTAAATACTTACAAACTGGATTTTTAAAATAAATAAATAAAAGTGATAGATACATAGAATAAAATCCTCCCCACAAATAGGTTCAACCCAGGTTGCACAGTATTAAGGGTTCTAGACCCATACTCCAGGAGCCTAGCAAGGCTTACCAGGCAGGGCAATACACTCCTGATTCCGGGGCTCCCACTGGCAGTTCTGGTCCAAGGCACAACTCCTACAGCTGGTCTTCTTGTTACAGTAGTACATAGGGTTATCCTTGGGGCAATTCTCATACCTTGGAATGGAGATCTAGAACACAGAGAACAAAAGCTTTTGTCATATTCACAGAGATAACTCATGGTGAAGACCAAAATGATACTAAACACAATTAATATCTAATCAAGGAAGGAAATAAATAAACATAAATAAAATGCTAATTAAGTTGCACTGGAGTAGGAACACTGCAATAGAATGTTTTGCTCACAGAGATGCCTTTAACTGGCAAGGAAGCAGTCTACTCTTTTAAACAGCATGCCTGAACTTGCTCAGGAATATGGAACTTGCTACTTTTCAAATGACCCCAAACAGTCCAATAATATATTTTATAAACTGCAGTAAAATGACAAAAAAGGTCTTATACATAAACTACAAAAGCTTGGTTATCTTAATTTTCTTTAAGTCTTTAATCTAAATATCCAAAATCATATATGGTAAACACTGAATTAATGTTGACCAAAGATGTAACAAAAGACAGGGAGATTTTGCAAACTCTATCATTTGCCCAGTCCACTAGAGACCACTGCACCTGCTTCAAATCCTACTTTCTCCCAAGACCTCACACAGGTGGATTGAGCTTGCTGTTACAAGTCTCAGATGGAAGATCCAGTACTTAGCCACAACCATGCCCAGGGATAATAGTTCTCAGACACTATTCTTACCTCATCACCTCATCTTAGTCTCACCCCTGTGGCTAGTGAGATTGTTGAATCAAGATGTATATAGCATCCCTTCCAAAAAGAAAACCTGAACTATAACAAAATCCAAATCTACATTCCCATTTTTAAAAAATATCTGGGTCACTATTTATGCCATACACTCAACCTACACCTAAATACAATTATTATATTTCTACCCCCTGAAATCCTTAAGAAATGGCCCCTGACCTGGCCTTCTGTGCAGCTGTGGTTCATAGGGACACAATGGTCATTGCACCAGTGGCAGTCATTGGTGTTGGCTGTGCAGCTGTAACAATCTGTGTGCTGGTCACATCTGTCATGGTCAAGAGCTAGGAAGAGAAGAAACACTCATCAACTGTGACAGCTTTTGTTAAGCACAATCTGAGGCAGGTCAAAAAAATTCCAACAATGGCTAGGAAGAAAATGAACAGTAAAACTGGAAGTAAAGTATATTGGGATTTTCAGGTTAAAAAGGACTTAGAGACAATCTGAAGACACAATTTTCACCGAAAAAAAATTTAAACAGGAAATGAAAAGTAAAGGTAAGTTAATTTAACAAGTCTAAGATATAATAGAAGTAAGTCTTTGAATATTTTTCTTCCCAAGAAAAAACCAACTAGCAACAAAATAAACACCAGAAACGGCACAGAAGCCAAAGAAAATAATAAAGGAGACCAAGCAACACGGCTCATTTTGAGCACAGGCAGCAGGCAGTGCCCAGACCCCAAAGGAAGTGTGAGCTGAGCCATGCTGCATGTTCTACACATATACATGAATTCCAGAAAGCAAGCTGCAGAACCCTGGGGTGACTGTAGACTTGTTACACTTCCTGTTGACCCCAGAAAAGAGAAGCTACACCACCACGCTGCCTCATCTGCTGAACCATCTCGTGGACATGCCACATGGTGGAACCCAGGAAAAGCCAATGGGAGGGCCCAGGGCCCACCCTCATAAAGGCCCCAGAAGTAAACCCTGAGGTTGCTCTTCCTTCTCTGATCATCATTGAAGGATTAGGGTCACCTCTGCTGAGAACAGAGTAAAATAGGAAGTTGATACTGATAATTCAATATTATTTCCCATATATATACTTGAACATTTAATTTGAACTTTAAAAAAATCTGGTTAAAAAAATAACTGTTGCACTGATTTTATCCCTTTCAGAAGACAATGAGTAATCCTACAAGGTTCTGGTAATCTTTGTTCTCCAACCATGAACTTGATTGCCTGGGTGTTCTTACTAAGGATTTATGTTTCTGCACAGATTAATTTGGAGCATCCCGGGAAAATAAAACTGCTTCTCTCCATCATAATGGTCACAGTAACTCCAACACCCATCCTGCTAGCTATGGAATTCAACCAATATTCTTACCTGATGTGAACAAACACTTTGCAGAGGCATCCTTCTTATTTGAAAGGACTTTCTCACACATTTATTCACTGTGTTGTTTGTGCTCTCTATGTCACAGCAAAAGGGCAAGAAGCTAAGTAGGCAGGGTGAAGAGAATAGCTTAGAAAACATGGGGGGAGCTTCCAGAAGTGGGGATCACTGCTCATCCTCAGCAACTGTCTGTCTGGCTCTCACTGCTGTCTCCAACTAGAAGAGCTAGCAAACAGTTGATAAGGACAGCGACCTGACCTCTATCTACCTACAACAGGCTCTCCTGGGCTGACCTTCCTAATCTCATCCTTAACGTCAGACCTCCACAGTCCAATATGGTAGCCAGGAATAAATTAAAAATTCAGTTCTTCAGGCACACTAGCCACCTTTCCAGTGTCTGATATCCCCATGTGGCTAGTGGCTCCCAGACTTGAACAGGGCACATAACAATAGTTCCATTATCAAAACAAGTTCCACTGCATAGCACTGCCTTGGATCAACTGTAGCCAGGTCCTGGAGCTGGTGGACAAAGCCTACGCCTGCCAAGAAGGACTGGTCCCTATCATTCACAGACAGCTTCTAGGAGCTACATGACATGTATAAAGATGTTTACAAACCAATTTTCAAACACCCAGAAAGGCTTTGCACAAGTTATTACTAAACTAGTATTGATGAAAAGGTGAACATAAGAAGTGTACATATGCTAAGCTTCTTCATAATTCTGACAAAATGAGATTTCTAATTAAATTCTAAGTAGAGGAAAACTTACTTCTTTTGGAGAAACATTCTGATTTTAACTTTTCTGCTTGTTCTTCAGTTGCCAACTCCCAGGAGATGCACTGAGATGACCTTGTGTCCCACACACATCGGACACCAGGTCCTGCTGCCACACAAGCAGCTTCACTCTGGTGTGCTTCACACTGTTCCGAGGTGAATATGAGGATGTCGCTGAGGAGGAGACTATTGAAACCGCCAAACACATACATGGTGCTAGGGAAAAAAGGGAGAGAATGAATTTGCTGAAAGCTTATGGTACAAAGGCTTTATATATACACTTTATAGACAACCTTCAGACAAGCCCTCAAGGTCTATGAAATTATAATTCTCTTCCCTCCCAAATTCTACCCTTTCATCCTGACCTGTAATCACCATGAATAGTTCCAATAATTCACCCATAAAATTGAACATGGAAATTTAGTACATGGGAAAGTGACATTTTAAATTAGTGGGGAAAAGATGAACTTTTCAGTAAATGTATTGAGATAACTAAACACATGAAAAAAGATAAAACTGAATCCCTTTCTCACTCCATATACAAGGATAAATTCCAAATGTATCAGAGAATCACCCAAAAGAAGAAATTACATAAGTTCTAGAAGAACGAATGGGCAAACTTTTCTATAACCTGAATGTGATCTAAAACCAAAAACCTCCATTGGACTTAAAATACGCAAAGTAGGAAAACAATTTTACACAGAGAGGACTCTAACCATACAAATGTCTTTAAGCACACGAAAAGATGCTCAACTTCAGTCAAGAGATATGCAGATTAAAGGACTGGGGTTGTGGCTCAGTGGTAGAGCACTTACTTAGCATGCATGAGGCACTGGGTTCTATCCTCAGCACCACATAAAAATAAATAAATAAATAAAGAGATTGTGTCCATCTACACTAAAAAATTTTTTTAAAAAAGAGAGATGCAAATTAAAACTGCACTTATGAGCTAGGCATGGTGGTGCACACCTGTGATCCCAGCCACTCTGGAGGAGGCTGAGGTAGGAGGATCACAAGGTCAAGGCCAGTCTTAGCAACTTAGTTGAGGCCCTAAAAAACGTGGCAAGAAGCTTTCTCAAAAAAAAAAAAAAAAAAAAAAAAAAAAAAGTCGCGGATGTATCTCAGTGATTAAGCATCCCTCAGTTCAATCCCTGGTACCAAAACAAAACAACAACAACAAAAAAAAAAAACAACGCTACACTTACACAGCATACTTCGCCTGTCAGACTGGCAAAGAAAAAGACCATACAACTTGAGTAATACATGGAAAGGTGAGCCTGTGGGGCAACAGGCACACTCATTTACTGCTGCTGGGCTTTAAAATAGCACAAGCCCACAGACAGGTAATCTGGAAATTTCTAACAAAACTACACATCAACCTTCTGAACCCGAAATCACATTTCTAGAAGTCTATCACAAGGATACAATAGCAAAAATACAAAAAGTACATGTGAGGTAACTACATCATTAAGTAATAACAGGAAAAAGATTCTAACAGTCCAAATGTCCATCTATTGGGCATGTATTAAATAAACTATGATATATCAACAGGATGAAATACTACACAGATGTAAAAAGTGAGCAAGATTTCTGCATGCTGCTACGGAGTGATCTCCGATATATATTGTTATGCGGGGAGGAGGAAGCCTTGCAGAAAAAAGTATGTAGAGTATGTGGCAGTTTATCTATTGAGAGAAGGAAGAGCTCAAACACAGAAATACACAGTTTTCTTTAACCAGTCTTCTTAAAAGACCAGCACACTAGTAGTGCACAGGACTAGGAGTTAAGATTGTGGTATTTAAAAAATAATAATTCTCTCCCCTGCCAGTCCACAACAGAACTTTTTAGAGAAAAACCCAATGTGTGTCCGGGTCAGGAAATGTTCACAATGAATGTATGAGAAAGACTGGAGTAGTGTCAGAAAGACTCAAGAGCTACCATGAAGAGCTCCCTGACTACAGACAGGAGATGTTTGAATTTTAGTAAGAATAAAAACTATAATGGACTTGGTAGAACACACCAAGTATTTTTAAATCCTTACACTCAAAATAACACATGCCCCTGACCTTATCTGTCATCTCTGGACAATGCTAAGAAATCAATCTATTACTTTGAAAACTGGCAAATAAAGAGAAAAAAATCAACCTTATGAAGTGATCTTATCATAATCCTGAAGTGACTCTGACTGCACTAATTTGCAGCAAGGTCAGGAGAATACCAATATGTATTTGGAAGCATAGGATGCAACCGCCAAAATCTGGACAGTAAGAAACTACAGGACACACATCACAGTCTCTAGAAAATAAACAAAAACATGATGGGCAGGGAGCCTGTATTTTAAGAGAAAGAACATATTTTAACTAGTTTCAATTTAGTGATGTAAGTTGGACCCTGATTTCAACAAGTTAAACTTTAAAAAAATTACAAGACAATTCAGAAACTTGAATATGAAATGGACACCAATAATGTTAAAGAATTATTATTTATTTTTAAGTGCTGTAATACACTGGTTATGGGGTTTTGTTTTGTTTTGATTTGGTTAGGTTTTTTGTCTTCTTTTTTTCTGGGTAGGGGTACTGGGGATTAAACTCAGGGATGCTTTACCACTGAGCTACAACACAAGTCTTTTCTATTACTTATTTTGAGACAGTTGCTTAGGGCCTTACTAAAGCCACTGAGGCTGGACTCAAACTTACAATCTTCCTATCTCAACCACCACAGACCCTGGGGTTCCATGCATGCACCCCCATTCTCAGCAGTAGTCATGTTTTTAAGAGTCTTTAATGAAAGACAGTCAATTCTCATTATTTGCAGATTCTGTATTTGTGAATTTACCTACTCACTGAAATTTCAAAATCAATACTATGTAGCACTTCATGGTCACCTGCAGGCAAGTACATGAAGAGTGGTAGAACATTTGGGTTGACAAACATCATGTTCCCAGCTCAGGTCAGACAAGGCTCTGACTTCTTGCCTCAGCTCTCCTGTAACAAGTGTCCCTTTCATGGTTTACTTAGTGTCCCCTTCCTGCATTTTTGTGCTTTATGCTGGTGATTTCATTGTTTACAATGATCCCCAGTGCAGTGCTCAAGAACTGACTCCTGTTCTAAGCTGTGATGTGCCTTTGTGGAGGAAATATGTGTGTTAGATAAACCTTTGTTTAGGCGTGAGTCAAAGTGCTGGTGGCCATGAGCTCAATGGTAAGAAATCAACAATATGCTGTGTTTAAAGAGAAACACACATTGAACAGGATTAATGTACTGACTGGCTTAGGAAAAGGTTGTGACGCAAGGCTTGCAGAAACCTACATGTCCTCTAGGAGCAGAGATTCAATATTCACTAATTCATTGTGTGCAGGACTTTATAGAACATAATTGATGTGAATAATGAAAAATCAACTCTAATCTGAAATACTTGTGAAATCCTATTGTGCTAGAAAACTACTTCCAAGTAATCTGGACCAGCTAAGGGTGATGGCCAGTGATTAATGACTGCTAACGCTGAGTAAGGAACACCTGGGGTTTAATTATACTGTTATCTCTACTTCTTTATATCTTTCAAATTTTCACAATAAAAATTTTAACATCTTTTTTCCTAAAAAGATTCTTTTTTCCTAAAAAGAATTTTGTTTAAATCTCTTTATTTCAAGGATGACATTACACATATTTCTAGCACTGACTAATATTTCAAATGGGCCTATTCTTTCCTGCATATGATTTCTTCAGTTTAATATTGTTTTCAGTCTAAAAACTTCATATGATCATTTATACTATCTATCTCTAAAAAGAACAAGGCCCAAATCATGCAATCCATTTACTCATTCACTCAGAAATATCTATTTAGCATCCATTATGTACAAAAATACCTCTCGTCCCTGGTCCTCCAGTCTGAAAATCAATTCGAAATTCAGTTCCACCTCTCTGCTGCCACAGCTGGATGAGTGAAATCTCAGGCTGAAGCAGCTTGGTCTACCTCCTTGAACTTTATTCATCTCTTAGTTTCTGTCCAGTGTTTCTTCATTATCTTTCTGGTTTTTGCTTTATACTTTTTGGTAATCATTCAGTGGGAGAAGTGCCAGAAGTGAAAGTCCTCCTAACATCCAGGGTCAAGGACATTTTTTGGTTTTTATTTTTTCAAGACAGGGTTTATGTTGCCCAGGTTGGGCTTGAACTTGCAATTCTTCTGCCTAAGCCTCCAGAGTAGCTAGGATTACAGGCATACACCAGTGTACCTGGCCAGAATCAAGGTTTTAAGGGTTTTAAATCACGTCCAGTTCTCCTTCAGGGTGCTTTAATAAAATTTCACACCTCCAGTGGTCTGGAAGGCTATGTGTCTGCATAAGGCTTCAAGAACTTGCAGAAGATAATGAAGACGGCAGCACTAGCCATCTAGTAAAAGCCAGGGCAAACTTTCAAACTTCCAGAACTTTGAATATATTGCTCAAATCAGATATAGACCCATCAGCAAATAGTTGATCCTTAAAATGGCTAAAAGTATTTAAGCAAAACCATTGAGAAATTGTTGGCTGAACACTAAGTTGCATTGATCTAGGGAAACTCCAGAGCAAGAGGCTTTAAATTAAAAGCAAGAAAAAAAAAAAAAAATACTAATCAAGAAATCAGCAGTGGCATACTGTGGGAGAGGACAGAATACACAGGATTCCAAATAAATAGTAATAGTTTACAGTGGTGATGGTTAAGGAATCACAATCCAGTTTTCTTACCATATATTGTTTAAGATGTTTAGTTTTTAACAAAATATGCAAAGAAATTAAAACCTGTGACCCACACAGGAAACATAAATCAATAAAATCTGCCTGTGTGGGATTCCCCATGTTTGTCTCAGGAGGCAGGTAGACAAGTTTCAAAGTAGCTATTATATATTTAAGGAACTTAAAAACTATGTCTAAAAAAATTAAATGAAAGCATGACATCAATAATTCAACTGAGAGAGAATAAAGAGACATAAATTATAAAAAATAAATGGAGCCGGGCATGGTGGCCCACACCTGTAATCCCAGCAGATCAGGAGGCTGAAGCAGGAGGATGGACAGTTCAAAGCCAGCCTTAGCAAAAGTGAGCCACTAAGCAACTCAGTGAGAAAATGTCTCTAAATAAAATACAGAACAGGGCTGGGGATGTGGCTCAGTGGTTGGTTGTTCAGCTTGTGGTAAGATCAACTGTCTAGCATGCACAAAGCCTTGGGTTCCATCTCCAGTACCACATAAAAGAAAAAGAAAGATTAATAATGATATACTCTGAAGACAAGAAAGGAATAAAATGCTGTGAAAAATTAACAAAGCCACAGAGACATATGAAACACTATCAAGCACACCAATATATACACAACAGAATTCCACAAGCAGGAGAAAGAACAGAAAACACATTTAAAGAAATAATTTTTGAAAAATTTCCAAATGTGAAAAAGATTAATCCGTAATCCATAAAGTTCAATTCATTCCAAGTAGGACAAACACAGGAAGACTCACACCTCAACACAACATAAATTACTGAAAGCCCAAAACAAAGAGACAGCGTTGAGATGACAAAAGTAAAACAATTCATCAGACAAGAGAATCACCTTAAGACTAACAGTTAAGAAACAATGGAGACTAGAAGGCAAAAGGTGACAAAGGGAAAGTGTAGAAAGCAGGAAGTCAAACAACAATGCTCTCACAAGACTATCCTCCAAAAATGGAGCTGAACCAAAGATATTAACAGATAAAGACTGTTAGCAGACCTGCCTTGTAAGAAATACTAAAGGAACAATAACTGTTGGAGACTTTTCGATATTTCACTCTCAATAATGAATAAGACAACTTGTCAAATCAGAGAGGACACAGCACTTGAACAACATTTAACCAACTTGGCCTTACATCTACACAACACTCCACCCAGTAAAAGTAACATATGTGATCTCCTATAAAACATTCTCCAAGACAGTTAATATACTAGGTCATAAAAAACTCCCAATAAGTATTTTTCAAAAGGGAAAATAAAATGTGTTCTCTGACCACAATAATGGAATTCAAATAGTGATCAGATATCCAAAAGCAGAAGAATGAAATTATACCTATTCAAATATCAACTCAAAATGTATTAGAAGACTTTAAGTCTTTTAAAATGTATTTAAAAACTTAATCATAAAACTACTAGAAGAGGAGCTGGAATTGTGGCTCAGGGATAGAGTGCTTGCCTAGCACGTGTTGAGACACTTGGTTTGATCCTCAACACTACATAAAAATACATAAATAAAATACAGATATTGTGTCCATCTACAACTTAAAAAAACTACTAGAAGAAAATAAGGTGAAAGCTCCAAGAAACTGGTCTAGACAATGACTTTTTTTTTTAACATGACACTAGAACCACAGGTAACAAAAACAAGAATAAGTAAGTAACATTACATCAAACTAAGAAGCTTCTGCACAGGGAAGGAAAGCAACCAATTGATTGAAGAGACAACCTATGTAATGGGAGAAAATATTTCTATTTAAATAACACATCTGATAAGGGGTTAATATCTAAAGTATATAAGGAATTCAAACAACTCAAAAGTAAATAAAAATTATTCTGATTTAAAAATGGGCAAAGGACTTGAATAGACATTTTTCAAAAGTAGACATACAAATGACAACAGGTATATGAAAAAAGCATTAGTTACCAGGGAAAAATCCAAGTTTAAAATACAATAAGATATGACTCCACACCTGTTAAAATAGTCATTTAAACAAAAGAAGAAATTTTGGCAAGAATATGAAAAAAATGGGAACCCTTGTATATTGCTGATGGAAATACAAGTTATTATAGCCATTATAGAATATGAAGGGTGCTCAAAAATTTTAAAAAAGAACTACCATATAGTTTAGCATCCCACTATTGAGTATATATCCAAAGGAAATGAAATCAGTACACTGAAGAGATATTTGTACATTTCACAGCAGCATAAAAGTACTTGTAACCATATCTGAAAACTGCACATTTTAATAACAATGACAACAAAATGAACACCACATTTCATTTCTAACCCCACCACTGGCTCACTGAGTATCACATGAAGCAGGCTAGATTCAACTAGTCAATTTGTTCCTTAACCAGATAAGCTCCCTCCTCCACCCAGGAAGAGTTAGTGTTCTCAGCAATGCTTAATTCCTATGGTCACCCAGTGGCTCTGGGAAGGTAAGGATAGTTCTTCAAAACACCCTGGAGCAGGCGATTGAGAGGAACAGCTAAGTCAGGCATATCTGACCCACTGCTGCTCACTTATAACACAAAGAAATGATGTGAATCACTTTCTCTTTCAGCATACTATTCCATAAAATTAAACTGAAACCATGACCTTTCAGTAGACGGCCTCCTTCATCATCCCCTGCCCAAGCCAAGCCTGACGGATACTCACACTCACACATCAGGCTCAAATACACTATTGTATTACACAAAAACAGAAACGTCATTATAACTCCAGCAAGCCATTTCCAACTTTGATTCATGGTTAAACTACATTTTATGGTAAACAGTCAACTTGCTGAGTTTGTATAAAACTCAAGAAAATTTTATTTATTTACTTTTTAATATTTTTTAGATGTTGATGGACCTTTATTTATTCATTTATTTAAGCGCAATGCTGAGAATCAAATCCAGTGCCTTATACATGCTAGGCAAGTACTCTTAACACTGAGCCACAACCCCAGCCCTCAAGAAGGTTTTAATAGAAGATTCATCTGTTTAATAGTTACCATCATAGTACTAACAGTTGACATTTAGCCAATGCCTATTCCATTCCAACCTGAGAACTCCAGGAATGTCAAGATAAGGAGAGCTAGGGCCAGGCAGCCACAGTCAAGATGATACCCAGGACTCCCACTGCTCTCCATGGGAAAACTTCAAGAGGTTAGAGAGTTTTAAGGGACTTCCTCAGAGAGCAAATATCAGGTTACAATGGAGGATAATACTTCAGATTAGCAAAGTAATCAAAATCCTTCCATTGTAGTCTATAAAAACTATCAAACATTCTCACCATAAAACCATACATATTGCTAAAAAAAATTAAATAATTGCTCTACAAAAGATGGCACCTTGACCAATACCTAGTATCTAAATTTTGTCAACTCTTCCTTCACCACATCTCAAAACTACTGCTTTCTTATTTTTCCTAATTCAAGTTAAATTACTTTGATTATCACAACAGAAATTTTAAAAGTCAAAGGAATCCTAACATAATGCAGGCATTAGACTTCAATAGCTACAGGGTCAATATGACTTTGAATTTTAAAAGAAGAAATAGTAATAATAGTAGCAGAAACAATGAAAAAAACTAATGACCTGAGTAGGCTGTTTAACTTCTCAAACATCTTTAAAGCTCACTGTAAGGAACAGGTAGAGTGGCCACTCTGAATCTCCTTTATTTGACAGAATGTCTCCAGGGCAGATTTATGAAGAGCTCTGAAAGCTGGCTCAGGCATTTTTGAGCAGTACACAAAAAAACAGTGCAGAATTCAGATCATCCAAGGACTAGAGTCTGGCCTTATATCAAGATTCACAACCTCCCCATCTCTATTCTTATCTCTCACCTAAAGGGCCTTCTCTGCATTTTTCCAAACTCTCCTTACTGTACAGATACAATCTAAGTAACAAAAAGAATCACAGAAGACCAAACATAGTAACCTGCAAGAAGCTTTTGTTGTCTCATGCATTCGGATGCCAGCAAACAGCATGTCCCTGCTAACAACACCAGATCAATAATCATGGCATTTGAAGCAATCCATAGTCACATCAAATATTTTAAACATCAATCAGGAAATTCATACTCTGTGAAAAACTAATGGATGATGGAATACTGCAAATAGTATTAATCCACTTTCATGTCTTCATATTTTATTTCAATTCCATCTCAAGCACAAGAGAAAAGAAGCAAGCACTTCTCCAATTACCTGTTATGTAAGATCGCAGAATGGCCAAATCTGTTGACATCATGGTGGAGACTAGGTCTTGGAAGCACTGACCAGCGGTCACAAGCTAGAAGAAAGAAAAACATGTTTCAGAGAGGACTGTTGTTCATAATCAACAGGAACTAAGTCTTCGAGAAGAAAACTGTAACACACACACAGTCTCGTAAAACCTACCTCTCAACTCTATTAGTCATGCTGTGATTGCTGAGTAAAAACCAGCAGCAGTGGAGCAGTAGGGTACTAAAGATGGGGTCATGCCAGGCACAGTGGCACAAGCCAGTGGCTCAGGAGGCTGAGATAGGAGGATCTCAAGTTCAAAGCCACCCTTAGCAACATAGCAAAGCCCTAAGAAACTTAGCAAGACCTTGACTCAAAATAAAATATAAAAAGTGCTGGGCATGTGACTCAGTGGTTTAGTGCCCCTGGGTTCAATCCCCAGTACCGAAAAAATAAAAAATAAAAAGATGGGTCATATGGCAATTCCATTAGAATTTAACAACCATGACATCCAGGCCTTTCACCCTGCTATCTACTGATTGTACCCACCACTATGTTTTTCTTTTTTTTTTTTTTTTTTTTTTTTGCAGTACTGGGGATCAAACACAGGGCCTTGTGCATGCTAGGCAAGTGTTCTACCACTGAACCACACCCCACCCCAAACCAGTATATTTTTAAACTTAAAGAAAATTCATATTCTACAAAGCTGATATAAGTAAAACGTGAGTTACACAATTATGTTCCATTCTTCTCTATACTGATTTGCCTAAACTTAGTAGCTACAATGGAATAATATAGGTGAAAATTAAAATTTTAAGTCTTTTCCTAGATCCCCTAGATCTACTGAGCTTCCTTCGTCCTGACCTATGCTAATAATTTCTCTCCTGAATGAAAACTAACAGGTGCTCCTGCACCACACTACCCATATGCTCACTGTCTCACTCTCTGGGACACTGCCCAAGCAGAGCTTCTTCAACCTTGACCATAACCTGCGTGGCCTTCTCCTATCCAGCCTCCATCCAATCTTCCTCAACATGAAGTTTGGAGGCTACAATTGCCCCAGCTTTCTGCCTACCCACCCTGCTTCCTTCCCCAAAACCAGTGTGGCAAGATCCCTTCCTCTTCTCCCATCCCAAAAGTCCGTTCCCTGATTCAACAACATATAACCCTTCTCCTTTGAGTCTCCACACTCATCTTTGGCTTTCACCACAGCATTTAAATATGCTCAAGGTATCCCATCTCTCCCTCCCCGACCCCACCATGCCTCTCCTAGATTTATATCCCTCTGAGGCACTTGACTTGCCCTTCTCCTTCCCTTCACTGAAAGCTTTTAAATAAAATTCAATGTTCACCAAGTAGGCACTTCACTCCATGTTATTTCCCACCTTCCTATAATCTGGGTTACTCCTCTATGACTAGAGGGTAATAAGGGACTGTTGCTAAATCTGAAGGGCTTATCAGGTCCTTATTTTACTTAACTATTCTACAGGCATTAACTGTTCCTTCAGAGATCATAATTTTCGCCTGTTTTCCTCCTACTTCCATGACACTATTCACAATCTTCATTTTCTTTTGGACTTCTCTATCCATCTGCCATCTGGCTCTTTTTCATTCCAGAAGTTCACACTTCCTGGAACTTCCTACTGGCTCTCCTGAGTTGCTTTCTCTCACAGATATCCCTAAATGGATATGTCCCCACATTTCCTTCACTATCTTCCTCCCACACTGAACTCCTCCATGTTGATTCCCAATCTTAGAAAAAGGTACCATCTACCATGGTCTATGCCAGATACCTGGGAGTAAGGATGCTTTCACCTCTTTCAAAACACATCCCATCAAACCTCAAGTTTCTGGAAGCTATAAAAGTATGTCTATCTCTTTATCCTCATAGCCACATCCATCACCTTGGTTCAAACCTTCACCATGACTTCAGCAAAAGTCTCCTAAATGCCAACATGCCTCTTTTCAAATACTCACTACAAAAAACCACTAATGAGATATTCCTGAGATATACATACAATCCCATCACTTCCTCTGGAAGATACTTCAAAAATCTTACATTCCTCAGCATGACATACAGGCTTAAGATCTGAAGTCCCTGGACTGATAGCTGCTTACTTTTCAAGTCTCTTTTGGGGTCACTGCTACCTTTGGTATGATGAACACAAAAGTAATGGCTCACAGGCCCTAAATGTGTGCCATGGTCACTTCTGGTCTCTGCACATGGGCCTCCTCCGTCTGGGAAGTCCTGACTAATGTAACATGGCTGATTTCCAGTGTTCCTTGGGACCTAGGTTGGATAGCCCCTCCCTCAAGAAAGCCTTTCATGACTTAGGAATACTCAGATATATTCTCATATATAGTTTCCAGCAAAAAAAAAAAAAAAATTCCTGAACTATATTATTTGTTCATTTCTCTGTCTCCTTCACCTTTACTCTAAGGGCTATAACTTACTCATTTTATCATCACCAATGTACAAGTTCAGGAGTTAGCACATTAATATCTGTTAAAAGTGAACTGTTGACTTAGAATAATGAAAAGCACACAGATAGGCGGAATAATGGTGGCTGCAAAGGATAGAGGGAAAATGGAAATGTTGCCGAATGGGTAGTTTCAGATTTACAACATGAAGACAGTTATGGAGATGAATGGTGGTACTGAATGTATAACATTATGAATACATTTAATTCCACCAAACTATACAATTAGTTTTATAACTTTATTATTTATTTATATATTTATTTATTTTTATGCGGTGCTGAGGATCAAACACAGTGCTTCACATGTGCTAGGAGAGCGTTCTATCACTGAGCCACAACTCATCCAGCCCTAAAACTATAATTTTTAAAAATAAAGATAGTAGGTTTTATGTTATATGTATTTTACCAAACACTATTTTTTAAATTTTTTAAATGAACATCTGATACTTACACAGAACACTTGGTATTATTTATGAACGAGGAAATACTGCCCTCTGGTGGTAAAGTATATTATCACACCAAGAATACAGGTGAAACCAGTTTTACAAGAAATAAAGTTAATCTTAAGCCAGTGCTTGCAGTTACAAAATAACACTGCGTAAAAAGCATTTGTAACCAAAGGAGTGACCAGTTATCTCAACTCAGCTTCAAAAATTAACAAGAGTGACTTCCAAAAGAACCAAATGTAGAAGTAATGCTTTTTAATAAACATATAACCTTAGCCAAATAAATACAAAACTACCATTTGGACCTCTTTCAAGTGACTTGACAGTTTTGAACTAGTGATATTTTCAGTTTCTTTTTAAATGCTTCTTACATACAAAAACATTTCTGAAGAGAAAAATGGCTCTGGGAAGCTTACCAATGTCATAAGCCATGAAATCTGAAGAGAAGCATTTGGCACCATGACTCATGGATGTGTCGTTGTGTGTATTTCCTCCAAACACCAGCATGGTTCCACTCACTACCACAGCTGTGTGCAAGTAACGGAAAAACCGGCTGTCCTTAAGAATGGTCCTTTGAGTTTATTTAAAAATAACAAATATAAGGTTAGTTTTTAAAGAATAGCTATCTGCTAATGCAAACATAGCCATTTTATTAGCTTCAAACCCACATGTGCAAATACTTGCAGAATTTTCCTTATATGTAAGCAGCTCTCTCAACAAACATGTAAAACCTTAGAAACTTACAAGAATTTTGGCAAAAGATATTAAGATCCTTAAAATGTTAATACCCCATGGTGCTATAATTCCACTTTCTGGGCAGAAATCATATGAAACACAGAGAGACACCTATGCACAATACTAATAAGACAAAAGCTAGAAATCAAAATTTCCAAATATATAGGCTCAGTATAATCAGATAACAGTATTACAAAGCCACTAACAATGATGATTTTTATGACAGAATGTAAAACCATCTTCATTGGCATGGTCTCAAATATGTGAGGAAATACAAAATGAAGGAAAACATTGCTTTAAAATTACATTACTTCATAACTCAAATTAGTTTTACATTTGTTACAATGAGAATACTTTTTACAGATGATCTGCAATTCACAATGAAGTGAATTGAGTTCCATCTCAAACACCAACACCAAAAAAAAAAAAAAAAAAAAAGATCTAGTCTAATTACAAATGCATACAAACTCAACTATGTACTTTATTTGTTAGGATTCTGAAGGTAAAAAAAATTATAGTAGTGTTCAGCGTATGAAAACTGAAAATCAACTCCCAAACACCAAGCAGTTTCTAATCATCATACTACAACTTAGGATAATGCAACAAAATATATACCAGCTAATTTATTACCCTCCCTATGCTTTTTCCTAATTTCTTTATATACAATGCTGAACAGAATTATCCACCAGGTCTGAGAACAAAAAAATATAGCAAATATAGTTTCCCAACAAGTGTGCCTCTATAGAATTCACACTTCAAAGCAAAAGCTCAAGAAAAAGCACCTACCACATCTGGGTGTCCACGTCATATCTGTAGAGGTCATCTGCCAGCCGGTATTTATTGGCACTGAAAGCTTTGTAACCACCGTGGACGTACAGGGCTTTGGTCCTGTGATCATAAACACTGCTGTGGCCATAACCCCCTTGCACAAGGGCACCCTGGGTGTGCAAAATACTCCAGGTGTTCTTATCTGGAAAGGGAAAAACAGTCAAAGGCACGCAGGTTCCTCTTCTCTAATACTCAACATCAAAATATCTCAAGGATGGGGAAGGGATTTCAAGAGAGCTGATACACATAATTATATCTTTTTGCCTAAAAAAAATTTTTTTACCTAAAACTTATAACAAAGCATGAGGCCAAACTCCAATCTCTTAAATGTTTTCATGTTCTAACAGGCTATACAGGAAAAGGATTTCATTACATTTATCAAGTGAGAATTTAATTCCCTATGACCTTTAGTAACCAGTACACAGGTGTACTTTATGGGCCTCTTTCTCAAAATGTCAATTATGGCTGATACTCCCACTGAACAGTAACAGATAAAATAAAATTTAACCAAAGGAAAGATTATGTATTAAGGGAAATTCACACTCCATTAAACCAACCACTAAAGGACCATCCAGATTTTTTCTATAGTATTTGTAGTTTTGAACTACTTTTATTTATTTGTAACACCCAAGTATTCAATGCCTTCTTTGGCTCCTTGCATATTGACAATAGCACATACATACTACAAAGGGGCATTAGTAACCTGAATTTTATTGGTCATACATCCATGTTATCTGCATTTCAAGATGAAGGACTGCATCAAGGTTAGCTTGAATCTTTTCTCATATCCTAACAATAAAGGGAGAGGTTTTTAAGTTGATGTTTATAACATGTCCATTGGAAAAAATATACCTACCCAAGTCATATTCCTGAACATTGCTTATATATCCATAGAGTGGGCAGTGACCAAAGATGACCAGCATGACCACCCGGCCAGTTTTCAGTGTAACAATGTGTGCCGAGTGCCCAACCACTGCATACTGCTCCTTTGCCTTTGGGGTCAACAATACCCATGATTCATTATGAATATGAAACACTCTCAACTCATTGGTCACATTGCCTGTTGAATCAATTTTTCCTCCATACATGTAAATTTTATCCTAGAGGGAAAAATGTAAACGGGATTAAAAAAAAACATTAAAAATTCAAATCTGAGAACAGAAAATGACCAGTTCAAAACCTCAACATTATTCTCAACTTATTAATGGACCATTCAATGAATAATTAGGAAGAGAAGATGCAGAAAGGAACAAAATAAACCAGTCATACTGTATATCTCTAAAACTGTCATTTTCTTGGATTTCCTCACAAGAGATCTTTTACAGAATAAAATGACTTGGAAAAATAAAGTTGCCTCATCCCACCACATACCTCCAAAAAGAAGGAGATGAAAATTATTATTGAGTGGCTTGGCAATTCTTAGCCAAACCTGGAATGGGCATAAATGCTAATGGATACTTTTTAATCTACAGTTTTAACCACTTGGAACCATAATCAGTAATACCTCAGTATGGTTTGATTCATTAAAACCTCTTGGGTTCAGAAAGTTGCAACTTCAATTTCCACTTACAACTTAGTCAATCTTATAACCCAACCCCAAGAGAAAGTCTGCTTCAATTAAAAAACAACATTCAACAGCTCTTCAACTGCATAATACATAAATTAACTGAGGAAGAGTCCCGTTCCTTGCTTAGTACAGAGTGGAGGTATTTTTACCTTATATAAAGCCAAAGAATGACCATATCTAACAACCACATTGTTCACAGAATGGTTTAGTGGAAGCCATTCCCTAGAAGCAAGGTCATACCTATAAAACAAACATCAGAGTTTTATCCAAATGACAAAACACAACATCTTGTACTCTTTTATTTGAAACAATCCAGTTTTGAGATGCTCATTAAATCTACCAAGGACAGAGGGAGGCACCTGCTACCATGGCAAATACTCCTGACCCCTGGGCCCACTAGGCACCTGAGAACTCAGGAAGGGGAGGTGGACTACGCAACACTGGGGCAAGAAGGAAATAAAAGTCTGCTGAAAGCTTCTAAGGCCTCTTCTGAAATCTCCTCTATAGTCAAATCACTTGAAGTTTGCCTCATACTAAAGGGACTTAACTTTTGCTTCATTCCATCATTAAAAACTACAGATAAATAATAGGAAATTACTAGAAAAATTTCCTTTTCTTTCACCTAATTGATTTTAAAGTAATACTTTTAAGGGAGGCTGAATATATTATAGCATTTCAATTATACTATAAATCTACATACAAATCTTTGAAATACAAAAAATGCCAAATGAAAATAAATTAGTATTCTTGCTATACAATTTATACTTATCCTTGCATTACTGAATTCAATATTAAACACCTTAACATTTAATTTTGAGTATTTTGTTTGTTTTTGAGAAAAAAATATCACTGTATCTCTATTATAAATCATACATGCTCACTATGAAGAAAACAGTTAATGCAGAAAAACAGCTGGAAGTTTAAAAGATGACCCCCACAATTCATCATCTATAAATAAATATTGTTAACAGTGAGTAAACAACATTCCAGATATCTTTCTAAGCATATAAACAAAAAAAATTAATAAAAAATTTTATATAAAGGAATAAAACCTTAAATGATACTTTTAAAGTATTAGAATTTTTGAGGGGGGGCACTGTGTAGGGGTGGGGGTTGGTACTGGGGAGTAAACCCAGGGTTTTTCTATTACTACATCCCCAAACCCTTTTAAAATTTTACTTTGAAACAGGGTCTTGCTATGTTGCCCAGGCTAGTCTCAAACTTGTGACCCTCCAAGCCTCAGTCTCCACAGTAGTTGGGATTATAGGCATGTGGCACCATATACAGCTAAAAGTATTAATTTTAACTTTTCTAGAATTAACAGAAAAAGTCAAAGGGAAAAAAAAGGTCTTGTACTTTAAGTAAAAATTTCTTTTCCATGAGAGTATACCTGGATCCAAGTTTTTAAAAAGTCATCAAAAACATTCTTAAAAGAAAATATAAGAAAAATATTATCATAACATCATAGCAAAAAAGGAAAGATGTCTATCAATTAAAATGGATTAGTAAGTTATATCTATGTAACCAAATAATTACACAGACTAAAAAATAAACTCAAGCAACATATAGCAACATAAATCTCAAAGAACGTTAAGCTAAAAGACAAAAAAAAAATTTTTTTTTTTTTTTAAGCTTTTCACCTGGTACTGGGGATTGAACCCAGGGGCATTACATTCCCAGGTTTTTTTTAATCTACCTTTTTAAAAACTGTTACATTATAACTGTACATACTGATGGGATTTGTTGTTACATATTCATACATGCACACAAAATAACAAAAAAATTTGGCCAATATCACTTCCCAGCACTTCTTCCCTTCCTCCCCACCTCCCCCGCCCCTCGGTCCCTTTCTTCTACAGAACTCTCTTTGATTTTCATGAGATCTGTCCCCACTTTTCTTCTCCTTTTGCCTCTCTATCTTCTGCTTATGAGAGAAAACATACAACCCTTGACCTTGTGAGTTTGACTTATTTCACATAACATGATGTGGTCTCTAGTTCCATCTATTTTCCTGCAAATGACATAATTTTATTCTTCTCTAGGGCTGAGTAAAATTCCATTGTGTATATATCACACATTTTCTTTATCTATTCTTCGGTTGATGGACACCTAGACTGATTCCATAGTTTGGCTATTATGAACTGTGCTGCTATAAAAATGGTATGCATGTAGCACTGTAGTATAATGACTTTAATTCTTTAAGAAAAATACCGAGGAGTGGTATAAATGGGTTACATCGTGGTTTCATGCCTACTCTTTTAAGGAATCGCTACAGATTTCCATTAGTGGTTGTAATAACATTCAATCCTACAACAGGATTTTCTTCACATTCTCTCCACATTTGTATTTTTGATGGTTGCCATTCTAACCGGTGTTAAATGAAATCTCAGTGTAGTTTCAATTTGCATTTCTCTAACTGCTAATAATGTTGAACATTTTTTCATATGTTTGTTGGTCATTTGTATTTCTTCTTTTGAGCAATGTCTGTTTAATTCATTTTCCTATTTATTAATTGGGTTATTTGATTTTTTGGTGTTTTTTAATATATTCTAGATATTAATCCTTTATCAGAAGAGTAGCTAGCAAAGATTGTCTCCCATTCTGTAGGCTCTCATCACATTCCTAATTACTTTTTCTTATTGTGCAGAAACTTTTTAATTTGATGCCATCCCATTTATTAACTCTTGGCATTATTTCCTGAGCTTTAGGGATACTGAGAAGTCATTGCCTGTGCCTATATGTTGGAGTGTTGACCCTGTTTTCTTGTAGGAGTTGCATAGTTTCTGGTCTAATTCCTAGGTCTTTGATCCATTTTGAGTTGATTTTCGAGAAAAGAGTCTAATTTTACTCTTCTACATATGGAAAATCAGTTTACCCAGCACCATTTGTTCCATTTGTTAAAAAGGCTGTCTTTTCTCCAATGTATGTTTTTAGCACTTTAGTCAAAGAATGACAGATGTGTGGTTTGTCTATGCCTGTTTATATGTCAGTACCATACAGTTTTTGTTACTATACCTCCGTAGTATAATTTGAAGACAGGTATTCTGATGCCTCCAGCATTGCCTTTTTGCCTTAAAATTGTTTTGGCTATTATGGGTCTTTTTTCTTCCCAAATGAATTTTAGAACTGTTTTTTCTAGCTCTGTAAAGAATGTCTTGGTATTTTGATGGGGATTGCATTGAATCAGTATATTACTTTTGGTAGTATGTTCCCAGGCCTCCTTATTATTTCAAAACAGGGTCTCACTAAAGTTGCTGAGGCTGGCTTCAAATTTACAATCCTTCTGCTTCAGCCTCCTGAGTAGCTGAGATTACAGGCATGCGCCATCGTGCCCAGCCAAAATGTTTTTTTATGAAGACTAAAACCAGAAAATGTAGTAACTCAACATATTTTCAAAATTAAAGAAATGGGGCTGGGACTGGGGCTCAGCAGTAGAGCACTTGCCTAGCATGTGTAAGGTATTGCATTCAATCCTCAGCACCACATAAAAATAAATTAAAAATAAAGGTATTATGTCCACCTACAACTAAAAATATACATATATTTTTTAAAAGTATAAAGAAATGCAGGTGAACAACTGAAACCAAAATCAGGACACTGTCTCTGGGACTTGAGAAGAGCATACAAGAGTCCTCAATTGTATTAACAATGTTTGACTACTAACACAGGTAGTAAATGCATTAGTATTATTTTTTCACTAAACATTTCCTTTTCTCTAAAATATTTTATACAAGATATGAAACAAATATAATAAACTGGTGACACCTATTAAATGTGAATAAGACAAATTAGTATTGGCTATTTATTTTTGGAACAGTCCACATTTTTGAAAATGCATGAAAAATTATTTAAGCTTTAATGTTATTTAATCATTATCCATTAAGTAGCTAATTATTTAATTTTAGTAAATAAATTATTCTATTAACTAATGTTATTTGCTAAGTTTAAAATGTATATAAAATTTACTTTTGGACAGACTCTACTAACTTCCTGTTTGAAAGTTGAAAACCTTAGCATTAATGTTTCCAATCCCATTTCTTCTTCCTATTTTTTAAATATATATGTGTGTATATATATATATATATATATATATACATTTTTTTTTTTTTTTTTTTTTTTTTAGTTGTCGATAGCCTTTCGTTTTATTTATTTATATGTGGCACTGAGAATTGATCCCAGTGCCTCACACATGCCAGGCAAGTGCTCTACCACTGAGCCATAACCCAGGCCCCTTCTCCCTATTTTTGTTACATAACTTGGACACTACATGTTCATAACATTCACATTCCAGTCTATAATTCCATAAATATTTACTACTGAATCTGTATTTGAGCTCAGGCAATCTCCTCACAGTCCTTCTACCATGACTTCTCCTTCATCTCTTCAACACTGAATTGATTGGATTTCACCACCAAGTGATGTTTTGTAAAAGCATCACTCATATACACTCCTTTACCTACGTTCTCTCATGTTTAAGAACATCTGGATGCTAGCCTTACAGGTGAATGGCATAATAGCTGGGTATAAAATTTGTGGCCCTGTCCTTCCTTTCTTTCAGAAATTTGCAGATGGCTGCTCCATTCAACATGGCTGGGTTTAACACTGCTGTGGAGGTATCTGAGACCATCTTGATTTTCTCCCTTTTATATGATTTGCTTTTCTGTCTGGAAGTTTGAAGAATTCTTCATCATTCTCATTTTCTCTTCCTCTTTCTTCTTCTTCTCTGTCTGTATCAGGTCTTTCTTTCCTTAAATCCATTCAAGAAAATGTTCTTACAAAATGCATTGAATATCACTGTAAAATTTTTGTAGAATTCTGGCTATAGGAGATGTTTCATATAAACACACAAATTAAGTGGTATAAGAGAGAAGAAAGTTTTAAAAGGAAGCAAAAATTAAGCCTCTAGATGCTTCAATTCACATCTCTTTCAAGTGTGATGGAGGGTGCTAAATCTGTACCTTAATGCATTTTGCTCCTCCTCAACTTGTCAGTCCAAGAGCTGACAGGTGCTGGCAGGTTCCCACAATCTGACATAAGTGAACTCCCAAAAGATCCTTACACAATAGGCTGTCTGTCAATTTTCTCCACAACACAGGCAAATACAAGACAGGAACAATATTGATAAAAGACAATAAATTCTAAGGACCAAATAAATTACTCTTCTGGGAGCCAAGCCTAGAAGAACAGAATATTAAACAACTAGTCTCAGACACAGACAAGCAGATAAGCAAAGATAAACTTCAGGAATTCAGAAATAGGTATCTTCCACAGAACAGCTGTCACCGTCACAAGCCCCTCCATTGGCTGGCAACCCAATAACCATCATGCCACAGTGTACTTGTCACCCAAGGACAGCATCTCAACACCCCAAAGATCAAAGTAAAGGCTCTGTAGAGACAGAACAAAACCCCAGAATCAACAGAAAGCACAAAAAGACCTGAGTCTTCCCAAACAAAAATTTTTCCTGAAATTCAATGAGATGATCAAATCGGATCTACTCATTGAGAAACTAGAAAATTTTCCTGAAAAAGTTTATGCTACTTCAATCCATTTATTCTGTTTATTAGGCTCTTTTCTTCAGTGACAACAATTATGTTTATATTGGATCACTTCCTGTCTCTCCTATGTTTTTGCTTTTCTCCAATTTTCTCAAAGTTTTCATCTGTATTCACTGGAATTATCTCATTAATCTGTTAGTCATTCAATTTTATTCCAGGTTTTCCTGAAACTAATTTATTTCTACTTCTTTTGGTCTGTTTTTATTTTCTTATCTTTTGACTTGTTTTTCTGAATTCAAATTCTAAATTAAGGTGATCTGTAGAACAAACATTTGAAAGTAATCTTGAAGTAACGTTTTTTACATAATGGGTTCTTGTCAGAATTTACATGCTACATTCTATGTTCCTCTTCACTTTTTTTCATCATAGAATATTTGCAATAGCTACAATGCTGCTTCTTTCATCTTATTTGTTCTTAGACATAGCTCTCTAGACATTTTATTGACAAAGTATGGGTGGTTTCTTAGTTCTGTTTCTAACACATTTATTGGATTGCCATTCTACTTTAGCCTGAAGTAGGATGTCCAATCCATTTCTCTGAAGTCTGAGGAAATGTTCAGCCTCAGAAAAAGGGGTGTACACTCTTTCAGAATAAAAGACTCTTCTCTCCTTTAAGAGCTTGTTCAAAAGTCCTATTCCAGTGTGGAGGTCATTTCACTATTCAAATGGAAGCCCTAATATTTGGGCAGTCATTCACTTGTGGTTAATTTTCCCACTTTTTTTTTTGAGGTGCTGGGGATCGAACCCAGGGCCTTGTGCTTGCAAGGCAAGCACTCTACCAACTGAGCTATCTCCCCAGCCCCCCACTTTTCATTTGATCTTCCTTAGCAACTAGTCTCCTGTTTTGGTTAAAAGAGTTAAAACACACACACACACACATACACATAAACACACACAAAAAATAATACCCACTCAGTTTACTATTTTCTAGATTTGAGGCTACTGGGGACAAGTATCAGAATCTTCCCAGTGTGATGTGAGGTACAGGAGAACTTATACTTAATGTACCCTGAGTCTGTTTTAAAGTTCACTGAATGAGGTGATGGTCCTTTCCTTATCTGGCTATACGTTGCTCAATTATTCTTCTCCTTTTTTTTTTCTCAAGGGAAGGAAATTCAGTATAAAATTTAAACTGGAAATCTTATCCCGGGAGGTCAAGACCACTGATTTTGTAAAAGCACCACAGAGTGACATAAAACAGGAAATGCTTTTTAATAAAACCTAAAATTTTAGATTAAAAAGCTTGTGGAAGAAAGAAAGAGTAAGACCAAGTTCTGAAATACACTTATTTGAAAGTATAAATGACTATAATATTTATAATTGAAGTTTCAGAAAATTTCCTTTTAGAAGGAATCACTATATTTACCTTCATGAAAGCTAATAAAACATTATTTGAAACCATACTAGTATTTATAGGAAATATGTGAAGCTGTAAACAACATGTTTTGATTAAGCACAAGCAGAAAAATAAAGTTACAATCTAAAAGACAAATATGACTCATGAAATACACCAAATAAAAGAAACATAAACATTACTATGCTCAGGAAAAACATTTATGAAGGAACGAAATTTTAAATACTCCCCCATGTATTTGATTAATACTCATTTGAGTACCTTCTATGAGCTAAGTCCTGAGATGAGTGAGTAAGCAGGGACCTCAGAGAACTTAAAGAAGAAAAGACAGAAAATGAGATTGCACAATCATGGGCATAAATATAATTTAAAATAACACTGCCATAAAGGAAATGAAAACTACAAAAAAGAAACACTGCAAGAATGTGTCTAAACAGGATGATCTCTCTGTGGGACAATTAAACTGAGATAGAAAGGGCTAAGAAACCAGCCCTCAGGTATAACTGGAAGAACAGTCTAGACAGAGGAAACAGCAAATCAAAGTTCCATGAAGTAAGAATGCATATGATGAGTTTTGGGTGGGAAAAAAAAACAAGAAAGCTCACATGCCAGTAGAGAGAATGAAGACAGGGGAGGAAAAAACTGAGCCTGTGAAAGTTAACTATGGTCAGATCATATTGGACCATTAAATCTAATGGGAAGACACCAGTGGACTTTAAGAAGGGGAATAAATGATATGATTTATACTTTTAAAATATTACCCTAATTCATCTATGGAAAATGGATTAAGAGGAAGGAATAGAAACAAAAATCTAATAGCAACCTACTATTGAGGACTGGATAGAAGATAATATCAGCCCAGGCATAAAAAAAGACCAAAATGCAGGGCATTGTGGTACCTGCTTGTAATCCCAGAGGCTCAGGAGGATTGTAAGATCAAAGCCAGCCTCAACAACTTAGTGAGGCCCTAAGCAACTTAGAGAGACCCTGTCTCAAAATAAAAAATAAAAAAGGGCCAGGGATATGGCTCAGAGGTTAAGCACTGCTTAATCCCTGGTACACACACATACACAAAAATATATATATATACTATGACATTATTAGATGACAGAGTTGATGAAACTTGAGATGAAATTATGGTATAGGAAGGTGAAGGAGGGGAGAATCAAAGCAACTCTAAGATTTCTTAATGTCAGATGCAAGGATAAAAATCATGTAAATGGCAACATATATGGCTCTTTTAAATATCTAGCCTGACAGGAACTTTCCTAAGTTCAACTTTACCTTTTTTCTTTATGGTGGCAGCACTAGAAGTGGTGAAAAATTGTTAGACTTGGGGTAGATTGTAAAGGCAGCACTAACAAGATTTTTTGAGATTATCGTGGCAAGCAGACACATGAGTTGTCCCCCATGATCCCTGCCTCCTGGTATTTACATCCAGCTATATAATCACCTCCCTTTTAGAGTGAGAAGAATCACTTACTTACTTCTAACCAAACCACATGGAAAAAATGATGGGATGCCATTTCTGTGACCCACCCTGCTAGCAGACTCAGACAAGACTCTTCTTATGGCCTGATGAAGGAAACAAGCAGCCATATCAGTGAGGTCCAATTGACAAGGAATTGAGAGTAGCCTAGCTGACAGCCAGCAGAAAACTGGGACCCTCAGCCTTATAACTGCATGAAACTGATTGTGGTAGCAACCTGAGTAAGCTTGGAAGTGAATCTTCCTTCTTTAGGTGAGAATGTAGGCCAGCTGACATCTTGAATGCACAGAACTGGACTTCTGACCAATGGAAACTATTAGATAAGAAAAGTGAGTTGTTTCACATTGTTAAGTTTATATATATGTGCTTGCAAGGCAAGCACTCTACCAACCGAGCCATATCCCCAGCCCTATATTTTGTTTATTTTTTGGCAGGTGAGGGCAGTACCAGGGGACTTAACTCAGGGGTGCTTTACCACTGAGCTATATCCCCAGCCCTTTGTATTTTTTATTTTGAGACAGGGTCTTATTAAGTTCCTTAGGGCCTTGCTAAATAGCTGAGGCTGGCCTCAAACTTTCCATCCTCCTATCTCAGTCTCACAAGTCCCTAAGATTACAGTCATGCACAACCATGCCCAGGTAGTTTATGATAATTTGTAATGCAGCAAGATAACAACATGTTCCAGTATGGAATAGGAAAGAACAAGAAGTCAAGGATAAGGTAAAGATTTCTGAATGAAGTGAACAGAAGAATAGAATGCTCATTAACTGAGATGGGGACATCTTGGGGAAAAGCAGTCTGGCAAGAAAAATCAGTATGGAAAATGTTGCATTTTCAGTTCCTCTTACACAATAGATTGAGGTGTCAAGAGTTAAAGAATGGGTTCAGGTGAAAAGTCTAAGCTGCAGCTATGTATCTGGGGGTCACCAGTCAAGATATCACGTGAGATCACCAAGAGAGAGAATACCCAGCCAGAGGCAGACCAACGGCTGAGCCCTGGGATGCACCAGCATTCAGAAAGTAGTCAGATGAAAAGGAACCAGCTCAAGAGTCTGAGCAGGAATAAATAATTAGAAAAAAACTATCAAGATAAATGTGACAGAATACTGGTTCAATATCCAACAAGATGAGGACTAAGAATAAGCAGAATAAGTAGTAAAAACAATTCAGCTACTCAGTCACACCAGTTACCTCCCAAGAGCTTAATAACCATATGTGGTTGCTGACTTGACAGCAAATATAGAACATTTCCATCAGGCCCAAAACTTTTACTGACCACCACTGATCTACAGAAACAGATGAAAGAATAAATCAATACAGATGTAGGCAAAGGGTAAATGTGGTGGTACGAGTTTCGGCAAATCCTTTTCTGAAGAGCTTTATCTTTCAAAACAGAAACAAAGCAAAGTCATTAATTCAGAAGGAAAATAGGAGAAAACGCTGTGGAAATCTGGAAAGTGAAAAGGAGATATGACAGTAGAACAGGAAAATGGGAGAGGGAAAGACAGAGTCAAAGGATTATGGCCCCTTCTGAGGGTCAAAGATGGTTGGAGGTAAGGTACTTCAGGAAAAAAATCTGGAACAATTAGAAAGTGTCTCAGGTCCAATTTCCTGCAAACAGAGCTTGAAATAGGATTCTTGGGCAAGTGACTAATCAAGGGAATGCTCTCTGGATAAACATGTCAGGAGTGAGATAATCAAGATACAGGGGAAGGAAAAGCTAGGCAGATGTGGTCTCAGCTGAAATCTTGCTTTAGCATGATCTCAAGGGGAGCTCTGGAGCAAGAATGGTACCACAGTCTTCCCACATAGAAACAGTCTGGCTCTTGACCATCCATGTCAGTCAGTCACTGACAGACTATGGTAACCACCATGTCAGTTTGCTCAGAACTAAGGAGTTTTCTGGAATGTAAGATTTTTCAGTGCTATAACTGGGAGAGTCCCAGCTGACCTGGAATGATTGGTCACTCTACTAGGGTCTGTCCCAAATACAGGGCATAGCCTTCCAAGTATTTCTGGGCAAAATGGCTCCAATATGCTAGGAGAATTCTTCAGAGAAAGAGACAGCTGTGAGCTGACAACAGACAACTTTCACAGCAGCTAGTGACTGGGTGCACCAGTCAAGTAAGGGTACTGGGACTTAGGTCCCAATAGTTTCTATCACAGAAGAGAGTGGCTGGAATGTAGAATGCTTACACTTGTAATCACATGGAAGAGTTGAAGTTAATGATAATGACACAATATAGGAGATGCCCACACTAATGATTTGCTTGAGGAGCAGTGAACTGGAGAGACAGGATTAGCCCTGAAAAACTATGGAGCTTTCTCTGGGTTGTCCAGCAAAGAGAGCAGAGACTGATCACTGTCTTTCCCCTCTAGTGGGACAGGAACTCTGTATGGATCCAATCTCCTGAAATAGCTCTACGTCCTATTGGCACTATTCCCAGTGCAGACAATTCTACTGAAGAAAAACACGAAACTGCTTTAAATCTGTGTTTAAACAAAAAAACAAACAAAAACCCACTAAAATAAGAGGAGGCTTTATATGCATGTTAAGGAAAATATATTCTGGGCAAAGAAAGTAGTTTGAGTCTATGGTATAGAGAAAGAAAAGAATCTGGTGGGAGAATAACCTCAAATGACCATGACAGAGATCCCATCAAAAATTAAAGGGTTTGAATTAACACGGCAACCATGGGAATAGAGATTGGACCAGTTTTACTGAGAGACACTTTGAAAGTGTACCTGTTAGTCTTGACCTAAGTAGTCAAAGGAGAGAAGGAATTAATGGAAAACTTCAGGATTTTAGCTTGACTGAGCGGCTGGCGAAAGGTGATGTCATTGATATCAGGATTAAAAGCAAGAAAACATCTAAGGTGATTAAGAATATCCATTCTGGAGATTGAGCATGATTAGTACTGAAAGTTATGGTCTTTCAGAAACAGCTTGTTTTCCACTAAAATACATGTGCGTGTGTATGCGTTTGTGTGTGTGTGTGTGTGTGTGTGTGTGTTGTTGTTGTTGTTTTTGTTTTTACCAAGGAGAGCACTTACAGGAAACAGGGACTATGCTTTTGAATCCAGTTTTATGGGGAGCTCATTAAATAACTGTCATGCAAATTCTATCTAATTTTCAGACTTTGGGGTGAGGAATCATCTTTTTGGTATAAGATTGCTAAAACTAACCCGGAAAAGGAAATTTGCACGTTAAGAACCCCACTCCTTATCCAACCAGCCCTCGTTTTACAGATGGAAAACAATCTCAGAGACTAATACTTGCTCAACTAAGCGGAATAAACAAGAGAAAAAATAACAGCAATATTTCAGTGCATTTTCCATCTACCCTTTCACAAATTTCTGGTGAGTTATTCTTCTAAGTTGCAAAAGGTTATTTCACTGTAATACTTTTACTGGCTATTAAATTTAATTAAAAAGACTTCAGAGAAGGAAAGAAAATTCATTGCTTTTTTCAGCATGTTTGCTCCTTTCAGTTTGTCCTCTTCTTGAGGTTCTGAGATTCCTTCTTTTTTCATTTGTTTTGTTTAAAGACCATCCTTTACCACTGTTACAGGAAAAGTCTATCGGCAACAAATTCTGTTTTCCTTCATTTGAGAATGTCTTGATTTCCTCTTATTTCTTTTGTCCTCCCACTTGATAGGCAAGCACTCTGCCACTGAACTACATCTTCAATTCTCTGCCTTTTTTATTTTACTTTGAGAGAGAGCTCACAAATTTGTCCACTCTGGCCTCAAATCTTCCTGCCTCAGTCTTCCAAGAAGCCGAGATTATAGGTGAACACCAGTCTGCTCAGCCTCTTCTTTCCCAGAAGATATTTTCATTGGACATACAATTCTAGGATGACTTAAAGAATGTTCTGTTCTTTCAGCATTTGAAGAATGTTCTATCACTTCCTTTTGATACCCATACTTTTGGGTAAGAAATCCTGTCATCTGAATTACTTTGTCATTTGAATTTAAGTAAGGTCAATTCTCTTCAATGACTTCAAATTTTCATTGTCTTTCATTTTCAGAAGGCTGATTCTGGTGTGTCTTGGCATCTATTTCTTTGCATTTGTACTATCTAGAGTTCATTTAGATAGTTGAGTCCATGGATTCATGTCTTTTGCCAAATCTGGGAAATTTTCAGTTATTATTTCTTAAAAAATGCTTTTCCAGATATACTCTCTCTCCTCTCCTTCCAGACTCCTCCAGGGGGAAAAAATGTTACATTATCTGTTATAATCCCACAGGTCTCTGAGGTAAAGTTCATTTTTGTAAAATCCTATTTTTTCTGTTGTTCAGATTGAAAAATTACTATTGTTCTATCTTACAGTTCACTGATTCTTTCCTCTGTCCCCTCCATTCTGTTGTTCAGTCATATCCCCTGGGACTTTTTCTTTTCTACTTTTAAATTTCCATTTAATTTTTCTTTATATCATCTGTTTCTGTGGTTTTTCATTCTGGTTTTTCATTGTTTTAAGTAGCATTTTTATGGTGGCTATTTTAAAAACCTCATCAGGTAATCCTAACATGTGTTATCCCAGTGTCAGTGTCCCAGCTGCCTTTGTCACTCAAGTTGAGCTTTTCCTAGCTCTTAGAATAAAAAGCATAATGTCCGGAAAATTTCCATGTAAGTCTTGTGTTAATAGCAGGGCTCCTCTGTGCGATGGAGAAGGTTGAATGCTAAATGCCTTTACTACCAGAGGTCCCCCGTATAGTCTCCACTGACATTAGAAGGGTGGGGAGAACCGTACGGCAGAGATGCAAGTCCCAGCTGCTTATGCGGCTTTCTCTGACACTATCCTAACAGAGGGGCTGGGGAACCTCACTACATCATGGCAAGGGTAGAAATCATTCCTGTGAAATTGGGTATAATAGAGCGGTTACTATCAAAAGCTTTGTCTTGGAAGGCTAATTCCTTTCCTAATCCTAAGGCTAAAGAAAGAAAATAGACATTTCTTGAGGCTTAAAATTTTTAATGTGTACTTGTTGATATTTCCTGATTGCCAACTTCCTCAACACCTCTAACATGCACAAGTCAAAAAGAAAGCCCTCAGAACTCATTGCCATGTCATTCCTTGCATCCAGTGTCCCTAGACAAACTGATCCATTTGTCAACCTTTCAGAGTTTTCCATGTTTGTTTTAGTGTCCAGGATTTTTAACTGTACTTACTACAAAAACAGGGGGAAGTAACCTTCATTTCTTTATAATTACAAAAAAAATCCCTCTTTCCATATTCTGTTTCTAAAGCATTTATGAACTGTGTCCTTCAGGTTTGTCTTCAATTCAGAAATTATTCTGGAATCTCTAAAATTCTTAACCTCTAAAAAATTATATTTAATTTTAAAAAAATAAAATTTGTAACTTTCAATCAGGCATGGTACTGAACACCTGTAACCCTCTCAGCAATTTGCAGGGCTGAAGAAGGAGGACTGCAAGTTCAAAACCAACTTCACCAACTGAATGAAACCCCATGTCAAAATAAGAAGGAGGGAAAAAAAAAAAAAAAAAACAAGCTTAGGATGTGGCTCTGTGGTAAAGCATCTCTGGCTTCAAACCCCAGTACCAAAAAACAAACAAATAAACATTTAAATTTCTGAATTTTTCTAGTTCTGATTAGATTGTTCTTGAACACTACATATTTAGCTTGTTTTGGAATACTGTATTGTCATTTTCATCAGTTTTATATTTTTCTACTTTTAATTCTTTCCTGTATGAAGGGGCTTATTCTACTCCATACTCTCCTTTTTTCTGGTAAGACTTTCCATAAGATTTACCCTTGACATTGTTGAAGTAACAATGCTTCTCCCTGCGTTTTCACAGGGGAGGTCAGCTGTAGGACAGTTCTACTTTCTCAGTTCTGGAGCTCACTCTTTGCTGTTGCAATGAAATGTTCCCAGAGATGGTAGTTCACTTGGTGAGAACACCTGGCTCTGTCCCCTTCTCACCGCTATCTGAACCTTTGCTCACTTAGTCTCCACTGTCCTTCTCCTGTTCAATATGAATTCTATCCCCAGCATTTCTCCTCAGTATGGAACTTGCTCCTGCAAAGAAAATTTGGCTGGGCAATTAAAATAATAATAAAAAAGAAAGACAGAAACTTTAGCTGGTTCATTCTGAGAATAAATACAGCACAAATTGCTCCATCCCCTTCAAATCCTGCTATGCATGCCTTGAGCTTACTTGGCTACTAGAATATGCAACATCTTCCAGTAAAAGCTGTGGCGCTCAATGTGGTTTGATGAGCCCATGAGTGAGTACCATCCGGCCATTCTGGATGCTATAGGTCTCCCATTGATGCCCACTGCTCACTCCTGCACAGAAGCTGATAGATCTTATAACTATCAATAGTTCAGTTCCACACAGAGAAGAAACCTTCAAACCAAATTTTTTTACAGATATTGCTCCTGTGTTTGTGGGGTTTTTATGGGATTAAACCCAAGGGCACTCTACCACTGAGAAACATCACTTGTTTTGTTTTGTTTTTCATTTTGAGTCAGCGTCTCACAAAGTTGGACATGCTGACCTGAAACTTTAAAACTTTAAAATTCTTGATTGCTCACTATCAAGCACCTATCATCTGCCATTTGCCTGCCTCTCACCTGTCCATCGCCTGCCTTACAACTATCCATCACCCAACGCACGAAGTTCACCTCCTGATGGTCCGACAACAGTCAGCAAACTGATTGCCAACAACCAGTGGAGCACTAGCTGCCTGCTGTTGCCTGGAAGTTCACTGTGACAGTACCTGCAGGTTTGATTACATGTGGCTACCGCCATTTTGAGACAACAGCCAGGCCCCGGAGGACCCCTGGCCGGACTGACTGAGCCCCATCTCCAGGATCCCTCAGCCCAACCGATCACTCCCTGCCTCTGGGGCCCTCACATAGACTGACTGCTCCCTGCTGCCAGGAGCCCCAGACCAACTAACTGCGCACTATGACTGGGACCCCAGACCCACTGATTGCAACCCGCCTCCAGGATCCCACAACCACACCAAACACACCCAACCTCCAGGACCCCTGCCTGACCAACTGCATCCCACCGCCAGGACCTCCTGCTGACCACGGCCACATCCTGAGCTGCAGCTCCCCATATGCCAACACATTTCGAAGCCAGAGCGGCCATCTTGGATAATCCTGGAAGCCATAGCTCCAATCTTTAGGTGGAGCAAAACCCATCCTGAGACGCCTGCTGGAGGCTTGAAGCTCATTGTCAGAAAAGGTTATGGAAACCGATAGGGCCACTACAAGCCTATAGGGGAAATCGCAATACCCCAGATCTGCACTGCTGGAGGGGAAGATACATGAACAACATGAAAAAACAAGGGAAGAAATGATCCAAACAAATCTAGATTCTATATTAATAGAATCCAATGACAGTATGTTAGAAGAAATGTCAGAAAAGAACTTCAGATTATACATGATTAAGATGATACGCGAAGCAAAGGATGAGATAAGAAAGCAAATGCAGGCAAAGAATGATAATACCAATGGCTGAAAGAGCAAGTGCGGGAAGCAAAAGAGCATTTCAACAAAGAGATAGAGATTCTCAAAAAAAAAAAAAAACAGAAATCCTTCAAATGAAGGAAACAATAAACCAAATAAAAAACTCAATGGAAAGCATCACCAAAAGACTAGACCACTTGGAAGACAAAACCTCAGACAATGAAGAAAAAATATTTAATCTTGAAAATAAAGTTGCCCAAACAGAGAAGATGGTAAGAAATCATGAACAGAATCTCCAAGAACTATGGGACATCATGAAAAAACATCATGATTAAGAATTATTGGGACTGAGGAAGGCACAGAGATACAAACCAAAGGAATGAACAACCTATTCAATGAAATAATATCAGAAAATTTCCCAAACCTGAAGAATGAAATGGAAAATCAAATACAAAAGGCTTACAGAACACCAAATGCACGAAATCACAACAGGTCCACACCAAGGTACATTATAATAAAAATGCCTAACATTCAAAATAAAGATAGGATTTTGAAGGCCACGAGAGAAAAGCATCAGATTACATATAGGGGTAGACCAATATGGATAGCAGCTGATTTCTCAACCCAGACTCTAAAAGCTAGAAGGGCCTGGAACAATGTATTTCAAGCTCTGAAAGAACATGGTTGCCAACCAAGAATCCTATACCCAGCAAAACTAACCTTCAGATTTGAAGATGAAATAAAATCCTTCCATGATAAACAAAAGTTAAAAGAATTTACAAATAGAAAGCCTGCACTACAGAATGTTCTCAACAAAATATTCCATGAGGAGGAAATGAAAAACAACAATGAAAGTCAGCAAATGGAGGAACTACCTTAGAGAAAAACCACTCAAAGGAGAAACCAAGCCAACTTAAAAATCAAAATAAGCCAAATGACTGGGAATACAAATCATATCTCAATAATAACCCTGAACGTTAATGGCCTAAACTCATCAATCAAAAGACATAGACTGGCAGAATGGATTCAAAAGAAAGACCCAATAATATGCTACCTGCAAGAGACTCATCTCATAGAAAAAGACATCCACAGACTAAAGGTGAAAGGATGGGAAAAAACCTACCACGCACATGGACTCAGTAAAAAAGCGGGAGTTTCCATCCTTATATTAGATAAAGTGGACGTCAAGCCAAAGTTAGTCAGAAGGGATAAAGAAGGGCATTTCATACTGCTTAAGGGAACCATAAATCAGGAAGACATAAAGATAGTACATATTTATGCCCCAAACAATGGTGCATCCCTGTATATCAAACAAATCCTTCTCAATTTCAGGAATCACATAGACCACAACACAATAATTCTGGGTGACTTTAATATACCGCTGTCACCACTAGATAGATCTTGCAAACAAAAACCAACCAAAGAAACCATAGAACTCAATAACACAATCAATAACCTAGACTTAATAGACATATATAGAATATTCTATCCATCAACGAGCAGATTCACTTTCTTCTCAGCAGCACATGGAAAATTCTCAAAAATAGACCATATGTTATGCCACAAAGCAGCCCTTAGGAAATACAAAAAAAAGAGATACTGCCTTGTGTTCTATCACATCATAATGGACTGAGAATAGAAATCAATGACAAAATAAAAAACAGAAATTACTCCAACACCTGGAGACTAAATAATATGCTATTGAATGAAACATGGATAACAGAAAACATCAGGGAGGAGATAAAAAAAAATTCTTACAGGTCAATGAGAATGATGATACAACATATCAAAATCTCTGGGACACTATGAAAGCAGTACTAAGAGGAAAATACATTGCATGGAGCGCATTCCAGAAAAGATTGAAAAGTCAACAACTAAATGACCTAACATTACAGCTCAAAGCCCTAGAAAAAGAAGAACAGAATAACAGCAAAAGTAGTAGAAGACAGGAAATAATTAAAATCAGAGCTAAATCATTGAAATTAAAACAAAAGAAGCAATTCAAAAAATTGACAAAACGAAAAGTTGGTTCTTTGAGAAAGTAAACAAAATAGACAAACCCTTAGCCACACTAACAAAGAGAAGGAGAGAGAAGACTCAAATTACTAAAATTCGTGATGAAAAAGGAAATACCACGACAGACTTCCCTGAGATACAGAACATAATGAGAAGCTACTTTGAAAATCTGTATTCCAACAAAATAGAAACTACAGAACACATTGACAAATTTCTACAGACATATGCTCCTCCAAAACTGAACCAGGAGGACATACACGATTTAAACAGATCAATATCAAGCAAGGAAATAGAAGAAGCCATTAAAAACCTACCATCCAAGAAAAGCCCAGGACCAGACGGATTCTCAGCCGAGTTCTACAAGACCTTCAAAGAAGAACTCATTCCAATACTTCTCAAAGTATTCCAGGAAATAGAACAGGAGGGTACCCTACCAAACTCATTCTATGAAGCTAATACCGCCCTCATACCCAAACCAGGCAAAGACACATCAAGGAAGGAAAATTTTAGACCAATATCCTTGATGAATATAGATGCAAAGATCCTTAACAAAACATTGGCAAACCATATCCAAAAACATATTAAGAAAATTGTGCACCACAATCAAGTGGGGTTCATCCTTGGAATGCAAGGATGATTTAACATCTGTAAATCAATAAACGTAATCCATCATGTCAATAGACTTAAGGATAAGAATCATATAGCTATTTCAATTGACGCAAAAAAAGCGTTCGACAAAATACAACACCCCTTCATGCTCAAAACACTAGATAAAATAGGGATAGTAGGAACATACCTGAACATTGGAAAGGCTATTTTTCCTAAGCCCATGGCCAACATCATTCTTAATGGAGAAAAACTGAAACCATTCCCTTTAAAAACAGGAACAAGACAGGGATGTCCTCTTTCACCACTTCTATTCAACATTGTTCTTGAAACTCTAGCCAGAGCAATAGGCAGACCAAAGAAATTAAAGGGATACGAACAGGAAAAGAGGAACTTAAGCTGTCACTATTTGCGGATGACATGATTCTATATTTAGAGGATCCAAAAACCTCCTCCAGAAAACTTCTAGACCTCCTCAATGAATTCAGCAAAATAGCAAGCTATAAAATCAACACGCATAAATATAAAGCATTTTTATACGCAAGCAATGAAACAGCTGAATGGGAAATGAGGAAAACAACTCCATTTGCAATATCCTCAAAAAAAAAAAAATAAAATACTAGGAATCAATCTAACCAAAGAGGTAAAAAATCTCTACAATGAAAACTACAAAACATTAAAGAAAGAAATCGAGGAAGACCTTAGAAGATGGAAAGATCTCCCATGTTCTTGGATAGGCAGAATTAATATTGTCAAAATGGCCATACTACCAAAAGCGCTATACAGATTAAACGCAATTCCAATGAAAATCCCAATGATGTACCTTACGGAAATAGAGCAAGCAATCATGAAATTCATCTGGAAGAATAAGAAACCCAGAAGAGCTAAAGCAATCCTTAGCAGGAAGAATGAAACAGGGGGTATCGCAATACCAGAACTTCAACTATACTAAAAAGCAAAAATAAAAAAACAGCATGGTATTGGCACCAAAATAGACAGGTAGATCAATGGTACAGAATAGAGGACACGGACACAAACCCAATAAGTACAATTTTCTCATACTAGACAAAGGTGCCAAAAGTAGGCAATGGAAAAAAGATAGCCTCTTCAACAAACGGTGCTGGGGAAACTGGAAATCCATATGCAACAGAATGAAACTAAACCCCTATCTCTCATCTTGCACAAAAATCAACTCACAATGGATCAAGGACCTTGGAATCAGACCAGAGAACCTGCATCTTATAGAAGAAAAAGTAGGTCCAAATCTTCACCTTGTTGGCTTAGGATCAGGCTTCCTTAACAGGACTTCCATAGCACAAAAAATAAAAGCAAGAATCAATAACTGGGACAGATTCAAACTTCATAGCTTTCTCTCAGCAAAGGAAACTATCGGCAATGTGAAGAGAGAGCCTACAGAGTGGGAGAATATCTTTGGCACTCATACTTCAGATAGAGCACTAATTTCCAGAATATATAAAGAACTCAAAAAACTCTACATGAAGAATACAAATAACCCAATCAACAAATAGGCTAAGGAAATGAACAGACACTTCACAGAAGAAGATCTACAAGCAATCAACAAACATATGAAAAATGTTCACCATCTTTAGTAATAAGAGAAACGCAAATCAAAACTACACTAAGATTCCATCTCACCCCAATTAGAATGGTGATTATCAAGAATACAAGCAACAATAGGTGTTGGAGAGGATGTGGGGAAAAAGGTACACTCATACACTGTTGGTGGGGCTGCAAATTAGCGCAGCCACTCTGGAAAGCAGTGTGGAGATTCCTTAGAAAACTTGGAATGTATCCGCCATTTGACCCAGCTATCCCACTCCTCGGCCTATACTCAAAGGACTTAAAATCAGCATACTACAGAGATATAGCCACATCAATGTTCATAGCTGCTCAATTCACAATAGCCAGACTGTGGAACCAACCTAGATGTCCTTCAAGTGATGAATGGATAAAGAAACTGTTGTAAATATATACAATGGAATATTACTCAGCTATAAAGAATAATAAAATTATGGCATTTGCAGGTATATGGATGAAATTGGAGAACATCATGCTAAGTGAGATAAGCCAATCTCAAAAATCCAAAGGACAAATGATCTCACTGATAAACAGATGATGACACATAATGGGGGGGAGAGGTGCAAGAATGAAGGAAGGAGGGACTGTATAGAGGGAAAAGAAGGGTGGGAGGGGTGGGGGGGAAGGAAAAAATAACAGAATGATTCAAACATCATTACCCTATGTAAATGTATGACTACGCGAATGGTATGCTATTACTCCATGTACAAACAGAAACAACATGTGTCCCATTTGTTTACAATAAAAATAAATTTTAAAAAAAACCTCTTGTCGCAGCCTCCCAAGTAGCTGATTTAAAATGCTTGCACCATCATGCCAGGCACTCGTGTGTTTATTTTGCTACCCTATTTCTTCTGTTCTAGTGACTATATTTGGAAGGATTCAGAAACTATGGCACCCCTGCCATATTTCCAGAATGCCTTGAAAAATAGATGCTGGTGTTTTACAATCTTCAGTAATACAAAAGGCCTAAAATAAACTTTCAGGTCACAAAATCATGATGAGTAAGTCAGTCTCCCTAAAACTATTAATTCAATTAAAACCTAAAATACTTCCCTATTTATATATTCTACTGCAAGACTCTAAAGTAAAATAAGAGAAAATGTACCTCAAAATGATAAATTAGCATAACTTAAAAATGAATTCTTTGTGGTGCTCAAATTCAAAAATTTAGTATACATGAAAAAGCTTGAAAGATTTTTAATTTTTTTTTTTTTTTTTTTTTTTTTTGTGGTGCTGCGGTTAAACCAAGGCCTCATGCTTGCAAGGCAAGTATTCTACCAACTGAGTTATATCTCCAGCCCTTTAATAGTTTTTTAATAATAGAACTGATCATTTCTTTTCCTTTCACTTGTTTATGCTTAATAAATTGGAAAAATACAAAATTAAGCTTCCTTCAAAAATATTTGAAAAAACTTACGCTAGAACCATGCTGTAATCTGAGTGATTAAACATATATCCTCCAACAATCCACATTATGTTTCCATTGACCACAGCTTTATGAGACGCTCTGGGCAGCTTTAAGTTCGAGTATTCCTCTCGAGTCCAAAATGACTCATTAGCTGGCACAGGAACTGAGCATCCAGGACCTAATACAACATAATGAATTAGTTTCACTAATAATGCATCTTGACGGTTTACTGCAGTTCAAGTTTTAATCATATAAATGTAAAAATTTCATAAGGAATATTTAGTGTCTCATTTAGCATCTATATCAGACAAATTTCCTTGTGTTTTTAATTTACTCACAGTATTGAGATCCCAATAATTCATAATAAAATTCAAAATCATATACTTTCTAATAATGACATGACCATATCCAGTTTAGGTATTTCATTAATAAAAATCCTACTTGAACAGCTTTCAGGGAAAAGACTACACAAAGGAATTACTAATTTAAATTGAAAAACCTAAAATGTAACAACTAGACCTAGGAATGATAATAAAACAAATAAACAAAAAAATACCTATCTTCCAGTAAAGCAAAGAATTCAACAAATGTAAGAGACAGAATCTGTTCTTGGAAGGTCTGGTTTCTGCTGCACACGTTACAAGATGAAAGGTATTCAAATATTCCAAATGTTAACTCCTCAGTATCACCAAACCCAAAAGACCAAAGCATTTAAACAATCACATTTCCTTTCAAAATGAAAAAGTTCTGAGGAAGGAATAGGTATATAAACAAAGTCATCAAATCGACAACTGCCCTTAGCCTTTAAGGAATCCCCTAAAGCTCCTTTAATAAGCTATTTATGCAGATAATGCCTTTAGGTGACTGCTTTAAGTTTTCATTGCACAACTGACAGCAATTTTCTCAGAACTCAAAGAAAGTTTTAGGGGAAATAACATTATTGTCAGTTCTTGCCCCATCTCCCAGCTTGGTTCTCTGCTACATCCTCTTATGGCTGAGACGGAGTTCTTCAACTTTCATGAATGAGCCGCATACAATGTGAAACCTGTCCACAATTCTAAGGAGACCACAACCACACACGTGTGACATTGAAAGATTTGTAAGAAACTGGATTAAGTGAGGAGAAAGCTTACATGCCTCCTGATATCCGATGAACATAAACTGTACACATGCTAAGAATAAAGTCAACTAACAATGTACTAAACTGGGAACAATTTGTGAACTGAAAGAAAAACAAGAGAAAGAAGTTCCTACCCTGCCACTCAGAGAAGCAGGAGCATCCTCTGACATCACTTGAATTGCAGATGCCTCGATGAGGAAAACCACAGTTGTCTGTACAGTAAGGAATGTCACACGAGTCACCTTTCCAGTTTTCAGAACATTCACACTCCACACTGCCGGTACTGTTGCTGGTCTTACATTCTCCTCGGCCTGAGCAATTATTTGGACACATGTCAAAACTATAAAGACAGGGAAAAAACTAAGTCAACACAAAGCAATACATCGATGAACTTAGCAGAACTTCCTCCTACGTAACACTTAAGGATTTCCCTGTCTTTTCAGCTCATTCAGAAGCATAAATGCAGTGCTTACCACTCAGCCCACAGGGGTCACTCCACACCGCACAGCTCAAGCATGAGAGCTCAAATGCACCCTGGTGGAGCCTCATGAGAACAGGGCAAGAACAAGTGACTCATAAAGTTAAAGAAATCACAAGGAGAGAAGAGATTTGTGCACATTTGTCCAGATTTGGCTGCTCAAGCCTGGGACAACCATCCTATTCTTCTCGGTAACCCTCTAGATGCAGGAGCCACCCAACTGCCAAATTCACCTTTGCAAGTGTGGGAAGGAAAAGGACAAAGTTCCAACCACACGCTAATGGTACATAGCCCTCTGGACCGTCTCTGATAATTTGTAGAACTTATGATTATTGCCCCAGAATATTATATTTAAAATTCTTTAGTAACTTGACCCATTTCAAATGGAAGAAGCAGGGCCACACAACTTAATGTGTGAGTTTAACCATAATATATCTCATAATAACATGGCTTAAGATAACTATGCAGATAGCACATAGAAACAACATAATTCCAGTTTAAAGGGGGCAGATAAATGAACTATCATGAAACTTTAAAAGTACAGACTTATTCTACCACTGAGTACATGGCAACTGCTAATGTTTGTTAAACTGTACTTACCAAAAAGCCTCAATGTTTTTTAAAAAAACTTTAAATGAGAAACCATGTAAACTGCTTACTGAAATTTCTGGCACAGTGTAAGTCCTCAATATTTTAATCATTATTATTAAAACATTTTATTTAAATAAAATCACAAAATTAGATTTAAATATCTTACTTGTAAGTGATATTAAATCCAGTCAAATTATAAGCAGCATCACTAAAAAAATGCAGAAGGGCATAACCTGATGTGGCAACCACCTCGGGGACCGTCTCATTGCCATCTCTCTCAGGAACAATGAGGCCACTGAAATGGAAACACATTTCTTATAGCACAATGTCAGTCATGTTAAACTGTAGCAGAGGCAATTCAAAACTGGAATTCATCTTTACACCTTTAGAAAGCACATGCAGGCAGAGGGTGAAGTCCTAGGATGGATGCACATAGCTACCCTATTAGCTTTTGCTAGGTTTCCTTTATTCTGGGTTGCATTTCGAATAAAATTTGAAATCAAAGGCTCTATATTTTATACACCACCTTATAATTCTCTAAATCGCCATAATGACATAAAGTAATAAAATTTATGAGTTGATGAATGACAAATATTGATAAACATTGATAAATAAAAATATTTATTTACACAGCAATATGAAGAAGCTAGATAAACCTGCAACTCTAACGCTACTGGCATTCTGATGCATTTTCTTTCCCTAATTGATACCATTAACATTTTACGTTCTATTTTGCATATTACATACCACAGGGATTCCCTGTCACTAAAAGCTCTCTAGGCTCTTTCAAGGACTTCACTCAGAGTTCAGCATATAACATTCTAAATAAGTACTGGTTTGGTGCCAATAAATCCAAGTGAGGAAAAAAATGACTGAGTCAAAGGTCTTCTTTTCCCGAAGAAATATGCTAATTTGAAAACCTATCTGTGTCAATCCAGATTGAAAGGGTCTATCCCACCTCTCACCACCAAGAACGATTACGAGTTTTAAGTTAGTTTTGCTAACTTATTAGGAGACTTTTTTGTGATTTTGCATTCTTCTCTGCTCCTCAGGTTAATGACTTTCCTATGTCTACTTGCCATTTGCATTTCTTCACATGCTCAGGGCCTCCCCATTATTGATTCACCTCCCCCACCATCACATTTGGCCAGTGCCTAGATCCTTACCAAGCCCCATGGAATCTGCTGCACGCACTCCCACTCGGTGAACAAACATCTCTAGCACTCTCCCCTTCACTCTCTCACCCTCAACCCCAGTCCCTTCCTAGAGCACACGCCAGGTAAACTCCCACCTCAGGGCCAAGACCATCTTAAGTGCTCATTCACTCTGACCTAGTGATTCTCTTTGCAGAGAAAATACTTGTTCTTGTTCACAAAGAAAAATTCACAAGAATCCTAACGGCAGCACCACGTGGATGACAACAGGTTGAAAACATCCAAGTACTCATCCACAGGGAGCTGAAGAACCAGGCGCTGGGCCTCAGGAGTTCACCTGTACACCCTGATGGGACAGGAAGGAGCAAAACAACAGGCCTAGAATATGTGTACATTGACCTGAACATATAAATGTGACTGAAGACTACATAAACATGGAGTAAGACAGGAAGGGATGGGATTTCCACTTAATTTTTAACATGAAGATAGAACTCAGGAACCCTAAGACTCGGAAGGCACCCCAGGGGTGTCTAGAAAACACTGACATATTTTCTACCAGGTATTCAGCTAACAAATGTTTACTAATCTCTTACTACACATGAGGCACTGTTCAGAGCACCAGGAATACGACAGTGAAGAAGACAATGTTCCTACCCTCAAGGAGTTCAGTTAGAAAAACAAATAAGCCCTGACACCCTCACACACGTGTGTGTTCTCACAATGCCATGAAAGGAAACAGGGCAGAGGAAGAGAGCAGGAGATGCTGGATCAGAAGGGCGGTCAGAAGGGCTCTCGGAAGATGGGACATTCAGTCAGAATCCTAAGTGAAAGTTTTGCCATCACCATGTTTTCATTTGCTTTACATAGAGGTCAAGCAGACTTGATTTGAATGTCTGGGACCACGTGTGTTTCAAATCTCAGATTTTGTCGGATTTGGCAATATTTGCATATATGTAATGAGATATCTTGGAGATGGGACACAAATATAAACAGAAAATTTATTAGTATTGCATATATATACCCCATACACATAACCTAAAGATAATTTTATACAATATCTTTAATAATTTGGGGCATGAAACAAAGTCCCATGGTGTGGCATTTTCTACTTGTGGCATTATATTGGCATTCAAAAACTTTTGCGTTTTGGAGCATTTCAGATTCCTGGATAAAGGATGCTCCATCTATACCAGAATGTTGAAGGGATAAGTACTTGGGAGAGCAGGGCCTCCTACAAACAAGTATGCCAAAAGCAATCTTCCTCTAAGAAACATAAGCACATTCCAGAAAGGATCTGGGAATGCAGTCACAAGTGAGAGGTCGTGCCCAGCACAAATTTCAGGATCAAAGAGCTCCAATCCTTGCTCCATGTCGCTGACATCTCTGAGCCTCAATTTCCTCAAATGAACAATGGTAGAAATCCTGTGCAGCTCACAGTGACATCATGAGGAACAAATTGGTCGAGTACATGCAGGGCTTAAACCTCTGTTATGGTTTGGATATGCGGTGTCCCCCAAAAGCTCATGTGTGAGACAGTGTAAGAAGGTTCAGAGGAGAAATGACTGGATTGTGAGTCTTAATCCAATCAGTGATTTAATCCCCTGATAGGGATTAACTGAGTGGTAGCTAAAGTGGGAGGGTGTGGCTAGAGGAGGTGGGAATTGGGGCATGGCTTTGGGTATATATTTTTGTATCTGTTGAGTGGAGACTCTCTCTGCTTCCTGATCACCGTGATGTAAGCTGCTTCCTTCTGCCACCCTCTCCTGCCATCATGTTCAGCCTTACTTTGAGCCCCAAGGAATGGAATCAGCCTTCTATGAACTAAGACAAAGACCTCTGAAACCATGAGTCCTCAAATAAAACTTCTCTCCTCTACCATTGTGCTAATCAGATCCTTTTAGTCATAGCAGCATTGAAAAAGCTAACTAAAATAGCCTCCCACTAGGAGGTGCTCAGTAAATGATAGCTGGTGGCCTTCTTCATATGGTGGGGACATTTAAATATGCAGGATGAATGACTTTACCAACCAGAGAAAGTGGATCAGCTTTCCCACTGTCAGGGAGGGTTCGCTACTGTTTGCTTCATAAAATTGAAACTGTGACAGCTTTGGAGTATGTGGATTTCTCCCAGTGTGAAAGCAAAATGACTGGTTTAAGACAAAAATGAACTTTTACAGAGTAAATGAACAAACGGCTTCTCTCAGCACAGGAGACAAAGGAAGGCCTGTGGGTGAGGAAAGGGTGCTGCAGGCGTGCCCCAGCTGTCACCCTGTGCAGCTCCCACCTCCCTACCCCTGCCCCTAAGGAAGGCAGTAAGTGCAGGTTCAGCCTGGGCTACAGCCACTTGTTCAACCTGAGCAAATCAAAAATGGCCTGCTCTCAGGTTGCTCATGATTTTATATTCTAAACACAGACCATCATTGTTTAGAACCAGTTGTGAAAATCACAGAAGTAGACCGACTGAGCCCTGCTTTCAGAAGGCCTCTGTTCACAGTCTAACAACTGCCTCATCACTATACCACTTGCTTTAAAAAATCATAACTCTAAAAGGAACAGTGTTCTTTGGAAGAATATTCCCAGGGAGGAAAACCACCCTCCTGCTGCATCACTGCAACCGCCTCTGCATCTCCTACCCACAGACCCTAGCAGAATGCCTGCACTACAAGGCGCTCCACACGTGTACCTGTGGAATACCCAATAAAATCATAGGGTTGCAGAGCTGCAAGAGTCTTAAATTGCTTTAGTGGTTCTTGTATTTGTATGGTAATGTAATTCTGTTAAACTGATTTTACTTGGAAATCCAATATATAAAAGATAAATGTGATTAACTGGTTTGGAGTCAAATTAAACTTTATAGTTTGCAATAAGCCCAGAGAGAACACGGGTTACACTAACACAGTAAAACAACTTTATTTTCGGTTTCAGAAGCTGAGTCCTAGAGCATTTGAATAACATTTTCAAGTCCTCACAGAGACTTGGGCAGAACCTAGATTAAAAAGTTACATTTTCTGAATCTTGCTTAGTTTTCTTTTCTTTGTTGTTTCTGGCCCTGGCTAAACATCTGCTGCCAGCCTCCCTCCACTCTGGACCCTCAACACATCACCAATGGGTTGAATCCTCTACCCAAAGTCCTCCTGGACCAACCACACTCCTAAGCAAATCATCTTGTGGAGAGACTCTTATTTGAAATTTTTTTGCATACCAGTGCTTTAAGGGTTTTGTGTTTCAGGTAAATTTCAATTTTTTGCATATATTTTCACTTTAATTTTAGGAAATTAATAGTCAAACATCTTAAAAAGTTAAATTTTCCTATAATCACTATCACTTAACCAACTCTCTTGTACATATACTTTGCCTTCTCTTAAATGTCACTGATTAGAACAAATACAGCTTTCTACTAGTTTACTTATTGCTATTTCAGTGCACATGTCTGCTCATTGAATACACAGTTCAGGTAAACCACGAGGTTACACACACCTACTTGGCACATGTTCCTACAAGGGATACTGGCAAGCTGATTCAAAATGCCTGGTACTTAATAAAGTTCCATGAATTCTGATTAACTAATTAAGTAACAAGTGAATCCCCAGCAAATACTATATCCTGATAACAGAATACTTAGTTTCCATGCTTTACTAAAGTTTGAGGTGCCTCTTGCTATAATACAAGGCATATTTCAAAGGTTGACATAAAGGTAAATGGGGCCAACATTTGCTCTTGGTCAACAACAGGTAAACTTGGTAGTACTGTCACTACTTAAATGCTTAGCATGTCCTATCCATGGTCTGCTCTTTGGCCCTGTAAATGAATCTTTAAATATCAGAACGTAGCTGGGTGTGGTGGTGCACAACCATAATACCAGCCAATCAGGAGACTGAGGTAGGAGGATAACGAGTTTGAAGTCGACCCCAGCAACTTCATGAGGCCCTGTCTCAAAATAAAAAGTAAAAAGGGCAGTGGATGTAACTCAGTTAGCACCTATTGGTTCAAATCCCCAGTACCAAAAAAATAAAATAAAATAAAGCAATGCAAGAGAGAGGTTTAAATTCAAAAATAAAATAATGATGGCATACTATTTATATGACTAAGCTTACCTAAAGGCAGCAATTAGTGGTGCATAAATTGAGTCCCCATCATAAACATATAAATGGTCCCAACTACACTCTGTAGCAAAATGATTAAAACGAAGTCTCATTATCCTATTTGGCCTGGAAAAAAAAAACAAAAATAGTCATTCATGATAATTAACATAACCATCAAACACTGGAGAAAAACAGACTAAGAATTTACAAGAAAAGAAATTAATAGTATATAAACAGCATTCCCTCATTTGTCAAAGACTTACTCAGTACTTACTACGTGCAAGAGGACATTAAACATGCAATGGGAAACAAAACAGATGTAGTCCATGACTCTTGGGGCTTAACAGTCCGTTTAGCAGTCTGGAACAGCCAGAGTCTAACAGCCTCTGAACCAACGCATTAGCCCTTCCACTTTCCCACTTCCTTTCTTATCCAACTTCAGATTCCACACTGCATCATTCACAAACACACCTGCCAGTTCTCTAAACTTCCCTGACCTCTGCTTCTTCATGGCACTGCCTGGCAAAAGCCCTCATCTACAGGAAAACATTTAATGGCTTTGACTTAGATTGAATCCAAAGAAAACTGAGCGGTACTGGAGAAGTCACACCATCAGGCATACTGCTTCTGGCACCCATCCCTACTCAGGACTTCACGTGACACTTGGATTCTGCCAGCAGTCCTACCACTAACTCACTCTCCCTCTTCACAATCACTAATTTTCAGTGATTATTGGAACCATCCAATCCCACCTTCCTGCTTATGCTCTGCATCTAGACAAAAATCCATGAAATTTCCATTTCCCAAAATAGATAAACCCATTTTTCCTTCCATCTCTCAAATATTTAATATTTCCCTCTCATATGAGACTTTACCATTCACATTTAAATCTGCTAAATATCCCATATTTAACAAAACATAAAGGTCCTGATGTACCCTCTGAAGAGATTTGTAAAATGGGGAACAATGTCACTCTTCTCACAAAAGTTTCTTGATATTTAAGAAGTTGGGGTGTTTTTTCCCCATAAAAGTGGCATTTATGCCAACATGTAGTAGGTTTATAATTGTTGCTTTTAAATAAATTCTTAAATAGTATTTTTTGTTTTAACTTCTAAAACAGTAAATATAGATAGATAGAACTCGCATATACTGAAGTTATTTGGAATCCTCAAAGGTGAAGAGTATGAAGAGGTTCAGAAATTAAAAAAGTCCGAGAAATATGCTATAACAGTCTACCATGAAGAGAAGGAGAAAAAGGAAGCAAAAGCTGGAAGAATATAAGAGGTCCAGAGAAGGGGCATTTATGCAAGAATGGTTATTCTGATTTTTTATCACAATAAAAAATAGGTATTTAGGAAAATAACACAATATTATAATTTCATAATGCATTAAGAAAACAATTAAAACTGAGTTTTTTGACCATTACCATTGAAAATATACAAATTTCTGTTGCATATAATTCATTTCCATTAAATCTACTTGAAGCCTTTTTTAATTAATAAGGAAAATTAAGGTGCTAGGATATATACATCAGTTGCAGAGAGTTTGTTTAGCATACACAAAGTCTTGCATTCAATCCCCAGCATTGTCAAGAAAAAAAATAAAGAAAAATTTTAAAAATTAAAAATCACTTGCCAAATGAAAAGTTATCAAATAAAAAATATTTAAGTACTTTATGGTATAAATTATTAATTTCATTTGTAGGAAAAGTAGTGTCACACTGAGCTCTATCCTAAAAATATACAAACAGAAAATAAAGTCAGTCATTACTACTTACTGTCCTTCAATAAGCCACGTGCACTTCGTTTTATATTTATAATTTCCAGGTCCATCTGTTACAAACCCAGAAGATCCAGTCAGTCTGTAATTTAAATTAAAAACAAAAAGTCTGTCAGAATTTCATATATTAATAATTTTATTAGTTCTCAAAATAATACAAATTAAGTAGATTGGATACATCAATGCAAATTATAGTAGAAAGTGACTAAATAGTTATATTCAGATTGAACAAATTTTGATGAAACAAATTTTGCTACACACGTTAAAAAAGATACATCAACAATAAAATCAAAGGATTGAACAACAACAACAACAAAAAAAAAAAACACTTAAATCTATGTAGCTAAGACATGGAAGTCCTATTTTATACCATAAAAATGGTCACAAGAACTTACTTATAAATACGAATAAGACTACATAGTTACAGTTACCAGTAAAACAGTAACACTTAAGATGGCATACTTGTGAGGAGCAAGGCACAAAACCTCAATGGATCCAGCCATTTTTCCATCAAGGCTATTTAGCTGCTGCTTCTGAAGTGGCCATTTACCACTCTCCCACAAACAGTGCTCCTGTCTTCCCATACTTGTGCCATGCCTTAAGTTTTTTAATACTTTTAGATCTTGCCAGTATGATAGGCATACCTTGGTGTCTACTTCTTTTGACCGCTATTAATCCTGATGTCTGAATATGTTCTCATGTTTCAGCCATCTGCATTTTCTCCTTTGTGAATTAAGATTTCATATTCTTTGCTCACTTTTCTGAGTTTTTTGTTGTTGTTGTTGTTGTTGTTGTTGTTGTTTTCAAATTAATGTTTAGGAGCTCTTTTCATGTGTATGTCAAATATATAATAGTTTCTATAAAAATATTTTCCTACTTTACTTTTTCTTTTATGCTTTACATTGTAGTCTTTAGCTACAGACAAATTTTTAATATTTAAGAAAGAAAGTATTTCTTTTCTCAATGCTATTTCCAGATTATTTTCCCTTTGTCTTCCATCAACAATGTCAGCCTCTGAAACAGCCACTCTTCTGGATCTGCCTCCCTTATTTTCTGGGTCAGCTACTGACATCTCAGTTACTCCTCCTCATACACTGAAGATATTAACAAACCATTCATTGTCTTCCATTCATCTGAATCAAAATCTAAGAAGTTCTTTTCAAAATTCAGCCTATTTCTTTTTTTTTTTTTTTTTTTTTTTTTCATTTTTTATTAGAGCATTTTGTTATACATAGTATTTGGGTTCGTTCTGACAAAATCATACATTAATGAAATGTGACGTCAATGCCACTCCCCCACCCCCCAAATTTTAGGATGATTTTCTTGGTCTTTCCCTTGCAAACCTCTCTGACCTTTCAGTAACCATTGGCCATTCACTAGAATAAAGGAAGTGTCAAGTTAAAAACTAGAAAAAATTAAAATAAACAAAAACATCTATAGGCCATGAGAAGATATGAATAGCATATTTTCATATACTGTTGGCTCAACTGTGAATTGTTACAGCCTTTTGGAAAATCATTGACAACTTGGTTAACAATGAAAATTAGTATTTCTTTTGGCCCATTAATCAGGCATTTCAACAATACGAGGCCAGAAATAACAAGAATAAATAAACTCCTCACCACTACCATTTTCTTAGATCAAGAATATACTGAGGATAATGCTGCAGTAGAAACAAATAGGACAGGGAAACCCTCTAGGAGGCAGGTTTCAAAAGAATCAATTTGTAATTATTTCTTTCTGATTTACTTGTATTATTACACAATAATGTGGCCTAAAGAATCAACTTTTTCCATCTGTTAAGAGTTGCCTTCTGATCAAGTACCTTGAACAATGACAAACTTTAAGTTGTTTGGACATTTAAAAAAAGAAAGAAATCTGTCAGGCGTGGTGGTATATTCCTCTATTCCCAGCAACTTGGGAGGCTGAGGTAGGAGGACTGTAAGTTCAACACCAGCCTCAGCAATTTAGCAAGACCCTAGAAACCCTAAGCAATTTAAGGAGAACCTGCCTCAAAATAAAAATAAAAGGGGTTGGGGATGTGGCTGGGTGGTTAAGTGCCACTGGGTTCAATCCCTAGCACTAAAAAAAAAAAAAAAAACCCTACTGCAGGAATCTAAACCACTATTTATGTAAACATATAATTAACTGAATGTACTATTCAATTCCTTACACACTTATTATTTTATCTGCTAGATATGATTCTGTAAAACTATTTTTTAAGCAGTGCTAGGGATTGAACCCAGGGCCCCCCACATACTAGACAAATGCTCTACCACTGATTTACATCCCCAACCCTTTTTAAATTTTATTTTGAGATAGGGTCTTGCTAAATTGCCCAGGCTTGTCTCAAACTTGTGATCCCTCTGGCTCAGCCTAATGAGTAGTTGGGATTAGGGGCATTCGCCACCAAGCATGACTCTTGAAAAACATATACTGAAGTCCCACTCTATAACTACTCTATCACAGTTCTCACATGATTTTTGCTTTATGGATTTCTTTATTTGGCCATATAAGTTTATGACTATCAGATTTTCATAAGCTGCCCCTTTTATCATTGTTAATACACACTGTCTTGGTGCTTAAGTGCCAACTTATCTAACATTATTAATAATTATTTAATTTTGTTGTTTTTCTGTGCCTTCAATCTTTATCCAGCTCTTTTATATTTTTTCCAGTACTAGGAACTGAAGCAAGGGGTACTTTACCATTGAATCTTATTCCCACCTTATTTCTTTGTTTTGAAATAGGGTCTCACTATGTTGCCAAGGAAGGCCTCAACCTTGTGCTGGCTCTTCCTGCCTCAGCCTTGTGGGTACATAGGATTATAGGTATGTGCCACCATACCCAACATATCTTTATCCAACTCTTTCATTTTTATGAACAAGGTTTCAAGTAAGTTTGTTCTAAGCAAGACCCGGTTAGGTTTTGTGTTTTACTATTCACATTTAGTAAAATGGCTGCTGTACTGATTATATTACTTCAATCAAACATTTTAATAAATCTTAAACGAGGAGTAATTCATACATGACAAAATGTGACCACTTAAAATGTAAAATTTGGTGTTTTGATAAATGTGTATGTATATATGTAGCCCTCCTCAAATGACACAAAACAGTTCCATCACCCCTCCAAAGTTCCCTCATACCCGAATGCAGGTAATCCTTCCCAACTTCTGTCTCAAGCACTGATCATATTTCTGTGACTACAAATCAGTTTTACAGAACTTGATTTAATGGAATCATAGAGACACTTCTGTGTCTCACTACTCTTCATCACCATGTCTGAATATTGTGTGTATCAAGGGTTTTCTCCTTTATATTGCTGGTAGTATTCTACTGAATGAATATACCACAATTTCTTTATCCCTTCTCTTGAGGACCACTTGGATTACGTAGTTTTAGGCTATTATAAATAAAGCTGTTAAGGCATAAATAGGTATTTGTGTGGAAATGTATTTATATTTCTCTTGGATGAATATAAAAAGTGAAACTGCTGTATCAAAGTATATTATGCATTTAAATATATATGAATTGCCAAACTATTTCCTAGTGGTGATGCCATCTTACATTCCCACCATCAAAGTATCAGGAGCTCAATTTCCTCCATATTGATGCCCACACTTGGTATAATCAGACTTTTTGTTGGCCATTCCAGTATCTGTTGTGGTACCTCATGGTTTAAATTTGTATTTCTCTGGTAATTAGAGTTTTTGTACCTTTCAGATGTTTATGGCTCATTTCCACATATTATCTCATGATGTTTGTTCTTATCTTTGCTCATTTTATGGGTTTTTTAAAATTGATTCTTTTTAGTTATTCCTGACAGTAGAATCTATACACACACACACACACACACACACACACACACACACACACAAGCCTAAAATATATCTTATATGGGGTTTTGTCTTCTGAGTTATAAATTCTTCATATAGTCTAGGTGCTAGTCATTTATCAGACATTTATTTTGCAAATATTTTCTGTGAATCTACATCTTACTTTTTTGTTTCCTAGCCAGAACTTTTTTGGAAGAAAAGATTTTAATTTTGACTAAGCCAAATTTTTCCATTATATGGTTAATGCTTTCTGAGGCTGAAAAAAAATCTTTGCCTATACCAAAAGAGGAATGATTTTTGTCTCACATTTTCTTTACACTTATATACAGTTTGAGCTTTACATTTAAGTCTTTAGTTAAGTTTGGGTTAATTTTTGTGAGTAGTATGAGGCAGGGGTCAAGATTCACTTCTTTTCCATATGAACATACTGGTGTTTCACTATCATTTGCTGAAAATGATATCTTTTTGTAAATAACAATTAGCCATGAATATGTGGGTCTATTTCTGGACTGTCTTCTAAACAATGTGTGTCTTTCTTCATGCTTACCACAATACCTTGATTGCTCTAATTTATACATGATCTTGAAACAAAGTAATATAATTCCTCCAAATCTGTTCTTTTTCAAGGTTATTTATGTTAATGTGCTTTCTAGGTCTTTTGCAATCCAATATATATTTTGTCCAAATCTACAAACAAAAAAGCTTTTGAGGATTTTTTTTTTTTTTTCCTTTTTCTGCGGTACTGGGGATCGAACTCAGGGCCTTGTGCTTGCGAGGCAAGCACTCTACCAGCTAAGCTATATCCCCAGCCCACTTTTGAGGATTTTGATTAGTATTTTATTTAATCCATAGATAAATTTGGGGAGAATAAACCTCCTTGCAATCCATAAATATGCATATCCCTCCCTTTACACAGAACTTATTTTAATATCTAACAATTTTTTTTTTACTTTTCAGAGTATAAGCTATATAAGTATATACCTTTTATCCCCATTTTATACTTGTAAATGTTATTTGAATGTTGTTGCTTTGATTTATTTTCCAACAGTTTCTTGCTTATAGAATATCTTGTATCTAACAACCTTAATATATTCACTTAATAGTTTAATAAATTCATTATTATTTTCTTTCTACTTTATCACATCACCTGCACAGAGTTCTATTTCATATTTTCCCCCAGTTCTGGTTGCTTTTGGTTTATTCTTCCTAATTTATTGCATTGCTCATTTCCACATATTATCTCATGATGTTTGTTCTTATCTTTGCTCATTTTATGGGTTTTTTAAAATTGATTCTTTTTAGTTATTCCTGACAGTAGAATCTATACATGATAGTAAAATCTACCACACACACACACGCATAAAATGTATCTTATATGGGGTTTTGTCTTCTGAGTTAAAATTCTTCATATATTCTAGGTGCTAGTCATTTATCAGACATATATTTTGCAAATATTTTCTGTGAATCTACATCTTACTTTTTTGTTTCCTAATCAGAACTTTATTGACTTCTATTCAATATTGAAAAGAAAACATGAGAATGGGCATCCTTGCCTGTTTTCAATGTTACAAGGAAAGAGTTTAAAATTTCACCAGGGAGTACGATGTTAGTTGTAGGGTTTTTGAAGATGCTTGGGTATATGTGGGTGCCAGGGCCTCACACTGTATGCTCTACCAGTGAACTACATTGCAGTACTGAAGGTGCTTTTTTTTGTTTTTTGTACAAGGGATTGTTGAACCCAGGGGTGCTTAACCACTGAGTCACATCCCCAGTCCTTTTTATTTTTTATTTTGAGACAAGGCTCACTAAGTTACTGAGGCTGGCTTTGGACTTGCGATCTTCCTATCTCAGCCTCCTGAGTCGCTTGGATTATAGGCGGGCACCACCACACCCAGACCTGTAGGTGCTTTTTTTTTTTTTTTTTGCGGTGTGGGGGATTGAACTCAGGACCCTGTGCTTGCAAGGCAAGCACTTTACCAACTGAGCTATCTCCCCAGCCCCTGTAGGTGCTTTTTAATCAGAGTGAAGATATTCCCTTTTATTCCTTTTTTACTGATTCATGAAATGCTTGTCTTGCAAGGAATTTTTCCATTTTATTTAAATTATCAAATGTATTGACATAAAAAGTGTTCTCTATATGTTAAGTCTAGTTTTTTCAAATCTTTTTCTTTTATGGATTACTGAGAGGAATATGATGACTATTTGTCATCATCTGCTGATATTAAAAAGTAGGAGGAGCTAGAGCACACACCTGTAATCCCAGCAGCTCAGGAGGCTGAGGCAGGAGGATCACAAGTTCAAAGCCAGCCTCAGCAACTTTTTGAGGCCCTAAGCAATTTGGCGAGGTCCTGCCTCAAAATAAAAAATAAAAGGGGCTGATGATGTGGTTCACTGGTTAAATGTCCTTGGTTTCAATCCCCAGTATAAATAAATAATTAAATAAGTAAACAGATAAATAAATAAATAAAATTTAAAAGTAGATCAATTTGCTTTATCATTTTTTTTTCTCTTCCATACACAAAAGTGTGTGTGTGTTATTTTCCTTTGAACCATTTGAGGGGAAGTTTTATATTTATTCTGAGTTCTTGACCCTAAATACTTTAGTATATATTTTCAAAGAATAGAGATATTCTTTTTCTATGTTTATATTTATTAAAGAATATGAAAAAGAAATTGGAAAGATTGTTTCTCTTTAAAATATCAATCATTGTGTTAAACATGAATTTATAAATGGAAATTTTAACAATTTGTTAAAAAATTTCAGGGAGAAAGAAAATATTGGAGCAAATTATGAGCAATCTTAGGTATTAATGCTTTCTCTCCTTTTAAATGCCTGCCAACACATGTGAAGATATATCTTAGAAGAAAAGGCTTACTATTTCTATTATATAAATGACAAAATAAGATCATGAAAGTACAAACAAACAAAATATTTCACAGGCAAATTAAGGTTAGGGTCTCCATAGACTCTTCAAAGAGTAAAGAGACTGAAATCTTGTCTTTTCTAAGTGACTAGGTCTCACTATATTGTCCAGGCTGACCCACAACTCCTGGGCTCAAGTAATCCTGTTTTGGCCTCCCAAATAGCTGGGGACTACAGGTATACACCGTTGTGCCTGGCAAAGACTTAATTCTTAGGCCACAGTTTTCATCATCAATAAATTTAACACTATACTATACTTTAATCTACTATTTGCACGCCACTTTGTCAAATAACCCACAATGTACTTTATATAATTTCCCCCTCCAGCAGAAGATCTAGTCTATGACTAGGTATTGCATCTGTCATGTCTTTTTAACCTGCTTTAATTGAAAGGAGAGATCAGCAAATCTTTTCTGCAAAGAGCCAGATAGTAAACATTTTCAATTTTGTCTGTTACAGATCTCTGTCAAAACTACTTATATCATCCTGCTATTGTAGCAGAAAGCAGTCAGTGACAGTAAGTAAATGAAACAGTGTGGCCATATCCCAATAACATTTTATTTATATAAGCAAGCAGCAGGCTTCATCTGCCCTAATGACTGTAGTTTGCTCTAATCTGAAATATTCCTACTGCCTTTTTTAGTTGAATTTTAAATGATTTTTCTATAAACGGCATTTATTTGTGTCACGTTTTTAAACCACTCTGCCAATGTCTATTGAGTAGTGCATTACATTTAAGGTAACATTGATAATGTTAAAGTTGAAGTTTGCCAGTTCTCTCTTTTTGCCTTCCTAAGGATTATATGAACATATTTTTAGGGTTCCCCAAAGACAGAACCAACAGGATATTCAGAGTAGATTTTTAGAGGAATTGGCTTATGCAATTATGGAGGGTGAGAAGTTCCATAATAGGCCAACTGCAAGCAAGATAACCAGGGAAGCCAGTGTTCAGTCCAACTCCAAGGATTGAGAAGGAGAGGAGTACAGTGTAACTTTCAGTCCAAAGTCAAAGGTCTGAGGACCAAGACAGGAACTGGTGCAAACCCCAGAGTCTGAAAGGCAGAGAATGTGGAGTTTGGATGCCCAAGAGCAGTGGAAAATGGGTTTCTCACCTCCAAATGAGAAATTAAATTCACCTTTCACTAGATGAAGCTGGATTTTCCTTGTTCTGTCCACTGATTCTGATGCCAATATCTTTTGGAAATACCCACAACCTGATATACCCAGAAATAATGCTTTAACATGTACTAGGATGAAACCCTAGCACATGCTAGCACTGTACCACTGAGCTATATCCGCAGGCCTTCTGGTTATCTCTCAACCCAGGCAAGTTGACAACTAAAACTAACCAGAAATTCCATCTTGATTTATTTATGTTGTTTTTGAGTTTATCTGTTTATATAGTTTTTAAGTGATTACTACAAAATAAACATGTGACTTAATCTACTTACTAAAAACATTTGAGTGAAGTGTGGAAACTTCACTTCCATTTAGGTCCTTTATCTTCATGTTAATATCATCACCTTTAGTATCAGTTGGTCTTATATGTTTGATTCATTCATCAAACGAGACTGCTAAAACTCAGAAGGGAAAAAAAGAACCAATTATTATACCCATATTTCTGCTCCTTCCAATCTTCCTTCTTTTCTAATGCTCCCATACTCCTTTATGTTTAAAGAACTTACTGTAGCCAATCTTCAAGGGTAAGTCTATTAGCAACAAATTCTTTTAGTTTTCCATCATCTGAGAATGTGGGACAATTTCAACAGAAACAAAATTCAAAATTGACAGTTTCTTTATTTGGCACTTGAAAAAATAATGTGCCATTTCCTTCTGGCCCCCATGGTTTCAGATGAGAAATCTACCGTCATTTGAACTGGTATTCCCTGCAAGTAATGCATCTTGCTGCTTTTGAGACATTTTCTTTTACCTTTAGACTTCAAGAGTTTAATTATGGGGTTGCAGTTGTAACTCAGTGGTAGAGCACTTGCCTAGCACGTGTGAGGTGCTGGGTTCCATCCTCAGCACCACATACAAATAAATTAATTAAAGATATAAAAATATAACATTTTAAAAAGTTTAATTATGATGCATACTTTGCATGCATTTCCTTGGGTTTATCCCGTTAAAAGTTTGCACAATTTCTTGGATCTTTCTGTTGGTTTCTTTTGCCAAATAGGGTAAGTTACAGACATTTTTTTTTTTTTTCAAATACTTAGAGTTCCGCTCTCTCATTCTTCCTCTAATTAATTATATGAATGTTAGCTCCTGTGTGCGTGTGTGTGTATGTGAGACTGAATGAGAGAGAGAGAGAGAGAGAGAGAGAGAGAGAGAGAGAGAGAGAGAGAGAGAGAGAGAGAGAGAGAGAGGGGGGGGGGGGAGATGGTGCAGGAGATTGAACCTATATGCTAGGCACATATGCTAGGCAAGCACTCCAACGTTGAAGTACATCCCATTCCTTTATTTTTTTGGTTTATTTTCCTACTCGGAACTTCTGTTATTTTGAGACAAGGCCTCACTAAGTTGACCAGACTGACCTGGAACTTGCCATCATTCTCCCTCAACCTCCTGAGCAGCTGGGCTTACAGGTATGCAGGACCACACCCAGGGTATTAGTTCCTTTATTATTGCCTAGCAGGTTATTTTTTTTTTTTCTAGTTTGCTTTCTTTGCATTGTTTAGAGCATTGTTTAGATGAAACGAATTCCACTGGGGTCCTCAAGCTTACTAATTCTATCCTTTGTCACAGCCACTTTACTACTGAGTCAATCCAGCAAGGCTGTTTTCTTTCCCATTACTATTTTTCAGTTCTAAAATTTCCATTTGGCTCTTAATTTCATTTCTAGTTTGGTTCTAATTAATTACTTTTGGTTGCTGAGATTTTCTGCATTTTAAAATTCTGTTTCGATATAATTTTTAATTGATTTTAAAGTATTTTATGATGGCTGCTTTAAAATCCTTGTCAGAGGGCCCAGGGATAGAGTTTAGTGGTAGAGCACTTGCATAGCATGCATAAGGTCTTGGGTTCAATCCCCAGCAAAACATACACACACACACACACACACACACACACACACACACACACACACACACAAATTCAGTCAGAAAATTCCAACATCTGATTTATCTTGTGTTGGTTGGTTATCTGTTGCTTGTCTTATTCAAGTTATAGTTTCCTCTGCTGTTAGTATCACAAGTGATTTTTCTATCATATCTTGAACATTTTGCCTATTATTAGGAGTTTCTTATATAGGTTTTTATTAAAACTTTTATTTTGGCAGGTATTCATCCTTCTTAGTTTTGTATGTGGGTGTTTTTTTTTTTTTTTTTTTTTTTGGGGTGGGGAGTACCAGGGATTGAACTCAGGGGCACTCAACACTGCCATATCCCCAGGCCTATTTTGTATTTTATTTAAAGACAGGGTCTCACTGAGTTGCTTAGCACCTTGCTGTTGTGGAGACTAGCTTTGAACTTGGGATCCTCGGGCCTCAGTCTCCTGAGCCACTGGGATTATAGGCGTGTGCCACTGTGCTTGGCTGTATCATAGGTCTTAGTCTACTTTTTTGAGCTACTGTTTCAATGGCAGATTAGTTTTCATAGCCTTGCAATGTTATTTGGCTTGTTTTGTTTATTGGTAACACTGGGTTCCCATAGAGAGCAAAGGGGTTTCCCCAAACTAGGCTGCCAGGTATCTCTTGGTGAAGGAGAAGTATACTGGTGCTAGGTTACTCTACCCCCGCCAGTTTCTCCAACACCTCTGGGTGGGAAAGGGAAGCCTTGAGACCATAGAGACAAAGAAGCTTCCCAGAAATGGCCGCTTCCTATAGAAAGGCCCTACACCCACTAGCCCATGTCTTGATGTAGGGAAGAAGATGATGAGGGCTGCACATCCAAAGAGACTTCTTGGATGAGGCCATTTTTAGTGGCTTTGCGCTTTTTGCAGGTAATGCCCACCCTGGTGTCAAGAAGTTAGAAAGGGAAGTCTCAAGTACACATAGCCAAAGACATTTCTCAGACTAGATTGATGTTGTAGATGGGTCTGTCTTGCCAGTTCGGCCAACTTGCACAGTTGGTATCTCTTTGTAGAAGTGAAGGAGAGTACTTTATCTCACCACTAAAATATACAGGGTTAGAGTTAAGAGTTCTCAGCTGATGTCCTTGCCAATGTTTTCAGATTTGCTTGATGCTTTCTGAGGAACTCCCATTTGATTTAGGGGAGGAACAAGTCCACCAAGACCATGTTCTGTTGCTTCGATGGGTCAGAAACACCAAGCGTAGGTGACCACCTTCAGTGTGTGGGTAGGAGCAGGGACAGGAGGGGAGGGAGTGTGGGGAGAGGCCAGATTCAAGATGTTCCATGGCTATGATGTTCTGTGGTCCCAAACCAGCTCACCTTCTTCTTACAACCTTCAGGAGCGTTCCTTTGTTTATCTTCTGTACTGATTCTAAGATTTACAGTTGTACTTAGCAGGGAGGAGCAGGGAAAAAATGGGTCTATACCATCTCGCCTGTGCTAAAAGTCTCTGTATAAACCTGTTTCAATTATCTGTTTTTTTTTCCTCTTAATTTTCAGTCAATTATTTTGGTTTTTATGTATCTGATCATTTTTATAACTATATAAATTTTATAACTATATAAATATATACCATATAATATTCACATGTTGCTATAACATGCTATATGGTTATATGTTACATATTATCATAAAACATATTAAAAAAAAAACTATACAGATAACTTGAATCAATGCTTGATGTTGTCTTCACCTACAGATTTACATTTGCTTCTAGCAAGCATAAAGCCAGGGATAGAGCTCTTAATCCAATTAGGGATTGAGGTGATTTGAAAGTTAGGTTTTAACCTCAGTGACAGCAGATCTATTTTGAGTTCACAATTAAACACAGAGTATAGCCCATTCTTCAGGTTCCCTATCTAAAATCATGGGGTGTTATTCAGAGTCCTTTTATCTTTGCAGGCCCAAAACTTTCAATTTTGTTTCCCCACCCCTATATAACTACCAAACTGCTCAGAATTTAAGCTCTACCACAATTTTCTGCTCAACCTCTTGCTATTCATTTCAAATTAGCCAATCAATCACCCAGGAGAAAACTACCAAAAACTAGCCTCACCAGGCACCTGTGATCCCAGTATCTCAGAAGACTAAGGCAGAAAGAATGCCCAGACAACACAGCAAGACCCTATCTTGAAGAAAAAAAGAATAATAGTTGGCTTCTGACCTTAATTACTTCCTCTCCAAAACTTTGGTCTCAAGTCCTTTTTTTGCTTGCTCTCCAAAACCTTCAAATAGATTTTTTAAAGTATTTTGCAGCTTTTCTAGTTCTTCTCAGATGGAATATTAGCTTAGAGAAAGTTACTTCACTCTGGACAGAAATAGAAGTCTCCCCCGATACCATGTTTTATAATATGAAAAGATGCTCCAGACCCACCTTACAGAATTCCTGGCCCAAACCTAAAATAAACCATTTTCCCAAGCTACCCTAAAGTTCTTGTAGTAAAAATTATGATTTAGAGAACACAGTCTAGCACTAGAAATGTTCAACACTATCTATGTTGGTTTCTAGGATTTTTCAGTAGTGAAATCTAGGAAATAACAGTTTTTTAAAAGAAAATGCATCATGAATTCACACTGACATCTCCAACTTAAATTTAGGATTCCAAGATTCTTATCCAACTTCCCTCATCTCTTTTCTACACCAAAATTCAGGACCAAATCCAATATGCTTATCCACTTGCTTTACAGACACATCTTCTGAATAATAATATCATTAATAATGCCAATTAAAAAAAAAAAAAATAATGCCAATTATATGATTACTAAAAATAGCTCATGATGTCTTTTTGGTTCTTTGTCCTTAAGAATATATCCCACTCTAGAAATGTACATTACAAGGTTTCAGACACATTTGTAATATTCTGTGTGCTCAACCTTAAACTTGATACACATTTAGGTTCACGTATTTCATTATACTTTGGATTGTTTTTTTTAGTTGCATACGAACACAATACCTTTATTTTATTTATTTTCATGTGGTGCTGAGATCAAATCCAGTGTCTCACGTGTGCTAGGCAAAGCACTCTACCACTGAGCTATGACCACTGTGCAATGCATTGGATTTTTTTAATTAAGTTGCATTTTTTCTTTTTTTCTTTTGTGTGTGTGTATGTGTGTGTGTGTGTGTGTGTGTGTGTGGAGGTGGTGCTGGCAATAAAACCTGGAGCCTTATGCATGCTAATCTACCAACTGAGATACATCCCTCGCCCTCTGCATTTGATTTTTAAGGATTGGCTTTTTTCTCTATTTTTAACTTATTTCTCTTTTATAATATGGTAAAGCATTTGCAAATTCAAAAGTCTAATCCACAAAACAAAGTACATTCAGAAATTTAGCTTCCAACCCTGTTCCTTCTACCCTATTCCTTCATTTTCCTTAAAATAACCATTCTTAGTTTGGGGTTATCATTCTGATGGGATATGTATGTATGTACACATATGTACACAATGTTTACATATTTGTACAACCCTTTTCTTTAAAATGGTAGTATAAAATAAGAGTAATTTAACAAAATTATCTCAAGATGATCTTACAGCAGTATATTCCCTGTTCCTTTTTAGAGATGCACAGTACTCCATTGTATGAGCACACCAAATAGTCCTTAGCCAGTCCTCTAGTGATATGATCCCAAATGGAACTGCTACCAGAATTTGTTTTATGATTTAAATTCATACAACTCAGAAGTCTGAAGCAGGAGGGTCACAAGTTCAAGGCCAACCTGACAAGATCCTGTCTCAAAATAAAAAATAAAAAGGGTTGTGAATATAGCTCAGGGGTAGACAGTCACTGGGTTTAATCCCTATTACCACACTACTACATTCATTATATAAATATATTCATATATACTTTTATATGTATATAGATATACATATACACATATATATAACCATTCTTTTATACATATATATGTAATTTAAATTCACATTAAAAAAATCAAACCATCTTACTGTGATGGCCAGATCAACTAACTTGCTGGTATTTTGGCCTTTTCTGTTACAGGTTTAAACAGAAAAATTAACTCTATAAGCAAAAAACAAAATATACTAACAAAGTCCCTGCCCATCCTCTGATATGTGGTTCTTACCTGGAGAACACATAAAAGTATCCACAGTTAGGCTGGAGTTGTAACCCAGTGGTAGAGTGCTTGCCTCACATGTGTGAGGCACTGGGTTCAATCCTCGGCACCACATAAAGATTAATAAATAAAATAAAGGTATTGTATTATGTCCATCTACAACTAAAAAATATAGCTAGCTCCAGTTTAAAAAAAAAAAAAACTCAAAAGATGGAGCCCTAACACAAATCCTATTCCTTAATGTGTTGGTATTAAAAAGTCATGCTAGCTGGGTACGGTGGTGCATGCCTATAATTCCAGCAGCTTGGGAGGCTGAGGTAGGATTGTGAGTTCAAAGCCAGCCGCAGCAACTTAGCAAGATCCTGTATGTAAATAAAAAATAAAAAAGGGACTGAGAATGTGGCTCAGTGGTTAAGCACCCCTGAGTTCAATCCCTGATACCAAAAAAAAAAAAAGAAGTTATGCTAGCCAGGCACCCTGGTGTACATCTAAAATCCCAGTGACTTGGAAGGCTGAAGCAAGAGGATCACAAGTTTGAGGTTAGCCTGAACAACTTGGCAAGACATGTTTCAAACTAAAAAATAAAAAGGGGTGGGGATGTAGCTCAGTGGCAAAATGCCCTTAGATTCAATCCTCATTACTAAAGTAAATAAATAACCATTGGGAGGTGACCAGGTCATGAGGGATTGAGGGGATTTTCCCAGATATTGTAATCTGCAGATACTTATTAGAATCGATAAAGGAGTTTGGGAAAGACATGGGACAGAAAGTGATGCACAAAAAGTCTACTACATCTCCTCAAGTAACAATTTAAAATTGAAATTTTAAAAGAAATTATTTACAAAAGCATCAAAAATATCAAATAGAAATGGATATATAAAACCTCTGCATAGAATTATAAAAACTTATTTAGACAAAGAATACCTAAATGTATACACCATGTTCATAGTCTAGAAGACTCAACTTTAATAAGGTTAGCAACTCTTATTGAACTAAGCTATAGGAGCAGTACTACCCTAATTATTCTCAAGATATTATTCTGGGCAAGGTAATTCTAAAATCTATATAGAAATGGCATGGACCAAGAACAGCCAAAACAAACTTTAAGAACAAGAAGAATAAAGTAGGAAGACAATACAAAGCTACAATAATTAAAACTGTGACAGAAGTACTGGCATAAGGATAGAAAAACAGACAAATGGAAAAAAACAGGTCTAGGAACAGGTCATACATATATAAACACCTGACTGATAACAAAGGTAGTACTTCAGAACAGTGGAAAAAGAAAATTCTTGTCACTAAATGAGACTGGATAAATGAATATAAAGAAAATAAAATAAAGCTATCCAGTTGGGTGCGGTGGCTCATGCCTATAATCCCAGTGGCTCGGGAGACTGAGGCAGAAGAATTCCAAATTCAAAGCCAGCCTCAGCATCTTAGCGAGGCACTTAGCAACTCAGCAAGATCCTGCCTCTAAATAAAATATTTAAAAAGGGTTTGGGATGTGGCTCAGTGGTTAAACGCCCCTGGGTTCAATTCCCAATACAAGAAAAAAAAAAAAGCTGCCCAAAAGACAATATAGAAGAATATCTCTATCTCTAAGACTGCTACGGAAAAAAATATTTTTTCAATGAGACACATATAGCATTATTCACAATGGGAGAAAAAAATAATGCATTTAAAGGCTGTGGTTGTGGCTCAGTGGAAGAACACTTGCCTAGCACATGTGAGACACTGGGTTTTATCCTCAGTACCACATAAAAATAAATTAATTAAATAAAGGTATGTGTCCACCTACAAATAAAAATAATATTTTAAAAATAATGCATTTTACTACATTAAAATCAAGAACCAGTTAGGTGTGATGGCACACATTAGTAACCCCAGTGACTCAGGAGGCTGAGGCAGGAGGATCACCAGTTCGAGGCCAGCCTCAGCAACTTAAGTGAAACCCTCACAACTTAACAAAACACTGTCTCAAAATTAAAAAAAAAAAAAAAAAAAGTGAGAGCTGGGGATATGGTTCAGTGGTAAAGCACCCCTGGGTTTAATCCCCAGTACCAAAACTAAAAAATAAAATAAAAAACTAAATGCACTATGTACTATAATGCCATTTTAACTGCACAGCTGAACCTGAAAAGAAAAAAAAAAAAACAAAAAAAAAAAACAGTAAGAAAATCACTAAGGGCAAAAAATAATGTGAGACCTGAAAAACCAGAGCAGTGAGCATGTTAGCCAACTCTACAGGTGCCCTGTGAAACGTTATTCCCTGTGATTCTGGAGTTATCTCCAAAAACTAAAAATCTTTGTCTAAACAACCACAAGAAAGACATTGAATTTAGAACCATACCAGTAAGGCAAGGAGTTGGAACTGAGATCCCTTCAGGAAAAAACTCTCAAAGAACTAGAAAAAACATAGCTCCTAGGCATAGGAAAGCAACAAAGAAGCTATTTCAGCTTGGCTTCAGGGTAGGATAAAATACCCTTCTAAGAATTCATAACCATGGGTCTCATGCCCCTATGGGTTATAATACATACTCACTTCAAGATCTAGGTACCTAGATCTAGGTACTAGATACCTAGTAGAAGTAAGAACAAACTCTCTATAGACACATATATGTACTAGTTGAAAATAAATTCAAAATCAAAGTTTATATATACCTGGAACAATGTATCATGAACAAAATTTAGCAGGCTGACCGAACAATGTGATTAGACCCTAAGAGTTTATATATTAGAACAACCCAACAGAGAATACTTAAAAAAGCAAAATAGGATTAGAAATACCAAAAAAGAAAAGGACATTATGAAAATGAGCAGACAGTTTTAAAAGACAGAACCTCTAGAAATTAAAAATATAATCACTGAGGCCTGGGCAACTTAGCAAGACCCTATCTCAAAATAAAAAGTAAAAAGGACTGGAGATGTAGCTCTTTGGTAAAGAACTCCTAGGTTAAATCGCCAGTATGGGGATAGGGGAGAAGAAGAAGAAAAAAAAAAAAAAAGAAAAAAAAAAAATATATATATATATATGTTCGTTGAAAATAAAGTTAATAGCAAATTAGACACAGCTACAGTGAGAAGCTGAGAACTAGAGAAGAAATCTGAGGAAATTATCCTGACTAGAAGAGAGGAAAATAAAGAGGATTCTGAGAAGTAGAAGGCAAAAGAGAATAAAAAATAGGCAATGTCAGGGCTCGGGACACAGCTCAGTTGGTAGAGTGCTTGCCTCATAAGCACAAGGCCCTGGGTTCAATCCCCAGCACCACAAAAAAAAGAAAAAAAAAAAAAAATAGGCAATCAAAGTAGGTACTACTTTTTAAAGTAGTACCAAAAGGAGACAGAGACAATAGAGGGGAAACTTTAAAGAAGTTCTGAGAATTTCCCAGAAATGATTACAAATTTGAATCCATAGATGAAGGAAGCACATACATTGAGCAAAAGAAGAAAAATAAATCTACATTTGGGTACTTACAGTAATAAAAAACCTCAACCAAAAGAGAAAAAAAAATGATAAAAAGATAAAAGCATGGGAGTAAGCAAAAGCATTTATGAAAAACTGGAATGATACAAAAAGATTTGCTTCAAATTAACCTATGCTAGTTGGTCAGGGAGTATATAAGAAAAGGGTAGTGGTAAAAGTAAAAAAGGCTGTGACTTGAAAATGTTGAAGGTGGTGACAAGAACTGTTTATATGAAATTTTCCAAAATAAGAAGCTTAAAAAGACCTAGGGGTATAGCTCAGTGGTAGAACACTTGCTTAGAAAGTGAGAGGCCCTGAATTCAGTCGCCAGAACAGGGGCAGTGATTGCAGGAGAGCAACAGCAGGTTAAAAAGAGAGTTAAAGGAAAGGAAATGAATTATGAATGAATGAGTTAGGTATCTGAAACATTAGTAATAAAAATTAGAAGACAATGAGACATTTAAAGTACTGAGAGAAAACAATGGTTAATCTTAAATCCTGCGCCCAGCTATATCAGCATTCAAAGGTAAACACCAAAACAAAACTTGATTCCCTTTCTAAAAGAGAAGCTCATGAGCATCATTCGAAAATTCAAGGCAGGAAACTCATTATACGAAACCAGTATCACCCTGATACCAAATTAGATAAAGACACATCAAGGAAAGAAAACTTCAGACCAATATCCTTGATGAACATAGATGCAAAAATTCTTAATAAAATATTGGTAAACCACATATGAAAACACATTAAAAAGATAGTGCACCATGATCAAGTGGATTTCCTCCCAGAGATGCAAGGATGATTCACCATATGGAAAACAATAAACATAATTCGCCATAGATATAGACTTAAGGATAAGAATCACATGATTATCTCAATAGATGCAGTAAAAGCATTTGACAAAGTACAGCACCCAATCATGTTTAAAACCCCAGAAAAACTAGGGACAGAAGGAACTTGTCTCAACATTGTGAAGGTTATATATGACAAACCCAAGGCCAACATTATTCTGAATAGAAAAAAACTGAAAGCATTTCCTCTAAAAACAGGAAGTAGACAAGGATGCCCACTTTCACCACTCCTATTCAGCACAGTCTTTGAAACTCTAGCCAGCGCAATCAGGCAAGAGAAGGATATTAAAGGGATACAAATAGGATAAGGAGAGCTCAAATTATCTATTGGCTGATGACATGATCCTATATTTAGAAGACCCAAAAAACTCCACCAGAAGACTTCCAGAGCTCACAATGAATTCAGCAAAGTAGCAGAATACAAGATTAACACTCATAAATCAATCATGTTCCAATACTCCAATGATTAATCTGTGAAAAATTAGGAAACTATCCCATTCACAATAACCTAAAAAAAAAAAATTTGGAAGTCAATCTAACAAAAAAGAGGTGAAGGACCTCTACAATGAAAACTATAGAACACTAAAGAAAAAAAATGAAGAAGACCTTAGAAGATGGAAAGAACTCCAGGGTTCTTGAATAGGCAGAATTAATATTGTCAAAATGGCCACACTACCAAAAACACTATACAGACCCAACACAATTCCCATCAAAATTCCAATGACTGTCTTCATAAAACTAGAAAAGCAGTTATGAAATTCATCTGGAAAAACAAGAGACCCAGACTAACCAAGATAATCCTTAGCGAGAAAGGCGAAGCAAGAAGCATCACAATACCTCACAAAACCAGACCTCAAATTATACTACAGAGCTATAGTAACAAAAGCATGGTACTGACACCAAAACAAACAAGCAGACAGAATAGAAGACACCGAGACCAAACCCACAACAAATACAGTTATCTCACACTAGACAAAGGTGCCAAACACATACACTGAAGAAAAGACGGCCTATTTAACAAATGTTGCTAGGAAAACTGGAAATCCATACGCAGAATGAAATTTAACCTCTATCTCACCCTGCACAAAAGTCAACTCAAAGTGGGTCAAAGACCTGGGAATTAGACCAGAAACCCGGCAACGGCTACAAGAAAATGTAGGCCCAACACTCCGACTTGTCAGTACAGGAATCAATTCCCTTAACAAGATTCCTAAAGAACAAGAAGTAAAATCGAAAATCGGTTAGTGGGCTGGGTATGGTAGTACATGCCTGCAATCCCAGCAGCTGGAGAGGCTGAGGCAGGAGGATCATAAGTTCAAGGTCAGCCTCAGCCCTAAGAAACTTACAAGACTCTATATCAAAATAAAAAAATTAAAAAGGGCTGGAGATGTGGCTTAGTGATTAAGCACCTCTGGGTTCAATCCCTGGTACAGGAAAAAAAAAAAAAAAAAGAAAACAAATGGGCTGATGTTAAATTACAAAGTGTCTGCATAGGAAAGGAAACAAGATCAAGAAGAGAGAGCCTACAGAATGGGAGAGGATCTCTGTCATCTGCTCCTCAGTAGGGCATTAATATCCAGAATATATAAGAACTCAAAAAATAACCCAATCAATAAATGAGCAAAAGAACTAAACAGACATTTCTCAAATGAAGAAATAAAAGCAGTCAACAAATACATAACTATGTACATATATGAATATACCACAGTGAATCTCACCATCACGTATATCCACAAGACACTAATTTTAAAAAAAGAACTGTTAAGTAAGTAGCAGAAAGAGCAGTAGAGGGAAGGGAACAGGGGGAGGAAGGAGGGGAAATAATGGGAAGTTCTAGAGACTGAATTAGAACAAATTATATTCCATACTTTTATAATCATGTCAAAATGAATCCTAAAAAAAAAAAAAAAAAAAAAAAAAAAAAAAAAATGAATCCTAATATTATATATAACTAAAAAGAACCAATTAAAAAAAAGGGGGAAAAATGTTTCAAATTCAAGGCAGGGGCTGGGGAATGTACCTAAGTAACAGAGTACTTTCCTGGCGCATGTGAGGTCCTGAATCCCATCCCTGGCATCAAGAAGGGGGGGCGGGGGTGTCACAAAATATTAGCAATCAATCCAGAAAGACATATTTAAAAAACACGTATGAGGGATGGGATTGTGGCTCAGTGGTAGAGTGCTTGCCTTGCATATGTGAGGTACTGGGTTCGATCCTCAGCACCACATAAAAAAATAAACAAAATAAACTTATTAAAAAAATTAGCAGGGCTGGGGCTGTAGCTCAGTGGTAGTGCATTTGCCTCTTAAGTGTGAGAAACTGGGTTCAATTTTCAGCACCGCATATACATAAATAAATAAAAATTCACTGACAACTAAAAAATATTTGAAAAAAATTAAAAAAAAAAAAAACATGTGTGAGCCAGGTATGATGGTACAGGCCTATAATCCCAGCTACTCTGGAAATTTTGGTCAAAATCTCAACCAGGAATTTTGTTGAAAATAGAGGAGCAAAGTACTATGAACAACCAAGAAAATGTTGAGGTGTTACACGACTAAGGTCTATGTCAAATCTGTGAGGGGGAAACATATTAGTATATAAATAAGACTGAGATAACTGCTTACCATATAAAAATAACTAAGGTCACCATAACAAAACATCCAAAGAAATAAGCTACAGGTAGATAAAAGATCAAAATGTGAAAAGGCAATTCTTTTTCTAATTTTGAGGATGTAAAATAAAGAAGAATATCTCTACAAGGTCAATATAGAAAAAAAACTTTTAAGTATAACACAAAAAGCACAAGTTATAGAGGAAAAGAGTCATCAAAACTACTACATTAAGATGTGAAACTTCCGGGCAGAGGATGTAGCTCAGTTGTAGAGTGCGTGCTATCATGCAGGAGGCCCCCATATGACACACATAAAAGAATTCTGAAATTTCTGTTTAAAAGAAGCTATAAAGTTAAAGAAAGACCGTATCTTCACTGAGGCTACTAACAAAAAACTGGAATAATCTCTGCAGAAAGCTATTTGGTAACAGGCAACAAAAATTAAAATGTTTATATGCCCTTATACAGCAATTCCACTTCTGAGAATTCAATCCTAAAGGCAGACCTGGTCCGAAAATGTATAATATGACTGTGTGCAAGCTTATTCAACATTTTTAAATAAATTAAGGCACATCCATATCACAGAATACCAAATACAACTGCTTTAGAAAAAATACACACTGGTATGAAACTATCTTCAAACTTCATTATTCAAAGAAGAGGGGGGAAACAAGGTATAGGTCAGTGAGTAGAGTATTCCATTTATTTAAAAACAGGAAGGAAAGAATATAACTTATATAATTATTTACAGACACAGCTAAAATGCCAGAAGGATACACAAGAAACTGGTAACACTGACTACTTATTCCCAGGAAGAGAAAGGGAAGTTTCTCACTATATACCTTTCTGTACCTTTAACAATATTACACATTTTTTTAAATGTTTGGTTTTTGCAATACTGGTGATTAAACCCAGGGACACTGAGCTACATCCCCAGCCCTTTTAATTCTTATTTATTTTGAGATAGTGTCTCACTAAATTGTCCAGGCTAGCCTCAAATTTACAATCCTCCCCAGGAGGAGCTGGAATTACAGGTGTGTATCACCATGCCTAGCTCAATCACATCTTAGCTCAAATAAAATCAAGTCAAAGTTCTTAACAAACCTTTCGTTTTGAAATATAATTTCAGACTTACAGAAAAGTTGAAAAGATGCAGAGATTTGTCATATACCCTCACCAAGCTTCCCCTAATGCTAATATTTTAGATCACCATGATACATTTGCCAGACTAAGAAACTAATATTGGTACATTTCTATTCCCTACATTTCAAACTTTATTCAGAGTTACCTAATTTTTATGCTAATACACTTTTTGTTTCAGAACAGCAAATGACATTTATTCATCACATCTTCTTTGTCTCCTCTGGTGTGAGAGTTTTTCACAAACTTGACAGTTTTGAGTACTATTCAATGTTTTGGAGCATGTCCCTCAGTATGAGTTTGTTGATGTTTTTTCTCATGATTAGATTGGGGTTATGAGTTTTGGGGAAAATACCACAGAGGTGACATTCCTTCCTAGTCAGGTCACATCACCAGGTACTTCATATCAACTTGTCAGCTTATCATCACTGCAACATTAACCCTGATTTTTCCAGTAAGGTAATGTTTAACAGGTTCCTCCACTCTTAACTATCTTAACCTTTACTGTATTCTCCTCTTTGCCTAAGAGTTACCAAATACAGTGTACACTCAAGGGAAGATGAGGGAGAGAAATTAAGCTGCACCCCTGAAAGGAGGAGTATCTACTTATATCATTCAAAATTCTTCAGTAAGGAAAACTAGTCTTTTTTCAACATTTATTTGCCCAATCACTAACAGATAAAAATGTTTAAATGTGAGATAAAATATGACAAGGTATTCAGTATAATAAAATTGTTGTTGCAGATAAAATCCCAGGATTAACATCCAGAACATATGAAGAACTCATATAAATCAATTTTTTAAAAAATAAAAAATGACAAAACAAAAAATGGGCAAAAGAAAAGGCAATTCAAAGAAAACAAAGTCAAATGACTTCTGAACATGAAAAAATCACTAATCTTTGCTAGTAATAAAAGGGATGCAAAATAAAACAACCATGTCATTCTAAATCATCAGACTAACATGAAGAAATACAACTAGAACACCCAAACATGAGTGATGGGAATAAAATGCTGGAACAATTTCTTTTACGAACAACTTAGCACTATCAAAATGTAAGTGCTTTGTCCCAGCAATTTTACTCCAAGGGACATACTCCAAAGAACAGCCTTTAACTGACCAGGGTTAATATGTGAAAACTTTTCAAAATATCCAGGGTCTGAAACACTAGAATGGAATAAATTTCTAAACAATATCTTCCACTCACTCTCTTTTCCTAGAGTTAATGTGCCTGAGGAAAAGTATGTGGTATTTCTGGTCTCTCCTCAGGAACTTATTGAAGACTCTGCACCTAGCAAAAAAAAAAAAAAAAAAAAAAAAAAAAAAGGAATGGGGCCGGGGTTGTGGCTCAGTGGTAGAGTGTGTGCGTAGCATATGTGAAGTACTGGGTTTGAGTCTCAGCACCACATATAAATAAATGAATAAAATAAAGGTCCATCAACAACTAAAATTTTTTTTAAAAAAGGAAAATAATGGAGAGACAATTCCATGACAAAATTTCTTACATCTAGATATACTTATCGATTTTAACAAGGTTTCTCAGATTTGCATTTACTCCCACCCCTAAAAAAGGAATGATTTACACTGAACCCTGTCTCATTCTAGCAGTAAGTTACAGCATCACAGATTTTCTAAAAATACTATGTAACCATCCATCTCAATAAGAGCTGCTTTCCCAATAAAAATGTACCTATAGTATTTAAAAATTACTTAAGAAAATGTATATTACATTTATAGATATTCTCAGTGTGTACAAAAATAACCATAGTAGAAGGGCACTGAGGCTCACACATAAAATCTCATCTACTAGGGAGGTTGAGGCAGAAGGATCATAAGGTCAAGGCCAGGCTGGGCAACTTAGCAAGACCTTATCTCAATATAAAAAATAAAAGGGCTGGGATGTAGCTCTGTGGTGGAGCACCCTGGTCTGGCAAAAACAAACAAATTATAGTAATTGGTTAATCCAAAAGAAAATCTTCACCACACAAGAGTCTAATTTTCATAGGAAAAGTTTTCATTTACATATAAATCCTTGTATTAGAGAAGTATGATAGAATGCTCAATAAACTATCTTCAAGCATAGAAATATGTCAGAATAAAATTCTATGGGGGAAGTACTATACACAAACACATAAACTAGGGCATGTATAACAAGTAAAATCTGAATAAGGTTGACGGAGTGCATCAATACCAGTTTCATGATTGAACTCTAATAATGCAAGATGTTACCACTGAGGGAAATGGGGAAAAGGTATCAAAGTTCTCATATTATTTCTTACTATATGTGAATCTACAGTTAACACGAAATTAAACATTTTTTAGCTATGTGAAAAGATTTTAAAACTTATTATAAAGCTACAGTAATCAATACAGAGTAATTCTGACAAAACGGCCAACATACAGGTCAATGTAATATAACTGAGAGTCCAGAACAAAACCTACATATATCTACAATCAATTGTATTTTTGACAAGAGTGCCAAGATGATCCAATGATAGAGAAACAATAGTTGCTCCCACAAATGGTGCTGGAACTACGGAATATCCACATGCAAAAGAAGAAAGTCGGACCTCATATCATGTTATCATGTATTAACTCAAAATGAATTTAAGATCTAAATCTAAGAGCTAAACATAGAAAAGTCTTGAAAATGTACCTATAAATCATTTGGATGCTTATATGGCATCCAGATCAATGAGAAAGAATTGATAATCCTGGGGGGCGGATTATAAGAGGGAGTTAGAATGAAAATAAGAATTTAAGGAGAAAAAGAACCCACACAAAAATTGTTGAAGATGCCCTTACTCTTCTATTTTTAAATGTATGAAAATGGTTATCAAACTGCTACAGAATATAGATTCCACTCAATACATTTTTTAAAAAAATAATATTATGGGCTTTTTTTCAGTAACTATATTATACACTAGAAATTCTATCCTTGCTATCATATAAATCCATTTTCTAAAATATAATATATGTCAGTGACATGTCAACCTAAAAGCCAACAAGGAAATAATTTATGCAATATTTATGCACCTATAGTCCTAGCTACTGGGGAGGCTAAGGCATGAATATCACTTGAGCCCAGGAATTTACCGTCAGCCTAGGCAATAGAGACCGCACCAGGAGAAAAAAAAAAAAAAGATAACAAGAAAGTCATTTTGAAGGTGCTTCAAAATCACTGCCCTCCAGCAAAATCAAATACAGGTAAGTGAAGAAATATGTAAAGAATGTTAATTGTAGCATTATTTGTAACAGCAAGTTTGAAAAACTCTAAATGCCCATCAGCAGAAGAATGGGTAAATTGGAATTCTTCTGTAATTAATATAACTATCAGTCAACTAGACCTACATTTATCAATAAAGATATCAACCTATTATCAGGTTTAAAAAAATAAACACATAAAAGAATGTTTTGTTTTTGTAGTAACAGGGAATGGAACCCAGGAGAACTCTACCACTAAGCTACACACTAAGCAACCCCCCCGCCTTCTTTTTTTTTTAAAGCCCAATAGCTAGACTTATAGTCATGTACCACCATGGCTGGCAGAGTAACTTTTTAATAAAATTTTGAAATTGCTTTGGTCTTGAAAACAAGATATTATGTGAGTGGAGGTGTTGGTGTTTGTGTGTGTGTGTGTGTGTGTGTCTCCCCACACAGTGAAAGTAGAAACATGCAAGGAAGATTACAAATAACTTCACCATATTAGTTACCTCTGGGCAGAAAGCAAGGTGATCAGAATTAGAGAGGGGTAACATGAGGACTTAGGTTAGTATCTGTAATATTTTATTACTTACATCAATGTGAAGGAAATTAAGCAAAGCTTAATGGCAGATACACAGATGTTCATTTATTATTCTTTGCACCTTTTCCATATGCTTAGAATATTAAATATTAAACAAAGGTTAAAGTAAGCTCAAGAACTAAACCAACACCAAATATCTTTAAAGCAACCAGTTATTTTCTGTCAGTGTTGGTTGGTATTTCCCAATTAGCAGTCCAAATACTATTCTAACTAAAAGACAGTAATGGCATTTATTAAAAGAGAAGCATTTCAGGCACAATAGTGCATATATATAATGCTAGCAACTTGGGAGGCTAAGACTATAAGATCACAAGTTCAAGACCAGTTTCCACAACTTAGCAAGACATTGTCTCAAAATAAAAAGAACTGGGAATATAACTCAGTGTTGAAGTATGGCGGGTGGAGGGAGGGATTGTTGGGACACAATGACATTTAAATACAAGCTATAGAAGGCCATGAAATGAATCTACTTCTGAAAATCGGCCTCATAATCAATCACCTTTGCGAAACCTTCTGATCAAAATCTTTCTATAGTTTTGTAAAAATCAATGTTAAAAAGAGAAAATTAAATGAAATTTAAAGCCATTTTGGCCTTTTCACAGAAAAACACTACACACAAGAAATGTTCTATGTGCAGAGAAATGTTCACAAATGACTGAAAACCACTTTCATTTTACCATTTAGAATCAAAACAGGGCCTTGTGCTTGTGAGGCAAGCACTCTACAAGCTGAGCTATCTCCCCAGCCCTCTAGAAACAATTTTTAAAGCACAACTGCTGAATACCAAACATCAGGACAGGAAAACCATCTATTTTAATAGCATTAAAGAATCAAATTCAATCTTCATTTTTTATATTTACCTCAAAAATGAATGTCATTTTTATCTACACATCATATTTTCCCTTATATAATTTTGAAGTATATAAAACACCACATGTTAAACAGGATGAAGATCAAATGTTTCTTTTTATTTTATGAATATTATTATAAACTATATTTAAGTGTACATTACAATCTTTATTAATAAATTACTTTTAATCTATGTAAAGTTATCCTAACAACAACAGAATACATTGTTTTAGAAGATTTTTTATTTTTTGTGGTACCAAGGTCTTGTGCATGCCAAGCACACCCTCTGCCACTGAGTTATCCAAAAGATTATTTTTAATTCTTAAAGAGAGTCCATAGGAAATAAATTTTGGGGAAAGGATTTATGGATCAAAAAATTTAGGAAACATGAATGAAGGTAGATTACTTCTGTGGCTGTTAATAGCAGCTAACACAATTCTAGCCCTTAATGTTTACTGGTTTACTAATAAATTTGAAATTCTTAGACTACAAAAAGAACCAAGAGGAATTAACTGGAAAATTTATTCACTTAATAACTATATACTGTTAAAGTCAAATTCCAAAATCATTAAAATTCAGCCATGACTAAAATTAACTTCAAGTGAAAAACAGAGAATTATAAAAAAGTAAAGATGTAAATAAACAGTCAGAACTCAAAATGCAACTTGCAAAAAGTCAGAAAACTTGAGAATTAAAAATTATAAGGATGAAATCAAGCCAAGATCAAGTGTTTTTTTAAAAAAGCAGTTAAAGAGATCTGACACAAATAAGATGAGAAGAAAAAAAATCAAGACAAATACAAAAAAGCAAACCTAATAAAAACTACAAAAAGTCAGGTTAATAATAAACAATCTGGAGCTAGGGCTGGGGTTCAGTGACACAGTGCTTGCCTAGCAAGTGTGAGGCAGTAGGTTAGATCTTTAACATCACATAGAAAAATAAACAAATAAAATAAAGGCATGCTATTCATCTTCAACTACAAAAAAAAAATTTAAATAATAATAATAAAGAATCAGGGAGCTAGGATTGGGGCTCAGGGGCAAAGCGCTTGCCTAGCACATGTAAGGCACTGGGTTCAATCCTTAGCACCACATAAAAATAAAATAAAGGCATGCTATCCATATACAACTACAAAAAATTTTTTAAAATAATAATAATAAAGGATCAGTTTGAAAGTCAAGGGATAAAAAGGAAAATGGAAAGAAGAAAGTAACAAAATAGTAAATAGTTCATAGTACACAGATGGGGCTCACTTTTGCCAAAATCCATTTGGGAAATCACATAAAATGGTAGAGTGTTATTTAAAGTGGGAGACAAGATATGAAATAGGTTAGTGGCAACTGGGTGTGATAGCCCATGCTAGTTATCCCAGTGACTCAAAATAAAAACCAAAAGGGTTAGGGAAATAACACAGTGGTAAAGCGCCCCTGAGTTCAATCCCCAGTACCACCGAAAAAAAAAAAAAAAAAAAAAAAAAAAAGGTTAGTGGCTGATAAATTTCCAGACAAGAGTATTTTAAAAAGTACAACTAACAGCCCGGCATGGTGGTACAAGCCTGTAATCCCAGTAACTTGGGAAACTGAGGCAAGAAAATCACAAATTCAAAGCCAGACTCAGCAATTTAGTGAGACCCTGAGCAACTTGGTAAGACCGTGACTCAAAATACAAAATAGAAATAGGTGGGGATGTAGCTAGTAGTTTGGAACCTGGGTTCAATCCCTGGTACCAAAATAAAAAAATATATAAAAAAAATTAAAAAGCGCAACTATAGTTTTTATTTCAGTTTGGGAAATAGGACTGTGTTAAAAAGAAAAAAACAATGTAAAATTTCTATTCAATCACAGTACTCAGTGCCTAATTCTATATTTAATTCTCAAGATAAAGACAACCTACAAATATATTTAATCACTTAGTCATATTTAGTAAAAGCTGTTTTGTTCGTAAACATACACACACATTCTGCTTCTCTATACACACACAATATTTTTTTTTTTCCTGCATTGCTGGGGACTGAACCCAGGACCTCACACATGCCAGGTAAACGTTCTATCACTGAGCCACATCTATCCTTTATATTTATTTATATGTACTCCTCTATATTATAGCAATAAAAAGCATTTGCCTATCTTGGAAACCTTTCACACAGGTAAAGTTTGGGATAATTTATTATAGTAGCCAGAGCAGATTAATCCTAATCAGCTACCTCCATGTGTCAAGAACTGTGTATTTGTAAGTAACAGGATATCAACTCTAACTGGAAAAAAATATGGACTGTGGTACCTCACAAAACTAAGAAGTACAGCTTCAGGCAAAGTTTGATCCAGAGATTCAGAAAGTCCATCAGGTTTCTAGCTCCATTTTCTCTGCCATCCTCCCTCTTCTTGAAATTGCTCTGATCTCAGGTGAACTCCTCTTAGAATAGCAATACTAACAATAATTCTAGACCTTTCAGCATCAACACACACAAAAAGATGATGAAGTATCTCTCCTTCATAAATGCAGACAGCAAGTCTCCAGAAAAAGTCCTGAGGTTCTCTGCTTGATTCAGTTTAGTTAACAGGTCTATCTCAAAAAACTCACTATAGACAGAAACTGGAATGCCTTGATGGTTCATCTTTAGGCAAGAACGCATTGTGAAGTTGAAGGCAGGGAAGAGAGAAAGCCATTATCACCTTTCTACTCTCACCCTCTAGCATTGTACGCCTCACAAGTAATCCTTTGTACCCACTGATGTTTCAGTTCTCGAAGTGTTGTGGGTTAACCCTGTGAATGTGACCTTTTTCATTAACTAAGGGGTTTCCCAGATGCATTCAGGTTAAGATTAGTTCATACTTGTACATCCAATATGACTGGGGTCTGTAAAGAAGAGACACACAAGGAGAGTGTCATGTGAAAGTGAACCAATCATGGCAGAGACTAAAGTTCATCTACGAGACAACAAATGCCAAGAATTAATGGTAATAACAGAAACAAGAGAAAGGCATGGAACAGATTCTCCCCTAGAGTCTTTACAGACAACACAGCTCTACTTTTACCTTAATTTCAGACATGTAGTTTCCAGAATTGAGAAACTCAATTTCTACGGTTGTAAGTCATTTGTGGGTGGTACCCTTGTTATAACAACCCTAGGAGAGTAATATACTAAGTATGATAATCTAAGACCTTCGTCTTCACACAAACTCTTCATTCCTTCTGCACCATCTTTCTCCCTCAGAATCTACTCACATTCAACCTCTGAGATCTGCTCAAAAGTCCTCTCTTCTGTGATGCCTTCCAACGAAGTCCCCAAAAGACTTAAGACTTTTCATCATACATACTAGTCCAGCACCACTTATTATCTGTATTTTTATCATGAAATTCTAATTGCCCATGCATCTATCTTCCCTTCAGAATTATGAGCTCTCTGAGGGAAAAGAAGGCGTAATTCTTACCCACCCTCATATCTTCAAGGAAGGGTCCAGTACCTAACACTTAATAATCATTTAGAAGATATCTATGAATTGAATGGGTTGATGACTCATGGCAAAAGAAGACAATAGCTATAATGGGAGAACTGCCTAAGAACTAAAGATGAGGTTTGGAAAGTTGAACCTAGGAAAGTACAGAAAAAAGAAAATGCTGGGATGATGAGGACAGAGAATGTAGAATTTAGCAAAGAGGCAGAAAAATACAAAGTAAAAAGATTTGGTTAGGGCAAAGGGGATGTGTATAAGGAAGTGGGAATCTTCTGCTAAGAGTCATTTTATGGTGGTAAGAGGAGTTTTTCAAAGAAAGATTTCTACTGGGCAGGGTCACACACACTTGTAATCCCAGTGACTCAGGCAGCTGAGGGAAGAGGATCACAAATTCACAGCCTGGGCAATTTAGCAAGACCCTGTCTCAAAATAAAAATTAAGGGCTGGGGTTGTGGCTCAGTGGTAGAGCATTTGCCTAAAGTGTAGGGCACTGAGTTTGATCCTCAGAAACACATAAAAATAAATAAATAAAATAAAGGTATTGTGTCCATCTACAACTAAAAAAATTAAAAATAAAATAAAAAGCACTGGCGATGTAGCTCAATAGTAAAGTACCCCTGGGTTAAATCCCCAGTACTACAATGACAACCAAAAAAAAGGTTTCTGAGCAAAAGAATGAGGCATTTTGGAGAGATTTACATGACAAAATGTGGAATGGATTCCTCAGGTATAAGAGACCAGGTAGGCCAACCACAACTGAGGCAGGTCAGCAAGGCAGGGTTAAAAGCCCAGGTAAACTAGGCAGCAAGAAGAATAGAAAGGAGCAAATTTACAAGACTTTCAAGAGAATAAACAAGTAGAAAGAGCCAAGGCTTCTTCCTAACTTTGACCTTTGGTTAGCTAAAAGAGGATTTGCAACTGAAATACAAAAGAGCAAAGGAAAAGACTATTTTTTCCAATGAGGATAAGAAACCTTAAGTTAGATATGGTTCAATATGAACTGACAGCAAAACACCTCAAGAAAGATGCCAAGGCAAACAGCAGAAGACAAAACAGAGAAGTTCAGGAGAAATATGATGATGAAACTCACATACAACAGTCATATAGGTAAAGATGACTATTTTTTTCTTTTTTTAAGATGACTTTTTAAAGAGTCATAAGAAATAGGGCTGGGGATGTGGCTCAGTCGGCAGAGTGCCTGCCTTGCAAGCACAAGGCCCTGGGTTCAATCCTCAGCACCGCAAAAAAAAAAAAAAAAAAAGAAATAAGAAATATGCTGTCTGGTTGGGGTTGTGGCTCAATGATGGAGCACTCGCCTAGCATGTGTGAGGCACTAGGTTGAATTTTCAGCACCATATATGAATACTAAAATAAAGGTTCATCAACAACTAAAAAAAATTAAAAAGAAATATGCTGTAGAATTTATTCATTCATTGAACAAGCATTTATTAAGCACCTGTAGTCCAGAAACTATTCCAAGCTCTGAAAATGCAACATTGAACAAAACAGATAAAAACCCCTGACCTCCAGGAACTTAAAGAGTCTCCTGGGAGAAACTGGCAACACTTAGTAACTATAACAAGAAAAAAATTTTTACCTTTGTCTTCAAATTTTACTTCCAAAATTTTCATTTCACTAGTCAGACCAGCAGCAGACAGATTTAAGCAAATTAAGATATATTTGGTGCTACCTTTCCTAATGTAAAAAAACTTTTTTTTTTTTTTTTGTGGTGCTGGGAATTTGAATTTCCTAATGTAAAATAACTATTTTCCTTTCTTTGTTTTTCAGACTGTTTGTTGGAATTAGGTCAACCCTTCCAAAGAATGCTCATAAAGGGTGACTGGATTCAGGAAAAAAATGAAAGGCCAAATGATACAGCATGGACAACGGGGTTTGGAAATTAGATAAGTTCTAAGTTCAAATTCCAATTTTGCACAAGTTGTTTGTCCTTAGGCAAGTTATTCACTATCTTTAAGCTATGGGCTGGGAGTGAAGCTCAATGGTAGAGTACTTGCCTAGCAATGCACAAAGTCGTGGATTTCATCCTCAACACCAAAAAATACTATTACTCTAACCTTCAGTTTGCCCATCAATGAAATGGGAATCACTTCACTATAATGATTAAAGGAATTAAGTTTAAAAAAAAAAAAAAAAAAACACTTGGCACAATGCCTGGGAAAAAATTGAGAAATGGCAGAGAAATGGTGGAAGCTGCTACTGTGACCAACACTATTACTATTACGGCATGTGATAAAATAAAATAGATGTCCAATAAATGCTTCCTTTTTCTTCTACAGAAGGTATATCTTAACAGCATGGGTCCTTAAAAGGTGTCAGTTCACTAGGTTATTCTCTTCTAACCTTCCAAAAGTTTTATGCAGCAGGAACTTATAAAAAATTAAATGCATATTAATTTCACTGAATTTTCATTAATTTCATTAATGGTCTTAATGCCTTTACTTGCTAACTTCATGGGACATACCTATAATCCATAGGAATTTTGTAATGGTGATATCACAAGTAGAAAAAAAACACTGATTTATGAAGATTCACATAAAAATGAAAATGGTACTGCCTTAGAAATCACCCACCAAAGAGTCTATAGTTATTTTTATGAAACTGACATTATTAACCTTGTCCTCTATGGTCTTTTTTTTTTCTCTCTCTCTCTCTTTTGGGGACTGGAGATTGAACCCAGGGGCACTTTAACCACCGAGTACTTCCCCAGTCTGTTTTATTTTTCTTAATTGCCAAGGCTAGCCTCAAATTTGTGCCTTTGCCTTAGCCTACCAAGTCCCTGGAATTACAAGCATGCGCCACCACACCCAACTATAATTAATCATTTCCACAACATCTTTCATTTGGGAAAAAAATTAAGAGACTCATCACAATCATATAATAATACAAATTTTATACAACATAGTCAAGAGTTTGAAGATTAAATGGTACTGTGTATATAAAACTGGTGACCAAGGTGCTGGCACACACCATATACTCACTGATAATTTTAGTGAAATATAATCCTTTTATTATCCTACATTCCTTTCGGTTAATGAAAAAGACTATAACAGCAATAACAACACAGGATCTACAGAACTAAAAAGCTTTAAATAACACACCGTGACTTGATGCTATTCTAAACCAAAAAGGTATTCATTTAAAGTCTTTTAGTTTAATAACAGAAATTTGTAAGTTAAAGCAAGACACATAGCACTGTAATAAAAATCAACATTTAACTCTTTCCCCAAAAAATCTTAAACCGAAAGTTTTTATAAAAGACTAGAGACCTATCTTCCTCCTTTTATCTTTAAAAATGCAAATTCTGGATGGCATTTAATATAATGGTATTGTCAGGATCAGTCATAATTGTTTGCCACAGAAGAGCACTGACATTGGTTAGTATCTGCTCAAAGGGAGTGTCCTCAATAGCTAAGGGAACCCCTTGACTTACATATGACATCATTTGAGTGTCAAGAATGTCTGTTACCCATTATAAGCAGCTCTTCTCTAATCCTCTGGACTGTCCATGTGGACACTAGACCAGTCTCTCTCCCTGGCAATACCCCTCTCTTAGGTAGATGACTCCAACACTTTTGTGTGCCATGTACATACCTAAGACCACCCCAAACTCAGTATGTACAAAATTCAACTGGTCTCAGATCAGCTTCTCCTGAGTCCCGAGGTCTATTAATAATATCACTGAATCATTCAAGATAGAATCTAGTTTTCTTTCCCTCACCACAATTCTCTCTCTTCCCAAGAGAAATCCAGTTTCAAAGAAAGACCAGTCCATTTTACCTCTGCAACACCACACAGCATCTAGCCCTGCCTCCATTCAGACTGCCTACCTCAGGTTCTCATTACTGATGTTCTGACTCATGCTAACAGACCCCACTTAGAAACCCATTTGTACTCTCATGCTCAGTGAGTCCACCTACTCTGAATATTACAGGCAGACTGACTTTGCTACAAATGCCCCTTCCCACTCTGGGGGTCCCACTGCCCACCACCATGTCCCAGATTTTCAGAATGTTAAGGACCCTCACTGGACTCAATCAACCATTCATTTGATCTTGGAAGAATCTCAAATTCAAAATGCTCTGGTCTCACCTTCAAAACTATTCCTGCTCTAAGTATAATCTAATAGCCTATCACATCATGAAAACAAGAGTGAATTATGCCATCACACTGTTCTTGGGTTAAAGGTCAAAATTCTCAATCTGACCAAAGGGTCTCCACTATGCCTGGCCCCACCAGTCTGTCCAGTCTTGTCATGCTCCCCTTTGCTCTCTCAGCTCCAGTCATCTTGCCACGATCCCACGCATCCCCAAGCCTCTGAACATGATGGCCTCCTAGTACCTTACCCTTCATATTTGAACTCACTTATCCAGTGACTAACCTCACCCTATTCCAAACTGAGTCAAGTTCTCTGTCCCCTGCTCTTCACCTCTACGGCCTTAAACAAAATTACTGTAGATTGTTGGATTTTTTAATTCCCAAACTGGAAGGAAGGTTAGCTCCACAAGAACAGAACTTTGTCTTGTTTACCACTACACCTTGCAATCTAAAAAAAAAAGTGAACAGGCACAGTGACACATGCCTGTAGCCCCAAATACTCTGAAGACTGAGTTCAGAAGATCAGAAATTCAAGGTCATTTTGGATGACTTAGTAAGATCCTGTCCAAAAAGGGCTGGGAACATACCTAAGTTGTAAAATCTCCAGTATAAATAAGTAAGGAAAGAAAAGAAAAGAAAAAGAAAAGAAAAGAAAAGAAAAGAAAAGAAAAGAAAAGAAGGAAGGAAGGAAGGAAGGAAGGACAAACCTGGGAACTCTCAACAAATATATGCAGATTAACAATTCATAAATCAGAACATCCTAAGTAAGTTAAAAGACTAGCCCACTACACACTGGTCCTGAAGACACTTGGTTTCTCCATCTATAAAACTAAAGAGCTAATCTGCTCAATGTTCTCTTGAGTTCCCTAGAAGATCTATAATTTTATCATTCCAAAGTTCTCCCTCACAACTCTCTTCTACAGAGGCACCAGCAAATCTTGCCTCCACAACTTTGTCTTCATCCTTCCTTCAAACTGGGATTTTTTTCCCTTAGCTCCACATTTCCAAATCCTACTTAGCCTCAAATGCTCAAATCCAATGTTACCTCCTCCTCCAAGTCTTTCTTGCTTGCAGGTCCCAGCTAGTCACAACCTCTCTACCCCTGGATTTTCACAGGTTCCTCAGTGCCTCATTCAGGTCTCAGATCAAATGGCACTTCAAAAGACTGGCTAGTTATAATTCTCTATCAGATCAGTCTGTTTTTATTTGGGTGACTACAATCACCATTAGCTGGAATTACCTTTTCATTTCTTTCACTTATTTGTTAATTGCTTGTCACCCACACTAGAATAGAGGATCCCTGAGAGCAGGCCCCTATCTGTCTTGTTCACTGCAGTCCACCACTCCCTCAGGTCAGATGGAGACAGTACTCAGTAAATACCTGCCAAAAGCTTGAATGATTCTGTGGTTCTTATGACTAGGGTTTTGTCTACATATCTTCCTCCTGCTATATTCCAGAAGCCTGTGGACTACGCCAAAGTCTGGCTAATCTATTTATGTGTAGTATCCAGAAATCCTTGCACAACTGAAGTAAATAACACATAACTGTTGATCAATTAATGAGTGATCTCTCCAAGGGGTACTGTCCCAAACCAAGCCAACTCAGAACTCCATATATTCAGAAACCAGGGCAAACAGAAACAGCTTTCCAACCCTTCTCCAGGACAGACCCTGTTCTAATATGCCACTGGCCAATGAGCTTCTAAAGGCTAGCTTCCTCACTTTCCTTTAGCCAACAATCACTTGGTCTTCTATTCTTAAAATCTCTCATACCTACCCTTTTCTTTATATCTCCACCAACAAATCACTTTCAGGGCCCTGCTCCTTCAGAGCATCCCACACCTCCAACAATTGGGGAACTCATTTGAATCTAGGGCAAAAGGGGATGTTAAAATGAAGTGCTCGGTTAAGAACTGGCTCGCTCACCTTTTTCTTGATACCTCCTTTATCCGAAATAGGCCCAGTTTCTGAACTGGATTTGAGTCTGGAATCCAAAGCATCCTTCCAGTTTAACCCGCAGCAACCAAATACCTTTGGGATACCCTCACTTCTGCCTCGCATCTTTTCACCTTCTGTCACCGGAAAACCCCAAGCCAGAGACGGTGATCACCCCAGAAGCAAATGGCCATCAGAGAGTGGGGCCACCCTCCCTCCCCACTTTCTGTCCCGCATTCGCCTCTAAGCCGGAACGGTCTCAAGCGCCGCTCACCCCTGCCTCCCCCTAGCCCGACCCTCCAACACCACCCCCACTCACCTGAAGCGGCCCCCGCAGTGCTGGCATTGCTCGCCCACCCAGCCCGCGGGGCAGACGCACTGGCCAGTGCCAGGGTTGCAGCGGCCGCCGTTGACACAGGGCCGGTCACATTCCTTGGCCTCTGCTGCGGCTGAGCCCGACACCGCCGCGGCGGCGGCTGCGGCCTCGGCCTCCCAGGGCAGCAGTAGCAGCAGCAGTAGCGGCGGGAGCACCAGCAGCAGCAGTGGCGGCGGTAGTGACGGCGACAGCAGTCCTGGGAGACGCAGCCCGGCCCCCGGTCCCGGCCTCCCAGCCCCTGTCACGTCCCAATCCCAATGCCGCCCGCCCTTCCTGCCCGAGGGCGCTGCAGTCGCCGCCGTCCTCCTCCTCCTCAGCCTAGCCTCAGTCGCCGCCGCGGCCGCCACCATCTTCCCGGGGCTGAGACGGCGCCCCGCGAACACATACACACACACCGCACGGCCGGCTCTGCTTCGCCTGGCCGTGCGGGGCGGGGCTGTGCGGACGGTGGCTCCGGCGGCCAATCCAAAGGGCGGGACCAGAGCGGCGTTGCAGGCGGAGCTGATGTGCGTGCGTGCTTGCGTGCGTGGGCGGGGCGCGCAGGCGGAGTCCTACTGCGAGAGCGGTAGGTCCTCGAGCGAACGGTACGTCAGCGTCTACCAGGGTTCAGGACGCGAGACCCTAGCATCTCTATAGAGTGGCCCTAGCGCTATACTTTGCCCTTCTCGCTGAGTGGCGGCGGCGGCGGCCAGGTAACAGCAACAAAGTCTCTAGTTGTGAACTGTATAGCCACGCCGACCGCGATGAGTATTGTCCTCTTGAATGCCCGGGGCCCATCAGCGCTCTTCCCTGACTCCAGCCGCCAGGCGAAAAGGACCTCAAAGGCTGCATCGTGGTGTAGTGCTAGGTGCGATCCTGTCGAAGAGGGAGTGCTGCAGTCTAGTCTCTAAAATAGTCTCTAGAATAATGGAATTGATGAGATTATGTTATGTGCATGTACTAATGTGTAGCAACGAGTCCCACTATTAGGTATAATTACAATGCATCAATAAAAATTAAAATAGGGATAACGAAATAACACGTGGGTTAAGAACCTGGCATATACAGCCTCAGCAACTTAGCAAGACCCCAAGAGACTTAGATCCTGTATCAAAAATAAAAAATAAAGGTAGGTCTGGGAATGCCGCTCAGTGGTTGAGCACCCCTGGGTTCAATACTTGCCCCCCCCCCGCAAAAAAAAAGAACCTGGCATATAAATAAATGCCTAACAAGACTGAAGACACTACCAGGCCTCCCTTGATAACTGGATGATTCAGTGGCAGAACAGACCACCCACCTCTAATTCTGTGGGAGAAGTTCAGGGGTTACTTTGCACCCCACCATTTACCTTCTAACCATATTATCTGAAGAGAGGGCAACCTAGAATTAAGAATTATGGAGCCCTTTACTTGCACAAGTGAGCCCCAGAGCCCTTCTTGTTAACTTCAGTGCCTCCCCCACAAGAAAACGCACCTCCCAGCAGTATAATAACCTTGTCTGAGCCTCAGCCCTGGAATCTGGACTGGGCCTATCACTTCCTTTAAGCAATAGAAGAGTATGGGGAAGTGACAATGTGTCAGCCCAGCTCCAGTTCTGAACTTTAGAAAGACCTGAATTTGAGCTCTTGGTAGTCCTAAGGTGCTTCCCCCCTTCCACCTGTTGGAAAGAAACCAAATGTGGACACCACGTAGAAAGGGAAAGACCCCAGACCTGAACCTGGTATGCCTTCCTAGTTGAGGGATTCAGTCATCAAATGACTACGTCATTTGAGGTGTTTCAACCATCTGAGCTGTTCCATGTTATCTAAAACAGAGATGAGTCTTTCCTACTGTGCCTTATCCAAAATCCTCAGATCTATTGCTGTTTTAAGCCTCTTGGGTTTAAAAAAGGCTTGTTACTCAGCAACAAATAATCAGAACATTGTCTCATATAACCCTGGTGCTGTGAGGCATAGTCCTAGAGCAACTACCTCAGAGTTAGGCACCTCACAGTCCCTGGGAATCAGAGAAAACCCCTCATAGACCTGGGGGAACCTCTCAGCTTTGCCTCATGACACAGATTCTGAGATACTAGGATGTACGCCACACGTAGCCAGGTGCCACTGCTTCCCCATGCCCCAACCTTCCTCACTTGAAGCCTGGTGAGGTTCAACTGCACCTAAGAAACTTCGCCCCCAGCTCCACCCACACATCCTTCCCACTCCCGCAGGAGATCTTTTGTTTGGCCTGTGCTCTAGCATTGCTATTCTGGTTTGTGGGTTATGTTTGCTGCAATGTCCTCCACAGGGCTGTGTAGGGTGAGATGGGGAAATTAAATATATGGCTCTACCCTTGGCAGGCTCTGGTCAGACAGGAGAAGCTGACATGGACCATGCCCAGTCTGCAGGAGACACTGTTCCCTCTACTCTTTCAGGACAGTAGTAGAACCAGAGCTTCCCCTCCCTCCTCACTGAAAAACTGAGCCCACACAGTGAAATTTCACTTGATTTTACCAATGCTCAAGGATAACAGAAAGAGTTTGCAGCAATCCTCCACATCACATAAAAAAATGAATAAAGGTGTCCATCTATAACTAAAAATTTTTTTAATGACAAGTTATCTGAGGCTCACTCCATTAATTAAAAAAAAGAGAGTAATCACATATGAAATAATATACAATCAGTCATTCATACTATTGCCCAGTTGCTTCTCATGGAAGGGAAGGGTCACTGTAACTCTGGAAGCACATCTGTTTTACTTCATATGTTTTATCACCAAGATTCGGTGACTATTCCTCCTGTATGACTTGTCACCATTTTCTCCACTGGTCATTATGGAGGTGGCCACTTCCAGGTCCCAGGAACTTTAATACCAATAACAAGAAAATCCTAGTCTTTGATCCAGAGTTGCTCTAAGTGCAGTCTCTAAATAAGAGTCCTCACCAACAGTTTGGTCATGGGGGTTTGCACCCACTTAGTTGGTTTGAAGGTGCCTTTGCCTGGTTTTGTGTAGTTTCGTTAGAGAAAGGTAACACTATATGGCCCTTTTTCTCTCTCTGATTTCATATCATCATTTTCTGTATCTTTGCTTGTGTTGTCTCCTGGTCATGAACATGGATAGATTTTATAATTGTTGACTTTTTCTCATGCATGTCCTAGGACCATGCTGTGGTTTAAATATACTGTGTCCCTACCAAAACTCATGTTGAGATTTGTTTCCCCGTGAGGCAGTATTGGGAAGAGGAACCTGGCAGATGTTTGGGACTTGGGGGCAGAGTGCACAGGAATGTATTAATGCCTTTGTCACATGTTTTCCTTCTCCAGGGATTGGATTGTTCACCAGGACAGCAGATTGTTATAAAGTGTGCTCTGTTTTCTAGCTTTTCCTTTGACTCTTTCTTTTTTTAATATTTATTTTTAGTTGTAGATGGACACAATGCCTTTATTTTTTTATGTGGTGCTGAGAATCAAACGCAGTGCCTCACACATGCTAGCCAAGTGCTGTACCACTGAGCCACAACCTCATCCCCCATTTTGACTCTCTTCTGGACACTCTAACTTGTCCTGCTTTCCACCCTGAGTTGAAGCAGCATGAGATTCTTTCTGGTACCATGCTCTTTGACTTCCCAATCTCCAGAACCATAAACCAGAATAAGCCTCTTTCCTTATAAATTTCTGGGTCTCAGGTATTTTGTTACAGCAAAAGAAAATGGACCAAGACAGTTTCCCTAGAAGCACAGCCTGCAGCAGAATTTTAGTGCATAATTTATTAGTACAGTTCTCTCAGAAGAAACATAGTGAAGGAAGAAAGATCAGGAAAGGGAGCTGAGCAAGGATTTAATCTTGTCTGGAAGTGAGCTTCAGATTACCATGAAGAACCCTGGAGCATTAATTGTACCAAAGAGTTGAAACTATCATGAAGTAAGAGCAGCATTTTGAACACATCTCATTCCCACTTAGCAGACAACTCTCACAGCTGTAACAAAGATCCAGTAGGGCTGGGCTTAGAGCTCAGTGGTAGAGCATTTGCTTAGCATGCACACAGCCCTGGGTTTAATCCCTAGCACCACACACATGCGCGCGCGCACACACACACACACACACACAAACCCAGTAAAGAAAACTTGGGAGAAGTACCAGTAGTATATTTTTTGTGTGCATCTACTATGAATAACACCTGCTATGTAACAAAGGTTGAATGCTACCTCAGTAAGATCTATCTGATTGACCATCTGATCTTCCTCCCCACGTAGCACCAAATCTCATTCTACACTTGTCTCTGAAACATCAACATGTTTTAGTATGCCCTTAGTATACCCAATGAATACTTTAGTCTACATGAAACCATCCAAATCTTGATCATTGGTGTCAGGATCTCACCTAGCAGATGAGGTACTTTGTTGCCTGTGATACTGAAACTTTGCAACAAACACAACTGGGAGGATTATAGGTAAAATGAAGCTCCCTGCAAGAGGAAGATCCCATCTAGTCATTTGCAGGCTCTAAGGGGGAGATTTTAGGAGACCTTGATCTGACAGCTCAGGATTAGCCCCTGAGCTGTTGGCAGAGCTCCCAGTGGCCTCTATAGATAAGCGCCACAAGTACAGGAAATGGCCTTTTTATCAGCTCAAGGGACTGAGTTCATCAATTTAGAGTAGGAGGACTTGAAATTTCAATTGGATGAATTGGACTCCTGCCTTCTACAAATTTCTACAATAGAGAACAAAAGGTTTTCCTGTGTATAGATAAGACATCATGAAAACAGTAATATTCTTAGAAAGGAAATGGCCTTACTAAACATGGCCAAGAGGAGGACTTAAAATTAGAATCCCCCAAACTGAAGTCATTCTTTTGGATTATCCCCCCCACCCAGAATTTCTCATAATTGCAGATAAACATACAATAAAGTACTCAGTGGTGGAGCACTTGCCTGGCATGTACAAAGGCAACATATTCACCGCCCCCCCCCCCCACTGTACCACAAAACACAACACACACACACACACACACACACACACACCAAAACCCTTTTTTAAAAGTATAACATACATATAGAAAAGGTAAAACGATCATACATATATAGCTTAATGAATATTCATGAAGTAAACATACCCAAAGAAGCAACCCCCAGGTCAAGAATTAGGACATTATCAGAACTCCTCTTTCCCGCTCCCTCTCACTATCTCCACAAGAGAACCACTCTTGATTTCTTGCACAATAGATTGGTTTTACCTTTTTTTTTTTTTGCTTTGTGTAAATGGAATCCTATAGTATGGATTCTTTTGTGTCTGGTTTCTTTCACTCAGTATTGTATTTGTGAGATTCCTCCATATTGTTGTATGTAGTAGGTATTTATTTTCATTGCTATAGTCTATCATATAAAAATATATATGCCATGATATGATGAATTGTTGATCTATTCTGCTGGTGGACATTTGGATAATTTCCAGTTTGAAGATACAATGAATAATGATCCTATAAACAGTCTGGGAATCCAATATAGGTCTCTTGGTGAGCATTTCTGTTGAGTACAGACCAGAGGTATGCTGATAGATGTTTAACAACTAGCTCACTGGGGACAGAAAAGTTCTCATGCATGGCATTAGTTGATTTCTATAGTGTAAATGTTCCCATCATGAACCATGTCAACTACCAGCATATCACTGAGAGCGGAATTGGGAAGAGAGACCAAGACTGCTCTCCCAAGCAGTGGGAACCAGTGCCAGCACTGAGTGTGCCTGGGAGGTCCACTGAGAAACAGATGCCAGAACAGAATTAGACATTGCAAGAGATTTATTAGGGGAAGCGTCTGTGAAGGATAAGAGGGAAGGAAGCCAGAAAAGCAAGGGGAGGACTCAGACTGGAATAAATATCTAACAGCTGTGAAGGAAAGGAAGAAGGAAGGAAGTGGTGTATACCTGCAATTTCAGCTGCTCAGGAAGCTGAGGCAGGAGGTTTGCAAGTTCGAGGCCAGACTGAGCAGCTTAGTGAGACCCTGTTTCAAAATAAAAGTTTTGAAAGGACTGGAGATGTAACTTGGTAGTAGAGCACTCACCTAGCATGCAAAAGATCCTGTTTTCAAAACCCAGTACCACACAGGCACAGACTAAAAGCCTCAGACCTCAGTGCAGGTTCAAGAAAGTCTCTCCCAGGCCAATGGGGGAGTCCTGGAGCCAAGTTGCCAGTTGGAGCAGTCCTGTATCTCTCAGAAATCAGTCTGCACTATTAGAAATGCAGTGGCAGAACCAGAGGAGCTGCAGCTGGTTCTGCCAACCAATTAAGCTCCCACAGCAGGATGTCTGAGTGATGCATTTCACATTGCCATTATACCTGGCAACATCACCCTCTCTACGCAGACATGAGATTACTTCTCAGTGTTCCTTCTAGATATCCTACTTTTCACAAGTTAGATGCACAACCCTGACTTGACTGACTTGTTTTCAAGCTGACCTGGCCACTTGAGATGGAATAAGTTCCTGGTTTCTTGGGTAATTCAGTAAAGAAAAAAGGGACTGAAAGAGGACACTGGAATTCTTCCTAAGAAGCACAGATAAGTGTTATAATATCGATTAAAGAAATAGGAATTGACCATACTACAGACATGTGCTTGTTAACCATGAGGATACCATCTGAGAAATGCATGGTTAGTCAATTTTTTTATTGTTCAAACATCACAGTGTGCACTTACACTAATTAAAACAGCTGCAACACCACTCAGTGATATAATCTTATGGTACTACCATCATATACATGGTATGTGACTGTATACCCTCAGTTGACAATCTATTTTATTTCCTTTGTTTGCTTATTTGTTTGCAGTGCTGGATATTGAAACGATGGCCTCATGCTTGCTAGTCAAGTGCTCTTCTGCTAAGCTACACCCCCCAACCTGATGGTTTCTATCTTATTGATTATATAAGAAGAAAATTTAAAAAAATAGAACAAGTTGGTTAGAAATAGAAGCTGGAAAAGATCTCATGATCCAAATTATAGTTACCTACTGCACTTAAAGCATTGAGGTACTTTTTAAAAAGTGTTCACAAATTCTAGTTAAAGTTGAAGTTTGGGGCTGGGGAGATAGCTCACTCGGTAGAGTGCTTGCCTTGCAAGCACAAGGCCCTGGGTTCGATCCCCAGCACCCAAAAAAAAAAAGTTGAAGTTTAATTCCTCTCCCCTATAATATAGGTCAGACTTAATAACTCACTCTAACAAATACAATGTGTAGCATTCTGCTGTGTGACCTCTGAAGTAAGGTTCTACAAAAGATAATTTCTACTTCTCTTTCTCTTTGCCATCACTTTCTTTGGGGGAAATGGACCCCCATGACATGAGGACACTCAAAACAACCTGTGTAGAGTCTCAGGTGGGGAGGAACCGAGGACCCACACGCACACCAAAAGTCAGAAACAACTTGCCACACAAGTGTGCCAACCAACTTGGAAGTAGATCCTCCAGCTCCCGTCAAGCCTCAGGTGAGTGAAGCTTTGAGCAACTTCTTGATGGCAAAATCGTCTAACCAAGTTGCTCATGAGTTCTTGACCCACAGAAACTGTGGAGATAATAAGCTGCTGTCATTTCTTTAGACCATTAAATTTTGATGACTTACAGTGAAAGAGAACTAATATAAGCACCAAGAATTTGGAAGCCCACCTACCCACACCCCAACACTCTAGCAGGAGATACTACCACTGAGACAATATTGCAACCCAGTGGAGGTATTCATTCCCTCATTTCCTGCTTTGGCTCACTGAAAAGTCATTCTCTCTCCAAGATGATTTCCATCAAAGCCCATGGTCCTCGTGCCACTGTTTCTAATGCTAGTCTAAGACCCTGATTCAGACAGCTGCTGGAGCCAAGTACAGTGGTGCATGCCTGTAACCCAGCTACTAGGGAGCCTGAGGCATAATGATGGTAAATTTGAGGCTAGCCTGAGCAACTTAGCAAGACCCTTCCTCAAAATTAAAAAAACAAACTAGGGATGTAACTCAGTGGTAGAACACCCCTGGGTTCAATTCTCAGTATTGGAGGTGAAAAAAAAAGAGCCAGTGGGGCAGCCTGCTTCTGGGATTGTGATGAAGGTCTCTGATGCCTGTATAGCAGTTCCCATCTCAAGCTGCTGCCAAAGCCACTGGCACCAACTCCTATTATCTGAGAAGCCACTGGCAACGAAGCAGCCTTTGTTATGGCAAAGTGGTTCTTGCCTTCACTGTGACAGGAGCCCCAAAGTGGGGGAGGGTTGCAGGTTATCTTGTGTGCAGAGTGAACTGACCCAAAGCCTGACCGGTGACTAGAGGTATGACCTGACTGCAGTGTTTACCAGATTAAACAGGCAGAAACCAGATCAGCATATCAAAAATGGCTCAAGGAACAAGGGTGTTTAGCTATGAACCTGAGCAAGCCAGAGCCAAGGGCACTGATTGTGGACAAGGTTCAAAGAAGACAAAAAGAAAGCAGACTTGCTGGAGGTCCCTAAGCCATAGTGCCTGGCTTGAGTAACTTTGAAGTCTGTGCCTGTGACCAGTCTGCTTTACTCACCACCCCCACCATCAGGTCCTGTCTTTCATATGCATTTCAAGGGAAACTAGTTTTTTTTGTTGTTGTTGTTTTTGTGTGGAAAGTTCTCACAAAACTGCCAGGGCTCAGATTTATCAATCAGATACTAGCATGGAAGCTTGAACAATTTTATGTTAGTTTAGGGTCCCCAGAAGAAGGCCCTATGGCAAGGATTCAGAGTAAAGTGAAATGTGATTCAAGGAAGAAGGTAGAAGAGTAAGGAATTGAGACAGGGGTAAGAAAGGCACAATACAGGGTGCAAAATCAATCTAATTACTGTTGTGAGTAATTAGTGCTTAATTCCATGGAGAGAACTCCCAGAAATGGTGTGTGTGTGGGGGGGGGGGGGGTGGAGTACTTGTGGTATGCTCATGTCTTTGATATCAAATGTTAAAGAACATGCCTTCCACTAGTCCAGCTGCCTCACTGCCTCTTGTTTTGAATCTCCAGCCTGACCTTATTTGAAAATCGACCCCAATTATTCCTGTGCCATTGGAACCCCAGCACCTGTGCTGTCTCCTACAAATACCAAGGGTGCAAATGAGGAGAGGGGTGTAATTCAGTGGTAGAGCACCTTCTTAGAGCCCAGGGTCCTGGGTTCAATCCCTAGCACTTCAGGGGGCAAAAGGGGGCTGGGTGTGGAGACATATCATAGAGTAACATGTACAAACGTGGATCTTTTCATACAACCCTGACCTATTTGCTACATTCCTTTTCCTGTGAAATATGTGAATAAACAAAAGTCTTTGACTTGAAAATTAAAGCAATAAGTTGGCATAGTATTTGCATGTGGCCCATGCATATTCTCCCAAATACTTTAAATCTTTTCTAGATCACTTATAATACCTAATTCAGTGTAAATGCTATACAAATAGTTATAGTGCATTATTTAGGGAACAATGACAAGAAAAATGACTGTACATGTTCAGTGCACACATTTTTTGCTTTTTTGTTCTTGTTTTTTGCTGTGCAACACAGGACCTCACACATGTCAGGCAATCATTCTATCAATGAGTTACATTCCCAGCATTCCCAGCCTATAGACACCTTTTTTTTTTTTTTTCCTGATTATATTTGATATGTAGCAGTTGGTTCATTCTGCAGATGCAGAACCTACAGATATGGCTGACTGTAATTATATACTAACTCTACTTAATTAATGTTGAAAGCTACTAAGCAGGAGGATGTTAATTACTATAGGGGCCAGAGATTAGGATCCTGATTGACCAAAATTTTTTTAAGGATACAGGGTCACACTATGTTTCCCAGTCTGACTCCAAACACCTGGGTTTAAGGAATCCTCCTTCCTCACTTCCTTCAGTAACTGGGACTACAGGTGTACGCCACTATACTCCGCTTCTGGTTGATTAATCTTTTTTTGTTTATTGATCATTTGGATATTGCTTCTGTGAACTGTACATTTATATCCTTGGCCCATATTCTATTGGTTTATTTTTTTTTCTTATTGATTTAATAGGAGTTTCCTATATATTCAGATACTAATTCTTTCTTCATTATATGGGTGACCAATATAATTTTCCAGATTGAGGTCCATCTTTTCCCTTTATTTATGGTATTGAGCAATAAATAGTCCTTTTTAAAAGACAGATTAATTTATCCATCTTATTTGTAGCCTTTTGGGTTTTTGTTTGCTTGTTTTTTGCAGTACTGGAGATTGATCCCAGACGTTGTGCATGCTAGGAAAGTGCTCTACCGCTGAGCTACATCTCTAGCATTTTTTATTTCATTTTGAGACAGAATCTCACAAAGTTGCCCAGACTGGTCTTGACCTTGTGATCCTCCTGCCTCAGGCTCCCAAGTAGCTAGGATTATAGGCATGTGCCTCTGTGCCTGACTTATGGTCGGTTTTTAGTCTCTTGTTTAAGAATTCCTTTCCTATATTGAGGTAACCAAGATAACAATTTACTAGTCATTTTAAACTTTAAACCATCTGGAAATTATTTACATAATAATGCAGTGTAGAAACCCACTATTTAATTTTTATCATAGAAGATGTCCAACATACACAGAAGTAGAAGAGTAAAATGAACTCATCACTCAGCTTCAACATTTAACTTGTTTTAGCAGATCAGAACAGAAATAAACCTTTTTTCATCTCACATAGTTTCTGTGGGTGAGAATGTCAGGAGTGCTTAGCTGGGTGGTTCTGACCCAGGATGTCTCATGAGGCTGCAGTGAAGTTGCTGGCCTGCTGCAGTCATCTGAAGCCACAAGCAAGGCTAAAGAATCTGTTCCAAAGTGGCTCACACCCGTGGCCCATGAGTTGTTGGCAGGAGGTATCAGTTTCTTGCCACCTGGACCTCTTCACTGAGTTGTAAAATGTCCTTCCCTAAGAGCAAACCCAAGACAGAGCAAGGTGGAAGTTGCCAAACCTTTTATGACCTAGACTTGGGAAACATAAAAACCACTTCTATCACATAGTATTCATTAGAAGTGAATCACTAAGTCCCACTACACCCAAGGGGAGGGAAATTAAGCACCATTTTTGAAAAAAAAAAAAAAGGCGGGGGGAATGTCAAAAAGTTAGTGGACATTTTTAAACCGGGGCATAACACGGCCAGTCTTGTTTCAGGTGTGCCTTCATCCATTCTCCTCTACCAACCGGATTATATGAAGAAAAGTCTAGACTTCATATCATTCATGTGTAAGTACTTCAGTATGAATTTGTAAAAGATGAGAACTGTTTTGTTTTGTTTTGTTTTGTTTTGTTTTGGTGTTGGGAATTGAAGCCATGTGCTTAGCATGAGTGACTTCCCCAGCCCCACTTAATGTACATTGAGACACACTTTGACCAATGGGGGATAAGAATCTCTTCTAAATGCTTCTCCCTTTCATCTCTAGACCAAAATTTCTGAGACGCAGTATAACCCCCTTTTAAGAAATTCCTTTGGAATTAGGAATCACCCTTAGTGGTGGTCAATGTCATTATGCTTCTCTGTGTTGACTTTCCCTATTTCCCTGTTGTGCTTACAATACCTCACTCCTGTTCTCTGAGATCACAATCTTCAATAAAGTCTTTGCACATTGCCTTTGTATTGAGTAATACTTTCTGGAGAATCCAGACTAAGACATAATTGGTTTCAAACAAGATCCACACTTAGAATTTGGTTGATCTGTCTTTTAGGTTTCTGCTCCATGTTTTCCATGCCCTTCATCTTTTCTCTTAAAATTATTCAATAAATAGGGGCTGGGGAGATAGCTCAGTTTAGAGTGCTTGCCTTGTAAGCACAAGGCCCTGGGTTCAATCCCCAGCACAAAAAAAAAAAAAAAAAAAAAAAAATATTCAATAAAACATAATGTTTTTTGTAAGGACTATACCACATTCACCACATTCTAAAATTTGCTGATTTCTCCTACTATGGTGTCGCTGTGTTCCTGCTTTCTATATTTTCTACATTGATAGTTACATCTAGAAGCCTGTTAAGTTTGATTATTTTTTGGCAAAGAATACTTCATGGAACCAGTTACAGTATTGCTTACCTTTAATCCCAGCAACTTGGGAGGCTGAGGCAGGAGGATCAAAAGTTTGATGCCAGCCTCAGAAACTTAGCAAGATGCTGTCTCAAAATAAAAAATAAAAAGAGCTGGGGATATAACTCAGTGGTAGAGCATCCCTAGGTTCAGTCCCAAGTACTCAAAAGAAGCAAGAGGGGAGAGAGAGAGAGAGAGAGAAGAGAGAGAGAGAGAAAGAAAAGGAAGGAAAAGAAAGAAAAAAGGATACTTCCTGGGTGTTATTGTACACTCCTTATTTGTTTCGCATCAGAAGATGTCAGTTTGCATCTCTTTCGTGATTTTAAGATAGATCAGTAAGTATTGGGGTAGTCATTCTGATCCATCCATCATAACCTTTCCAATCATTCATCTAATGATTTTAGCAGTCAAGGATAACTGCTTTCTAGAATCACACTGTTGAATACAATAGGAATTTGCTAAATGTTCATGTGGTTATCTAAATTTAATTTAAAGAAGATTAAATAAAATTTTAAATTCAGGTCCTCAGTTATAATAGCCACATTTCAGGAGTTCAATAGCTACTACAGTTGTTTCTGTGTAGAAAAATGCAAATATAGACCATTTTCATCATTACAGAAAGTTCTATTGGCGCTGGCCTAGAACCATTATTTCATCTTATTTCTAGTATTCATAGTTTTTGGAATTTCATATTATCATCCTTCATGTGTTTATTAGCTGAAATTGTTTTATAAAGAATAACATTTCCCCATCAATTCTTTAGCTACTCTGCAATATTCTTCATACAGGAAAAGTATGATTAAGTGCTTGTTTGCCTTTATTTATCAGCATTCAAAATAATGAGGTAATTCTTGGCATCCTCTGAAGTTGATCAAAGCATTTTGTTGTTCAGCATATCATTATGAATTCATGAACATATTTGATGTCTTTCAGTCCATTTCTCTTACAATTCTTTGTGATGTTTTGATGTGAAAATTGTCAATACTGTAGGTTGGCTTCTACAGTAATATTGTATAGTTCTGGTTTTTGTTTTTGTTTTTTTAATTTCCAATACAACAAGATGTTTCAGGTTCATTTTGTACCATTTCTGCCCCAGACATGGAATCTGACATTTATTTAAAAAGCTATGGTTCCTTTTTGCAGAAAAATGGTATTTAGGGACCAAAACGTGGGTGTCGGAAAGGATCTCAATTCTATTGACTTGGAGTTTGGGGGTTTTGTCTGTTTTTAGTACATAGAGCCAGAAAATAATCTTTTTTTTTTTTTTTTTTTTTTTAATAAAATAGAATTTAGTTTAGGACTAGAAAGTTTTACTTCTTTGATTATATATGCATAAATACATATATATGTATATATAAATAAAAATATACATATATATATCTTAGACTGAGAATCTTGGCTTCTAACCTTATCAAAATAATACCTATAATAATTTCTGGTCGAGCTGTGCTTGTAATGATAGTTAAATATCTTGAATATTACCCCTTACCTTATGACCTTCAAAAATTTTTTAAAGAATTTAACCTTTATATTTTGTTTTTTATGTGGTGCTGAGGATGGAACCCAATGCTTCACCCATACTAGGCAAGCGCTCCACCACTGAGCTACAATCCCAGCCCATGATCTTCAAATTCTGTGAATTGTTTTCTGTGTGCAATTTTTTAAAAAACTGGGTCTCACTATGTTGCCCAGGTTGACTTTGAACTCCTGAATTCAAGTGATCCTCCACCTCAGCCTCCTGGGTATCTAGGATACACAGGCATGTCTTTTTGCGCCCAACTTCTGCCTGTATTTCTTCATTTTGAGGAATTGTTATTCTCCTACCATCCATAATTTAGTGAACTTGTCAGTCAAGGAACTTGGCCTCCCCTTCTATAGAAGTGCAAAGAATCCCAGGCCATTAGGAAGTTAACATTTCATGGATGAACTTTGACAGGTACAAGATAAGAGACAGAAAGGAACCAACAAATAAATAATCTTTCCCTTTCTCCCTCAATATTCCAAGACATGGGCTGGGGATATAGCTCAGTTGGTAGAGTGCTTGCCTCACAAGCACAAGGCCCTGGGTTCAATCCCCAGCACCGCAAAAAAATAAAATAAAATATTCCAAGACATGAGTTTATATAACTTTTTAAGAAAACTTCTGTGTAACCAAGCAACCAGCTATGTTTTCTTGTGAAGCTGTGATCAGCTCAGTAATATATGACCTTGGATTTTCCTTTCTTCCCCTGGCCCTAAGTTTTGTTGCTCTGAAACTGTGCCTTTCTTTGAGGCTTTACCATGAAAACTTTGCTTCTTGCTCTAGTCTTTAGGGAATCCAGGCAAAGACAATTTCCCAGGATCTTCTTCAGAGGAGCCAAACAGCAATGCTGGGAATTTATGTATTTAATAAGCATTCCAAGTGAGTCATGATCAGGCTAGTATGGCTGACATACCTTAAGGCATCCTCAGGCCTCAGATCTTGCATCAACAGGAAATGAACTGCAAATACTGTGCAGTATTCAAAAAAGGAATTCATCCCAGGAACCCTTTAGATGTGGCCATGGAGGACAATGGACAAGGGGGATCAGCACAAAGAGCAGCCCAGAGGCAGTGAGATGAACTGACCAAGGAACATTGTCTGCTGCTAAGGCCAAGAGCACTTGAAAGAACTTGCTCCTGTCTTGAAGGGAACTGATATGTGAAGTGGTAACCACCTTTTGATGTTCTCCCTCTTTCCAATTCCAAATATGAGTTTTAAGTAGGTTCTTCCATGCCCCTCTCAACGATTTTTTTGAGAGGATTATTTATGTTGCTGGACTATGAGGAGCCACATCTGGAATTAAATTAGAAGAATGCAGCTAGTTCACAACTGAAGGAAACCAGCCAGCCACACACACACACACACACACACACACACACACACACACACACACTCCCTCCTGCAACAGACATGGCTATTTGTTTGGGGAGGAGAGGTTTTAGTTTGGTGTTGCCAGAAGCATATTGCGAGATAAGAAATCAACTGCAGATTGTTTATTTAGGAGGGAAAGGAAAATACTGGTAGGAGAGTGGGGAAGTATGACAGAGAAAATAAGGAAACCAATATAGGATGCATTATCAGGTCAATTATTATTGTGTACAATTGGAGCTTAATCCTGCAGGAAACTCTGGGAGCCAGTGCGGAACACACTGCAGTTATTCCAATACAAGGAACAAGAGAGCTGAAGTGTTCATATGATGGCTTCCCATCAGTCCTCCCCATAGCTTCTGGGGAGGGAGAAACATTAATTCCTCTGCAGTTCTGGCCTGCTGTGCAGGTGGCAAAGTAAGCAACAGCCAGAGAAAACCCTTAGGCAAAGAAGTGCACATGCTGGCAGCTGAAAGTCAGGTCAGTATGCTTTAAAGTGGTAAGGACAAAGGAACATGGGCAAGGCAATGACTGCATCTACTGCAAAAAGCTGGAGGGTCTTTCTCCATTTGTGAGCTAACTCATTATCTCAATTGAGGGCATTTAAAAAACCTGTAGGCCCACATGTGTGAGTGCTGAGCAGTCAGAGAAGTGAAATGTGCACACTATCTTTGCTTTTTGGAATTGCCCTTCTTCCATTCCCTAGGATTCTGGTGGAACTGTCATTTAAATCATCAGGGAAATGCACATGAAAACCACAATGAGATATGGCCTCATGCCTGTTAGGGTGGCTATTATCACAAAGACACAAATAACAAGTGTTGGCCAGGGTGTGGAGAAAAAGGAACCTGTTTACACTGTTGGTGGGAAAGTAGATTGCTATGACCATTGTGAAAAACAGTATGGAGATTCCAAAGGAAATTAAAAATAGAACTCCCATATGACTCAGCAATCCCTCTTCTGGGTATGTATCCAGAGGAAATGAAATCACCACCTCCTAAAAATACTTGCACTCCCATGTTACTCCCAGTATCATGCACAATAGCCAAGTAACTGTGCTGCCCAGGCTGGCCTTGAACTCACCAACCTCCTGCCTCAGCCTTCTCAGAACTGGAATTACAAGTATGCATCACTATACCTGACATTAGAAAAATAAAATTTTAAGGGCCACCTCCCCTGTCACAGAGTAGACACATGATCCTAGCTGACCAACCATGCTAATTCATTGTAGGAGACCCATTGAAGGCCAGCCAGATCTCTTTTACTGGCCCATCCCCCCATCCATTTCAGGTGGGTGTTTTGCTGCTAGAAGTTCACTGAAGTACTTTTCTTCAGAGAATTACCCAGGGAGGGAGCAGGGACCTGTTGGGGAGGTAGGAGGGGGTATAGTCTCTTTGCCTGGGAGATTATCTCCCCTAGGGGGCATTGCACATCCTAAACAGAGTATAAAAGACAGGTGCTTGCCTCATTCCCAATTATGCAGTGCAATTTATACTTCAGAGATCTCCTAGGGACCAGGTTCAACTGGCCCTTCAACTTTGCCTGGCTCTTTTGAAAGTTTTTCATAATGGTAAAAAGTTCAACAAGTCAGGAAAATATAATAATTCTAGATTTGTGGGCACATAATGATGTGATGATCCTCAACATAAAAAGCAAAATTAACAGATAAGAAGAAATAGATATGTTTGCATTATAGTAAGACTTTTTTTGTGGGGGGGTAGTTACTGGGAATTAAAGCAAGGGGTGATTTACATCTGAATTACATTCCTAGCCAGGAATGAGACAGGGTCTTGAACTTTAATCCTCCTGCCTCAGCTTCCTGAGTAGCTGGGACTACAGGTACACACCTGGCCTAGTAAGACATTTTAATAGAGTTCTCTCAGAAATTAACAGAAGAAGCAAACAAAATAGATCTGTGGGCCTATTGTTTGTTTCTTCTTGTTCTTCTTATTCTCTTCCTCCTCTTCTTCCTCCTCCTCCTCCTCTTCCTTCTTTGGAATTCAGAAACAGGGATACATTGTCACTTACAGATCATAACTAAATAAAAGTGTAGAAGGTGTGTTTCATGTGGCCATGGAAATGTGATTGATTCAGTGTGGGTCACATCCCACCTGTGGACTCAGAGAAATCACCTGTATCCAAAGTAGAGGCACTTCAGTTTCTCCCTTGTTGCTCATAACCTTACAAACACGCTTTTTCCCAGAACCCATATCAATACCTTTACCACCCCCTACAGATAGTTTTCAGGCTTTTCATTTATTTCTTTAAATATCGTAATCACACTTTTTATAATCTGACGATGCTAATATCTGAAGTCTGTGTGAGTCGCTTTCCGGAGATGGTCACTTCTCTTCTTTCTCATGTTGTCTCTTTGCCTTGTGTACCTAGTTATCTTTGACCTCCTGCTGGTCATTACCCTTGAGAATTTATTTTAGGGATGTAGCTCAGCAGTGGAACACTTGCTTAGCATGTGTAAGGCCCTGGGTTCAATAAGGCCCAGAATGAACATATCTGGTACCAGAGAGACCTTTTATTTGTTTCTGTTACATCATTCAGTGACTTCCTCAAAATGAGTTCATGGTGTTCAGTTTCCATTCCCATCCAGGTAGCACATCAGGACTGATGTGGAGCCATAGATCTCAAAGACAAATGTTACTCTTACCTTTTTTTCCCTCTTTGTTCATTATGAAGAGAATCTTCTCTAAAGTCTTTCAGGGCAGGGAAAGGAAGTAAGTTTAGTGCAGGTTCACATTCACTCTAGGGGTGCTGGACTTTGGGGATCCAGTTCAATTTGGACAGGATCTTCTTTAGGACCACCCACCATAAGCAAGCCCAAGCTTCTTACTTTTGTCTCTTGATCCATCCTCCCAACAATGCTGAACAAAAGCCCAAGTGTGCAGTATTGGCAAGACAGAAGCAGCTCTAGTGCTCTAATATTATGCTGAAAACAGGACTACATTAACTGGAATCTGTTTTCTTGTTTGGATATTGATACAAAGGAAGGAGGGGAATTGGACCTCCCAGACAGTTTTTTTTTAATTATCTTATTATTTCTCTTCTATTTTTCATCTCTTTATTGTTTTTCTCTTTGGGGAAATATTTTCAATGCTAACTTCTAATTCTTCCATTTTTTAGAATTTTCTGTAATAATATTTTAATTTCCAAAATGTCTTTTCATGTTCTTTGGAAATATCTATATATACAACTGCACCCACATCTATATCTGTATCTAACTATATATATATCATCCCAATCTTGTTTCCTAGATGCAAAATCTTCTTTAATCTTTCAGAATATTAATTATAGTAGGTTTTAAATGGCTTTTTTATTTTTCTGTCCCTTGTCATAGGCTATTTCTGTTTGCTTTGCCTTCTATGTTAGCAGCTTTCCTCAATGAGTGACCTGTGACCTCTGTTTATATGTATATGAACTCGAGCTTTGTGTCTGTAGGTAGAGTTTATTGATGGTGGTCTCCTAAGATGCATAAGAAACTGGCGGTTTATTGGGGGGACCCCACCAAATGTCAGTTTCTGTAACTATTTTTCTTTGGTCTGGTCAATTTCTCTAGATAATTTTGTCTGATGAGAGGTGGTAAAAAATGGGAGGGGGTGATGGGCAGATAGTGCTGGAATTTTCCTGGCTTAGAGCCGGGGATTAATGCCAAAGTCTCTGTTTACAACATAGATTCATTCGGTTCCCCAGTGTCCACTCTAGCAGCCCTTCCCTCAGCTGTGCCTGATCTCCCTAAGTCTAGAGTTTTGCAGTCCAACCTTTCCAGACTCTAGTTTTCTGTTCAAGTACAGGAGGACCAAAAATTAGAACTATGTCCTTTTATTCCAGCACCAGCCCTCTCTGACATCAGAACTATGTAATATTTCCTAGTTCTGAGCCTTTCTGGAGTACTACTGTACACAAATTGATTTTCCTCTTGTGGGTTTGCCCTCATCTCCTTGGTAGAACTGAGAATGGAAAAGAATGTTCAAAGCAAAATTCTGGAACCAAGAGATTGTGGACATCTATCAAAAATTAATTTAACTCACAGGGAATATTAATAAGTCAAGAGTCTATTAAATTTTTTGTTTTTGTTACTCCATTAAGGATAATCTACAGCAACCCTTTTCCCTGTCCCTTCCCACCTGCCCTGCCCCTCCTGTACTGGGAAGTGAACCATGAGTAGCTTGAGTTGGTGCCACTGTACTGATTGATGCTGAGGTGCCAGTGGTCTCACCTATTGTTGCTTTTCACCATTGGTGCACACGTTGACAGTGCAAAAAGGCAGATAACATCTCACTGTATTTCTGGAAATAATTTACCTCAGGAACCACTCTGGAAAGGTCTTGGAGACTACTAGGAGCACATGGACCACACCTTGAGAAGCACTGATCGTATAAGCTATAAATACCATTTCATATTCTTATAGATAGAATTTCTTTCTTCATATTCTTACAGATAGAATTTATGAAGATTCAGTCTGCCTCTTGCATTGGATAATATAAGTAATGAATCTTTCAAATTGACCTTTCAAGAAAAAATTTGCAATATTAGATTTATATTTCTTGATTGTGTTATTTTATTGCTATCTTATGTTTAAAAATGTAACTTTAGAGTACTTTCACCTTGTGAAATAGTCTGCAGTTGGATTACTGAGTATAGTTATTGTTTCCTGAAGTGATAGATAACCTATTAATATAATTCTTAAAGAGGTTATTTGTGATGTTGTTAATTAAAAGTTTTCATATTCTTGAACACTTCCCCAAATTGAGAGGGAACATGTTTGGAAATTTCTTGATTTCTTATTTATATTTATTAACTGTGTGGGTTCACATTAATAAAAAGTTTTGCAAATAACTAACAAAAAAAATTAGGGCTGGGGAGATAGCTCAGCTGGTAGAGTGCTTGCCTCACAAGCACAAGGCCCTGAGTTCGATCCCCAGTACCACAAAAAAAAAAAATAATAATAATAATAATAATTAATTTAACTCATTAAGGAAGAAGTCAGCAGGTAGACAAAAAGAAACTAGTTTGACCAAGCTAGAAAAACTATGTGGGGGCTGGGGATATAGCTCAGTTGGTAGAGTGCTTGCCTTGTAAGCACAAGGACCTGGGTTCTAATCCCCAACACTGCAAAAAAAAAGAAAAAAGAAAAACTGTGTGTGTGTGTGTGTGTGTGTGTGTGTGTAGACACACACACCATCCATGAACAAAAATAGATTTAGAGTTAATGAAAGGAATTCCAAGGGCATTTGCAAGGTATGATTCAAGACTGATTAACTTTCTACAAGGCAATAAAACCCTTGCATTGAACTATACAACCAGGCTATAAAATCATAGAACCTATTAGTTTCTGAAGTTGAACTGTAACTTTATAGAACCATAAAACTGTCTGCTATGTCAGTCACTCTGGATTAATTAGATAATTGTGGCAATGAAATTGCATTCCTCAGGAATGTCAAATGATGGTAAATTTCCCAGGGTGCAAGGTTCTGCTATTGATCAGAGTTTGAGAATGTGTACCCTCAGGATCTCAGGAATCAGGCAATCATCATTTTGCCACTTTTCCAAGTACGTAATCATTTTCCCTTTCTCCCCTAAGTCAAGGGAGGACATCTAAAATACTTATTCTTGACATGAGTAGTCTAGACTTGCCTCAGCGCCTGTTCTTTTTCTCTTTCTGCTTTTTGTTCTTTTTTATTTGTTTTTTTCTAACTTATATGAGTGAGGTTTGAGGAAGAAGCAGGAATAAACAGAATCAACTCTTCTTTTTTGTGGGGGTGGGGAGTAGTGAGGATTGAACCCAGAGCTTCATACATGCAAGGTAAATGCTCTACCGCTGAGCTACACCCCAGCCCTCAATTCCCCTTTTCTGATCACACATTTCCTTCTACTCTTTATCATTCAGGACTTTTTAAATATGTCTGGCCCATTATTTTTCAGGTTCACGTTGCTGGTATAGATTTATTATTTTCCCTCTTTCATTTCTTCTTTGAATTACATTGGGAGTTTTCAGCAAGAGCAAGTATAAACTCAGTAGCACATGCCTATAATCCCAGCAACTCCGAAGGCTGAGGCAGGAGGATTGCAAGCTTGCGGAGAGCCTCAACAATTTAGTGAGGCCATAAAACAACTTAATGAGACCCTATCTCAAAATAAAAAATACAAGAGCTAGGGATGTAGCTCAGTGCCAAAGAGTCCCTGGGTTCAATCCACAGTACTAAAAACAAAACAAAATGAAACAAAAAAAACTAATTTTTTTTTTTTTTTTTTTTTTAGGTTAACAAAAACTTTATTATTATTTTCTCCCTTCATTTTCAACATCCTATTTACATTTCTCTCCTATTACATTATGACTTAAATATTCCATGACTCGGCTACTAACCACTTTTTATCAATAACCAGACATCTATCTCTATAAAAACATTACTAAATTCATACATAAGCCAGTGTAACTTTTACTGTCTTAATTACAACTATGTATCTTAAATTCAAAAGAGGATTAATGACAAAACATTCATGAATAATTTGATTACAAAGTTAATTATGCAAAAGTCAAGAATTTTGTTTAAAATCCATTCATGGTTTAGCTAATAATAGCTATAAATTTAAAAAATATATTCCCAAACTGTATGTTTTCTCTTCACGTCTGCTTTTCCTGGATGTTTTTCTTATCACCAGGTTTTGATAACAGAAAAAGGAAACTTTGCAGAACTATTCAGAAATTGTTCTATCCCATGAACTTTACAGCAAACTGGTCCTTCTGAATGGGCACACAGCCACAATCACAGGTGTGACTGTCAGGTTTTAAGCAAGTAATTCTGTTAATTCTGTGGGATGTTTTGGGATTTCCTTGTGCATCTTAGCAGCTCCGATGTACCACCGAAAGCCAGCGCCATTACTGCGGGGGATCGATGCTTGCAATCAAACATTCTGAATGTCATGTTTTAATTTCTTTCTGTACTAATCCTCTCCCACTCATTAATTAGTACTGGAAACAGCGCCGCCCGGGCTCAAAATAGCCCCTAGAGTTCTATACAGATTCGGGGTTGCCCATGCTGAAATAATCTTTTGTAAATCCTCAGGTGATTTTTCCCGCCGACGCTTAGGCTCAGGGCAGCCGGTGGCCCCATGCCAGAAATAGGGCCGCGCGTGGCGCCCTAGGCCTATAAGCAGGCGCCTCACGCCTAAACTCCAAGCATGTCGTCCCCCAGAGTCTACTCAGGGCACGTGGCGGCCGGGCGGCGCGTTCCGCACGTGCGAGCTTCCAAAAACTAGCATTCTAGGATCAAAGCTCCAAGAAGGCTTCGTAGTACGCAGGCCCCAACCTCACCGTGCGCCCGGGTACTGGCCTGTAACACGACTACTCCGCCAGCTCCACGCAAAAGAAGCTAATTTTTTTTTAATGTAAGCTTTTCCCTGATACACCAATGCTTAATTCCAAATAAAAAGAGCTCCTCACCTTTTGGGATAGGTTCCCATTATGAAAAAAAAAAAAAAATGTTGTTGTGATGTTTTTAGAATTAGTAGTTACCATATCTGCTAGTCTTCCCAAGGTGGGGGTGGGGGTGGGGGTGGACCAAGAATCTTGGAATGGAGTTAAGAGCAGTGGTAGAGCAACTTCCTAGCATGCATGCGGACCCAGGTTCAATCCCCAGCAATGGGAGCTAAAACAAATAGAAGAACAAAACCCTGCACCGACTATAAGGTTCAAGATGGTGATTTGAGGACAAATAACAATAAGAATTTCATTTATTCTTTTGTTTTTGGTACTGGGGGTTGAACCGAGGGACACTTAACCATTGAGGTATATCACCAGCCCTTATTTTATGTTTTATTTTAAGATAGGGTCCCCACTAAGTCCTTAGGGCCTCGCTAACTTACTGAAGTTGGTCTTGAACTTGGGATCCTTCTTCCTCAGCCTCCTGAGTTGCCAGGATTACAGGCATGCACCATTGTGCCTAGTTTAAGCATTTAGTTTCTGACCCTAACCTTTCCACATCTCTGCCTGCAGAAGACCGACCTTTGGCTGGTATTCTGTCTCCTCACCTCAGAGGAGTAGGCTTTTCAAGTTTTAGCTATACTGCCTGGCAGTGTTCAGACCATTAACAAACTCTGCAGATGGTCCTTTGAAAGGGCTTTGCCCCAGCTTTTCAAATTTTAATGGATATAAGCAGCACTAGAGGGAGCCAGTTATAAATGCAGAACCCTCTACTCCACTTCCCAAAAGAGGGAGAAAGTACTTTGAAATCTATATTTTATAGAGAATCCCATGTCAAATATGGGACAATGTCAGTCTCAAATGAATAATGTAGGAATGGATTACAAGTTGATTGTCCCATATTCATAATGTTTGAGACCAGAAGTGTTTCAAATTTCAGATTTTTTTCAAATTTTGGAATATTTGCATGTACATAATGAGGTATCTCGGGGACAGGCCCAAAGTCCAAACACCAAATTCACATATGTTTTACATACATCTTACACAGGTACCCTGAAGATAATTTTGTACAATAGTTTTAATTATTTTGTATGAAACAAAGTTTCAAGATGTAGGCTTTTCTATGTGTGGCATATGTCAGTGCTAGGAAGTTTTGAATCTGGAACGTTCTGTTTTCAGATTTTTCAGATTTTTCAGATTAGAGATGCCCAAGCTGTATAATATATTAAATAAAAAGGATCCCATGTTCCTTTATTTATAGTAACATAAAAAAGTTTAAGGGGGGTGGGTACAAAAGAAATCCCTTCTTCATAGAAGAATGCTGAATAGTTGATGTAGAAGGAATGAAGATCTGGAGGCTGAGACAGGAGGATCACAAGTTCAAAGTCAGCCTCAACAAAAGCAAGGTGCTAAGGCAAGCAACTCAGTGAGACCCTGTCTCTATATAAAACACACTATAGGGCTGGGGATGTGGCTCAGTGGTTGAGTACCCTGAGTTCAATCCCCCCCAAAAAAAGGAATGATAGAAATTGAAAAATTGTCATTTTTATGACCAGTCTAGACAACTACTAATTCTGGCAGTAATGGAGGAAAAAAACATTGAGAAGAAAGGGAAAAGAGTTATATACAAGGTCTAAAAGTATCACACTGTAGACTAGTAATTGCAAAGGGGTCAAGATTTCATTACTACAGAGAGATCTGGTGGCTACCACCTTGATGAAGGTGACAAACTGATGTGATGCACTGAAGAGGCTACAACATCACTTAATATTTTTACCATATTTATTTTTAAGAAAATCGAGTCAGAACTGGGCATGGTGGTTCCTGTAATTCCAGTGACTTAGGAGGCTGAGGTAAGAGGATCACAAGTTCAGGCCAGTCTAAATCAAGGCCAGTCTTAGCAACTTAGGGAGGCTCTCAATAACTCAGTGAGACCCTGTCTCAAAAAAGAAAAGGGGGCTGGGGATGTGGCTCAGTGGTAAAGCACCCCTAGATTCAATCCCTAGTACCCTCCCCACCTCAAATCAAGTCAAGTTAGAGTCCCATGCATTCTGATGTCATAGTGATTTTAAACACAAAGGTTAGTCAATGGACATAATGAACATTTTGAAACTTTCAGGTCTCTTGTATACCACAGTCTCCTATATATTCTAGAAGTGGTTGGGAAGATGCCCATGTATTTCCCTCAGCATCATCCATTCTCCTTCTAGAATGGGGTGAGCATGGGTTCTGCCCCATTTCTGTGTCTATGAAGTGCTAGAGTCACTCTGTGCTGAAGCTGCTGAAATACACCTACCTCAGGGCCACTTTCTTACATTATGGTCCCAAAGGGACTATATGTCAGACTTTCAGCATCTCACCAAGAATTCACAAACACTTTTCACATTCTTCCCTCTTTCCCTCAAACTGAGAAGTGGGTCCAAGGTAATCTGCCAAGGGAAAGTGGCTAAGTTCATATAATTCTGCTAGACTTGCTCTCTGGGCAAGTCTGATTCCAACCACCTGCCCAGTCATCCAGTTCATTCTGGAACTCTCTCATCAGCCCATTTGACCTCTTGGAGCTTTATAAGACAAAGATGTGTTTCACTAGATAGGCCAGAGACCTGTGGACAAAATGCCTACCAAAGCAGAAGAGGGCAGGATGACAGACAGGTTTAGGGGGTGTGTGGCAGCCACCATTATCCTCACTCTCCTTTTTTGCCCTTCCAGAGAAGAAGCTTCTTTACTTTCCTTTGGTCTTGAAAAAAAGGCCTGTGCCATCCCTTACTCCTTTCAGTTATTCAAACTATACCTCTCAACTTATTGTTTATGCAGGCATGTATCACTTAGTGATAGGAATACACTCTGAGGAATATGTCATCAGGGAATTTAGTCATTATACAAACATCATAAAATGTATTTGTACAAACCCACATGGCCTATCCTGCTACACACTTATGTTATAGTTTTTTTGTTTATTTTTGTGGTACTGGGGATTGGAACCAGGTGCACTGTACCACTGAACTATATCTGTGTCCCTTTTTATTTTTTATTTGAGACAGGGTCTCACAAAGTTGCCCAAGCTAAACCTCCTGTCTCAGCCTCCCATCACTGAGATTGTAAGTATGTGTTACCACACTCAGCTACAGTAAACTATTTTTTTTTTTTTAAATAAGGAGTACCCTCCAAAATAAGGATAAACAGTATGGTATTTATTATACATAAGCCAGTAACTTATCATTATCAAGTGTTACATACTGTACATAATTATATGGGTTGTACTTTTATACAACTGACAGTACAGTAGGTTTGTTTACACTAGTGTTATCACCAATAGGTAATACATTGTTTTATGATGTTACAATGAATACAATATCACTTGATGACAGGAATTTTACCACTGCATTATAATCTCATGGGACATCTCTGTAGTTCATCATTAACTGAACCATCATTATGTAGCGCATACCTCTGCCAATGATAGCAGGCCAGGTCCATTGTTCTCCATCTTGTTTTTTTTTTTTTTTTCCTTTAATGATGTAATTCAAAGATCATTTCATATCAATACATACAGACATTCATCTTTTTCACTGAATGAGTGTATGTTCATTAGTTTAGCCTGTCCTCTGTTAATGAACATTTAAATCGTTTTCAGTTTCACTGGTATTAAAGACAATAAATATCTTTCGATTTAGTGAGGATAGCATTTGACTGAAGGTAAAAGAAAATCCAACTTAAAAAAATAAATAGGTCATGGTTTTCTCTCACAGCAATGAGCAGAGAGGAAAGAATTCCAAGGCAGGGTCAGTTTCTCAGTACCATCTTCAGTGAGCCAGGCTTCTCCTACCTTTTTTGTCTTCCTTGGTGCAGGTTTTCATGCTCACGTTCACAAGATGGCTAATGTTCCTTCAGGCATTGATTCTGCATTCCAGGCCAGGAAAAAGTGGCAAAGAGCAAAAGCTCTCAGTCCATGGTTGGTTGTTGTTGAACCTGTGGCAAGGCAGTAGTACATCACGATGGAAGCATATGGCAGAAGCTGCTAGCCTCATAACAGATGGGAGGCAAAAGACAGAAAAAGGAAGAGACTCGAGTCCTAATAGCTCCTTTGAGGCAGCTTGCTAGTGATCTAGTGGTTAGGATTCAGCACTTTCACCAATATGCCCTTTGAGGGCATGCCCCAGTGAGTTAACTTCCTTCCAATAGGCCCCATCTCCTAAAAAGTTCCACCACTTGCCAATAGCACCGTGGTTTAGACACCAAGCTTTCAACACATGAACTTTTGGGGGACGTTCAAGATCCAAACTATAGCAATGCACTTGTCCTTTTGAAACTGGCCTATTTCATTCAGCATAATGTCCTCAAGGTGTACCCATGTTGTAACGTGTCAGAATTTCTTTCCTTTTAGAGACTGAATAATATTTCATTGTCTGTATAAGGACCATTGTGTTCAGCCCTAAGTATCCATGCCACAGGTTGGGTTCTCTGGAATCAGATACTGGGATGAAGTTTGGGTTACAACATATTTATTTATTATGGAAAAGAAGGCAGCAGAGGCCAAATTAGAGAGAGGAATTTGGGGACTTCAAACTGATTCCTTGACTAACCCAGTGGGAGCTTTTGAGCAGGAATTGCCTATTAGTGTATTCCACATTGACCCCCAATTCACTAGGCCTTTCTTCCTAACTTGTTCATCAAATGCAGGCTGCCATGGAAGGGCATGACCTTGGAAGAAGCAACTCTCTGCAGCTCAGGAAGACCCCAAGGAACTGATGGATAGAGGTTGTCTGTTGACCACTCTACAGCTGGGCAGCAAGTCCTTCCTTGGAGGGAGATTTGAATGGCACATCTCCACAATTTGTCTGTCCAGGTGGGATGGTGGAAAAGATTCCATGTATTGCAGGAGATAAGCAAAGAGGAATTTTTTTTCATCTTTGGACATTCAAAATTGAGTTTTAGTCAAGCACACCTGTAATCTCAGCTACTTGGGAGGTTGAGGGGGCAGGAGGATCGCAAGTTCCAGGCTAACCTGGGCAACTTAGCAAGATACTATCTCAAAATAAAAGATAAAAAGGACTAGGGATGGAGCTGGGGTTGTGGCTCAGTGGTAGAGCGCTTGCCTAGCATGTGTGAGGCACTGGGTTAGATCCTCAGCATCACATAAAAATAAATAAAGGTATTTTGCCCATCTACAACTATATATGTGTGTGTGTGTGTGTGTGTGTGTGTGTGTGTGTGTGTGTGTGTGTGTGTGCATATATATACATATAAGATGTAGGTCAGTGGTAGAGTGCTTGCCTAGCATATGTGAGGCCCTGAGTTCATGTTCCCCAGAAGTAGAGCCCAAGAATTCCTAAGCTCATAATATCCTGAGTGTGTTTTTTCAGGAGGAACATGTCAGGAAGTGAGACAAGGATAAAAGAGGGGAAGGAAAAGGAGCAGGAATGAATAATGTATTAAGAGAGGGTTGAAATGTGATCTCAACTGGAATTTAGTCTGATCCTGTAGGAGACTGGGGTGAGAATTGTACTACAGAGTCGTTTCCCGTGGAACTTTTTGATGTCTATATCCATAAGTCATGTGCTGCCACCTTCTCCCTCATAGTTTTTATAATTGCCCAGGTCAGTTGGTCTTTCTTTCTTTCTTTCTCTCTTCCTTTCTTTCTCTTTCTTTCTTTCTTTCTTTCTTTCTTTCTTTCTTTCTTTCTTTCTTTCTTTCTTTCTTCTTTTCCCTTCCTTTCTTCTTTTTTCTCCCTCCCTCCTTCCTTCCTTCCTTCCTTCCTTCTTTCTTTTCTTTCTTCCTTCCTTCCCTTCCCTTCCTTTTCCTTTTCCTTTCTCTTTTCTTTTGCCAACAGGGATTGAACCTGGCAGTGCTTCAGTGCTTAACCGCTGGGCAACATCCACTGTCCCTTTTGGTGTTTTATTTTGATACAGGGTCTTGCTAAATTGCTGAGAATTCACTAAGTTGCTGAGGCTGGCCTCAAACTTTTGATCCTCCTGCCTCAGCCTCTCAAGTAGCTGAGATTATGGGCATGCGCTAGTATGCTGGCAGTCTAGGAATTTCTTTGTGAGAGAGCAGCTATAGACCAAGTGCAATTCTCTGGAGAAAGCAGAAGCTATGACCTAAGATAGATGGAAACTCACAATAGCTGGGGGTAGGGTATGCCACCTGATTGAGGGAATCTGGATGGGTGATCAATGGCATCTACCATATGGCTTATGAAAGACCAGATCAAAATAAAAGTATTATGTTTTCTTTTTTTATGTTGAAAAAAAGGTGTATTTAGAATTAACCAGCTAGACTCTGTTCAGATCCCAATTTTGTTGGCAACATTCAAAACATCATAATCAGGGACACTGGTGGAACATATCCCTTCTCTCTGTCACGGCTGTTCAGGGTGTTGACCTTGGCCACATTAATGTCAAAAAGCTTCTTGACAGCCTGTTTGAGCTGGTATTTGTTGGCCTTGACATCCACAATGAACACAAGACTGTCATTGTCTTCTATCTTCATGGTCCACTCAGTGGTTAGGGGGAAGTTGATGGCATAGAAGTCAAGCTTGTTTTGCCTGGGAGCGCTCTTCCCAGGGTATTTGGGCTGCCAGAAAGTAGGTAACATATGGATCTTCTTTTTGTGTCTGTAGATGCCTTTCAATACTGCCTTCTTGGCCTTCAAAGCCTTTGCTTTGACTCCAGCTTTAGGAGGTGTAGGAGCTTCCTGCTTTGTTTTTGGTGCCATCTTGGTGGAAAAGGTAATACTGTTTTCTTTATAAACCCATATCAAATACTGCTATTTATTTCCCAATATGCATCCTCTCCTACTTCTTTTACCAAAAAGAAAAACAGGATAATTTAGCTATCCAGAATAAAAACCACATTTCTCAGACTCCCTTCTAACTATGCACAGCTACAAGTAATTAGGTTTTGAACACCAGATGATGGTAGACACATCATATGGAAGTTTCTAGGGATCTTCCTTAAAAGACAGCAGGTGTCAACTTTTTAAATTTTTTTTTTTTTTTAATTTAAAGACAGGGTCTCACTGAGTTGTGTAGGGCCTCACTAAGTTGCTGAGGCTGGCTTTGAGCTCATAATCCTCCTGCCTCAGCATCCTGAGCTGCTGGGATTACAGGTATGTACTACTATGACCAGCTGGTGTTACTTTTTGTTCCTTCTTTGCCCTTTCCTTTATCCTACTGACTTGAATGCACATGTGATGGATACAGCAGAAACAGATATCTAGAACTATGAGGTGACCCAGGGAAGGAAGGTTAGCAGGGCCACAGTTAGAAAGGGGGCTTCGATTCCTGAGGTTTCATTGAACCATAGTGAACACACTTTCAACATAGGGAGGTATAACCTACCTGGGTCAACTAATGTGAACAGGGTAAAATCTATTTTGCCACAAATTGCCATGTATTTTGCCTCCAGCAAGAGTATACTCACTTCTACTTCATTCAGAAGATATCAGTGGGGCTGAGGTTGTGGCTCAGTGGTAGACCTCTTGCCTAGCCTGTGTGAGGCACTGGGTTAGATCCTCGACACCACATAAAAATAAATAAAATAAAGGTATCGTGTCAATCTACAACTAAAAAATATTTTAAAAATAAATAAGATATCAGTGTTCATTTCTCCACACCAGTTGTTAATTTTTTAGGGACAGATGTAGCTCAGTGATAGAACACTTGCCTAATACGCATGAGGTCCTGGATTCAATTTCCAGGTTTGCAAAAAATTCTTTTTAAAAAATCATAATCCATAGCCAGGCACAGTAGTGCATGCTAATAATCTCAGTGATTTGGGAGGCTGAGGAAGGAGGATCACAAGTTTGAAGTTAGACTGGGCAATTTAATGAGATCCAGTCTCAAAAAATAAAAAGGGCTGGGAATGGTGCTCAGTGGTAGAGTACCTGTCCAAGCAGCTCTAGGTTCAATCCCTAGATCCAAAAAAGGAAAAAATAATAATGTAGTTCAATTTTTTTTGTTTGTTTGTTTGTTTTTTGGGTGCTGGGGATCGAATCTAGGGCCTTGTGCTTACAAGGCAAGCACTCTACCGACTGAGCTGTCTCCCCAGCCCCTAATGTGGTTCAATTTAATAGGCAGAAAGAAAGTTTAATGTTGTTTCCATTTTCTTTTTCTAGGTTTCTGGTCAACTTTAATGTATTTTCATTTCTTCATGAGCCATTTGTATTTCTTTGTAAAGCAGCTGTATCATTTTGCCATTCTCTTTAAGGGTACTTAGATTATTGTAGTGATTTGAGGTGCTCCTAATTTATTTGAAAAAAATTAAATATGCTGATCAAAACAAAAGTTAATGTAATGAACACCTGGGTTCCAATTGCCCAAATGAACAGATGTTGAAATTCTGTTATGTTTGCATCAAATTTTATTAATTAACTAATTAATTAATTTGGCAGTACTGGGGTTTGAAACCTGACACTCTGATACTAAACTACATCCCCAGTACTTTTTTGAGTTTTTATTTTGAGTCAGGGTCTCGCTAAGTTGCCCAGGTTGGCCTCAAATGTGCAATCCTCCTGTCTCAGTCTACTAAGTAGCTGGGATAAGAGGCGTGCACCACTGCACTTGGCTAATATTTTTTAAAGAATATTTTTAGTTGTAGATGGACACAATACCTTTCTTTTATTTATTTTTTTATGTGGTACTAAGGTTCAAACCCAGTACCTTATAGGTGCTAGGCAAGTACTCTATCACTGAGCCACAACTCCAGCCCACTTGGCTAATATTTATAGCAAATAAATTGCAAGCATCTAAATTAAATATTCTTTCTTTAGTTTAATTTTCTGACCATTTTAGTTAACCATTTCTTATCATTTACTTATAAAATTCCTTGTAGAAGAATGTAGAAGAATCCATGTATGTATGATATGTCAAAATACATTCAGCTGTCTTGTATAATTAAAAAGAACAAATAAAAAATAAAAGTAAAAAATTCCTTATAGATATACCTATGTTCATTTTCATTGTAACATCCATTCAACAGTGGTTACATCTAACTTATTTCATTCTTTTGTTCATTGAACATTTTGTTAGAAAATCTGCTCAACATTTGTATAATGAGCCAGTATACTGCACATGTCCTTTCAAATTTGGTTTGTTGAAGCAAATATCTCTCATGGCATGACTTGCTTTTCCATTCTTTGAGATTATGTTGCTTCTCTTTCAAAATTGTGGTGGCATTCTACTCTAAGCTACATTCCCAGCCCTTTTTATTTATTTTTTAAGTTTTGATACAGGTTCTTGCTAAATTGCTGAGGCTGGTCTAGAACTTGAGGTCATCCTGCCTCAATTTCCCAAGTAGCTGAGATCATAGATGTGTGCCCTTACATGTTGCATCTATTGATCAATAACTGTCAATAGGGACCCAGCTCAATGTTAGAGCACTTGACTAGCATGGGCAAGTCCTTGAGTCCAATCCCAGGCACTGGCTGGTGGGGGAAAAAAAACAAAAAACTTTTAAAAAGTGCTGTCTAGCTGGCTCGGAGAAGTTGCCTGGACATCCTGCCTTAGGTTCCCTCTCCCCTCCCTGCTCCTCCTTCTCTTTTTCTCCTCCTCCTTCTTCTATAGTGCAGGAGGTGGAACCTAAGGCTTGGCACATGCTAAGAAGGCTGTTATGGTTTGGATGTGAGCTGTCCCCCAAAAGCTCATGTGTGAAACAATGCAAGGTTTATAGGAGAAATGATTGGGTTATGAGAGCCTTAACCCAATCAGTAAATTAATCACCTGATGGAATTACTTGAGTGGTAATTGAAGGCAGGTGGGGTGTGGTTGCAGGAGGTGGGGCACTGGGTTTGTGACTTTGGGGTATATGTTTGTATTTGGCAAATGGAGACCTCCCTCTCTGCCTTCTGATCATCATGTGAGCTGCCTCCCTCTGCCACACTCTTCTGCCATAATGTTCAGTCTCACCTTGAGCCCTGAGGAATGGAACCAGAATGGAGCCTGCTATCTATGGACTGAGACCTCTGAGAACCGTGAGCCCTCAAATAAACCTTTCCTTCTCTACAGTTGTTATGATCAGGTCTTTAGTCACAGCAGCGAAAAAGTTGACTACAACACAGGCACAATATCACTGACCTACATTCCCAGGCCCCTGCCTTTCCAATTTTGACTTCTGTTTCTGAAACCCCTCCCCACACATGCTGAATGGAGGTCAAAGCCTTGAGTCTCCCCATGATCTAACTGTTATGGGGATCCACATACCAGTGCCATGGGGAGATGTCAAGTGCAGATGTCATTGTCCTCCCTCTCCCTCCAGAGCTGGTGGAGAGAGGAAGGATTCTGCTGACCAGAATCTGATGTCTTTACCATTTAAGTGATGCAGTGACTTACAGTGTGATGAGACCTAAAAAGAAGGCCAGACCCCCTAAAAAAAATGCTGTCTGCTGACAAAAAAGAACATTATCATCAATTTTTATTCTTTTCCTATTCAACACTGAACTTAATTTAACTTGTTCCCATGCTAGTATTAGAAGGGTATTTAGTAATATCTGTATAAAAAAATAAAATTCTTGGAGCTGGGCATGTAGCTCAGCAGTAGAGCACTTACCTAGCATGTACTTGGCCCTGGGTTTGATCCCTAGCACCTCATAAATAAATGAAATTCTTTATGGGATGAAATTCAACTTTAAAAGTAGTCATGACAGTGTGGGACAAGCCTGGCTTCACAGATCCGTCTGGGAGACCTGCCTCCAGGACCCTCCCAGAGCTGCTCTTTGGAGTGCGAAGAAGGGCACTTCAGGAGCAACACCCAGCTGGGGAGGATGATTGAAATTGCCAGGCTGCTCCACATCAGCCTGAGGAAGGAGAAGAAGGAAAAGACAGGCCTGTGTGAGAAGCACAACGAGGTCCTGACCCTTTTTTGTGAGGAGGACCTGGAGCTGTTGTGTGCTCTGTGTGCTCAGCCCCCTGACCACCAGGGCCACTACGTGAGGCCCATCAAGGAGGCTGCCTCTCACCACAGGAAAAAGCTTCAGAGTTACATGGAGTCCCTGAAGAGGCAAGTGGCAGATGTTCGAAAATTACTAGTCACCCAGGACCAAAAACAGTTAGAACTAAGAGAGAGGGTGGAACACCAGAGACAGAAATTATCCTCCGAATTTGAGTATCCTGAACCAATTTGTTGAAAATGAGCAACAAGCAGTTATATCAAAGTTAGCAAAAGAGGAGAGGGACATTGAAAGGAAACTCAACGAAAACAAGAGGGCATTTTCAAACCACATTTCCAAGATCGAGGGTCTAATAACGGAGGTGGCAGAGAAGAGCATGATGTCAGAAGTGAAATTGTTGACAGATATCAAGAGCATCTTCCACAGGTGTGAGAGCCTCAAATCCCCAGCTCTCTTTTCCTTCCGGTTAAGGAAAGAAAGATGCAGTCTTCCTTTGCAGTTTTCAGCTCTAAAGAAAATAAGAAGTTGAGAGAGGAAGTTACTCTGGATCCCGAGACAGCGCATCCTAATCTGCTTGTGTCTGAGGATAAAAAGTGTGTGACTTTCATTCAGAGAGAGGAACTTGTTCATCTGGATTCAGTGAGATTCATGGCTTATCCAGTGGTTCTGGGTTCAGAGGGATTCAGTTCTGGTCGGCATTACTGGGAAGACAAGCCTGAATGGACTGTGGGGGTTTGTCAAGACTCCATTTCCAGAAAGGGGAAATGGCCACTGTCAAGTCTGAGCAGATGCTGGATGATTCAGCTGCACAATGGTGTTTATGTGGTGCACTGTGCACCCAGTCACTCTCTGGCTAATGGAAAAGCCCACATGGATTGGCATTTATCTGGACTATGAGTTGGGTGAGATTTCCTTTTACAGTGTGAATGACAGGTCCCACATCCATTCTTTCATGGATACATTTTCTGAAGCATTGAAGCCTTATTTTGGTATTGGCTATGACTCAAAACCTCTTACTATCTGTGAAGTAGCAGACTGTGAAGGGTGAGCTTAGACATTGCTTCATCTTCTTCCTGCCTTTTATGGATAAATATTAGTGAATATAGCAATTTTTTGTTTTCTATTTTGAGATGAGAGTTTCACAATGTTGCCCAAGCTGGTCTCCAGCTCTCCCTGTCTCCTACCTCAGTCTCCTGAGTAGCCGGGATTACAGCTGCACACCACCATGCCTGGTCAGCATCAATGATTTTTTTTTGTACCAGGGATTGAACCCAGGGGTACTTAACCACTGAGTCACAAATCCAGCCCTTAGTGAGACAAGGTCTCACTAAGTTGCTTAGGGCTTCTCTAAATTATTGAGGTTGGCTTTGAATTTTTGATCTTCCCACCTCAGCCTCCTGAACCACTGGGATTACAGACATGAACCACTGTGCCTGGCTACAATTTTTAAAAATACTTAAAACTAGCAGCTGACTGGTAGTGCTTGCCTAGCATCCATGAAGTCCTGGATTCAATCCGTAGTGTGACTAAGGAAAACACACACACACATAACTTTTACTGAGTTTTTCTTTGTTTTGTTTTGTGCCAAGATCTCTGTGTTGTGCCGGCTGGTCTTGAATTGGTGGCCTCAAGTGATCCTCCCACCTCAGCCTCCCAAAGTAGTTGGGACTACTAGTTTGGCAGGCATTACCACTGCCAGCGTTTTTTTCTTTTTCATTTTGCTTCAATAGCAACAGATGCTGCGGGAACTGACAGATGTGGTGATGACCTGTGTTTCTAGAATTTTAAGATGTGAGTATAAAATTATAAATTTGAAACTAAAATAAATTTGGTATAGATTCATGTTTTTGCACACCTGTACACTTATTTATTTTATCAGTACCTTGGAAATTCCAAGACATCACTGTGGGTGACAATTTTCCTAGGGTCTTCTGTTCCTCATGGGTTAGGAGCAAGGCAACAATTACTCCAGACCATTTAAAGGCTATTTTAAGAGGAGCATACTTGGAAGGAACCTGTCACCCAGAGCAAGGAGTGGGTTTGTTTTACAGAACAATAAAGATTGGGTTGGTAGAGTTCTTGCCTAAAGTGTGTGAGATTCTGGATTCCGTCCCAGGCAGCACAAAAAATAAAATAAAAAAAAAAAAAAAAAAAAAGTAGTCATGACAAGTGCTGTATTAATTATCCACATCAAGTTAGAATGTCTTCTCATTCATAAATAATATTGTCTCTTTAAAAAACAGTCTTGACACTTAAAGGGATACATTTTTTTCATTGATTATTTCTTTAATACATTCAACAATTCCTTAAGCAATGAAGTACTTCAATACACTGTTCTTTTTCTTTCACTTTATGTAATCCTATTACTAATAATATATTGTGGTCAACAAATAGGAAATAAACAGGTTTATTTCAATTAGTTATTTTAAAAGCCAATAAGACTTTTGGAGGTCTTTTCTTAGAAATCTAATATCAGTGTTTCAAATAAACTGAGGATTCTCTCCACTCCATATGTTAAAGAAAGCTAAGACATTTTGTGTTTGTTTGTTGGTACTAGGCATCACACTTAGGGGTCCTCAACCACTGAGCTATACACTGCAACCCTTTATTTTTTATTTTGAGACAGGGTCTCCCTAAATTGCTTAAATTTGTGATCCTACTGTCCACTGAGATTATAGGCATATGCCCCCATGCTTGACTCGAATGGGGTTTTTTTTTCTAATAGGTTTTTTTTTTTTTGCGGTGCTGGGGATTGAACCCAGGGCCTTGGAACCCAGGGCCTTGTGCATGCGAGGCAAGCACTCTACCAACTGAGCCATATCCCCAGCCCTCTAATAGGTTTTTGAATGCAACAGAATCAAAGAATGTCAAATGCCAAACAAATCACAAAAATCTTTTTTGGGGGGCGGGGGTGAGTACCAGGGATTGAACTCAGGGTCCCTGGACCACTGAACTACATCCCTACTCCTATTTTGTATTTTATTTAAATACAGAGTTCTCACTGAGTTGCTTATTAGCACCTCGCTTTTGCTGAGGCTGGCTTTGAACTTGCAATCCTCCTGTCTCAGCCTCCCGAGCTGCTGGGATTACAAGTGTGTACCACCATACCCAGCCACAAAAATCTTTTAATTGTTCAATTCAAACAATATAAATGCTGACATAAGAGAATAATTTCATGACAATTGTTTCATAATCAACAGAAAGGACAACAGATTGTTTCAGAGCAACAGTATTCACAACGTGAGCAAGACACTCAGTTTCCACAGGATTATTCAAGCTTTACTTCAACTTTGAATAAACATTGTGTGAATGCCTACTGAAATTTTATTTGTATTGTCTCAATCAAAAACAGTAAATTTTTCTCATTAATTCCCAGTTCCATAAGAGAATCTCTTATTTCTGAATGGTCTGGAAGGAATTTTACTCAAAACAGCCTTACAAGCAAGTCTTTTTCACTAGAAAGATATTGTATAAGGGGAAATTTTTCTACATTGTGATTACTTGCATCTATAGCTATTCTATAAAAAAGGTGAGGCGTTTAGAGCTTTATAATCACTGCAGCGGTAAATGGAGTTATTACAGTTTTAATTATTGCAATATATTTTGTCGTGGCATCTGAAAATTTGCTTGTAATTTTGGAAATAGAAAATACTCTGGTTGCTGGGTGCGGTGGTGCATGCCTGTAATCCCAGTGGCTCAAGAAGCTGAGGCATGAGGATTCCAAGTTCAAAGCCAGACTTAGTAAATTAGTGAGACCTTAAGCAACCTAGTGAGATCCTGTCTCAAAATAAAAAAATATAGGGCGCGCTGCCGACTGCCGGAAGGGAGGGTAGACCAGTACTGTTTGTTTACTCCTGGGGTTGTCACATCATGGCTGAAAATGACACAGATAGAAACCAGATTGAGAAACTCCTACAAAGAGTACAAGAATTGGAGCAGGAGGTGCAAAGGCTTAAGAAAGAACAGGACAACATTAAAGATTCAACTGTTAGAGAAGATTCTTCAGGATCTGGAAAAGCTAAGCATGCATTTGACTTCAATGCTCATGGCAAAAGACATGTAGCCCTAAGAATAGCTTATTTGGGCTGGGGATACCAGGCCTTTGCTAGTCAGGAAAACACAAACAATACCATTGAAGAGAAACTATTCAATGCTTTAACCAAGACTCGACTAGTAGAAAGCAGACAGACATCCAGCTATCACTGGTGTGGGCGAACAGACAAAGGAGTTAGTGCCTTTGGACAGGTGATTTCTCTTGACCTACTTTCTCAGTTTCCAAGGGGCAGGGATTCAGAGGTTCTTAATTTAAAAGAGGAAGCCAATGATGCTGCTAAAGAGATCCGTTACACCCACATTCTCAATCGGGTGCTTCCTCCAGACGTCCTATACTGGCCTGGGCCCCTGTGGAACCTAGTTTCAGTGCTAGGTTTAGCTGTCTTGAGCAGACATACTGCTATTTTTTCCCTCGTGCTGATTTAGATATTATAACAATAAATTTTGCAGCTCAGAAGTATGTTGGCACCCATGATTTCAGGAATTTGTGTAAAATGGATGTAGCCAATGGAGTGATTAATTTTCAAAGGACTATTCTGTCTGCTCAAGTATAGCTAGTGAGCCAAAGCCTGGGTGAGAAGAGGTGGCAAGAACCTTTGCAGTTATGTCAATTTGAAGTGATTGGCCAGGCATTCCTTTATCATCAAGTCCGTTGTATGATGGCTATCCTCTTTCTGATTGGCCAAGGATTGGAGAAGCCAGAGATTATTGATGAACTACTGAACATAGAAAGAAATCCCCAGAAACCTCAATATAGTATGGCTGTAGAATTTCCTCTAGTGTTGTACGACTGTAAGTTTGAAAATATTACATGGATCTATGATCAGGAGGTTCAGGAATACAATATTACTCACCTACTATGGGCTAATCATGCTGTCAAAACTCACATGTTATATAGTATGCTACACGGACTGGACTCTGTTGTGTTACCCTGTGAGACAGGACCAAAGATGGATGGAACAATAGAGTGGAGAGACATAAAGCCCTCTGTCATAAAGCAGACCAGTGCCTTTGTAGAAGGAGTGAAAATGGGCACGTATAGACCCCTCATGGATCGTCCTAAATGCCAAGGTTTGGAATCTCAGATCCAGTATTTTGTACGCAGAGGACGCATTGAACACCCACATTTATTCCATAAAGAAGAAACAAAAGCCAAAAGGGACGTAATGACACACTAGAGGAAGAAAATACTGTTTTGGAGAAACCAACCAAGAGGGTCTGCATAGATGCAGAAATTAAAAGCATCATTTAATCACAGATAACTCACCAGGATCTAGGGAGCAACAACCAGCTAGAGGTAGGTAGTAGAAATGAAATTTAAAGAAAAAAAAAATTTCAAGAAGTCTTAGCAATTCTGATGAGTAGTTTTTTGGGGGAGGGGGGTGGGAAGAAAGCTATATTAAGGAAGTTCTTGATTAAACAGGAAAAAGTTCAGACATTCTGTCATCCCTGTCCAAAAGGAGTAAGAGATGAAAGAAGCAAAACTCACTTGTAGCTAGGCATGGAGGTGCCTACCTGTGATCCCAGGTACTCGGGAGGCTGAGGCTGGCAAGTTTGAGGCCAGCTTTGGCAATTTAGCAAGAACTTGTATGAAAAAATTTTAAAAAGTACAAAGGTGATGTAGTTCAGTGGTAAAGCAGCCTACGGTTCAATCCCGAGTACTAGAAGGGGTAGAGGAAGCAATTGTAATTTCTGTATACCTGGAAGCCTTGTGTACAAATTCATTAAAACCTGATCCTGCAAGTGAAAATAAATAAATAAATAAATAAATAAATAAATAAAAATAAAAAAATATATAAAGGGCTGGGGCTGTAGCTTGGTGGTTAAATGCCTCTGGGTTCAAGACAGGAGTACCAACAAACAAACTTCAGGTAACAGGGTATTCAAAGAATCATTTGACTGAAGACAATAGTGTAGGAAGCCATTACAACTTCTACTGTTATTATTTTACCTTTATTGGAATCTCAATAAAAAATTTGTTATTTTAGGCCTGGTGCAGTGGTCCACACCTGTAATCCTAGTGACTTGGGGGCTGAGGCAGGAGGATCATGAGTTGAAAGCCAGCCTCAGCAATTTAGGGAGGTCCTAAGCAACTTAGTGAGACCCTGTCTCTAAATAAAATATTAAAAGGGTGGGGATGTGGCTTAGTGGTTAAGTGGTTCTGGGTTCAATCCCTGGTAACAACAACAACAACAAAAGTTCTTTTTATGATTTCCTTTGGTACAAGTTGAAGGAATCCCCTATCTTTTATGCTTAGCTGTTAGCATAGGCTGCTTTTTATCTGACTTTCCACCATTTTTAATATTGAATGATTACTTGCATGTTTCACAAAGAACTGAAAATGAATATTTCCCTTATTCAAAAGTGCAGTATTTAGAACATTCATCAGGAGCCAAGGGTGGTAGTACACACCTGTAATTCCAGTGACTTGGGAGGCTGAGGCAAGAGCATCAGAAGTTTGAGACCAGTCTCAGTAACTTGATGAGACTCTGTCTCAAAATTAAAAGAAATGCAGGGGTGCTGGGGATGTAACTCAGTGGTAGAGTGCCCTGGGTTCAGTTCCCAGTATGAGAAAAAACAAAAAACAATAAACAAAAGAAAAAGAAAACTCATCATGAAATTGACTTTCCTTTTTTTTTTTTTTGGCAGGTGAAATTAACTCAAATATATTATTCAGTTCAATGCATCTAAAATATGACCTCAAAAAAAAAAATAACAGAATGAATCAAACAACATTACCCTATGATTTATGATTACACAAATGGTATGCCTTGACTCCATGTACAAACAGAGAAACAACATGTATCCCATTTGTTTACAATAAAAATAAATAAATTAATAAATAAAATATGACCTCAACATATAATCAGTGTAAAAATGTGATTTTTTAAAAGTACACATCAATTTCTTTGGGAGCAGGAAAAACGTGAACATTTCAGAGTAATCCCAGTAAAGTAATATGTGGTATTGAAAATTTTTTCATTATCTTTTTTTTTGACAATGATAAAAAATTTAAATTTTTTCATACACTTATATAGTGTAATAATGTCTGTCTCATTCTACCGTCCTTCCCATCCCCACCACCCCACCCCTATCGTCACTCCCCGGCGCTATGGATCGGAATCAACCTTCGGTTTTTTGGGAGTGGCTTATTTCACTTTGCATGATATTCTATAGGTCCATCAATTTACCTGCAAATGCCATAATTTCATTCTTCTTTAAGGCTGAGTAATATTCCATTGTGTATATGTACCATATTTTCTTTATCCATTCATCTTTTGTAGGGCACCTGATGAAGATCTAGGACTACTTTTTCTTCTATTAGGCACAGGGTCTCTGTTCCAGTGCCTAAGTCTTTGATCTGCTTTGAGTTGAGTTTTGTGCAAGGTGAGAGATAGGGGTTTAATTTCATTTTGTTACATATGGATTTCTAGTTTTCCTAGCACCATATGTTGAAGAGGCTATCTTATCCCCATTGGATGCTTTTGGCACCTTTCTCTAGTATGAGATGACTGTATTTATGTGGGTTTGTCTCTGTGTCTTCTGTTCTGTACCATTGGTGTACATGTCTGTTTGGTACCAATACCATGCTGTTTTTGTTACTATTGCTCTGTAGTGTAGTTTAAGTTCTGGTAGTGTGATGTCTCGTGCTTCACTCTTCTTGCTAAGAATTGCTTTGGTTATTCTGGGTCTCTTATTTTTCCAAATGAATTTCATGGTTGCTTTGTCTGTTTCTATGAAGAATGCCATTGGGATTTTGATAGGATTTGCATTGAATCTGTACTATGATAGGATTTGCATTGAATTTTGGTACTATGGCCAGTTTGAAAATATTAATTCTTCCTATCCAAGAGCATGGGAAATCTTTCAGTCTTCTAAGGTCTTCTTCAATTCTTTCTTTAGTGTTCTGTAGTTTTTATTGTAGAGGTCTGTCACCTCTTTTGTTAGATTGATTCCCAAGTAGTCTTTTTTGAGGTTGTTGTGAATGGGGTAGTTTTCCTAATTTCCTAATTGCAGTGAATTTGTCACTTATGTATAGAAATGCACTTGATTTGTGGGTGTTAATTTTATATCCTGATACTTTGGTGAATTCATTTATGAGTTCTAGAAGTTTGTGGCGGAACATTTTGGGTCGTTTAAATTTAGAATCATGTCATTGGAAAATAGCAATAGTTTGAGTTCTTTTCCTATTCGTATTTCTTTAATTTCTTTTGCCTGATTGTTCTGGCTAGAATTTCAAGGACTATGTTGAACAGAAGTGGTGAAAGAGGGCATCCCTGTCTTATTCCAGTTCTTAGAAGGAATACTTTCAATTTTTCTCCATTTAGAATGATGTTGACCATGGGCTTAGCAGAGATAGCTTTTACAAAGTTGAGGTATGTTCCTACTATCCCTAGTTTTTATAGTGCTTTGAACATGAAGGTGTGCTGTATTATGTCAAATGCTTTTTCTGCATCTATTGAGATAATCATATTCTTTAAGTCTATTAATGTGATGTATTAAGTTTATTGATTTCCATATGTTGAACCAACCTTGCATTCCAGGGATGAACCCCACTTGATCGTGGTGCACTATTTTTTAAATATGTTTTTGTATGCAATTTGACAGAATTTTATTGAGAATTCTTGCATCTATGTTCATTATGGATATTGGTCAGAAGTTTTCTTCCCTTAATGAGTCTTTGTCTGGTTTTGGTATAAGGGTAATACTAGCCTCATGGAATGAGTTTGGAAGGATTCCCTCCTTTTCTATTTCATGGAATAATTTGAGAAGTATTGGTGTTAATTTTTCTTTGAAGGTCTTGTAGAACTTGTCTGAGAATATGTCTGGTCCTGGGCTTTTCTTGGTTGGTAGGCTTTTGATGGAGTCTTCTATTTCATTGCTTGAAGTTGATCTGTTTAAATTGTATATGTCCTGCATCAGTTTGGGTAGATAATATGTCTAGAAATTTGTTGCTGTCTTCAAGTTTTTCTATTTTATTTGAGTATAAATTTTCAAAATAGTTTCTAATTATCTTCTGTATTTCAGTAGTATCCATCATGATATTTTTTTTGTTATTAATTTTAGTAATTTGAATTTTCTCTCTTTCTCTTTGTTAGTGTGGCTAAGTGTTTATCAATTTTTAAAAAATTTTTCAAAGAACCAGCTTTTTGTTTTGTTAATTTTTTCAATTTTTCTTTGTTTCAGTTCATTGATTCAGCTCTGATTTTAATTATTTCCTGTCTTCTGCTGCTTTTGTTGTCAATTCATTCTTCTTTTTCTAAGGCTTTGAGATGTAATGTTAGGTCATTTATTCTTTTAATGAATGAGCTCAATGCAGTTAATGTTCCTCTTAGCACTGCCTTCATGGTGTCCCAGAGATTGTGATACGTTGTATCGCTATTCTCACTTACCCTGATATCCCTGATATTTTTCAATTTCATCCCTGATTTCTTCTTTTTTTTTTTTTTCACGGTGCTGGGGATCGAACCCAAGGCCTAAGCACTCTACCGACTAAGCTATCTCCCCAGCCCTGATTTCTTCTTTTATCCATTCAGCATTCAGTAGCATGCTATTTAGTCTCCAGGTATTGGAGTAGCTTCTATTTTTTATTTTATTGTTGATTTCTAGTTTCATTCCATTATGATCTGATAGAATTCAGGGTAGTATTCCTATTTTTTGTACTTTTTTTAGGAGATGAGTCTCTTGCAGACAGCATATTGTTGGGTCTTTTTTTTTTTAATCCAATCTGCCAGTCTATGTCTTGTGATTGATGAGTTTAGGCCATTGACATTCAGAGTTATTATTGAGATATGATTTGTATTCCTGGTCATTTTGGTTTATTTTGGTTATTAACTTGACTTAGTTTCTCCTTTGATTGACCTTTCCTTTCACGTAGTTTCTCTCTTTTGTTGGTTTTCACTGCTTTTTTTCATTTCCTCCTCATGGGATATTTTGCTGAGAATGTTCTGTAGTGCAGGCTTTCTAGTTGTAAATTCTTTTAACTTTTGTTTATCATGGAAGGCTTTTATTTCATCTTCAAATCTGAAGCTTAATTTTGCTGGATATAAAATTCTCAGTTGGCATCCATTTCCTTTTGGGGCTTGATACATGTTATTCCAGGACCTCCTGGCATTGAGTGTCTGGGTTGAGAAAGCAGCTGAGATCCAAATTGGTTTCCCCCTATATGTACTTTGATTTTTTTCTCTTGTAGTCTTTAAAATTCTATCTTTATTCTGTATGTTAGTGATTGTCATTATAATGTGACTTGGTGTTGGTCTGCTGTAATTTTGTACATTTGGGGTCCTGTAAGCCTGTTGTATTTGATTTTCCATATCATTCTTGAGATTTGGTAAGTTATCTGATATTATTTCATTGAAAAGATTGTGCATTCCTTTGGTTTGTATCTCCGTGCCTTTGTTTATTCTGATAAATCTTAAATTTGATCTTTTCATGTTATCTCATATTTCTTGGAAATTCTGTTCATGTTTTCTTACCATCTTCTCTGTATGGTCAACTTTATTTTCAAGAGTATATATTTTCACTTAATTGTCTGAGGTTCTGTCTTCCAAGTGGTCTAGTCTGTTGGTGATACTTTTCATTGAAATTTTAATTTGGTTTATTATTTCCTTCATTCTGAGAATTTGATTCCTTTTTATAATCTCTGCCTCTTTATTGAAATGATCTTTCACTTCCTGTATTTTCTCTCCAAAACAATCCTTTATTTCAAAGATCAATTTAACTATGTTTTTTCTAAACTCCTTCTCTGACATTTCTTCTACTGTGTTGTCTATGGATTCTATTGTTGGAACATCTTCACTTGTTTGAGGCACTTTGTTCCCTTGGTTTTTCATGTTGTATGTCTTCTCATCTAGAGGTATGGAGCTGAGGCAGTACAGATTCTACCCTGTAGTCTTATAGTGTCCCTGAAGTCTTCCAGTACCTCACCTTTAAGGAGGAGACCAATATTAACAGCACCCAATGCAAACAATATGCCACCTTAAACCAAATTGCCCCTATTATGGCATATACAGTTTTGTCACAATAGAAATGAAGTGTTCAATTATTGTCTACAATATAAACAGTAAGTTTGGTAAAAGGGCTTACCGTTTCAAATGATGGACAATGAGAGAATAGAAGTAATATAAGATGTGATGTTTATGAGGGAGAGGAAGAGAAGACAGAGGTAAAAATTTGTAGTAAGTGTGAGGGAGGAATTAATGGATGTTGGCTATTAGTATGAGAAAAGTGAGAAAGAGAATCCAGGGAGACAGGTGAGAAAAAAATATGCACAGATTAAAAAAAAAAGTAAAAATATAAGGACACACAAAACTGTCATGTACTATTCAGACATCCCATTTCTCAATAAACTGATGCATGAAAAATACTTGGATTCAAAGATGGTAGGGGTATGAGAGAGGTGAAAAAAGAAAAAAAAGGAGGAAAGTCTGAATGGAAAATTGAATGATTGCTTCCGTTGGCATTCAAAAATGTTCTTAGCTTCCCTTCTCCTCCGAGAAGTGGGGTTGTCTGAAGTTTCATGTTAGCTCAGTCCAGTGGGTGTCAGACTGGTTGGGTGGGTGAGCTGATAGCAAGATGCTCTCACAGCCTCTTACAGTTTTCCCACCCATTGTAGCTGGCCCCTTCCGTCCCTGCACACTTTAGGACTCACTGAACTAGAGAGAGCCCAGTTTTCTCCAGTTTCTTCAACCTGTGCTCCCCCCAGGGAACTGCCCCTAGTCTCTGGTTTTCCACGGGCCTGCCAGATCCAGACTGTCCCACACATACTCAGCTGCAATCTGATGGACCTGGGTTTCAGGTTCTCTAGGCCCTGTCTTGCTGCGGTCCCAAAATCTCAATGCCCTTTCAACTTGGGATCACCGGGGATGCACTCACACAAAGGAGAGAACTTGCAAAGAGGCAGCCAGATGGCAGCCAACTACCACACCAAGCAGAAAGACCTCAGGTGCAATCAGACCTGCAGGTACTCCAATATATCCAGGTCCTGGACTGAGTTCAGAGGAGACCACACCCCAAGATGCCAGTGGCTGCAGCAACAAACCTGCAGGCCCTGGCTGTTGTCCCAAGATGGTGGCAGCTGCATGTAACCAAACGTGTGGGTACTGTGACAATATGGACTTCCAGGCAACAGCAGGCAGCAGGAGATCTGCTTGCGGTCTGCAGGTGGTCTGCAGGCTAATGGTGGACAACTGGCAGGTGGACAGTGGGCAGTGGGCGATGGGTAGGTGAGAGGTTGGCTCAGTGGTAAAGCATCCTTGGGTTCAATCCCCAGTACCAAAACCAACCAACCAACAAAAACTGGGCTAGTGCTGTAACTCAGTAGCTCACCCCTGAGTTCAATCCCCAGTACTGGGGGATGGGTGGGGAGAAAAAAATGAAAGGACAATCCATGATATGGGAGAAAAATTTCACAAATCATATACCTGATTAGTGACTTGTATCTCGACTATATAAGGAGTTATTAGAACTTAATAACAAAATCACAGATAACCCAATAAAAATGGACAAAAGATTTGAACAGACATTTCTCCAAAGAAGATAAAAATAGCTGGGTGTGGTAGTGCACACCTGTAATTCCAGCAGCTCTGGAGGCAGAGGCAGGAGGATCAAAATTTCAAAAACCAGCCTTAGCAAAAGCAAGGCACTAAGCAACTCAGTGAGACCCTATCTCTAAATAAAATACAAAAAAGGGTTGGGGATGTGGCTCATTGGTGGCATGCCCCCAAGTTCAATCCCTGTACCAATAAGTAAATAAATAAAAATTTAAAAATTTTAAAAAATGCTTGGCATCTTTAGCTATCCTGGAAATGGAAACCCAAGCCACAATGAGACACCACTTCTTATCTGCTGAGATTACTTCAACCAAAGAGATAATAATAAGTGTTGGGAAAATGTGCAGAAATTTGAACCCTCAGACTTTGCTAGTAGGAATAGAAATGGTGCTCTTTCTTTGGAAAACAGTTTGGAATTCCTCAAAATATTAAAGTGTTTTCATGTGATCTAACAATCTACTCCTAAGCATATACCCAAGAGCACTGAAAATGTATATCTATGCAAAAATTTATAACAAAGTTCATAATAGCATTAGCTAAAAAATAGCAAAAAAAAAAATAATAATCCAAATATCCATTAACTGATAAATGGATAAGTACAGTGTGGGGTATTCATAAGATGGAATTTTTTCAAACATAATAAGGAAAAGGAAGAAAATTCTGATCCATACTACAACACGGACAAACCTTATAAAAATTATGTTAATTGGAAGAAGCCAGTCACAAAAGACCACATAGTGTATGATTCTGATTTTATTAGATGCTCATAATAGGTAAATTCAGACAAAGATTGGTGGTTGTCTAGGGCTGGAGTGGTTGAGAAGAAATGGGAAATGAATGCTAATAAGTACAGGGTTTCCTGTTGGGATGATAAAAATGTTCTAAAAATGGCCCAGCATGGTAGCTCAGACCCGTAATTTCAGCAACTCAGGAGATTGAGACAGGAGATCTAAGATTGGAAATCATCCCTCGCAATTTAGCAAGAACGTCTCAAAATGAAAATGAAAAGGGCTGAGAATGTAACTCAGCGGTAGAGTGCCCCTGGGTTCAATTAATGCGTAGTAACAGGGAGGCGGAGCGAGTTCTAAAAACGATTGTTGCACTTTCAAAAATTGATAGCAGCCACCACAGCAAGAATTGGAAAGGTTTTATTTGACAAGTCTCATTAGCTTTTATCATTGCATCTGAAACAAATCCAAACTCATACTTAACTATAAATTGGAGTTGAATCTTGAAAGATTTGCAAACTTCCAACTTGTGAGAAAACAACGAATTGAACTCAATGTGATGCAAAAACAAAACCAAAGCCAAAGACGAATTTCTCATCTGCTTGCAAGGGACAGTCTCTGAACAATGCCAGGGCTGTACACAAAAGTTTTGGGAAGTCTGGCCTCTAGGGACTGGTGGTCTTCCAAGAAATTGGCACGTTTAGCAAACGACAGACTCAGCCGTTTTAGTGTGGTTACTTCAGAGAGGCTGCTGAGGACGGGCTTTTAGAAGCCCAGTCACTGGTGTGAGTCAATTGCTCATTGGCTAGTGTCTAGAAACCAAGAGTTGTCAATGACTGGTTGATTTTCAGAAGCACGGGACTGTCACTGATTTACTCTCAGAAGCTGTTGAGGACTGGCTGATTTTCAGAAGCTAAACCCCTGGAGTGAGGCTGTCGCTGATTGGCTGATTTTCAGAGCCTGTGTAGCGATGTGACGTTATCTCTAATGGTGGTTACTTGTTCACCATTGGGATTTGAATTTAAAAAGTCTTTCCCTTTCTTGAATATGAAAAACACGTACCTTAAATTTGTACCATTTGGTCTTCCTTTTAGCGAACTATGCAGGAGACGCCACAGGGATTGTCAAGAGCGTTATACACGGAAGGAGAATTTTCAGCCAGTGCTGTCATTTAAGTGATTGAAACGCCAATTATGGCGGAAAAACAGCTCTAGCGAATTCCTTTAATAGTAAAAAGATGAATGCAGGGAATTTAAAACATCCATGACGCAGGACGAAATCATTTAGTAGATCCTGTACATACAGAACCCTGGCAACCCTATCAATAAAATACTTCCCCAATTTTACAGAGAAAAGGACTGGGGCTTAGTGGGATTATGTTTCTGGTCGTTGGCTCTGCAGTCGGGAAAGGGTCAAACCAGAATCTGGAGAGTAACGAGCCGCGAGGTCCTCCAGGAGCCTGAGCCCCTAACGCTCATATCCTGGGCAGGGCTGGATACGCACTGCAGATCGTAGGCCTGCTAGGAATCTGCGTGCAGATGTGTGCAGCGCGAGTGCGCAATTGATGAGCAGCAGGTGAGAGACCGCAGCGGCGGTACCCGCCCAGGGGACCCGGCGACCAAAGATCAGCGCGGGGGGGTGGCCCAACTCCTGCGACTGCAGCGGAAGGTTTCACTGGAAGGCTGAGCCGGTAGGGCGGGGCCGGAGCGAGGCTCCGCCCCCAGGCGCGTCCGTATGCGTGGCTGGGGGGCGCCGGGCAGAGTCCCTCTGGATTATACGGAGTCTGATAACAGGGCAGAGCGGCTGCCGGGTATCTCTCAAGCGGGGGCCTCCTGCCCACGGCGTCCAGCCCGGCCGCCTCGCAGCCTAAATTGGGCGTGGCCCTGCGGCAGTCCACTGGACCCCCATTCCCGGGCAGTCCTGACGCCCCCGGCCGCGCCCCGGTTGCGTCCGCCCCGCCCCTCGACGTGCCCCCGCGCGCCGCACCCCCTCCCACCCGGCACACCCCTGCGCCCCGCCCGGCCGCAGCGGGCCTGGAGCCGCCCGGCGGGCCTTAGCGACCCTCGCAGCGGCACGGTTCTCCTCCGCAGCCCGCCGCCATGGACGTATACCCCGTGCACCAGCTGGGGCTGCCCCGCTCACGGTTCCCCGGCAGCTCTGGCCGCGCGTCGCCCTCCGTCAGGTACGCGGGCCCGAGGCCGCAGAGGGGCGGCCGGGCGGGGGATGCGGGATGTCGGGGTCCGGCGACGCCTCCCGCCGCAGGGCGTGGCCCGACATGGCTTCCTGGCGGACGATTCTTTAAAACGGCTCCTGGAGGAACGTTTCGCCAGGAAGGCGCCCTCCGTGGAGTCTCCTTAATGGCTTCGCTGCGGACGACCCTCCAACGGTTCCCTGTGGAGACCCCCCCCTATTGTGACATCCTCATCCCGGTAGAACGTTTCCCCCAGGAAAGAGTGCCCTTTGAGAACCCACAGTGGCATCTCCGTGGATAACTCACTCGCCTTGGTCACGGAGTAGAAATAGCTCTCTCTCTCTCTCTGTCTGAAAAGACCCTCGCTCCTACACACAATAGCTCCCCTGTAATAGAATCCCAAATGGGTTCCGCTCAGAAACCGTTTACCTATAAACCTCCACTATTGTAGCTTTCTAGAGCCTTTGCCTGTGACAGCGACTCCCCTAAAGAGCACCCCCGCCCCTTACATATCTACCGAGAGCATCTCCCTTATTGCGCATTTCCCCACCTCTCCTGCCCCAGCCTGAAGCGGGACACCCCCTCACTCCACGACGGGGAGCTCAGGTTGGAGGGAGATGGAGGTCATTAGGGTCGCAGGAGTGGAAATTAACTAGATGGGTAGAGAAAAGAAGATCCCGAACCCCCCAAAGTCTCTGACGCCAGACCCCGGAGCCTAGAGACAGAGCCTCCGGGTGTCTTGGTATGGTGTGGGGGCTGGTATTGGAGAGGATTCTTCTGCCCCCTTTCTATGTCAAGGGATTCTTTTCCAGTTTCTACTCCGTGTGTCATTGGGGCTGACCTTGATAGTCTGGCCATTGTTCATGACCGGGCTGATATTGGGCTGCCAGCGAAGTGTGGAGGTTGGAATGATGGAGGGGTTGCAGCAGAGACCTCTGAGAGAGAGGGAGAACTAGCAATGAGCTTTGGTACTGATAAACTGTCATTAAATTAGATGACTTTTTTTTTTTTTTTTTTTGCGTTTTTTCTTTATTCCAGCCACTTAGCAAAGCGAATATGGCATTTTTCCCTTGAACTTACTAACTTATGTTAGAATGGTTTTTCCTGTATTCTTGTTATGGTACTTAAAGCTTGGTGGTTTTTTTGCTTGCCAATTTTTTTCTTTTTTGGGGGTGTGGGGTTTTCAGGGGAGCTATTGTGTGTAGGAGTGAGGGTCTTCAGAGAGAGAGACCACCCGCCAAAAAAAGAAAAAAACTAGACCAAATTCATGGAAAGGAAGTACTCATTCTTAGAATTCTGTCCCTCTTTTACTTCCTGGCATTCCTTCCCACATCCCAGCAACTAATACATGTTTGTTGAATGATTAAAGGATGGAAGAAGGGGCTAGTTGGTAATGAGATGATGCATTTAGGAGTCCTAATTTACTTCTAATTCAATGTTATGCGAATTTCTTTGCTCTTTAATGAAATTCCTTCTGGGCTTTACAGTTTCGAGTGTTTAGTTGATTATGGTAACCATCTCCAATCCATCCCAATGTTTCTGCCAGATGGTTTCACTGTTTGAAAGTATTTGAACTTTGCATAGAAATTTAGAACTTGGAGCAGCCACCCGCTAAATCCAGCTCTTTGTAGACTTAGGGGTTTATCCCAGATCATCTTGAACTCAGGATTTGTTACTTGAGTTTTTTGAGATTTCTGAGGGATGGGGAAATCATCTTTATTGGTAAAAATCCATCTCTAAAGTAATTGCTACCTTCTTGTTTCTAATAGCAGAGCAGCATGCATTTTGGGTTTTTTTCGAGATAGTGTTTTATGTTAAAAAGAAGTATGCTGTTGTCTTTTATTAGTCATACCCAAACTCTGAGTACTCTATCAAGTGGTTTGAGTGAAACTTGTTAGACTTCAGATGGGTAGTGAAAGGAACACCAAGGCTTAACTATTCTATACCTTTGGTAAAAGAAATTTGGTGAAGGTTTCCCTCCTTTCCCTACTTGTAGTTGAACTTGCTTTTCTTACATATTCAAGCCCTCCCCACCCTTTTTGGTACTGGGGATTGAATCCAGGGGTGCTTAACAACTGAACCACATCCCCAACCCTTTTTATTTTTAATTTTGAGACAGGGTCTCACTAAGTTGCTGAAGCTGTCCATGAATTTGCTATCTTCCTGCTGCAGCCTCCCAAGTCTCTGGGATTATAGGCATGTGTCACAACACCCAACCTTTCCCTCACTTTTGACACTGAATGTTTCTAGCAGGTTTGGACTCAGCACTTTCCTGTCACCCATATTTGGCTTCTTTGCTGCTCTCTGATTCCTGGGTGATGAGAGGCAGGCCTAACTGGAGAAGTTACATTCCTAAAGGTCCATAGATAGCATTTGCAAGTGTATGGTTCTCTTCTAGCAGGGGAGTTCATTTTCACAGATAGAGAATGGAGATCAGGGGCTAAAGTATTGTTGCTCAGAATTAGAGGTTTCCTTTTAAGGATATGATAGTCATCAGTGCAGTCTATCAGATATTTTTTTGTTTCTGTCTCCCGAGCATGTAGTAGAATTGTACTTGTCTGCCCTTTGAAGTTGGATATGGCCTCGTAAATTGCCTTAGGTCATTGAAATGTATGTAGGAAAAATGGTAGTCATTCATGATAAAAGCATCTAGTGTGTAATTTGTCACTCTTTTTCCTTCTGTCATGATGACTGTTGCTCAAAATTGTGGTTACTCTATCAGTCTGGGATCAGAGTAAAACGAGTAAGAAAGAGGTGAAATGCTACTGGAATTTTGGAATTATTACTAAAGTATAACCTAGCCTATCTGGACTAGTAGTAAGAAATTGGTGGAAATCTGGCTGAAATATACTTTTCTGCTGCCAAATCTTTTTTTTTTTTTTTTTTTTTTAAAGATTCCTGCTCAGGACTTGTTTAACAATTTAAATTTCACTGCCTCTTTAAGTAAATAATCCAACATATACCATGTTAGGCACCATGGATGCAGATGAATAAGGCAGTCCCCTGTCTACAGAGAACTCTTTTATAAGTAGAAATAGACAAATACAGCAAAAAATCATAAAGAGTAGTGAGAAATAAATACTGAGGAAGAAATAGGACTGAAGGAACAATAATGCAAGAAGGCGTAGCTGGGTTTGATTTTAGCTGTTGGAAGAAGGTAGCTGGTATTTACTGATAGTGGAAACACTGGTAGAAGAGCAGGTTTGTGGAGAAAATAGAGTTTAGTTATGGCCATGATCCTTTTGAATTGCCTAATAGATATCTAATTGAAGATACTAAATAGGCAGTAGACTGTATTAGTCTGTAGTTCAAGAGTGATATTGGAACTATGGAAATACTGTCCATATGCTGATGGCTTGCATGTTTTTATTTAAAACCTGGAGACTAGGGCTGGGGTTGTGACTCAGTGGTAGAGCGCTTGCTTAGCGTGAGTGAAGCCCTGGGTTCAATCCTCCGCACCTCATAACAATAAAATAAAGGTATTGTGTCCACCTACAACTAAAAACAAAACAAAAATAAGTAAATACAGCCAGGAGACTAAATAGAGATCCAGGGAGTGAGTACATATAGAGGAGTAATATCTAAGCCCTGGGATAGTGCCTGTGTAAAGTAAGAGTGAAAAAAGTTCCAGAAAGGACAGTTTAACATTGTTTTACAAATTCTGAGGAAGAATGGTTTTCTACCACTGAGAATCAAGAACAGAATCAAGTAGTAGAATCAAAAGTTGAATGATACTGTTAATAATCTGATGATAACTAAGAATAAATTATTAGGCTTGATAAGGTGGAGGTCATTGGTGACCTTGACAAGAACAGTTTTGGTACTGTGGGTTCAAGAGAAAATGAGAATCGAAGACAGTGGGTATAGATAGTCATAGTGACATTCTTGTGTGTGTGTATGAATATGTAATAACAAATCCTACCATTATATACGATTATAATGTGCCAATAAAATATGGGAAAAGAGTATTGTTGTAAGGGAAAGCCAAAGAATAGAACTATAATTGGAAGGTCATGAGGTATTATGCATTTTTTAGCCAAGTGTAGTGGCACACACCTACAATCCTAGCAACTCAGGAGGCTGAGGTAGGAGAATTGCAAGTTTGTGGTCAGCCTCAACAATTTGATTATGCCATAAGCATCTTAGCAAGACCATATCTCAAAAAATGAAAAGGACTAGGATTGTAACTCAGTGGTAAAGCACCCCTGGGTTCAATCCCTGGTACCAATTAAAAAAAAAATCTCTTGTTTTTAGGTGGACAGATATCATTGCTTATATGTAAATTACTGGGAATAGTGCAATAGGGAAGATAAATTGATTAAATATAAAGAAGGGACACTTGGAGGTGTGAAATCTTTGAATAGGTAAGAGGAAATGGTAACTAGTCCACAAATGAATATGTTGACCTGAAACTAGATAAGGGCAATGTGGACAGTTCATTAGTAGCAGATTTTATGAACTCAAGTACTGTTGTGTTGGTAGTTTGGTGGTGGGAATAAATCAAGTTCTTTTCCACTTATATCTATATTCTCAGATAAATAAGAAAGGTCTTCAGCTAAAAGTGAAGAGTGGAAAAGTGTTAGAAGTTCATCTAGGGAAGGGCAAGAATGAGTTGAGTAAGGAAGTGCTTTAGGATTGACTGGCAGCACCAAGTGCTCATTTGGGGTTTGTGGTCATAATTTTTTTGTAGTATTTGAAATTGAACCCAGAGGTGTTCTACCACTGAGCTATATCCTGTTCCTTGCTGTGATAAACTTAAGGCCAGGTGTGATGGCCTGTACCTGTAACCCCGGCAACTTGAGACTGAGGCAGGAGGGTTGGAAGTTCGAGGCCAGCCTCAGCAATTTGGTGAGGCCCTTTCTCAAAATAAAAACAAAAAGGGCTGGGGATGTATGTAGCTCAGTGGTAAACTACCCCTAAGCTCAACCCCTGTACCCCTCAAAAAGAATTAAGATGAGACCCAGTTAACACAATTGCATGGTTTCCCTACAACTGTGTTGAACTGCTTGGATGTGGGTGGTATGAGAGGTAGTGGCAGAAGAATAGAACAACACCATTGTAAAGAGAGGGTCAAGAAACCGAGAGGTGAAGACAACGGTGCGTATTGAGATTATCATGAATTAGGGTAGAATTATTGACTGAGAGGCTGAAATCTTTAGGGAATGAGGAGGAGTAAATGACCAGGGACCTGTAAATGTGTGCAACAAGGAAAGATAGTGGGTGGTCATCATTGACAGCACGAAGAATTTATCCCAAAATAAAATTTCTCAGAATCAAAGGACCTCAGTTTTTATATTAAAAAGACTTGCCAAGAATCCAGCACAATAGTCATGCCAGTTGAGGGTGTAACTCAGTGTAGAGCACTTGTCTGACGTGTGAGACCCTGGGTTCCATTACTAGCACTGAAAAAGAAAAAAAAAAAAATCCATATGAAGGCACAGCACTAGGAAATCTTCGAGCACTCTTAAAGCCTAAGAACATCTATAAATTGCATATATAGGGTTCTAGCAGGATTGGAGGCTAGAAAATAATGGAGCAAACAGTACCTTCTGAAGGAAAATGGATTCCCACCCAGAATTCTGAATCTAGCTAAACTGTCAGGTGTGAGTAAAAGATCAAGACATGCACACATGCAAGGTCTTAAAATTTGACATCCCATGCACATTTTATGAAGAAAATGCTGGATGATATACCCTGGCAAAATGGTCTGTAATCAGGGGTCCCTGTCCTGAGTTTCTCTCTACGGGGTACAGATGGGATTCCTTCCTTATCAAGGGACTCATAGGAAGGACATTCTTTGTTCCCCTGGAAATTACCAAAAGGGATGAGATAATTTTTAATTGCCATTTCCCACTTTGCCTCCACTGGTACTTAGATCAGTGTCTGGCACATAATCTCTGCTCACTCAATATCAACTGCTTTTGACAGCTAGTATGAAACACTACTTGTGCTAATTATTTATTGAGTGCACAGAGAATAATTGGGGTGAAGCAGTGGGTTATGTTAAATTTCATGAGTGCTTAGAGAATGAAGAGTCATACTTGTGACCTAGGTGTTGAGAAAATGATTCATAAAAGTGATGCTTTACTGAGAACTTTAATTAAAACCTCACAGAGGTCAGTTATCTCTTTAGGTGATGTTCATTGGCCAGTTGTCAATACACTTTTTGGGTTTGCATATTTACAGAAGTAATAAATATAGTGCAGATGATAACTGCCTTAAGAAAACAAAATGCAAAATGAAAGCAAGATTGTGCCCTTGGATGTCTGAAAATGTGAAGTTTCAGCCTGTAAAATACTTGCTTGGATGCTGACCAGGGAGCTTGATGTGCTTACTATAGAAGCAAAAGGGTATGCTTAGTTATACTTTTGTGGCTTTATTTCTGCCCCAGAGATAGAGGCCTTGCTATTTACTTTTTCACTTGTGTCTAGGATGATAGCACACTGTGACTCCTATTTGGTGATCATTATGGCATTAGTAGTGTACAATATCTTGACAATGTTTCCTACCTCTGGGGCTCTTCTTTCATGTCTTAGCATTTGGAAATGGGAGAGTGAATGATGAGAGATGTCTTGCCTTGTATATTACACCGCCCTTCCAAAATTTAAAAAATAAAGAGAAAAGGAAAAGTAGGGTTTACAACTTGGGTACTTAAACTGATATCTGTGATTTTTGAGTCCTAGTTTGAAGAAAAGTAGTTCATTTGGCATGCTTTTTGGGTTTTAAGTAATTTTGGATTTATAGATGAGTTGCAAATATGGTGTAGAGTATCCCTATGTACCCCTTTTATGCAGTTTCCCCCCCGCCCTTTTTTTTTGTTACCAAAGATTAAAGTTGGGGGCACTTAACCACTGAGCCACATCCCCAGTCCTTTTTTGTGTTTTGTGTAAAGACAGAGTCTCCCTGAGTTGCTGAAGACCTTGCTAAGTTGCTGAGGCTGGCTTTGAACCTGTGATCCTCCTGCTCAGCCTCACCTGGGGATTACAGGTGTGCACCACCGTGCCAGGCTGATGCAGCTTTCTCTAAGGATAACATTTTACATATAACCATAATGTATATCTCAAAACTCAGGAATTGATACTGGTATAATATTTTAGTTTACTTAGTAAACTTTAGTTTAACTTGGACTCCAGACTTTATTTGAATTTCCCCAGTTTTCCTACATGTTCTTTTTCTATTCCAGGATCGACTCTAGGATTCCACACTGCATTTTTATTTGGCATGCTTTTAATAGTCAAAGAAGTGAGGGGAGTAATTGTGAATGCTTTCTGAATGAAGATTTGTGAAACTGACTTTACAAAGGGCAGATTGTGTGAGGAAATACTCATAGAAAGCAGGAGAAAAGGAAGAAAATGGAAAATAAGGTGTCATAAAACTGGAATGTAGTCAACAGACTTCTCGATAATGTTTTCCTATATGGTGGTTAACATTTTCTGAAGTTCTTGAAGTTTGTATTTTCCCACCTCCCTCAGTGCTCTAAATCCCCAATCTCCCTTCCTCAATTTTTTTTTTTTTAAATTTTGAGATAGAACCTCTCGTACGTAGTGGAGGCTCGCTTCAAACTTGTGTTCTTCTTGTGTCAGACTTTCAAATTTTTGAGATTACAGGCATGTGCTGCCACTGTGCTTAGCTCTAGTTTTTAGAGTATTTTATGAATTTTTAAAATTTTACCAATTTAGGAAATATGTATAGACATGAACTGTGATTAGGCATGAGTTTTAACTTTGACATAAGGTGGTCTATCAGTTAGGAACTACATCTGGCAACTGGTAAAAGAGGCCTGGCAAAAATGACTTAACTCTGGAGCTTATTGTCTCATGTAAAAGAGTTATATCTAGAAAAAGGTAGGCTAGTTCTGGTATAAAATCATCAAGGAACCAGGCCTTTTTCCATGTTTGTATTTTGTTATCTTTAGCAAGTGACTTTTATCTTTACCATAGCCCCATGGTCACAAAATGGTTGCAGGATCTCTCCAGTGCCTTTATGTCTGTCAGGCATGAAGGTAAGGAAAGGAGTATCTTTCTTAGTCAACTCAGTGCCCTCCACTTTTTTTTTTTTCCATACTGGGTGTTGAATCCAGGGCCTTGTACATGCAAGATAAATACACTACCACTGAGATATATTCCCAGCCCTTGTATTTTGAGACAGGGTCTCACTAAGTTGTCCAGGCAAATCTTAAACTTGTAGTCCCCCTGCCTCAACTTCCCAAATCAGTTCCCCCAGTTTTTAAAAATTTTATGTTTTCTGAATTTTCTACAATTTATTCTAATTATACATGACAGTAGAATACATTTATTAGGGCCTTATAGTTGTACATAATGTTGGGATTTGTTGTTACACATTCTTGCATGCACATAATATAACAATATAATTTGACCATTTGTCATTTCCTAGTATTTCCCCTTTTCCTCCCCACCTCTCTCCCACTGGTCCCTTTCCTCTACTCTACTGATCTCCCTTTGATTTTCATGAGCTAACCCTCCCACACTTTTCTTCTCCTTTTTTCTTTCTAGCTTCCACAGATAAGATCACATATACTGCCCTTGACTTTCTGAGTTTGGCTTATTTCACGTAATGTAATGTTGTCAAGTTCCATCCATTTTCCTGCAAATAACATAATTTTGTTCTTCTTTATGGTAGAATAAAACTCTATTGTGTATATGGACCACATTTTCTTTATCCATTGATCCATTGGCTGGCACCTAGGCTGGTTCCATAGTTTGGCCTTTGTGAATTGTGCTGCTATAAATATGGAAATCTATGTATCACTGATGACTTTAATTCTTTAAGTTAAATATTGAGGAGTGGTCTAGGTGGGTCATATGGCGGCTCCATGCCTAGTCTTTTGAAGAACCTCCAGGCTAATTTTCATAGTGGTACTAATTACTGTCCTACCAGCACTGTAAAAGTGTTCCTTTTTCTTCACATTCTCTTCAGAATTTCTTATTGTTTGTATTCTTGGTGACTGCTATTCAGTCAGTACCCTTTAAAGAACTTCCCCAGAAACTTTCACTTGATGACTTCTTCATAAGTCTCATTGGTCAGCTCTAGAAGCAAAGAAGCTGTGCTTATTTCCCAAATAAAATCAGGGTACTAGTTTTTTAAAAAAAGGAGATTGGAAATAGCTTAGATAGCTGTTTGTTTCTACCACAGGGAGGTAGCTGTGTGGAATGAGTTGTATTGCCTTGTATTAGAAATGGCTCTGGTGAGCTGCACCACAAGTGCTGGGAACAAAAGTCATTAACTACTTAAATGATGCCAACTTCAATCATATCATACGTGTGTTTATATCCCTTCATTATGAGTCACTTTATGGTTAGTGGTTATGCATTGGCAGCCACATTGACTTTGCTTTTTCCTTTGCAGGTATTTCTTTAACAAAAACATCAGTGAGAGATGACATTTATTGCCTTACCACACATCTTCTTTCTGCCTTTCTTCCAAGTCTTTCATTTTGCAAAGGGAAGTAAGTGCTGCTTTGGTGAAGGGTCAGATTCCTTTTCTTTCTTTTTCTTTTTTCTTTTTTTTTTTGTGGTACTGGGGATATAGGACTTTGCACTTAAGTACTCATCCATTTAGCCACATTCCCAACCCTTTCTTTTTTTTTTTTTTTTTTTCTTTTGAGACAGGGTCTTGCTGAGTTGTTCAGGCTAGCCTGGAACTTCTGATCTTCCTGGCTCAGCCTCCAGTGAGCTCATTTTAATCACTACCTGAAGTCCAGATTAATGTTAACTTGGTTTTTTTACAACTGCTGTTGATTTATTCCCCCAACATTTTATTATGAAAAATTTCAAAAGACCAGAAAAGTTGAAAGAATTGTTCAGTGAACATTTATGTATATCCATATCTAGGTTCTATACTTAATATATTTGTTCTGTTTACCTGTCATATATTCATCCTTCTTTTCATCCTTCCCGTTTTTTAATACTTTTGAAAGTAGGTAATGATATCAGTGTGCTTCAGTCTTAAACATGTCTTGAGATTGATGTTATATTTAGAAGAATGTTTTGCTAGGCATAGTGATGCATGCTTCTAGTCCCAGTGATTCAGGAGGCTGAGAAAGGAGGATTGCAAATTTGAGGCCAGCCTCTGCAATTTAGCAAGACCCTGTCTCAAAATGAAAAATAAAAGTACTCAGGGCTGGGGAGATAGCTCAGTCGGTAGAGTGCTTGCCTTGTAAGCACAAGGCCCTGGGTTCGATCCCCAGCACCCCAAAAAAAAAAAAAAAAAAATACTGGGGAAGTAGCTCAGTGGTATAGTAGTCCTGGGTTCAATCCCCAGTATAAAAAGAAAATGAAAAATGAAGAATGTTTTGTTTTACAAATGACAAAAACTTAATTCAAAGGATTTAAGTAAAAAAGGTAATTTGTTGGTTTACTTGGCTGGAAGGACTGTGGAGACTTAGACTGACAGGAGGAGCTGAGCTGCAAGGAACTAGGGCTTATGCATTAGAACCAAGACACTGCTATCAGGATGGTTTGCTTTATAGTCCAGGCTGCCTTTTGTTTCCTGTTCTCACTAACTTTCTGCATTTTTTTCCTATCAACATGCCTTACCCAAGGCAGGATAGATGACTATGGTAACCCCAAACCACATTCTTCCTGCATCATGACCCTGGAGCCATTTCTCTTCTAGCACTAAAACGTCCATGGAAAAGACTCCATTCGAACTGTCTTGCCCTGGGTTATTCATGATGGGATGCTGTGACCAGGAACAAGCAGAGTATGTTACCCAGCAGGGCCGGGATAGAGATGGAAATCATACTGAGTGAAGTGTATGTCTGAGAAAGCTTCCCATTCATTGTTTAAGCCTTTCATAATCCTGGTGCTTGATTAGGAAAGGAGAACCACAAGTGTAAAAATTCTAAACAAAACAGTAGTATATTGAGTCTAGAAGTATAATAAAACACAATACTTACTTCAAGTGCATGTAGGTTTTGTCCCAGAAATGCAAGATGCAAGAACTGTTCATTACTAAGGTATCTATTAATGAAATTATCAGATAAGTAGTAGTAGAAGATCTCCCCCCCACAGAAAAAAACAGCTGCTTAAAATTTAACACTCATTTCTGATTTAAACCAGCTAGCATGATAAGGTTCTAGTCAATATGAGGTAAGCCAAAAAAATAATCATCTGATATGTGGAACATTGCAATAGATTTTTTTTTTTTTTTTCAAGTGATGATGGGCATGGAATCCATGCTTCCACTGAGCCACATCCCCAGCTCTGCAGTGGACTCTTAATTGGTCTTCCAGGTTCAATTATTACCTCTCTTCAGTTTGCTGTCAGAACAGCAAATAGAGTGATCTTATTAAAATGACTTTCATATTAGTCATTCCTCTTTTCAAAGTACTTTTAGTAGAAGTTCAAATCATCAGCTAAAAGACTTTAATCTGTCCTCCTCCAAAGTAATCTCCTACTGTTCTCTTCTTCATTCTGTTCCATCCACATGGATTTAAGGAACACTGCCCTGAAGGGCCTTTACACTTGATGCATAACTGTGATTTTGCTTCTAGTTTTTAAGTAAAGGTACTCTTGGTGAGTTCTTTCCTGACATTTCTATTTAAAACTGTAATCTACTCTCCTCCTAAGCCTCAAAATCTCCTACTTATCACTGTATGACAAATGTATTTTACTTATTTTCTCTCTTTCCTTCTGCATTGAAATGTAAGTTCTGAGGTTTTTGTCCGAGGGATTTTTTGCCCTTTCTTTCATTGCTAAATCTCTAATGCTCTGAACAGTACCAGGCACACAGCAGGTGCTCAGTAAAACTTAAGTGAGTTATGATTTGGGATAAAATCTGTAAATATTTGAAAGGAAGAGATAAAACTGCTAATTTTCTACTTGGAAAAAATATGATGACAACTCTATTAAAACTAGTTTAGCAAATGTAAACTCTGAAAGATGTAATGGATTCAAGATTACATTGAAAATGGGAACAAAAAATTATAAGATCTATAGGAATCAATCTAATAAGAATATGGAAGACCATATTTTATAAATGAAAATATAAAATTGAAAGTATGAAACAGAATAGGAGGGAGAAATGTTTTTGAGTGGGGAGCTCAGTACTATCCATACTCAATATGATTATAATATGAATGCTCAACAGGCTTTTATGGAATTTGACAAGCTGTTTTTATATTTCATCTTGAAAGGAAAATGTTAAGGAACACTCCTCTGTAGGGTCTTTTGCACTGGACTTTATACAAAGGTACTCTTGTTGAGGCCTTTCCTGATTTTTCTCCTCCTAGAACTCACAACTATGAAATCTTTGAAGCAATAATAGGATTTGTCCTATCAATTATAAAAATAATCTATATACTAGAAAGGTGAAGTATTAGCATATTTTAAAAGCTCTGATTATTTTTTAAAGGGTAATATTTCTGGATCAAGTAGAGACCCAAGTATTAGATCCAGCTACATAGGGCATATGTAGCTGGATATGCATATGCTACAGGTGGTATTCTACATCAGAGGACTAAAAGGATCAACATATGGTCTTGAAACATTCACTTATATTTTGGGGAACAAAGTACAGTTAGATTTTTGCTCCACAAAAGTAAAATATTTCAGAGCTGAAAAAAAATTAAAACCCACAAATGAAATGCTGCACTTTAATATTTTGTTTATGATGCTGAGTGGAGAAAGCCCAAAAGGAAAACAGAAGCTCCTTAAGTTTAAAAGTAAAGGTAGATTTAATTTTATAACTTTGACATGAAGGTGTATAGAATTGAGGAAAGTATTTGCAACATATGGCCAAAGTACAACTTTTTTTAATATGATGAAGTATATAATGACTTAATAGAAAGTGGGCAAAGAACATGAATATGTACTCATAGAAAAATAAATGTTGATGATCAGTAAACATTTCTGTAGTGATTAGGAAAATTATAACAGTGCAATTAATGCATTGTATTAGCATTAATTGAAGAGTGACACATGGTTTAGAAAATTGTGGGAAAATAAGTACTGTGGTATCTTGTAGGTGAATGATTTAGAAGAATAATGTGGCAAAATCTATCAAAATTTAAAATGTAGGTACCTCTTTACTTTGCAGTGCTACTTTTAGATCTCTACAGAAACTTGTCCTTGTGCTAAAGATGAATATATAAGGTTGCTCAATAAAGCATTGTTTGCAGTAGGAAAATAAATAAAAACCTGGAATATTGAATCAACATCCAGTTAAAGTAAAACAAAAGATAAAGTATATAGCAGGGTTTTTTTGTTGTTGGGTTTTTTTTTTGTTTTTGTTTTTTTGACAGTACAAGAATTGAACCTAGAGGCATTTTAGCACTGAGCTACACTACACTCCTAGTGCTTTTTAAATTTTTAGTTTTTATTTTGAGGCAGGGTCTTGCTAAGTTGACCAGGCTGCCTTTGAACTTGAAATTTTCCTGTCTCAGTCTCCTCAGTTGCTGATATTACAGGCAAGTGTCACCAAGCCCAGCTAGTATACTGCATTCCTTAGAGTAAGGTTTAGCAAGCTCTGAAAGAAAATGGATGCCAACCAAGAGTTTTATATCCCGCAAAATTATGCTTCATATTTGAAGATGAAATTAAAAAAAACTTCTATAATAAACAAAAGTTAAAAAGAATTCACAACTAGAAAGCGTGCACTACAGAACATTCTCAGCAAAATATTCTGTGAAGATGAAAACAAAAAAAAGTGAAAACCAGCAAAGGGAGGAACTACACTAAAAGAATAGTCAATCAAAGAAACTAATTCAAATTAATAATCAGAAGTAAGCCAAAGTGACTGGGAATACAAATCATTCCTCAAAAATAACCTTGAACGTTAATGGCCTAAACTCATTAATCAAAAGACATAGACTGGTAGATTGGATTAAAAAACATGACCCAACAATATGCTGCCTGCAAGAGACTCACCTCATAGACAAAGACATCCATAGACTGAAGGTTACAGGATGGAAAAAAACATCAATCACTCACATGGACTGCATAAAGAAGCAGGGGTTTCCATCCTCATATCAGATAAAGTGGACTTCAAGCCAAAGTTAATCAGAAGGGACAAAGAAGGACATTTCAGAGGCTGGGGTTGTGGCTCGATGGTAGAGTGCTTGCTTAGTGCATGTGAGGCACTGGTTCAAACCTCAGTACCACATTAAAAAATTAATAATAAATGAATAAAATAATTTTAAAAAAGAAGACATTTCATACTGCATAAAAGAATTATACATCAACAAGACATAACAATTATAAATATTTATGCCCCAAACAATGGAGCATCTGCATACATTAAACAAACCCTTCTCAATTTCAAGAATCAAATAGACCACAACACAGTAATATTGGGTGACTTTAACACACCTCTCTCACCACTGGATAGATCCTCCAAACAAAAACTAAACAAAGAAACTATAGAACTAAATAATACAATCAATAATTTAGACTTGACAGACATTTATAGAACATATCATTTATCAATGAGTAAAAAACTTTCTTCTCAGCAGCACATGATCCTTCTCTGAAATAGATCATGTTTTATGCCACAAAGCAACTCTTAGAAAATATGAAAAAATAGAGTTAATACCTTGTATTCTATCAGATCATATGGAAAGGAATTAGAAATCAAGGTTAAAATAAAAAATAGAAGCTACTTTAACACCTGGAGACTAAATAATACACTATTGAATGACAGATGAATAACAGAAGATATCGGGGTGAAATAAAATACAGGTAAGTGAGAATAGTGATACAATATATCAGAATCTCTGGAACACTATGAAGGCAGTGCTTAGAGGTAAGTTCATTGCATTGAACTCACTAACAGGATAAAAATGTCAACAAAGAAATGACATAACATTACATCTCAAAGCCTTAGCAAAAAAAGAGCAAATCAACTCCAAAAGCAGTAGAAGACAGGAAATAATTAAATCAGAGCTGAAATCAGTGAAACTGAAACAGTTCAAAAAATTGACAAAACAAAACATCATTTGTTGAAAATATAAAATTGATAAATCCTTAGCCATGCTAATGCAGAGAGAGAAAAAACTCAAATTATTAAAATACAAAAAGGAAATATCACAGTGAACACTACTGAAATATGAAGATAGTAAGAAACTATTTTGAAAATTTATACTCCAATAGTATAAATAGTAAATTTGAAGACATTGGCAAATTTCTAGAGACATGTGACCTACCCAAACTGATTCAGGAGGACATACACAATTTAAACAGATCAACTTCAAGCATTAAAATAGAAGCCTACCAGTTAAGAAAAGCCCAGGACCAGACATATTCTCAGCTGTCTTCTACAGGATCTTCAAAGAAGAATTAACATCAATACTCCTCAAATTATCCCAAGAAATAGAAAAGGAAGGAACCCTTCCAAACTCATTCTATAAAGCTTGTATCACCCTGATGCCAAAACTAGACACAAAGACACATCAAGGAAAGAAAACTTCAGACCAGTATACCTGATGAACATAGATGCAAAAATTCTCATTAAAATTCTGGCAAATCACATACAAAAACATATTAAAAAGATAGTGCATCATGATCAAGTGGGGGGTTCATCCCAGGGATGCAAGGTTGGTTCAAAATAGAAATCAATAAATATAATACATCACATCAGTAGACTTAAAGACATGATCATATGATCATTTCAGTAGATGCAGAAAAAGCAAAATACAGCACCTCTTCATTTTCAAAATACTAGAAAAATCAGGGATAGTAGAAACATATCTCAACATTGTGAAAGTTATCTGTCCTAAACCCAAGGCCAACGTCATTCTAAATGGAGAAAAACTTGAAAGCATTCCCTCTTAGAACTGGAACAAGACAGGGATGCCCTCTTTCACTACTTCAATTCAACATTGTCATTGAAACTCTCTCCAGAGCAATTAGACAAAAGAAATTAAAGGGATATGAATAGGAAAAGAAGAACTCAAGCTCTTCCTATTTGCCAACAACATATATATTTAGAAGACCCAAAAAATTCTACCAGAAAACTTCTGCAACTAATAAGTGAATTTATCAAAGTAGGATATAAAATTAACACCCACAGATCAAGCACATTCCTGTATATCAGTGATGAATACACTGAAAGAGAAATTAGGAAAACTATCCCATTCACAGGAGCCTCAAAAAAAAAAAAAAAAAACAACAACTTGGGAATCAATCTAAAAAAAGAGGTGAAAGATGTCTACAATAAAAACTACAGAACACTAAAGAAAGAATTGAAGAAGACCTTAGAAGATGGAAAGATCTCTCATGCTCTTCGATAGGCAGAATTAATATCGTCAAACTGGCCATAGTACCAAAAGTGTTATACAGATTCAATGCAAATCCTATCAAAATCCCAATGGCATTCTTCATAGAAACAGACAAAGCAACCCTGAAATTCATTTGGGAAAATAAGAGACCCAGAATAGCCAAAGCAATTCTTTTTTTTTTTTTTTTTTTTTTTTTACAGTTGCCTGTTTATTGTTTTTCAAAACAAAGCAAACTAAAAGGGGGAGAAACATTCAAAATTCCATTGTGGTGGAAAGCTGATTTGATGCAGCTGATTCAGTCTGTCTCCCAATTGTATCATGGAACATCAGGTGTACTCTGGGGTGGGCTGTTGTCCTGGCAGGGATGGATGAATAGTTGCATCAAGGCTGGCATCAGAAGAGCTGCAGGCCAGTTTTGAGCCCATGCAGCTGCCCCTGGCTCCAGAGAAGGCCCTCAAAGTTGCTGCTGCTATTGCTGCAGTTGCCACTGCCAACACCACAGCTTAGGCCCAGGGTGCCAGTCTTGCCTATTGGGGGTTCCAGCTGCTGGTCTAGCACAGGCTGGTCCAAAAGATACATGGTGTCATAACTGTCCAGCATAAGCTCTGCTGGGTCCTCAGTCTGACCTGGCATTCGGCCTAAGGGGAAAGTGTCCCATCGTACGTCCTCTGAACTAACTTGCCATGCAGAACCCTGCAAAGCTCCTCTTTTATGAGCCAGGAGCCTGGCATGCTCCACAGCAGGGGATTCGTGCACAGTAGAGAAAGGCCCCACCTCCATTCTGTCTTCATCTTCTTCCTCATCTACTTTATCATCATCGTCATCATCATCTTCATCAACATCTTCATCATCATCTTCAATCCCCTCTTCCTCTTCAAGGTCATCTTCCTCTTCCTCGTCTTCTTCCTCCATCTGGTCTTGCAACACTTTTTTCTCCTCCTTCTCTTCTTGATTGCTATCATTATGGCTGCCCTGTTCCCCCTGCTGCTGGGCCTTTCCTTCAGACCCGCAGTTAGCACCAGCTGGTTTGAGACCCCAGTACAAGCTGTCCAGTGTGTATGGAGATTTCACAATGGGGGGAGCCTCTGATCCCTCTTTCACCTGGCTGTTTTCTCCATTCTGAGTATAAATGGAACAGATGCGCAGCAGCTTCTCCTGCTCCCCATCTGGCAGGACCTGTCCCATGGCTTTGAAGACAAGCTGAAGGAGTTGGGGACTGGCCCAGCAAGGTGAGCCCAAGCAGGACTCAACCACCTGGGGCCAATCAAGGGAGGCAGAGCAGTTGAACAGCCTCCAGCTCCTTCTTGCTTCCCACTGGCTTGCAGAAAACCGGCGAGCATTCTTTCCAGTTTTGGTGTTGGCCACGATCAGTTCAGTGGTCCATCTAAGGATGTAGGTGGGCCGGATCCCACTGTCCCCCAAGGTTGGCAGCTCAGAGAACATCCTCTCCAGCAGGGCCTGCGTGAAGGTCTGGGAGTGCAGGCCCCTGAGCAGGGGCTGCCAGAACTGAGAGAACGGCTTTGGCACCAAGACGTCATTCAAGTCCATGTTTTCTTCATATTCTATCTGTAAAGCTGCCAACTGCTCAAATGTGGGAATGAGAAAGCCATCGTCCAAAAAAGCATCCAGTACAGCATTCCTGTTCTCCCATGAAATCCCCTTGAGCTCTGCCAGGATGCCTTCTACACATGGGGACAGTTTATTCCATGCCTTAACAGCCTGAGGTAAATGCCTAAATTTCTCCAGCACCTTAAACTGCTCCTCTTCATAGGATACCAGCAGTTCTCGGGCTCTTTCATACAACTCTTTATGTCTCAGGGCCTTTGCCAAATGAGCATCCACCTCTTCACTGACTTTACTATCTCCATCAGCCCTGACATCCAATTCTGCACCTTTCCCATCATCCTGAGGCTCTGGTTTCTGTCCTTTGATGTCGTCAGCAATGTTCTTCTCTTCTTCTTGGTCCTCTTCCTCTGTCTCCACCCTGTCCTCCTCCAACTCCCAGGTTTCTCTTAAGCTGTTCTCCAGTTGATGGCACCAGAAGGTCTTCTGGAGCCAATCCAGAACAAAGTAGCAGCCTCTGCGGCAGTCATTTATATGGGGCATTTTCTTGTGGGGCAACTCATGGCGAAGTTCAACAATCCAATCCGGAATGTTCACCTCCTGAGCCAGGGACTTGAGGGGGAGCTTGGCAAACTTTTGCTTCCTCTCGGAGATAAGATTCACAAACCTGACCAATGCCATGCCATAGAGTAGTCTAAGTTCATCAGTGCCCAAGCCACCAGTTACATCCAGGAGCTTACAGCGTATCAGGTCAGCAGTAGAAGCCACTGCCAGGGGCAGTTCGTTGCCTAACCTAAAGGGCCACAGTCCAGCACCATCATAAAGATCCTTTGCACTGGTCCACCCTCTACTTCAGAACCTTGGTTGTTGCAGGATATTCCCATTATATACTGGCCCAAGAGTGCATGAAGACACAAAACAAGAAGATGGGAATAATAGGGTAATGACTGTGGGATACAACACAGGACATTAGGAGCTGGCTAGGGTGTACACAAGACATCTAACTGTGAAATTGCCAATCAATAGTTGTGCAACCCTCAAACCATTCAGTTAGAGAATCCCTGAATCTTTTGTTAGTCTGTCCCCTCCAATCTTATAAACTGGACAGAGGTACCTCACTTGAAAATGTTTTTTCACGTAAGATCCTCTTGCACTTGCCCTAATTAGCATCAGAAATCCACACTAGGATGTTGGCCTGCTCATTAAGTCCTCATTCAGGCCCACAGGTTCCCTCCCCAAGAAAGGGTTACTTTTTGGAGGTAAAAGTCAAACCTCACAGTTATGACAAGAGGATTGTTGAAACACACCCTCTTACTTTTCATCCACAAACGGAATTAGTGCAAGAGTTTGACTGCGACTTCCCTCCAGGCACTTGGGAAAGTGGCATCATTAAGCGATTTAGGGGAGGACTTGAGAATAGGGCCTTTTAGGAACTTGACCAAGAAGAGGTGAAATGCCACCAGCACGCAGGCAAGAGGCCTGAGCCCGCCGCCTTACCTGCTCCTCCACACTGTGATGCGGTTCAGCGCATACCGCTGCAACTTATGGTCATCACAGAACAGATAGACTGTCACCTGGTCCCACTCGGCCCTGCTAAGCCAGGCGACCACGATGCTCTGAGCCCAGAGTGGCGACGACCTTTTCTCTTTGACACACTTTCCGTACCATGCACTCCACACACGATCCATACCCTGGGGACCCAGAGCTGACCCTGCCCCAAATTCCCACCAGAACTGGGATAGATGCCTGGCCCTGTGCCACCGCGGTCAGCACGGCTTCAGCTCAACGTGCTACCCTCACTCCAAAACGCCGCCGAGCCATCAACCAATGTCCAAAGCAATTCTTAGCAAGAAGAGTGAAGCAGGAGACATCACACTACCAGAACTTTACACTACAGAGCAATAGAAACAAAAACAGCATGGTATTGGCACCAAAACTTAGACATGTACACAGAATAGAAGACACAGAGACAAACCCACATAAATACAGTCATCTCATACTAGAGAAAGGTGCCAAAAGCATCCAATGGGGATAAGATAGCCTCTTCAACATATGGTGCTAGGAAAACTAGAAATCCATATGTAACAAAATGAAATTAAACCCCTATCTCTCACCTTGCACAAAACTCAAAGTGGATCAAAGACTTTGGCACTAGAACAGAGACCTTGTGCCTAATAGAAGAAAAAGTAGTCCCAGATCTCCACCATATCAGCTTAGGACCTGAGTTCCTTAAAAAGACTCCTAAAGTTCAAGAAGTAAAATTAAAATCAATAAACGGAATGGAATCAAATTTAAAAAGCTTCTTCACAGCAAAGGAAACAAATTTTGACGAGAGAGCCTACAAAATGGGAGAAAATCTTTACCACAAGCACCTCAGATAGAGCATTAATCTCCAGAATATATAAAGAACTCAAAAAACTTAACACCAAAAAAACAAATAGCCCAATCAATAAATTGGCAAAGGAACTGAAAAGACACTTCACAGAAGAACTATGAACGGTCAAAAAATATATGAAAAAAATTTCAACATCTCTAGAAATTAGAGAAATGCAAATTGAAACTACGCTGAAATTTCATCTTACTCCAGTCAGAATGGCGATTTGTCAAGAGTACAAGGAACAGGCCTGGGACTCTAGCTCAGTGGTAGAGCGCTTGCCTAGCACATATGAGGCTCTGAGTTCAGTCCTCAGCACCACACAAAAATAAATAAAGGTATTGTGTCCATCTACAACTAAAAAAATACCGGAAAAAAAAAAAAAAAAAGAATATAAGATGAATGTTGGCAAGGATGTGGGGAAAAAGATATACTCATACTTTGCTGGTGGGAGGGCAAATTGGTGTTGCCACTCTAGAGAGCAGTATGAAGATTCCTCAAAATATTTGGAATGGAACCACCATTTGGCCCAGTTATCCCACTCCTTGGTTTATACCCTAAAGAACTTAAAATCAGCATACTACAGTGACACAGCCATATCAATGTTTATTGCAGCTCAATTCATGATAGCTGAGCTATGAAAGCAACCTAGGTACCCTTCAACAAATGAATGAATAAAGAAAATGTGGTGTATATACACAATGGACTATTACTCAGCCATAGAGAAGAGTGAAATTATGGCATTTGTCAGTAAATGGATGGAACTGGAGAATGTCATGCTAAGAGAAGTAAGCCAATCCCAAAGTACCAAAGGCCGAATGTTTTCTCCCATATGCAGATGCTAATTCACAATACGCAGTGGGGCCAAAGAAGAATAGAGGTACTATGGATTAGAAATAGGGGAATGAAGGGAGGAAAGGGTATGGGGGTAGGAAGGATGGTTGAATGAATCAACATTATTACCCTGTGTGCATATATAATTACATATCTGGTGTAATTCTACATCATGTACAACCAAAAGAATGAGAAGTTATATTCCATTTATGTATCATGCGTCATGTATAACTAAATTGAACAAATTAAAAAAGAGTTTAGTTCTATATGCTAAGTTGGAAAGATTTCTGTTGTATATAAATGAGAAAAACATGTTGCAGAACAGTTACATACCTTATTTTATTTACATAAACAAATAACTCCCCCCAGCCCACTCAGACTATATATTAGAGATTCTTATCAAATTATTCATATCAGTTTCCTACGATGTTAGTCAGATTTGTATAAGGATTAATTTACTAAAATACTCAAAACATGAAGCATGCAGAACAGTATATTAATATTTTAATTGCTTAATTTTCAAAATAAAAAAGAGTAAATTCCAGAGGAAAAATAGGTAAATTTTTTTTCAATTTATTTTCATCATTTCCAGGGAACCAGAGTAATGAAATACAAATATAAAACAGTGAGATATAGCAGAAAGAATAAGTTCAAAATCAGGGTCTGTGATTACTCAGGTTCTGTTGGGGTTAATCTTGGGAAAACTGCATCAGTTTAGTTGTTCTTTCTTCATACTGTCTGCCATCATGTCCAAAGTTGGAGCCTAAACCCAAGGAAAATCAGAAATAAATTATAGTATGAAACCAACATATTTGATATAAGCTATATTATTAGCTTGGCTGAGTTTACATGACTTCTAAAGATAAAATGTTGTAAAGTCTTAGGCAACCATAGACCTGCCTAGGATTTGCGTTCAGGTAGACCTGTGAGCTCTGGGGCAGTGTTATTGCCAAAGTTTGATGTATGTTTCATAGTTTCTGTTAAAAGAAAAAATACTGGTTGGATACACAGATCCTCGTAGTGGTGACTCTGGGGATGAGGATCCTTGAAGACTTTAGTTTTGCATGTAATATTCCATTTTTTCCTTTAAAAAAGATGATAAATTTATTACACATGTAAATCCAAAAGCACTATTGTAGATAGCAGTAAATATTCAAGATGTTTACAGTTGGTAATTTTGGGTCCTGGAAATGTTAACGGATTGTGGTTTTCTTTCTTTTTCTTTTTAGTTCTGGGGATTGAATATAAAGGTGCTTCACCACTGAGCTAACCCACCCCCCAGTCATTTTTACTTTTTTATTTTGAGATAGGGACTTGCTAAGGTGCTAAAGGTTTTGCCTATCCTGGCCTTGAACTTGCATTTCTTCTTCCTCTGTCTCCCCAGTTGCTGGGATTATACAAGTGTACCACCATGCCCGGTGGATTGTGGTTTTGTTTAAAAAATTTTTTTTAGTTAAAAGGTAAATAATTCAGTAAATGTCGTGTTTCATGGTTCAGTGACAACAGGACATGTTCTGGTTAAAAATTAAATTTGGGAAGCAAGAAAATGTACAGAGAAAATAAAAGAATTTAGTTTCACCCATTTGACAAGAAAATAAGAAACACTAATTAGGATAATTTACTCTGAGAAGAGGAAGGTCTTTCTACGTTTATGTGCTCCCACTTTATTGTGGAAAAGAAACTCTGTTTTCAGTATTGTCTTGGCTTTCTACAGCAGGAGTCGGGGAGCTGTTTGTTTCTTGGTCACATGACCTATTCATGCTTTTTGTCACTGGCTGCTTGTTAGTTTGAAAACCAAAGAGCTCTTGGTAACCTTGGCAGTCAGTCAGCTCACTGGTGTATGGATTGGGAAATAGGCCAAAGAGCCAATTTGATGAAATCTTTCTAGTGCAGAGAATGATTGGAAGATCAGTCTTAAGTTAAACATGAAAAACTGGAGAGGGCCAAGTAATCATTTCCCAGGGAAAAAAATTTTCTGAATGTTCTTGAATGTTCGTGCTGTTTCTACTCAAGCTACTTCTTAAACCTCGTTACTTCATACAACCCTTTCCTCCCAGCTCCCCAATTTTTATGATGTGAAAATGTTCAAACCTATGATACCGCCGTTTACTGGTGACGAGTTCTGCTCCCTCTAATGTTGAAGTTTGAACACTAGAGAAGCAAGCCAAGGCAAGCATATTAAGCAGGTTTTATTTAAAAGTAATAATACAGACTTCTCCTGGGAGGGAGAAGGGGGCCATGGCTGATGTTCTAAAATCCCAAGAAGTGAGCGCACCCTACATCTTTTATAGGTTAAGGTCTCTTTTGTTCTCCAGTTCTTTCCCCCCTTATCTCTCCTTCCTGCCTAAGTGACTAGGCCTGGTTTTGCAGGTGAGATGTAAAAAGTGAGAAGTGGATGGGGCAGAGGGAGGGCCAAAGCAATTCAGCCAGGCAAAAGGCCCAGGGGGCTTAATTAGCAACTCCATTCTTGCAGTACTTGATAAGGGCAGGTAAATTTGGTAATCAATGAGCTCCCGAGATCCTTAACATTCCATTCTCCCAGGGGTAGTCTCCAACTTCCAGAGACAGATGGCTTTCTTGGCCTTCATTTCCTCGATTTGACCTGATCCCCTATTTCTACACTAACTGCCTGTCCTTAATTCTGGCTTCACCAGAGAACTGGTGAAAGAATAATACAATGAATTTATCTTTAGCCCACCATAGATTCAACCATTTTTAACTTGTTGCCATATGTGATTTATCTTTTTTCTTCTTTTCCTCAATCTTTCTTCTTTCATGTTAAACCTTTCTGAAATAAATTGCAGTCATCATGACACTTTACTACTACATCCTCATACATCTCTAAGAAAAGGAATTGCATAAGCACATTATTTCATCTAAGAAAATTAACAGTGAATCCCTAATAGCTATTTCTGGGATCAATTCCACTTGGTTGTGGTGTGTAATTCTTTCTATATGTTGCTTAATTCTATTTGCAAATATTTTTAAGGGTTTATTTGGTCTTTCTTTTTTCTTTTTTAATTGTATGGGAATTTAACCCAGGGGCCCTTTACCACTGAGCTACATCCCAGCACTTTTTGTTTTTTATTTTAAGACAGGGTCTCACTGAGTTGCTTAGGGCCTCTCTAAATTGCTGAGGCTGACCTAGAACTTGCAATCCTCCTGCCTCAGCCTCCTGAGCTGCTGGAATTATAGGTTTGTGCCACCATGCCAGGCTGTTAAGGGATTTCTATCTATGTTCGTCATGGACATTGGTTTATAGGTTGGGTCTTTGTTTCTTTCACTGCCTTGGTCTAATTCTGATATCTTGTGGAAGATTGTGAAAAATCTTCCTTGATAAAAAAACAAGTCATAGAGGGCTGGGGCTATAGCTCAGTGGCAAAACATTTGCCTAGCATGTGTGAGGCACTGAGCATGATCCTTAGCACCACATAAAAATAAACAAACAAAGGTACTCTGTCTATCTACAACTAGGCCCTGGGTTCAATTCCAGTACCATAAAAGAAGAATCAAGTTTCAAAAAGAAAAAAATAATAATAAATGAGAAGTCATTGGAAGTTCTTGGAGTAAGGGGCAGAGTCTCATTCCTAACTGGGATTGACCATGAGAGGGCCTTAGACTCCATCTTCCATTGAGCCATAGATCCAGGGGCTATCCAGTTTGTAATCAGTGATTAGATTTAGTCTTCAGACCAGTCCTGTACAATCTCTTCCAGAAAATACAAGAGAGAGGAGCTAATTATGTAGTTTTGATACTAGAACCAGATAAGGACCAGTTTCCATCTCTAGCAAAGTCATTCCTATTCTTCATGCCTTGTGAGCATCTCACACAGAGTGCAACTTTTATCATCAGGTCGTGCTGGAACTCAGAGAACTGTTTCCTGTTCTTTTTGCAGCTGTAACCGACTCCGCCAGATACAGAGCATCCTGACCCAGAGCAGCAAATCTCGGCCTGATGGAATCCTGTGCATCCTAGGTCAGTACTTTTAACAAGGTGGGACTCAGGGTGGGGGCAGTTTGGATTCTTATTAACAGTAGTATTATTGGAAGACAAACTGTGAGGTAATGTCCTCCTAGCTATTATTCCCCTGAAATCTGTTTCTGTTTTAATGAGGTTGGATAAGGAAACACCACAGAGATAACGAGCCCTTACCATTCTTAGAGCTCTTTCTGCCAATCCTTTCCTCTCAGCTGTGCATGGACAGCTACCTCCCACCTTGACACTTCCTTCTTGCTCAGAGTCATAGTTCTGGGACTTCACAGATACCCAGAACCAGGAAGTATATATACCTGAGGCATTGAGAGGCAGTAGTAAAGACAGCATTGCTTAATTGCCTTTTTATTTATCTCTGACCCAGCTTCACTAGATTCTAAACTTTATGAGGACCATTAGCAGGCACTTGCACCTTTGCACTCCAGCATCCAGTGAAATGCTCAGTCTTCTTGCTCCTGATATTTGTGAGATGCTAAGTGTTTATGGTTCCATTCACTTGTCATCTTCGTGTTCTTTTCAAGCCACTTTAATTGCCTTTATTTGATCTTACATATTTTGCTAAAGACCTTTATAAGAAGTGAATATTAGGCGGGAGTGGTGGCACACGTCTGAAATTCCTAGGACCTTGGGAGTCTGAGGCAGGAGGATATAGCAAGTTCAAAACCTTAGTGAGTCCCTAAGCAACTTAGTGATACCCTGTCTCAAAATAAAAAATAGAAAGAACTGGGAATGTACATAGCTCAGTGATAACATGCCCCTGGGTTCAATCCACTTGCCCTGTACCAAAAAAAAAAAAAAAAAAGTGAATGTTTTTTAAGATCCCTATTCTTAGACTAACTGAAAGTGTTTCCAAGATCTTAAACAAGCCATAGAAGAACTGAAACAAACATTATTATCTGTTTCCTTCTATCCTCAAGAACTGATTTTCAGAAATTAATAGTCTCAGTAATCTGTGCTGGGCCAGGTGTGGTGGCGCGTACCTGTAATCCCAGGAAATTGGGAGGCCGAGGCAGAAGAATCATAAGTTCAAAGCCAGCCTCAGCAAACTTGAGCACTAAGCAATTCAGTGAGAACCTGTCTGTAAATAAAAAAACACAAAATAGGGCTAGGGATGTGGCTCAGTGGTTGAGTGCCCTTGAGTTCAATACTTGGTAACCCCCCCCCAAAAAAAAAAAAAAAAAATCTGTGCTGTTTGATTTTCTTAAGCATATAGATCTTGGGATACAAGTAAGGATACTTGATGCTGAAACCTGTTTCTTTCACAGAGAGTTGCTTAGTTTCTAGCACAAAATTGGTTTGAGATGTCATCTTTGATTATCAGAGTTTTGCTGAGCTGGGGAAAATTATTGGGACTCATTTGCTTCCCATAATACAGAACAGCTGATCAGAACTTTCTTTGCCTTGCAGGAATTGATAGCAGGTACAATGAAGGCTGCAGAGAACTGGCAAATTATCTTCTGTTTGGTTTATACAATCAGAATACTAGTGATTTTGAGAAAACGGGATTTTCTGAAGAAGTTCTTGATGGTAAGTCTATGTTGGTAAAATTGTATGTGAGAGAAGAGTGGGCATTTTATTTCTTGGCATCATTATTTGATGTTTTTTTATGGGACAGTATGATAAAATTTAAAATATAAGCCCCAGTAAAATTTTTGCCTTTTATATTTTTCTCATCTCACCTTTTTCTTTTTGAGTCAGTCAGAGATTTGCTAAATACCCAGGCTGGTCTCAGACTCAAAATCCTCCCACCTCAGCCTCACAAGTAGCTGGGATTACAGGCATGTGTCACCACATCTGGCGAATTTTTGCTTTTTTGAAAGTGAAAAGTAGCATTTATTGTTTGTTGATATATTAAGTAATATGCTTCTGTTGGTCACTCACTGGATAAGAAAATAGTAACAGGTTATTTTCAGAATATATTTACTGGGTAAATCAACTTTTGGGAAGAAAATAAACATCAGTATTTGACTTTATTTTTTTTTGGCAAGATACTAGTTTTCCTCATAATTTTCCACTAAGGCTCCATAATTTGCCTCTAAGGCTAGAGGTTCACATATGTGCTGTTCTCCAGTGAAAGCACTTTTAGTTGTGGAGCAAGGATAAGCCTGCAGGCTGCCCCTACAAGGAAGACTTCATGTGGATCTTCAGCTGAGGGACAAAGGCTCTTTGTCCTGCTGTCTTTTGGAATTGTTTTCTGTGTGACTTTAATTCATGACGATGTCTGTGGCTACAATGCAGGCTTTCTGCTTACATTGCCCTTTCCTTAGCTCTGAGACACTCTGCCTGTGTGGATGTTGCAGTGGGCTCTTGCCCAGGAGCTATCTCTGATATCACATACTTAGCATCATGACTTGCCAGCCAGATGGGTCAGAAGACGGAGGAGGCAAATGAAACTGGACAGAAGACAGACAACTGTTGTGAGGCAGCTGGGGGAGCCATGAAAGCAAACATCTGATGTGAAATTAGTGGTTCTAAGCTGGGAGCACTGTTGTCCCCCAGGGAACATTTGACAATGTTTGAAGACATTTTTGAGTGTCACAACTGGGTAGGGGGTGCTGTGGGCATCAGAGAATAGAGACCACGGATGCTGGTAAACATCCCACAATGCCCAGAGAAGCCCCTAATGAGAAAGAATTATCTAATATAAATTGTCAGTAGTGCTGAAGTTGAGAAACCCTGATCTTCTGTGGTAAAGTCCTTAGTTATGTTTATTCTTATACAGATTAAATCTCTCCTTTTTATTAGGAAGTACAGTTGACTGAAATTACCCATTCCATTAATGTTTTTGCAATTCAAATTTGGTTTCAGAGTTTGATTTAAAAATTTTTTCCCCTTATACTGCATAGAATCTGCTTGTTTATAAAGAATTAATCTTGGCAACATGAATCAGCTACACATTTCACTGCAGCCAAGATTGCTAAAGACATTACAGTACTGAAATTAAGAAAATACTTTAAATTCTCAAAGGTGCTTTATTTTGCTTATTTTTGTCTTTACCTTTTTGTCTTTATCCTGTCATCTGGCACAATGGGTGCCTAGCAAATGAATATTTTCCTCCAAATGAGCAAATTCATTTTTAGAAAACTGTGATCACATTTATGCTTATACGGTTAACTATTCAATATATGAAAGGAAAAAGGATCAACAAGAGTGACTTATTTTAAAAAGAAACTTTAAAAATATTTTACATATTCAACTCATATATACTTTATTCTCTTACCTGCCTGTGTACTGTTAAACTCGTGTTTATAATGATGGCATGAGTCTGTTGAGCTCCTAAGAGTACAACAGCTGTTATGTTTTCAACTTTTTTTCCTTGTGTTACTGGGGATTGAACCCAGGATGCTCTGCCACTGTGCCTTGTTCCCAGTGCTTTTTATTTTTTATTTTGAGACAGGATCCTGCTAAATTGCCTGGACTGGACTTGAATTTATAATCCTTCTGCCTCAGTCTACTGAGTTGCTGGAATTACAGGCCACTGTGCCCGGCTTGTGTTAATGCCCTTTATTGTAACCTAGTTCTTTGAGGCGTGTTACACTTCAGTGTAGAGTGTCACAGTCTCTCTGAGTGACATCAAGCTCACACTCCTGAGCAGATAATCTGCAAGTGATTTAGGACAGGGCTCTTGAGAGGGTGGTGAGGAAACCCAGTACTGAAAGATGAGAGGGTACACCTCTTTCCTACCTTTTGCTACCCTTTGACTCTAGCACTTAACCTGAGGGTCCACAGTGTTCCTAGTGTGTTCCTAGAATACCCTGGGCCTACCAGATGTGAAGTGCAGGTGTGAAGGCTAGCATAATGGAACTCTATTTCAGGAGACTACCCCACTGTGTGGTTAACTGTGGCTTGTATTCATTGTACTTACAATAGTTTTCATAAAGTGTTGTCTGTCTCACTGCACTGCTGTGTTGGCATTGCCACAGTTCTCCTGCATCAGATGCTTCCCTCCCCCGTGCACCTTTTCACTTCTAGTGACTTCTAACTTCATCTTGTTAGAAGCCTGCTGGTTCTGGTCTCAGAGGAACCATGGAATTAAACCTCTGATTCTGTTCTGGAGGTATGGCTTCTTTCATTCTCAGTGTTCCTACTACTTTAATAATATCCATTCCCTAGTCCATGGCTCTTCCATTTACCTGGTTTTATTTGTACCCTTGGTATTGCTTTATTTACTTGATTTACCATTGTTGATGGTCATTCCTTAAATCTGTGAGCTGTGCTGATCTATTTACAGAAACTCTTTCCCCTTGCCTCAGCTTCCTTCCTCCCAGCCTTTCCTGTGTACAGAGTTCACCACTATACAGTAAGCTTTCCCAAAACTGACATGCAGTATCCAGGACCACAATTGCCTTGAGCCAGATAAACCAGTAGTCAAGAGCTTTAGACACTGATGTCTGTAGGAGCACAGTCACTGGCCATAGTTGGTACTGTTTTCCTGTGTCTGAGAGACTTTAAACCATGGGGTTTCCATTTTGTATTTACATAGCTAAGTTTGGTACCACAGATTTGACTGTGTTGACCTTTGCAAAACACCCTGTTTTGGTTGATAAAGTTTATAGTTTATCAGTTCTTCTATCTAAGCATAAGTGGCTTGCTGTGTTCACGTGAAAACTTCATAGTTATAAATACAAGCTTATATAGGAAAGTCTATTCTTTTGTGCCTGCATTGCCATAACCAGAGGGCGGGGGAGACCAGGAAATTCTTATTGTCAACACTTGAATGTGCTAGTCACTTTGAAGCACTTGCTTGAATAAATAATTTGAGAGTTTTGTTACATTGTTTCTGAAATACTTTTGATGATTGTTTGGGTTTTTTTGGTGGTGCAGGGTCTTGAACTCAGGGTCTCCTGCTAGGTAAGCGTTCTACCACTTAACTTGGACATCCCCAGCCCTTAATGGTTTCTGGGAATGAACTATCTAAAGGAAGAGCCTTTAACAATCTTGTGTTTTGATTTTTGTTTTCTTACAGATTTAATTATATTGATTAAATCAGACAGTGTCCATCTGTACTGTAATCCTGTTAACTATCGCTATCTATTACCCTATGTGGCGCATTGGAGAAATCTGCATTTCCACTGCATGACGGAAAATGAGGTGAGGAAAAAAGATAAAGTTGGCACTTATTTAAGGAAAGTGTTGGTCTGGAATAGGAGGCCCCTCAAAATGGTTTTAAGTAGAAATTTTCATATTTCATTTTGAAGCTACCTTTCAGGTAAATTGTTTGCTTAAAGGTGTCAAAAAGGTCTGTTGGAATTGGGTCCTAGTAGGAGGCTTGGAACCTATGTTCTTACTCTGCTGCTTCTACACCAACCTGAGCCCACTCTCTCCTGGGACTAGTGCTACCCTCAGAATTCTTTTCAGCTTTGTGACATTTCTGTCTTTGGGTTTCCTGGTATCTGCTTCTGTTTCCTTTTGGGTCCTTTTCAAGAATTTGATTGGAAATAAAAATTGAGATTTGAGTTTTAGGACTTTATGGAAGTTGTGACCTGACATTGGTCAAAAACTCTTCTTTGTATGTTGAGCATTTGGAGTTGAGGGAAGATAAATTTTATGCCTTGCCTTAGATGTCCCGATCTATTTTGAGTTGATTTTTGTGTATGATTGAGATAAGGGAGTGACAAAATTTTTCTGACCAGCAATTTCAATAGTTAACACCTTCTTGGGTGCAGTCTTGTATAAATGTCTTGGGATAACCCTGATAAAATATAGAGAAAATATGGAACTTTTCATGATGTTTCATCAGAGTCTGTTTGCCTTTTAATTTCCCTCTTTAGTATGAAGATGAGGAAGCTGCAGAAGAATTTAAAATTTCCAGCTTTGTAGACATGGTCCGAGATTGTAGCAGAATTGGCATTCCTTACAGCTCCCAAGGTGAGTGACAATGAGTAAGAACCTTGCTTGGATGAAGTGTGAATTGAATGTCCCTACTTCTCTTTCACTGAAGGCTTTCATTTGAGAAACCCCTTGATCTATTTTCACTAAGGCAAAGGATCAAGTCAAATGAAATTGGCCACTTTCCTATATAACCTTGTATTTATAACTATGAAGTTTTCACGTGAACACGGCAAGCCTCTTATGCTTAGATAGAAGAACTGATAAACTATCTAGTATAATTGATTTCTCTCTGTTGTTTGTTATATAGAGTTTGATGTGGGACCTCTTGATAATAAGAAATAGTGATTTGTATAGCTTTTTAAATATATGCTTCCAGGCTCAAAAATGATGTAGGGAATACTGAGAAAACCCAACAAGTTTAGCAGTATTTTTATTATAGGTGGGAAAAGCTTTGCACATTTAAGCTATTGTTAAAGAAGGAAAATTTTTGATTTGGCAGTTTTCCCTTGAGGAAGTTGATTGCCTATGTTTCTTTTTGAAAAATGTTTTTAAAATATATTTTTTAGTTGTGGGTAGACACAGTACCTTTATTTTATTTTTATGTGGTGCTGAGGATCAAAACCAGCATGCTACCACTGAACCACAACCCCCAGTCCCAGTTGCCTATGTTTATTAAGGGAGAAGAGTCAACTTTGGGGTCTGTTAATAATTATACTCACTAAATGGTGCAATTCAAATATAACAGACTACTATTTACTTACTCATGTTTTACTTAATTACTTAATTAGGAAACCAACGTCACTTGCTTATGTTTTTAATTTTCCTTGGCTTTCATTGTGTATTTCTAGTTTTAATACCTAACTATTTTATCTATTTGAAATTTATTGCCCCAGATAAGGTCCTGGTGAACTTGTGAGAAACAATGCCTGTCTAATCACATTAGGTCAGGTTTAAACTGTTATATCTAGGATGGTATTTGATATGTGTTGCTGTATTTGATTCCTCTAGGTCACTTGCAGATATTTGATATGTTTGTGGTGGAGAAATGGCCAATTGTACAGGCCTTTGCACTTGAGGGCATTGGAGGGGATGGATTTTTTACCATGAAATATGAGGTAGGTATGAAAGGCAGTATTTAGGTTTTGTGTGTCACTGGGCTGTTTTTGTGAAGGACCCACAATGTAAGCATACATTGTTATAACACATTGAAAACTGGCAGTTACCTCCTTAGGGCATGGGACAAATTAGAAGACTTGAAATGGAAAACAGTTGCTATTTGAAGCTAGTTCCAAACTGAGCTCTTGCATCCTCTCTTCTTGAAGTTCCTCTCCATGCTTCTCTTTCTTTCCCCATTTTGAGTTAACTGTTCTTCCTGTCTACCCCTGTAGCACCCAAGGCTGACTTCTCTTACAGCTTTTGTCCTATTATCATATGTTTGTCATACATACTCTACTCACCCACCCACCCGTGGTCTCTGGACTGTAAGCTTCTTTTTTTTTTTTTTGCGGTGCTGGGGATCGAACCCAGGGACTCTACCAACTAAACTATCTCCCAAGCCCTGTAAGCTTCTTGAGTACGTATACAAAGCCCTGTTATTGTTGTTCTTTGTACCTCAGAAAGGTAATTTGAAAACTGTTCACGAACAATGAAAGGGACAGTGCAGGATATTGTACAAGTATAGTATAGTAGATTAAATGAAATGGTTAGCTTTTGTGGTAAGAACATTATCTTTTATTTCAGTATTCCTTGCATCTAGGACATAATGAATAAATATTTTTCAAGTGAATTAATGAATGAGTCTGGGAGATGGGATCATTCAGGGTAGAGAGTAGGGAGGATGGCCTTGTGGGCTAGCAGCATGGATCACAGGCATTCATATGCCTCCATAGGATCATCAGTGACATGACCTGCCCCAGCACAGGAAACCTGAAATGGGGAGCACTGTTATGATAGAAATGGAATATCCTGTTAGGGAGGGAGTAGGTGGGGCCTTCACTTTATTTTATTTTATGCCATACTGGGAATTGAACCCGGGGCCTCACATATGCAAGGCAAGTGCTGTATCACCCCTGCCCTAAGTGTGACATTTAGAAACAAGGCACAGGACTGGTTCCTGGCTTTCCTTCTAAGAAGTACCAATATTCCTAGGACATGTGTGGTGGTTTGCCTGGTGGGACCACATCACACACTCTAATGTAAAGCAGCATGTGCTAAAGGGGGGCTAGAGGGAAGAGGGATGCTATCACTTGGACTGTACTTCTCCTGCTCCCTAACCACAGTATTCTCATACTGACGACAAGTAGCAGAGCATTAGCAGGGCTGCAGGAGCTGCCACTGATAGGAAATAATACTGTAATTCAGAAGAGAAGGGACTTGAAGGGAGATAGGCCCCAGGGAGCATAGAGAAAGCTTAACGGTTTTACAATAATAAAATATATTTATTCATAATTAATTTTATAAACTAAACACAGAGTACCTACTCTATGCCAGCACTCTATGTAAAAAAAAAAAAAAATGTAGACAATAACCCTCCAAGGTAGGTACTACTTTATGTCCCTCTTTTTATAGAGAGGTTAGATGAATTTCCCAATGTCACAGTGAGTGTCAGGGCTGGGGCACAGTGGTTGGGCTTCAGAGGCTTTGCCCCGATCTCCAGTCTGAAGGTGGATTGGTACACTTCGAGGCTATACAGTTGTTGCAAACCCAGTGATATAAACTTTTGGCCTTAAAGTACCTCACATTGTGAAGTCATGTTCACAGGAGCAAAAAGCAAAAACAAAAAACAAAAACCTCTCATCAAAAAATTTGAAAAATAATGTATATCTTTTTAGAGAGGATGGGTTGGGCCATGGGAAGGAAACAGTGCACATCATATATTTACTATAAGTCCTCTCTCCAGGTTACTTTCTCTAGCTTCTGCCCTTCTGTGTAACTGCTAATTTTTATTCTCCCAGCTACTTTCTTCAGTTTCTGTCTCATTTACCCCATCTAGTTATTTTCTTTACCTTTCCTAGTCCTTTATGGTGAAGAGCAGTTTGGTCTACAGATTGGCTCTGCCAGTGTCCTCTGTATTCCTCTTTGATGGCCTAATAACTGCCCAAGCCAGAAAGACTCTTGCCTCCTATGAAAGATAAGAGAAAGAGGACTACAGATACGTATAACTTAATTTTTAAAAATTCTGTTTTATCGCATGACCATACTTAAAGGAAAGTCAGCCGCCAGTTGTGCTGGTGCATGTCTATAATCCCATTGGCTCAGGAGGCTGAGACAGGAGAATTGTAAGACTAGCCTCAGCAACTTACCAAGGCCCTAAGCAACTTTGTGAAACCCTGTCTCAAAATTTAAAATTTTTTTTAAAAGGACTGGGGATATGACTCAGTGATTAAGTCCCTCTGGGTTTAATTCCAAGTACCAAAAAAAAAAAAAAAAAAAAAAAAAATCATCCATCCAAAGGGTCTTTTTTTCCTGATGTGGTAGGTGCCAGCATGAGAAAGGAAGCCAAGCCCAGCCATAGCTTTTGCTTCATATAGAGTTAGCTACACTGGGTCATGGATATGGGAACTATTTTTTTCTGGAAGCAGTAAGGGAAGGTTCCTCTGCTCAGGTTTTCCTGCCTCTACTTTCCTCTTACTTTCTAGCTGCTGGAACTGTGATTTGATAATGTTAATTTATAACAACCAGTTCCCTAAGGGAAGAATCCTAAGAGGAAGCTTCTGAAAAACAAGAATAACATGAGCATTCTTTAATATTTTATGGACAAACATAAGATCTTCATTTTGAAATGTGGAATAAGACTTATGAAAAGATTCAACAAAATATAAGAAAGAGACCATAGCATACAAAATGCAAGGATAGATCGGCATGCTTTTAATAAAGATTTTTTCTACAAAATAAAATAAAAATGGGAAAAAAATCTCCTTTTTGTACCTTTTAAGAATGAAGTTTGTAAAAAGAGAAATGAGGTGCGGCAGGTGAACAGTTTAAAAGGGAGGTGGATGACTATAAGGAAAGATTGTAAAAAATCCCAAAATTCATTAGTAGAATTAAAATTTGCATTAAAAATAGAAATCAAATCTAATTAGTTGACATATTCTTAGTTGAAAAACTCTTTTAGAGAATGTTGGAAGGGGCCAAAACAGATTAAGTCAATAGAGAAGATGATAAAAGGGAGGACAGAGAATGAAAATTGGTGATATTAAAAATGAAGGAATTAGGGCTGGGGTTGTGGCTCAGTGGTAGAGTGCTTGCCAGGCATATGTGAGGCCCTGGGTTCAATACTCAGCACCACATATAAATAAATGAAATAAAAGATTCATTGACAACTAAAGCAAAAAAAAATGAAGGAATTAATCGAAGATTATTATGTAACAACCTGTATCTTTCTCTGCCATTCCTCCTGCCCCCAGAGTGACAGGCAAATCAGGCATTTGCCAAATGTTACCTTCACCTAGAAAAAACATAACAGATAGAGGAACTAGATCCCCTCCCCCATTGCCAAAAAAAAAATGTGTAGCAATGATTTTCAGGAAACTAGGCATCAGGCAGCGAGAAATAGTGATGCCCTGAGAAATGAGGGAAACAAGCAAGGTGAGCCCTATGATTGTTTCAGCTTACGGCTCTGAGAAAATTTCTAGACCATGGCACAGGGAGGTATACCCAGGTGGATCCTAGTGTACTCCCTGAATCAGAAGATGAGGCTAGGACTTCCAGAACACCACCACAGCTAGAATGCTAAAGAGGAAAGAACCACCAGAGAAAGCACCAGCTTCTAAGATCTGCAGAGAGTCCCCTACCTGAAGTATTCAGCAGAGTATATTGATACTTGTGTGTGAGGTAACTGCCCAAGGCTAAGGAAAAAAACTCATCTAAAATGATTCAAGAAAAGTGCCTAATTTGTGCTCAGGATGGGAATAGTATCCTTTTTCACCACTGGAAAAACATAATTGATAATCACTGGGTAGAGTACTCAGGAAAGTTGGAGAATAATCATCCCAAGGCTGAGCACTGCTTTACACCCTCCTAATAATTCATAAAAAATAAGACCCCAAAGAATCAACTTCACTGCATCCCAGAGCAAGGCACAAGAATGTTTATCGGAGTACAAACAAGATACAATTCACAGTATCTGGCATCCAGAGATTATCAAGTTTAAAAGAAGTAGGGAAAACATGATTGATAATGAGACAGTCAGTCATCACAGTTTACCTAGAATTGGTCAGGGGTTATAGCTTAGTGGTAGAGTGCTTGCCTAACATGTGCTAGGCCTTGGGTTTAATCCCCAGCAATACAACAAATAAATAAAATAAAATTTACTTAGAATTGACAGAAATGTTAGAATTAGTAGACAAGGATGTTAAAGCAGTTATTATAACTATTCAAGAAATTATAGGAAAGATTAAGACACAGAGGATATAAAAAAGACCAGACTCAAATAGAACTTTTAGAGATAAAAAATGTAGCTAAGCTAAAAGTACATTAGCTGAGATTGGCTACTACAGAAAAAGGGTTAATGAATTTGAAGCCATAGTAGTAGAAACTATCCAAGGTGAAACAGATTAAAGAATTAAAAAAAAAAAAGTATCAGTCATGAGAACAGAATAAAGACTTGAAAAAAAAAAGTTTATTTCCCACTTAATTCCTTCTTGGAAAGTTATTGAATGGTATATGCCAGCAAACAAGGTGGCCAACCAAGAAAAAGGAGAAAAGTAAGTCATGGGACCGACTCCATCATCTGAGAGCTCCAGAGGATAGTAAAGAGAAGATTCAAAGTGAATGTTGTAGCTATGTGAACTTGCACAACAGCTGTGCCAGAGTGAAGCTAGAAGAAAGAGAATTAATGGATTATTTTAGTTTAAGCCAGTGTTTCTCAGTTGGGGATGATTTTGCCCTCTCTTATCCCCAAACATTTGACAATGTTGGAAATTATTTTGGTTTGACTTTGAGGAGAGGTGCTATTAGCAACCAGTGAATAGAGGCCACAGATGCTGCTCAGCGTCCTACACTACATAAGGGTGGCTTCACACAGCAAAGAAATATCAGGCCTCGAATGACAAAAGTATCACTATCGAGAAACCTTTGAATAAACAAATTGTGTAGAGAGTTATAAAAAGTTTAGGATTCATTTCTAAAAATTATCCAAGTGAAAACAATGAAGCTGTTGGGTTGGACAATATGGCATACATCTATAACACCATCTATTTGGGAAGATGAGGTGGGAGGATCATGAGTTTGAGCACAGCTTGGGTAACAGAGAGACCGCCTCAAAAACAAAATCTGTTAGTACTTATAAGAAAAGTGTAAATAGGAGAAAAATAAGAAAGCAAAAAGAAATGTAGTCTCACTCCAGGAATGGGAAGTTATACTCCCTGTATATATAATATGTCAAAATACATTCTACTTTCATGTATATCTAAAAAGAACAAGTAAAATAAATTACATTAAAAAAAGAAATGTAGTCTGTATTTAGCCTTCAATAAATAATATTTACAAGGTTTTTAGTGTCATAAACAATAATTAGCGATATAAACAAAAAGTGGAATTATGATAGAAAGTAATGTTAAGAGTATGTGTGTGTACAGAAAAAAAGTGGGAATGGGTTGAGCCTAGAAGAGCTGCATCTTTGCCATAAGTTAATATTTCATTCTAGATTGATAAGAAGTAGTGATAGAAACATAAATCAAAAGGTAGAGGTATGTACCAAACACCATCATGCCCACCCACAAGAATGGGGTCCTAATTGGGATAAGATATATTCTTTGCTGGTATAATTTTATCAAAATGGAATCCACTGTCATGTGTATTAAGAAGAACCAATAAAAAACAAATTAATTAAGAAAAAATGTCAAGGGGCTAGGATTGTAGCTCAGTGGTAGAGCATTTTCCTAGCATGTGTGAGGCACTGGTTTCTATTCTCAGCACCACATACAAATAAATAAATAAAATAAAGGTCCGTTGACAACTAAAAAAAGTGGTTTCTTCTGAGAAGTGAGAGTAGTAGTAGTGGTTTGTGAAAGGTCAGAATAGGGGATTAGAATTTTTTATTGCAAGCTTTTTATACTATTTGATATTTTAAACCATGGACATATTATTTTGATTAAAAATTTATTTTAAACAAAGGCAAAAGACTCGTAGTGAACATGTCTGTGTGTGTGTGTGTTGTGTGTGTGTGTGTGTGTATAAATATGTACCACATTGAACAAAAAATGTTTCAAAGATCCTGAAAAAAATAATTTCATTGAATGAGAAAGCATTTATTGAAATCTACAGGTCGTATTATAATTGATTAAAATTTTTGATTTATCATTTTAATTACACTGGGTATATACCAAGATAGTAATTTTCTTTTTTCTTTTGGTATTAGGGATTGAACCCAGGTGCTCTCTACCACTGAGCTACATCCCCTGTCCTTTTTATTTATTTTCATTTTTTTACTTTGAGACAAGTGCTGAGGGTCTTGCAGAATTGCTAAGGCTGGCCTTGAACTTGCAATCTCCCTACCTCCTCCCAAGTTTCTGGAGTTTTAATTGCTTGCCACTGCTCCCTGCACCAAGATATTTATTTCTGAGCTTCAGAATAATTCTGATTGTCCTAATTAATTGACTTTAATTATTTTAATGTTTCTGCCTTTTGTTGCAGTTGCAGGATGTGAGTTTGAATCTTTGGAATGTCTACAGCAAGATGGATCCTGTGTCCCTGGAGAATTTGCTGTCAGAAGTAAGGAGCAAAATAGTATTTAACTTATATTAGTCAGCTCAGTTATCCACTAAAGATACTTAATTTGAAGAAATGCAAGGTATATTTTAGTTTGCTTTAGTCAAAGAATAATTTCTTCTTAGAGTACTGTCTTGAGCTTTTTGTAGGGGTTAGAAGGGAGTCTAGAAAAATAAATAGTACTACTTCTACTCTGAGGAAACCTTGCCTGAGGCAAAACCAAAGCTTCCTACCTCTTACAGGGTATAAATTCCTTAAAGACATTCTTTCTATTTGACTGGACTTTAGTAAAATAACGCAGATGGTATCTTTGGTGTCTTTTTTTTTTTTGCAGCATGAAAAGACAAAAATGGGGTATGGCTTAAAGGAATCAAGGATTAAAGCAGAGGCAGCAGACTTGTTCTGTAGAAGCTAGAGGGTAATATTTTTGGATTTGTGTGCTGTACATCTCTGTTGCAGCTGCTCAGCAAGGCCATTATAGCTTGAAAGAGCTGTAGACAATGCTTAAACAAATGGGTGTGTCTGTTCCAAGGAAACCTTGTTTATAAAAATATGTGGCCCGCCTGTAGACTGTAATTGCCAACTCCTCAGACATTAATTGTTTATCTAAACTTTGAAAACTGTTTTCAGGGTGGGAAGAGCAATTTGCAATGAGAACTAGCCATGTAGGAACAGGTATTATGGTTAAGCAAGTAGTAGTCTCTTAGTGGATATGGGTGGATGTGCATTGTCATGGATTTGAGTATTCAGTATGTTTGACTTTTAAAAAAATTGGTCAGGGTTCACCTGCTGAATCTTGTGATGTATCACTTAAATTTTGTACTGCTCATTTAGAATAGGGTTGAATAGAATGTGTTTAACATCATTTTAGATAACTAGCAGTAATTTTTTAAAAAGAGTACCTAAGACCAATGCACTAGGAGGGTGCATGAAGAAAATTAGAAAAATCTCTCTTTTATAACATAAGATATTCCAGGATCATCAATAATTTTCTCTGTCTCACACTTGGAACTTGCTGTTTGTCTAAGGGGCTACTTATTTTTATTTTTACTAATTTTATTATTATTTAGAATAATATTTAGAGACTATGAGCTGGGCACTGGATATAATTTATGCTACTGTGGGGACAATGGTTGTAGCTCCTTCAAGTAGGCAGAGTGAGGAAATAAGAAGAAAAGGAAAAGACACAATTTCAAAAATTGTATTTCCACAGAATAATAGAAAATTTGAATCTATACATCTAAAAAGTTGTACTATTTCCCAGAGAAAATTGCCCTTGAATGATTAACACTGAGAAATATTTTAGTAAAGTTACTAGACTTCCTCCCACAAAACTCAACAACAGAGTGCTTTGGCAGCCAGATGCAGATAAAGGAGAAATTCATACTGGCCTTGGGTTTCTCCACAGCAGATAAAAAATGAAGTAATACCTAAAATAAAGTCCTCAAGGAAAAAATAATCTCCAAATTTTATATTGTGTTTCAAGTGTAAAAGCACAAAACCTTTTGAACATACAAGCACTGAGACATGTGGTTCTCAAGAGCTTCTGAAGAAACCAAATAGAACAAGCTATAACTGGAAAAGCTATAGCAAAAGAACTGGCAATGAGCATAGATCTTTAATTATAGACTAAAACTGGAGCATTTTTGAGCATTATGATGGTACAATGCAATGTAAATGTATTAACCTTGCTTGTAGGAATGATATAACTGAAAAACGTTGATAGAAGAAAGAAGGTAAGAGGTAGCATGAGAATTATTTTTTAATCTTTAATACCTGGAAGGTAGACTATCAAACAATGCCTTTTATTCATGAGTAATAGAATTTTAAGGGTTTTTTAATAATTTTTTTCTTTCATGTGCTAAATGTCTTAGTTTTAGAAGTGAGAAAAAAATAAACACCTCCAGTTCTTCCCCTCGGAAAATGGCTGTTTCTGAATGGAGAATATCCCAAGTCAAGGAAATTAGCTAATATGGTCAACACAGAACTAATATATAAATCTACCTACATTGACAGCCACAGTTGGGCACAGTTGGGAAATTATAGCTGTGTAGGGAAAGGGCAAGCACGTCCCTTAAAGGAACCTTACAAACAATGCCTTTTAGAACCCCCAGAATCAAATAATAAGGACAAGAATATGTTTAACAGTTAAAAATAATAAAATTGTATGGGTAAAGGAGAGGGGTAGAAAAAAATATGCTAATGTAAAGAGATAGGAAAGCAAACTAAAGTTTTATCCTACTCTCAATTGCCACTCCACACAACATCTCTTATGCCAGATGTGTGGGGGGGTATTTTTCTGCACACCCAGTTCTGTAGTAGACACCAGCTGTGTATCCTTCAATTCAACTCAGTTCTGACATTGTCTACTTAGTATCAGATTCCACTGGTTAAGGAGTGTCTCAAAAGACTGTCCCATCCTCCACTTCAAATGCCAGTCACAAGTAGTAGGTTATCTGTCACCTGTACTTCTGACCCATCTATACATCAGAGGTTCCTACAAAATTCTCCTTAGGTTCAACTAATTTGCTAGAGTGACTCGCAGAACTCAAGGGAACACTTGACTTACATTTACTTGTTCATTATAACCATGTTCAGCCCCAGGGCTGCAAATGCTCCACCATACTGTTTATAGATCCCCAAGGAAGGAACTTGGAGGACTCAGTGGAGAGGGTTTGGACTGGCAGGATATGAAGGGCTGCACCATGCCTACAAGCAGGGAGAAAATATATATATATATATAAAGGATGCGTGCCCACTGCACAGGTGGATTTCTGCAGATGTTTTATGAGTGCATTCTTTTCTTTACAACCACAGTCATTCTTTTGAACCTCATTTGAAGATTGGAGTAAAGCTTCCCCACTCCATTTCCTTCATTATCACATTTTGTGGAATCCTTATCTCACTCCAAGTTTTCCTAGGCACTGAATAGTTTTTAACCCAACAAACTGATGTTACAAAGAATACAGATAGTCAGTGGAGAAGATGCCTAGGGTGAGAGGCATTTGGGAGGGGGAACAGAGCTTCTGTACCCTTTCCAGAAACCTTCATATTTTCAACTTTCCAGAACTTGTCCAAACCCTTTCCTTTAGGTTTTTATGGAAGTTTTGTGAAGTAGGCATGGTTGATTTTAATCTTAGCTGTTGGTGATTAGCTTAGCCTTTCCCCAAGTTTACAGGGTAGGACTGAAAGTTCCGATCCTCTAATTATACTTTGGTCTTTGCCTCTAGAAGCTATCTGGAGTGCTTGGGCACTAGTCATCTCATTAGCATATAAAAGATAGTCATCACATTGGAGATTCCAAGGGCTTTAGGAAACTGGGAGGAAGACCAAATATATATTTTACAATAGCACAACCAATTTCATTTGGACATGGTCAGAGATTAGTAGATTAAGGAGACTGAGCATTAAAACTTCTACATTAGTTTACCAGGTAGACAGTAGAACTGAGAAGCAACAATTTTTTAACAGCTTATTACATTTTAAATGTTCTCTTAATTCTTAATGGAAAGTAAAGATAAAATTGAAATTGGAGAATTCAGAAAGTAGAATCATGAAAACACTCACATCAAAGTATGTGAAATGTACCAAAAGCAATGCTTAGAAGAAAACTTTAAATTAAAATAAATTAAGCAGTAAGTGAAATACTTAGGGCGAGAAAGAATAAGGAAAGAAGTAATTAACAGGAAAGATAATCTATAAAAAATTGACTTTTATGTAACAAAAAGTACCAATGAAATAATTTATGACTTGTGGATTTTGAGTCATGAAAAGTTAGGCAGTTCTTGGTAATTCCAGATTTGTAAAGAAAAAAATTTTAAGTTTTCTTTATCTTATGTAATTGTTGTGTTATTTAAAAAATATTTTTGGTACATATGAAATTTATCGTGGTAGGTAAGGCAGGGATATTACTTTACTTATTCCTATAACATTTATTGACTGCTTCTTTTTCCCAGTGATTTGAGTTGACGTTCTCTTTATACATTTAATTTCTATATGTATCTGAGTGTACTTATATCTGGGCATTCTGTTTTGCTAATAGACCAGTATGATACTCTTAAATTATTTAGACTTTTAAAAAAGCCTTAATGTGTTTTAGTGCTGGTCCCACTTCTATGTTTATTTTTTTCCTAAATTTAGCATCAGGTGATATAGCTTAAGACTGTTTTCATTGACATTTTGTTAAATTTACAAGTTAATTTACACAATAATATGGTCCTTCTATTTGTAGAAAGGCTGTTTTTTTGGCTTTAGCGGTATTTTAATTTTAATTTTTAATAAGTCTTATATTTTTATTGACAAACATTAATATATTTTTTGTTACTGTTATATATGAAATCTTATCTTCCATTAAATCTTCCAAAAGATTGAATATATGTAAACTACTGATTTTTGTATGTTGAGTGTGTACTTGGTAATCTAATTGAGCTATCTCACTGTTTGTAGTAGCTATTAATAAAATATCTTAAATCTAAAAATAAAAAAATAGGAAAGACAAAACTAATGAATTAGAAAACAGGAAATATTAGAACTCATAATTAAGCTCAAAGCTGATACTTTGAAATTGAGAACAATGAAATGTATAAAATCATTAGCTCAGTTGTGCTAGGTTATTTATTTATTTTTTTGTAAGTGTCCTTTCCCTTCATGGCCTTGTTATAATTGACAGTGTATAGAGTATTTTCTGCTCTACTGGTTTTGGCTTTGGTCATATATCCTTGCTTTGACCAGTATAACGTAAATGGTCATCACACGATGTGTCTGAGCAGAGGCTTTCAATATACTCATGTGGTTCCTCTTGCCCATTGCTATAACCAAAGGACCTGAAATCTAAAATAGCCAAAGAGAAAAGGCATATGAGAAAAGGCATAGAAGGCAAAGGTTTCATGGGTGAATTCTATTAAAATCTTAAAATATAGTCCCAGAGATATTCAGAAGGAAAATCCAATCCTACTCTCAAAATATTTGAATTTAGGGCTAGGGTTGTGGCTTATCGGTAGAGTGCTTGCCTACCATGTGTGAGGCACTGGGTTTGATTCTGAGCACCATATAAAAAAACAAATAAAGATATTGTGTCCATCTACAACTAAAATATATATATATAAATATATATAATATATAAAAAATATGTATAAATAAATATATATAAATATATATATATTTGAATTTAGTGATGAATTAATTTAAAGAATGTAGAGAAAGAGCAACTTACTTTTACTTGACGTTAGCTATGATATCAAACCCCAACAAAAGTAGCTAAAAAAAGAAAATTACAGATGAGTTTCATGTGAATATTGGTATCTTCCAGTGTCTGAGACCCATGTCTCACTTGCATACCCTACCCTGAATGTGAGGACACTGCAGGCCCCACGTGGAGGCTAGACATAGCATCATTGTTTGGAGAACCCTGCAAGTGTTTCTGGAATCATTGGAGTGGGCCCTCTCAGGACAGCATCTTTAATTGTGCCTGGAATAACAGTGACATCTTATAACTGAAGAAGCAGCAGTGGCTGTATTTAAGGCCCTTTCCTGTTTTTCTGACTTGCCATAAGCTTCATATTCTTAGATGATGTTAAGAAGGGCAAAGAAGCCCTTTTAATATTTGATTGTGGACTTCACATCTATCCTGAGGTTTAAAGGCCAAGAGCCAGACTTAATTTTATTTAAAAACAATAAAGTAAGATGTTAACTTTCTCTAGAAGTGCTCAGGATTACTTCTCAGAGGAGTAACTGCTACAGTAATGGTAGGAAAATAAGAGTTAAGGGAATAACCCTTCCTGTGAATGCTAAGGATTGTTTCTCAGGACTCGTGTGGGATCAGGAATTTTCCAAATAGAGGAGGAGTTGTTATGAACATGCTAGGCACAGGGAAGGAACTCATCTGAAAGCCTCAGAATCATTCCCTTTTGCACATTGAGAGGTGCTCCTCAAATGTGGCTGCCTTGGCCCTTGCCTAGTCCTTAAGCCATCCCTTGCCTGACTCAGGGATGGTGCCATGAGTATGGATTTTGAGCCACCCAAGATCTGCCTCTGCTGGATGCCAGCCTAGGGCTGAGTTCTATCTGAAGTTCAGTGTCCTTGTCTACTGGCTAAGGGCCAAGGCATACTGGCATGGTCTTTGGGTTTTCAAACTGTTGTTGCATATCTCACCTTGAGATTTGTCCTTGAAGAGTCTGAGCAGATAGACTTTCCATCAAACTAACTGGTTCCACTTACCAGCACAGAATCCATTTCTACAAATGCCTTGTGTGCTGGGGGAAAGTTAGAGAATGATGTGTGCAGTGAAAAGCACACTGGCTCTAGGTGTCTTGTCTCCACCCTTACTGCTTGTTAGTGTTGCATCCTCAGGCAGGTTTCTTTACTGCTGTGTGCCTCATCTGTAAATGGACATAGAGAAGTACACAAGGATATTAGGGCAATTAAAAGGGACAATATATAAAATTTTTTTTTTTATAAAAAGACATTTATTCAGCATCATGATCAGACTATTACATTTAGCAATCAACAGCATGGGTGCAAAAAAAAGAGTCTACATTAAAACCCTTTGTTGGAATGCTTTACACTTTCCACATAACAGAAACTAAAATAACCTGTTGTACAATTAGTCACAAATACAGTCCTCGAGTTTTTTTGCCCATACACATGAGTATTGTCTAAACTTTGTTTTCTTTGTAGCAGCGAGGCCCTGCCACCACTGTGCCACCAAGGTGGCCCTGCCATCACTGTGCTTGAGTTCACAAATCTGTTGTAACCTGTAGCTTCCCTGTCACTTCTCTGGCTCTTCTGTCCTGCTAAGCTTTGTTTCCTGGCAGTATTAAAACCTTCTGCCACTGCCATAGCTACTGCTGCTGCTGGAACTGCCATAGCCACCTTGGTTTCATGGTTTGGCAAAGTATTGGCCTCCACCACCACATGGTCCAGAGCTTTTGCCTCCAAAGTTTCCACCCTTCGTGGGTCCAAAGTTTGATGATCGATTGTTGTAATTGCCAAAATCATTTTAACTTCCACCTCCTCCAAAATTGCTTCCTTCATTACCAAATCCATTGTAACCATTCCTGCTGCCACCATATCCACCACCACCACGGCTGCCACCAAAGCCACCACGACCTCTGAAGTTTCCTCCACGACCAAAATTGTCATTTCCACCAAAACCACCTCCACAGCCACCACCAAAGTTTCCAGAACCACTTCGACCTCTTTGACTAGATGAAGCACTAGCTGTCTCTTGCTTTGAGAGTGCTTTCCTCACTTCACAGCTGTGGCCATTCACAGGATGGTATTTCTGAATGACAGTCTTATCCACAGAGTCATGGTCGTCAAAAGTTGCGAAAGCAAAGCCCCTCTTCTTTCTACTGCCTCTGTCAGTCATGATTTCAATAACTTCAGTTTTCCCGTGCTGTTCAAAATAATCTCATAGGTGATGTTCTTCAGTGTCTTCTTTAATGCCACCTACAAAGATCTTTTTCACAGTTAAGTGGGCCCCTGGTCTTTGAGAATCTTCTCTTGAGACAGCTCTCTTTGGTTCCACAACTCTTCCATCCACCTTGTGTGTCTTGCATTCATGACTGCATTCACTTCCTCCACAGTGGCATAAGTGACAAACCCAAAGCCCCTGGAGCACTTGGTGTTTGGGTCTCTCATTACCACACAGTCCGTGAGTGTTCCCCATTGCTCAAAATGACTTCTCAGACTCTCATCTCGTCGTTTCAAAGCTCAGACCTCCGATGAATAGCTTCTGCAGCTGTTCGGGCTCTTTAGGGGACTCTGATTTAGACATGATGGCAGCAGGAACAGAGACTTTAACGATGCTTTCTTAGTGGTGTCCATAGAAAAGAACATTTCATATACACTGCTAGTTCTTTTTAGTATGAGAATTCATGACATCTTCCATTTCACGCATAACATGGAGCTGAAAACAGTATTTAATAATATTGTCTCATTCTGTAATTACTACTGACAATAGCCATCTCCTTCAGGGTGATTTTTGGGAGCAAAGATCTTGTATTCTTCTGTGTAACCCTGAAGCATACAGTGTTTTTTACCTTGAAGATAGCCAGAGAATGGCTATCATTCAATGGTGTAACTCTGCTTCCTATCATAGTCCCAAACCAAGATGGTCACTAGGGTAGGCCCTTAAAATGGAAATGTACCTTCAGGGTCTGTTTCTGAACACATTTGGAAAACAAAATAGTGTATTTTAATAAATAATAACTATGTTTGTTCCTTTTGTGTTTTTAAGTCTCACAAGTGTAGCATTCTGGTGTAACTGAAAAGATTGTACAGAGTCAGACACATGCTGAGATGGGCAACCTCAGGCATAGCTTTCTGGAGACCAGTGATGTACATTATGGTGTTTGTCAAATGTCAGGAGGATTAGGTGGAGGCTCAGATGTTCTCATAGCTAGTCTTGTGCTTGCCTACTGCAGAGGCAGAGAGATTTGCAAGTATCGAAGACCACGAACAAGGTGTCGTAATAAGTGCTTTATATAGATTATTTCATTTAATTCCTTTAATATTTATAACATCTCTGTAATGTAGGAAGTAGTTATGTACAATAAGGTATTTTAGGCTAGTGCAGTTCCTGTCCAAGGTCACACAGGCAAAAAGAGGCGAGCAGAGGTTTCAGCACATCTTTCTGTATTGAAACATAATTTTAGTGCTAGATTGTGGTGGCGGTCAGCTAGAGATGGGGAGTGGATCTGGAACCAGAGGAGTCAGACAGTCATTAAAGGTCTTTGGTTCAAGTGTCAGTTGAAACAGTAGGGAATGTACTTTTCTTCAGACTCCATGAGGATATGTGGGAGCTAACCCTTGCCCAAGTGGGAAGACTTACCTGAACCCAGGATCCAGAGTACCGACTGGATGCAGTAGCAGGGGGTCAGGAACCCAAACCCTGAAGGACTGATTTACTGAGACAAGGCATACAGGTAGTATGTATGAGAAGGAAGTGTGACCTAGACAATGACAGATTATCAGTTACATGCATATTTGTGTATACGAAATACATACATATATATATATATATATATATATATATATATATATATATATAAGACTGAGGCTGTAGCTCAGTGGTAGAATGCTTTCCTAGCCTATTAAGGTCCTGGGTTTTGTCCTCAATATCACAAGCAAACAAAATATATACATATATAAATGGGATGAAAGAACATTTCCAAAAATGCTAACAATTATTTTTATTCTATATTTTCTGGGTTTTCTGTAGTGAACAAATATTGCTTGTGCATTTGTTTTTAAAGATATTTTAGTATTAAAATAACAAAGACTCACTGGGTGCTGTAGTGCACGCTTGTAATCCAGCTACTCAGGAGGCTAAGGCAGGAGGATTGCCAAATTTGAGGCCATCTTAGGCAATTTAGTGAGACCCTATATCAAAATAAAATGAGCTGGGGAGATAGCTCAGTTGGTAGAGTGCTTGCCTTGCAAGCACAAGACCCTGGGTTCAATCCCCAGCACCACAAGATAGATAGATAGATAGATAGATAGATAGATAGATAGATAGATAGATAGATAGATAGATAGATAGATAGATAGATAGATAGATGATAGATAGAAAGGAAGGAAGGGCGGGGAGTAAGAGAGCACTTGCCTAACGTGTGCAAGACCTTGGGTTCAGTCCCTAGTAGTGCAAAAAATAATAATTAACAAGTAAACTAAAAATAAGAACACAGACTTAGAAAATAGAATAAAACTAATGGATAACCTAATGAATTATAAAGCAAAACAACTGAACCTTGCTGGCCACAGCAGAAGTAATTTAAATGCTTTTTGCCAAACGCATTACCTCTTTCCTCCCTGCCCAAGAATTCACTATCATGAATTCTTTGGTAATCACCTCCTCATTTTTCCTGGCAGTTTTATCATCCAGTTTGCTTCCATTAACACATAGTGTAGAACTGCCTGCCTGTAGAGAGTGTGTGTGTGTGTGTGTGTGGGGGCGGGGGGGCATGTTTTAGGTTTCGTTTAATCTACAGGTTTCTCCCTCCATATCTTTGTTCTTCCTACCAACTTGCTCTCTATTTGTTGAAGAAGCCATTCCATTAGTCTTCTAGTTGCCCTCAGTTGAGATTCTGTTGATATCATTTCCATAATGTATTTAAAATTTTCCTCTTTTGTATTTCCTGATAATTAGTCATTGAATCTAGAGGTTTAATCAATTTCAGAATTGATATTTGAAGGAAAGACTTCTTCCTGGAGGGTGTTGTATTCTTTTGGAGGGCAGGCTTGGAGGATTGAATTCAGAGGCACTTTACCACTCAGCCACATCCCCAACCCTTTTTATTTTTTATTTTAAGACAGGGTCTCACTAAGTTGCTTAGGGCCTCGCTGAGTTGCTAGGGCTAGCTTTTTGAACTTGCAATTCTCCTGCCTCATCCTCCTGAGCCACTGAAATTACAGGTGTGCTCCACCGTAACTGATGGGTTCTTTAGCAAAAAGCATATAAGGTTTAATTGATACTCTTTTCGTTTGGTGAAACACCATTGCTGCGCAATACTTAGATCCCTAGTTCACCATTGTACATTGGTGATACTTCAATTCCATAATTCCTTTTCCATTCATATTCTAAAGAGAAATGTTCAGTTTGCAATATATAGTTGTAAAGTTCATATAGGACAAGCAGGACAAATGTCTGAACCTACCAGTTTTCAAAATAAAGTTGGTTCCTTAACCATTCTTCAAAAATAACCAATTAAGTTTTAAAAATATATAATATATATTATTATATATATAATAAATTATAATATATAATTTTGAAGTCCTAGATTTAAACATATTTGACACAATTACATTCATTGCAGATACCATCTTTAGTGATGCTCACATTATTCCATCTTTGGGTAGTGAACTTCCTTTCATATGTTCTTTTAACACAATACTAATAGTCCTTGATAACTTCCTTGCCAGCTACTATGATGAGTAGTAGTTGGTAAGTATGATAAGATGTTCCAGGCACAAATTTTATACATTTCCTGTTCGAGACCTGGAATTAGTCTTTTCTCTATTAAGTTCTGTTTTTTTTAATTGTAAATAGTATTTCAGCATCACAATCTAAGTGCTAGAAATGGTCATTGCTGCTGTTTGGGTCATTGTTTCTAGATCTCTTCAGTGCACAGAACTAGGAAATTCTCTCTCTCTCTCATGTAGGGTGTGTGTGTGTGTGTGTGTATGTGTGTGTGTGTGTACAGTCATGTGTCACTTAACAACATGGAGTCATTCTGAGAAGTGTATCATTGGACAATTTTATCATTGTGCAAACATCATAAATTTACACAAACCTTGATGGTATAGTCTTTTACTCATCTAGGCTATATATACTATCATGTATGTGGTCCCTCATTAACCAGAACATCTTTATGTGGTATATTGATTGTATATGAATACACATATACATAGACATGTACATGTATGCCTCACTTATTTTATCCTATATTCTATAGAAAACATTCAGAAAATAACATTTTCACCTAAATGATTACTGAAATTTATATATGTGTCATATACACATATACATACATCTATATATGTGTGTGTATATATGTACATATATATGTACACATACATATATGCACATAGAAGTATGTGTATATAAAAAGTCTGGGCTGCAAGTAGAGAAGCCGTTAGTATATAATAAGTATTTATAATATAAGTATTTATAATAAGTATTTATAATAAGTATTCCCAGCAGAGGTCCATTTTATTTCACGTAGTAGAGAATCAGTGCATGGCTAGCATAGAGCCCATCAGTGCATCCTCTACTGGAAGAGAGGAATGAAGGAGAACAAATCTAGACTACAGGTTTTGGTGTAGTAAACAGAATGCCTACTGAGAGCAAGGTGTTAGACTGGTGCCTGACATTTGTATAAGGTAGACAGTGAAGACAGCTATACAGTTAGAGTACAAATTATTAGCAACTTCAAAATAAGGGCAAAGGTATTACTTGAGGATTATCTTAAGCAACTCATAGCTGGCTTGTTCTTGTTAGCTGGTGATTCCTTAACGAAAAGATAATAGCAAAACCCAGCATGTGGTGGTTGGGAACAAGAATGAGTTCAAAGAAGAGACTGAAAAGCGAATGGAATGGAGTGGAAGCTGAGCGTAAAGGAGTCAACCAGGAAGGGTACAGAGTTCTTCAGTACTCACACAACCACTAAGAAGGGGATTTGAAGGAGAAGAGGGCACTGTGTCATTCCTGGCCCCCTGAACTTATAACGAAGGTCAGCTAATTTGTACTTGAACAAGCTTTATGATGTGACCCTTTTGGCACTTGGACATAGCACATTACTTTAGGTGCCTCATAAATAAGTTCTTTCCTGTAGTAAAGGCTGATAAATCAATACGCTCAAGGGTCATTATTATCTTTAAAAAATTAACCTTTTGGAAGTGAATTAAAGAGGGAAAATGGAACTTAGAATGAAAGAACTCAGATCTGTGTTAAAGTCCAGTTCATTCAGTCACCACCTGGCCTCAGATAAGTTGTTTAAAGCATTTGAGACTCAGTTTCCACAACTCTTCAGGGAAAACCATAACCAAGTCACAAGGATTTTGTACTTTGAAGAAGATCATGGTTTAAAACATGTTCTTGTAAACTAAGAGCTGTACATGTCATTGTTTTATTTATAAGACAAAAATTTAAAGGTAAGTTATAGATGGGTACTTAATGATGTTTCCATTGAACTTAAAAAGCTACAGAGAAAACAGCTGACATTTAACTCTTTATTCATCCCCAGTGAACCTAATATCAGACAGAAGACTGGTAGGCAAGCTTCTCAGGGCCTTAGCCATCTCACAATATCTCAGGAATATCTCACAATATTCCTTTGAGATCTACCATATGCCCACTTAGAGTCATTCTCCATCCCCACTCCCAGCCGTAGGACACTACTAATCTGTGTTCTAGCTCTATATTTCATATGAATGGACCATGTTCTTGGTGGTCTTTTGCATCTGGATATTTCATATAAATGGACTACATTCCTGGTGGTATTTTACATCTGACTTTTTTCACTTGGCACATGTTTTTAAGGTTTGTCTATGTAGCAGTATCTATCAGTAGTGTGCTACAACTTTTTAATCAATATTTGTAAACAGTCTGGTGTTCTGAGATCCTTGGCAGTTTCATGACTCTGGTTTTCTAAAGTACCTCTGTTTTATGATAATATCTGTTTCATTTTCTCCCTAGGATTTGGTGGCTTTTGAACATCAGTGGACTAGCTTCTTTGCTAATTTTGACACAGAAATTCCTTTCCTGCTAGAACTTTCAGAATCTCAGGCTGGTGAGGTATGTTTAAGGGAAGGGTCAATGAGAAGAAAAAATTGATTATTTATTGTTTTTATTAAATACTTTTCCAAAGTACACTATCAATCCTAAATTGTTTGGTTGTCATTTCCTTAAACTGTGTTGTATGCCGTAAAGAAATTCGCCCCCCCCATGCCAATCCCTATTTAAAAATGTGTTTGGGGCTATGGATGTAGCTCAGTGGCAGAGCATTTGCTGAGCGTGCGCAAGGCATTGAGTTCCAATCTCCAGCACTGCAGAAGGGGGTGGATGGGGTCGTCTTTTTTCCTGTGCCAGGTTCTCTACTAGATGGTTATTTACTTTTCAGCATGTGGTGCCTCTGTCAGCCAGAAATTCTGTTGGATACTAGTTAATAATTCTTCACATGTGCGTAGCACACCTTTGACGATTGAACCACCAGGTCATGAATGCCAAACTGTCTTTTTAAAGCAAGTAACAAAAGTAAGAAGTTACCAGGTTCAGGCTAAAACCCACTCCATGAGTAAACTGAAGTACCTAAATTGAGAACCAAAACATATAGGACAAAAAACTGCTTTTTTTGGTGTGTGTCACGGAAGAAGGGAGGGGGGATGGGAATGGGAAAGACAGTAGAATGAACCAGACATAACTTTCCTATGTTCATATATGAATGCACAACCAATGTTACTCCTCATCATATATAATCACAAAAATGGGAAGCTATACTCCATGTATATATGAGATGTCAAAATACATTCTACTGTCATGTATAACTAAAAAGAACAAATACAAAATTAATATTAAAAAAAAAAAAGAGGAACAATTCTCCTGAGCTTGTCTTGAGTCTACCTTGGGCTTGTACCACCAGGACTAAGTTCTCCTGTGATCCAGAACAATTCCTTCTCCTTCTCCTGAGCTGAAGTTTTTTTTTGTTTGTTTTTGTTTTTGTTTTTTATGGTGCTGGGGTTTGAACCCCGGGCTACACACATGCTAGGTAAGCACTTTGCCACTGAACCACACCCCTCGTTGACAGTTTTTTCCCTTCAATATTCAAAAGATATTGATCCACTGTCTATCACTCACTTTGTTACTGAGCAGTCTTTCATTCTAATCTTTGTTTTTCTGTACATGGCAGGTCTTTTTTACCTCTAGCAGCTTTTAAGATTTTATTACTGATTTTGAATAATCAGATTATGATATGTCTTGCTGCAGTTTTCTTCATATTTCTCGTGTGTGGGTTTTGTTGAGCTTAGTTTGGCGGACTTATAGTTTTTGGCAAGTTTGCTAATTTTTGTATATTATTTGTTCAAACATTTTTTTTCTGCTTTCCACCTCTCTCCTTTCCAGTTACTCCTAAATTAGACCTCAAAAATTGTCATATATTTCAATGGTGCCCTTTTCATTTTTTTGCATTCTTTTCTCTCTCATTACCATGGTCCTTAGAATGAGAGATACTCAAAAAGTCATACTCAGAAGTGTCACTCTGTAGACTTGGGAACATAGCTCAGTAGTAGAGTGTTTGCCTAGCATGTGTAAGGCCCTGCTGGTTCAATCCCTAGCACTGCCAAAAAAAAAAAAAGTGTCACTTTTATTTCCTACTATCCTGCTCTCCTTCCCCTGCTTTATTCTCCCCACCCATTTCCTATCTATTTCATTAACATCACATAAATCTCTTTAGTTTCTGATTTATCTCTTCTGTTTCATGTTTCAAATGAACAGATATGTGTGTATTTTCTTATTTAATCTTTCTTTCATTGAAGAGTAGCATAGAGTCGTTTCTACTTTGCTTTTTTTCATTTAACAATATCTTGGAACTCTTTCTAAATCAGTTTGTTGAGATCTTCCTCATTCTTTGCTATAATTTACAATACTCCATTTTGTAAATGAATCTTAATTTATTCAGGTACTCTCTTATGTATGCATATTTTGGTAGTTTTCACCATTGCAAACAGTGTTATATGCAAATAACTGCATGCTTATCTATTTCCATAGTGTTATATAGATAGACACACACACACACCTAGGAATGGGATTGCTGGGTCAAAAGGGAAGTACATATGTAGTTATGTTAGCTATTGCCAAATCCCCCTTTAGAAGGATTATACCAGTTTTCATTCCCAGCAGTATAAGAGAGTGCCTGTTGCTCCACAGTCTCACCGATAGAATATATGGTCATAGTTTTAAAATCTTCACAGTCCCAGGCTGGGGATGTGACTTAGTGGTAGAGCACTTGCATAACGTGTGTGAAGCCCTGGGTTCAATTCCTGTACCCACCCCCACACACAAATTGTTTACACAGTCTCACAGGTGAGAAATTGTATCTCAGAATTGTTTTAGTTTAGGTTTCTCTGTAAGTTTGAACATCGTTTACATGTTTAGAGTCATTTATGTTTTGTTTTATGTCTTTTTCCCAATTTAAAAGTGATGCAATTTTGAACTCAGGACCTTGCACATGATGGCAAGTGTTCTACCACTAAGCTATGCCCCCAGTCCTGGTACAGTATTGACTAAACAAAAGAGCACAGTTTTTTTTTTTTGCTAAGAACATAGGTTTTTGTTTGTTTGGAATTTCCACAATCTACCAGTGCTGGGGACTTGAACCCGGGTCTCGAGTTTGAGAGGCAGGCACTCTACGTGATGGGCTATATCGCCAGCACAAGAACACAGGTTTTTAGGTCTTTCGTCCCTTAGTTTTAAAGAGTTATTTATATATACTCCAAATATTTCTTCCATGTTAATCACACTTGCTTTACTTATGATTTTGTTTTGCCATGGAAACTATTTTTATGTAAATTTATCAACCTTTTATCATCTCTAAATTTTGAGTCATTGTACAGAGAATTAGAGCATTATAATTATACATAGTAGTGGGTAATATTGACAAAATCATATATGCAAGGAATTTTATTGCAGTCTCCATCAGAAAAAGTCTTTAATTGAAATTTAAAGGGTAATTCACCATCTAGTACTTGCATGGTTTAATGTTTTACATTTAGATTCCTAATCCACAAGGGATTTTTGTTACGTATGGCATGAGATACAGATCTAATTTTATCTTTTTTTCTAAATGATTACTTAGTTAAAATCCCAACTATGTAATTCACTAGCTCTGTGGTCTTGGCCAAATCAATTAACTTTTTGTGTCTTAGTCAACTCATCTGTAGAGAGGGGATGATGATAGCATGAACCACATAGGTTGTTATTAAGATTACTTAGAAGTAAGTAATCTAAGTGCCTTTCACAGTTCACATGGTAAGCCCATAATAAATTTCAACAATTATTATTTTAAAAGTATTGTTATAAATCAGCAACACAAATGCCAAAACTCTAATTGATAAATTTCCAAAGAATATATAATAAGCAACTAACAGAGAAATCCAAGTGGCCACTGAACATATCCAAAATATTCTACTTCATTAAAAATCAAAGGGATGCCTGTAATTGCAGCAGCTTGGGAGGCTTAGGCAGGAGGATCCAGAGTTCAAAGGCAGCCTCAGCAACTTAGGAGGCCCTAAGCAACTCTCTAAATAAAATACAAAAAGGAACTGGGAATGTGGCTCAGTGATTGCCCTGAGTTCAATCCCCGGTAACACACTCACACACACACTCACACACACAAAATCAAAGAGATATAAAATAAAATGTAGTAATCATTGTGGCATTGATCATTGTGGCAAATCTATTTAAACCATTCCTTAGGCAGTGTTGATGATGAGACCCAGAAATAAGCACACTCAGATATTGTAAATGAAGACATACATTAATAAAACTTCATTGAAAAACAATTTGGCAATGTAGTTCTGCCTTTTTGTCGTATAATTTTATTTACAGAGCAGTCTTAGGAAATATTCAGAGCTACAGGTTATTCAGTACACTATTTATTCTTGATATAGAAGAGTTAGTAACAATATAAACAAAGGACTACTTAATAAACTTAATTACAATCATATAAATTCTATGAATGTGTCATAGAAAAAAATATTTGAATGGCCAGGTGTGGCAGCACATGCTTCTAATTCCCTCTACTCAGGAGGTTGAAATGGGAAGGACTGCAAGCTTGAGGCCACCCTGGGCAACTGAGTGAGACCCTGTCTCAAAAATAAATAAGTAAATAAAAATAAAAAAATATAAAGGGCTAGGGTTGTGACTCAGTGGTAAAACACTTGCCTGACATGCACAAGATCTGGGTTCAATTCCCAGTATCTCCCTGCTGCCTCCCCACCGCCCCCCCCCAAAAAAAGAAGGAAAAAAAAGATTCAAAGAAAATATACCAAAATGTTAACAGTTCTGAGAGATTACAGTGGTGGTTTTTATTGTGTTCTGCTATTAACCTACACTACTTAAATAACTGGGAAAAAAAACACAAGTGTTCTCTAGAGGGATTAGTAATTGCTGTTTGAAATTTTGGACCCTTTGGATGCTAGACCCTGTGTTTTAACTTGGTTAGTGTTTAGCCTAATGCTGTACATCCAAAAGCTGAGAATTGTTTCTTTGGTTTCCCAGGAAACTTATGTCAGTGTACTTCTGTGTTCCTTGCATTCTCCCTTGTTGCTGATTTTAAATTAACGTATTAGGGGCTGGGGTTATGGCTCAGTGGTAGAGTGCTTACCTAGCATGCATGAGGCACTGGGTTTGATTCTCAGCACCACATATAAGTAAATGAATAAATAAAGGTCTATCATCTAAAAATATTTTTTAAATAAATATAAATTAGTGTTATAATTAATACATATTCATGTATTAGAAATTTAGAAAAAACATTTTAAACATAAGGGAAAAAATTCCTATAAGATTAGCAATTTGGACAATAGATGGTGGTTGGTCCAGTTTTCTTTCAATAGTTAAAAATTATAATTTTTTTTTTTTTTTGTACCAGGGATTGAACTCAGGGGTACTGGTCCACTGAGCCACATCCCCAGCCCTATTTTGTATTTTATTTAGAGATAGGGTCTCACTGAGTTGCTTAGTGCCTCACTTTTGCTGAGGCTGAGTTTGAACTCAAGATCCTCTTGCCTCAGCCTCCTGAGCTGCTGCTGGGATTACAGGCATGTGTCACTGTGCCCAGCTAAAAACAGTAACTTTGAAAAGAATTTTTTTTTTAGTTTTTGTTTACTTTTGCAGCCTTTTGTCTTTTTTCTTTGCTTTTTTTGCTATGTGTCCTCCAAATTAATGTTGCTATCCACCACACATATCCTTCCATATTCTTAGAATAATCTACAAACTTCTTTCTCACACACACATTCTACTTATTCTCCGTGTGTGTGTGTGTGTGTGTGTGTGTGTGTGTGTACACATACATAGACGTATGAGGGGTTTCTGATTATTTTATAAAATTGTGCTCTTATATACAATGTTGGCTTCTTTTTAGCCATTCAGAAGTTACTTCAGTCATGGAATGATATCCAGCCATATAACTGAAAACAGGTAAGTTCCTCAAGGGAAGAAGTGTGAATGGTGATAGCAGAAATGAGACTTATAAGCAAGGTGAATTTGGGGAGCATGGCTTTAGTCATCACAGGGTACTCTGTAAATTTGTGGGTTTCACTGCTTTTTTAAAAAAAATATATGTTTTATTTTTCTGAATTTTATAGTAAACTAGTTTTTATTACATCATAGTCTGCTAAAACTTAAAAAAAGGAATGTTGATTCCATCCCTAGCTTAGGAAAACAAGAGAAAACAGTATTTAGACACAGGAGAGGGGAGCAATAGTGTTTTGCAGGGAGTAAAAGGGTCTTCTCACAAAGAAGAGGGGAGCTGGGAGTGCTCCATAGGTTTTCCTTAGGAACATGTTGTCATGATCAACAGGAAGTGCTTCCTCTGATAAAGAAGATAGATCTTTCCTTTTTGCTTCCCTCAGTTCCAGTCCACTCTTAATAGTAAAACAAACTATCCCATTGGAATTCAGACTCATCCTTTTCTGCCTGAAGTGTCACTTAACTTGAATTAAGTTCAGAAGAAAAATCAGTCATGTTTATTTTTCAAAGCCCCATTTACCTGAAGCTTAAGGTAGTATTTCCAAGAAGAAATGCAAAAACATTTTTACATGACACACATTAAGGGCACTTTAAGGAAAGGGTAGGGGATAAAGGAAATCATCTTTTTAAATATCCCTCTCATCAAAAATATTTACTATGACATGCCAAGGAAGAGAGGTACATGGTTGAGATAATAAATAAACCAAATATGGTCTCTGCCCTCATGGAGTTCATGGTATGCTGGAGAAATAGGACCTTAATCAAATAACCTCACATAGAAATATATCATTGTAAACTGATTAGTGCCATAACAGAGAAAAGAACATGGATGGTACTGTGAAAACCATAACTGGACAGTCTGGCCTCCTCTGGGGGAGATGTGAACAATGAATAGAGATAATTGGGAGAAGGGAGAATATGAGAAGTCCTGAAACAAGAGTACAAGGGACATAAAGAACATGAAATTTCCTAGAATATGGGAGTTGGAGGAGACCTGCCTCACGTGGAACTGAAGATATTGACTAGACCATATAAGCCCTTATTTGCCATTTGCGAAATTGACTCTTCTGAGAATAACAGGCAGTGAATGTTTTGCACATCTAAAAGATTAATATCACAACCAGGTACAGTGGCGCATTCTTGTAATCCAAGCAGCTCAGGAGACTGAGGCAAGAGGATCCAAGTTCAAGGCCAGTCTCAGCAACTGAGAACCTCAGAAACTTAGTTTGACCCTTTCTCAAAATAAAAAGAACTAGGGATGTAGCTCAGTGGTAAACCCCCCTTGGGCTTAATTCCCAGTAGAAAAAAAAAATGATTATTGCTTTTGGAGAATAGGTTATCGAAAGGCAAGGGTGGAATCAGTGAAACAGGAAATGTTGCAGTTGTTAAGGGAGGAAACCATGGCAGCAGGGACTAGGGTTTGTGACCATGTGGTTGGAGAGAAATAAATAAATGGGAAGATTTTCAGGAGGTTGTTTGGATTTAGTGGGTGAGGAAGCAGAAATCCATTGGGTTTGCAATAGTATACTACATGTGAAAGTCATTTGGTGACTTTTACAATAGTTCTATGAATGAAATGACTGAGGAGGGGTTGATGAGAGTGAAGGAGGAATGAGTGCAAAATGGGAGAAGGGTAGAATCCAGAGAGGTAGGAAGAGTATGGACAGGTGGTACAGGAGTAGGTAGGTAATGAAACATTTGCAACCCTCCTCTTATCCTTTCCACTTGAAAGTTACTCAGAAGTTGATAACTACTCTATTTTCTGTCTAGTCTGAATATCACGATTATCATACTTTGAAACCTGTATTTCTATTATAATACTGTTGGATATAACTGGAATTTTACTCCATCACTGCATTATACACAGCAAATTTTTAAGGAACTGATTCCTCAAAAAGTAGGGTAAGCTGAAAATATAAGCCTAGTGTGGATGTATTTATGTCCCTCAATGACTAACCCCTGTGGGTCACTAGAAAGAGTCAGAGACATCTGGCATCCCTTCCCAATCAGCCAGGGGCATTAGGTAGACTATACTTTGCTCACCCTGCAGGACATCAATCAGAAAAATCCAAGAACTTATTCAGGTCATAGGAAGTTGCCCTGGCCAGGAATCTCTTCTAATCACATGTTTTTGCTTGCTGCTCTAGCCCTAACCGGCAGCCATTTGTTCTCTTTGGTAATCACTCCACCCGAGAAAACCTGAATGCTGGCAACTTTAACTTCCCTTCTGAAGGGCATTTGGTACGCAGCACTGGTCCTGGTGGGAGCTTTGCCAAACACATGGTGAGTGGCTGGACTGCCTAGTGCCTGCTGGACAATTAGTGGATTTATTTAACCCTGAGTCTGAAGTTTGTTTTAAAGTGAAAAGTGATTGAAAACTGACTGTATGTATATAATGTATATTATATACATATCAATACATTTATATTTATTTAAAAATAAATATTTATAAAATATTTATAAATAAGTATGTAATATTTATATATGTATATTTTATAAATATAGCATAAATATATATTAGTACTAGATACGATTTGAACACATTTAATTTTGAAGTATTTGAAGGAAAAAGATTAAAATCTATTTCAAATTAATTTCAGATTAATAGTCATTCTAAGCCTAAGTATGTTAAGTTCTGGCTTATATTCAAGATCATGAACCTTAATGATCTTTGTTTACTTATTGAGAGTGCCAGGGAGAAGATTTCTACATTTGATAGTATATTATCTGCTGCATTGTTTTAAAGGAAACATTAGACTTGAATGTGGGAACTCTAATGAATGAAAATGTTTATGCTATCTTAATAGAACGTTAAATATTTTCAGAATATTTCTGGCTATCAGGAAGACCAGGGTTGTAGGTGTTGTTATTTTTTTAAATTTGGATTTGGAGAACATGTGACCCAGGTGTATATAGTGTAGTCTGAGTTATGATTCCAGAACTGCCTCTAAGCCAGCTCAGGATATAGAGCTACCAGAAAGAATGGGCTTTCAGGACCTTGCTGTTCTGTCAATGGAGGGCTCAGACCCCATTTTAAATCCCAGAGCACTTTTGGAATACACAGAAAATGCCAGATGTAACAGGCTTCTCTATGTAATATTATTTTTTGGGTACACAAATTAAATAAAAAACATAGAGACAATTCTGACTTCTGCTTCTACAAAGATGGTGTATGGCGTATACATGCTTTCTCTCTCATTAAATACAATCAAAAACCTGGGACCTTTCATATAAAACAAACACAAGCATACTCTGAAAGGTAGAGAGAAGGAAGCAGGATGACTAAAGACCTCGGGACAAAAGAAATAAAATGGTGGTGAGTTCTTTGGGTTTTTTTTTTTTTTTTTTTTTTTCCCCTCTTATATACAGACTGAATATTCGAGAATATCCAGAGATATTCAGAGGACCAGAAAAGGTACAGCCTAGTAAGATAGAAAACTTGAAGATAATAACTGCTCTCTACACAAGCCCTGCAGAAAAAAGTACATCTTTCTTCTACCCCTGCCCACTAAGGCTGAGCGAAGACCGTAGATATCCTCACTTGCCATATTGGAGTGAGGTGCCACCTCCACCCATATTCTGCTTAGGATAATGTAATAGAAGGCCCAGTGGGGAGCCTGAACTTCCACTCCGCAATATAATAAGAGGCTTCTTCTTAGGGCAGTATCACAGGTGGCCAATGGGGAATCATTAATTTTATCACCACTGAGCAGTAATAAAGTGTCCCCCCTTTACCCATAGTGTTTGTCACCCTCCAAAGCTGGGATGGTATCAGCTGAGGCAGAGTAGGGAACCTAAGCTGTTATAGATATATCCCCACACACACATGCCAGGTGTCAGTAGCAGCTGACTAGAGAACCTGGACTTGCACTCCTACCTGGCAGTAATGAGGAGGCAGGTCCTCCTGCTCACCACTGAAGCAGTGTTGGAGGAGGCCTTCTAACACATAAGATTTCAATAAGATTCAGAGAAGACTCTCAGTTTCAGCTCTAATGTATAAAGAACTTGGAAATTATCCCTATATTTACAAGAAAAAAGTCAAACTGAAAATCAGTGGCTTCTCATGGATTCATTAGAGAACTAAGGTCTCAAACTCCCACTGTGAAATCTGAAGAGACAGGTAAATCCAGAGAATCACAACCAGTGTCTCCTTACCTGAAGCAGAAACCACTGGTGTTGCATACTGGTGGGATCACTTAAATGTTAATTATAGTGAAACTCTGGGACTTGAAAGTGGACTAGTGTGGGAGTGAGAAACTCCTGTGAGACACAGAATTTTCACACTTTCGTGGGTTATGTTTCTAGAACCCTCACAGGTTCACATGGTGAAGAGACAAGAAAAATTCTCTCATGACTGGCAGGGTAAAGAGAAGAGTAACTGTTTTGAAATATAAGAAAGATAATAACAAAGGCCTCAATAGCAAAGACATACTTTCCAGGATAAACAATTTTACCCAAACCCTATTCCATTTAGGAGAAAGGCGTTTCTTTGACTCTGTAACACTAGCCTTCCTGTCTCACCTACGAGAAAGGGAAGAGAGCTAAGAAACACTTATAAAGGTCAAAGCCTGGAGATACAGTCCCACTCAAAGACCGAGATTTAATCACAAGATTACAGAATGCTTTCCCTGCCCCATTACACCACTGCAAAGGTCTGCAGTATATTAGGTGGCTATTGCTGGAAGAGCTGCAAGGCACAGACTATGTAAGGGGGAATTCATAGGGAAATCCAAAGATAACAATAGAGACAGATATAAGAACAGTACAGGAATGCAGAGCACCTGGCACTTAGAACTACAGAAAACATTGAACAGAACCCAACTCCTAGTCAGGTTAACTTAAACTCTCATATTAAAGACTTATTTCCCTTGGTTTCTATTACTTGATAAAACATGCCTGGCTTTTAACAAAAAAATCACAAGTCTTTCTAAAAGACAATAAAAAAAAAAATTGTGTGAAAAGATAAGGCAACCATCAGAATCAAACATATTTTCTAATTTTCAGACAAAAATAATAATGATGATGATAATAACTTGTTATTTTACAGTCCTGGAGATAGAATCCAGGGCCTTGCACATGCTATGCAAGTGCTGTACCACTGAGCTAGACAGCATATTTAAAATAACTATGATTAATATGTGAAGGGCTCTAATGGAAAAAGAAGGCAATATGTAGAAATAGGTGAATATGTTAAGCAGGGAGATGGAAACTCTAAGAATAAAGAATCAAAAGGAAATACTTGAACCAAAAAACATGGTAATGAAATTGAAAAATGCCTTTGATGGGTTTATTAATAGACAAGTCATATTCAAAGGAAGAATCAATGAACTTGAAGATGATGAATCAGTAAAATCCTCATAAACTAAAATGTAAAGAGAAAAAAAACAGCTGTATTCCAAGGTAATATACTCATCTTTTCCATATTTGTGTGACTTGTGAATAATTTACAGATTAGTAAGTGCCATGTAAAATATGCAAACCCAGATAACTTAAGCAATTTTACATTCTATATGAAATTGTATCAATTTTCTTTTTAAAGTAAATTTCAGAAAAATCTGATGCTAATATGTGCTGACCCAAATTTATGATATGACCTAAGGATGCAGACTTAAAACACATGGCACCTTTAAAAAAAACCTTTAGTATAGAAAAACTTGGAAACCCAAGGAACATGCTTAAGGAAAAGCTCTAGATAATTAAATATATTAGCCAACAATTACAAATAGGTACATGAGTTTTCCTTCATTGTCATGGCAATATTGATCACATTCACTTCAGTAAATTATAGATAGAGGAAGTTCTCATTTCAAAACTGTAACTTGGATTCACAGTATTATGGGAAAATGCCATGTATTCTGGTGTGACTTCCTTAAATGGAATAGAAGGAATGAATACTCATGAATATTCACCTACTTTTTACATATTATACTAATTTACATTTCTTTAGTTTTTATGATACACTTTTGTATTTTGTACCTGCTCTCCTAGGAATGCACATGAGATATTGGACATCCATTTCTATCTCTGTATAAATGCATAACTTAACAGGGAATAATAATATAAATCTGAAAACCTAGGAAGAACTTACTTTCTTTTCTACAAGGGCTATATACAGAGATGAAATCCAAATGAAGGTGGGGACCTGGGTTTCCTGAATTTGTAGCTTCCCCCATGTCTCTGCCTGTCATGTGGGCAAAGGCCTTTATGTGAAAGTTCTGGATTGAATATTAATGACAGTCAAAACTCAAGCACATTTCTTGTTTTTTCATCTGAGTTGTGAATTCATTAGCATGATGAGCTAACTGAGTAACTGACAGCAGCCTCACATTATAGCCAAGGTTGGAGCAGGGGGACCCTACATACACACACAGAAGATACCTTTGGAAAAAGCAAAATTAAAGGTGATCTCTTCTACTTCTTTAAAAAAAAAAATAATGTTTTTGTAAAATAAAATGTATATCAATTGATTATATGCTTTTTGTTTCTCTAGCAGTTCATACTTAAGCCTCTGCTCCTTTTTTTATTTTTAATATTTTCTGAAATGCAGGTAGCACAGTGTGTCTCACCTAAGGGACCTCTCGCATGTTCAAGAACCTACTTTTTTGGAGCTACTCACATTCCTTATTTGGGTAAGTCCCTGGGAATCATCTCATCAACTTACCTAGTAGTTTTTTCCCATGAATGAGAAGTTAACATATGATTCACTACTTTGCTCAGAAATTTATGATACCAATCTGTGGGACTCTTGACTCCTTCTCTGATTGTAGCTGGGAAGTTGCTGTGTCTAACATATTACTCACAAAATATTTCAGGAGAAAAACCATTGACTCAATCTATGGATTGGAGGTCTAACTGTGTGTAAGACCCTGTACTCAGTGTCAGAAGACCAAAATGAAGATGATCTAGTTTGAGATAGCAGAAGATATGGGCGACAGTTGAAATATGAATGACTCAGCTGGGTTCCTACCTGACCGTTGTGAGAAAAGTGTCAAAGGACCATACTAGAAGGGTATCTATGAAGTCAGCACATGCTGTAGCACTATCCAAAAAGGCTCTGCTTGCTGGGGTACCCAGAAGCTGCCAGCTTCTAAAGAGAGTAACTGAAAGAGTGATTGTGGGGGGCTGGAGTTATGGGTCAGTGGGAGAGCACTTGTTTGACATGTGCAAGGCCCTGGGTTTGATACTCAGCACCACATAGAAATAAATAAAATAAAGGTATCATGTCCATCTACAACAACAACCAAAAAAAACAAAAAGAAAGAAAGAAAGAAAGAAAAGAAAAAATATGAAAGATCCATTGACAACTAAAAAAAATTTTTTAATTTTTTAAAAAAAGAATGAATGCAGGGCTGGGCTTGCAGCTCAGTTGTAGAGCACTTGCCTAGCATGTGTGAGGCACTGGGTTCAAGTCTCAGAACCACATATGAAGGACTGGGGAGATAGCTCAGTTGGTAGAGTGCTTGCCTTGCATGCTCAAGGCCCTGGGTTCGATCCCCAGCACCACAAAAAAAAAAAAAAAAAGAGAGAGAGAGAACCACATATAAATAAAGGAATAAAATAAAGGTCTATCAACATTTAAAAAAATAAAAAAGAATGAATGTGAACCCAGAAGATAGTGTATCAGAAACCAGATATTTTTCCTGGGTGTTGTCAGATAAGCCAGGAAACTCTGGAAAAGTACCCTTCCCTTCAGGAAGTCCCAATGAAGAGTCTTGTTCCTGTAAAAAAATTATCTCGAGTCAGATAATTAAGAAAATAAACAGAACTGAACCTGTTTACCTCAAAGTTTAAAAAGTTAAAAGTATAAACATTCTGGAGCCTAAGAATCTGCACATCTCCTGTGTTTAGTAGTGATGTTAACTGGGATGTAAAAGGAAATGTCAGGGTGAAGGTCCAAAAAGATAATGGGAGAAGACAGGTTCCATTGTTGTTTGTGCTTATACTGTATTTAACTTAAAAGAAAAATATAGTTCTTGATAATGTCTTCTAATTAAATTAAGCAGGTAAGGTGGCACACCCTCGTATTTATAGCTACTTGGGAGGCTGATGCAGGAGGATTGCAAGTTGGAGTCCAGTCTCAGCAACTTACTGAGATCCTCTCTCAAAATGAAAAAATAAGAAGGACTAGGGTTGTATCTCAGTGGAAGAGCACCTCTAGCTTCAATGATGGGTAACATGGTTGGTAGGTAGGTAGGTAGGTAGGTAGATAGATAGATAGATAGATCACTTCTACTTTCTTGTATAGTATTTGCATATTCTGTGCTCTGGTCACATTCTTAAACCGTGTTCTTTTACAGGTGGCAGTGACAAGCTGCGAAAGAATGACAAGCTGCCCAAGAAAACTGAACAAATGTAGGTCTTCATATTTATCTTATTTTTTCTTTTTTAAAATCGCATTTCTCAGTTGTGGCTGTTCTATGTACTTCCTATTGAGATCATCACTGATTAGGACATCTGGTTATGAAGTGGACATTGCTACATGGTTTTCCAGGTGGTCCCTAGCACCTGTCTGTCAGCTTGGAATCCATGTCAGAGGACCCTGCCAGCTTTGCCATCTGCTCTTCTTTCTGGAACTGAGAGTCTTCCTATCTGTACATCCATGCATTTACATGACATAACTTCCCTTCATATGTTTTCTGCATAGTGCATTTTTAATTGGGAGCTTATCTAAAAGTAAAATATCCTGAAATACATTGGAAGATTCTTTGTGGAACTCCATGTGGCCTGAGAAGTATGTTTTCTGAACCTGACACCCAGGCTGGTAGAACAGAGCTGCAGTCTGAAAGGCCTACTAATGATGACCCCTCTCTTTACATACAGCAGAAAACCAAAGATAGGAAATAAAGTTATTAGTGTTGAAACTACTGAGTTCCCAAAAGCATACTCCTTCAGAAATATGATCATAATAAAGTTCTTCTGACCACCAATGCTTCTTAAAGGCCAGCAGTGACAAGCCAGAAAGAATTATCTAAGGATCTTTTTTTAAGTACAGGTTCCCCTTACTCATTTTCATATCCATTGAATCAGAATCTCTAGGTCAGGGCCCACAAACCTGTACTAGGAAAAGCATAGCACAGGTAAGTGTTGCATCTCCCTTCAGGAAGTCCCAATAGAGTCTTGTTCTGTAACAAACAAACAATGACCAAAAAACAAAAACAATATGCATTTAGGTTTACTTAACTGTAATTGTGGTTGCTCAGCTAGCTTGTTCAGTAAAGCATGAGATTTTTGTTTTTGAATTTTTTTACATTGTAAATGGACAAAGTTACCTCTATTTTATTTATTTATTTTTGTGTGGTTCTGAGGATTGAACCCAGTGCTTCACAAGTGCCGGTCTTCTGCTGAGCCACAACCCCAGCCTGAGCATGAGACTCTTAACTGTAATTATAATACCTTTATAGATTTTTTGCAGGTTTTCTTCACTAGCAGCAAGTGAACCATTTTCTCATATGTTGGTGGATGTAGTCGTGCTTTGTGCCTGCTTGTGCTTCCATAACAGATGTGCTTAGCCACTGCCCAGGATCCTCATTCTGGAGACCCTTAGATATTGTGCCTAAACCAAATTCATTGGTGCCCTGCATTGGGGCCTGTTTTTGAGAAGTACTTGTACCCAAGTCAGGAGATGTGGTAAATCACAGAGCTAGTGGAACTTGGGCCTTGTGGAGTCATAGTGAAGGAAACAGCAGTACTACCCAAGCCATTTTAAGGGTCAGTAACCAGGTATTGGCCTATGTATTGAGCTCTTATCTTAGGATCTGTGTAAGAGAAGGCCAGGAAGGGAAGCTGACTAGTGTTGGACAAGCCAGGGAAGGGGATATCTTTACATATGTTTGGGGTTGACCTTTATAAAACTTTACCCAAGTGTGGTGATACGGAGAATTTTTCTGGTCTCATCTGGAAGTTGCAAAGCTCATTGACAGTGTCCCTGGCCAGGCCCCTTCCTACTAGGCAGACCCTCTGCTCTGGCTAGCAATCTTCAGGATATGTTACTCTCTGAAGCTGTCATTTTGCTATGGAACACTCTCTCCCCTTTTTCTTTTTCAACCCGACTAAAATCCCTTGACTGTGAAAGGGAAGTGTGATGCAGGAACCCAGGATGGCAGGAAGAGGATGGCAGGATGAGTGTGTCACAGCAAGAAGGCACCAGCTGAGAGTAGACCTGAGTTCAGGAATGCCATGAATTTCTGTGCCCTTAGCCTACTTTACCTCTAGAGGCTCTGCGTGTTTCCGTAATTCTAAAGAGAATTAGACCACATTACTTTTGTGTTTCTGTCCACTTTTGGATTGCTGTTGCTTTCCTCTTTCCTGTTATAGGAGGCTCATAGGCTTAAAAATAGACATATTCTTTGTGAGACTATGTCAGTTCCTTGCCAGGCACCTCCCCTTGCTTTTGGGATGAGCCCTTGCCTTGTGGTTGAGCCCCTTTTCTCCATAAGTATCCTAACGAGAAGAGCCTGGGCCTCCTTCCTGTAAAGCAGTCGTTCCCTACCAAGGGCAATTCTGCCTCATACCCCTGTTCCCCAACCCTGGGCACATTTGACAAGGTCTGAAGATACTTCATTGTCACAACTGGAAGGTGCTATTGGTGTCAAGTAGTAGAGGTGGAGGGATGCTGCACACATCCCACAACAAAGAATTATCTAGCCCAAAATACCAAGTTTGAGAAACCCTTCCATAAAGGAAACCAGACTTGGGTTTTCTGAAGACCTTCGTGGAAGTCTCAGTCTAGCAAAGAAGACCTTTTTATAATGGCTTTGGGAAGTGAAAAATCAGAAAGACCAAACTTTTAGGGGAAGGTGAGAGATCCCCTCAGAAGCATTCTTTATTCTTTTGATCAGGCAGGCTGTTTAGAGAGTAGCCTGCCTTTGTTTAATCTGTATTTAACTCTCTTCAACCAGAAAATCTCTCTTGCTTCCTACTGGCTCCTTCCCTGGGGTTCTGTAGCAGCTAGTGTTCAGCATGAAGGTGTGGTGTGACTGGTCCCTGGAAAAGCTGCAAGTGTGTATCATTGCACTGAAGAGATTCTTGATCTGTGGGTAGCTGCTCCTACACATACAGTGCTCAGGGAGCCTACTAAGGGAGGGTTGGACTTTTGAGCAGAGTTCAGAAGAGCTGACTTTAAGATGATTTAATAAGAGTAAAGTATAAATCAAACAGGCATGTGACTTAAGAGTTCTGTTTTTCAATAAGTTAGTTTCCTTTTTCAGTGAGTTCCATTTTTTGTACTTTTCTCATTCTGTTTAAAAATCATTTCCTTGGAGACTACTGTTTACATGCATGCAACTTATGATGAAAACTTACCTTACTATAGTTAACAGTTACTTTTTGTTTTTAAAGTAGGCTCTTGTCCCAGATATATGCTGCTGTTATTGAGGCTGTTTTGGCTGGCATTGCATGTTATGCTAAAGCTTCCAGTCTAACAAAGGTAATTTAAATACCATGTTTCTCTTTCTATAGTCATTATTTAATTTAAAGCATTCTATCCATTTGTTTGTCTTTGAACATTTTGGAGTTCTCACTTTTGTGTGAACTTGGACCGCAATGGCACCAGGCAGAAATGCCTGTGGAGTGCTGAACTTCTGTTGCCTATAGCCATGCTGCTGTTGTTTTATCAGTGACAGCTAATCAGCACTTTGTAGACATCTGATTCTGTTAAAGTCATTCTATAGTACATCGTTCTGTTAAGAGTTTAAACAGAATGCTTTTAGAAGTTAAATGTAGATTATTCTGCTATGAATTTTAATAGATAAGTTTGTTTTGAGCTACTGAGTTTGGTTTCCTATAATTCAGTGTTTAAAAAATCAACTATAATCTAGAAAATCTGACTCGCCTTTCCTAGACAAGCATGCATGTTCTTGCTCTCTGATCATTTTCTTCCTTGATGTTTTATGGTTAACCTGCCTTGCTGAGTTGGATTCCTAAATCTGACCCAGTAAGTAGATGAGAAGAGTCGGCTTGGTGCCTCCCAATGCCAGTGGGACCTTTCCCGAAGGAAGCCAGTTGACATTGGAAAGGTTGTATGTGATGTAGATGTGAGAAAGACCATAGCCGTAGTCACCAGCTCCTTGCTGTCTCCCCTCCTCATTCAACTTGAATCCTGAAATCCTGGTACTGATGGGGAATTGTTCAACCCTTTAACTGCTACCATAGCAGAGGGCCTATGCAAAGTCATGGAATGTCCTTCAGTCTGTTCTCACACCTTTGTTTTCTAACTGATCTTTTGTAACTGTAGCTACTAGAATATTCTACTAGAATATACTATATTAGAATATTCTTAGTATCTGGCAGGAACTAAGGGCAGCGGTCCCTTTCCTAGAGTCAGGGGAGAGGGGAGCCCTTTTCCAGACTTAACATACCACCAGCATCACCCTAGCTGCTTACCTCTCTCTGGCAGATCAGGTGTCCACCTGCCTGAAAGCAATTTTTTTGTTTTGTTTTTTTCCTGTGAGCCTGAAGAAAGCAGGGACCTGTTTCCCTTGACATGATGCTTATACTTTAGTGTCTTAACATATACAGAGTAGTTATATAGGGGGCACCTGCCAACTGTTAGAAGGTCCCTTCCTATAGTAATACATGTATTTTTTACTGCTTGAAAGCTGATTCATATTCTCTCTCTCTCTCTCTAATTCTTTTGACAGGCAAAGGAGGTAGCAGAGCAGACTCTGGTATCTGAGTTAGATTCCTTTGAGCTGGTTCAGTTTAAGACAGCCCTATGGTAAGCAATGGTCGATGGTCGATGATTTTTTTTTTTTACAATGAATTTTTTGGTTTGTTTTCTAAAATACTCTTGTCTCTTGTAATTTATATTCCATCTTCCCTTTGAGAAATGTTCCAATAAAATAATGATATATATGAAGGAGAATTGCTCATGCTTATATTAGGCCTTTATTTGAGAAGCTAAGAACCAAAAACAGAGGATCCATATGAGGAAGAGTTGTATGTGTTTTGAGGCTAGAATGTGAGACAGATTCATACTAGAAACTTAGGAGACCTCATAGGTCCAGTTCCAAAATAAAATTAGAAAGGTAAAATCAGGGACCTGAGAGAGATTTGATAGTCACTGCCTAGAAGAGACTTGCTGTGGGCCTGATCTGCCTCTTAGGTGATAGAAACCCTGAGTTGTGGGTCTAGGTCATCTAGAAATATGACTTCTTGCAACCTTCCATCACATCTCCCAGCATGTCGCTGTGCATCCCTTATATGGGCTTTGTCCAGAGCTAAATCTTCATGAACTCAGTCCACTTAACCCCCACCCCACAGGAGGATCACTTTTGTGTACTTTGATGCAAAGGGTACAGAAGACATCAGTATTGGAGAGTTTAAGAATACTGTAATCCCTGCAACTCAGGAGGCTGAAGTGCAAGATTGCAAGTTCAAGGCCAGCAAGGCAACTTAATGAGACTGTATCTCAAAATTTAAAAAATAAAATAAGAAATGGCTTGGGGATGTAGCTCAGTGGTAGAGCATTCCTGGGTTTCCCTTGTACCTTAAAAACACAACACAAAACAAAACAAAACAAAATCCCCAAAACACAACAAAACAAACAAACAAAACCTTCTGGAGCTTGAGGATAAGGTGCTGAGGTAGAGAGCTTTGCTTCCCTAGCATGTGCAAAGCTCTGGGTTCAGGCCCCAGCACTTCAAAATAAATAGATAGATTTCAGATAGATTTCAGTCCCTAGCATTGCAGAATAGATAGATAGGAAGGAAGGAAGAATGAATACACATTTCTGGGGTGTGCTATCATGTCTCCACTCCATGACCCATGTTTTCTAATACCTACAACCATGGATAAAGAGAAGGAGCATTCAATAGATATATCTGTCAGTTGATCAAACAAAAAGAATTCTATTTCTGCAGCTCCAGAAGATCTGGAACTTAGTGGTACAAGGCTTATAATTTGCTTCAGATTTCCTTTCCCCTGGATGTTCTGGGTCTTAGTATTTTGGCCATGGAAGAGGACAGGTAGTGCTGCTCTGCACTGTCTGTTCCTGTGAGGCCTTGGTTTATGAAAACTCCTTCACTTTCTGGCTATGCCATGTTAGGCAAGATAGGCAACTTCTATATCTGTTTCCTGAAACTGCCTATCTTTTCTTCTTTTAAAATATTTTTTTAGTTGTCAGTGAATCGTTTTAATTTTATTTATTTATATTTGTTGCCTCAACCAGGATTTTTGTTGAAATTAGAGGATCAAAGTGCTAAGAACAACCAAGAAAAATATGAGGTGTTATGTGACTAAGACCTCACACATGCCAGGCAAGCACTCTACCACTGAGCCACAACTCCATTGCCAGACTGCCTGTCTTACAGAGTGTTTAGGCATGTAGATCTTAGTCACTATTGTAGTGAACTTGGTTGAAATAGTCATTCTACTTCTCCATTGTCTTGGAATTTTTTCCAGGCCACTTCTCAATCCCCAAACTTCTTAAGCCTGAGTGTATCACTCTAGTTGGAGGAAGGCATAAGGAGAAAACACTGAGTAATGGGAGGAGAGTCCCAGGGACAGTCCTTCATCTAGAGCCCCACTCGTTTCCCTCTACAAAGGGACTCAACACTGCATCACATTAACAGATCTTCTCCCTAGAGAGAAAAGTTGAGGGAGCCATGAATGTACACTGAAGTTAATGTGTTACTAACTAGTACTTATTAAGGTGTGAAATTCAGCTTACACTATTTAGAAACTTTATTTTACAAAGAATAAGCCAGAAGGGTTTTCTGGTTATTCCTCAACTCTGAAGACCTGGCCCTGCCTGTGGCTCCATAGCAACTGAATGTGAGTAGCCGAGATATGGTCTCTGCTGGGATGTAGAACAAGACTGGCAGTTTGATTCAAGTTGGTGAAGAACAGAAGGTTCAGGACAGTACATGGAGGCTGAGGGGCAGAAGTCTCATGCCAGTAGAGGGCCACAGGCAATCTACAATGGGCATTTTCTCTTGCTCTGAAGCAAGAGTCAAGATAGCCCTTGAGATCCAACAGGCAGGGCCTGGGGTCAGATACTGGCTCCACACCTTTTGATGGCATGAGACCCTGGAAGAGGTATCTAAAATAGCTGAGGTAAATCTGTGTAAAGTTAGGATAACACACACTTGCTGTGTGGCCTTGAAAGTCTAGTACATGTACACTGCAGAAGCAAGTGTCTGGGGAAGATTCCATCCCAGTAGTCAGCAAAAACAGACTGACTTCTGTTGTGTTTTGGTTTTGGTCTACAGCTCCAAGATGGCTTTTCATATACATGCTGTGAATAATCAGGGAAGGTGAGTGTGTGATTGTAGTGTCTTATTCCATGGGGTAAGTTGAGGAGCATAAAGAGAGAAGAGACTGCCTTGTAGCTGCTGCCTTTATTGGTCTTCTCATAGTTCCATCCCTAGCCAAGGTACCACTCCAGACTTGGGTTCAGGCTGGCTGTACTCATCTGAACCCCTGCACTCTGAGTGCTTCCCACTGAAGGCTGAGGGGCAGGGATGAGGAAGGGACCTAATTCACTCCAGTGACCCACATGTTAATTCTGTATACTGGCACCCCAGTGTTTTGAAAATCCCTGAGAGAAATCTAAGTCTGTGAGTTGTTACCAAATTGAAAAACAAACATTATAATTTTTGGTGCAGTTAAAAATGTTTGCCTCCCATATCTTTCCTCTTACAGAATTGTGCCTCTGGAGGGTGAAGATAGCTTATCCTTTGTGAAAACGGTAAATAGAGCTATTATACATCAGCTGGCTGGGAATGACCTGTAGAGTGACACCTGCAAGGGGTGAGGGGGAATAGGTTGGGGTGTCCAAGTAGCTGAGACTGTACTGATCTCATGTGAGCCAAGGACAATGGACCAACAGGTTTTAGTGGCTTGTTTGCATTCCAAGACTTGAGTTGATGCCCTTAACAGGGAACTGGAAAGATCCATTAAACAAACAATAATCAATGAAGACCTGGGTCTCCAAAGAAGTGGGGTGAAATAGATTAGAGAAATGCTGAAATATTGGTCCCTGGGATGGGATGGCATGGCCTGGGGGAACCAGAATTTTCTAAGCCAGCTTCAGCCACAAGCCAAGTGCTCCATTTATACACTGCATACTGGTATGAAGAAGGTTGGCAAGCAGTGATTTAGAGGATGGTGGATATCTAACCAAGAATCTGGTTGAAGTATGTATGTGCACAAGTTATACCTTGAGTTTGTTCTGTGGTCACTTAATTCCAGCACAGTAGGCAACCGTAGATGACTTAGTGCAGATGCATTCCCATCACCATTACCAGTGGAAAAGCAGCTCAAAAGGCTGTCAGTAATGTTTTCTCATCTATAGAGACTAGTACAACAAGGGTAATTTTTTTTTTTTTTTTTGTGGGGGGTGGTACTGGGGATTGAACCCAGGGGCATTCTATCACTGAGCTACATCCCCAACCCCTTTTGTTTTATTTTATTCTATTTTTATTTTATTGGTACTGGGGATTGAAGCCAGGAGTGCTTAACCACTGAGGCACATCCTTAGCCCTTTTTGTATTTTTTTTAGAGATAGGGTTTCACTGAGTTGTTTAGGGCCTTGCTGAGTTGCTGAGGCTGGCTTTGAATTTGCAGTCCTCCTGTCTTAGCCTCCCAAACCACTGGGATTACAGGTGTGCACCAGCACACACAGCCCCTTTTATTTTTTGAGACAGGATCTTGCTTAGTTGCTGAGATTGACCTCAAACCTGCTATCTTCCTGTCTCAGCCTCCTGAATAGCTAGGATTACAAATGTGTGCCACCAAGCCCAACTAGGGTAATTTTTTAAGGTTTTCAGTAATTAATGTTTTATAATGTATTTAGTCCCTGTCAGCATTTTGTGGTGTTGTTCTCTTAGAACTAATTTAGACTTTTTTGTGACATCAAGATATTGTGAAATACTTTATGACACTGAGGTGATAATACTTTGTCTCCTTGCTAAACTTCAATTTCCTGGCTTCTGTCCTTGGATTCTTGTACAGTGCTTTGGAAGGTGCTTTGCACAATAGTATGTCTAGGAGCTCAGTAGAATCATATTCTTGTGTTAAGTATGTGTTGAAAGCTGGACACAATGCAGTGTTACCATAGTCCCAGCTACTTAGGAGATTGAGGCAGGAGGATTGCTTGAGCCCAAGAATTCAAGGCCAGCTTAGGCAACATAGTGAGGCCCTATCTCATTTTTTTTTAAGTATGAATTTATTAGCAGCTAATTAAATAAGAAAGAAGAGGCAGAAAATTTATGCTTTCTTTCCAGGATCAGGCAGAAATGAAGTTCTGCCTTTTCCTTGAGGCATTCCCTATTGATTTCTTCCTACAAGTACTGTGTTCTTATAGGATTTGCAGTTTGTGCCATGTAAATTAGGAACTAATTCTGAACTAATATGTCATATGACTTTTCTGTAAGCTCTTGTCTCTGCAGCTACACATTATGGATTTCCTGAAGATAGGTACCATGTTGTATTTTTTTCTCACCCCATGCTACATAGTGATAAATACATGGCAAGTGTCCAATAAACATTACCTGTATTCTTTTCAATGCCCTCTTTCCCCTTCCTTAATACCAGTGGCCAGATATGAAAGTGAAGGATCAGAAAGCCACAGGATCTGTCTACTTGATTGATCTGGAAACCAAAGAAGAAAGAAATAGGATTCCCATTGTCACTTAAGAAGGAACATTTATGGGCTGAGGTTGTGACCCAGTGGTAGAGCGCTTGCCTAGCATGTGTGAGGCCCTGGGTTCAATTCTCAGCACTACATATAAATAAATGAATAAAATAAAGATCTATCAACATCTAAAAAAAATTTTAAAAAAAAGGACCATGTAACCAGGAAAACTTTGTGTCATCAGATGCTCAAAATCCTTTGAGATTTTTAAATAAACCTTCCAGTTATCAAGCTTAATCAGAAAATTAATTTAGACATTAAAATCTATTTGCCACTTCTATGTTCCCCCTATCCCCCTATTATCATGACAGTTTGGAAAGTCAGGGACTTGGCTTTGATTGTGTTTTTTTCTTTTCAACCCTTCTGTCTTCTTTATTTTCTTTTATTCAAGAATCCAGTAGTTTCTAGCTGGATACCATGGTGCACACCTGTAATCCTAGCAACTTGGGAGGCTGAAGCAGGAGGATCACAAGTTCAAGACCAACCTCAGCAATTTAGCAGTACCCTTAACAACTTGTCAAGACCCTCTCTCAAAATAAGAGGAACTGGGCATGTAGCAATGTAGCTCAGTGATAATGTGTGACACTAGTCTCTAGTGTTAGAACAAAACAAAACAAAAGAATCCAGCGATTTCTTCAAGTGTCCCATTTTTTGGTCCCTGTCTTAAGAGGGAGGTCAGGGGCCCCATGCAAGGATAGTAATGTGCAATAATGGACTGAAAGGATATGTACTGAAATGTACACACAAATATCCATGAAGACGTGTATGCCAAATGAATGACAGCCTTTCCAGGCTTGTTCAGAACTCAAATGTAAACCACTGGACAGGGCGTGATAGTGTGGGGGTGTGAAGCTTAGTGTGTACAGAAACTTAGAGGAAACACCACAAACTCTGATAGGCTGGGAGCCAGTCATAGTTAAGAATGAAAGCACCTCTAATTCCAGATCCTTGGGAGACTGAGGCAGGAGGATTGCAACTTTGAGACCAGTCTGGGCAACATAGTGAGGCTCCATTAAAAAAAAAAAAAAAAAAAGGCTGTGTTGCCTCTTAGAAAACTCATAGAATAACACTTTGAGGGCCTTTATAAAAGCATAAAGATGCTCTCCTTCTAGTCCAGGTGTCTCTGGGAAAAAGCCAGAGTGGTCCAGAAGTTATCCCTCAGTTCAAAGGTGTGTTTCAGGATAGTTCCAGTTTTCCTTAGAAACTTTCCAGTATATTTTTGCATGTGCTTTAAAGCAGTATTTTGTGACCTGTATCTTAGGGATCTCTCCCTGAAGGTGTTAGGCTGGAAACTGTTATAACTCTGGTTTCTCACTTGATACAGGCAAGTATGACTGTCTATGACATTCCTGATTTGCTGGGAGGAAGAGGGTGTTTAGGATCTGTGGTCTTCTCTGAATCATTTTTGACATCTCAGATCTTAGTTAAAGAAAAGGGTAAGTATATATGGTCTTTAGAAAGCAAACACTGAAAAAATATTTTGGCAAATTAAACCATAAAACTAAGAGAAAAGATCAGTATAAATGATGAAAAATTTAAAATATTTATAATAAACAAATGGTATATATTCAAACTTATGAAGAGCTCTTGTAAATTAATAAGAAAAAGACATGCTACCCAGTGGGAAAATTGGCAAAAAGTATGAACAGACTATTCACAGAAGTGAAATACAAAAAAAAAAGGGAGATTTGTATATATGAAGATATCATCCTCAGTAGAAATCAAGTGGAAGCAATTTGGAACAGTTTTTTGTTGATTATGTTGGCAAAAAATATTAAAAGAATGATAATATCCAATGCTGATAATGTTCTATTTGGTTTAAATATGTGTATCTATAGTACCTGTACTACCTTGATAAAAATTAAAAGTAAAGGTAAGAAAGGGCCAATTAAGGATACTTCATTTAAATGTGTTTCTATCTGTTCTGAAAAATACTCAATCACACAGGGAAACCTGTCTTCATCTACTTATTAGTCTCCCTGTACCCAGATGAGGAAGTTCTCATTTTCTGAGGGCATCAGACTTTTTATACCAATAAGAGGAACCTTTGCTCCCAAGGAGAAGGGGCTTACAAGGTGGACTGAGGTAGTTGTAAGTAACCGGAATGTCTATGGTCTTCCTGCAGATGGCACTGTTATCACAGAGACCAGCTACATAGTCCTGACAGCCGCCATACCCAGATTCTGCTCCTGGCTGGTCAGTATCATTCATAGGTGAAAGTGGACCCAAACATGGAGAATGTGGGGAGGATATTTGAGAAGGAGCCTTTTTGTTGAGTTTCTGGTGGGTTGTCAGATCCTAAGCTAACCATCATTCAGGAATGGTAGTTTTATCTCAGCCCTTTCTCCTTATATGAACAAATCTTATTTCTTTAGCTCTCTCATAGTCTTAGAATGTTTAAAAAGAAAAGAGATATGTTATCTGAATTGTGCAAGGAAGAAATTAACCCCCTCATGATATGGATGAGGAGACTGAGACTTAGAAGTTGATAATATCCAGGGGATTTCACAACCCCCAGTGGGGATCTGCCTGTCCACAGTTACATAGGTTGTAAGAAGTGGACCTGTAACTCCCTGCTCTGGCCAGAATGATTGCTGCTGTTTTTTCACAGCATCTCTTCATGTGTAGAGAAGTCCCGTCTTCCTCAGCAGGACTTGGTCTGAATAGTACCTTGAGACATAGAAAGCATGATAGCGGTGAATCCAATACTTGATAGTCTAAGGGCCTAGACTTAGAATCTATTGTATTCTACTTCTATGGTTCTGATATGGATAGGGAAGAACTAAGGGTCATATTCTACTATGAACATGTTTAAATGAGAACACACTCTGAAAATATTTTAATTTCTTCATTCCTAAAATTAATTGTTTTTCTTCGACGTGGCACATAACTGGAGATTAACACATCCTCTCCACATATCTTAGGCTCATTAGCAGAATCTGAGGTCCCAGAGAGGGAGCCTACTGTGTCCTTGTGCTCTGAGTCCTGATGAACAACAGCCATCTCTGCCAGCTCAGTTCTCAGGACCTGAGAGCACTGGATGTAGTAGAGGGACTACTCAGATAGTCTCCTGTAAATACTTGAACACAGAAGGAGTACTCAGTAGGATTTTGCCCTTCAAGTAGTAAATTAATAATCTGCATTTCTGTTGGACACAGGTAGAAGATGATGAAGTAAAATTGTCTGAGAAAACCCAGCAAGCTGTGAGGGTAAGCAGCCTTCTTATTCAAGTGTTAACATCCTGCAAACATCAAATGTATGCAATTCCTGAAGATAACTTAAAATTTATAATCTTACTACTAATCTAAGGGATCTGTACTTCTTTGTCTTTATTTCCTATTTGTATTTTGCCCCTTCCCAGCAGACCTCTGGAAATAACAACTAATAGGAGATGAAATTAGAAGGATTCTTTCTGTATTTAGACCTTTTGGGTTTTTAAAAAATTCCCCAGTATTAATCATAGGAGATCTTAGATTGACTTAGACATGTAAAACTGAGATGTTAAAGCTTTAGGCCTCTGAGAAGCTGACTTCATTTTCACAGAAGTAAATCCATTGGGACATGAGCAAGCATTGCAGGCTTTGGTGCCTGGATTCAGAGAGGACTTTAACATTCCTTTTCTTAGCACCAATCAAGTATGGCAGCCACGCACAGTGGTGCACACCTATAATTCCAATGACTTGAGAGGCTGAGGTAGGAGGATTACAATTTTGAGGCCAGCCTCAGCAACTCAGTAAGATCCTGTCTCAAAATAGAAAATAAAAAAAGTGGTGATGTAGAGTGCCCTCAGTACCCCACCCCCCAAAAATAGATGCCAGTAACATATCAAAAAGAGCCAGTCAGTGCCAAAGGTAATGGAAGAATTGGGCATGTCTGAATTAGACTCATTTTTTTTTTTTTTTCTTTTGTACTGGGGATTGAACTCAGGGGCACTTGACCGGTGAGCCACATCCTCAACCCTATTTTGTATTTTATTTAGAGACAGGGTCTCACTGAGTCTAGCTAATCTAGTCATTGCTGAGGCTAGCTTTGAACTTGCAATCCTCCTGTCTCAGTCTCCTGATAGACTCAGTTTTTTACACAGACAAAATTCAGCATTCTGAAATCTGAATTCTGAATTCTGATTCTGTATGTACTATAAATCACCTAATTTTTTTTTTTTTTTTTTTTTTTTTTTGCTTTGTTATTCTTTAAAGGGAGATGAGTGTTTCCTGGGCACTTTTCTAACAGGAGGAGAAGGAGCATATCTTTATTCCAGCAATTTACATTCCTGGCCCGAGGAAGGTAAGCAGCTATGACTTCTGTTCTTGGCTTGTCTGGATCCCTGATTTGCAGATATTAGCATGGGTGTTATGATTAATAATACATCTGCTGTTTGGAAAGTCTTGTTGGTGTTGCAGTATCTTCTTACTGCTTTTCTCCTTTGATCCACCCACTTACAGATGAGGAAACCTGTGCTGGTTTCACAAGCACAAGGGCTGGTCCCAGGACTGCACCTGGTTCTCTTGTTGCCACCTGAGGTTTGCTCTTAGAATGGGCTAGAGCAGCAGCATTTCAGAAATAGAATCCGTAGACCTAAACAAAATCTGGATTTGTTTTCTATAGCTGTATAACAAGTTACCACTAATTTAGTAGCTTAAAACAATACCTACTTATTATCTCACAGTTCTGTAGATCAGAAGTTGAGGCAAGTTTAGCTGGATCAAATGCTTTAGAAATGCTTTAGAAAGCTTTAGAATGCTTTTTTCTATACCATTTCCTTAGGCCGCAGTCAAAGATCTGCCAAGCTAGGTTCTCATCTAGAGACTCTAGGGAAGAATCAGCTCCCATGCTCATCTAAGTTTTTGGTCTACTACTTCCCTCTACTAATGGACTGAGAGGTCTCCATTTTGTTCCTGGTTGCCAGCCCAGGGACTGTTCTCAGCACCTCTTCCCAAAGGTCTTTGCTCTGGAACTATTTCCATCTCAGCAAACTAAAAACCTTCCTTGTGTTGAATCTCTCCTGTCATTCTGCCCTCTGGCCCTCAAAATTCATATCCCTCCCTCATGTAAAATATAGTCACCTCCTTCCAAGGATCTTTTCCCATTATGGCAATAGTTCAAAGTCCTAAATCTCATGGACTCAAATATCCCATATCTCATCATTGAGATCATCTGAACCCCATATAGTCAAGACTCAGGAGTATAGTATATCAAGGACAGCTCCTAAATTCAGATCAGCTCCCCGTCTGTGGACCTGTGAAACTAAAGAGACAGGTTCTTTGTCCCCAGTTCTCCCAGCACAGAACTGGTAACTGGTGTGGGATAACAGTTATAGACTTCAGATTCCAGGAAGGGAGAAAATAGAAGGTGAAAAGGCAGCCCTAAAATCCTGCTAGGCAAACTCCATTTCCTTGGTTAAGGTTGAGATCTGGGAATTATCTCCTGTAACTCTCAGCTTTGCTCTTTGAACTCTTGGTTCTACTCTCTGAGCTCTTGGTTTTGCCTTCTGGGTTCTTGGTTCACTCTCCTTCCTTTTCCATGAAAGAGAGTAGTTCCTTAATTAGAACTGAAGGCCTGGGAATAATTCTCAATGGCTCTCAGCTCTTCCCCTTTGGTTCTTGGTTCTACCCTCTGAGCTCTTAGTTTCACTCTGGTTCATGGCTCGTGACTTATGGCCGTGAACTCAAATTTTCATATTTCAGTGAAAGGTAGCACCCTATTTGTGGACACATAGTTCTATCAGCTGACTTCTTGATGTGATTTCTTAGCGTTCAGCAACTTCCTTTCATTTTTTGCACCTTTGTCTCTTTCAGTTAAAGCTGGTAATATTTCTGCTGATAATAAAAATCTCAAGAACTTTTTTGGTCTTACATGGATTTCGTGCAGATTTACTCCAGATTCCTTTTTGGCTTCCTTAAAATACTTCTGTGTGTGTATATGGTCCTGGGGATGGAACCCTGGACCTCATGTATGTAGGCAAGTAAGCTACATCCCCAGCCACCAAGTAACATTTTATTGCTAGTCCTATTCTTTCCCTGTTGAATACAGTCTTTTTGTGAAGGAAGAGTTCTGACTTCACAAATTCCTCAACCTCTACTGAGCAAATCCCCTTTCTGGATGATTTGTTCTTCTTGTTGAAAATATTCTATCTGGTGGCAAATTCCTCTCCCTGTTATCAGATCACTGGTTTGGCTCCTCCATTCACATAGACGACAAAGCACAAGGAGTTCTGGTTTTTAGACCACAAAGTGCTGAGGTGGTAGTAGCATCTGTTACATGCCTGTGTCATGATGGGCCCTTCATTTCTGCATCTCCAGGTCCTAGTACAGAGGACCTGGGATTTAGAAAGATTTTAGAAGTCATTTAGTATGTGACAGTGCTACCAGCCTTGGAGCAAGATCACACAGTGTTTTGAAAGCAGGTCGTAGGCACAACACAGAGAGGTGGTTGTGCACTGTCATGCTTGAGCCAGTTACAATATTTAGCAAGGATACTTGCCAAAATTAGTTTGTGACTTCCTAGCAAAGGACCTTACTAGAAAACTAATCTTGCATTTTATTGAGTTATCCAGCAAGGTTCAATGTATCCTCCGTCTCTGTAAGAGAATAAAAGGCCCAGCCAGTGATTTCTGGGACCTTGTCAGTCACATTGTTTCAAGAGCTTAAATTTCAAACTTTTTTAGTTCCTGAGGGAAATCTAGTTTTCTGAGACAGGAAAATTAAATAGAAGTATGTTAAGCATTTCACCACTTCTTGGTTCAGGACAGGGTTTAACTAGGTTTTGTGGGACTTGAAGTTTACACCATTTCAGGTCTCTCTTACAAGAAAACAGTATAAAATGGTTAGGACTTTTCTCAGATTGTGGAATGGAGCTTAGTCAGGTGAATGGTCCTGAAACCCAAGTGTCATTAGTGTCTTGATAAATCTGCCTCTAGTTGAAACTGTGATAAGTCTGAAATTTCTCTTTCCACCCCTGGAAATATTTATTTTGAGCATTCTTTGTCTTAATTGATCTTCAAATCCTGTGACCCATAGAAGGTGAAAACTTGACTAAGGTCGTAGTGCAGGTTAATGGCAGCATCTATAAGATTGTCCATGTCTGGGGGGTAGTTCAGGCTTCCTGACTTTTGTCCACTGAACTTCTTATGGATGAAAAAAATAGTGCTTCCTTCACCTTGAAATGCTTCCAGCTCTGGAACCTTTTCCCTTCCCCAACTAGTGGCTTCTGCTATCATGAGACTTCTTGCTATTCAGTTTCCAATTAATTCATGTCCTTCATGTGCCCTTCTCTTCCCACCCTGCTGACAGTGGCCAGGCAGGCTGCTCAGTACCTAATCCTCAAAAGCTTGCTTTGGAGTTTTACCACATATTCCTGTATCCCTAACCAAAGCCCTGTGTTTGAACTTGATCCAGATAGAATCATCCTATGTGTGTTCTCCTGGGGCTTGCTTTTTTTGCTCAATATTGTGTTCCTAAGATTCATCCAGATTTTTGTGATATTTATTTGGGAATAGTACAGCTTTGTAATGGGAATGCACATACCGTAGTAAACTACAGGTGTATTCAGAGTGACTATGGCAAGGAGAAGTTTTTAAAGAGAAAAATGGGGAAGATTACATCAATATTTTTAAAGTCTTTGGCCACAGTGATTAATAACAAGATTGGCATCAGTCCAAGGTTGAACAGACAGTTGCTGGGCAGATATTCTTGTAGAAGTATGTTTTGTGTAGGATTGCAGTGGCCTCTGTGCAAGCTTGTGGTTCTGGCAGTCTTTTGTGATAGTCACCGTCAAGCAATCATGCACAAGAACTCTTCCTTCATAACCTTCCGGCTTTAGTCTATTTTTTATTTTTTGGTTGTATTGATGTAAGTGACTCCGTTTTGATTCTGACAACTTTCACAGTTGTATGTAGCCATATAACTCATTCATTTTCATGGCTCTATAGTATTCCTTTGTGTGAAGATAAGCTATTTATCATTTTTACTCTTGATGGACATTTGGATTGTTTTTAGTTTTTTGCTATTGCAGACAGTACTGTTATTCAACATTCTTGTACATATCTCTTGATTCATATGAGTGAAGTTTTCTCCAGAATTAGAATGGGGAGGAGTAGAATTTTGGGATTTTAGGATGAGCCCACACACAGCTTTTATCAATGAGATCAGACTGTTTCTCAGAGTGATTATACCAAGTTATACTTCTACCAGAAGTGTATAATTGTTTTCCACATTCTTGCATGCTTGTTTTTCTGATGTTTGCCATTTCAGTGAGTGTGTAATGCCATATCATTAGGATTTTAATTTATATTTCTCTGGTTATTAGTGAAAGTTGACCATATTTTGTTTATTGGCCTATTATAGTTCCCTTCTATAACATGTTTGTTTTTTGTCTTTTGCTCATGTTCCTTTTACATTCTTTTCTTATTTATTTTTAGGAGTATTTATAGATTTTGGATATTAATCTTTTGTCAATCTTACATATTGCAAGTGTTTTCTTCTGCTTTCTGATATCTTTTCATTTTATTTTTGGTGTTTTTGTGGTTGTCGTTTTTAAGAATCAAAGTTCTGGGAGTTGGGGATGTAGCGCACTTACCCAGCATGCACAAGACCCTGGGTTCAATTCTCTATACCACAAAATAACAACAAAGTTCTGTGTAGACGTACCTGGTGACACAGTCCTGTAATTCCAGCTACTTGGGAGGCTGAGGTAGTAGCATCACAAGTTTAAGATCAGCCAGGGCAGCTTAGCAAGATCCTGTCTCAAAGGGCTGGTGATGTAGCTCTGTGGTAGAGCCCTTGCCTAGCATGCGGGAGGTCTGGGTTCATCCCTCAACTCCCTCCTTCCACTCCAAAAAAAGTTATTAATTTTAATGTAGTCAAAATCGTTCTTTTCCTATGTGATTTGTATATTTTGGATCTGTTTAAGAAATATTTCATCTTGAAGTCTCCTATGATAGTTTTTTCAGAATCCACATAGATTAATCTTTGAAAATATGATATAGGAATTTTTTCTCTTTTAAAAGTAAATAAGCACTTGTCTAAGCAAGAGTCATTGAAAAGTCATTCTTTTACCACTGATCTACAAGCTAGCAACTGTTATAAATTAAATCACTTTGTGTGTGCTTCTGTTAATAGGCTTTGTGTTCTGTTCCATTATTCAACTTGTCCCCGAGAAAATACTATTCTGTCTTGATTTAGATCTGTACTATACTTATATATGAAGTCTTAATCTGCTGAGACTGCCATGACAAAATATTGTAGACTGGGTGGCTTAAATACAATTTATTTCTTCCAATTCTGGAAACTGGTTAGTCTAAGATGAAGGTACTAGCAATATAAGTTTCATTCTTGTTTTAGCTTATGACTACCAGCTCATTATGTGCAAACATGACTTTTCTTTTGTACCTAAAGGTTAAAAAGGAGGGCATACTCTCTGGTGTTCCTTCTTTTTTCTTTTCTTTTTTTTTTTTTTAATTTTTTGTAGTTATAGATGGACAGCATGTCTTTGTTTTATTTGTTTATTTTTATGTGGTGCTAAGGATTGAACTCTGTGCCTCACAGATGCTAGGCAAGTGCTCTGCCTCTGAGCTATAGCAATTTGATTTTGATGTGTCTTGCTGTGGATTTCTTCATTGACTTCCATTAGGGATTTGCATCATTCCATGAATCAGTGGATTTATACTTTTCCTCAAATTTTGAAATTTTCCTTCCATTATTTCTTTAAGTAGCTTTTCTCACCCTATTTACATGTGTATTGGGCTAGACAAAGTTGTCCCACAGCTCCCTGAATACAATTGTTTTCAGTATTTTTTCTTTTTTTTCATACTATTTTTGTGTATAATCATCCTTCTGTATTAGAGAATTGGTTCTAGACCACCCCAGCCCCGAACATCAAAATCTGCACACGCTCAAGTTCCTTATATAAAATTACATAATATTTGCGTAAAACTACACAATCTTCCTGTATATTTTAAATCATTTCTAATTACTTAAAATATCTAATACCATGTGAATACAGTGTAAATCATTGTAATATATATTGTTTAGGAAATGGTGACAATAAGTTCTGTACATGTATAGTACAGATGCGACCATCATAGGCCTGACTGCATAGTACACCTCAGAGCACCATAGTCTTTTTATTTTTTAATTTTAATTTTTTTTTTTTTGGCACTGAGGATTGAATCCAGTGGTGCTTTACTACTGAGCTCCATCCCCAACCCTTTTTTTAATTTTAATTTTAATTTTTTTAGTAGTTGTGCATGGACAGCATGCCTTTTTTATTTACTTATTTTTTATGTGGTGCTGAGGATTGAACCCAGTACCTCTCATGTGCTAGGTAAGCACTCTGCCACTGAGCTATAGCCCCAGCCCCCATCCTGAACCCTTTTTATGTTTTATTTTGAGATAGGGCCTCACTAAATTGCTGAGGCTGACCTCAGACTTACCATCCTCCTGCCTCACTCTCCCAAATCACTGAGATTATAAGTGTGTGCCATAGTGCCCAGCTAATAGCATTAACAAAAACAACAACAAAAAAACTATTTTCCTCCTGAAATTGGTAGAATCCACAGATGCAGAATCCACAGACGTGGAGGGCCAATTGTATTCTAATACCTTTTTTTCTGCCTTATCTAATGCCATTAAGTTTTCCAGTGTATTTTGCTTCTCAGACATTGTATTTTTTTATTTGTTCTAATTAGTTATGCATTTTGACATATCATACATAAAAGGATTATAATTTTATCATTCTTCTGGTTGTACATGTGTAGAGTTACAAAGGTCATGTAATCATATATGCACATAGGGTAATAATGTCCGATTCATTCAACCATTCTTCCTACCTCCATACCCCTTCCTCTCCCTTCACTCCCCTTTGCCTAATCCAAGGGACCTCTGTTCTTCCCTAACCTCCCCTCCCCACTCATTGTGCATTAATACCCTCATATCAGAGAAAACATTTGACCTTTGGTTCTTTGGGATTGGCTTATTTCTCTTAGCATGATGTCCTCCAATTCCATCCATTTACTGGCAAATACCATAATTCATTCTTCTTTAAGGTTGAGTAATATTCCTTTGTATATATATTTTCTTTATCCATTCATCTGTTGTAGGGCACCGAGGTTGGTCCCATAGGTTAGCTATTGTGAATTGAGCTGCTATAAACATTGATGTGTCTGTGTCACAATAGCATGCTGATTTTAAGTCTTTGGGGTATAAACCAAGGAGTGGGATAACTATGTTAAATGGTGGTTCCATTTCAAGTTTTCTGAGGACTCTCCATACTGCTTTCCATAGTGGTTGCACCAATTTGCAGTGAAAATTCAGTTTGGACCTTGTTTTTGTATCTTCTATACCTCAAATTACTATGATTCAATCTTTCTTCCAGTTTTTTAAACATAGGGGTTACAGTTAAAATAACTTTTAATATCTTTTTTTTCCTCTAATCCTATCATCTTGGTCTTGCCTTTTTAAAGCTTTATTTGACATTTATTTTTTTAAATGCAAAGTAGCATTTAAATTAGGGCAAATTTGCCCCACTGCTGTTGCAGAATCCTTTCTGAATACCCAATGTCCTGAGAAATAATGAGGATTTCCACTCAGGTTAGTGAGAATGAGCAGAATTTCCAGTGCAAGGTGTGTATTCATGTTTATTGTTTTAGGAATATTCAGTTTTTGCAGCACCATTTGTTAAAAAGACCCTCTTTTCTTTGTACCTTTGTTGAAAATCAAGTGACCATATATGTACATTCTGCTGTTTCCTACAAGGCTCAGTGAATGGTTGGCATTCAGATAGCTCCCTCATTCTCCTTGTAATGATTTAGATTTCAGTGTTTTTTCCATTGGGCAGAGATTGTTCAGCAATAAGGAGCAAGGGTTTGGGTCACATTAACACATGGAGCAATGAACACATCCTGAGTATTCCGGGGACCAAACTGACTTTGACCTTTGTATAATGGGCAGGCCCAGACAGTGGTCACCGGCTGCCTGCTGCCTTCATTTTGCATCATTTTAGTTTGTCTTGTGCCCACATGAAACTGCTGAGGGACACTTAAAAGAGAAAGTTCTCTATAGCGTTAAGCATGAATGAATCATTCAGCTGCATGTTATCTGTAACATGAATGACTCTTGGGAACAGAATGTTGAGAAAAGCTAGCAAGTCACAAAAGAACACAATTACAATTCCATTTGTAAGAAGGCAAACACAAACAAGACTAAATAGTATATAATTTATGGATACATGAAAGTGTGATGTTAAAAAGGAAAAGAAAAAGAAAGGGTAATGTGTAGTGAAACTATATATTTCCTGTGGGTAGAAGGAAAGGGCTGCCACTGAGGGGGGATATGCAAGAACTTCAAAGTAGTAGCAATGCATGATTTCTTAGGTAAGGTAGTATGTGCACATTCAGCTGGTTTTAGTGGTGGTGGTTTTGGTCTTTTTCTTTAAATGACATGTGTACCTTTCACATGTACTCTCATGGACATAGAATGAAAATTATTCAGCTGTTTTATCACATTTCCCCAGTAGTGATAACTGTTTTCTCTCCACTCAGCACTGTTGAAAGACTTATTTGTATTTCTAGTTGATCGAAGGAGGAAAAACCAAGTACTTCATTGACACTTGGTATCTTATTTTGCCCTGAGGGCTTTTCTCTCCTGTTGTACTTCCAGAAATGCAGAGGTTAATCAAAGACAAATTATGCTGTAGTCCTCTGCTGCTCCTAGGCTTTGAGGAGAAATTTCCTCTTACCTTGAGTTTTCCACTTTACAGAATGGAACAGGAAGGACAGAACTCATCCACTGAGGCATTAAGGATGAGATCAGAAGCCAGGGAGAGCTCCTCAGGAGTTGTCTGGCCTCAGTCCTGAGAAACCCCTGCAAAGGTCTGTCCCTTTGGACTATATTCTGACAGTCAAGAATTCAGAGCAGACAGTGAGCATGGTGGCACCCACCTGTAATCCCAGCAATTTGTGAAGTGGAGGCAGGAAGATCAAAATTTTGAGGCCAGTCTCAGCAACTTAGTGAAGCCCTAAGTAACTTAGAGGCCCTGCCTCAAAATAGAAAATAAAAAGGGCTGGGGATGAACCTCTGGTAAAGTACCTCTAGGTTCAGCCCCCTATGCCAAAAGTAGAATCATCATCATCATTATCATCATCATCATCGTTGTCCAGAGCAGACACCAGAAGTGTTATCCCTTCTGTAGATTAGGAGAGACCAGGGTACTGGCACTTGGCCACTCTGTGAGTCAGTTAATACATCTCATGTGAGCCCTGAGGGTAATGACAAGAGTCACAAGCTCACATAGTGCTGTAGTCACAGGACAGTAGTAGTATTAGATTCTGTTTATGGAGACCCTTCCCGGACTTTGCCCCCTAGTGAGTGCTTTTCCAACACTGACTGGCCAGTTTCTGTCTTGCCCCTTTCCATTTTTTGGGGTTTCAGAGTCTAGAAGAACACTTCCTCATCTTCCCCTTTCCTGTCTTCCCAGTGAGGAGGTAGAATGCATTAACACTTTTCCAATATTGACTTCTCCCCTCCTGCCCCCTGGAAGCTTTAGAAGGATTTTGAGGTTTGTCCACTGGTACTGGACTTGTTTCTAAGCAGCTCCACTTTACACAAGGTGGAGAGGGAACCCAGGTCATGGAAGAGTGCAAATACCAGACAGTAGGTAGAAGAGCAGTTTCTACCTCATAATACCTGGGGAGTCCTCTTTTTTTCTGAAAGGATAGCGACATCTATTAGTTGATGATGTTGTAGTTTTAGGAGAGTATTGAAAATAATGGATGGCTGTGGTCTCAGTGCGGTTCCTGGAAGGAGGAGATCATGGTAGGCGGGTTGCTGAAGGCAGTGGGCCTATTGAGGCTGGATAGTCAGGGAAGGCATGTCATTAGATTACCCACATGTGGGCTCTGGGAAGAGGAAAATGAAGGTAAAAAGGGAAGAGAACTAGAGGGGTCCAGTGTGGTACTATACCTTTGACTCTACCACCAAGAAATTCTGTGACTTTTGGGGAAATCTCTCTAAATCTGAGTTTCTTCATCAGTCTTATAATAATAATAATAGCACCTCTTAAAATTGATGGTCTGAATTCTTGACTGTCAAAATGTAATCTGAAGGGGCATACCTTTGCAGGGGTTCTTAGGACTGAGAAGGAAAACAGTAATGTTTGTGACATGCTTGGTGCTTAGGAAATACTAAATAAAATCTGTTCCCATTCCTTACCCTTGAAAAAATGGAGATTAAAGGTACGTCCTGTTCCAGGGAATCTACTCTTGATGTGAATGAGAGAAATGTCAGAAATTCTGAATTAGGGGGAAATGGAAGGACTGAAGACTCTGGGGGTTTAGTGACATCAGAGGATGGGTTGTTGTGAGAGCTGAAAAGATTAGATGCTGGAGTCAGAGAGCAGGCTCTGGGGTTGAAGGTATCAGAAGGTGAGCTGTTCCAGATGTGTCTTCATTGCTGAAGTTGGAGTTGAAATTGAAGTTGGAGTTGAAGTTGAAGTTGGAGTTGACCTGGACGTTCCTCTGATCTCTCAAAAGGAATTGGAGTACTGGCTCTAGAAGGGAGGACTTTGAGTACCTTGAGAAATTATTGGAAATATTGTGGCACGATCAGGGCAGTAGATGTGGGCAGCAAAAAGAGGGATTATGTCTTCAAGGGAATGAGAATATCAAGATTGGAAGAGACTTACCCTGAAGCAACAGTGAGAAATTTGGGTTCAGTCCAGGCCACATGCAAGGGAGTGCATAGGGAAATCTAGGCTGTGCTTGTTGGAGGGTGGGAGCAGTACAGGACTCGAAGCTGAATGCCTTAAACTGCACTGACTGGTCACTGGCTACTACTGCCCCAGATGAAATGGTTGGTATGTCTCTCTGACTAAACATCTAGTTCTGTTCAGAGTCAGGCTCCATTCCTTCCTGTACACCTAAAAACTACATCTGTTTCCCCCATTTTTCTCCATTCTCCATTAATACACACTCACTAAACCCCTTCCTTCCTTTTGAAATCCCACCTCCTCAGGAAGCTTTCAGAAGTTACAGCTTCCAGATTCCACAAGGTGGAAGATAGCCCTCAGGCTTCTGGCCTTTACTCTTCTTGTCATTGCAACCTCCAGAACTTTGAAGCTACTTTTCTAGAACTACAAGTCAAGGAATCAATTTCTTTTCTTTGTCTCTAGTCCTTTACCTTGGCAATAAGTTATTGGTGACAGTATTTTCAAGCCTGTGCCTTGAGCTCCAAAAACTACCTTATCTCTGCTCTATAGGTGAACACTTGCAAAGAATAGCTTTTATAGGAACATAAAAAATTCAAGTCGCACCAGCTCCATAGAGCAACTTCACCCAAGGGTCTAATGGGTACTCTGGGTGCTTCCTTTGAGGCTCCAGAGCAAGCCCAGACCCAGCCTTCATCTTCATCATTTTAGTTCTCCATCTTTTCTGTGGCCTGCTTCCTAGGACCTAGACTGAGCTGCTGCGTGTAACTGTCTACCAAGGAAACAACAGTCCTCCTTAGATCTGAACCCTTGTTCTGAGGAACCCACATTCAATGTCTACATGTCACCCATCTTGTGTGTGTGTATGTGTATGTGTGTGTATGAGAGAGAGAGAGAGAGAGGAGAGAGAGAGAGAGAGGGAAAGAGAGAGAGAGAGAGAATCTTCAGAGTAGCAGGCACCCAGTGTCTGTAGAACCCATTTATTGCTTAATTCAAATATTCTTTTGCTGAGCACATCACAAACAGATCCTTCAGCTGAGATCCTGGTGTTTCTTCTTGAACCATAAGTAAGGAATGTGATCTCTTTAGAGTTGATCCAGTGTCTGCCAAGACAAAAGAAAGGAGAATCTAAAAACTTAGTAATGAAGCAGACAAACCCGAAGTCTAATTTTAGAGTATTTTCTTGGAAGGTACCTGTAAAGGAATGTGAATTTTGCCCCTTCCCATCAGCTGATAGTTTATATACTTGCTGTTTTTTCTAATTTTTATGCAAAGACATGTGGCAATGGCTTCATTTTTCTGAGGTTACTTTGGCTTCCCCAAACCATAGCACTCACCATGCCAACCATGTAACATAAACACTACTGATACTGGTCTCTTGTTACACTCTGGTGTGCCCTGGTACCTAGAAGGACATTGTATTCTGGCCCCCAGGACCCAGCCCTACAGCTCTGACCAACTCTCTTTTCCTTCCAGGAAACTTGCATTTCTTCTCTAGTGGCCTTCTGTTTTCTCACCGTCATCATGGAAGTATCATCATTTCCAAGGATCACATGAATTCCCTTTCCTTCTATGATGGGGTAGGTGTTTTACAAGTCCATGGCTTTGGCAATCAGAAAGATACCTACATTTCTGAGGCGAAAACCAAATATAACTTCCTGTCTTCCTCCTCTCTCAAGGGATAGGATGTCAGAAATTAGCGTGGCCATTGAGGCAGGCAGGTGGTGAGGTTGAGAAAAGTCCTGTGCACTGTCATGACTCTTTTGATCTTTGTCACCCTCATTGCTCTGTTAAAGGCTTAGCTAGTAAGGGCTTTGGGGTCAGAGGGGCCAGCTCCCATATCCATTCACTAATCCCAAAAAGACCTAGAAAGCAAGCTGAAAAGACAGACCTCCAGTGGCCCCTAGCAAATGGCCTAGAACTGGAAAGAATCTTTGTCCTGTGGCATTTATGGGGCTTCACCCCTTAGCCATGGGAAAGAATTATAAGTGGTTCAGAGAGAGAGAAATGACTGTCTTTTCCCATGAGGGCTTAGCCCCACCTGCCTCAGACACTCAGGCTTAAAATACTGTCCCCGGAACCATCCTTTAAGTTCACGCATCTGTACCAACACTTACTCTTTTCCTTAGGGGGTAGAAAGTAGCTTTGAGTTTCCCTCAACCTGTGTACACTGGCCAGGGTGTAGTATCTTGTCTCCTATTGAGGCCGGTCCTTCACTAGGCCTGATCTTGGCTTTGAAGCCAGTTCTTTTGGGAGCCAGGATAGAAATGAGTTGGAGAGCTTTGGTCAGATGATTATAAAACAAATTTTTGAGCAAGTCTTTCTTCCACATAGAACTTGCTGTCTTAAAGATTGTTCATAAATGCAGAGAGACCACACTGGGCAGAATGGATGGCCCCCTTAGATAAAATCTTTGATATTAAGTTAAAGAATCTTCCAACATCAGGGAAAAAAGGATGAATTATTTAAGAAACAGAGCTGGGATGATGGGTTAGTTAATTTGGTTGGGAGGGAGATATATTCTCATCTTACCAAAAATCAAAAAACTGCTGATGTTATTAAAATTAAATATTTTAAAAGGTCATAAGTAGAAAGAATATAAAAATGAATGTTTATTAAATCTCTAGGGGCAGGAAGACTTTATAAACTTAGAAATGATGTAAGAAATTCTGAAGAGCTGGCATGGTGGTGCACTCTGTAATCTCAGCGACTCAAGAGACTGAAGCAGGAGAATTGCAAGTTTGAGGCAACCTCAACAACTTAGCAAGATCCTGTCTCAAAATAAAAAATAAGCAGGACTGGGGATATAGCTCAGTGGTAAAGCACCCTTGGGTTAAATTCCTAGTACTAAAGAGAGAGAGAGAAAGAGAGAGAGAGAAAGAGAAGAAAGAAATTCTCAAGAAAGACGTTTGTCAAATTTGATCATTTAGTGATTTTCAGTTTGAAGAATGATTTAATTCGTTAAAGTGTTCTTTAAATACATTTAACTGACAGCTCAGACAGTTGGACGTTGAGAAATAGCTCACGTAAAAGTTAAACTTACATTGAGAAAAACAATCTTCTGTCCGTATTACTACATAATAAAGTGAAAAGGACAATAAGATTAATGTATTTTATATGTAAGTTCTAGCTACTCTACTAATTGTTGTAAAATACTGGTTAAGTGTTACTTTATACCATATACTGTATTTAAGTACATGATGTCATCTTGTTAAGTCCTTGAAACAATCCTGTGAGGTAGGCATTAACAAGACTTGACGGAAAGAAGCAGCTCTGAGAGGTTAGCAAACTTGAGATAAAACAAATCTTTTAAAAGTAAAGGTTTAAGTTGTGGTTTGCTTTATCACCACCTCAGGTAGGTCTCATTGTAGATTCTTAATCACTAGAAGAACGAAGAATCCGACCTATTAACTAACTCTACTCTCATCTAGGTAATACTAGGTAAGAATTTTCCCCACTGTGGTCTCAGAAGGAACTATGATAGGGGTGAATTGTTGTTGGAAATCGATAGATCACAAAATAAGATCATTTAGTCATTAGTCATAAATTGCTACAGGCTGGGTGTGGTAGGGCACGCCTGTAATCCCAGCAACTTGTGGGGCTGAGACAGGAGGATCATAAATTTGAGGCCAGCCTGAGCAATTTAGTGAGACCCTGTCTCAAAAAAATAAAAAATAAAATAAATTTAAAAAGAGCTGGGAAAAATTTAAAAAATAAAGTATACTAAAAAAAAAATTACAAATAAAGGGGGGATGTAGCTTAGTGGGAAAGTGCCCCTGGTTTATTCCCCAGTACAATAAGTAAATAAATAATTACTACATAATTTATGGATTACCTGAAAAACTTGTTTTGTACTCTTTTTAACTCAAGGAAAAACAAGATGAAGGGAAATTTCTTGTTCATTGTTTACTCGAAATGAAAAAAGGAAGTCTTGAAATTAGACATAGTCAGAAGTTCATCTTATTAATATGTAAAGCTGCAATTTTATGCTTAGGGTCTTTGTGATGAGAACCATATAATTCAAAGTTTGTTTTAAGGTCTTTCTGATAATTCAAGAACTAAATTGTAAATTGCACTTGCCTTAATATAGTTCTTCTTATAGTTATTTTAGAGTTTTTAAAATTGGACCTGTATATGGAATATAATTTAGAAATGTGAAAACAAATTTTCTTTGTCAAATATAATTCTTTTATATATATATATATATATATATATAAGAAATGGAGCTGGGGAAATAGCTCAGTTGGTAGAGTGCTTGACTCGCATGCACAAGGCCCTGGGTTCAACCTCCAGCACCTAAAAAAAAAAAAAAAAAAAAGAAATGGAGCAGGCAGTGTGAATGGCCAACCATGGGAGGGTGGCCTGAGTTGAGAATAGAGGGCAGTCATTGGAAATGTTTATAGATAGTATATAAATTTTTACAGATGGTTTGGTGGATGGTAATGGTCAGTTCAGTTTTAAATACAGGATATGGGTGCCTGGGAATGTGTCTTAGTGGTAGAGCACTTGTCTAGCACATGTGAGGCCCTGCATTCCATCCACAGGACTGCAAAAAAACAAACAAACAAACAAACAAAAACACCCAAAAACCAAGTAAGCAAGCAAGCAAGCAGGATATGGGCCAGATATGGTAGCAGAGCCCTGTAATTGCAGCCATTTGGGACAACGAGGCAGGAGGATTGTAAATTCTAGGCCAGTTTCAGCAACTGAGGGAGACTCTATCTGAAAATTTTACAAAAGGATGGGTATATAGCTTAGCAGTAAAGTGCCCCTGGGATCAATTTCCAGTAGCATCAAAAATAAATAAATTAAAAAAATAATATAGGACTATAAATTTTCTACCACATCAAAAGGGTAAGTCAGGCTGGACATGGTAGTGCATACCTGTAATCCCTGTGGCTTGGAAGACTGAGACAGAATAGTGAGTTCAAAGCCAGCCCTCACCAAAAGTGAGGCGCTAAGCAACTCAGTGAGACCGTCTCTAAATAAAATACAAAATAAGTGCTGGAGATGTGACTCAGTGGTCAAGTGCCTCTGAGTTCAACCCCTGGTACCCACCCTGTGCCCCCCCAAAAAAGGGTAAGTCAGTGAATGCATAGGGGAAAAAAAGACTAGAAGGAAAAATGCAAAATGTTACCTATAGTTGGGTTAAGGGATGAGACTTTGTATTAATTTTTAACCTTTATTCTCTGTTGTATTTTTATAGTTTTCCAAAAGTTTATTTAATGAGCATACTGTTTGATGATAAATTAAATGATCTTTAAAAACAAAAAACAAAACCATTACCCCTAAGATCAGGAACAAGACTAGGATGTCAACCAGCTTTTGCCACTTTTTATTCTAACACAGTGTTGGAAGTTCCAGCCAAAGCAAATAGACAAAAAGAAGAAATAAAAGGTATCTAAATTGGGAAAAATTAAGTAATATAACTGTTATGTAGATGGCATGACCTCACATCATTCCATAAAAACTTCTAAAACTAATATTTCACCGAAATTGCAGTATACAAAATCAATACACAAAAATTAGTTGCATTTCTGTTTCCTAATAATGAACAATCTGAAAAGAATATTTTAAAAGCAATTCCATTTACAGTAGCATCAAGAAGAGTAAAATACTTAGGAATAAATTTCACTGAGAAGGTAAAATATTTGTTTACCAAAAACTGTGAAACATTATTGAAAAATTAAAGACAATCTAAATGAATAGAAAGACATCCACATTCATGGATCAGAACACTTAATATTATTAAAATGACAGTACTCCCCCAAACAATTTGTAGATTCCATGCAGTCCCTTATCAAAATGCCAATGGCATTTTTTGCAGAAATAGTAAAACCCATCCTAAAATTCATATGGTTTCTAAAAAGGACCTCAGTTAGCTAAGGCAGTCTTGAAAAAGAAAAACAAAGTTGGAGCTCTGTAACTTTCTGATTTCAAAACTTACAACAAAGTTACAGTTATCTAACACTGTAGTACTGACATTTAAAAAGCATTTCCATTTACAGAGTATAGACCAGCAGAATAGAATAGAGAACCCTTGCATTTATGATCAAATGATTTTTGATAAGAATACCAAAACCATTCAGTGAGGGTAGCACAGTCTTTCAAGAAATGGTGCTGGGAAAACTGGATATCCTATGCAAATTAAGTTGGACCCTACCTTTGACCATAATAAAAAAAGTAATTCAAAATGAATTTAAAAAACCTAAATGTAAAAGCAGAACAATAAACTCTTTTTTAAAAACACATAGAGGAAAAACTTCATGACATTGCATTTGGCAGTTATTTCTTGGATACTGCATTGAAAGCACAAATAGCAAAAGAAAAAATATATAAATTAAACTTTATCCAAAATTAAACTTTTCCACATTAGAAAACACTCTCATGTGAATAAAAAGACAGACAACCAAAGAATGGGAGAAAGTATTTGCAAATCATATATCTGAAAAGGGATTAATATTTTAGAAGGAATTTTGTGATGACATTTTTATTTTTGGAAAGAAGATCCCTATGCTGCCCATATCTTCTATAACTATATTGGAAAGCCCATCTGTTACTGAACCCCAGTCAATCACTCAGTGTGAAAATAATTGCACTGAAATTGTCCTTGTGTATTCTCATTTTAGTCCTGAGGACAGGCATCATGAAAATGAGTATTCTTGCTAATTCTCCTCTTTTTCTCTTTAGGACTCTACCAGTGTTGTGGCTGCCCTTTTCATCAGCTTCAGAAGCTCATTGCTTCCTCACCTCCCAGTTCATTTCCATGGATCAAGCAACTTTCTGATGATTGCTCTTTTCCCAAAATCAAAGATATATCAAGCATTTTACTCAGAGGTAACATCTGTCATTTTTTTTTTTCTTAGAAATTTAGATGGTAAGATAGTATCTCGGCTAATGGTGTGGTGTGAGAATGCTGGCACAGGTGCACCTTCTTCTATAATCCCTATTGGTTCTGGCCTGGTGCTATTGCCAGTGAGGAGTAAAAGCCTAAAGAAACTGAACAAAAAGATTTTGGACCTTAAATAAAAAAACAAAACAAAAACTACTTTTCTCCCTCCTCCACTCTTTTCTTGCTACTGGGGATTGAAGTGTGGGGTGGAGTGTGGTGGGTGGTTACCTCTGAGCTGTATTCCCATCCTTTTTTATATTTTGAGACAAGGTCTTGCTAAATTACTTATTAGGACCTCACTAAATTTGCTGGGCTGACTTCAAACTTGAAATCCTTCTGCCTCAGCCTCCTGAGTTGCTGGGATTACAGGCTTGCACCTCCACACCTGGCTTCTTTGGCCCCTTTAAATCCTAATTAGACTTATTTTTCTTTCAGTCATTTTATTGAATCATAGGCCCTACCTACTGAACTAGAGCTTTCCACTCTACCCCATGCCCTCCTTCCCTATGAGTCACAGCTCTGTCCTTGTGAATAGTCCCACCTGGCAGCTGGCCAATTATAGGTACTCAGCACAGATTGCACAGGAATTATCTGACCCACTTAGAGACCAGACAGCAGCCAATCAGACCGATAACCAGCCTCATGACTGGGGGAAATTCTTGGAAAGGTGTGATTACAGCAGCTTGTGAGGAGACAGTGTCCCTCCCTCAGTACAGATTCACAGAATGTGAAGGAAGAAGAGCCGACTTCAGCTGCAGAGTGACTTCTTCAGTTAGTCTGTGCATCCCCCTTACTGTTTGCTGGGTCTTCCTACCTCCTTGTGCTTACCCTTTCAATCTGGGAACCTAGAGACAATCTTTTAGATTCTCTGCAGCCACTCCTCTGTCTTTAGACAGAAGTTACTTAAACCACTGCTTTCTGCCTTATCTCCAGGGAAGAGCATGCCCCTGCTACCCAGCACCCTCCTCAAGGCTTTCAGATCTCTTGAAAAAGCAGAATCCCCAAGGAGAGAAACCCTTTTGGGGTTTTAGATATCTTTTTAGATATTTCTGACTAAAAAATACAGAACAAAATTGCTTCAAGTCTTATTTAAAAAAACAAAAACAAATCTATTTGTTATAATGGTCTAGATTTTCAACAATCACCAAATCCCCATGTGGGTTCCATATCCTGTTGTTGGGTTTAAAGTATTCTTTGCTCAAATTCTGTTTTGTTTAGGTCTTCTCCCCCTGGCAACAGCAGGATAACTCAGGACTCTGTTTAAAAGTGATCCAGGAAGATGGATTATCTGTGGAACAAAAGAGATTGTAAGTAACTGCCTTCAATGTTTGTGCTTGCTTCCCTAAGCTTTGTGGGTGTGCTCTCTGCAGGATGGCTTACATTATGTAACACAGGGGTCTTGGCTTCTGAAAGGGCCAGCAGTCATTTCAGCATTGCCAACTTGCAAGTAGCCAGTGCTCTTGAGAAATAGAAGCGAAGAGAGATGAAATCCACTAAAAATCAGGAACTAACACTACTATCAAGGGCTTTCAGACCAGTCATCCTCTGTGAGCATGCCAGTCATCAGGCACTCATACCACATTTTGTTTAAGTCAATGAAATGCTTATTTTGGAAGCATTGAGTCTGTCATGGAATTTGACTTGAAAGCCTCAGAACCAGTTGTGTAAAGTATGCATACTGTAGGGAAGTGGAATTCTAATCTGTGAACTCTTGATATTCCAGACACTCCAGCGCACAGAAACTTTTTGGTGCCCTGAGCCATCCTGCTGGGGAGAAGTGGAGTTCTTCAAAATTGCTCTCAGCTAAACTCCCAGAGCTGGACTGGTGAGCTTTGGGTGTCCGATTTTAGATGTTTAATGTTCTAGCTTTTGAAATGTTCGAAACCTCAGTGTCGGTCCTTTCTGATAACCCCTTTTTCTTCCTAGCTTCTTAGGGATCCTTGTAAAAGGTAGTAGTGATGCACCATATACATTTTTATTCTCTACAGAGAATTTCTCTTAAGGCTTATTTTTCAGCAGTTCAGTAAGAAGTTGCTCATGTGAGTGGGCACATCAGGCAAGACCGGTGATGGTGACATGTTAGCACTGTCTTTGTTTTTCCAGGTTTCTTCAGCATTTCGCTGTCAGCAGCATTAGTCGGGAGCCTGTGATGCAGATCCATCTTCCGATCCTGCTGCAACAAGCTGAAATCAGCCCTCCGCACAGAGTAGAAAATGACAAGGTAGAGAAACTCACCAAATATGCTGGGAATTCACAGGAGGATAATCCTTCAAGCCTGCCCTTGGATCTTTTTTTGTCAGTTAACAAAAGGAGCTCAGGTGGAGTCCCTTTTATAAGACTCTCCACCTCCTTGGATACTGATGTAATGATACACATGAAACCCGCTCTGTACAATGACTGTGTCAGGCCAAGTCCCATGACAGTGATAAATCCTGGCATCTTGCCATGCCCTCCCTTTGCTGCTCCAGGTCTTTTAAACCTTCCTTCAGCGCTCTCAGCTCTTTCTGGTTGTGCAAAGGACTTACTTAGCAGTGGATACATGGCACATAATAAGGGTAAGAGTGCCTGTGTTACTTGGGCCTAGTTGGAATCACCACAGTATGGTGATACTTATAAACATTATTCTCCACAGAGTGGATTTTAACTGCTCCCACCTCATACTTCCCTCCTCTTGATCTCCTTCCACTGTCCATTCCTTCAGGAACCATATGTTGTAATAGACTGAAGGTGTTCATTTTTGTGCAAATCAGCTGCAAAAGGAAGTAGAAACACTAAGCATCATTTGTTTCCCTTAGGTGAAAGTGTAAAAAGCTTGAAAATGCTTGTTATATTTTATTAAAAAGGTGCTATCAAGTTGGATGTGGTGGTACATACCTGTAATCCCAGGGACTCCAGAGGCTGAGGCAGGAGGATTACTTGAGTAATTCAAGGTCAGCTTTCGCAACTTAGCAAGATCATGTCTCAAAATTAAATAAAAAGGGTTAAAGGTGTGGGTCAATACTAGAGGGCCTCTGGGTTCAATCCCCAGTACCAACAAAAAGAAAAAAGGTAAGAAAGTGTCTGCCTTTTTTACATATGTACTCTGATATGAAGGATTGAGACCTGAGCAGTGAGGAGTAGGAACTGATATGGGGAAAGCTGAATGGAGAAGATAAACAAAACGTGGATTGTGGACTACTGTACAGGGGCAATAAGGGTTACAGTGTACAGGTCCTGGTCAGAGGGGAGGAGGGAAAGCTCTGAGTTCCAACAAAAGAAAAAGAGGGATCCCTAGCCATTTATGTGCTGATGTGATCAGCTTGGATGGTAAGGGCCACAAGGCTTAGCTTGATCTATGTTATCTGTGACTGGGCCTGTTTCAAGGAATCTTGCCTATTATAAAATAAAATTTGTACTTACTGAGGCCTTTGCCATGCTCTGTCATTTGCATAGACATCCTTCAGTGGTTGCTGGGTTCTTGTCCTCCTCTGCTTGACCCCTTCTTTTTCAATGGAAAAAAAAAAAAACTTTTTTTTTTGGTACTGTGGATTGAACACAGGGCCTTGCACATGCTAAGCAAGTGCTCTGCCACTGACTAAATTCTTGAACTTTTTATATTTTGAGACAGAGTCTAAAGAAGTTGATTGTGCTAACCTTGAGCTTGCAAATCCTCCTGCATTAGCCTCCCAAGTACCTGTGAATACAGGCATGTGACATCACACCCTGTCTCAGTGAATTTCTTAAATGACTTTACAGTATCTATCTGAAGAGGAACCTGTATTTTGTGGTCATATAATAAGGTTAGGACAGTCCATGTGGCTTCTCCTCCTTGGGAATCAGAAGTTCTTCCCATGCTCAGTGAATTTTGTTTCAGGCCAGGCCATGTGGCTTGGAGGGCACAGGCAGCCAGGGAGAAACATCTGCAGGGCAGCTCCTGTTCTCTGCCAAGTTCGTCACACCAGCGTAGCCTGGGGCCTTTTTGTCCCAGACCTCCTTTCTGCCTAAGAAGTGTTATTGTTGGAAATAAGTCATCATATCCCTAAATGTCTGCTTTACAAAAGAGGTTTGTGGTCTCAAGCAGGTCAACTTTTTAGTGCATTTTTTTTTCCTTTTTTGGGGGGCGGGTATCAGAAATTGAACTAGTGGCACTCAACCTCTGAGCCACATTCCCAGCCATTATTTTGTATTTTTATTTAGAGACAGTGTCTCACTGAGTTGCTTAGTGCCTCACCATTTCTGAGGCTGGCTTTGAACTCTAAATCCTCATGTCTCAGCTTCTGAGCCACTAGGATTACAGGCATGGACCGCTGTGCATTATTTTTAACTGATATATTCACAACCTGTTTCATAGCAATTAGAATAGTAAGACTACATTGTATATGGTATTTGCTATGTGCCAGGCACTGTTCTAAGCCCTTAACATAAATTAACTCAGTTAATCCTCATATCCACCCTACTAGATAGGTTTTGTCATTGTCCCAAGGTCAGAGCTGATAAGTGGTGCACTGAGGTTCAAACCCACAAAACCTGACTCCAGAAGTCAGTTCTTAACTTTTACACAGTGCTGCCTCTTCATTGAATTGCAAACCCACATGACTTTTCTTTCATGTAGGTAATTATCAGCATTGTAACTGGCCTCCCAGGCTGTCATGCTAGTGAACTCTGTGCTTTTCTGGTCACTCTGCATAAGGAATATGGCAGGTTAGTATATCTGCTCTCTTTGCTTTGGGGAATACAGTTCTATGCCTGGGCCTGTCTAGTCATGGGGTGACTTTAGAACTTGTACTGGTCTTTGGTGTAACTAGTGTTGGCACAGTAGTCATCCATCCATCTTGTTCGTTTAATCCACTGTGCTGAGTGTTTCCTGTATGCCAGCTACTTCTCTAAGTGTAGGGAATACATCATTGAGCAAAACAGAAGAAAATCTCTGCTCTCATGGTGTTTTTATTCTAGTTTGGGAAGACAGTAAACCAGGTAAGGAAAATAGTATATATTAGCCAGTATAAAGGGCCATGGAGAAAATAAAGCTGAGGTGTGCAGGTTAGGAGAGGGATTCAGTTTTAAATTGGCTGAGTGGTTAGGGCAAACCTCACTGAGAGGTATGTTTCCACAGAAACCTGAAGAAATAATGGAGCAAACCGTATGGTATCTGGGAAAGAGCATAGCAGCAGGTTGAGCAAATGTGAAGGACTGATCAGCAGGGACAGTCAGTGCCATGGTGATCATAGGAACTTGAGAGCTGGTGGAATTAGTGATCCTTTCATGACCACAGAGGGACCACATGAGTACAAGTGCAACTGGGACACGTTGCTCAGGTGAACCTGGGAAGATCATTTATCCATCACTTCACTGGACTGGCAGATTATTAATCAATGCTTGCTGACCAAACTGGATACACAATATCTAGTCAGTGTACTCCAAAGTAAGGAATCATGCAAGAGGCTTTAAAGAAATTGAGAAAACTAAAAGTGCATAAAGTGTTGGGAATTTAGTATGAGAAATTGCAGGGAATGAGGAGACCAGTTTTCAAGAAATGCTAGAGATTTATTGGGCCTTGTTTCATAAATACTAAAAGGCTAAGTTCATCATGTCTAGTGCTTTTGTTCTGTAAACATTCTGAATTCTTTACCTACCCATTTCTTAGCAAGAGTTTTACTAAAAGCACTGGACTGAAACCATTTTATTGTGTGGTTCTTCAGGAAATCAGTGCCTTCTCAGGAGTCTTTCTCACCTCTGAAGTCTGTTGATCATGAGCTTACTTGTTTTCCTAGTGGCAGGTGGTTTCCTGTCAAAAGCTCCAGTGATAATGGTTTCCAGACCTGGGGCTCCCAACCCATCTAGTGCTTTCCACCTTTTCCTGTGGCACTAGGATTGCTTTATCCTGTATGGATTCAGTGGCAGAATATCTTTGGGAATACAGGTCACATTTCAATCTATGGCTGAGCCTACAGAGCCAAGCCATCAGGTCGCCCCTGTGCTGAGATTACATTTCCCATTTCCAGGTGGATGGTGTACCGCCAAATCATGGACAGTTCTGAATGTTTTCATGCTGCCCACTTCCAGAAATACCTTTCTAGTGCCCTGGAGGCCCAACAGAACCGCTCTGCCCGTCAGTCAGCCTACATCCGCAAGAAGACCAGACTACTGGTAGTGTTACAAGGGTAAGCATTGGACATCTGGGTACAATTGAGTAGGGTGGTGACCTTGGTATTACTATTAATGTGTAGCAAACCTGGAGCACAGAACAAACCTCACATGGGCATAAGCACTGTACATGCTACACAGAGAGGCCTTGACCCAACAAGCATCCTATTGCCATATTGTGGGTTACAGTGGCTAGTGTAGTTTACATTACAAGTTTCAGATTTGGCTTCAATATCATAATGTCCCCAGAAGGTAGGAATTAGGGAATCTAAACAAGGTTCTTTGATAATTCTTGGTCCCTAAATAGTGACCAATAGTGGTCCCTAAACCTCTTTCTTTGCCATCTACATGAGGGGGCCTCGTCTGTTTTACTCCTTCCTCCTGCAGAATTGCTGGGGTGACCCCTATGCTCTGCTGTCTGCAATACTCCTCCTGTTCCCTGGATGGGTAGCTCTGTAGGGTTTCCTAGGACTCTCAGTGAAAAGCTCCCTGCTCATGACTGGTACAGAACCATGATTGTAGCCTCCCCAGCTCATGAATTCCCTGTGTAAGCAGGATTATCATGGGCATGCAATATGAGAAATCAGGTTTGACAGAGCATATATCACTGTCTTGGCTGAACAGTGCTCCCTTGACCTGCCCTCAGGCCTCCTAGGGAGGAGCCCCTCACAAGTCCATCATCATCAAGGCCCAGAGAGGAACGTGTCAGACCAGGAAAACATGGGCTCTGCCTTTCACTGGTTTTATTATGGTTGATAATAAAGAAGCTTTTGGAGGTTCTCACAAAGTGCTTTTGTGCTACACTACATTTGTGCTCATAATAATCAGTGTTTGCAATAAGCTAGTCATTTCCAGTAAAGAATGGGCCCAGATCCAAGGCCCTTGTTTGGCTCCAGGCTGTGATGATGGGAAGTTGAGGGAACTGGGATGGTGGTCCCGAGGAAGGAGGCAGGTGGAACTGTGCATATTCAGGGCCATCATGGCAGACCTTGTTATCACACCTTTCCTTCCTCCATGTTCTCTTCTGTCAGCCCTCTTGTCCTACTTGTGAACTCAGGTCATGAAAACCACAAAGGAAGAGTCTGGACTTGAAAGCACTTGATTTCTTCAGGTTTTTCATCACTTCTACTGGTCAAAGGAGTGGGTTGGCCCAGCTCCATCCCCTCTTGCTCCTGTCAGAGTTGAGAGTCACTGGAATTGTGGACCTGGAGGGGAATTTAGCAGTTTGCCATTATGCAGCTGAGGTCATGTCCATCCTCCATCATTTCAGAGAGCATCATTGACCCCTTTTTTCTGACTTTAAAAGCCTGCAAAAGTGTCAGCTGTCTCAGCTTCTGAACTGCAATACAATAGATGATCAGCCCACTCTTGTAGTGCAGACCCAGCCTTTGCCTCACCATAGCCACAGGATGCAAGGCATCCCAGTAGATTTCCTGAAGGACTCAAGTCAGAATACCTGCTAAATGCTGGAACTCTTCACTAAGACATTGTTCTTAAAGCTGGGCCATTTTCTTGAGGCTCAGCAGGGAACATGTAGCAGCCTCTTTTGTAGCACCTCTGTCTCCTTGGCACTGGATCTTCATGCCTATTACTGAGGTTGCTGGAAAAGGAAGAGCCTAGAGGCTACTTAAATTGAGAATTTTCATTTGTAGTATTTTGGGGAGGAAATCCATGATATATAGGGTAGGGTTTTCTTTAGTCCCTGGAGAGTCCTGGTCCTTTTTGACTTTGTGTGACACTGGAGGAAGTAGTATTGAACTTTGACATCAAGTGAAGTTGTTAGTTTTTCTTTAAAAAATCTAACTAACTTATTTTAAACAAACTGTAGAAATGAAAGTCACATTATTTGTTGCCAGAGGTTAGGAAATTGGGGTAGGCAGGATGAACTTGAGTATAGTTATAAAAGGGCAATATAAGTTATAAAAGGGATCTTGTGGTGGTGGAATTGTTAAGAATCTTGACTATGGTGGTGAATATAGGAAACTACAAAGATGATAAAATTATATAGAATTTAATGCACCACAAAAAGAATAAGTGAACCTGGGAAATTCTGAAATTTAAAAAAAATTTAAGGAATTTGACACCTGTATTTATTTATTCTTCAGGATATTGTAAATCATTCTTTAAAATTACCTACATCTCTCAAAAGAAAAATTGATTAATGTAAAACATAGTCTCAAATTATAGACATAAGTTGCAAACATGAAGCAGAGCCCAGAGGAGGGTTGGATAGAATATCTCATTTCAGAGGGAAGAAAGTTAAGGTTTATGTTTGTTTTTGTTTTGTTGTATTTTGTTATTATGTTTAATAAAGAGAGAACTGAGAAGTAAGAAGCAAACACGATGAGCAAGTTTTTTGCCTTCCTCTCGCAGTTGGGTCAGGTTAACCAAAGTAGTCTGGTACAAGCTTTGACAGCTTGAGCGCCAGGCCTCTTCCTATGGTGAGGTATCTTTTTTCATCTGGAGGCCATGTCCAGGAAGATTGTAGAGCAGGAGCTAGGAATGGGAGGGAGGTTCTAGCAGCATTCCCTTGATGACCAGAGTGAATGGCCAAAGGCCTTCTCTCTTGATGATGCACAAGCCTCATCAAGAAGCCTGAAGCCTGTTTTTACTCTAACCTTTTCCATTAAAATTAATGAAGATTAACAGATGCTCCATTAATCTCCGGGTTCCTCAGCCACCCTCTCTAAGGGAAATTCTGTTACATTAAGATGACTGAAAATTCTTTTGTATGTGTGTGGGGGTGTGGGTAATGGCAATTAAACCCAGGGGCACTCTACCACTGAGTCTCACCCCCAGCCCTCTTAATTTTTTATTTGAGACAGGCTTTCCTAATTTGCTGAGGCTGGCCTTGAACTTGTGATCCTCCTGCCTCAGCCTCAAGTAGCTTGGATTATAGGTGTGTGCTACCATGCTCAGCAAAATGACTAAAATCCTTGAGATTTATGGGTCGCTATTTCTTATAGTGAAATTGGAAAAGAAAGAGCCTCCAAGCACTTACTTTCAGAAGGGGGAAATGTCATTGCTGAAGAGTGAAGTTGAAAGTTAAATCTATTTAATTCTCCCACAAAGAGCTTTGGGGCAGTCAGTATGCAAGCATCAGTTCCATTTACCATGTGTATTGCTATGAAAGTTTGGCAGTGCCAAGCTTTCCTGGTATCCAGGCCTACCCAGGCACTATAGTGGAAAGATCCCCAAGTGACCGTACACACATGTCCAGGCAGAGGGAGAAGCCAGCCAATAGAGGGTTTGCTCTCAAGGCACACTGCCAGCCAAGCCTCATGGGGGAGCTCTCTCTCTCTCTTTTTCTCTTTTTTTTTTTTTTTTTTTTTTTCAGGGTCAAGGACCAAACTCAGGGCCTTGCACGTGCTAGGCAAGTGATCTGCCACCGAGCTAAAACCTCAACCCCTCATAGGGGAACTCTTGAACTTAGCACCCCTTGTCCTCTAATGAAGCTCTGCTGGCTGGACAAGATTGAGGCCAGACCTGAGTAGGAGGTAGGAGATGTTATAGTGTGGAATGAAGCCAAGGCCTTTTTGCAGATGAGTTGTTTGTAGAAATTTAGGAAATGGCTCAGACAGGGTCTGCCTTCCCGCACCCTGCCACTGACCTCCCAAGGGCACAGGCAGACCCTGGCTGTTCTGATCCACAAGGTTACCTGTCAGGTTTGTCTTCCCTCCACAAAAACAGACCTTTTAGTGATAGTCTGAGTCAGTCAGGACAGTGTGAGTGTTCTCTACAAGGTGAAGAGGGCAAGGTCTCCTCTTTGTGGCCAAGGGTCTACAGTGGGGTAGTGCCAAATGTCCCTGCCCAGTTCATCTACTCTGCTTTAGGCTATAGCACACAGCAACCACCTTACATTTTCATTGCAGTTAGTTAGTAAACAAATAAATGAGAAAAGACACACACTGAAAGACAAACCCAAACAAACAAAAATAACAAAAGAATTTATGTAACTGATGATCAGTGCTTTTAGGATTAAAAAAAATGGGGAAAAAGAACAGGGGTCTCAAGAAGGGAGTATTGCTGTATTGAACACAGTGTATGAAGTCTGAGGATGCCTCTCAAAAGATGCTACTTGTAGCTCAATGTTAAAGCGCTTACCTAGCATGCACAAGGCCCTGAGTTCAATCCCAAACACTGCAAAAATGAAAACAAAACAAAACAAAAAAAAAAAAATGCCACTTGAGCAGAGACCTGAAGGGAGAATGGGATCGAGTCATGCAGATATTAGAAGAAAAGAGCATTCCTAGTAGAAGGGAGAATACTAAGGAGAATACTAAGGAGAATACTAAGGTATGCCTGGCATGTTCAGGGAAGAGCCAGGAGGCCAGAGTGGTGGGATTAGGGGAAGAGACAGGATGGTAGATGAAATTCTTCCCTGCATTGTGAGGGATTAGATCATAGAGAGCTACCTGACTCATTGTTAAGGGCTTTGGCTTTCACAGTAATATGGGTTTTGAACAGAGCGGTGCCATGATCTGACTATGGGGTTAATATACGCCTATGGCTACAGTGCTGATAAAAGATTGGAGGGAGGCAAAGACAGAAGTAGGGGACCAGCTGGGAGCTGTTGGCATGATCTAGGCAGGGGACAGTAGAAGTTTGGACCCAGTGGTACTACAGGTATGTGAGCAATGATCTCTTCTAGTTACATGTTGAAGACTGAGAAAACATGGAGTCAAAGAAGACTCCAAATACATCTTTTGCTCTAGATTCTAAAAGAGTAGAGTCCCCTCTGCTAAGGAAGACACAGTCTTGGGAAGAACAGATTTGGGAGGAGTTGGATCATGAACTATTGGTTTTCAAAGTGAAGATACTCAAATTGCCGCTAAGTCTGGGTTTTGGAGGGAATTCCAAACAGAAGACAGGAATGCAAGCAGAATTTGACACATCTGCTGACCTGAACAGGTCTGATGATCCTTTGAGGTAGGAAGGACGAAAAAGAGCAACTAAAGAAAATAGACATGAGCCGGAGTTAATAACTTGATTAGAAAACATACCCAAAAGCTGGCCAGTAATCCCAGTGACTCAGTCACTCGAGAGGATCTCAAGTTTGAGGCCAGCCTTAGCAACTTAATGAGACCCTCAACAATTTAGCATGACCCTGTCTCAAAACAAAAAATAAAAAGGGCTTGGAATGTAGCACCCCTTGGTTCAATCCCTAGCACATGAAAAGTGGGGACAGGGAGAAAACAGGCCCAAGACATCAAATACCACTCTGAGAGCCCTGTAGGTGTCCTTTACTCTCAGAAAGGTTGGTTCTTCTACCCACTCTTTCGCATTATGAGGACTAACAGAACTTGGGAATGCAGAAGCACATTGTGGATTCCTGGGATTCTAAATTATGAAGTTGAGTAACAGACACCAAGGAGCCCAATTGTAGGTTCCTCCTATTAGTCTTCTTTCTGTCCATGCTAACTCAGCCACTCAGCATGCTCTTCTTCCCTCTCTCTGTAACCCCAATCAGTAATCATTCCCATTTTTTCCCCTCAGCTACACAGATATAATTGATGTTGTCCAGGCCCTGCAGACCCACCCAGACTCAAATGTCAAGTCCTCCTTCACCATTGGTGCCATCACAGTGTGCATGGAGCCCCTGAGCTGCTACATGGAGCACAGGTAATATTTAGGACTACCTCCAGTCCACATAAGTGTACTGAATTTGATGTTCTCCTTACCCACCAGAAGACAAATCTTTATGCATGCTTGACTTTTGGAACATGTCAGTCTGCCTTCTATGTTGTAAGTGCTCTGTCATTCTTTAATTAGTGGTAGGTTGTCAGAGGACTCCAAAAGCCCAAGGGGAAAGGGAAGCGATATTGGGTACAATCTTAGCTTTTGTGAGAACAAGAACCTTTTCCATTTAGTGCTTAGTACATAGTACATGAAATATATTTTGAGGGCTGGAGATGTAGCTCATTAGTAGAGCACTTACTTGTCAAGCATGTGAAGCCCCGGGTTTAATCCCCAGCACTGAAAAAGAAAAAAAGAAAGAAAGAAAAAAAAGAAAAGAAATATCTGTTGAATAACTGGGTACTCCAACATGTATATACTAGGTGTCCTCAAAGATAGTTTAAGAGCTGGGTGCCATGGCGCACACCTGTAATCCCAGCAGCTTGGGAAGCTTAGATAGGAAGATTGTAAGTTTAAAACCAGCCTCAGCAAGGGCAAGGCACTAAGCAACTCAGTGAGACCCTGTCTCTAAATAAAATACAAAATAGGTCTGGGGATGTGGCTCAGTGATTGAGTGCCCCCTGGTACAAAAAAAAAAAAAAAAAAAAAAATTTAAGATATGAAAGGTCTCAAAGGGACTGGGAATGTACTTCGCCATTGCCTAGGATGTGCAAAGCCATGGGTTTGAAACCCAGCACTGCAAATAAATGAAAAAAAAAAAAAAAAAAAGGATGAGCATAATCTGTCTAAACATAGAAATTAGACAAAAATGAGTTGATTATGGAATATAAATTATAATGGAATTAGGGGTAAGTAATAGGAAATATGAGTATGCTTCTTTCCTCATATTTTCAGACTGGAGATCAAAGATATTTAAGTCAATAAATTCAAATACTGATGCAACCGCTTTGACCAATAGGACATTAACATTGTGTGAAACAAACAGAAAAAGACAGAGAAGCATTTACATTGGGATTTTTCTTCCCTTGCATCTGGGAGCTAAGACTACCATCTGAATAAGCCTAAACTAGGCTGCTGGAGGATAAAGAGACCATGTGGAGAGTAGGGCCCTGCCAACCCAGCTCTGCTATCTGGACTAAGGCACCATTTGGACCTGTGTGTGAGACCATCTTAAGCAATCAGCCCCAGCTGAACTACCCCAGCAAAAGTCAACTGCCTAGCCATCCTAATTTTATTCTGCATAATGAAGCATAAGAAATAATAAATGGTAATAATTTTTTCAGGGTTTTATGTTTTGTTTTTTGCCATAGTGGGAATTGAACCTAGGGTTTTTCCACCACTGAGTTATATCCCTCAGTGTTTTTATTTTGAAACAAGATCTCAAGGCTGACCTTGTACTACTTGTGATCCTGAATTTGTAATCCTCCTGCCTCAGCCTCTCAAGTAGCTGGGATTATAGGCATGTGCCACTACCATTGGCTAACTGGTTATAATTTTAAGCCATTTAATTTTAGGTTGATTTAGTACACAGCAGCAGGTATACTGATGATAGAAATGTAAAATCTCTTTGGACATAAATTTGGGTGTTATTAGAGTTTTATCATACAGTTTTATTTGTATAAATCTATAAAGATGCACACATTTATTTTTGTTTCAGGGAGAATTCTTTTTTTCCCATATGCAACTTTGTATTATTATTATTATTTTCAATGCTAGGAGTAGAATTGATTTAACTGCCAGGCAAGTCCTCTACCACTGACTGACACCGGTAACCCCAAGGGAAATTGTTAATTTCAAGCAGTTGAACTCACTGGAGCTTGTTACAAAGAACATGAAGTAACTTGCAGATTCTCCAAGAGAGCCAAAAAGTCTTGCTGTAGTATTGGTTAGGCAACCAGGAGGAACCCTCCAACTTCCTATAGGACTGCTCTCATAAGGTGTATCTCCACTATTTCCTTCACTAGAATATGCAATCTGTTAACCATATGTTCCCTTATTCACTTTGCTCACTGCCAGTTGGAGTCTTGTGGTACCTTCATTTGGTGAAACGTAGGTCACATATGTATACCAGACTGTAAGGAAGGCTGGAAAAACAATTTTCTGCTCTTCTAAAAGGAATAGACTTCCTAACCAAGCCAAGAAAAGGTGATTAGAGGCACAGCCCGTCGCGCTGGCACCGAGCACGCCGCCGCCCTCCCTGCCGCCATGGCCTGCGGGCCGCAAAGCCCACAGGCCGGGAGCCGCCGCGACCGAGGCGTCAGCCCACCGTCCCCTACGAGATGGAGCCTCAGGCGGAAGCGCAGAGCGGACAGGCGGCGCAGGAAGCCCGCGGACACGAAGGAGGACCAGCGCCCGGCCGAAGACCGCAGACCCCAGAGCTTTACCACTCCTGAAGGCCCTAAGCCCCGTTCTCGGTGTTCAGACTGGGCCAATGCAGTTGAAGAAGATGAAATGAGGACCAGAGTTAACAAAGAAATTGCAAGATATAAAAGAAAACTCCTTATAAATGACTTTAGAAGAGAGCTGAAATCATCATCAGGAAGTTCTGATTCAAAAGAGTCAATGTCTACAGTGCCAGCTGATGAAAGTGTCCTGATGCTAAGACAGAAGCAGATCAACTACGGAAAGAACACTATTGCTTATGATCACTGTATTAAGGAGGTCCCTAGGTAGTCTTGTCTTCTTGGCACTTCCTGAATCAGACCTGGGCATTGCTGAGAACTGCCTGTCAGTGACTCATAGGAACTTGTGTGCAAATCAAAGCGAATAGATTTGGTATCTGAAAAGTACCCAAAATGATAACAGTAGTCACTTTTGTGTTTTTAAATGTCAGGTAGTATTCGTTCTCACCAATTCTACCAGTCTTACAGATAGTTATTAAAATATACAGTGGGGAAAGGGAGTTTGCTAAAGATTGTAAAGATTTAACAAGAGAAAAACTGTCTTATCACCCTCCTTTCTCTCAGGCAGCATGCCCTTGCCTCTCCTCTACCAAGCATAGATACAGATGGATACAGAAAAAGCTGAATTTTCATGAAATTTTTTGTAGCATCAAGATCAACATTTACTTTTCTGGAACAGATTGCAAATGAGTAATAAAGTTTAAAGAAATCATGAAAAAAAAAAGGTGGTTAGAAGGTATTGGGCATTCTGAAACATGGTAGACATGGTCTGTGATATCATAAAATATTGTTTATATTTAAGAACTGGAAATAATCTGAATGCTTACTAGTAAAAGACTGGTTAAATTTTAAGATATAGATAGGTAGATAGATATAACGAAATGCTCTGCAGGCATTTAAAAAAATCAAGTAGATTTTTATGTACCAATATGAAAAAATGTTCACAAAATTTTCTAAATTTCAAAAGCCAAAATAATACGCATTTTTGTAAATTTTTAAAATTTTTAGTTTCATTTGGTTGTTTTTGTTTATGCGATGAGGTCTCACTATATTGCCCACAATGTATACCTATTCTCCTGGGTTCAAGTTATCCTCTTCATCCTCCTCAGTGGTGGGACTGTAAGTACATACCAGAATGCAGTATGTATTTTTAAAATGTTTGTTTATATAAGCATAGGAAATATTTAAAAGGATATATACCAAACTGTTAATAGTGGTCCCGTCTGGAAAATGGCCATTGCCTCTCAAGGTAAATGTTTAAATGAGGAGATCATTTGACATTTCATTGTGTGTGTGTGTGTGTGTGTGTGTGTGTGTGTGTGTATTTTATGTTATGTAAACTATGTTTCAAGAAAGCTGTTATATTTTTAAAAGGCTAACTGTTTAAAAATATTACAGCTTTCTTAAAACATAATTAATATACCATGAAATTTTACCCTTTTTTAAGTGTGCAGGTCAGTGGCTTTTTAGTACATTCAGTCATACAGCCATCATTATCATCCAATTCCAATCATTATCATCATCCCCAAATGAAACCCATATTCATGAGCAGTCACCCCTCCTTCCCTCTTCCCAGCTCTTGGCAACTATGAATCTACTTTTTTGTTTGTTTGTTTCACTAAGTTGCCTAGACTTCACTAAGTTGCTGAGGCTGACCTTAAACTTGACTTTTTTTGGGGGGTAGCGGGGGAGTGGGAACTAGTCTTTCTGCCTTGTAATAAATGGATTATGTGGTCTTTTGCTGCCTGTCTTCTTTTATTTAGCATATTTTCAAGGTTTGTCCAGTTGTAGCTTTATCAATGCTTGCTTTTTTTTTTTTTGTCCAAATATTCTATCACATGGAATATAATTTTGCGCACTTACTAACTGATGGACATTTGAATTGTTTTTATCTTTTGGCTAATATAAATAATACCATGATAGCCAGGTTTTGTGGCATACACTTGTAATACTAATTGCTCTGGAGACTAAGGCAGGAGGATTTCACGTTCCAAGCCAGCCTTGGTAACCAAGATCCTGTCTCAAAATAAAATAAAATAATATAAAATAATTCTGGGGATTTAGTTCAGTGGCAGAGCTTTTACCTAACATTCATGAGACCTTGGATTTAATCCCCAATACTACAAATAAATATTTCTATGAACATTCATATACAAGGTTTTGAAGGGATGTATGTTTTCTCTCCTTTTGGGTATATACCTACGAGTGGAATTACAGGGTTATGTGGTAACTATTATGTTTAACTGCTTAAGGACCTGGAAACTATTTTCCAAAGACACAGCACCATTTACAACCCTACCAGTAATGCTTTAGGGTTCTAATATTTTCACATCCCTACCAATACTTGTTTGTCTTTTTTATTTTAGTCATCCTAGTGTAAAGTGGTATTATTGTGTTCTTTATCTACATTTTCCAGATGCCAATAATGTTGAACATCTTTTCATTTGCTTCTTGGCTATCTGTATATCTTCTTTGGAGAAATGTCTGTTCACATTCTTTGACTATTTTAAAATTGGATTTTCTATCTTTTTATTGAGTTAGTTCTTCATATATTCTGAATCTAAATCCTTTATCATGTCTATAAACAGGCATACATCTTTCCATTTAGGTTTTCAATTTCTTTCAGCAATGTTTTATATTTTTCAGTGTACAAATCTCGTGCTTCCTCTAATTTGTTCCTAAATGTTTTATTCTTTTTGATGCTATTATAGAAGAAATTGTTTTCTTAATTTCATTTTTGTATTTTTTTATGGCTACTATATAGACATTTATTTGATTTTTGTATGTTGATCTTATAGCCTCAACCTTGCCGAACTCATTTATTAATTCAGTTAGTGTTTTTTAAAGTGTTTTTGTGGACTCCTTAGATCTATCTTTCTTTTTTGTATTTTTGGTACTAGGAATTTAATCCATTGGCATTTTACCACTGAGCTACATCCCCACCTCCACCACCCAACCTTGTTTTAAATTTTGAGACAGGTTCTCACTAAGTTGCTTAGGGTCTTAAGAAGTTGCTAAGGCTGTCTTCACACTTGCAATCCTGTCTCATCTCCCTGAGTTGCTGGGATTATAGGCATTTAGTACCACACCTGGCTGGGATTTTCTATACAATTGTGTCATCTGTGAACAGAGGTTTTACTTTCTCCCTTACAATCTGGATGCCCTTTTCTCTTTTTCTTGCCTATTAGTCCTAACTAGATATATTGTTGAGTAGAAGTATGAAGAGTAGACATTCCTGTATTCCTGAACAGAAGGGAAAGTAATCCGGTCTTTTGCCATTGTGATGTTACCTTTGAATCGCATATTGCTTTTGTATAAGAAAAGTTCTTTTGAGAATCAGATGTTTTTAAACTCTTAATTCAGTATCATTGGATTGATGTTTGTTTTTTAGTGTCTACCTTAGGAAAAATAAATTTTACATCATTGCTCCTAGATAATGTTTTTGTAGTCAAACAAGTAGGGATAGAACATAGTAGCGCTTGTATTTCCTTTCTAGTAGGTGAGAGTTAGTGCGGCTTCTTTAATCTAGGAGGTGGTCTCAGATTGAATTCAGGATAGGTCCATGTGCTATTTGCCAACTGTCTTTATTGTAAGGTATTTTGTTCAGTGAATATTTTAAAAATGGCTACTCTGTGCCGGAACTATTCTAATCATTGAGAGTGTAGCAAGAAATAAGTCAGCCCAGGTGTCCGCTCTTGGGGTGTCTTTATATTTATGAATATGTAAATGGATTGACCCATGTTTGGGGATAGGTTAAATCAGTATCATCATTTGTTGATTGATGAGAATTTTGTATAAATTAAGTTCTTTGTTAGTACCCTACTAAATGTATGATACTATGGAATACTGATTAAAGGCTTAGGAGTATATTATAATCATAGCTACTTTTACCAGGCACCATGGTGTGTGCCTGTAGTCCCAGCTACTCAGGAGGTTGAGGCAGGAAGATCACGTGAGCTTAGGAGTTTTGAACAGCATTAGTACCTTCTAACTAGTCCAACAACAGTTCAGAATAGTGCCTCCCAAGCATCCTACTTTTTTTGGGAAGAAAACACAGGAACTCTGTGGAGTCAGATAGACCTGGCTGTCTGCCACTTCCCACCTGCATATGAGCCCTTAGGCAAGGTACTTCGCCAGCCTGAACTCACTCTTCTTATCTGTTAAATAACCTAAAGTATGGGTTGGGGCTATATAGCTCAGTTGTAGAGTGCTTGCCTCACAAGCACAAAGCCCTGGGTTCAATCCCCAGCACCGTAAAAAAAAAAAAAAAATAATAATAATAATAATAACCTAAAGTGCACAGGGTGTACAGGAGGATAGAAAAAGTATATGAGAATATTTAAACTGCTTGCATAGCAGTCAGACTATAGTAGGAACTCCATAAAAGATAGCTACTCTCATGAGTATTAGCTTTCTGCTCTAAGAGCTTTGTGATGTTTTGGAAATTTTAAAGCACCATGATAACATGAGTTTTTCCCTGGAGCTCCTTGTAGTACTATAGTTGTTAGCTAATTCGTGCTTGGGATCAGTCACCCCCAACTCCTACTTCACCTGTGACCCGTCAGTCCATTTCCTGTTTTCATTCACCTTTGGATCTATGAAGAAGATTGGGCTGGGAATGTAAATCAGTGGTATAGCACTTACCTAGCATGCCTGAAACCTTCAGTTGCATTCCTAGCACCACATGAAAAAAATAAAGGCAGCTCTCTCGTTCTCCATCTCCTATAGACTAAAGAGCTGGTGATCCACTCAATATCTCCTCTGCCACATTTCACCACCAGTTAACCAAATGGAAATTTCCATGAGGTGGGAAGTTTGGTGCAGAATTTTAAATGTTTTGAATAACCCTTACCGTCCTTAATGTTCAGTACTGCTGCTTGCCTCATCAGGTAAGTTAACTTGCATATCATTACTTGGGCTGGTGGTGTACATCTATAATCCCAGCTACTAAGGAAGCTGAGACAGGAGGATCTCAAATTCAAGGTCAAGCCTGGGCAATTTAGTGAGACCCTGGGCATGGTGGCACATGCCTATAATCCAAGGCTCAGGAGACTGAGGCAGGAGGATTTCAAGTTCAAGGCCAGCCTCAGCAATTTAGAGAGGCCCTAAGCAATTTAGAGAGGCCCTAAGCAATTTAGTGAGACCCTGTCTCAAAATAAAAAATATAAAAAGGGTTGGGGATGTGGCTCAGTTGTTAAGCACCTCTGGTAACTGCCCCCCCCCCAAAAAAAAAAAAAAAAAGAATTGGGGATATAGCTCAGTGGCAGAGCACCCCTGAGATGAATTCCCAGTATGGGATGCCGGGGACTTGTATGTTAGTGATATTCACATTTTTGTGGGAAATAATCAGACATCTTTGAGATACATGGTTTTAAAATCTCCCGTCTTTTTTCTCCTCAGGTTTCTCTTCCCCAAGTGTCTTGACCAGTGTTCACAAGGTGAGTAATACACTTTTTTTCCTGTTTGCATGCCTTTTACATTCTGCTCATCGCAGCAGACTTGTCTACATGCTGCTGCAGTTCTGAAATCTAAAGCAAACCAAATCAGCCCAGAGAAAACTTTGACATTTCTTTTATCATATTTGGTAGACAGATTTCTTCCAAAAGTTTGTCTTAATGGCAGTAAACTGCCAAAGCAGCACCACTCCTGAACTCAAGTCTGCCCTTGCCTTTCAGCTAATATCTGTGGACTGAATAGGTATTCCTAGCCTCTGGATCAATGAGATCTTGATGCACTTGTCCTGTCCCAAGAATGCAGTTTGACCCAGCAGAAACTGTCTTCCTTAATGTCCTCCTACACATATTGGAATTTTCCACACCTCCTTGAAAACATTTAGAAAAATCCACCCATCCTGCAGGTTTTATTCCATGTGTCATTGTCCTTCTACCTAGCAACCCTGGAAGCTGCACTTTCTAGTCATATTATCTGTGATTGCCTGGAGATGCAGAATAAATTATAAATTCCCTGCAGTGGTGATGAAATGCTCATTGTTGTTAGGAGATATGCCCTGAGGCTAGGCTCCCTGAGCCAGCCCAGCAAGCAGAAATCTGATGGAAGAAAACAACTCAGAGTCCCCAGCACAGTTGTGCCCTGCTGTTCCCATTGCCAGTCCACAGGAAGCAGAGACAACAGCATACCAGAGCTGTTGTCTTGGGAAACTGCTAAGTTGGGTGCTGCCCAGGGCAGGAGACTGGTCCCTGGGGGGAGGAATCTGCATGTTAGACTGCTTAACCAGATAGTAGCCTTTAGAGGCCCCTTTTACTTTCTAGGCACTGTGCCCCAGAAGCAGGATAGAAATGGAGGTTGACTGGGTCCATCTTAGTGTCTCTGTCAGGCAGATTAAGGAGATTGTGTGGAGTTCAGGTCCTTAGGATGTGGGGCAGACGAGATGTGGGGCGTGAGTTGGAAAAAGAGGTGTCTAGGGTGACCCCTGGGTTTCCAGTTTAGGATACTGGGAAGGTTGGCTATACCTGTTCTTGAAATAAAGAAAACAAGAGAGGAGATAACCTAAGAGGGCTGTAAAAAGAAGGGGATGGTAGCTAGAGAGCAGTGCTCTCAAGAATTGTTATTTCTGACTGGGCATGGTGATATGGTAGCCTGTTGTCCCAGCTACTCAGGAGGCTAAGGCAGAAGGATGGTAAATTTGAGGGTAACCTGGTCAATTTAGTGAGACTCCATCTCAAAATAAAATATTATAAAAGGGCTGGGATTACAGCTCAGTGGTAGAGTACTTTTCTACCATGCATGAATCCCTGTGTTCAATCCCCAATACCACACAAAGAAGAAGAAATTGTTATTTCTGAATTACTTTCTCCTTCCTGTTTGCTGAAGAGAAGAAGGTCCAAGACCTGGGGGAGATAACTTGATAGAGGAAGTCCTTGGGGGTCCAAAGTTTAGACTGGGAGAAAAGGTTGACTCAGAAAAATAGTATCTTCCAGGAGAGTTGAGGAAGTGTTTACCTGATTAATGGTGCTGACCAGTAGTTATGCCAAGACTTCCAAGGCCCTGTCTTATTCTTATAAGTGTTAGTTCCACCTTCTCCTTGGTGCTTTCTCCCCCAGGGCGCCTCTCCTTTTTCATGAAGGATAAGAACAGATGGTTATGCTTCCTTGGCAGAGAGCCTTAAAGAAGTGTTCTGTCTTCATTGTCCTTGAACCTTGGGTAGCCCTGGGTCTGTATACCAAAAGGAAAGCCCCTTTAGTCTGAATCTGTCAAGGCTGAGTGAAGCTGAGTTCTCTCTGGCACTTGTAGGTATGTTTCCTTAATGCTGCCTTCCAACTCATTGTTCAGAGACAATATGTGAGCCAGGCATGGTGGTGCATGCCTGAATCCCAGTGAGTCAGGAGGCCGAGGCAGGAGGACCACAAGTTTAAGGTCAGTGTCAGCAATTCAGTGAAGCCCAAAGCAACTCAGTGAGACTCTGTCTCAAAAAAAAAAAAAAAAAAAAAAAAGGCAATATATGTCAAATACTGTGCTGGTATAAAGCTGGAGAGATGTGGACAGATGACCTTGAGACCATATATACTGTTTTCTGAACAAGGGGCTTATTGAGCGGCAGTGCCTTGCCAATACCTTCCCTTAGCATCTGAGCCCACAGGACCCTTGGTGTGGCTTGACTGTCTTGCCATTGGCAGGGACATTCTGGGGAGGGAGGAGGTAAAAGGCAAATGTTTCTTTTCTCCTTGGAGATTTGATGGCTTGCTTGAAGGGAGGATCCACCATCAGTGGACAATTGCTTCATGTCCTGAGGGAGCATATTGCCTCCTCTTGCTCCTGTTCATGAGTCAGGCTTGCTGATTCATTGCTTTTAACAACAAAGGATTATTTAACAATGAGAAAAAAGCCTATGTTGTAGCCCCAGGATGACTTTTCTTACACAAATCCAAGGACTAGGAAATAATCTTGATGCTTAAAACAGCAAACAATACTCATTATAATGCTGACTTGCAAGCAAAGTAGAGATATTTTACTGCTTTTAGAAATATCTGTAGATAAAAGAAATGAACTTCATTTTCTCCTGGGCTGTTAGAAGACTTCAGCCCAGTCTAGATGGTCAGAAAGGTTGTGAGAGTGTTTTTCTGCTCTTTGGAACAGACCAGCCCAGACTCCCTGTTCACTCACAGCGCAGATTGGTGAAACCTTGGCATAATCTGGGTGTCCACTCCTTGATACAGAACAGAAGGAAGCTCCTGGCCCAAACAACGTGAAAACTCACTATGGCCTGTTTATGCTCCAGATAACTGCTGTACCTGCCTTACAGATGGCATTTCCTCTTGGCAGGTGGCAGTTTACATAGCTGGCCTAAGGAATGCTGAGGATAATCCTGTAGCTTGTTTCCCTGTAAAGCAAAGTCCTTTTTATGTGCCCAGTTCCTGACCTAGAATCCCAGTCCTACAAGATTTGTCCATGTGGTACATGTGCAGCAGATAGGAATTTGGACAGTATATGTGTATCAGAGAAACAGATCCCAGTCTTTTTTGGACGGGCCAGAGTGGGCTTGTGATCTTCATGTATATTGCTCAGGTGGAAAATTTGCACTAGTTTTACTCTCCTGTTTCTTTTGCCCAAGGTGATTTTCTGATTTTACAGCAGGGCATGGGGTTCTGGCACCAGGCTTCCCAGGCTGGCCTTGCTGCTCCCCTACAGTCTCCAGAGTGAACTTCCAAAATGGAAATGCGAGTGCAGGCACCACCAATGTCACCATTAGGAGGCTTCCCTGCTGCTAGCCAGGGAAGGTCCATCTTTTTCTTTTTTTTTTTTTTCTTTTTTTCCATCTTTGTTCTTTTTGGTACCAGGGATTGAACCCAGGGGTGCTTAGTCACTAACCCACATCCCCAGCCCTTTTTAAAAATTTTTTTTATTCTGAGACAGGATTTTGCTAAGTTGCTTAGGGCCTTGCTAGGTTGCTGAGGCTGTCTTTGAACCTGTGATCATCCTGCCTCAACCTCCTAAGCCCCTGGTATTACAGGCATGCACCACTGCACACAGCAAGTAAGGTCCCTCTTATTGTGAAAATTTCTGAACAGAAAGGACACATGAGGAACCTTTATAAAACAGAAAAAAAAAAAACAAAAACAAAAAACAACGAGATGCTGAGGTATCTCCATTTGAATTCCCTAGTCATGTTCTGTTACCAGAACTAGGTTATACACAAAGCCCTGGAGGATAGAGATTTTTAGTGTTAGAGGAACTCTTGAGAAAACAGTGATCCTGAGCTGAGGCAGGAGAATCTCAAGTTTGAGACCAGCCTCTTGGCAAGAGTCTGTCTCAGAATAAAATATTAGAAGGGCTGGGAATGTGGTTCAGTGGTTAAGTGCCCCTGGGTTCAATCCCCAGTACACATACCCACACACACACACACTAAATTAATTAATTAAAATAAAGTAAGGACTGGGGCTATGGCTCAGTTGGTAGAGTGCTTGCCTCTTATGCACAAGGCCCTGGGTTCAATTCCCAGCACCACAAAAAAAAAAAAAATCTTTAAACCTTAAAATTTAAAAAGGCTAGATGTGACTCAGTAGAGCACTGCTGGGTTCAATTCCCTTACCACGAAAAGAAAAAAAGAAAATATTCATGAGATATAAATTTGAACATGAACTGGATGTTTTTATATTAAGGAATTTATTTTTAAACATTAATTTTTTTAAAGAGTCCTAATATTGGACTTGGGATATAGCTTAGATCACTTGTCTAGCATGTATGAGGCCCTCAGTTCAACTTCTAGTAACACATACATGTCACACACACACACACACACACACACACATGAAGTCTTTATATTATGGAGATATATGCTGAAACATTTTGGGATGAAATATTTGAATATTTGCAGTTGGCTTCAAAATCATCTAGTGAGGGAGATGGGAGAAGAACTGGGATATTGAAGGGATAAAATATGATTAGCCAAGTCTTGCTAATTCTTTTTTCTTTTTAAAGCTTTATTATTAATTAATTAATTAATTAATTATTTAATTGTGGTGCTGAGGATTGAACCCAGTGCTTCATATGTGCTAGCACTCTACACTGAGCCACAACTTCAGCCCCAGTCTTGCTTATTCTTGAAGTCAGACTATGCATGTTGATTCTGCTATTTTTGTATATCTTTGAAATTTTTATAGTAAGAAGTAAATCAGAATTACCGAATAATAAAAATGCAAATGATCTTGTTGCAGAAATGGTATATATACTATGATTATAACTATGTAAAAGTAGGAATGGATTTGGAAGAGGTATTATAATTATTTTGGGTTGGTGGGATATGGTACTTTTCTGACTTACAAATTCTCCATAATCTTGGGAATTTTATGTCTGTATTTGCACAAAAAGGTTGGGAGCTATGTGATTGGGCCCACTCCACCACTTTTTTTTTTTTTAACCATGGACTCCCCTTTCTTACCGTGTTGCTATGAATATGTGTTAGCACTGTCTTGGAATTGTGTGACTCCTCGACTGTGCAATTTTTTAGAATATTTTGGTCAGTACATGACATATAGTTAGTGGCTTGTAAGTAAATGTGTGTAGTCTGAACTGGTGAATGTAAATGGCACCAATTTCTGATCAGATTAACTGCAGGGAATATAGAAAGGTTCCATGATCAAAAACTCCAGGTAACAGCCAGAAAGCTAAATTAGGAAGATTAAAATGTTATGAAGTAAAGCAGCTATAGGGTTGGAGTCCTTTCTCTCTTAGGAGTGGCAGTTTCTAGAAGGGGAAGCAGTGTTGTAGGTATGTCAGTGTGTGTTTCTTCCAGGAAGCTACTGGAAGGGATGATCAGGGGAAGAAGCCCACGTTTGTGTGAGCTCTGAAACATGAACTCTTCTTGGTTTTGTTCCCCAGGCCTGGTGAATAATGTGGTGTTCACCAGTCACACCACGGAGCAGAGGCACCCCCTCCTTGTTCAGTTGCAGAGTCTCATCAGGGCTGCCAATCCTACCACAGCCTTCATTCTTGCAGAAAATGGCATTGTCACCAGGTAAACTTCCATAGACTCTACTCTGCAGGACCAGCCCCTTTCTCAGATTTCTGCTTTATTAGAGTCCTGATCCCACAAGGCCGTTCTATTGTATCTAAGACCTGAGCATTTGTAGAAGCCAGTTTTTGACATTCCATAAGTCACCAAGAAGACCTCATGTGTCAGTAATCCTACACTATTTTGAGGCATTTTGTTTTATTTCGTTTTGTTTTGGTACAAGGAATTGAACATAGGGACATTTAACCACTAAGCCACATCCTCAACCCTTTTTTATATTTTATTTTGGGACAAGATCTTGCAAGTTATGGAGGGTCTCACCAAGTTGCAGCATTTTGTTTTAATGCATTCGTACTCTCATACATGGAAAAATGGAAGTCAAGACTGACTTGGTGTTACTTGTGTTAAGATGTGAGTGAATCTGGAGATGTAACTTAGAAGTAAAGCACTTGCTTAGCATGCACAATGCACTGGGTTCAATCACCCATACCAGGAAAAAGAAAAAAGATACAAGAGAAATGGCATAGAAAACATTGAGAAAATATCTCTTTACTTTAGCTTTGAGTCCAAATTATAAACTAAAAATAGAGAATTAGTGACTTTGGGGCTGAGGAGATAGCTCAGTTGGTAGAGTGTTTGCCTTGCAAACACAAGGCCCTGGGTTCGATCCTCAGCACCGCAAAAAAAAAAAAAAAAAAAAAAAAGAATTAGTGACTTTGTATGTATGAACATATAAAGAGAAAACTACAGTGATGTAGCAATTTGGTTTGCTCAATTAAGATACTAAAAGGTGTATGGCAGTTTATAGTTTGGACTTTCAAACCATGTAAGTATTTCATGTACTCAAAAATTAAATAAAGCCTGGCACCAAGGTATACACCTATAATCCTAGAGACTGGAGGCTGAGGCTGGAGGATCACAAGTTTGAGATCAACCTTGGCAACTTAGCAAGATCTATCTCAAAATAAAATAAAAAGAGCCAGGGATGTATCACAGCTTGTGAGATCCTGGGTTTGATCCATTACCAAAAGAAAGAAAAAAAAAAAAAAGAAAAGAAAAATTAAATGACTGGGAGTATAGTATGGTATTAGAGCACTTACCTTGTGTGTGTGAAGCACTGGGTTCCAATCCCTAGCACCACCAAAAAAATATACATTAAAAAAAATCAGTATGGGGGGGAATTAAATATAAACCAAAAACATGAATCTATGAGTATATCAAAGTAACAACAACTATGAGAAAGGAATAATTAACTCAGGTAGTTTTTGAACATCATCTTCTGTTGAAACCCTCATTGCAGATAACATCACTGATCCAAGAAGGGAGATTATAAATATGAAATGGGGGAAGGTGAGGAAAACCCTTCAAGTGTTGGATTCGAGTTGGGTACTCAATATAAGTTCATTTAAAAACATTTTTTTCATTATTTTTTTAGGATGTGTATTTCCTAGTTCTTTCCATTGAATAAGACCAGACTAGTAATACTATCGTAGTGATAAACAGCCCTACCTCTGGGTCTTGGTTTCTAAGTACCATTGCCCACTATAAGTTGTCAAGCAAGACTCCTTGGAAAATTGACTGATTGCATGTCTAGAGGAGGGAAAGAACAAGCCTAGCCTGTCCATTTTATGCCAATAAAGCTTGGAAGCACTCGAAGATCAGTGAATGTGTGTTAAAAGGATATGGGAACTGGGTTAAGAAGTTCCTGCAAGTCAAATTTGGGACAAACTGAGGATAATAAATGACAATGATAATAATAGATTGTAATACAGTGATACTAAATGGAGGGAGGTACAGTGAACCAAGAGTCAAATAAATAAGGTTTGACAGAAAATCAGCAGTTGGGGTTGGAGATGTAGCTGAGTAATAACAGTAATTGCCTAGCATGTGTAAGACCCTGAGTTCAATCCCTAACCCCAGAATAAATAAATAGAAGAAGAAAATTTTAAAATCTCCACCTAATACTTGACTTAGGGAAGGATCATCAGTGGGTGCTAACAGCAGTGGGTGAAAGATCATGGAGGAAAACAATATTCACTAGTCCTTACTGTTTAAAGTCACTTCACAGACTACTTAGAAAAATGGGCCTAGTACCTTTATATTGGCAAGGTCTTGTAGACACTGTGTTGACCAAATGATCAAACTTAACAAAACCTATAGTAGGACAAATTGATAAAATGTGCCTCCTGGACATGAGTTAGTAAGAACATCATAACTTCAGAATTAGTCTTCCCCCAAAACGTTTAACCTGAAACTAACCATGAGGAAACTATCAGATAAATCCAAGTTGTAGATATTGGCCAGATTATATTGTTCCATTGTGTTCATGTACAAATATGTAGCAACAGATTTCATCATTAGTACAATTATAATGCTTCAATTAAAAAATGTGGGGGGAACAAAAAAGAACATGTTGTGGGACAAAAGATAACTGGCCAGCCAGGCACAGTGGTGCATGCCTATAATTCCAGTGGCTTAGGAGGCTCAAGCAGGAGGATTGCAAATTTGAGGCCAGCCTCAGCAATTTAGTGAGGCCCTAGGCACTTAGTGAGACCCTGTCTTAAAATGAACAAATAAAAAGGGCTGGGGATATGACTCAGTGGTAAAACATCTCTGGGTTCAATCCCCAGTACCAAAAAAAAAAAAAAAAAAAAAAAAGTTAACACTTTGAACAATAAAGGACTGGAAAAGAACTGTCCCAGATTGAAGGAGAATAAAGATTATAAATGTAATGAGTGATCCTTGATTGAATCTTGAACCCACTTTCTCACAAAAAAAGAAACATTGGAAAACAGATGATTATTGGATCAGCACCTCTTCAATTTTATTGTATATATTAATCTCTTGGAAATCTTGTTAAAATTAATTTCTGATTCAGTAGGTCTGGGTTGGGGCCTGAGGTTTTGCATTTCTAACAAACTCTCCTGTGATATTGCTGCTGGCCATACATAGTACTACATTCCTTGGGTGTGATAAAAGCATTGTGGTTCTATAAGAGAATACCCTTGTTCTTAGAAATGCATGCTAATGTCATGATGCATACAAGAGATTTTCATATGGTTTGATAGAAAAAATTACATGCATGTGTGGGGGTGCGGGAAGGAGGCAAACTGTGCAGGTTACTATTGACAACCCTAATTAACCTGGGTCTTTTCTGTATGTTTTCAAAGGAATGAAGACATTGAGCTGATTCTCTCAGAAAATAGTTTTTCAAGTCCTCAGATGCTGCGATCCCGATATTTAATGTACCCTGGCTGGCAAGTATCATTACAAAGTAGCTAAAATTTCTTCCTAAGCCCAGCAATCTGTTTATTTACAGGGGAAAAAAGAAAGAGAGAATGAAAATATCAGATGTGCTGTACCTATTTGCTGGAGTGGTCTGCCATGTCCCAACAGCTGCTGCTCTTGCTGAGAGCCCAGTGTTCCATGTCTTGAGCTCTAAACTGGGAGCCTTCCTGGATGTTAGATTTTAGGCACCTGTCCTTTAGGCACCAAGCACAACAGGATCCTGTTTCCTCTGACCATTAGTAAGTGTGAGGTGACTGGCATGGAACATTAACAACCTCCCAGGTGAGAGAGTCCCTCCTGAGAGTACAGCCAGTCAGTTCTCTAGTCCCCATCTGACAGGTAGGTTTCCTGCTATTGAGGCCCAGGGCATGTTTTCTGCAAGCTGCCTCACAGCCTAAGATCCTCTGCAGAGGGGAAAGGAGAGAAGAGAGAGTGTACAAAGTCCACCACTGATCATAGTAATGCCAACATGACTTGAGAACTCACTGTGTGCTAGGCCATATTCTAAGACTGCACTCTCCAATGTGGCTGCCACTAGCCATGTGGCTATTTCATATAATACAAATATAAATGAATAAAAACTGAAATTTATAATTCAGTCTCTTAGTCAGACAGCCACATTTCAAGTGTGCCATAACTGCCTGTGGTTAGCAGCTACCGTATCGGACATTGTGGATCCACAACATTTCCATCATTCCAGAAAGTTTGTTGGGCAGTGATGCTCTAAGAGCTTTGTCTGCATTGTGTTGCTTAACCTTTACACCAAACCCACAAAGTGGATTCCATTATTTCCCACATTTTATAGGCAGAGGCAACAAGGAATGAATGACTTGTCTAAAAGTTGTAGTTAGTAAATGAGGGAGCTGGATTGCAAGCCCAGGTGGTCTGACCTCAAAGCCTGTTCTCTAAACCCCTATGCTGCACTTGTTCCTATACAGAATGGGCGGCTCATTTATGCTCTGTTGAAAGTACGGAGAAGACATGTTAGAGCTTTACCAGAATTAATCTCTCATATTTGTCTAGATTATCTTTGTTATCTTTGCTTACTTCTCCCAGGCCTCATCCATGCCCCTTTATCTTCCATATCCCTTAACATCATGAATTGTTTGTACTAAAACTGGTTGTAGTGCTGGGGTTGTGGCTTAGTGGTAACATGCTCACCTATATATTTTAAAAATATATTTTTAAAAACTGATGTACTGTGCTATAAAGAAAAAGTGTGTGGGGTGGGGGAAGCTGGGCATGGTGGCACATACCAAGGATCCCAGTGACTCAGGAGGCTGAAGTAAGAGGATCACAAGTTTGAGGCCAGCCTCAGCAATTTAGCAAAACCCTAACAATTTAAGAGACTGTCTAAAAATAAAAATTAAAATGGGCTGAGAATGCAGCTCAGTGGTAGAATACCCCTCAGTTCAATCCTTAGTACTAATAAAAAATAATTAAAAAAAAAAAAAGAGCAGGGGACATGGTGGTGCACACCTGTAATCCTAGTGGACTGTAATCCTAGTGGTGTAGGAGGCTGAGGCAGGAGGATCATGAGTTCCAAGGCAGCCTCAGTAACTTAGTGAGGTCCTGAGCAATTCTGTGAGACCCTGTCTCTAAATAAAATATTTAAAAGGGCTGGGGATGTGGCTTAGTGGTTAAGGGCCCTTTGGTTCAATTCTTGGTACCAAAATAATAATAATTTTTAAAAATAAGGTAACTAATGTGGTAACTTTACAAGCAAAGGTAATATAGTTACCTTAATAAGGAAACTATACCTTATTTACATTAAGAGAAAGCATTTGCATTGCATGTAGCAGAGGGTTAATACAATATTTGGGAAACTTAGTTAGATATTTAAGAAAAGGACCAGGCTGGGTACCTGTAATCCCAGCAACTCCAGAGACTGAGGCAGGATGATTGCAAGTTCAAGTGAGTCCTTAGTAAGGCCACAGGCAACTTAGTGAGACCCTGTCTTAAAATAAAAAATAAGAAGGACTAGGGATATAGCTCAGTGGTAGGTGCCCCTCAGTTGAATCCAGTCCTAAAAAACAAAAAACAAAAAAAAAAAAAGAAAAAGAACTCAGGCTGTATAGATGTACAGTTCACTTAAGAGCAGTATGAATAGCAGTCATGGAAACAGAATTCAATGTTAATGTAAGGCCCCCAGAAAGGAAACCCCAACTCTGTCCCATGGATGGATGGCAACCCCAATCAACCGCAGGAGGCGTCACTTGATGCAAACCGCAAGAGGTGTTTATTCCAGTGCGCTGGGACCCAACTCGAGGAGTCAAGTTCCTAGCAGAAAATCTTGTAGGTTTATAAAGGCAGAAACCACACATCGGGAGGGGTCACACATGAAAGGGAAAAGGGGGACAAAGCTGCCGGGAAATTTCAAAGGGGGTCTGGGTTTGCTGATAACATACAACATGTTTCACAATGTTTTACAACAGGGCGTAGATTCTGGTCAATAGTTTCGGGTAATCATACTGTTTGAGCACTATCTGGCTATCTGGCTCAATTTACCCTTTTATTCTTTGTTTGGGGCTGTTTCTTGGAACAGCTTTAAGGGCTTTGTTCCCATTCCTGGGAGGGTGACCTTAGGGAGTTGAGATGACTGGGAGGGTGACCTTAGGGAGTTAAGATAACTGGGAGGGTGACCTCAGACAGCTTAAAAAAATGTCCATTCTTTCATTAATAACATTCAGAAATGTAAAATGGTGCCTCATTATTTTGATTGACACTTACTGTAATCAACCAAAAATACTTATAATATTCATCTCCTGAGAAATTGTTGTGAAACTGGTATATAGCCTGCTGCGAGGGGTGGTATATAAATTTTTACTCATGCAATGGTTATATCCTCTGCTGGAGTAATTCCAGTCGTGGGGATTCATTTCAAGGAAATAATTCAAAAGGACTGACAATTCCTTAACTGTGGAAAGAGTGATGGGTACACAGGGCCTTGTTATACTACCATACTTCTGCCTTTGTGTATGTTTGACATTTTCCTTATTAGTTAAGGCTTTTTAATGCTGTGAATATGTCCACATATTCATAAAAAAGCTACATCTCCAGCCCTTTTTATTTTTTATTTTGAGATCATATCTCTCTAAATTACCCAGACTGGCCTCAGATTTGTAATCCTCTTGCCTCAGCCTTTCTAGTAGCTAGGATTATAGGTATGGGACACCATACCCAGCTGACCACTCTCTTAATGAGTCTGAGACAGGCACTGTGTCTGCTGAACTGAGAAAACAGAGCAGAGATGCTCCAGCCTATCAGTTCCTTTTGGAGAAAATATTAATCTACATGTAGAGTTTGTTAAGCTGCCCATAATGAGATGGTAGGGCATGGTTAGAGCTCTGCAGGGGGTGGGAGAGGATCCTGAGCAAGAGCCCCATTGTACTGGAAGGACTCTGAGCCTCAGGTGGATTTGAGAGGTACACATGTGTTTTTACTTCCAAGGAACTGCTAGTCTAGGGAGGGTAAGACCTTTTATCCTTAGGAAGCCCCTATTCTAAAGGTCAGACATAGCCAGGTGCACATGCCTATAATCTCAGTGACTTGGGAAGCAGAGGCCAACCTCAGCAACTTAACCAGACCTTGTCTCAAAATAAAATAAAAGCACTGGGGCTATGGCTCAGTGGTAGAATGCAAAAGTGTAGGGGCAGACACACTTCCCAATCACAAAGTGAAACAGATGTGTACACATTTAAACAAGTGTTTTGTATGTAGAATGGCATACAAGTAAAGGGGATTAAATATTACAGGATAAATGATATACAGTTTATCCAAAGTAGCATATAGCAACACTCAGAGACCCAAGTACTTGTACTTAAATTTTTTTAAACATTTTAAGGTATGAAGGTAAATTCGATTCTGGATCAGTCTTTCCACTGATGGTTCAGATCTGCGTATGGTTTGGCCGTCCCTTGGAGAAGACTCGCTTTGTGGCCAAGTGTAAAGGTGAGACTTGGCTGGGACATCTCCCAGACCCTAGTGAAAAAAGTACACCAGAGTTGCCCTGCTTCCTGGCACCATTTCATTATCCTATGTGCTATCTTCTCACCATTTATGACCAAAAGCAGGCAGAGGAATTTGAGGATCCAAGAATCCCCTATTTCTGATGGTGTGAAGCCATAAAATTTGACCTCTACTCCATTGAAAAAGTTTTTCCATCCCTGGGAATAGTGGCAAAGACCTGAGGAGCAAGAGGGTGGGGATCGAAGCTGTGAACCCTAGACCTGGAGTATAGGGTCCCTCCATAATCCCTAACCATCCCAGATATTCCACCTTTAATGTAACCTCTGCACCCAGGTCGTCACATCTCTGTCCTCTTCCTCCACCAGCAATTCAATCCTCCATCAAGCCAAGTCCCTTCTCTGGAAACATCTACCACATCCTGGGCAAAGTGAAGTTTTCAGGTAACTGGGGGATTGGATTTGGGAGCCCTTCATCATGAAGTGCTTGCAGCTCAGAACATAAGCTCATAGCCTGCAGACCACTGATGCCTCTCTGAATCTCTAACGCCCTCTTCTGGGTCTTCTACCATCAGAGTGCTTTGCCCCAAGGACCCACTTTCCTCAGATTCTCTTGATCCACAGTCAGGGATCACCTTCTTCCCCTGGCTGACCTGCTCACGCCTCTCCTCACAGCTCTTTGACTTTCTGTTGCAGAGACTTGCATCCCACCCTCATTAGCCATCCATGGCCTCCTCCTAGATGTGTCATCAGGAGCTGCCCAGTGCTGATCTCTCTGGCTCCCAATCTGTGTACAACCAAAGTCTTTGAGCCTTCTACTTGCCTTCTCCTCCCTTTTGTTTGGCAGATCCATTCTTCAGCCTTAGACCTCTGCCCTTATGACCTCATAGTCTGTCCTGGACTAGGGGGCAGAAAAGGCCTCAAAACTAGTAGGAATTTGCCAACTCAATGTTGAGAAGGGGGAGAATATCCCCGGTTAAAGGTACAGTATTTGCTGTAGTCCAGAGGCAAGAAAAGGAACATTTCAAACGAAAAGAGTTTACTATGGTTGGAAGCTGGGAGAAGGGAGTGGGGGAGGGCTTCTGCTAGGGGGCCTGCCGCTGTTATGACAGAAGATCCCAACTCAAACCAGGCATGATGATGCATGCCTGCATTCCCAGGTACTTGGGAGGCTGAGGCAGGAGGAAGGATTGCCAAGTTTGACGCCAGCCTTAGCAACTTAGTGAGCGCTGTCTCAAAAAACTAAAATTGGTTTGGGGAGGTAGCACTTGCCTAGCATATACAAAGCCATGAGTTCAGTCCCCAGTACCACCAAAACAAAAAAGAGAGAGAGAGAGAGAGAAAGAAAAACCCCACGTGTCATGTGGTTTAGCATGTGTCAGCTGTTTAGCAAGACGTCAAGAGGTCGGTTAGCAGAGTAAAGCCACTGAGGCCCCAGTTGTGCCCCAGGAGCTCCTCTTTCTTCCATTGTTAACACGTCAACTTGCCCTCAGGTTCCTGCCCCTCATGGTTGCCAGGTAGTGCTGCCAGACACTGCATCCAGCAAATAGAGGTTGGCTCTTCCTGTGGATAACCCCCTCCCCCCAACAGCAGTACTGGGGATCAAACCCAGGGTCTCACATATGCTTGATAAGCATTTTACTACTAAGCTACACCCCCAGCCATTTTTTTATTTTATTTTGAGACAGGGTCTCATTAAGTTGCTGAGACTGGCCTTGAATTTGTGATCCTTCTGCCTCAACCTCCTGAGTAGCTGGGATTATAGGTGTGCACCACCATGCCCACCTCCTATGTGTATCTTTGTGCAGACATCTCTCCTCTTACAGTCTTTCAGAGGCCTCAGGTGAAGAGTCAGTCTCCTCCTCTTCTCACCTACAAGCCTTTTTCCCTCTTATATTACCTTTCCTGATGAATAGTGTCCATCTGATCACCTAAATCAGCCATACCAGAACTTTTGCTTCTTCCTCTCTTACTGCATTTTTTCTAACTTGACATTAGTCACGTCAGCTCTCCCTCCTGTACTTACTTAGGAGTCTGTTCCAAACATCTGCATTGTTACAGTCTTAGTATATTCTTATCATTTCAGTGCAGGGTCTCAGGGACAAACTATATTCTCCTTGCAGACTCTGAAAGGACCATGGAGGTCTGCCACAACACTCTGGCCAACTCTCTGAGCATCATGCCAGTTTTGGATGGACCCACACCACCACCTGACTCGAGAAGTACACCTCAAGACAGTGGGCAACAGGAGTGCTACCTTGTGTTCATTGGCTGTTCCCTGAAGGAAGACAGTCTCAAGGACTGGCTACGGCAGTCAGCTAAGCAGGTGACTTCCAAAGCCCAGATGGACCTATTACAGATGTGCCCAGCATATGCCCCAGGGCTACTACTGGCCCTGAGAAGCCCCTCACCTGCCTCCTCACTGGTCCAAACTTCATGGGCTCAGCCAGCACTTTCAGAGACATTTTGAGAGTGGGAGGAAGTCGCTTGGGACAAACTTTAGGCAGACATAGTATGTCATCTACTTTGAGTCCAGGTTCTCTGAAGGCTTTGTGTGCTAAGCCTCTCAGCACAGCCTCAGAAGTTTGACTTATCCTAGAACTCTTAGAATAGAGTTGGCTGAGGCTTGGGTCTTTTGTAGATGCTCAGTTAGGACCAGTCTTTATATTGAGGTTTAACCCACCTAGATAAACTCTTAAATGGTGCTTGACTGTGGGACTTTGAACTGTGCCTTTGTCAGCACTTTGTCATTGGGGGGTTTAGGGATGAGAATCTGCAGTCAGGACCAGGCCCATTTGCAAAAGTACTGGACTGCTTGCCATTTGTTGTTGTTGTTGTTGTTTCTCCCCCACTGCCTTGCAGGACTCTGTGGTGGGAAAAGTGGTTTCCTTTAGGGATAGGCAGGCAGGATATCATGCACAGGCCAGAACAGCTTATGTGCTTTCTCCTCCACTGAAAACTTCATCATGTATTGAACCCCAGAGCTCTGAGCCCTGACCCACCCATGTGCTCCAGCAGCTTGTTTACAGTGTGTCCCCTCCCTGCATCTCTGCACAGAAGCCTCAGAGAAAAGCTCTGAAGACCAGGGGAATGCTGACTCAGCAGGAGATCAGGAACATCCATGTGAGTGTCCTGTCCCAGTCCTCCCCTCAGTGGCCCAAGGTGGTTCTCCTGGGTTTAAGTAGCTTTTGTCTTTTGGGTCCTTGAGGGAGGGGCTGTTTGTTTGGCATGCTGGAAGTCTTGCTTCTCTCAGGCCACAGAATGAAAAAATCCAGCCTTGCATCCTTAGAGAGGGTGGTGGGCAACCTCTGGTGTGACCTGGGCACAGGATTAAGGAGAGCCAGTACTTGTGGGAGGAGCAGGTAATAGAAGACTTGGACTTGTCACCTTCTTCAAACACCTGCAGAAGACTTCTGTTCAAGATAAACCACAGAGAAACCAACTATGGCCCAGAAAAAAATGGTCCAGATCCAGAGCTTCTCATGGGAAGGTTATGGATTCCCTTGATGGGCCCTTCCCTGCAAAATTCCAAGCTGACCACTGGCCTCTGCCCCAGGCCTTATGCCTGGTGGGGCCTTTTCCTGAGGGATTTGGAAGCAAAAGAGACAGAGTCTAGGTCCTAGGATGGGCTGTGTTACCAGTGCCAGTAATGAGCTGGTGGGTCAGGAGAGTATTCTGGGACTCCAGGACTCCAGTTACATAAATCTAGTTGTACCGTTTCATAACTTAGCTCCTATGGATCTGGACAACCTCCCCAGGGTGCTCTGGGGAGGGCAAGGCACACTCCTGGGGAAGGCAGTCCTTGTAATGTGTGTTCCCCAGAAGCAGACCTTGAACACAGATTGGAATACAGGTAGATAATTTTGGAATTAATTCTAGGAGACACTAAATAGGGAAGTGGGAAGAGTAAGGAGTAGAGCCAAAGAATCAGTACCATAAGAGCTTCATCCCTTAGGGAATTCCAAAGTTCCTCAGGGGACCTGTTATCTGACCTGAGGGTTGCTGGGGTTTTTAATTCCTGTTCATCTTAACATGACAGAATAGACTATCTTACTGGGATAATGGGCCTGTTTGTTTGTAATGAGTGAATGAATGAATGATAGAAAGTGATCAGATAATTCTGACAGGATTCTTTTTTTTCCAACAGGTGAAGCGCCACCTGGACCCCCTACCTGCAGGCTATTTTTACAATGGCACCCAGTTTGTTAACTTCTTTGGTGACAAGACCGATTTTCACCCACGTATCCTTAGGAGCAGCTTGGTTTCCAAGTGCAGACTGAGGCAGTCTGGGAGGTGCAAGCCTGTCTATAAAGCAGGTGTCTGCTAGGGCCAGCATAGCCATGCCACTGGAGCAGGCAGTGTTCTGCAGTCTGAGGGACTGGGGAGACGAGCAAACCACAGGGTTGACCTTTTAGAGTTGTTCAAAATTGGATTTATCAGCTGGGTGCACTGGCATGAGTCTGTAGTATCACCTACTCAGGAGACAAAGGGGTGGAAGGATCACTTGAGACCAGGCTGGACAGCATCTAGAGACCTTGTCTCAGAACAATAACAAAAGTTGAATTTGTCCTTTATTGAGTGATTTTTCATGTTATGCTGTGGGGTACAGTTTGAATGGAGCTGTGGTGACACCCTGAGTTCTTTAGTTATCACATTCATGATTTACAAGTTGGAAATAGTCTGCTAATAACAGTTAATCTGTGAAAGATAAGCAAAAGTAAACTGTGATACTGGAGATCCACTGTGTGCTAATGAAGCCCAAGACTCCATTCTGGGACCTCATAAAGGCCTTGTGCCAACACCTGTCATCTTTTTGTAGCTGTGATGCTACCTGTCAAATACCTCAGTATCCCCCTCCTCACCTGCTTCCTCAGGGCCAGGAAGGTTTCCATGTCCTCCAGACTCAGGGCTTTCTTCCTTAACTAGTTACCAGTCATGGACCAGTTCATGAATGACTATGTAGAAGAAGCAAACCGGGAAATTGAAAGGTACAACCGTGAGCTGGAGCAGCAGGAGTACCATGACCTTTTTGAGCAGAAGTCCTAGAGGAAGCTGGGCCCACACATGCACCAGAGATGGACAAATGGGGTGCCTTAACCCCAGCTCTCCCAGGCACCCTCCTGGAGGAGCTGTCTTTGTCCTCCTTGACTTTTGTTTGCTGCTGGAGTACATGTTGTCATTATTCTCTCTACAGTGCTGAAGGGCATCACCTGCACCACTGATTGGGGGGTGGGGGTGGGGATCCTCAAGAATGAGCAGACAGGACTGCCCACTGTGTGCAGCTGTTGGTTCAGGCCCTCTGGGTCTCTGGTAACAGATTTCTTGAGCTGCTGAGATACCATGTAAAGGGAGAAGCATTTGCATTGCACAGAGGAGCTGCCAGGACTTAGAAGGAACTCTGGTTGCCTGCATCATGGCAGTGCCTGGGGAACAAGACCACTCCAGGCCTCAGGCCTTAGATGCTACCCCAGGAGAACTCTCATCCCCAGTGGGGCCTGCTGCTTCTGCTTAGGTCCTTCCATTAAAGGAACTGGCCCTATTGGCCCTAGGCCTGGTCTATGGGGGAGCAACACAAGACCCGCCCAGGCCAACCCATAGAACCAGCACCTCCAGCTGAGATCCACAGCATGTTGTAAAATGAGAGGATTTCCCTTGTGGACTAAACTGAGGGAAAGGCATGATGTTTTCCAGAAGCGTGTGGCTCTTCAGTTGACGTCAGCAGTCCCCCTGTGATTTGTTTTGAGCTCTCCTGTGGTATCACTTAGTGTCCCAAATTCAGGAACAAGACAAAATCTGTGGCCAAGGCCTGGTGACACTGGCTTCCTGTCCAGGGGAGCATCCTGCAAGTAGTTAAGACTTAAGCCCAGGGTCTGATCACTTGTGGGGCATCAGTCTCCAGCACCCAGCCTTCCCCTAGCCTTACCAGGGAAGGTCTGCTTTTCAGCCACAAACTTCAGGAAACTCATGCCCCACAAGTATTGTTTCTTAACCTTGGGTTTGCTTGGCTCCAGAGGATCAGAAATGTCAAAGAATTCCAATACTCAGAGTTAAAATTCCTTCCAGTGGCTTTGTTTTCAGATGAACTGTAAAGCAAAGGAGAATTAATTTGTGTTCCATGTCTGACCTTCATAATTCGTGTGGGAGACAGGAGGTCACAGGCACTGATTTAGGTGATATCTGTTAGGACTTCAGCACCTCAGCTGCCTGAGTTGTAAATGTTTTCTGAATTTCATGTTTTTTTGCATGCCTTAGAAAGAAGCACATAGGCGAAACCAGCATAGTTTCCTGTAATGTAGAGGGGTTTTTGGGAAAGACCCTTGGTGCAGAGGAGAGCCAGGATGGAGCACATGGGTCTGTGTGTGGTCACACAGTGGCCTGCATGCAAATAGCAAAGCAGTTATCAAAGTCTTATCAGTGAAATATACTGGTATTAGAGAAAAACAATTTATACTTGAAACCAAATGAATAAATTACAAATACCATTGAATGAGAAATCTTGCATTAAGAAATGCTCCTGAAATTCAGACCCATGTGCTCCAGTCCTAGCTCCAAGAGCCAGTGATGACAAGGGCTCCTTTGTGGAGCCCAAGCCTGGGAGCCCTGACTTCTGGCTGGCCAGAATTCAGGGTCCACAAAGGGCCTGCCTCTGCTTCAGAATCAATAACATAGATCTTAAGTGCAATTGATTAATAAGCAATGAGTTACTGTAGCTTCCTTTAGCTCTACCGAGCTCTTTTTAAAAACTCAAACTTGAGCAGCCTTAGAAAAGGGAAGGGGGTGGGGTTGGGGTGAACCACAGGCCATTTCATTTCCTCCAGGGGGTTGCTGTGAAGTTTTCAGTGGAAGCTCTAGATGTAGGAGCGTGAGCCATTTCCTGGCTGCCCTGGCCTGGCAGTCTGGCTGCTGCACAAGAGTTTTTAAAGGGGGATCGGAGCCCACCCATGAAAGTGGGCCTCTCACCACGTGGGGCTGCACTACATGGTGATATTGGTTTCTGACCATTGTCCATAGAAATGCTCTCTCACCAACCTGCCCCACTGTCCCCGTTCCTCTCTTTGTAGAGGGAAAACTGTGATTACCTCAACATGAATACGAAACTGTGATTGAAAAAAGGCAAAACATTAAGAGAAGTATCAAAGCCAAAAAAGGCAAAACTGGCTAAGGCCTCTAAAGACACTCCCAAGCCTGCTTGGGAGTGAGAAAGGGCACACTGGTGAAAGGGCATTCCTGGGCACACTCGCTGTGCCCCTGGTGAAGGGCACAGTAGTGGCACACTGTGAGCTTTTTGAGGACTGGGGCTGGGAGCATGTAAGCCTCTTGTTCTGACTGTGGAGTTTAATATCCACTTTATCTTATGGGTCAGGGAGCAGGGTCATAGGCTGTCTCCAGAGAAAAGGCCATGACACTGTGTTTTAGTTTTTGATCTTAGAAGTGGATACCAGGGACCCAGCAAAGACAGGAGATTCAGTTCCCAGGAACAGGCAGAAGTCCTCCAAGGGCTTACATGCTTTTGGTCAACTTACCTGTTAGCAGCTTCAGTTTTTATATCACCAGAGTGAGTGGAAAAATGGTGAAGTCACTGAAGTTATGGTTTATTTTCCTTTTTTTTTTTTTAACCCCCCCCCCTTTCTCTCTATAATTGAAAGGAGGAGGTAGAAATTGGAGAAGATGGATCACCCTAGGAGGGGGCCACAGGCAAGAGTTTAGTTGGCCCTGCTGATCCCTGGGGTTCTCTGACCTGAAGCCTGGATGGCCCTTCAGGTGTGATACAAAGTTCTCTCCTAAATTCTTATTAGGATTTTGGAGAATTTTTGCACAGTAATAAGCTCTGGGTTGCTCTTTGGGCTTCTCAAAAGGGAAAAGTTCAACTCAAAAGATTGTAAACTATGAAGTATTGCAGCCATGTTGCTGACTAGTTGGATAGATGTACCTCAAAAAGTAGGTGAGAAATGGCTTCCTCATTGTCCCAGGTGACATACTAATGACATAAGAGCTCACTTACGTGCCAAAATTCACTTTTATACTAGTTTTTCAGTGCTTTAATATTTGTAACTTAAATTTTAAAGCTCATATTTACAAACACTACTGTAACTTCAGTGAAACTGAATTGTGTGATTGAAGCTTTTTGCTTATTATAATATTTATTACACTACTTAATTCAGTAAATATATAAAAGTAGTCTTCAATTTATTTTTATATTATTTTACATGTTTTTACCTGCAGTTGTGTATGTGAATTTACCTTGGTAATTAAGATGTAATGCTAAAGACCAATAAACTATCACTGAACAAGCAAGCCTTCCCATTGTTGCCTAGCATGTAAACTGTCTCAAGGGGTCCCTGGGATAAGGTTGAGAAGGCACACCCCTGGGGTCTGAGGACCTTCTGTCAGTCTAGCTGAGACTCCCTTTTGCTGGGGCTGGGGCTCGCTTTTCTCTCCCCAGTCCTCAGGTACCCGTGGAGGACAGAATTCATACAAAGAAACTGCCCTGGTTTGCAGGTGGGCACTTGGGGAGTCCCAAAAGCTAGATAGGGGCTCAGGAAAGCCCACTGACCCAGAGAAGAGCCATCCCACCTTTACTTCCCAGATGCCTCACCCTCCATGTTTTTGGTGGTTGTTTTGTTTTTTTCCTTTCTTTTGGGGGGTGTTGGGGATGGAACCCAGGGCCTCACATGTACTAGGCAAGAGCTGTACCACTGAGCTGCACCTGCAGCCTCTTGCCCTGTCTTTGGCACACTGTGGGGCTCATTTCTGCCCAGTAAAAGCTATGTGAGGTGGCCCCTTGGTCCCACTTTATAAAATAGGGTGGCTGAGGCACAAATGGGTCCAGTAACTAGCACAGGTGGCAGAACCCTCGCAGTGCTTAGATCTGAAGCAGAGCCTTGGAATCTCAAGTTCTCAGAGGTTGGCTGAAGCCCTCAGCACTAGCAGAAGGAATACATATGCAGGAACTTGAGGGCAGCCCAGGTCCCACTCACCAGGCATCCACTGCAGGTGGTTCAGACCTCCCTCTGTTTACCCCCCACACTGACGGTCCAGTACCTGTGGGGAAAAGGGCTGATCTGGGAGGACACCCACCCCAGGCAGCCTGGTCCATAAAGAGCTTGCTTCCTGTTACACACACACTGGCCCAGGGTAAGGGGAAGTGCCCCATGGACAAATCTGGGTACTGGCCCAAAGAGGAAGGCGCAGCTCCACAGGCATCTTCCTGAAACAGTTGGGATGATGGTCAGAGTTCTCTGAGATCAATTAGACATGTGCAAGCCAAATGCAACACTGCATGGGAGGGCCTGAGAGAGGAGGTAGGTGACCGCACCGTCACCCTCCCCAAGTCCCTTTCCCCAGGAGCCTCCTGCTTTCTATTCTGCAGTCTTGAGCTCCTGTGCTTTCACTTCTGCCAAACCTCCAGGGCCTGGGAATGAACCTCCAAGAATTGCCAGGGAGTTGTCAGGGGAGATAGTAAATGTCCAAGGGCTTCCTGACTGGGTGAGCTTTGAGGGCCAGGGACACTTCTGAAGGTTAGTAAATGGAGAGTGAAGGGGGCCCTTCTTCCACCTGGATCCCACGTGGGGACAGAGGACAACTGAAACTTGAGGGCTGTTTGACAGTAGAATGGAGCCCCAGAATCAGGGAATCCTTGGTGGTACAGACTTGTGGAAAGTGTGATTTAGAGCAGAATTTCATGTGGAGCTGCTAATAATTGACAGGGCTCTCTGAGGAGCACAGAGAAATAGTGATATATAATTTCTATCACACAGTGTTGGGGACAGTCAAGCCCAGAGACAGTATAACCATACATCCTACTTCCAGTCCATGACAAGAAGGAATAACTTGATTACCAAAAACAGAGTCCAAAATAAAACCAGCTTCAAGTTCATCTGGACCTGGGTTCTCAGATGGCATCAGGTTCCTCACTTCATCCTTGGTGGCCTTACTCTCCCCTAGCAATAAGCATCTTCTATGCCACCAGCAGCCACCAGCAGCCCCAACACCTCCAAAGACAACACCCTTTCTTCTTCAGGGTCATCCACAAAGTCTGGGGTCCCGTTCCAAACCCTGAACCCTCACAATGCACAGGAAAAATGGAATAGTCTAGTTAGGCATGGTGGTGCACACCTGTCATCCCAGCAACTCTGGAGGCTGAGGCAGGAGGACCACAAGTTTGAGGCCAGTCTCAGCAACTTAGCAAAACTGTCTCCAAATACAAATGGCTGGGGTAAAGTGCCCCTGGAATCCCTAGTACCAAAAATAAATAGAAATAAAATTTAAAAATGGAATATTCTTTGTGTGTGGGAGAGTACTGGGGATGAAACTCAGGGGCACTCAACTGCTGAGCTACACCCAGTACTTTTTACTTACTTGTTTTATTCTGTGGTACTGGAGAGTGAACCCAGGGGCATTTTAACATCAAGCTACATCAGACCTTTTAAAAATTTTCTTGCCTGGTGGTGCATATTTGTAATCCCAGCAACTAGGGAGGCTGAGGCAGGAGGATTGCAGGTTCAAAACCAGTCTCAGCAATTCTGCGAGACCCTGTCTCAAAAAGTAAAGTGCTGGGGATATGGCTCAGTGGTAAAGTGCCAACCCCCAGTACCAAAAAAAGGCACCCTCCTGGCCCCCCAAAAATTTAAAATTTGAGGCAAGATCTCACTAAGTTGCCCAGGTTGGCCTCAAACATGTGATCCTCCTGCCTCAGCCTCCTGAATAGCTGAGATTACAAGTGCGGGCCACCATGCCTAACATGAGCTTTCTATTACTTAATAAATATTTTCAACCAGGTGTGGTGATACACACTTGTAATTCCAGCTACTTGGGACACTGAGGCAAGAAGATCTCAAGTATGTGGCCAGCCTTGGAAACTTAGAGCCTTTCTGAAAATTAAAAGGACTGGGCATTTTGTTCAGTGGTAGTACCCTCCTGGTTCAATTCTCAGTCCCATTAAAATAAATCAGAGGAAAAGTCCTGTAGACTAATGTAGGGAATGGGCTACTGCTCAGCATTGAAGGAGGTATGCAGTGGACCAACCAGGGAACCATTTTAAAGGAACAATTGCCAAGACAAAGTGACTAAGTAGACAAGAACCAAGGAGATGACCTGGAGGTAAAAGTGGAAAAAGCCCAAGTGGAAAAAAACTCAATGATTTGAAACAATTCCAAAAGCTGTTTGTTTCATTCTCTAAAAATTTGAAGAAAAATAAATTTGTTTATTCACCAATTATTCCTGTTTTTCCCAGGCCTCTGCACTGCTCAACTGGTCAGCTAAAAATTACATGAGAGTAAATTTTATGTCAAACTAATAAATGGCTACAAATCTGTAAAAAAAAAAAAAATTAACCAATTGCAGTATGAATGTATTTCTATTTTATTCTACAATTGCCACTGTTTTTCCTGCACCGATTTTTTTCCTCTCTCCTCCTGGTTTCACATTGTTAAGAAACATTTACTCTGAAATTTAATGCCTGGATGAATGTACAAATAATAGAGAAATAAGGACAACAGGAACAGGAAAGATGTCTTGATAAGAAAGATTATTTCAGTTTGAGACTAATATTCATGGAATTTTCTAGCTAAAAGACTCCATTTCCACTTCTTTGTTTTGTAAATGAAGTAATCCCAAAACCCAAAGAAGCAGAAGGTCTTACCTGAGAGGATTGCCCTGGGCAACAACCCCTTCCTGTTTCGTGCCCCCTGGAGCTGCGCTGGTGAGAAGTGGAATCTGGAGTGGCTCCTCGGGCAGCTCCACCTCTGGATGGTGAGTTGCAGGCTCCAGGGCACGATGGGACCAGTGAGGTGAGCCATGGTGAGCAGGATAATATGGGGCCCAGGAGGGCAAGGATAACCAAGAGGTGACAGGCCACCCAAAGGACTTAAGGGCCACCAGTTGCAATTCCTCGTGTCAGGTAATGGGATTTCAGTAAGAAAAGGCCTAGGGGTAGGTGCAAGGTAGGAAGTTTGAGCCTAGCCCTGTAGCATTTGTCCTAAGACCTGTTGGGTGAAAGTAAGTCAGGCCTTGGTTGAATCTGTCCACCAGATGTGGGGATTGAACCCAGAATCTCATGCTTGTGAGGCAAGCACTCTACCAACTGAGCCATATCCCCAGCCCTACCAGATGTTCCTTGAAGGAAAAGCTGAGCTGTGGAGCTGAAACCCAGATCAGAAGGCAGAAAGGCAGAACCGTCCTGCCCTGTGGTCTGCTGGCTTGATTGAATCAGTGAGCTGAGAGTCCTTAGACTCCTGCTGAATTGTCAGGAAGTATGGATTGGGGGAGAGGGGACAGAGGGATGTCATCCTGAGGGGAGCAGGACCCTATTGGTCAAGAGAGAATGGAAGTCAGTGGAGGCTCTGTTCTCCTCTCCATCCCTCTCAGCATTACTAATTACATCCAGTCTCATGCTGAGCTTCCATGGATCAAAAGTAAAAGCTGAAGGGATGGGAGAAGGCATGGGGGAGGACAGTCTAAACACAGTGTAATGTACAAAGCTGTTCTCCCCGCCTCCCAACTACTGTCAGTCTGTGAACATCCTAGCTAGCTATTGGTTCATCAGTCAGCTTGCAAGTATCCTTCTCCGTTATTGGTCCCGTTAGCCCGGCAGGATTCTTAAAGATAGCTTCACCGCCATCTTTTCTCTCTTGCTTTTCTCTCCCCCTGACTCTCTTTCTCCTCCTTGCTTTCCACTCTCTAGCGCGCGCCCTTTCTCTTTCCTTTCTCTTTTCCCCTCATTTTCTCTCTTACCCTGCAGGGAAACGCTCTGTTTGCTTAATAAACTCCCTTATGTGATTTCCCGTGTCCGGCGTGGTTTTCGTGGGATTCCTTACACACAGAATTTGGAAGTGAACAGGAGACTTGAATGGCTGGTGAGGTCCACTTGTACAACCAGGAAGTATCAGGATGTTGATTCAGTGGACAGGTGAACCCAGTCCCTGGGCCTGTTACAGACCTGGGTGTGTAGCTTCCGCAAGTAAATTAACCATTAGAGATGACAGGTCCTCACCCAGAAGGAGAGTCCGGAACGGCATCTCTCCTCCCAGGAATAGCAATGCAGGCCATGCAGTTGCAGCTGCAGCTCGTGAAGGGCTGTGAGGGGCTGAGAATTAACTCAAGGCAGTGGGAATCCCAGTGAAGAGCTGCTGGCTTAGAGGCTTGGTCAGGGTTCAAGAAGAGCAAGAGCCACCGAGATACGACAGGCATGAGGTAGAAATGAAAGAACTCAGGAAAGTCTGGGGTGAAAGCAAGGAAGCAGGAGGAATCAGGAGTTTCTGCCTGGGGCACCCACTGGGCAAGGCTGGATATGGATATCTCCATATCCATAGCAATAAACCCCCAAGGAGATATCCATCAACCTTCAAAATGTCACAGGTTTATCGAGCACCTACTACACCAGGTGCTGTACTGTTAAAGGACAAACAGTCCTACTCTCAGGGTGCTCACGTGGGGCTGGGGCAATATAGTAGGAAGAATGAAGAACTTCAGAGTTTGGGGCCATGAGGATCTGTGAAAGAAGGAAAGCAGAAAAGTACTTTAGCTAGAATGATCAGGAAAGGTCCCTAGGATCCGAAAGGTGAAATAAGCCATGGTAAGAGCCAAGGATTATGGAGGCCTACAGCAGGTAAGAGCTAGTCATGGTCAAAAGACCAGCCGACAACCATTGAAGCTGCAGTGGTGTACCCCTGGGAAAAGGAGGTATACAGTGATTTACGGGAATAGGCAGAAGCCAGATTTTACAGTAGCCCCGCCTCCATAGGTCACAACATGCATTTCATTAGCCATCTGGTAAGTATAAGGTATGGGGCAAGCAGGCTATGGCATGTGAAAGTCAGGAGCTCAGTGACAGGAAATAGGAAAATGGGTGCTAATTGGTGGAAAGCCAATGGGAGCAGGGGGAGGAGGCACTAGTCAGAAGGTGAGATGATGGCCAAGCTGGAAGTATAAGTGAGCAAATTCAGTTTGTTTAAAAAAATTTTTTTTGGTTGTTGTTGTAGATGGACAGATGCCTTTATTTTATTTGTTTATTTTTATGTGGTGCTAAGAATTGAACCCAGTGCCTCACACATGCTAGGCAAACCCTCTGCCACTGAGCTACAGCCCCAGCCCACAAATTCAGTTTTGAAGGTAAAAGCAACAACATTGCTGGTGGTTTCCATGTGGATGGACGGGGCGATTCTCTGGTCTGGAGCAGTTAGCTGGGTGGTAGATTCAGGAGTCCTATTCTGCATGAATTTCATTTGGTTTGCATATTAACCATTCAGGTATTTTGGGGGAATGGGGCAAGCAGGCTGTGGCACATGGAAGTCAGCGACAGGAGATAGAAATATGACAAACAGCCATGACTGGTAGAGAGCCAGGGGTGAAGGTAAATGTGGGCAGGCTCTCAGAGGCAGCAAAGTAAAATGCTGCAACATGGTGCTGTTATGGGAGGGGCAAGGAAGCTGAAGAAAGGTGACCTTGGAGAGCAGGTTACATGGTGGAGGGTTGAAAAGTAGGGAAATTGGCTAACTGGAGAAGTTCGCTCTAAATTACAGCTGAGGAATGGGTGGTAGCTGGAAGGGAAAGGAGTTCCAGGGAGTGAGGTTTTTCTGTTTGTTTTTCCAGTATGGGGAGGGGGCAAGGAGTGTTTTTTTTTTTTTCGTTTTGTTTTGTTTCTGTGGTACTAAGAATGAACCCAAGGGCCTCACACATGCTAGGCAAGTACTGAGCTACATCCCCAGTCTCCCCGCTTTATTTTATTATTATTTTTTTAACGTGAGACAAGGTCTTGCTAAGTTGCCAAGGCTGACCTGGAATTTCCTGATGCCTGGAACCTCCTACCCCAGACTCCCAGGTAGCTGGGAGTACAGGCCATGCCCAGCATGTTTTGCTATTTCAATGAGATACTATACCATTACTTCTGAATCCAGATTCTAAGGCAGGCAAACTAAGTGGTTTAAGAGGCAAATGGAACCAGGCATGGTGACACACACCTGTAATCCCAGCGACTAGGGAGGTTGAGGCAGGAGGATCACAAGTTCAAAGCCAGTCTCAGCAACTTAGGGAGATCCTAAGCAACTTAGTAAGACCCTGTCTCAAAATAAAAAATAAAAAGGACTAATGATGTGACTTAGTGGATAAGCACCCCTGGATTCTGTCATTGGTAACCAAACAAAACAAAAGAGGCAAATGGAGCTGGAGGCACGGTGGAGAGTTAGGTGCCTTGTGGAAACTAGTGAATATGGTTTTGCATTCACAGCCCAGTGAATTCAGAGGCCCCAAGGATGTCTGGGTCTGTGTCTGGGTCCCTAAGCCTACCTTCCAGTTGTAAGGGGGCATAGGCATGGAGCCCTTAGGCATCTGTATTTGCTCATAGTCGCTGATCTAGGCAGGACAGGGGGTGGGTGTAAGGACTTAAGGAAAAAAACGTTGATAGCAGGTCAGTCTGGAAACAGTAGGGGCTAGAATACAGGAAGCTGAAGCAGAAAGGGGTCAGTGCCAGTTTCCCTGAGAGATAGGAAGAAGCTTGCAGAAGGGGCCGTAGGCACTGGAGGAAGGCTTGCTATGGGCTCCACTTTGCTCAGTAAGCTGAGAAATGAGGTCCTCTGATAAAGGAGGGGCAGGTTTCAGGTGGTTTCCTGAACACAGCTAGGTTGAAAGGACCAGGCATTTGGGCACTGCTGGGAGCAAATGCAGAAGCAAGACATTCCCAGGTAAGGGTGAAAAGGTGGCTCTTCAGGGGTCTAGCCCCTGTGTCTGCCCATCCAGCCTTGCACCCCAGATAATATTAACCTGCCTTGCAAACCGCCCCCCGCCCCAATCCTGCCACCTCATGACGCCAGGAAGCTGTCCTTCCCCTCAGATGGAACTGTAAGCTATAAGATGTCTAGAGAAGGTCCCATGGGCGGGGTGCACTGATGACCCCATTTCTCCCCCCAGGGAGAAAAATAAAAATAAAAGCACATGGCCATCTCTCAGTTGTTCAAAGCCCGTTTGGAGCAGGCCGTAGAACAGATTATCTTAAGCACAGCCTTCTGGAGTAATAAGTGTGTGGGGCGGGACTCAGGGCCATCCTCGATCCACTCCCCGCTCCCCCAACTCTGCTTTGGGAGAGTCCTACATCCTTCGCATAGAGATGAAAGCGTCCTCTGCCTTCCCCTCTTCCACGACTGGAGTGCAGTGGCGGACTCCGTCCCAGCAGCGGGTGGGGTGGAGGTGGGAGTACCAGTCCTCGGCTAGCGACCAGTACGTGGAGCGGGTTGAGGAATTAGCACTTTGTCGGGGTACCTGTTCCTGGGGCAATCGAGGCCCGAGGGCTGAGGAATCTCGGCGACTGGGGAGCCACGGGGTCAGGTCGGGGTTCATCTCAACGACGTGACTTGGCGGAACCCAGCGCGCCACCGCCTCCCTACACACATGCACACACATTATTCGCAGAAAAGCCGGTTCCCGCCAGTCCAGGAAGAGAAAAAGGGCGGCGGGGCCATTTTGGAAAAGAGAGAAGCGGAGGTGAGTTGCAAGCAAACCCGACGACCCCAAACTGGGAGCGCCGCGGGTTCCGCAGGCCAGAGCAGAACCCAGGGAACGCACGGCCCGCCTAGTTAGATAGGCCACACTTCCCAGAGGAGGAGAGGGAAGAGAAAGAAGTACGGAGTTTAAGTCCCGACCAGATCCTCCACTATGAATGGAGGAGGCGGGACAACCAGCGGGCGTGCCCCTGCGGAGGCCCCCAGCAAAGGGGGTGGGGCCAGCGGCGCTTTTAAAGCGGACGCCCGCGACGCTTTCCTAGACTCGACGCAGTCGCACCAGCCTGAGACTCTGTGGTCCTATCAAACTTTCCAGAAAGTTCCCAGCCCTGCCCTGGCCCAAACCGTGCACCACTTGGGTTGGCGCGCGCGTTCCGAAGGAGTCGGGTCTAGACTGGCCTAGTCGTCGTGGGCTCCCAGGAGCAGTCCTCTCGCGGGTGAGGGCGCCGGGCGGGCGGGTGGGACCGCGCCCTCCGAGGCACTGCCTCCTGCGCCCGGGCGGGGCGTCTGAGCGGCATTAGGACCCAGGCGCGGCGCGGGGGTGTGTTGCCGGCTCCCGCCCTTGGCTTGCCGGAGACGCCAAGTTAAGGGTCTCGAAGCGCCAGTGCGTGGGGTGAGAAGCCCGGGCGTGTGTGTATGTGTGCGCGCGCAAGCCCGGGCGTGTGTGTGTGTGTGTGTGTGTGTGTGTGTGTGTGTGTGTGCAGCTGTCCAACGGCCAATTGCCCGGGCCATGGCCATAGCCATGGCCACCGGGCACGTGTTCCATCTCCAGCCGTGTGGTGGGTACTTGAACCCGCTGGTGAGGCGGAGGCCTGGCGGGGAAGTCTCTGTATTAGGCGGGGACGTGGAGCCGTCGGGGGCATGGTCGCGGATAAACGCTGATGTAGCTAGCTTTAGCAGACCGGGGCGAAAGGCTGTGGGGATCTCTCAGCCTGGGGCGGGTGTGAGTTCGGCGCCCGAGAACTAGAATCGGGAAGGGTGCGCGCGTGGCGTAGGGTGGCCCAGGAACGGGTTTGTGGGCACTGCGCGCTGGATCGATCGAATGCTCTGACCTCGCCGTCTCGAAGTTCTTAAGTGTTTGAACCTCTGTTGTAGCCAGTGAAGAGTTGGGGGCTCGGGGGTGGGCAGGGTGGAACTGTGGGGTCCCAGCACCCCCGAGCGCAGAGCTCTTCCGAGCCCGGCATACCGCCGCCTGGGAAAGCCTCATCTCACATTCGTCTGGCACCTTCTCTCTGGCGCTGCCGGGGTGTCCGCCAGCTGCTGGGGCGCCGAGACCGCAACAGCCTCTGGCTCGCCCACTCATCTGAGGGACCTCCTCGCGGCCTGGCCAGGAGCCGGGTTTGTCCGGCCATTTACCTGCACGTGGGGCACGGGATTAGAGTAGGTGATACCGGTCCCAGCGACCTTGGACGCTACCTTAACCGCCCGCGCCCTTCCTCCTGGATGCAGCCAGCTCCCATCTTGCACGTATGACTGCATGCTGCCCCGGGTCCGTCTCCAGGAGCGTGGAGGCGTTTTCCTTTGGGGCGCGCGGCCCCTCCTGTGCTTCCTTGCTGTGAGGCATAAACAGCCGGGACCATCCGGGAGCTCGCGCAGGGAAAGTGCATAGTATCCCCCGCCACACACACACCCCGCCCCTTCTCCCTTCTCGACCCAGGGCTCCTCCTCCCAGGCGGACCTGAATGGTGTCAACGCCCAGGGAAGGAGGCGGCTGTTGGTCGCCCGGGTTGATCTTTTGGCACGTGAGGGAGTCGGGGAAACTGCACACGCGATGGGTATTTGTGGTCCCTGAGATGGGTCTGAGAGGAAGAGATGTCCAGAGAGAAGGGTCCTGGCTCAGATGCTGGACTTGGCAGCGAAGCCTGGGAGCTGGTTTCAGTCTCCTTCCAGTTCCGTAGGCCAGGACTGGATTCTAATGAAACCTGGATCATTGAACTGGACACTGTTCATAATTTGGAGGGGGGGACATCCTGAGAAAGTCTCCTCCTCATCCCTTAAATACCTGGGCAGCCCCTAGCAGATGGGCTAAGGAATTTAATTCCTTAAGTTAAGGCTGACTTCTGGCTCTGCAGGGGGGCCTCCTTCCCTAGTGCTGCTGTCCCCTACCCCTCTTTTTCCCCAGGGTGGCCTGGAGCAGATTCCTGGGACAGATAAGAAGGAATAAGTAGGGTAGGTTGCAGGTGGGCATAGAAGAATGGGACTGGTGGCAATTCTTTGACTTTCTTTGCAGAGAACTCTTCTGCCATGTCACAGAATGGATATCTTGAGGATTCCAGTGAATACTTTTCAGGTGTGTATTTGAGAAGTTCCTTCATCAGAAGTCTCTAGGGGACTTTGCCCACTCACCAGGGTGCCCATGGCATTTGCCACTTACCTGGTGCAATGCTGGTACTGGTCTTTTGGACCCCACCTTGCAGGAGGTCGTGGTATGGTGAGAGGGGCAGCTGATGAGCCCTGGCAGGCCCTGGAGTGCTATGGTCCTGGGAGGGCTGTCTGCTCCTCCTGGGCTACTGGCACCACCTGGTGTTCTGTCCCATGGTTCACTGCTACAGTGCCCTGATATCTGGATGGATCCTTAGGCCAAATGTTGTATATTCTTTATTCCTCATCCTGCCCCAGAGGGAGGGTCTGTAGTTGCCCCTGCTTGCATAGGTCTAGCTGTCCTTATCATGTCTGGGCTGGCTGTGTGCTGCCTGTCCTGCACTCAGCCCCATAAACTAGCCTGACCATCAGAGAGATGTTTAGTGGGGCAGTGCTTAGACATAGTGAGGATGTGCTTTTACTCAGTACCCCTAGGGCATGGACGCTCCATGGGCCAGATAAGTTATGTGGCTACACTGTATGAGGACATGTATGGGGATGAGGACATGGCATTGCAGGAACCCTGCAAGGACCTGATGGCACTAGCTGGGCAGGTTCTTAAACTGGAGGTTCAAGAGCTAAAGCTAAGAGAAGGTAGAACCCAGGGTAGGGAGAGAAGACAAGGGTAGTTGCTGCAGGGGTGGCAGAGGGGAGGCTGGGCAGATTGGGGTTTAGGGAGCAGGTGGTTTTAAATAAGGCAGGAATGGGGAAGAAGGAATTTGTCATGAGCTCTATAACAGAAGAAGGGAGGACATCTTTTGACCCAGTAGTTCTCTGGGCTCTGGATACAGTGCCGACCTGGGGCTAGGGGTCGCCAGCCTCTGAGCTCAAGAGGTTGAGGGAATAAGGACTGGAATGTGAGAAAGAAACTGGTGGGTGGGAGTGGAAGGTGAGTCACTGGCCGGTGTAGACGTGCTGATGACCCGTCCCTGTCCCTGCACAGGTGTTTGTCAGGCATTTGTGAGGTCTGGACTACAAGGGCCCCTTTACTGGGGGCACCCACAAATGGAGAAGCAACCATAGAACTGTCTGAAAGAGATGTCAGCTGGTCTAGAAAAGAGGCAGGGCTGGGTCAGGCTGTGAGCAGGGTTCAGGGAAGAGGAACATTTGCATGTTACTAGGAAGTCTTCCCATAGGAGGAGTCCCACCAGGGGTGTGTGTTGGGGTGTGCTATAGAAATTGAGGGGCAGTAGGATCTTTGCCCTGGGTATCTGGCACCATAGAGGAGAGGGGCATGATAGGGCAGGGTTGACATTAGGCCTACTTTGGAGGCCATCTTCTCAGGTTCTCTTACCTCCTTGTGCCATGTCTGTACTGGGTATCTCAGCCTTGATGTTTGGCCCCTTCTACCCTCCCTGGGAGGAGGAACTCTAAGCCCTGTGCCAATAAGGCAGTGGGGGAGAGGGGATCATCTGGCTACTCCAGTAGCTCCTTCCCCCAGGTCTCCTCTCCTGGGCATTCTGGGAGGGTAGGGGCTAGGCAGTCTTATCTGTATTGTTGCTCTTGTGCTTTGTCCAAAGTTTATAGAACAGACATGTTGTTCTCAAGCTAAAGGGCCAGAATAGTGCAGGGACCTGGTTCTCACAGCTGGAAGACACTGGATAAAGTCACCTGGCAGGGGATCCAGCTGTGTGCTAATTGCCACACTCTGAGGTGGGGCTAGGCAGACTAGAAATTCTGCCTCCCCCCGCCAAGACTCCCTTCCTGGCCTAAAAGAGGCTTCTTACCTTTCACTGAATGTGCCCTGTAGAACAGTCTAGGGGTGCCTACTCCTGGGTCTTGGAGCTCCTCCTTTTGATGTGCAGCACTGACGGCCAGGCCCTCTTGGGTCTCTCTTGATGACAGCTGCGTCTCTGGGTTGCTTCAAGAATGATATGGATGATACCTCTGAAGTCCGGGAAGAGAGCCTGGGGGATGAGGCCTTCGACACAGTCAACTCCTCCATTGTATCGGGCGAGAGCATCCGATTTTTTGTCAATGTCAACCTTGAGATGCAGCCCTCTAAATCTGGTATGGGGCTGCAGCAGGGACAGGCTGGGGGAGGGCAGGAACTTGGGCAAAAATGACCCCGTTTTACCAAGAGAGACCTGAAGAGGTGGCCTGGCACCCTGAACTCTCCTACTTTTTCTCCAGGTAGTGAAGAGACTTCTGGTGGCTGTGTGCTCCTACACACCTCACGTAAGGTGAGGGTCCATCCTGCAGGTCCATCCTGGGGTCTCTACTGGGGCTAGAGGGAGCTGCTTCTTTTAGATCCCTCATGCTATTCCTCTCCTTGGCCAAAGGAGTTCCTCAGCTGGGATCTCAAACTTGCTCAAGGCTGGGCCTTCCCTCCTGGAAAGGGGTTGTGGTCCTGGCAGACAGGGGCAGCCATAGACCATTAAAAAGGAGGGGCCCAGGCAGGGACAGCAGTCTCATTCATGGGCCTGAGGGTTTCGTGCTTGGGGTCCTCACAGTACCTGAAGTTAAAGAACTTTGGGGAAGAGATTCGAGCGCGCCGGGATCTGGATGGCTTCCTGGCACAGGCCAGCATCATCCTGGATGAGACAGCCACTTCGCTGGATGATGTGCTGCGGACCATGCTGAGCCGCTTTGCTCAAGACCCCAACCACACTGAACCTGACTGCAACTTGGACCTACTCATGGCCAAGCTCTTTACAGATGCCGGGGCCCCCATGGAGGGTAAAGGTAAGGTTTATCTCCCTGGCTGGGCAGGGGAGGTTTGGGTGGGCAACTGCAAACACCTTACCTCTCCTCTCTTCTCTGTCCTCAGTCCACCTGCTGTCGGATACCATCCAAGGGGTCACTGCTACAGTCACAGGGGTGCAATATCAGCAGTCGTGGCTCTGTATCATGTGAGTTGCTGGACTATGGCCACCACATTTGGCCCCTCTATTTGTCATACTGGAGCTAGGTGTTTTATGCCCCTGCAGAGGCTGGCCCACCTACGAGTATACAGCTCTGGCGGCACATCCAGTTTGGGAGGAGAGGGTCCTAGCAATTGATCCCATACTGACCATATTGTCTTTTTTGGTCACTAGTTGTCAAAAGTCAGGGTTTCTGGGTGGGTGTGGCCCCAGCTCCCAAGGGTGGCAATTGTGTTCTGTGCGCCCTTCTATCCCTGCCAGCTGCACCATGAAGGCCTTACAGAAGCGGCACGTGTGCATCAGCCGCCTGGTTCGCCCACAGAACTGGGGGGAAAACTCCTGTGAGGTTCGCTTCGTCATCCTGGTGCTGGCCCCACCCAAGATGGTAAGTGCTGCGTGCCTAGATTGGTGGTGCTTTGGGATAGGTCAGCAGCCCCCAACAGTAGGCTTCTCAGAAACACAGGCTGTTCTATGGAACAATGTGTAGAGAGCTCTAGGACTATAGCTTGAGCATCAAAAATGGGCAGACACTACTACCAAGGGACCTGGGCCAGGAGGAAAGCAGGTTGTCACGGTGGAGGCTTGGGCTTATGGCTCATGGATAGGGTTGGCCTTGGCCGGGTTTTAGGTCCAACGGGCCTGGACCTTTTTGAAAGTCAAATAAACCAGCAGAGTGCATATACGTCTAGTGAGACATGGCTGGGAAGTATTTGACTTTACTGTAGTTTTATACCTGTGATCACAGATTCCAGATTTTGTTTTTGTTTTCCCAGTACTGGGAAACCTGGGAAGACAGGGTCTCTGGCCTTGAACTTAGGATCCTACTGCTTCACCTTTCCAAGTATCTGGGGTTACAGGCTTGTGCCCAGCTGATCTCACAGATTTTTATTGCTTGGGAGAAGACTGATACCTGAATTTATAAGAAAAGTACTAGCTTGATATTTGTCCTGGTGATCTGCCAACTGGTAGAAATTGTGACAGGGCTCACTAATGCCTGAACTTTGGGAGAACAAAACTCACTGCTAGTACACAGGAAGAGCATCTGCCACCTACTTGGGAATGCCTGAGTTTGGCAAGGGCAGGGCTTCCTCTCTTCTATACAGGCTGCAGATACAACTCTCCCATCCTCCACCCCCAGAAAAGCACCAAGACTGCAATGGAGGTGGCGCGCACATTTGCCACCATGTTCTCCGACATCACCTTCCGCCAGAAGCTCCTGAAGACCCGCACAGAGGAAGAATTCAAGGAGGCCTTGGTGCATCAGAGACAGTTGCTCACCATGGTGATGCCAGGAATGAAGGAATACAGCATCTTTTCCCTTCATGCCCACAAACACCCGCAGGTACAGGATACTGTTGGGTATAGGTGGGAGGGAGCCTGATTCAGCTGGGGCTAACAAGCACTGTTCTCTTCTCCCCAGCCTCCAAAGTGCACGGACTTTGTTCCTTTTGGGAAGGGCATCCGGGAGGACATCATGCGCAGGTTCCCTGTGTACCCACTGGATTTCACTGATGGTAGGTAGTCCTGTGGCTCATCCAGCTTCATCCAGGGACATGTGTATCTGTCCTGCATCCCCAACAAACCCTCTGTCCCATCCCCCTTTCCTAGGCATTATTGGGAAAAGCAAGGCCGTGGGCAAATACATCACTACCACCCTGTTCCTCTACTTCGCCTGCCTGCTGCCCACGATCGCTTTTGGGTCCCTCAATGATGAGAACACAAACGGGGCCATTGGTGAGGGGCTGGGGCTGACCAGGGTATGCTGGGCAGGGCCCTGGGCTGTGGTGGACCCTGACCCCCACACCTCCACAGATGTGCAGAAGACCATCGCTGGGCAGAGCATTGGAGGCCTCTTGTATGCACTCTTCTCTGGGCAGCCGCTGGTGATACTGCTGACAACCGCACCCCTGGCCATCTACATCCAGGGTGCAGTGGGGGTTGAGGCGGGAGATGGTGCCCAAGGTCCTGGGTCCCAGCTGGGCCCTGACTGCCCACCCTGCCCCACTGCCTGCAGTGATCCGTGTCATCTGTGATGACTATGACCTGGACTTCAACTCTTTCTATGCATGGACGGGCCTGTGGAACAGTTTATTCCTCGCGCTGTATGCCTTCTTGAACCTCAGCCTGGTCATGAGTCTCTTCAAGAGGTGACTGATCCTTCCTCAGCTGTGGGGACCCTCAAGGCTAGGGACCTGTGTCCTTAGGCCAGCTCCCAAGGCCTTATAACCCTGGGGTGGATGGGGTACCCCCACTTTTTCTCTGTTCCATGGAGCTGGGGTAGGCTTATTGGGCAGCCTAGGGCCTGATCCTCTATGTATGGGGGTGAGGGTGATCTGTACAGATGAAGAGAAGCCTCTCCCTCAACAATACTCCCCATCTTATGAGGCACGTTGCCTCCTGGCAGGTCAACAGAGGAGATCATTGCTCTCTTCATTTCCATCACATTCTTGCTGGATGCTGTCAAGGGAATGGTCAAAAGTGAGTGCAGAGCTGGTGGCCACCTGCTGCAGGGCAATCTAAGCTGAGATGGGAGGCTTTGGGTCTTGGCCACATGGGGCACAGACTGGGTCAAGCTGAGGTTGTTCCTTCCCATGGTCAGGGGTGCTCTGGGAGCTTTCGCTGGCAGAGAGCAGTAGGCCCGTGTGCTAGAGGGTGACAGGGCTTCCCCAGACAGGATCAGAAATAAGGAGGGACAGGCCTGATGGGGTGTCAGAAACCCATCATGGAACTGGGACTGATATGGAGACATTGGGTGGATGGGCAGGTTAGTGGAGTCCTGATTGACATAAAAGACCAGAGCTCTCTGCTGCTTCTCACCACCTCTGCCTCCCTTTAGGAGCTCTTTCCCTTCAGGGTCCCACTCTGTCCCTTCAGAGTCCCCACCTCTTTCCCACTCCCCCTGTTCCTGCGGTGGGAAGCTGGGCCCCAGCCTTTCACAGTCTATATAACTGAGGCCTGTTGGCCCATTCTGCAGTTTTCTGGAAGTACTACTATGGTCACCACTACTATACAAAAAGGACTTCATCTTTGGTGAGTCTGTTGGGTGTCAGTACCAGCCTCAACACCAGCCTGCACACCACACTCAACACCAGCTTCCTGGCCAGCCCAACGGAGCTGGCCATGACGGGAAGTCCCAGTGCTACACATTCAGGCCGGGCAACTGCAGTGCTCAGCCTCCTCATCATGCTGGGCACGCTTTGGCTGGGCTACACCCTCTACCAGTTCAAGAAGAGGTGAGGGGGCCTGGGGGTGAGGGGAAGGGCCACATGGCTCCTAGGCCATGCTGATCTGCTGGCTGTCCCCAGTCCGTACCTGCACCAGTGTGTGCGCGAGACCCTGTCTGACTGCGCCCTGCCCATCGCGGTGCTCACCTTCTCCCTCATCAGCTCCTACGGCTTCCGGGAAATTGAGAGTGAGTGGGGACTCACAAGTGAGTTGGGGTGGTATAGGCTTGCTGGGGGGACTGCAGGCTGAGCAGGAGCCTGTCTCCTGCTGCAGTGAGCAAGTTCCGCTACAATCCCAGTGAAAACCTGTTTGAGGTGGCACAGATCCATTCACTATCCCTGGGGGCCATCGGCAGTGCCATGGGCCTTGGCTTCCTGCTCTCTCTACTCTTCTTTATTGAGCAGAACCTGGTGGCTGCTTTGGTCAACGCACCAGAGAACAGGTATATAGGGCTGGAAAGGGTGGGGAAAACACGTGCCCAGCCCTCTGAGGGCTACTGAGGCTCTGTGCTCATATGCTGCAGGCTGGTGAAGGGCACTGCCTACCACTGGGACCTTCTGCTCCTTGCCATCATCAACACAGGACTATCACTGTTTGGGCTGCCCTGGATCCATGCTGCCTACCCCCACTCCCCATTGCACGTGCGGGCACTGGCCTTAGTGGAGGAGCGTGTGGAGAATGGGCATATTTATGAGACGTGAGTGTGAGAGTAGCCCCTGGAGACCTGGGGAAAGAGCCATGTGGACTCTGAGGTGGGGGGAGCCTTAGGCCACTTGCGACCTAGGGAGGGATGTGGCCCAGAAGTAATACAGCCCTAGGTTCACATGTGGCCTAAGATGGGCCATGTGGTCTTTTGCTCTGGGCCCCTGCAGGATTGTGAATGTGAAGGAGACACGGCTGACATCGTTGGGTGCCAGTGTCCTGGTGGGCCTCTCCTTGCTGCTGCTGCCCTTCCCACTGCAGTGGATCCCCAAGCCTGTGCTCTATGGCCTCTTCCTCTATATTGCACTCACCTCCCTGGATGGCAACCAGCTCTTCTCACGTGTGGCCCTGCTGCTTAAGGAGCAGGTGGATACCTGGCCTTGGGAGGGAGGATAGGGTTGGGGACATGGCCAACCCTGCCTACACCTGGTCACTGCCACCTGCAGACGTCGTACCCACCCACGCACTACATCCGGAGAGTGCCCCAGAGGAAGATCCACTACTTCACAGGTCTTCAGGTTCTGCAGCTGCTCCTGCTGTGTGCCTTCGGCATGAGCTCCCTGCCCTACATGAAAATGATCTTTCCCCTCATCATGATTGCCATGATCCCCATCCGGTAGGGACAGTTGGAGGGTGGGGACTGGGCAAGAGAGTCCTAGGGCTGGGAGGTGGGTGGGCTGGGTGGTACCCATGCCTTCTCTTTTCTAACCATTCAGTGCTCATCTTCCTGCATTTTCCTCCTCTCCCCAGCTACAACCTGCTGCCCCGAATTATTGAAGCCAAATACCTGGATGCCATGGATGCTGAGCACAGGCCCTGATTAGCAGGCCCTGACCATACCCACTTCACCAACCCTCCTCACCCTCCCCGGCTGGCTCTGTGTCTGTGTAGGAGGCGTGGGGTCCGGGCTGTTGCCCTGTGCTGTGTTTTCACAGCTCTCAGGCCTGGGGTGCCTGGACATTGTGGGGGTTCAGTGTGTGTGTGCTCACCCCTCTCATTAGCCTTTAGTTTTGGGTCAGGAACTTTGCTCAGGGCAGTTTCTGCCCTTGGTGGGACTAAACAGGGTGGATTTTCTTTTGATAAAAGAGTCAGATGTCTGAAAGAAACGATTTCCTTGATTGTGTAAGGAACTCACTGTGTGCACATTAGAGAATAAAGCTCCTGTTTCTATGTTTCTGTGTACCACATCCTTCTTTGCTATTCCAACCAGACTCGGGGAGGGGAAACGTGTCCTGTGTAAGTGGAATGAAAGGGACTGACATTGAGTGCTACCTGTGGACCCTGGCCTACCTGAAACAGGGACAGTCCAAGCCCTTGAATTACCCTGTTGCCCAACACGTGGGGAAAATAGGAACAGCTCATTCCAAGGCCCAGGGAGGAGAGGGTTTATGGGGTGTTGTGCTAGTGATGGAGGGGAGAGCAGGGGCTGTACTGCTCCCTGCTTGGAGCATTGACAGAGGGACTGAGAAGATAATGGCAGATGGGAGGACAAGGGGACTGGTCTGGTGGAGGGGAGAAAGTACCGTGTTCTGGTTTGTTCATTTGGTGGTTGGCCAGGGTCCATGACAGTGGCAGCCAGCAGGAGGGTGTATGGAACTGAGGCTCAGGAAGTGCTCTATGTACCTGGGGGCAGCAGCAGTGGCAGATGAACAGTTGGCTCTCAGACTTCCCTCATTACCTTGTAGGATTCTGGCTAACAAATGCCCCAAAGATGAAGGTATTTTGCACTTCAGTGACAGATAGAAGATGTGCCATATCTAAAACTGAAAGGGACTAATCTCTAAAGTATGTGAAGAATTCCTGCAATGCAATAAGAAAAAGCACCCCAACAGGACAGGCAATGGCTGTGAACAGAAGAAGGAGCCCAGAAGGCAAACAGGAATGGCAAAGAGATGCTCAAACCCTTTGGTAGGGCTGGGAATCTAGCTCAGTGGCAGAGTGCTTCCCTAGAACAGTCAAAAGCCCTAGGTTCTGTCCCCAGCACTGCAAAACAAAACTCTTGGTAATCAAAGAAATGCAAGCCAACAAATACTACCACACATTTGATGAACTGTTAAAAGAATAAATTGGGTTGGAATGAGGGTCCCCTCTGTGCACAGATGCAGCGCATGGAGATGGGTAAAATTCTGTTCCAGGATGGTGATGGTGGGGCTCATGTACAAGTATGTTCTCCACAGACCTGTTTGTGGGGCTAGGTGGCTAAAGTTAAAAATGGAACAAAGCATAGTGTGCACCCAGGGTCAGAACTCAGGAAGAAACCAATCAGCAAATACCAGGGTGTACTACCCCAATCTCCAAGTACCCATCACACTCATGTGGCATGTGATTCTACTTTGGGGGCCCCTTCCACAGTAGCCTGATGTTCCCTGCCGGTAGGATTATATCCAGGATCACTGGCAAGAAGCAGGGAGGCCTCCGCCATCACACGCCTAAGATCCAGGCAGACATCACCTCCCTACCCTGAGACTGCTCAGGAAGCTACGTGGGGTGCTGGCACTTCCTGGGTAAACTACCCAGCTGGCAGGCAAGGGGGGAGTGAAAGAATGATGTTCTAACCTCTCCCACATGCACTGCCCCAGGTCAGGGGAAAACAGTTCTCTGAATGGTTGTGCCCAGGCCCAGGGCCACCTTGCCAGAACTAAGGCTGGAGCAGAGGCTCTCCAGAGCTGCCTGGGAGCACAAAACTTAGCCTGGGAGTGGTCCACTGGCACTGAGGAGTACCGCCCCAACCTGCTTTCTGCCCTGACCTGTTTTTTTTTTTTTTTTTTTTTTTTTAAACATCCTTGGGATTGTACAGCCTTCCTTACCAGAAAAAGGCCTGCAGGAAATTCGAGGCAGCCACCTGACCCCCTAAGTTCTTCCCTGGGAATGGCTTCACCAGGGCACAATGAGGGTCTGAGCCGGTCCTCCTGATGAACCTCTAGCCCCCAGGCCAAACTGGCGTCACCCCCATCCCTACCCCACCAGAAAAAGAACTTGGTATTACAATCATAAGCCAACATCTCAACTACTCAAATGTACAACAGTATAAATTAAAAATCCTGGACCTTCTCACTGCCCACCCCCCAATCCAGCAAAGACCATGGAGGCCAGCTGGCAGTGGCATCAACTGATAGGTAGGTAGATAACAGGCATCTGGCACGGAAAGGCCAGCTCACAATTCATGACTTGAAAGAACATGGGCAGAGATGTAATACACAAACCAGCAAGGGCAGGCAAACACCCTTGACAGTTGCCCTTGGCCCGCCACCCCCACCCAAAAGTCTTCCTGCACCTGTCAAAGGGGACTCAGGAGACAAGACATCAGCCTGGCAAGGTTCAAAGCAGATATATCCAGTTTATTTTGGAAACAAGTACCTTCCAGAATTTTTTATTTCCCACATTTTAAAAACATTGAAGGCTGTTTGTGTGGTTCTTTCCCAAACCCACAGTCCTGCCAAGGCCAGTTTAACACCTAAAGATCTCCCAGGATCCCAGATCTAGAGAGATCACTGAATCCCTGGCAGCCTAAAGGCAACAGACTGGCATCAACTTGCTCAGAATTTTTCCAAGCGGAGTTAGCTGCTTTTCCAGGCTAGGATAGAGAAGGTTGCCTTGACACCCCCAGCAAGGGGAAACCCTGAAGGAAGTACTTCCAGGGGTGCCTGCCTGATGGTGGGGGTTTAGGCTAGCCCTCCCCAGATCCCTGGCCTGAGTGGTCTCCTCCAGCCTCAGGAGGACTCATGCTGCCAAAATACTTTTGCAGCTCCAGCAGAGCCCGGAAGCGATGGGAGATGGCATTCTTCTTGGCCTTGGGCATCTCTGCATACCTAAGGGGTAAGAATAGCTGCTCAGAGAACAGAGACCCAGATCCCAGAAGATGTGCAGCCCCACTCCACCTCCTCTTATCCCCCAATCCCAGAGTCCAAAGCACAAGAAGGGCCCCCTACCCCCCAGCAACGTGGGACAGGAGCCACCAGTTCCTGGCAGTCTGTTAACTTTTTTAAAAAATTGGAGTTTTTAAGTTCCTTTGTTGATATTATTGTGCATGGATGGATATTAAATTTGCTCTAGTGTGGCCAAAACTTAAGGGACTCTGGGGAGAAGATGAGCTGCATGTTTGATCAGCTTTGTAATCTGTTGACAGGAAGCAGCAGGGCTTGACAGAGCAAACACAGCAGTCCCCTCTAGTGCCCTGAGTAGGTTGTGTGGGAGCAGCAATGAGCTAGAGGTCCATGCTTCATGCCGAGAATCCAGTGAGGTGAGAATTCACACCTCATTGGTGGGCTTCAGAACCTTGTTATCCAATACAGTAGCCACTAGTCATGTGGCTATGTAAGTTAATACAACTGAACACAAATAAATTCAGGGGCTCGGGATATAGCTCAGTGGTAGAGCACTTGCCTTGCATGCACAAGACTAGATTCAATTCACAGCACCATAAAAAATAAATACAGGGGCTGGGGAAATAGCTCAGTCAGTAGAGTGCTTGCCTTGTAAGCACAAGGCCCTGGGTTGGATCCCCAGCACCAAAAAATAAATAAAAATTAAATAAATAAATACAGTTCTTCAGTCTAACCGCATTTCAAGTGCTCCATAGCCACACGTGGCTAGTGGCTGCCCAAACAGACAGTGCAGATATAGACCATTTATTACCCCAGAGCATTCTTGGACAGTGCTGCTTCACAATGTCCTTAACTCTCTGTGGCTACTGTGAGAGTTCAGGCCACATTCCCTAAGGACCTATTCAGCCTAAAAAGACTGATTCCAATATTGGCTAATGTGTGGCACATAAATACAGGGGATGGTGGGGAGTTAGTATGAAATACTGAGAACATAGAGTATTATGTGGATAATTTTTCCAACTCAGACTGGACAGTCAAAATTATCCCACAAAGCTCTTACATTTATACATTTTGATGAGCCAAAGCCAGAGAGGGGAAGTCAGCAGCCACACAGCTGCTCTGGGGCAAACTGGAGCCTGAGAGCCCAGAACACCCAGCTCCGCCCTGCTGTGGGCTGGGTCATCAGATTCCTTGTGTCCACCCCAGCAGAGCTGCTTTCAGCTGGAACGGCACTCTCAGAACCTGCCCCGCCCATACCCGCATGACTGCACTTGGGCAGGGTGCCCACCCAACCCTACACCCTAGGGAAGAAATGGGCTCCTTGGCTCCTTACGTCTGCTCGTATCCATCAGGCTGAAAGCAGGGGTCCCAGCCAAAGTCCCGGCAGCCTCGGGGCACCACAATCTGGCCCTGCGACAGTAAAGGGAGCACAGGTGTATAATTGGGCATGGAGGAGATGTACTAAGAGGCAGTTTGAATTTGGTTACTTTTTGCATTTGATTAAACCCAGTTTACTCAAAATGTAGTTCCAGGGAGCCAAAGTGCTTATAATTGTTTGCTGGAAACCAAAATAAAATGCAGATCAGGGAATACAGGGAGTAACCATGTACTCAATTGGTCCACTAACACCTCTGGGGCCATCCTTTTCCTCTCTACACGTCTGATAAACTGTGACCTCATAGAAGAAAAAATGAGTTGACTTTGAAAAACTAATAGAAAACATTTTCTCCTAATAGGAAGTTAAACAGCTGAGGATGTAGCTTAGTGGTTGAATGCTTACCTAGCATGCATGAAGCCCTGGGTTTTATCTCTACTAAATAAAACAGAAACAAAAAAGCAACAACAACCCCCCCCCCCAAAAAAAAAAATAAAAAAATAAAAAAAGGAAAGAAAGAAGAGAAACAAAGAAAACAAGGGAGGCTTTAATAGGTAAACAGCCTAACAGAAATCACTCAGCAGTAGCCAAACACATCCACGAGCTCAAGAAATACTCACTGTAAGTTGGGTGTGGTGGTGCATGCCACCTGTAATCTCAGTGGCTTAGGAGGCTGAGGCAGGAGAACTGTGAGTTCAAAGCCAGCCTCAGCAACTTAGTGAGGCTCTAAGCAACTCAGCCAGACCCTGTCTCTAAATAAAAAAATTTAAAAAGGGTTGGGGATGTGGCTCAGTGGTTAAGTGCCCCTGGGTTCAATCCCTGGTACCAAAAATAAAAAACAAAACAAAACAAAAATACAGAAATACTGGCTGTAACAGTCAAGTTCCAATAAAAATGTTATAAAGAGAACAAATTATAATCCAATGCCATAAAATGTCATTTTGTCATCAAAGTAAAAGAATTTTTTTCAAAACAGGGCAGTTCAGTGGTAGAGCACTTGCCTAGAATGCAAGAGGTCCTGGGTTCGATCCCTAGCATCACAAAACAAACAAACCAAACCAAAACAAAAAAAGGCAATGGTGGATGACAGGAATTAGCCACATAAATGCCCAGTCATGCAGAGCCAAAGGCAAATTCTGCTTCTCTTAGTGGGGAGCTGTGTGATCAAGCCAGTTACTGTACCACTCTGAGCCTCACTCATGCAATACATGTTTTCTGAGCACCTACAATAGACCGGACAGTATTCTTAGCATTGGGGTCACAGCAAATGTAGCCTTCCTTTCCTATAATGGATGTCATAAGCCAAACAGGTATTACACCGGTAAACAAATCAGTGATTAACAAATGCAAAGTGCCTTACAGGGGACCAACAGTGTTGAGTTCCAGAACAACAGGGTGGAGTGACTTGGATGGGGAGCTCAGGAAAAGACATAGTGAGGAAGGGACCCTTTAGCCATACATAGGGTTGCAACAAGAACATTCCAGGTGCCAGACAGACATAGTCCCTGAAATGGAACTCAGCACATCTGGGTTGCTGAAAGAAAAATGTGGTTAATGTGCCACTGTGGACAATGTGTGTCTGGTGTGCCAATGTGGATAAGGAGTGCACAGGTGAAAACAGAACAAGATGAAGACACAAAGCTACTCAGGGGAGGTGGGGACTGCCAAGTAACAAATGCAAGAAGCAGCCAAAGCTGGGAACAACAGGGAATGGTGGGGACTGCAGTGACACAGGCCCCATCAACAGGATCTTTTTTTCTTTTTGGTACCAGGGATTGAACTCAGGGGCACTCGACCACTAAGCCACATCCCCAGCCCTAATTTGTATTTTATTTAGAGACAGGGTCTCACTGAGTTGCTTAGTGCCTCACTGTTGCCGAGGCTGACTTTGAACTTGGTGATCCTCCTGCCTCAGCCTCCTGAGCTGCCGGGATTACAGGTGTGCACCACCGCACCTGGCCACTGACAGGCTCTTGAAGAAATGCCTGTACTCCTGTGTCACTGCAGCATTATTGACAATAGCCAAGAGGTGGAAGTATAACCCAAAGGTCATCTACAGATAGGTCAATAAAGAAAATGTAGTCTATGCATATAATGGAATAGTTTTCATTCTTAAAATCATAGGCAGTTCTGTCATGCTACATGGATGAACCTTGAGAACATTATGCTAAGTGAAATAAATAGGCTGGGATTGTGGCTCAGTGGTAGAACACTTGCCTAGCGCTTGTGAGGCAGTGAGTTTGATCCCTAGCACCGCATTAAAAAAAGAAAAGAAAAGAAAGAAGCCAATCATAAAAGACAAATATTGTATGATTCTACTTATGGAGGTATCTAAAGCAGTCAAACTCTTAGAAGAATTAAGTAGAATGGTGGGTGCTAGGGGGAAGGGAAGAAAAAGGAGCTATTCAATGGCAGTCTCAGATTTTTAAAATGAAAAAGTTTTGACAGGTGGGCATGGTGGCAAATGCCAGTAATCTCAGTGATTTTGGAGGCTGAGACAGGAGGATCGTGAGTTTGAGGCCAGTCCCAGCAATTTAGTGAGGCCTCAGCAACTTAGCAATGTTTCAAAAATAAAAAATTAAGAAAAAAAAAGAGGGGAGGGGTCTAGGGATATGGCTCAGTGTTAAAGCACCTCTGGATTCATTCCCCAGTACCAAGAAAAAAAAAAAAAAAAAAAAGCTAGTTCTGGAGATCATATAAATATACTTAACACTATTGTAATGTACACTTAAAAATGATTTTGAATCAAGGATGTAGCTCAATGGTAGAGTGCTTGCATAGCATGCATGAGGCCCTGGATTTAATCCCCAGTGCCACAAAAAATAAATAAAGCCAGCTGTGATGGCATACACCTATAATCCTGGCTACACCTATAATCCCAGCTACACCAGAAGCTGAGGAGGGAGGATCGCAAGTTTGAGGCCAGCCTGGGCAACTTAATGAGAATTTGTCTCAAAAAAAAAAAAAAAAAAACAAAAAAAAAACAAATAACAAAAAACTGGGGATGTAGCTTAGCAGTACAGCACTTGCCTGGCATGTGGGCCCTGGATTCCATTTCCAGCACTGCAAAAACCAAAAAACAACAAACAAACAAAAAATGGTTAAGGTGGCAAATTCTGTACTATTTTTACCACCATCAAAAAAAAAAAAAAAAAAATTTTTTTTTTTTTTAAACCAGGCAGGGTAAAAGAATATATCTGGACAACTCCCAGGGAAACTTATGGATTTTTATCCTGGCAGGAGGAACTGAGCAGGGAGATGTGCTGGAAGGCACAATCCTGTCATAGGGAGAGAATGGACAGGCTCTGGGGACAGTTGTTAGCCAACTGTGATGGTGGTATGTACCTTGAAAAAAGCAGCTAACCCTGAGTCAGACAGGGTGTGGAGTGTTAAATGGCAGGCAGCTAGGAAAAGAATGAGTTTAGGTGAAGAATTAAAATTCTGGGCTGGGGGTGTAGCTCAGTGGTAGAGGGCTTGCCTGGCATATGCAAGGGCCTGGATTCAATCCCAGTATTGAGAGAGGGAGGGAAAAAAGGAAATTCTAAGCAAACATGAAGTCAGTAAGGCTGTGAGACATTCAAGGTGGGCCGCAGCCTTGGCAGATGGATAAGATTTGGGCGTGGAGAAGTCTGGGCTGTAGATGTAGCTTCAGGAGCAGTAACCTTTAATTTGTACAATTGTTTCTTACCATGGCACACACTGCAGAGATTTGGGTACACCAGGCCTCAGGAGTTGTTAGCCATTTTGTTTCTCTGAAATAGTAGCTTCAGAGACCAAACAGGTTAGGGGATTGACAACACTTTTAATGGTCATGCTCAGGGATGCCTCACACAAGGCCTCAATAATGCTGGCTACAGCGTGCCCTTCCAGGAAGGACCTGCAAAAGATCCTGCAGTCCACTCAGGGCGCAACGCCCTCTGGTGGCCCGCTGGAGAATGGCATCTGAGTGGGTACTCACCGAGGTCCGGCCCCTGAACAGGCGCACAGGCTCGCTGGGGTCCCCAGTGCTGAGCGCAAACGTGCACAGCGCATAGGCTGACTTATCTTCAAAGCCGGCCAGAAGCTGATGGAGACCTGTGCATAGATACTGTGAGCGCTCAGTGCATCTGTGCTGCCCAGTCCCATCCCCACAAATCCACCAACGGTGAGAAGGGAAGAAGCCCTTTTCCCTGGGTAGGGGTGGAAGGCTACCAGAGCTTATCCTCGCTTTCATGAGGGAGCTGAGACTGGGGATCAAGATTCTGGGTATCCGCTTTCTTCTGACACAAGGAGACCAAAGCTTTTTTCAAAGTCAGAAAATCAGCCAATGCAGTGGGATGTTGTTTGATTTCCAGTGCAAAATGAACCATGAAAAGGCATTTTTGTTACAACCAAGGAAATCTCCAAACTTATTATGTAATACTAAGAAATTAGCTGGGGTGTAACTCAGTGGTAGAGTGTGTGTTCTGCATGGCTGAAGCCCTGGGTTCAATCCCTCACACCAGATACGTATGTCTTCATGTGTACACAGACACACTCATGCACACGTACACACACACATAATTTTAGTTGGTTAATGTTTTTAAGTTTTTCATCTTTTAGATACATAAGCTGAAGAACTTAATAGATGCCATGGTGTTTGGGATTTGCTTTTAGATACTGGATTGAGAAAAAATTAGGGCAGGTTACAAATGTCACAAAATAGGCTGATAAGCTGGGTATGGGGATACAGAGGACATTTTACCATACTTTTTTTTTTGGTACCGGGGATTGAACCCAGGGATGCTCTTTTCTTTAGCACCTCACTTTTGCTGAAGCTGGCTTTGAACTCATGATCTTCCTGTCTCAGTCTCCTGAGCCTCTGGGATTACAGGTGTGTGCCACTGTGCCCAGCTATAAAGTAGTTTTTCTTTCTTTTTTACTTTTTTTAGTGGTGCTGGGGATTGAACCCAGGGCCTTGTGCATGCAAGGCAAGCCCTCTACCAACTGAGCTATATTCCCAGCCCCAATCAAGTGTTTTTTAAAGCACAAATAGAGGGACCATTTTGGTCTACACCTGTGGGTGGCAGGGTATGGACTGCTGGGGCCTTGGAGGGGCAGATTCTCCAATTCATGAGCCAGGCCCTGATTGAAGCAAGCAACTGCGTGTAGTCACTAGGGTCAAGTCCCTCTTGAGATCCAGAATCAATCACGGCTCCTTTGTCCCTCAAATTTACAATACCCACCATCCCCCACATTTCACTAGTCTCTGGAATAAGTGAGTGGCAGTTTACAGAAGGGAAAATGGAGATAAAGAGAGGCTCAATGCTAGGGACTAGAGCCTGGGATTCCTGGTTACTAGTGGGGGGCCCCCCTCCCCTAGGACTACCCCAATTCTCAGTTCCCAACAGATCCAAGGGTAGAAACAATGAGGACAGTACCTTCAGGTTTTAACTTCTCCAGAAACCATTTTCTGCAAAAGAAAAAAGAAGTCAGATGCCAGGAGCAGATGGATCTTCTGCCATCTTTTCTGGGCTGTGCCCTACAGGGATTGGAGCTCTAGAACACCACAGGGAATGGAAAAGATTTTCTCAAGTAAAAATCAAGAGAAATAATCTAGGGGCAGAGAGTGTAACTCAGTGGTAGAACGTGTATTTTTTTAACACATAAGGCCCTTGGTTCAATCCCTACTAATAACAACGAGAGAGAGAGAGAGAGAGAGAGAGAGAGAGAGAGAGGAGAGACATGATTTAATAGGAAAACTATTTTTGCCTAGAGGTAAACAGGCAATGCACAGAAGACTCAGTAACCAAATGAAGACCTCAGAAGACCTCAACCTCACTGGTAACAAAAGAAATGCAAACTAAGACTGTATGGGACAACATTCTACTTTCTAAACTGCAAAATACTAAAAAGTCATAATCCTCAGAGTCAGTGAGGATGTGAGCGATATATACTATAGACAGAAATATATACAGGAACTATTGCTTTGGCAAGCAAACAGATCATCTAAAAGTTACAGATATAGATACCTCAATCCTAGCAACAGAACTGTGTATATGTTACCAGGCATGGTGGTATATGCCTATAATCCCAGTGACTCAGGAGGGTGAGGCAGGAGGATAGCAAGTTTTAGGACAGCCTCAACAAATCAGTGAGACTCTTAGCAACTTGGTGAGACCATTTCAAAATAAAAAATAAAAAGGGCTGGCAATGTAGCTCAGTGGGAAAGCACCCCTGAGTTCAATTCCCAGTACAAAAAGAATAAATAAATTTAAAAAATTGTGCCTATGTCCTTACCCCAGGCAGGGGTCTTCAAATTGGGGTAAATGTACCCTAGAGATACACAAAGACCTTCTAAGGGGATCCAGAGCACTGGATAGTTTTAAGGAAATCAATTTTCAGATCTCAACTTCCTTATTTCTTTTCCTGAAATTGATCTGCTTATGAATGTACCTCTGAAATGGGTGGGTTCCTCTTTCCCATCTCCACTTACACAATCACATTCTCACACTGTACAAAAGAAAGGCACACCTCTCCCATACCCCTAATCCTTCTTTAGGACAAAAGAAATACAGTGTTGATGTTGGACAGTGAATGAGCTGCAATATCAAGTAACCAATCATTTGGCAGTTCTGGTGGTTTTGTGGCTGGGGCCCTGCAAAGGGGCTGGTGGGGACACTTACATGTAGGGGCCAGGGAGCCCTCCAAGGGCATTGAAGCACAGACAAGTATCTTCCACCAGGACAGGGCCCTGAACCTGCAGCACAAGCACATGCAGCCCTGAGACCTGCAACCACCAGCAGACTCCATCCCTGCCCTGAACTCCCAGGCCACCCAGGCTAAAGCCAATGCCACAGCCAGTTGGGATCTGCAGTAGATAGCAACAAGGTCCAGCCCTCTTTATCTTCATTTTAGAGATAGAGACACCAAACCATTAGCAAGTGTAAAGCTTGTTCTGGACACAGCAATGGAAGTGCTGGGATTCTCGTGCAAAAATGTGGGAGCGCAGCTATGGGTGTGTATAGGGAAAAGACGGGGCTGAAATGTATGTACCTGAGAATCAGAAGGGTGTAGGTAAAGAGGGAATGTGTGTGTTTATGGTGGTCTTGAGGAGATACCAGGCAGTTAAGGATGGAAGAGGGAGGTATTGTTTCAAAGCCAACATTTAGCAATCCCAAGCTAGCTGGGACTGAGCAGATCCTTGAAATCACAAAAACTGTGCCCTCTCTATTGTTCTCTGCCCATTCTCGGCAGGTACAAACCCCAGGAGCCACCACAACAAGCTACAAGAAGACTGAGTGTGGGATAAGCAGGACAAATGTAAGATAAGCACCTGGCGAGCCGCCTCCTGGCACTTCTGTATGGAAATTTCATCTGGCTCTCCCTGGTACTCTGGCACTTAGTAGGGAAACAGACACACACATATACACAATCAGGTCAAGGGAAGACAGAGATATAGAACCATCTTTTAAAAATAAAACAAAACAGAGACATACGGTCAATTTTCTGTGCCACCAAAGTGCATGGAAACTTATCTCCCAGAATCTGAATGACCTGTTCCAAAATGAAAGAACATTTATCATCATCTGCTAATAATCCCCCATTAGTACATGAGCTGTCATTGACCTTTCTCATCAAGAAGCTTGTTCATCACTCCCGTGAAGTTTACCAAGTCAGATCCATGAGCCTCATCCCAACTTTCAGGGTCCCACTCCAGGAAGTCAGCACCCTATTTCCTCACTCCTCTATCCCCTCCTGTTTCTGCTTGTGCTACTCACCACCCCATCCAGAACACCCTTTTCTCTTCTCAATGCTCTCAGAAACCCTACCCATCCTCTCCTGCCAGGAATTCTCTGGAATTACCTAGAATTCAGGAGGTCTGTGAACCTGGATGGGGAAAAAAAATCCTTCTTTATTCTCACCAGGCCCCAATTGAAATTTTTCCCCTTTTAAATTATGAATACAAGCAACAAACCAAAATAGTGTTAGCAGTTCCTGTGACTTTTAAAAAATATATTTTTAGTTGTAGATGGACATAGTACCTTTTATTTATTTATCTAATCTATCCATCTATTTATTTATTTATTTATATGGTGCTGAGGTTTGAACCCAGTGCCTCACACGGGCTAGGCAAGTGCTCTACCACTGAGCTACAACTCCAGCCTTCCTGTGATTTTAAAATCTATTAAAATCACAGGTGGCTGGGGTAGAGTGCTCACCTAGTATGCGTGAGGCCCTGGGTTCGATCCTCAGCACCACATAAAAATAAAAAAATAAAGATATTGTGTCCACCTACAACTTAAAAAAAAAAAAAATATATATATATATATATATATATTACAGATGTTTTCATATCACATTACGATTTTGCCTAAATCTCAAAAGATTTGCAAGGGAAGAAGAAAAAAATATTTACAATCCTATTTCAAAAAAACTTTTTTTGGAGGTGCTGGGGATCAAACGCAGGGTCTTGTGCATACAAGGCAAGCTCTTTACCATTGAGCTTCATCCCCAGACCCCTCATTAGTTTAAAATTAAGGAAACTACACACATTGCTAGATTCGATCCTTTAATGCATTAATAAAGTATATGTAACAAGATCACAAATATTTCTAATATTTTGAAAACTGTACTTCGATATAGTTGATTTCCTTTGTAATTTTAGTATTTTTGTATACTTGAAACTATTTTCCTAAGAAAGAGTCCAAGGGTTTCATCAGTTTGCCAAGGGGGTTTCTAAGAGATGAAAAGACTCCTGTTCTAGACGAAGTTCAAGTCATCTTCTCTATGGGCCTTGGTAAGCCCAGGCAAGTGCTCTACCATTGAGTTATACTCCCAACCCCAGACTGTTTTGTTCTTATGCTAGGGGTCAAATCCAAGCCTTGCACATACTAGGCAAGCATTCTACCGCTAAGATACATCCTCATTCCCCAGAATGTTATGCAAATGTAGAAGGTCATGTTCTTCGTCAGATGGTTGGGGTCTGGAATTCACCATTCTACATCCATTCTACTCCATTCTGGATGGTGCTCTGTCTGACTGGTCTGGTCTCAACAGAGCCCTGGTTCCTGAAATGGTCACCTCTTCCTGGCACAGAAGTGCCATCAGTCTCTATGCTACTCAGAAATGCAGGTTCCCCTAGTGCCCCGCATTGGTTTGCCTCAGATATACTTAGTGAGTGTAATCCTGACTGCCCACACATGATCTCACCTCCTTGGCCATGGCTGAGAAGGGGCAAACCCTTGACTCAAGTCTGGTCAATCATAGCTGATGTCTGGCAGAAGCTTCACTGTACCTTCCACTAGCAGGGAAGAAAGACTTTAATAGAACTAGGGTTGAGCATGTGAAGGAAACTACAAGGACAGGCCAGCTTTTAGAGCTAATCCTTAGGTCTTATGTAATACCTTAACATAATATTCCCACTAGACTCACCTGCCATCTTACAAAAGTTACCCATGTGCCTCTGTTACTTGTAACCAAAGATGTTCTGTCAACCCCTACAGACCTCTCAACTAGCCACAAGACCCCTGTAGACAGAAACTTTGGATATATTGCCTCATTTACTCCTGTTTCATAGTGATGTAAAGCCGATGTCCCACACTATTCTACTGGAACCCAGAAACAATACCCCAAGGTAGCACTTTGGTCTCTCAGAAGCAAGCCTCAAAAAGCAAAGTCTAGCCAGGTATGGTGGCACACCCAACTCTGGAGACTGAGGCAGGAAGAACCAAGTTCAAGGCCTCAAAATAAAAAATAAAAAGGATTCAGGATTTAGTTCAGTGTCAGAGCACCCCTGAGTTCAATCCCCAGTACCTCATAATGATAATAAAAATTGTTATTTTAAAAAACTTTTTTAAAAAAGCAAAGTCTCTGACTTTCTGATCTGTCTCCAGCTCCCCTTTCTCCTCCCAAGGCACCAGAGAAACTAGAGATGCTTTTTCCTAAGGTAGGTCATAGAAATTAAAACTCCTTCCCAAAATGAGCCAGAAAGCCTAAAAACATTACTCTAATATTGCCCTGCCTTTCTGTCCTGGAGCTGGCCATAAAGAAATTCTCTGACCTATCTTGTCTGATAGTTGATGGTAAAACCCCCAATTCAGAAGGGGTCCTTGCCCATACAAGGAAGAAAGAAATGTTGCACAGAGAGACCAAGAATCAGGACAGGCTTTGCTCAGTCTATTAGCACTGGATTATACCCTTTTTATCCAGTCACATTTCCACACAATTGCCCATGCTTCATCAAATCTAAGAATAAGCATGGACTCTTTTAGGCTAGGGGTATAGCTCAGTGGCAAAGTGCCTGCCTAGCATGCTGGAGGCCCTGGGTTTGATCCCTGGCACCAAAGAGGTTGGGAAAGACAAAGAGGACTCTGTTGTATAAAAATATTGGGATTAAATAAATTGTCATGGTCCTCTCTTGTTAACCTGCTTTTTGTTAGGTGTCAGCCATGACTCTTATGAAGGATGGGGAAAGGTATCACTCCATCTCACAAATGTTGAAAGTGGCTAGGGACATTTCTGGACCGTGATGGGTGGGGCGTGGGCTGCTCAGTTTGGGTCCCCATTCCATCCCTTTCTGGCTCCCGCCACCTCCGGGTCAGCAGCAGGATCTAGATCTGTCTTAAGAGGTACGACTGGGGTCTCGGGGCTTCCAGTTTGAGTCTAGTTCAAGAGGAGATCTCTGAGACAAGTGCTAAGGGCCTCTTAGCAGCAGCTGACCTCATGAGCTCTGAGATCTGTCAAAACGCTCATCCCTTCGACCTTGAGGGCACCCCCCCTCCCCCGCCGTCCCATCCCGGTCCCCTAACCCCTTGCACATTGCCAGGCCCTGACCCACGCCTCCCTGCGGACCCAACTTTTCGTTGTCTCTCCACGCCTCCTCCTGCATGCTTCCCTCGCCGGGAAGCCCATCTCAGCACTATTCCCAGCCGCCCCCCGGTCAGCTCCCCACACCCTCCTGGCACCTCCTCCAGCTTCTTGGCGTTCCCCGTGACAAACACGATCTTCTTCCCAGTCAAAGAGGCTGCCATGGTGAGCCCCAATTTCCCCTCAGGCCCCCGGAAGCCCATTTGCCCGAAGTCGAAAGACACTTCCGGCTGGAGGCGGAAGTGGGCGGCTGGATTTCCGGCCGAACCGGAGATCCGGAGGTGGGCTTCAGGCAGCGGATTCAACTTAACTGTTATGCGGTTGGAAAAACGCTCTCTCGGCTGCTGAGCACCAGGAATCCTTGTACAGATGCACAGCCTCTTCCAGATGAGCATCCTGAAAGACCTGGCGCTAGACGGCAGCTGAATGAATGGCTCGGCACCTTTCCGTGCCTAAATTGTCGGAAGCTTCCGGAGATGGGTTTGAGGGGCCAAGGGACCCGGGCACAAACCCCTAACCATCCATTCCCTGCAAACCCCTTAGAGGAGTGGCTTTGGGAATTTAGGGGCAGACGAGTGTTTGGAAGATACCAGTTACTCAGAATCCTAAGAAGAAGACAAAGGACCCACACCACCTAAATGCCTTCCTTGAATTTCAGCCAGCTCAAGCACCAACTTCCCTTTATTTGCTCCCCCGCCAATCTTTGGTACCTGGGATTAACCCCAGGGGCACTTACCACTGAGCCACATCCCCAGCCCCTTTTTTGTTTTTTATTTATTTTGGTTTTGGTACTGGGAATTGAACCCAGGGGTGGTCAACCACTAAGCCACATCCTCATCCCTTTTTGTATTTTATCTAGAGACAGGGTCTCACCGAGTTGTCTAGCACCTCGCTTTTGCTGAGGGTGGCTTTGAACTTGTGATCCTCCTGCCTTAGCCTCCTGAGCTGCTGGCATTATAGGCGTGTATCACTGTGCCCAGTTTATTTTTTATTTTGAGACAGGGTCATGCTAAGTTGCTTAGGGCCTTGCAAAATTTCTGAGGCTGGTCTCAAACTTGAAATCTTCCTGCTTCAGCCTCCCTAGTCGCTGGGATTATAGACATGCACCATGGTGCCTGGCAACTTTTGTTTGCTTCTTTGACACTGGCTTTCCCTAGGAATACTAATATCCTGCAGATTTATATTCATTTGTGATGTTATATTGTTTCCTCCTTGTTATGGTTTGAATATGAGGTGTCCCTCAAAAGATCCTGTGTTAATACAGAAGGTAAAATGATTAGATTAGGAGAGGTGAATTAATCCATTTGATAGAATAACAATTTGAATGGATTACCTGGTGGTAACTGTAGACAGGTGGGGTGTGGCTGGAGGAAGTGGATCACTAGGAGTGTGTGATGGGGATTATATATTATTTTGTCCCTGGCTTCTGGTGATCACCATTTCCTGGCTGCCCTGGACTGAGCAGCTTTTCCTCCACACCTTCTGTCATGATGGTCTGCCTCACCTTATGCTCAGAGCAATGGAGTCAGCTAACCATGAACTGAACCTCTGAAACTGAGCTAAAATAAACTCTTTCCCTTCTAAGTCGTTCTTGTCAGATATTTTGGTCACAGTGATGAAAAGCTGACTAACATTGTTCTCCAAAACACCATGGTAAGCCACATCTGTTTTTGTTTTGTTTTGTTTTCCTGTACCACAGATTGAACCCCCAGGGGCGCTCAACTACTGAGCCACATCTCCAGCTCTTTTTAAAAGTTTTATTTATAAAAAGATCTCGCTAAATTGCTTAGCGACCTTGCTGAATTGCTGAGCCTGGTGAACTCGCAATCCTCCTGTCTCAGCCTTCCGTACCGCTGGCATTACAGGAATGGTCCATCAGGCGTGGCTCTATAATTCGTTTTAAAATATAAAAATTAAGGCCTCAGTGTGAAGCGTCTGGCCCATGCGCGGCACCGTGGAGTGGGCGGAGCCTAGCGTGGGAAACGGGAGGGCTTTATAGGCGGTGGGCGGGGCGCCCGTAATCCGGGCCTCACTGTGGACGCGCTGGTTCTGCTGGGAGGTCGTCATCATGGTGGCGCCCGTGGTGTACTTAGTGGCGGCGGCTGTGCTTGTCTGTCTTATTCTCTTCCTCACTCGCATTCGTAGCAGAGCGGTAGCAGGTAGGAGATGCCGCTGTTCCAAGATCGGTGGGGCCCGATTCTCTGGCCCTCTGAGCCTTGGTAGGCCGTCGCCTGTGACTACTGCGCATGCGCCGGCCTGCCCGGTGAGGCTGACGAAGAACCCGGCGCGCGCAAGCGAGTAGATGGGCATGACCGAGTCTTGGTGCGGAGCCTCAGTGATAGGGAACTGGGTGACTTCGCCCGTACCTGAGAACCTCGCCTCCTGTCACTCTAGACCTCCAAACCCAGCGGGGCCTACTGGAGCAGACAGACAACTGCCCTACCCATCTGGGCCAGTCCCATAGGAGGCCGCAGTGTTTCCCATCTCCCAGACCGGCACCCTATTAGAGGGAACTTCTGGGTGTTTTCTGCCCACCCGGAGCTGGAGGGAGCATGAGGTGATTCAAAAAACCTCAGAAACCCTTTCTTTCCTCGCCAAGGAGAGCAGCCATGCTGCCTTGGCTTTCCCTATGCCGTGTTCTGCCCACTGACCAAGCCATATCGTTGGCCAGGACACAGAACAGAAAAACTTGTCAGCTCTCCTTCCTACAGCTCTTGTCAACATAGGGTTTTGTATATATATCTGTCTCTACCTGCTCTCTGAGCCCACCAGCTACTTCAGAGTACTTGCATGCTCCAAGGTCAGGGGAGAGAGAAGCTGAGGTATGGCACATATCCAACAGATTTTCCAGGGAGGGGAGACTCAGCCCCTGCCTGAGAAATGTACTCTGGTTGGAGTGCCAGAGGTTAGGAATGACACGCACCAACTTTGAAGGGAAGTTACCTCAGGGGAGGGAGTGGGGTGGAATTAACCAGCAGAGTTCAGGCTGTATCTGTAACATTTGATTTCTTTGTAAGGGGTTGGGGGGAGACCAAATCTTTCATTTGAATAAATCGCGATGTACTTTTTTTTTTCTTTCAGACCTGCAGTTTTATATCTGTTTCAAAGTAAAATAAAATCATGATGGGCAGTGTTAAAAAATTAGTGCCCTGAAATGGGCATTTGATGAAATCAGGTTGGGAGTGTCCCAACAGGCTGGTGGGAGAGGTGGGGTCTTGAGGGGAGAGAAAAGTATCATCACAGGCAGGAGGGAAGGCTGGAGCTTTGCTGCCTGGGACCAAGGTGTGACCCAGGTTGTAAAGGCCTTGGCAATCAGACTGTGAAGCTGGGGCTTTGTGCAATGGGTAGTGAGTCTGGGAGGTTTGAACAGAGGAGGGTGAGGTGTCCAAGATACTGCTCCCTGGGCTATCAAGGAGGCTGACCTTCCTTGCAATGTCCTGGTTCCTCTCTTCCTGAAGCTGGTCAAGAGTCACTGCACAATGAAGAGGAGCCAATAGTAGCAGACCAGGTAGCCCAGTCTCGGCCTCTGCAGCCTGAGGAACAGAGATCTGCAGGCAGGCCTCGGCGCAGGAGGGACCTGGGCAGCCGCCTGCAAGCCCAGCGTCGAGCCCAGCAGGTAGCCTGGACAGAAGTGGATGAGAATGAGGAGGAAGCTGTCATTCCAGGTGAGAAGGGCCCAACTTGGTGGGAAGAAGGCTGGATTCTCCCTAAGGGGGAGAGTGGAGTATGAAACTGCAGTGTAGGAGGGGCATCAGAGACATGGGGTAGAGTGAGTGGACACTTAGGATCCAGACTTTGGTTCTGGTCTCCGACTGGTTCTTGACTATTCTATTTGGCTAACCCTGTCTTCCTTTATCTTGGCTTTCAGTGACTAAACACAGGAGGACAGGGGTCTTTAGACTGACCTGAGAGTTCCTCAGTTCACCTGTTATATCCCAGTACCTTCCTGGAGTTTGGTCACCTGTAACCCCAGAAGAAGGGTTTGGGAATAGAAACATTTATTGACATAGATGTCTTTATATCCTTGGTGTCAGAAGATCAACAGAGCCTTTAAGATTGTAGAAAAGAATGCTTCTTCTCCAGTACTTAAGTGCCGGCTTGAGCCTAAAGAGGGGATATCACCATCTTTCCTAGAAACTAGGGCATTTGGAACTCTTGCCTTGAATCCTTGAGGTTAGCCCTTTGGGCTCAAAAAAAGGTCCTCTTTGTATCATCCCTCTTGTCTCAGACTTGGAGTCAGATACCCTTACTGCTCAGGAATCAGCATATCTTTAACTTTCAGCTGGCTCTCAGGTAAACAAGGGGTTGAGAATATCTGTTTAGCTTAGTTCTCGTAGGGATAATCCTGGCCAGGATCTAAGCCCTGAATGCTCAATTCCTGACTAGAATGAGAAGGATTTTGGATTTGAGACTGGGATAAATTTCCCTATAGGGTTATCCTTTCCTGGAGGTTTGGCACCAAGCTAGAAACCAGGGACCTCTGCAATCCCAGACAGCACCACCTATGATCCTCAGATACCCAGATATTGGCATCTCCCTTTTACATCTATGCAGTATCTAAAGTCTCATCTGTACCTTCTCCTTATAGATGCTCCCACCCCCAGCACACATACACACACATGAATTTATGGCAGATGCCTCAGTAGGGCAGAGCTGGGCTACTGACATACATAGGTGGGTGGAAGGGGTTCATTCATGAGGAGAGTGACAAGGGGTGGGATGGATCCCCCCTAGCTAGGACATGAACTGTCTTCCTCTGACCGAACTAGCCCAGGAGGAAGAAGGCATTGAGAAGCCAGTGGAAACTCACCTCACAGGGAAAATTGGAGCCAAGAAACTACGGAAGTTGGAAGAGAAACAGGCTCGAAAAGCCCAGCGTGAGGCAAGCAGGAGAGATGGGGTGTAGCTCTGGGAAGTGGGAAATGGTGGCAGACTCTGCCCTTATACTCCTTTAACACTGTACTGTTGTTTGCTGCTTGCCTGGCTCTGACTCCTGCAGTCTTGGTCTTTGCCCTCGCCTAAACACTACCTTCCCTGACCTTTCTGGGAGTGGGGCAAACCATGTGTATGGGGGTGCCCCTATGAAGGCTTCTCTTTAGGCAGAGGAGGCTGAACGTGAAGAGCGGAAACGCCTGGAGTCCCAGCGTGAGGCCGAGTGGAAAAAGGAGGAGGAGCGGCTTCGCTTGGAGGAGGAGCAGAAGGTGAGACTGAGAACTGTCCTATCCTCTGACCATCCTATTCTCTGACCCCTGACCAACCAACTTTGCTTCCTGTGCAACTCCCTAGCCCCTCTGTCCTAGAAGAAGGGCTATCGACCAAGCACAGGGGTAGGCCCTGGTTTATTTTGTTCCTGGCCTCTAAACATGGAAGCTGTTGCTGAAAAGCAGAGCCTGAGGTGGGAATTTTTTTTTTTTTTTTTTTTTTGGTACTAGGAATTGAACCCAGCTTACTTAACCATTGAGCTACATTCCCAGCCCTTTTAAAAAATATTTTATTTAGAGATAGGGTCTTGTTGATTGCTTAGGGCCTTACTATATTGCTGAAGCTGGCTTTGAACTCGCAACCCTCTTACCTCAGCCTCCCAAGCCACTGGGATTACAAGCATGCACCACTGCACCTAGCTTTTTTTTTTTTTGTATTGGAGATAGAACCCAGTGGTATTCTACCACTGAGGTACATCCTCAGTTCTTTTTTATTTTGAGACAAAAGCTCACTAAGTTGCTAAAGGTCTTGCTAAATTTTTGAGGCTGTCCTCAAACTTGCAGGCCTCCTGCCTCAGCCTCCCAGGTTGCTGGGATTATATGCGTAGCTCAGCCTTTTTATTCATACGATTTGTAGAGAGTGCCCGGAACATTTGAGGAACATCGAGGTAGTCAGAGTGGCTAGAACACAGTAACCAAGGAGGAGAGGGGGAAAGGGTCATCTGAAGGGGGGTTTCAGACTCTGAGGGCCTTGAAGCTGTTAAAGGTCATTGTAAGAGATGGTAGATCCATTTAGGGCCTGGCATAGAGGAGAGTCTCAGGGAATGGGAGCCACTGCACTAAAGGTGATTAATGAATGTTTGCCAGATGCTTTTTTGTTTGAGAACAATTTTCCTAAGAAAGGAACAGCACAGAAATGTAGGGTGTATGGAGTAAGAACCTAGGCTTCCCTAGCTGGTCTATGACTGACCCTGTTGTTTCAGGACCCTGGATGGCAGGAAGCCTGGCTGTGGGATAGAGGGCATTACTAGAGAAGGGTTTTCCACATTTCTGAATATTGATTCTGCCTAATGCATGTTTGGTATTCTGGCTCTTTTTTCCTGTACTCATTTTCCCCTGTTCTTAGCATCTTACCTTTACAATATGATACTGGCACATTTCTCACAACTACGGTTGATGCTTTGTTATTATTTTCAGTACTAGGAATTGAACCCAGCATCACTTTACCACTGACCTACACCCCCATCCCTCTTTGTTTGTTTGTTTATTTTTGTTGTTTTTTGCTTGTTTGTTTTGGTACAAGGAATTGAACCCAGGGGCACTTCCTCAGGAGCCACATCCCCAGCCCTTCTAATTTATTTTGAGACAGGTCTTGCTTAGTTGCTTAGGGCCTCACTAAGCTGCTGAGACTGGCTTTGAACTTGGGATCCTCCTGCCCCAGCCTCCCATGCCACTGGGATTATAGACATGTGCCATCATGCCTGGCCCATTTTATTTTTTATTTTGAAACAGGGTTTTGCTAACTTCTAGTCTGGCCTCAGACCTGTAATCCTCCAGAGTAACTGGGATACATTATTATTAACTAAATGCTATATACATTATTCAGATTTCATTAGTTTTTCCTTAATGTCATTTTCTTTTCCAGAGTACCATGTTACATTTAGTTGTTACTTTTCTTAAGCTTCTCTGGGTTCCTTGTTTTTGATGATCTTGACAGTTTGGAGACATATTGGGCAAGTACTTTGTAGAATTGTAGAATGCCTCTCAATTTGAGTTGGCTGATGTTTTTCTTATGGTTAAACTGGGATTGTGGATTATTTTCTTTTGTGGTGCTGAGGTTTAAACCTAGGGGTTTATACCTCTAAAACAAGTGTTCTACCACTTGAGCTATACTGAGGTTTAGATTTGACAAGTGAATTCCATGAATCAGAAGTGCTTGACATCACTAGTGACTTAAACATTAGTAAAACATTAGTTACCTGAGTAAGATAGTGTTTGCTAACTTTCTCTACTGTTATGTTACTGTTTCTTAGAAAACAAAACCTCTGCCCTTCAATTAATATTTTACAGTGCTAAGGATTGAGTTCAGGGCCTCATGCATGTTAGGCAAGTGCTCTACCACTGAGCTGCATCCCCAGCCCTGTAAGGTTATTTTTTTCCACCTTCCCATTCGTTTTTGGAAAGAAGTCACTATGCCCAGCTGGGCATGGTGGCACACAACTGTAACACAACTACTTGGGGGCCTGAGGCAGGAGGATCACAAGGCTGTCACCACTGACAGCCTGGGCAACTTAGCAAGATCCTGTCTCAAAATAAAATAAAATAAAAAGAACTGGGGATGTAACTCAGTAGTTGAGCACCCCTGGATTTAGTCCACAGAAACAAAACGAATCAAAACAGAAGTATGCTCATCCTACAAAGATAGGGAGTTATGCTTTACGAACCCCTCAGAATTTATTTAGAAGCCTTTTTTTTTTTTTTTTTTTTTTTTCCTGTGCTGGGGATTAAACCCAAGGCCTTGCAGGTACTAGGCAAGTGCTCTACCATTGAGCTACATCCCCAGTCCTTGTTTTGTTCATTTTTTAGCACTTATTGTTGCTCTAAGATGCTCTAGGCTCATCTTGTATATTATTACTTGCCCTGGCTTTAGCTTCATGTTTTTGTTTTTTGTTTTTGTTTTTTTACCTTTACTTGTGGTACAGGGGATTGGATCCAGGGCCATGCACATGTTAGGCAAGCATTTTACCACTGAACTATATATCCGCATTCCTTTTCATTTTTTATTTTGAGGCAGTTCTTACCAAGTTGCCCAGGCTGTTCTCAAACTTGTTATACTTCTACCTCAGCCTCCCAAATAGCTGGAGTTACAGGCAAGAACCCTATATCTGACATTAGCATCATTTTTTTTTTGTTGTTGTTGTTGTTGTTGTAGGTAGGCACAACACTTTTATTTTATTTATTTGTTTTTATGTGGTGCTAAGAATTGAGCCCAGTGCCTCATGTGCCAGGTCAGCACTCCACCACTGAGCACCAGCCCCAGCTCCTTTAGCATCATATTTTAAAAACGTTTTTCTTTGTGCTCTGGAGTATGGGTTGTGTTGGGAGGAGGCTGTTGCACTAGGTAGTGACAAAGTAACATGGGTGCACTGAAGAGTTTTGCAGAAGTTAGAGAAAGAAGTGGTAGATGGGAACTTATTTCCAACCAGGGAAGCGGACCAGGTGGTTGTGTGATTCACCAGCCAGAGACCCTGCAGGAGAACCAGATTTGTTGTGTACCTGTGAGATGGCCCAGGTGGTGTATCACTGGGCAGTTATGTATTTGGGAGGAGAGATTTGGTTGGGAGTACAAATGTGGCGGTCACTGGTGAGGAAATGGTTGTCAATGCTGGACCTGGGTGAGGTGCCCAGCCGGAGTGGGAATTATAGAGGAGGGGGCTGGGCCGAATGATGAAGGAGGCAAGAATGAATGAATGGGGGCAGGAGAAAGTCCAGGGTGAGGGTGGGGGTGTGGAAACTGCGGGAAGAAAGAGGGGATAGTTGGCTATTCCCATTGCCATTGAGGGGGTTGTGAAATGGAAGACAGAGGTGAGACGACAGCAGAAGTGTTTCAGTGGAGCTTGGTACGTAGAAGCCAGATTGGAGTGTGCTGGCTGGTACATGGGTGGTGAAAAAATGGAACCTGATATTTGTTCATGAAGTTTGAACATGACTGGTAGGGAGAAGATTATGTTGTGGCAGGGTTTTTGGGAGATTTTACTAAATAGATCTCCTGAGTAAGGAGGATACCATTTTACTAAATAGATCTCCTGAGTAAGGAGAATAGTTGGTAATGGAACTGAAGACCAGAGGGATCATGGGTGTGGGTCTGAAAAGAGCTCTGTCCCTGAGAGAGGGCTGGGCTGTATGCCCTGGTGCCCTTCAGGCATATCAGGGACCAGAACAAGGTGGATGGGCAGCTGTCCCAAATACCTGACTCTTTCTCTGTGTCTTCAGGAGGAGGAGGAGAGAAAAGCCCGGGAAGAACAGGCCCGGCGGGAGCATGAGGAGTACCTGAAACTGAAGGAAGCCTTCGTGGTGGAGGAGGAGGGTGTGGGTGAGACCATGACTGAGGAGCAGGTGAGCCTGCCACCCTTGGGAAACCTGTGCCACAAGGGCAGCTGGTGTGAGGCCCAAGGCTGGCTACCCTATTGCAAACACCCCCAGCTGGGCATTGTGAGGTGGCTGGGCGTGAGTGTTAGTAGGCCTTTGCAACAAGAGGCCTTGTCCTCAGTGGAGAGTCGTGCCCCTGAACTATTCACCCAGGAGGATCTGCTGTTCATGCAGAGAAGTGGTTGGGCAGGCACACAGGTGGGCTGTAGGCAGGTGAGCAGAGAGTACACACACAATGGGGGTCAGGCATGGATTCCTGTGACACCCTGATTTTTCTGTTCCTCTAGTCCCACAGCTTCCTGACAGAATTCGTCAACTACATTAAGGTAAGAGACCACAGAACAGTACCGGTGTCAGCCTGTCTCATGCATGTGCATTCGGCCTTCTGAGGCCCAAGCAGGGTTTGAGGCCAATTCACTCAATCTCATGCAGGAGTGGGCATGTGGCCCAGAGGGGATGAACTATTGAGTCCTGGCCAAGGGAGTCCCCTCTCCTTGGACCCAGAAGATGGAGAAGGACCTGTGTCTGTGTGGGAGGTGCAAGCCTCTGATAGCTTCCTCACACTTGGAGTTTGACAGTTCCCCTGCTCTTCAGACCCCACGCTTAGTGAGTCACAGTGTTTTCAAGTCTCTTCACGTGTGTTTTCTGCCAGTTCTGTCACACAGGTTCTGCAGAGTTAAAACAAGCATTCTCTGCCATGTGCTCCTGACTGGGAACTTGGTTTTCCAAGGGAAATGGGTTGATATTTCCTTTGTAACCTGAGGTGGCGTGGTATTATGTCGCTTCCATCTGCAGCCACCATGCAGTCCACCCTGATGCTACTACAGGTTGCATAAGCACGTCCTGATCTGCTTTGCTGCTAAGCAACTTCTCCCACAAAGGATGTGGTGAGGGGAGAGGTTTTCAAGTGCAGCTCAGAGGTGCAGAGGCGGCTGAGGGAAGGAGTGCAGAGGGAGCGGGGGCGATGGTGGGGGTGGTACCAGGGGCTGCCAAGGAGCTGGGTCTTGCATAATCCTCCTCCACCTCTCCCAGAAGAGAGCAGGGTTTAGACACCTCCCAGCATTGAGGGGCTGGACTCATGGCCTGGGGCCCTGGGGTTCCTAGTAGGGAGAAATGCTGACAACCTCAAGCATTTTCCTTTGATGGAGCCCTTTCTTGAGCCTGTCACACTTGACCTGGGGTTATTGCCCTGGGCATGATATCTCTCCCACTGTCTTGCTTCTGTTAGGAACTTGTTGTCCCTATCTATGCAGTGGGAAGCAAAATAGTCTGAAAGTGCCTCCTTTGAGTGCCTTTCCAGGTGATTTAGATGAGGGGGTCAACTTTAGCATCCCCCTCACCACTGCACAGATAGAGGAAAGTCCCCAGGGCAATTCTGATCCTTGTTTTCAGTGCTTCTCTGGAGGTTCCATTCTCAGGGATTCTCTAAACTCTTCTGGAGCTTATGAGTTTCTCAAGCCTGTGTTGGGTGATTCTCCTGAAGTTGCTATCTTGCAGCAAGAAGGGGGACTTCCAAAATTCAGTCCACCCACCTTTCTCCCTAATGCCAAGGGACTGGGCTCATTAGACCTGGGATTTCAAAACCAGAGGAAGGTTTCTGCACATAGCATAATTTTACATGAGACATAGGGATAGCTTGCTCTTGTTGGTCCATTCCATTTTCTGATCTTGACTGGGTTTGTCTATTTTTTCATTTGTTCATTTTTTTCAGCACACTTAAAGAACCTCAAGCTGTCTTTAAGGACCACCTAGTGTGATTTGTGGTCAAGTTCTAAGCTGTCACTAAGAACCCAGTGCCTGCTCCCTTTATTTTAGGTAGAGGCCAACTGATCAGGTCACCTTGTGTTTGCCCACCCCCTGGCCCAACTGCCTCTTGCTTGCCTTCCTGTTTGCACATACGGTTTGGCATTTTAAACAAGTCACATGCCATCTGCAGCCGGGGAGGTTCACAGTGTCACTCCTCCCCCAGCTCATTTGCTGTGGAAGATTCACAGAAATGCAAGGGACCACCTTCTCTTTAGTCACATGCTCTCTGTGGGGGAGGCAGGGGCAGATGCATATGTATACTCAGCCATGAATCCTTGGCTGTACCCTGCAAACTAAGGTTTTACTGAGGGTGTTAGGGCAGCACGTGGATTATGCCGTGGAGTTATGTATGGAAAGTACTTGTTAGTGATAGTGACAGTTATATCTCAGTGCCTCAGATTGTGTGAAGGGGATGGGTGAGAATAAGTATGAGCATGCCAGAGCTGTGGGGGATCTTGGTTGAGGGGGTTGGAGCAAAGGTGAGTCAGGGTCTACTGAGAGATCCTGGCTCACTGGGGCTTTTGTCTCCTCTTTCCTTATTCATGTACTTCCTCTGTCACCAGCTGGGCTGTGAGCTCAAGGGTTGTAGCTGTGTTTTCTTTATCATTATTCTCCTGCATCCTCTCAGTGCCTTGTTAGGTCCTCAGCAAACACACGTCTTGGTAGTAGTTCTTAAAAATAGGCTGGCACAGTGATGCCCACCTGAATCCCAGTTACTTGGGAGGCTAAGACAGGAGAATCTCAAATTTGAGGCCAGCCTGGGCAACATTGCCAGACCCTGCCTCAAAAATTAAATTTAAAAAGGACTGGGGATGTAAGTCAGTGGTGGAGCACTTGCCTAGTGTGTGTGTGGCCTTGGGTTCACTCCCTAGTACTATTTAAAAGAAATCTTTTTAGGGGCTGGGAATGTGCTTCAGTGGTAGAGTGTTCTCAGTAGTGCCAGGATTCACCACCAACCAAAAAATCTTTTTTGAAAACCTCAGATCAGAAAGCTGACCTCAAAGGACACCCACATGCTGGGAGGGATTTACCCAAGCTCATCCTCTCTCCCATTTCCTCCCTCTCCTGTAGCAGTCCAAGGTTGTACTCTTGGAAGATCTGGCTTCCCAGGTGGGCCTACGGACCCAGGTAAGCTCTGGAAGGTCACCTGCTGTGTGGAGGCTGTGGGGTCTGTGTGAAGCAGGGTGCCTGCTGCCATAAGGATTCAGAGTCCTGAGGCCCCGTCCAAACTGCCCCAACCTAGAATGCAGGAATCTCTTGGCACCACAGGAATCCTGTATTTCTACTAGATGAAAGAACAAGCAAGAAAGAAAAAAAAAAAAATTAAAATCCCATCCTTCCACTGGCCCAAATCCAGTTACCTTGACAACTCTCTTGCAGACAGGCTGCTGTGTGGCCAAATATCTCCACTGTTCCCCTCCCAACTGGAATAGAGCCTCTGATGGTGGTCGTGTGGGTCCCAGGACTAGAGCCTTTTCTTTTTATGGCCCCTCCTAAGGGGAAGCAGATTGACATGGGATAGCCAAGAGACTGAGAGAAGGAGGTTGGCTGTAGCAGGAGGGAAATTGCAAAGTGTTTTTTTCCTTTGGGACAATAGTACTTTTCTCTGTTCTGAGAAGTATTCTCTTCATAGGACACTATCAACCGCATCCAGGACCTGCTGGCTGATGGAACTCTAACAGGTGAGAGGATTGAGATTCAATCAATAAAGATCCTGGCCTTGGGAATATTTAGCCACAGAGGGCTGTAGGGACTTGTGGCAGAAGCAGGATGACATTCTGAGTAGGGGTGGGTATTCAGAGAAGGGCACTGAATGGTTGGATGCAATTACAAAGACATGCCGAGGCTTGGCACTGGCTGTGGGGTTATGAGGATAGACAGTGAAGCCTGATTTGACTTACCTAGCCAGGATTGGATATAGTCAGGAAAGGTCAGGCAGGCAGGGGACCTGGGGGGCTCTGAGCTGCTTGTGAAGAAATGGGTGGGTATTCTTAGGTTAGATTGCGAGGTCCTAGGAGGGCTTAGCCCCACAACCTGCATATCCCCACAGGTGTGATTGACGACCGGGGCAAGTTCATCTACATAACCCCAGAGGAACTGGCTGCTGTGGCCAACTTCATCCGACAGCGGGGCCGGGTGTCCATCACTGAGCTTGCCCAGGCCAGCAACTCCCTCATCGCCTGGGGCTAAGAGCCCCCTCGCTTCCCCCCCACCAGTCTGACCCCAGCCCTCCCTTCTTGGACTCAGAGCTGATGTGGCCTGCCTGGCAATACATCTTCATCTCTCCCTACCATCCTGGGCAGTGATGGAGTGAGGCCAGGAGGTTGTAGATTAAAGGCCTGTAAGCACTGCTGAGCTTGGTGTGGCTTAGTGTGACAAAGACCTGGCCTAGGATCTCAGATGAGTAGGTAAAATCTTAGCCTCAGAAGATATTCATGGGGATTGAGGATGTAGCCGTGGTAGAATACTTTCTTAGCATGTACAAGGCCTTGGGTTTGATCTCCAGCTTAGGCTTAGTGGTAGGATGCTTGCCTGGCATGTGTGATACCCTGGGTTCCATCCCAAGTCCTGAAAAAAGAGGTGGAGAGAGTCCCTTGCAAACTGGCAGAAATCCCATCTTACGCATTTGTTCATTAAAAACTTGTGTATTGGGGCTGGGGAGATAGCTCAGTTGGTAAAGTGCTCGCAAGCACACGGCCCTGGATTCAATCCCCAGCACCACAAAAAAAAAAAAAAGTGTATTTACCATGTTCCTTTGTGCCCTGCAAACCCAGTCCTTGAGGCCTAGAAGAGCTCTTTCTCTACCCAATCCCCCTCACAGTGAAAGTGGAGAAACCTCTTAGGCTATACCTCCCTTAACGAGAGGGAGATATCTTGCTGTTCTTTATACAGATTCAGGAGCCCTAAGTAGGGGGTGAGAATCCTGGGGAGAAGAGTTAATGAGAAATTCCGAGGATAGAATCTTAGGTAGCAGCAGCCTTTGAGTTGGAGGGAAGAAGTGAAAGGGAGAGGATGGCCAGTCCTTGTGGGGCAGGTAGAGGAAGAGGAGGAGTTGGGTGAGCTGTGCAGTGGAAGGACATTGTTCATACAGCAAGTCACATGAATTCAGCTCAGCTCTACATCCTTGATTTAAAAAGTTTAAATGGTGTGGGTGATCCCACCCACTGGTGGATGTGAGGACCATATGCTCAGGAGTGGGTGTGAGATTGGGTATGTCTCCTGTAGGGTCAGTCATTCTGGTTCCTGTGGGCTGTTCATGACATGAGCATTCTGTGGTGCTATGGATGAGACACATGTTTAAGTGTGTATTTTTTTATTCAAGGTGGCCCCTAAACACAAGCCACCTACTTGCTCTAGTGTTTGGTGGAGGAGGTAGCTTTCTGTTCCAGGCCAGGAGAAAACTCTATGTGGACAATGGTGATGGGGGAGACAACATCAGGCTCCCATGCAGAGACTTTCTGAGAGGTTGCCAAGGGTGATTTTGACTCATCTGGTACCATAAGCATTGACTGTAGAACCTAAATTCCAAGGAAGGTGTGACTGCCAATTCCATCAGCAGCAGCTACTTGGAGTCAGCACATGAAGGCCGCATGCATTGTTTCAAAGGCCATCTGGAGCCCAGAATCTAGGAGAGGGAAGAAACACATAGATAACCACAGTATGAGGCAGGAACATAAAATTACAAAGGGAAAGGCAGAGATGACTTGCATAGTTAGATTAGTAATTCTCAGCTCTAGTTATTTATTAGAATTGTCTGGGCGTTTTCAGTAGTCTCATGCCAGGTTGTCTCCAGGACCAGTTAAATCAGGATAGCAATAGAATCAGACAGCATCAGTAGGAGATTTAAAAGAACAGGCAAGGTTGGGAACCCAGGAACAGAGGTGGGGGGCAGGCAATAAAGTTGCAAGTAATTAAAATCCCCAGTGGAAGGAACTTGTCACAGAGCCAGGTAATAGCCCCAAGGACTCTTTCCCCCTTTGCCTTAGCCGCCATCCCCCACTGCCATCCACATAGCAAAATAGCTAATGCAGCCCTCATCACAACATCCCTTCCTTAGGATTGTGCCCTAAGGCCAGGAGTAGGGGAGAAGCACATCCCTTCCTCACATTCTGGAAACCTAAGATTCTTGATGTTCTGAAGATTTAGTGTGGAAGAAAAAAATCTCTTATCTTTTGTGTGTTGTATAGTACTCTATTAATCTGATGATAAGTGTATTAGGTGAACAGTTTACTAAACAGTGAACAGTTAACATTTTGCAAAATGCATACAAATTACTTAAAAAATTAATCAATGAAAACTTACAGGTTAGACAACCTAGAAATTTTTCAAACATTTGAACATGAATTGTTAAAGATTTATAAGCATTTAGTTCAAATCTTCAGGGCAGGGGATGTTGCTTAGTGGTAGAGCTCGTGCTTAGTCTGCACAAGGCTCTGGGTTTGATCCCCAGCACAAAAATAAATAAAATTATTTTAAAATACTTTTATATTTTAAAAAGTAGACCAGATGGACATAGTATTACAATTAATACATTACTGATGTGTACACATAATACTAAAATCAAAACCATAAACATTTCAGTACCATGGATTTATATTTTGTGTACTGGCTCTACTTTACTTTTTATTCCTTTCCAAGGATAAGGTTTCATTTACTCTGAAGTACCCAGAGTTACTATCCAAGGTGACTGACCGTATGATTGATGGATGATGATTCAGAACCAGTGACCCAAGATTTCCTTTTCCTGTTGAGTGCTTCCCACCCCTCAGCTTTTTATTATTATTATTTTTCCCTTGCTATTGATCAAACCCAGGGCCCTTACACATACTAAGCAAGTACCACTGAGGTACATCCCCTGCCCAGCTTATGGTACCCTTTTCATAGATTTTCCTCCCTAAGTCAGGAACTCTTTGTTGGCTCTCTAACCGGTAAAGTTTTGATTCTTATAACTCTCAAGTAATGCTTATCCTGGGTGCCTTATCTTCACAATTCAGCTCAGCATAGGTATATTTTGATACCACTTGCTACTAGTAGAATCCACTGTGGTTCAGTTTAATTCCATCATAACTTCTCTGTCATGAATCTTAAAGGCCCGTTGACAAGCCCCTTGGTTGAAGAACCATATAATTTGTCTTTTCAAAAATGTCAATTTATAGCCGGGCATGGTGGCGCTCACCTGTAATCCCAGCGACTCGGGAAGTGGAGACAGGAGGATTGTGAGTTCAAAACCGGCCTCAGCAAAAGTGGGGCACTAAGCAACTCAGTGAGACTCTGTCTCTGAATAAAATACAAACGAGGGCTGGGGATGTGGCTCAGTGGTTTGAGTGCCCCCGTGTTCAATCCCCAGTACCCCAACAAGAAGTCAATTTACAAGATTGGCCATTTGTTGAAAATTACCAAAACTGGTTAATGGGTATGTGAAAGTTATCTATTGTACATGTTTAAAACACCCTGCAACAATTGGGCATGGTGGTAACAGGAGGCTGAGGCAGGAGGATTGCAGGTTCAAGACCAACCTCTGCAATTTAATGAGGCCCTTAGGACTTAGTGAGACCCTATCTCAAAATAAAACAAACAAAAAAATGGGCTGAGGATGTGCTCAGTGGTTAAGTGACCTTGGGTTCAATCCCCAGTACCAAAAAATAAAAATGAATAAAATACCCTGTAATAAAAAAGTCCCAACACAATAAACCCTCAGTGGTCTGATATATCCTTAGCTAATGCTCAGCCTCAGAAAACAGATTAAAAATATTCTGCCCTGTGAAGCTACCAGTAGTCACCCATTCACTAAGCAGTTGAGTGCCTCTCCCATTCTACTACAGTGGCACTAGAAAACCACCATGTTGGTTCCTTGTAACATGAAAATTATTTAAGCAGATCCTAAATATGTCTAAGAAACAGTGATTACTGGTGAGGCTGCCGAGTGCAAAGCATGATGCTCAGTCCCCCAGGAAAATTGCAAAATATGACCCCATCCACAGTAGGGGCAGGTGCAATGGTATTACCCTAAGGAGATTGGCCAGTCACTCAGCTAGCAAGTGCATGGCCATGTGTTGGAGTGAAAGCACCAGTGGCTACGAGAGAAACTTCTAGGTTGAGGAGAGGATAGATGGGGCAGAGACTGTAAGGGCCTGACAGGATGATGGGGTATTGGGTAGTGGAAGAGGAAAGGACAGGCAAATGAGAGACAGAGGTGGGAAGGCAGGTGAATGCTAAAGCCAGAGATTTGGGCTATATTTGGTAAGCCGGGACAAGGGAAGAGGGGAAAAGTCTGATAAGTGTTTTGAGTCAACTCATTTCTTTTTTGGCTTGGGATTGAACTTAGGGACGTTTAACCATGAGCCACATCCCTAGCCCTTTTTATTTTTCAGTTTGAGACATAGTCTTGCTAAGTTGCTTAGGGCCTCACTAAGCTGCTGAGACTGGCTTTGAATTTGTAATCCTCCTGCCTCAGCCTCCTGAGCTGCTGGGGTTATAGGCATGTGCCAGCACACCCAGCCAATAACTCACTTCTTAAACCATTAAGTCATTGTATCCCACAAACTCATCCATCACTGCATCGACTCCTTCCTCCACACTCACCTGAGTAGATGATATTTAAAGTTGTTAAATCTTATTTAGAGTGTTATAAATGTGTGGCTTATAAATATGGAGCTGACTAATATAATACATGAAAATAAGGTTAAAAGTGGTGACATGGGAAGAGGAAGTAGAGGGTAGTAGGGCAGAGGACTGCTGTTTTCATTGTAATCCTTTTTTTTTTTTTTTTGTCATCTGACAAAAACTAATTTTTTCCTATTTAAATTAAAGTCTAGTATACATTGTGTTGTTAGGCCTTTTTCATGTTTTCCCTCTGACATGTTGAGCATTTACTGTGTGCTTTCTCCTCTTTGCCTCTATTACCCAAATCCTGTCAGTATTATTTAAGAGCTGTTGTCATTCCCATTTTACAGATAGGACACTTAAAGAAGTTTAGAGGTATTAAATAAATCACCTGAGTCTGTGAAACTCCTAGAGCAGATCAGAATTCCAGACAGGGAGAAAGAGCTGTTGCGCATTCCAGTTGATTCACCAGTGCTTAGATGGAGGGTGCACATTTACTTAAGAACGGGAACAGTCCTGGGAACAATGGAGGGAAGGGTTTTCTCTCCACAGCTCTGAAGGGTATATAAGGTTGCATATCAAAGAACCTATTGAAAGGAATGAAGGTTAATGTTTTAAATAGGCAGTATTTGATGAGATAGATTTCCATAAGAGTTCTTAATGTGAAATTACAGTTTTCTAGAAAAATAGAATATATATATGCTGTTGGAAAGTGCCCTTTTCAGCCTTCGTGAGTACATGTTCCCAACACCTCTAGTCCCAAGGCCTGGCTGGGGAGATAGCTCAGTTGGTAGAGTGCTTGCCTTGCAAGCACAAGGCCCTGAGTTCAACCCCCAGCACCCAAAAATTAAAAAAAAAAACCCCAAGGCCTGGCCTCAAGATTGGAGGCCTCTATTATGCTAACTAAGGCTGTGGTGTTCAAGTTTTTGTACAGTATCCCTTAGTAAGAAATCCATTTCACTGAGGACTTGGTACATACCCGTGATGTATATGTAGGTAACTGAAGCAAAAGTTTCGTGGTACGGTGCATTTACCATGTTTTTTTAAAATATGTATTTTTAGTTATAGATGAATACAATACCTTTATTTTAGTTATTTATTTTTATGTGATGCTGAGGATCGAACCCAGTGCCTCACACATGCTAGGCCAGCGCTCTACCACTGAGGTACAACTCCAGACCCCTTACTGTGGTTCTTGACACATGTTAATATTTGCTTCTCTATTCTACTTCATTGCTGATGGTGACTTGATTTTCCAACCCACAAACAGATCTCAACCTACGGTTTGATAAACATGGTGCTAAGGAAGCCTGTTCCTTTTATATTGGAACAGGGCCAAGGGTGAAGTTGTATATTGTACATAACTTTTTCTTTTTTTAAGTGCTGGGAATGGAACCCAAGCCTTGCACATACTAAGCATGTGCTCTACCATTGAGAGCACCATCACCATATGCAACTATTCCTAGCTCCATACACAACTTTTGATAATCATCAAATTGTACCAGAAGTAATTTAGACTACAGTAGTGACACATATATTTTGACTTGGTTTGTCTTGATACCATACATAATTTTTGGTTAATACATTATTTAATTACTCTTTATAGCAAAATAGGAAAGGGAACCTTAGAGCAGAACCTAGCAAATGCTGATACTATAACATTAAACTTACATAAGAGTAATCTTTTGCCTGTAACTTGCTAGATATACTCTGACAGGTTTTAGTTCTTTTAACTTTCTAATATGATTTACATTTTTTTTTTTTTTTTTTTTGCAGTACTGGGGATCGAACACAGGGCCTTGTGCTTGCGAGGCAAGCACTCTACCAGCTGAGCTATCTCCCCAGCCCTGATTTACATTTTTAACAAATAATACAAAAACATCTGTACTAATACTAAAACTATTAATGGTCCACTGTATCAGAACTGAGTAGCTGAGATTTAATACTTATGTTGTTTTAAGAGATATATTTTTTTTAACTGTTTCTTAACAGTAAGGTGAGTCGAGTCACTTTTTTGTTGAGCCAAACTCCACAGTTCACTGTGTAGTTCATGGAGCAGTGCATATGTGTGGACATTCTTAATGTCTAGTTGGCACTTGCCTTTTTTTGGTACTGGGGATTGAACCCAGAGGTGCTTTACCACTGAGCCACATCCCCAGCCCTTTTTAATTTTTATTTTGAGACAGGGTCTCACTAAGTTACTGAGGCTGTGCTCAAACTTGTGATCTTCCTCCTTCAGCCTCCTTAGTTGCAAACAAACAAAAAAACCCAACCTGGCAGGGGAGGCTGTGGGTATGTAGCTCAGAGGAAAAGTTTTCTTGGGTTCAATCCCCAGTATCACCAAAAAAAGTTTACAAAGAAGACTGGGCTAGACTAATTATACCAGCTTTTACAAAAATTAAATCTAGAACTGGGGCTGTAGCTTGCCTAGCATGTGTGAGGCACTGGGTTTGATCCTTTGTACCACATAAAAATAAAATAAAGGCGTTCTGTCTGTCTACAACTACAAAAAAATTCTTTTTTTAAATATTAAATCTGGTGGGACTGGAGCTGTGGCTCAGCAATGGAGCACTTGCCTTGAATGCATGAGGCACTGAGTTCGATCCTCAGCACCACATAAAAATAAATAAAATAAAGGTTTTATGTCCATTTACAACTATATTTTTTAAAAAAAAGTAAATCTGCTAACTTTTTTTTTTTTTTTTTGAAGTCTGTTTTTCCATAAATTTGGTTAGGGGCTAGGGATATAGCTCAGTTGGTAGAGTGCTTGCTTTGCAAGCACAAGGCCCTGGGTTCAATTCCCCAGTACTGAAAAAAAAAATTTTTTTTTGGTTAAAATATTTGGACATAACTATAATCTCCCTGGTTCAGTAATAATTTTTTTTTTTTTTTTTTTTTTTTTTTGCGGTACTGGGGATCGAACTCAGGGCCTGGTACTTACAAGGCAAGCACTCTACCAGCTGAGCTATCTCCCCAGCCCTCAATAATAATTTTATAATTTTTGAGACTTCAAGGAAGATACTCCTGCTTCACAAGTAGATGTGAGTACATAGAACACACCTGGGGTGGTGACTGGTACTTGTTTTTACATTGTATTTAATAACTTGCAATGAGGCTTAAAGTATATAGGTACTGATGAATCTTCAGTATTATAAAACAACAATTATATAGAAACAACATAAAATGTTACTGGGGTTTCTGGGGAACATAAGCATAAACCATGTATCTTAGATAAAAATGGGCTATTAGGAAAGAATAGAAGTAGAAAGAAAATACTGTCACTAATATTTTTAATTTTTTCTTTTATTTCTGTTTTTCATGGGTCCTGTGTATGTGTGTGTGTTTGTGGGTGCATGTATGTGCAGCTTATCAGCTTTCAAAACAGCTTATAAAAGACCTTAGTATACTTGGATCATAACCATTGCATTCACATTTATATATTGGTTTATATAACCCACAAGACCTTTATTGTAATTTGCAGGAATCTTCGGCCCAATTTCAGAGATACTCATTTTCTCATAAGGCAAGCACAGCTGTAAAAAGCTTTAGTATAAGCTGGGTGTGGTGGGTTGTGTCTGGAAACCCAGCTACTGAGGAGATAGAGGCAAGGCTCAAGTGTGAGCCCAGGCATTCAAGACCAGCCTGGGCAACATAGTGCAACTCAGTCTCAAAGAAAAGAAAAGAAAAAGCCCAAGTACAAACATCCAAACTTTAGCATAAAGTGCTTCATCTGCTCCCAGTTTGGTGTTAAGTGGTAACTTCACAAACATTCTAGAGAAGCCCCAAGTTCCCTTCTGGTAGTGTTTGTTAATGTGATAGGTTTTTCCGCCCCCCCCCCCATATTTAGTTTAGTGATCTTCCTGCTTTAGCTTCCCGAATAATTTGATACGTTTTATTTTTCACATGCTTTAAAAAAACATTTATTTAACATGCATTCATATATATAATTGTTTTCCCTTAATATTTTATCATTAATGAAAATCTTATGATATAAGTGAAATACTATATAAAACCAATTAAAATATGCAATAGATATATTACATTATAAAAAACAATAGTTTCATATGGTTATATGTAGCACATATATGACATACATAATGAAGATGACAAAAAATAAAGCAAAACAATGATTTTCATTGGTGCTTTGTTGTGATTTTTTAAAAGCCATATAATTGCATGCTTACATAAAAAGTGTTGCTTTTGAGTCAAAATATTTAAAAATATAAAATATGTATCAGTTATTTAAACAAATCATATGTAACATATAAAAGGTATAAAACTGGAAGAGAGAAATAATGGAAACAACTCAAAAAGTACACTTTACTTCTTTTTGACGAATTCATTGTTCAGAACCTTGGTCTGTCTTTTCGTCAAAGATAGGAGATCTCTTGCGGGGTAACACCATTTCTTTGGGTTCTTGTACAGTAATTTTGAGAATTCTCTGAGGTACTTTAAGGATGTGACTTGGCCCTCATCTTACTCTATTTTTTGGCCAATATCCCTTTGCTGAGAGATTTCAGAGATCTTAGTCCAAAAACATGGACTCCATTGCTAAGGTGCAAGGTAAGGCAGAACATCATGGCGGAAGAGTGAAGCAGCTCAGGACGTGGCCATCAGGAAGCAGAGCAATTTGATAGGTTTTAAACTGCATCTCTTCAGTATCAATGAGCCTGAAAGTATTTTCAGCTCTTAATTGGCCATTTGGATTCTGTAAGTGATTTTTTTTAAAAAAAAATTTTTTTTAAACCAATACTAGTGGACTTTTTTTTTTTCAAGTGGTTGATGGACCTTTATTTTATTTATATGCAGTGCTGAGAATCAAACCCAGTGCCTCACACATGCTAGGCAAGCACTCTACCCCTAAGCTACAACCCTAGCCCAAGTGTTCTATGCCCATTCTATAGGTTTTTTTGTGATTTCATTCGTCATTCAACACATGAGCATCTGTTTTGCATTTGTACTAGTTTTCTAGTGCTGCTGTAACAAATTACCAAAAATTGAGTGTAAAAAAAACACAGGTTTATTATCGGGCAGTTCTGTAGATTAGAAGTTCAATGCCAGAGGTCTTACTGGCCTAAAATGAGGGTAGGGCTTTGTTCCTTTCAGTTAGTTATTCTGAGATTCCAGAGGTCACCACATTTCTTGTCTTGTGGCCCTCTTCCTCCATTTGCAACTAGTTCTGTCTCATCTCTCTTTATAAAGTGAATTAGGGAGCTTTTCATCTTTTCCTAAGATTTAGAGTTGTTTTATTTTGTTTTGTTTTATTTTCGGGAAAGGGGGAATTGTTTTTGTGGTGAGTGGGGTTTCATATATTACATCTCCCCTTTCTCTCTGTCTCCTCCTTTCATTGTTAAGGACCCTTGGCCTTACACTGGGTCCACCTGGATAATCTAGGCTGATCTCTCTACTTCAAGGTCAGTTATCAGAAGCCTTAATTTCTCTTTTCTGTGTAACCCAATATATTCACAGTTCGGGAGTTAAGACTTGGGCTTTTTTGGGAGACCATTATGCTTACTACACTATTAAGATGGAGGTATGAAATAGTAAAGGATCCTGTCACATGGCTCCTATAAGCTAATGGGGAAGACATAATTAATCAATCATAATTTTATATAATTTGTCAAGTTTTTGCATTAAGATCATTCTACCTTTATTAAGTGAATTAAGGAGCTTTTCATCTTTTCCTAGTATTTAGAGCTTTTTTTGTTTTGTGGTGCTGGGGATCCAAATCCAGTGCTTCATGTGTGCCAGGCAAGTACTCTACCATCAAGCCATATCCCTAGTTTTTCCTATGATTTAGAATTAATCTCTTTACAGATTGGATAGAGTTCATCTGTACAACAATCTGGGGGCTGAGGTATATCTCAGCAGTATAGGACTTGCCTAGCATGTGCAAGGCCCTGGGTTCAATCCCCAGCATTGTACAACAACAAGAAGTTGTTGCAAGGCCTTGGGTTCAATCTCTAGTACCACAAAACAAAAACAGTGCTATGCCAGTTTCTGTTTCCCTACAGAATCATGAAAATGAGATATCAGCCTTCTGAATTTTTCTTTTAATTATCTCCTCTTCATCCCATCGGTGACAAGGATTTCCACCCTGAAGTTATGGGAGTTGCCAAACAAGACACCTGACTCTGGACAGGTGAGATTGACAGGAGTTTATTATCACAGCCCAGGAGACCAGGACAGACACTATAAGCCATGTGGCACCACATGGGAGGTGCACTTGGGGGCAGGCTTTGTTGTAAGTAGCAGGAGGATGTGGTACCCCCTGGCTCCTGCAGAGGATGTGATTGGCTTATTTGAATAATTCCCAGGGCTGGCAAGGAACTAAAACCCACTGCTGAGAGATAAGCAGGAATTGCACCTGGTCCATTTGATAAGAGGATTGTTAGTGAGGGGACCTTATCCACAGATCCAAACCATTCTGTGGTTAGGACATTCAAGGTCTCCTGATTTTAACCACAATGAAGGTAGCACATAATATTGAATCTTTTTTTTTAATATTGAATTTTAATTTCAGCCATTCCTGGTTAATTAGGAAAGTTCTTCGGGTACGGATTTTTGAATGTTTTCTTTTTTACTTTTTTTGGGATGGGGTCTTGCTCTGTTGCCCAGGCTGGTCTTGAACATGAGAGCTCAAGTGATCCTCCTACTTCCTGAATAACTGGGACTATAGGTGTGCACTACCACACCTAACTGTGAATTTCTGTTTTTCTTTGTGGCACTGGGGATTGAACCCAGGGGCACTCTACCACTGAGCTTTACTCCCAGCCCCTTTTTAATTTTTATTTTGAGACAGGTCTCACCAGGTTGCAGAAGTTGGCTTCAAACTTGTAGTCCTCTTGCCTTGACCTACAGGCCTTGGCCACCTGTAGGGATTACAGGTGGGCACCACCCAACCACTTGAATGACTTCTTTTGAGGATTTTTTTTTTTTCTCATTTGACAAACTCATAGCTTATTGATTTCATATACAATAACATTTATTTTCTTGAATTGTATTTAGGATTTTTTTCCCCCTCTGAACTGTTAAGTGTGGTTGGTTTGTAGCTTTCCTTTCTATACTGTTGTCATCAGATATCAGTATAAGATGAATAATGGTTTCATAACACGAAATAGCATTGTTTTTTTCTGGGCTCTTGTACGGATTTACAAGGTGAGGATGATCTGGTCAGTGAAAGTTTCTAGGTTTATTTTATCAAACCACCTGAGCCCAGGACCTTTTTCAAACATTTCTGGGATGATATTTTCAAAATAGTTTTTATTTCTGTAGTTCTATTTTCCAGAAAATTGCTAACTTTATCAAGGTTTTCATATGCATTAGAGCCAAGATATAGTATTTTCATATTTTTCTGGTGTTCTTCTAAAGATGGAAAATCACATTTTCTTTAAAATAGAAACAGAACTGTAAAGATAATAAGTTAAGATCAAATTATAGGTGGAGTGGAAATTGGCTAAAATGAAAGAAAAAATTAAAAAGCAGAATCAAATGTCTTATTGGTGAAACCAAACAGTATACTTGACTCTGAAGAAAATTAAATCTATGATGGTAAATAAAACATTAAAATACTCTTTGAGGATATAAACAGAAGAGAGATTAGACATTGTCTGAAAAAAAAAAAAAAAGCCTGTTCACAAAATGGATAGGAATACACTAAAAGACTTTTCTCCGTTGAAAAGACATCTTTTGTTTCTGGAAAATTAATAGGCAAAGGCCCCCAGATACTTACACAGGCAATAGGTTTGACACCTGAATTTAAAGAAAAACTCCTTCCAAGCACTAATTTACTTCCCTTAAGCAGACAAGTCCAGCTTTGCTATCATTTTCATTGCCAGAAGACAAGTGATCAGGACTAGGGAATTTTGAGGGGAAGAGAGAAGGAATGTTATAAGGTATGATGCAGCACACTTGTAATTGTGGATAACTCGGGAGGTTGAGGAAAGAGGATGGCAAGTTCCAAGATAACTTGGGCAGTTTAGTGAGATCTTATCTCAAAATAAATTTTATTTATTTTTGCGGGAGTGATACTGGACAAATTATATTGTGTGCATATGTGAAAATGTAAGAACAAATCCCTTCATTATGTACAACTATAATGTACGCACCGTGGTTCATTCCTGTAAGGGAGACCTTGGCAACTTAGAGAGGCCCAAAGCAACTTGGTGAGACCTAGTCTCAAACAATAAAAAGGGCTGGGGACGCGGCTCAGTGGCTAAGGGTCCCTAGGTTCAATCCCTGCTATCAAAAAAGAAAAAAAAAAAAAAAAAAGTGGAATGAAAAAAAAGTTTCAAGAAGGGCTGGGGATATATCTCAGTGGTGAAGCAGCCTTGTCCCTGCGTTTCATCCCCAAAAGCAGGGTTGGGAGGAACCCAGTGCCTCCTGCATGGTAGCAAACCCTCTACCACTGAGCCATACTTCCAACCCTGAAAAAAATAATTTTGTTACTTAAAAAGTGTAAAAGAAAGATAGGTCTATCATCCTGCCTAAAGTGGACAAACACAAATAGACGTGAGGGCAAAAGGCACACTTAATTTCTCATTAAAAACCCACAAATATGTACAATTATGTCAATCAAAAACATTAAAATTTCTCTTTACATAAAGAATATAAAAACGAATGATGTCATATAGTGAAATAAAAACTTAAATTTAAAGGCAGGCATTAGGAGAAATAAAAACAAGCTTTTTGCCTTAAAAACTACTATAGAAAAACAAATGTGGAAAAAAAGAAGTTTATATTAGCAAGAAGTAAAAATTACAAAATAGAATGAGGGAAGAGCAAACACATCAAGTATCTCAGCAGAAATATAAGGGGTTAAATCCCAGCCAGAGTGGAGGTGTTGCGGTTTTTCAGACAGACCCTTATGCCTCCAGACTTTGCTAATGCTGGACCGCGGGTCTAACTTGTTTCCCCATACTAAGCGAGGCTAAAGCCACAATTCAGGGTTGACTCCTTATTCCTAGCAGTCCTCTCCGGCTGTCGGGCACGCCCCGCAGTGAAGGAAGCTGGTTTTCTGGGTCAGGGATGAAGTCCCCGCCAAGCTCCTTCTCACTCCGGGATGCAACATAGGAATTTGCACCGGGCCTTACAGCAGGGACCCCGCGCAGGGTGAAAGCCCTCAAATCCTGCGGAATGTAATGTG